>NC_140663.1:99432386-100632386 GCF_054131305.1 Coturnix japonica | reverse complement strand
TGTCTGTAAAACACCTAGTATTAGCTGCCCAAATTATGGCCAGATAACTTTCTAGGGGTACTTTCCAACTTCAGCGTAGGGAAAAACCAAGCAAAACCACATTGATCTGGCATGGCAGTCACTTTAATTGTACTGTGTGGGTAGGGAGGGATAGAGGATAGAGAGGAGGAAACAAAGGGGAAAGTTAGGATTGGGTAAGGGTAGGGGTAGAAGAGGAGGAAGGAAATCTTGAACCCTTTCTAGCACTGCAAGTTAACATCTTCCATCCTTGGACTTTGTTCAGAATGCTCCAGCTTCAGCATCACCAGCTACTCCAGCCAGCTTGTCCCCAGACGTCTCAAACATCTGCGACAAATGGCCTCCCCCCACCTGACAGCGCAGGTACCTGCAAAGCATCCAATTCTCTTTTGTTGTCAGAGCTACAAAGAGAGAACTCATTTGAGCTGGCCTTTGGTGGCAACAGCCAACTGCTCCAACCTCATTTCTTTGGTGTCAGCGTGTCACCGGTGTCTTCAGCAGCTCACCTCCTAGACACTCACCTGTATATCAGCAGCAACGTCTCTCCGGTTGGCACCACATTCTCTCAGCAACAGAGTTTCTCTGCTCAGTCTCCGAGCTATGACGCTGTCGCTTTGCAGCACGGGGATTGTGAGATGGAGGACTTGACTTCCAACCAGCTAGGGAAGTTTGTCCTGGTCAAATGAGAGCTCTGGCTGCTCCAGCTCACGCTGCTCTTTTAGCAAAGAACTTGCACCACTGTTCCACGGCACGTGTAGGTGCGTGGCTGGCTGGTGTTGTGTGGATGAGTGACTCTCAGAAGCAATAAATTTTGAAGTATGTGAAGAGGCTGTCTGGCTCCGAAAGCTAGCAACTTTATAGAAGTGAAACAAGCAATATGTATGTCTTTTTGCTTCTACTATTCTTGCACTGAACAAATACGAATAGAAACTGATTTTGTTTTTTTTTTTTTTTAAAGGAAAAATAATGATGGGGGAAGATGGGTGGGGCATTTGTGGGGACAGGGAGGGATGCGGTCGGGGAAGAAGTCTTCGGTACTGTACTCAAGTCAGACCAATACAGCTCTGCTGTTATGCAAGATTAGCAGCTGTCGGTAGTGGTGACACAGCAGGGAGAGGCTTTTCAAAGAAGGGACCAGAGCCTCCCTCTTTCACAATATTCATTTATGGGTTTGTGAAGATGATTACCTCTTTTAAAGAAAATAAACAGAAAACCAGTGGCATGCAACATTATGCATTCAGAGAAGACAAAAATGGAAGCATTGCCATTTGTGGGGCTTTTTTTTTTCCTTTTTCCTCCTGTTAACACTCGTTTTGTTTTAAAGGAACCAACATCCCCATTCCGCATCTCCCAGATCTGTATACTTTAAATGAAAACTGTGAACTTTCTGCTTGATATGTCAGCTAGAAAACCTGTTTGTTTGTTTGTTTTAGGATAAAGAAAAGCCAACAACCAAACAGCATTCTAATTAGCACAGAAACAAGGAATCTCTTGAAAATACATCCTTTAGATCCTGATAGGATCTAAATTACAGGCTGTATGGTCTTCTGCAGGGGTTGTGTGCGTGTGTGTGTGAGCACCTGCACACATGCGTGTATTTTGTTGGCCTAAATAATCTTTTTATACGTGCTAAGGTGGTTTTTTGTTGTATTCCTGCAGAGGCACCGAGGAGGGAACCCTTATTAGCAGTGGGGTGATGGGAAGCATTTTCTTTTTAAGAAGCCCTCCTGGAGATTGCCCACAGAGTTGTCTGAAGGGTATTTCTTAGCGCTGCACGTTGGTTTGGTTTTTTTTTTCTGCTGCTAATTATGTTTTTATGCATTTCATTATCAGGGTCCAAATAGAACCGACTCTTGGGGAAATGTGCAATATTGAGGTTATAATTATATTCTGACAAAGACAAAAGGAATAGGCTAGAACAGAATCCTGCTCTAATGGAGTACAGCTATTTCTGAACAAAACTGTATTAAAAGCGAGTAAAACAGCACAATCTTTGGGTGTTTGTTTTTGGCTGGTTTGTTTTTATCGTATTAGCAAAACGAGGTTTTGGATTAGGTAGGTGTTTTTGGTTTGGTTTTTGTTTTTTTTTGTATGGTTTTTAATGCTGTATATGTATATAAATAGGAAGCAGAAAACTATATAACACTAGTTATTTTTTTATATTTTGTAATATGCTTCTGTTGTGTTTCTGGTATAACCCCATCTCCCTCCCAAGGCAGAGCACGACTTCTGTTGGCGGCAATAGAAGATATGCTTTAGGCGCGAAGGGGAGCCCAGGCCGTGCCCTTACAGCAATGAGCAGGGTGGGGCGTTCCAGCTTTGGAAGCAGGTGAGCAAACAGTGAGCCAGTTTGGCTGGAAGTTGAATTCAGGAAATAGCTGCATTTTTGTCTAAATGCTACAAGGACCCATCTCCCTCGTGTGACACAGGGTGCCTTCAAGTTACCTTGGCTTCATGCAACCTGCAGTATTACGCATTTACAAATAATACAGATACCTGTTAGGTGGTGTTTTGTTTTTTTTCTTCTTCTTCTTTTTTTTTTTTTTTTTTTTTTTAATTAAAAACAAAAAAAGCCAAAGATTGACCAGATTAATTGATGGGAGTAGGAATGGCTGATGACATCATGTGGCTCTGTCTATGGCTCTCCATAAACAACCTCTTTATCTGTGTGTAGTATCTGTGTGTCTACACTGGTGCATCTCTATCTTGCTGCCACTGCTGCTATGTGGTCTGGATGCTTCAACACAAGAGAAAAATGGCTTGAGTTGAATTTCTGAATGAGCTGTGCCTTGCAGCAGAGAAAACACCAAAGTCTCACTTTAAATTATAGCTATTTAAAAGCAAACAATAACAACAAAAAAACACACCCATGGAGGTGGATGGAGAGGAGGGTGAGAAGCAGCCAGCGGGTCACAAAGCAGCACCTTTGCCTTCAGTTCTGTAAGGGGTAGCGCACAGACTGAAAACGGGTTTTCCTCTTTGCTGTTTGTTTTGTTTAAATGCCATGGATCAGAAGGCCACAGATTGTTTTGTTTCCTGTCCTAAGCAATGACAAGCACTTTACTTTCATAGGTTTGGGTTTTTTGTTCCTTTTCCAATTGCTGTAGAACCTCTTTGGATTTCTTGCTAGAGCAGAAAGAGGTCATTTTAAAATAAGTCTGGGTTTTTTTCTTTCTCGTAGATACCTTGACAGTGCTGTTCTGCAGACTGCAATGCAATAGGGTATTTAAAGACACTACGTGATTGGTTTAATTAAGATGTATAGTTTATTTTTTATCATGACTGAACAATCATTTTGTTTCTTATGTTCAAATGAGAGATGTACACCAAATGATTAGTCTGTGTTTTATTTAATATTTAAATAAAAAACGTTTGAAAATCACCGTCTTGTGTATGATTGTGGTGGAGTTCTTTCTCCTGCTGCTCTCTGCGCTGTAACAGGAGCTCCGGTTCTGCATAGTTAAGACTCATTTTTAAAGCCTGAGTCCGCAGGACATTACTGGAGCTTTCTATTATGTACTAAATGAAGAGGAATGGCTGGCTCAAAAATCTGATAATGGGATATTGAGCCTTTCGCTGGTAGGCGATCTGTCTGAATCTAACCCCAAGTCTGTAGTAATCGGGTTATAAAATCTGACAGCTAGAGAGGCCTATGGAGTGAAAATGGTCAAGCGTGGTTTAGTCATTACCAGATGAGCAATCAGTCCGTGTCACCTTCATCTAAAAGAGGCCTCAGCCAGATTATGGCAGTGAGGGGAAAAAGAGCAGCAGTGAGGGAAGCAGGGGTTCTGGGTGCGATGGTATTTGTCCATCCAGCTACAAAGATAAGTGCGGGGGGTACCTGCTGCAGCCAGGCTGTGCCACGGCATTGCCTCCACTGCAGGCTGCGGCAGGGATGTGCTCAACAGACTGAAACTGACAAACTTTCTGACTGAAGCAGAAGATCAGTCTGTTCCCTTGGGAGGTGAGAAAGCAAAGTTAGGAAGCTCACGGGTACTGTCAGAGAGGTTCTGCACGTGCTCTCCAAGGGCTGTGTTTTCAGCACGGCTGCAGCCAAAGTGAGGATTTTCACAAGTATGAACAAACAACGGAGATGCTTTTTAATTACTTTTTTGTTATGCTTTTATTATGACTCGGCTTAGGAATGACACCAGCTGCTATTTTCACACGGTTCTCAGGGCACTGTTTTAAACCCAGCAATTCTGTGAAATCTTAGAATGTGACTTCTTAATGGACAAAAATCAGTGCAATTCCACCAGCTTGTGCCAACATAACTGACCCTTGGGTATAGAGGGGTCTGAAAGCGTTGTGATTTCTTGGAAATGGTAAGGAAAACCAGAACAAATTAAACGTGGGACTCTGGACTCAGTTTCCATGTGTACAGTTTCACTCTTGGTGCTTTAGTCACCGTCTTCCAGCCTTTCCTCTGACATTTGTCTCTGCTCCCACTTACCATGTTTGGTTTTGTCCTCAGTATCTCTCTGGATGCTGTGCTGTTTGGCTTCATTCCTCACAATACAAGTCCATACCGAACGTTCTCCTCTCTTTGCCTGTCTGGAGTTGATGGTCCATCGTTGTGGTCCTTTTCAACCCAGGCCATTCTGTGATTGTATTATTCTATGATGATGGCCTTTGTCAGCTGGGAAAGGAGATGTGTCAGAAAGGAGAGCAGCTGAGCTCACAAAACGATGGTGCATGAGATGGAAAGCGATCGGTGCTTCCATTTCACTCATCCCGCAAAGTGAGAATAAGGCACGCTTCATGCAGTGGAGGAGAATTAATTTAAGAACTAATAGAAGGAAATGTGTGCCCCAGGAGGACGCTGCTTCAAGTATGGCTGCTGGATTATTTCATGGCCACTAACTACTTTTAGCGGTGACAGTTAAATCAATGATAAAGATAATCCACTGTCATGGTTTATGGATTTAGCAGCGCATCTGTGTGAGATCAAGAAAGAGCTGGTCTTTGGTACAGCCTGCCAGGGGCACAACAGATAGATTTTTGGGACAGAAATGCCTTTCTCCCAAGGCATCAGATAGATATTAGTGTGCGCCAAAGGCAAAATGTTTGCACAGGGTAAACAGACTTTACCATCATCTGCGATACATTCTGGTTTCTTAATATACATTTTGTGTCATATATAACACATTATACAGTGTCAGTTCCCCAGACTAAAGGCACAGCTAACCAGATAGCTCATTTTAGGGGCATACTCCTAGGGAAAGGGCAATGCTTGTGAGCTGATGGGACCTCTCATATCCATCCCAGCACTGCAGAGGTGACCAAACAGAATACTGCTATACTTAGTTTGTCAGCCTGTCTATGGAAACGCTGCACATTTCTGTGCAATGTCTTCTGTATCCTCATTGATTCTTCTTCATCTGCTATATGTGCAGTGCTGCCCCTGTTTCTGGGGCATGAACACAGAATCACATTGAGTCCAACCCCCCTGCCAAAACAGGTTCCCTACACCAGGTCACACAGGTAGGCATCCAGGTGGTCTCCAGAGAAGGAGACTCCACAACCCCCTGGGCAGCCTGTTCCAGAAGAGGTGGTCTTGTGGTCTTGTTTGTATTCCCTACTCATTCTACACTAACCCCCAAAGCTCTTATTTGCCTTGCTGACAACTGCTGAGCAGAGAGCCCGAGTTTTCAGCAAACTTGGTGACACTGAGGTTTCCATCCAGACATGTTGATTTAGAGCCCCTGGTGGACTTTTTATGGGTAGAACTGGTGTTCCCTGTGGCACTTGCTTTGTATTTACTGCTGGTGAATTGCATAAGTCATTTTCTTAACTTTATATTCCGTTTTCTGAGCTCATTGCATCTCCTTGCAATTGGATCACTTATGACTGTGTTAAGCTGCACAGGTCTTGACGCTAATGGGTTGGTGATACTTGACCTCCTGCTCTACGGAATATGCTGTTTCTTGCTGTATCGCATTTATCTGCATATCCAGCTATTCTGCTCTTCATGACAGTTTCCATCAATTTGCCTTGTATGGACGCCCAGCTTTCCAGCCCACAGGTCTCTGGATGACCTCTAAGAGCCCTTTTTAAAAATGAATGTGACGTTTGCCACCTTCAGCTCCCGTGGTGCCACGCCATTTCAACAGCTATTGTAGTATTGTACTGAATAGGTCAGCGGTTTCAAGTCTTTGTTCACTCAGAGTTCTTGAGTGAAAGCGTCTGCTCTGAGTGATCTGCTACTGTTATTTTTATTGCTTTATCCCCAGATCTGCTATACTGACACTTGAGTTTTGGAGAGTTTCCGAGGCTTGTTGCCTGCAGAGCCAGCCACCAGTGTGGGGTAGAGTGGGCCCACCCCAAAATGGACGAATGAGTCTGAACCACGCCATGCAGACCATGTTGTCCCTTTTGTTCCTTGCAGGTGGGTGACAAAGCGGTGACAACAAGGGTGGGCATCAGCGAGTACCTGGGTCAGTGCCATGGTCCCTGCGTTATGCACTTAGAAGATCATAGAATCATATAGTAGGAAAGGACACACAAAGATCATTAAGACCAGCTTCAGGCTCCACACAACATTACCCTAACCCAATCCTATGTCTGGTAGCACTGTCCAGACGCTCCCTGAACTCCAGCACTGGGGCCGTGCCCACAGTCCTGTGCATCCCGTTCCATGCCCACCGCCCTGTGGTGCAGCCCCTTTCCCTGACCCCCAGCTGCCCCTCCCCTGGCACAGCTCCATGCCGTTCCCTCGGGCCCTGTCGCTGTCACCAGAGAGACCAAATGGCAAGGCCTTTCTCCCTTTGTTGTATTTAAGGAGAAGCAGACTAATTTATGGATCACTTCCTCAGTGATGTGAACTGGCTTTCCTAAATCAAAACGAATACAGCGTCACTGCTTTATGATACAAATGCAATTAGCAGCACATTAAAGCTCTGACCTCCAGAACCAGACAATCTCATCCTTTGTTTCTTCAGCCACCGAGGCAGCGAAATTAGATGCACTGTAGCTTTTCCTGAACCAGGATAGGTTTCATCTTTACTTCTCCTGTGCTGTACTCCCCTATTCACTCACCCAGGTCAGCTGCTTTCTGACGATCTTTGGATTATTCTGTGACAACAGAAATATCTTCTAGCCATAGGTGTCCCTATTCATTGCAGAGGAGTTGGACCAAACGACCTTTAAAGGTCCCTTCCAACTCAAATGATTCTATGATCTTAGTTAAGAGCTAGGAAGGATTAAACAAGTCCTAACCAAGAGCTCACTGCTCTCCTTGCTGACCATTTATGTCACTTTTGCTGGTACAGGAGCTTTGTGATTTGGTGAGTTCTTCTACACCCTCAGGAGGCATGCGATGCTCTGGGCTGTCACACAGCCTGTGTCCCAGCCACCTGCTGCACTTACAAACAGATCTCCCCTGGCAAGCTGCATCTTACAAAAACTGAGCTTTAAACACCTCTGATCATGCCAGATGGTTAAAAGAGAGAGAGAGAGAGAGAGAGAAAGAGAGAAATACAGCAAACCATTTGATTTTAGCTGCTTTGTCCTGCTTGCTTAACACCTGCAAACCGCTCTTCTATTTGCTGGGATATATAGCCACACTTTCTGTTCTTTGCTCCAAGTGAAGATGACAGTGGTGCAGGGGTGAACTAAGCGTCTTATTTCTTCTTCCTGCTCACCCCTTGTATGGTAGCAAACGCTTTTACCAAAAACGTAAAATTAGATTTCCAGGAACACTTATGCACACGCCTTTAAAATGCATTTTCCATGAACATTTTAGCTTTCTGTTCATGGAAAGTGAGCACAGCAGGAACAAGGACACAGAACCACCAAATTAACTGCAAAGCCGGATGGGTCAGGCAGTTACATTGCCCATGCTGCCTTCCCTTTAGTGCTTGATCCAGAGAAAAACTGGGGCATTGGTCTCAATTTTGGGGTAAGAGGGTTAATAGCTCTCTGCAAGAAAGAGTCTGAACACTTAGAATTCAATTAGATATGAAAGTGAAATGATGAATCTTTGTCCTGGAGTGGAAAAGGTTTCTTTCTGCATTAGCAGGGGGAAAATAGCTTCAAAAGGCTGCTGCAGTGTCTTTATAATGGCTCTGACACAGAAAGGCAGCTTTAATTCTTAATTACTCCGCTCTTGATTATAAATCACCGAACAGCAGACCTGATGAGCCTCAGGCATCCCAACTATGTGTCCCGGTGGGTGGTGTTCCCACAGGAGTGGTGAGAAGCAGAGAGGATCAGGAGGTCTGACGGGGTTGGGTGACATTAGGCTGCTCTGCTCACTCTGCACATTGAATTTTGCTTGGAAGGAGGATCTGCTGTCAGGAATTTGACGTGTGGAGGTGGGTGCCCTCTTCAGAGGGAAGGCAGGAGGAGCTCCAGGTCTGCCCCAGAGCACCAGCGGGAACAGAGAGGTGCTGCAGCCCTCTGATCATCTCTGTGGTCCTCCTCTACTCCGCTCCAACAGCTCCACATCCTTCTTGCACTGAGGGCCTCAGACCAGGACCAGATGTCCTTTTGGTCTTAGGGTGGACCCGTCACTCTGCACAGGACATCCCAGCAGCCTACGGTCACTGATATGATCCAACATCTGTCTGAACACTAAGTACAACCAAGCCCCTGGGTGCATCCATCCCACCAGTGAGCAGGATTAACCAGTTCCTGAGACAGGATGTGGCCTACAGCATTGACTCTCCCAACAGCAGGGCAAGCATGAGAATTTTTTTACTCCCGTAGTGTGAACTATTTGGCCTTTTCCCAGAGTCACATGGCCAGATCACCAGCTGCCCCAGAGCTCACCACAATTTGATGTGCCAACACGTGGCCTCCAACCCCAGAGCCGTATTTGCCTCCCTGCGAGCTGAACTGACTTCACCTGGGTTTGAGTTCTGAGAACATGCTTTCAGGTATGTGCTATTTTCCAGAGGAATAAAACGCCAATAAAAGTATAAGAGCTGCCAGCGTTACCAGTTTCTTTCTCGCCACGTGAGCTGTTCACAAAGTTTATGAGGAAAACACTGCAGCGCCTAATTGCACTCTGCAGCAGACCTTGCGTGTCAAGACTGCCCTAGTCCCTCCCTGCGTGCTCAAACCCAGTTGCATCACCAAAACAGGACTGGGCTGAAGTGTTAAAGCAAAGCTTTCAATCTTTTAAGAGGGAAGATGCCTACCTCCTCCTGCTCCCAGGTGCCCATGCCAGGGCTATGATAGAGTGGGAACGTGGGAGAGGTCTCATGAGGGCTTCATCAGAAGAAGGGTGGCCAGCTGGGACAGAGAGGTGTCTGTTCCTCTCTACTCTGTCCTTATGAGTTTCCATCTGGAGTACTGTGTCCAGCTCTGCAGCCCCCAGTACAAGAAAGACAGAGCTGTTGGAGAAGGTCCAGAGGAGGGCCACAAAGATGATCAGAGGGCTGGAGCACCTCTCCTACAAAGACTGGCTGAGAGAGCTAGGCTTGTTCAGCCTGGAGAAAAGAAGGCTCCGGGGTGACCTCGTTGCAGTCTTCCAGTACCTAAAGGGAGCCTACAAACAGGAGCAGATTTGACTCTTTACAAGGTGCTGGCACAGGCTGTCCAGAGAGGTTGTGGATGCCCCATCCCTGGAGGTGTTCATGGCCAGTATGGATGGGGCCCTGGGCAGCCTGGTCTAGTATCAGCTGTGGAGGTTGGTGGCTCTGCATGCAACAGGAGGGCTGGAACTTGATGATCCTTGAGGTTCCTTCCAACCCAAGCCATTCTATGATTCTATGATTTCCTGCCCTCATCCTTCCACACATTGTTCCTGGGGCAAAGATGGAAGATGATAGTGTTTGTGTCTTGGCAGCAGGAGCCAGTTGTGGTGCAGGGAAATGGGGACAGTCATTGCAGGATGCTGCTTAGACCAGCACTCAAAGACTATCTTCTCACATCCCTTCACCTGATAGGCACTGGGAGAGGGAACACACATGCACACGTGTGCCTTTGTGTGTGAATGCACACGTACACAGTGTGCTTTGAGCAGCGCGTGATCCATTCAGAGCCTGAATCAGTGTGATTTCTCAGTATTGCACAAAATCATATTCCTAGAACTCGTAATGGCCCTCTCTGAAGCTCTTCCTTTGCTTAAGTGGCTTTGTTGATGATTACCTTTTGTCAGCCATGGCCGGTAATGAGGGGCTAATAAGGCTTTTCAGAACTCCCTAACAGTGCAGGAAACTTCCCAATGGGCACCAGGACTGAGCTCGTCCTGTTGGCAGGCTGCACCAGGACAGAGGAAGTAGATCTCGAGCTGGCTTCCCTTGCTGAAGTGTGACGGGTTGCAGCCAGCACCCAGTTTGAACCCCCATTTCTGTTTAGAGGACTGACTTTCAGCTGAGCTGTCAGGAATGTTATGTAGACATGTACATAGATGGGTTTATTTTTAAGAGAGATTTATTTTTGAAAAGATGATAAGAAAGGTTCTGCACCAGAGGGTGGTGGGCATGGAACGAGCTGCCCAGGGCAGCGGGCACAGCCCCCAGTGCTGAAGCTCAAGGAGCATTTGGACAGCGCTCTCAAACACAGGGTCTGACTTTGTGTGGAGCCCAGGGTTGGGCTTGATACTCCTTGCAGGTCCCTTCCAACTTAGGATATTCTGTGATTGTATGAAAACAAAATTGTTCCCTGATGCCACTGGATGGGTGTGAAGGTCAAACAGATCAGAGCTTTACAGGGAGGAGAAGAGAATGGTTTCTTCAAGAATCAAACTCCTTGAAGAGATGATGCTGGTACTTAGGGTATTAAGAATAAAAGGCATAGTTAGTGTGTATTACTATGAAGCAAGACGATCTCTGTTTTTAAATCATTTAATCTGCTTCATTTCTTTAGTTACTTCTCTACTATTTATTTATTTTCTTTCCTGGTAAAGGGAGAAAGGCTTTCATTTCATCATTCCTAAGTTAAGATCAATAGACCTTTGTGCACTTTCTTTCCACAGAAATTCCTAGGTGGAGTTCCCCAAAAAGTCAATCATTGGAAGAAAAAAACAAACAGGGACACTGGAAGTTCCCGAAAGCTGGTGTTCTCCAGCCCAGAGTGAGTATTTTAACTCTGAAGAACAACTAGGAGGCACAAATATCCATGCTTCCTTCCTTTGCCATGTAAATGTGACGTAAACTGGATGGTGAGATGCACACATAAGTCAGATGGAGAATCTATGGGCAACGGAAAGCTATTAAGGTACTAAAATGTTCCAAAAATGAGTTGTCATTCACGTAACACATAGGTCACTGTGGTCACTCCAAGCTCCAATGTACATAACATGGGTGTATCTGTTTCTGATGTTACCACAGCCTTCTTCTGGCTAAGGTCTTGTCATAGGTTCACAGATTTATGGATGGAAACAACCTATTAGGTCATCTGAGATGTTCCTCTGCTAACGCAGATTTATTCCCTCCTGTATATTTTCCAGTGTATTGTTCGAATGACTCAAGCGTCCGTTGTTTCCCTTGAGGGACTATTTTGGAGCCTTACAGACCTTGCCATCAGGATTTTGTTTCCCTTCATATTCCTTTGGAAGGTTCTTCTGCTTAACTTAGTTACTTACTCTTTCTGCAGAACACTGATGAGGAACAAGACTGTAGGAACATGACATCAATTCCTTACTTATTCCTCTGATTCCTACCGTACCGGTTTTGATGACACTGTCCAACCCAGTTTTTCTTGGTGTTTATTACCTCACACTCCTGGGAGTATAGTCCAGCTTCCACTGACATGGGCTGATAGGTGACTATGGACCTTGGAGAGGGCCAGAAAGGAGGCATTTGGCTGCACAGATGCATTTTTTCCACCTCATTTTCATTTTCGAAGCAAATCTCATTGCGTCTGCAATGATATTCGAGAGTGAGACTCTTAAAGCTGCATGGAAACCTGGAAAATAACAACTATTTGCAAGGAACTTTGATGCTCTCCTTAAAGTTTCTTTAATGTTTTCCTCCTCCACCTTTCAGTAGCTATAATTAAGTAAGTGATGGGAAAAAGAGAAAAGAATGCAAAGTTCGGGTTGGAAGACAAGCCACCAGGAAGTCAGGGAATTTAAAAGGAGTGTAATAATAATGGGGTTTCCCAAACAACACAAACTTGGCATTATTCCATAGCCCGAGTACTTCATGTCACAACGAGAACTGTTGTTGCCTTCATGTTTGTGCAGTACTGTAGACCTTAGCAGCCCAGGCATTAGTTTTAAAGCATACAGGAATGTCTCATGTCCCCTTGAAGATGTTTTACATTGTCACAGAAACGGAAAAGGCATCCCAGTAGAGCAGAGACACACTCCTGCTGTGCAGAGGTGTTACTTTACTAAGTGACAAATAAGTAGGGATTTACAACAATCCCTTTGCAGGTACTGCTGTCACTTGTGATCTCTGCCCTCTTTCCCTTAGATGCTCCCCAGTGGTCTTGGCTTCAAACTTTACTCTCACAGCCCCCTATGTACCAACCCAATGCTTCTGGTAGGTGTGCTTGAAACAAGAGCTCTGAATTGGCTCAGCTTGCACAAAACACTCCCAGTTATAGATCTGTAAAGATGTTTAGATCTAGCCAAACTGCCTTAGACCACTTTGAGCAAAACTAAACTCCTAGATGGTCACAGCTGGGGTAGCACAGCCATACAGACCAGAGTAGAGGACTGCAGGAAGGGATCTACTTCACCAAGAATTGTAATATGCAAAAACAGCCAAGGTTAATATTTCCAGCTTGGTTTCAGCTTCATGGATTTGTGTGGCTTGCAGGTATTTGCTACAATGTGGGCATGTCAACGTTATTCATTTTGGCATACATAACATGCAGATATATCCATCCTTGATTCACTCCCTTGGCTGCAGGGTCAGAAGCTGAGGGATGCTCTCGCAAAGGCTTCAGGGAACATGGGGAGAAGTGGGAATGTGCCAAGTCTGTCATGGTTGACTAAGCAGTCACAGCAATACATTCATGATTATGATAGCTGTGCTAAAGGCACTAATTAAGGAAGAAACTTGTGTGAAGACCTTTAGTTACTTTTTTGTTTGCTTGTTTGCTTTTGTTTCTTTTCTTTGAATGCCATGCAAGCTTGCTGTATTTCTGTGACCGATGGTTCTCAACCTGTGCCATCATGTAATTAAAGGGTCTGAGAAGGGGGAATGGAAAAAGCATTTATTTGTGGGAGGGAGGCATGGGGAATTAGAGGGAGTTCTCACAACAGATTTGAGCCATGTCAAACCTTCAATACAGCAGCTTATGTCCTGCTGTGTGGGACTGCAGCAATCTAGATATGTCTCTTCCAGCTTCCTCTTTACGTGATTCTGCAGCCCTGGGTTTGCATGCTTTCCTCTCTACAAATCCTATCAAGGTTCTGCCACCTCCTTCTTGTCTCGTTCCTTCACCTTGTCTTTCTTTCCTTTTCCTTTCATCTTAGGAAAAATAATGGACTAGCAAAATGGGAAAAACAAAGACCAAAGAATGTCCCCTTGAGATTTTCCTGTAAATATATCCTGCTATATATTTCCCATAGAGGTTCTCAGCAAGAAAAACCATGTTTTTTCTGTACACGTGAACAGGAGCACAAAGAAACTAATCCTTTCTAATGCATGGCACCAAAGCCATCAGCTAAACAATTTCAGCTGCACAGCCTGGTAAACAGAGCTTGTAACCACCAGCCTCTACCGCATAGCAGAGCTAAAAGAAAAAGCTTATGCATGACCTGACTTGGATCAGGCTATGAAGAATGAAGCACATCTGAATGATGCAACTTCCATGTGAGCGCTAGTGAATATGTATTAGTTCAGCACACCAACCCTGTTCATGGCTTTGAGCTTCTCTTTGTCATTCCTTGAATGCTTGAAGGCAGTTTGAGATCAGAGTTTTTGTTAAACTCCTTGGAGATATTTAGTAACATACACAAAAAAATTGCTCTCTCTCCAACTTTTCAAGGTCACTTACTTTCACACCATTTCGTCTTACTTGTGGCATTCAGCTCCACGTGGCAGCACTTGGGGTGATGGGATCGCATGATCCTTCCTGGCTGAAGCCACACATGTGGGACTCCACTCTGCCCAAATTCTGCACCAGTACTGGGGCTGGTGGCCACTCCAGATGCTCCAGTGCTGTCACTCTTCTCTTGTAGGTTAGTAAGAGACTGTGATGGAAGAATGGCAATAAAAAAGGCTGCTCCTAGGAGCATTCAAGACTGGGTTGGATAAGGCCCGGGGCAGACTGATCTGTGGTTGGCAACCCTGTCCACGGCAAGGGGTTGGAGCTAGATGATCTTTAAGGTCCCTTCCAACCTAACCCATTCTATGTGTTTATGACTCCATGATTCTATGAATACACCCATGGTTCTTGTACTCATTCTGTGATCTCCTGCAGATGTTTTGGCTATGCCTCAAGTGTTCATGCTACAACTTTCTCCACATCGCGTCTTCCATTTTGAATTTTATGCCTGCAGATATTCGAGTTGTTTGATTTGGCTGGCGCACTGGAGGAAATGAGATGTTATTGGGAGCTCTGAATGTCTCTCTTTAATGCAGCTACTTATATTGGTTCTGGCCAAAAGTTCAGAAGGCTTTTCTGTTCTTTTTCTCAGCATCCAGTGTGATCCAGCTGAGCACATGTTCTCCTTCTCTTAGTCCACTTGTATTATCCTGGGAATTTGCCAAACTGTTTTGTAGTTCACTAGCACCTGACAAGCAGTGCTCCTGGAGGAACATCCATTTGCACATGAGACATTTTAGGTGTATGGTCAGCCCAGCAAGGTGAGCAGGCTCTTGGTTTTCTTCACCTTGCTGTGGGGTCAGTAAGAGGACAGAACACAGTGATTCACAGAGAAGGAAGAAACAAACCCAACTTTGCCACCAGCCAGCCGTGCAGCTTGGTGATTGTCTGGAGATCAGCTGAGGGCTAGCACTGCTCTTTTTTTTTTTTTTTAATCTGAACTCGTTTGTTCCACCATAACAAAACCAGGATCAAAGTGTTTTTTGTAGGCTTTTTTATTTCTTCTTCCATCCCTGCTTATTTCCTTCCTGAAGCTCTAATCCTTGGGGCCATCAGAACTGGTTGCTATGGAAGTGACTGAAAGCACAAAGAGAGGATTATGGTTATTATGGTTTCAGGTGAGAGAACAGCACTGAGTGCAGGCAAGCTCCTAAAATCCAGCTGGGTTCTGAGAAGCCTCACTGCAAACAGGCATTAGAGGACTCTCCCTGTCCTGTTTATGTTATTTACATGTTGGCTGCAGCTCCACAGCAAAGAAATTACAGATTAAAGCTAAAGAAGTCACACATAAAAAATAAAAGAAAGAGCAGGGCTGAGGGCAGGGCTCTGTGGGGTTGAGCCCAGCAAAGATGAAGCATCTCATCAAAATGGGACTGGCAGCAGTGCCATTGGTTGGAGGTTTGAAGCTGGATCCAGCTGCTCTGCAAGGTTCCCCCAACACCATTGCAATCACCAGAGTCAGTCAACCTGTCCTTCCACTGCTGCAAAAGGCCATCCTCCCCATGCCCCACATGTGGTCAATGTCTGTCACGCTACATATATATGTGTGTAGGTGGAGAACGCAGCATGGTTTGGCTAGCTGGGATCTGAAACAGAAAAACAAGAGGCATCTCTCCACTGGAACATCTTGGGAAAGCTGTGCTGGAAATAACTGTCCTGAGACATGGCTATTAAAATCAGGCAGTCACTGGTGATGCTTGGATGGAAGGGCAGCCAGGCCCTTGCAGCACAGTGGGAAGTAAAGGCCCTGTCAGAGGTTTTCCTTTCTTTTACCTGGAATTAGGGTACATAGATTTAAAGCCAAGAAGGTGTTTTTGGAGGGATTTCCCTGCTGGCTGTGTCAGGTAGGTTTTGTCCCCCCAAATCTAACCTCAGCATGTCCAAGGTTGGAGAAGGGCACCACGGCCCCACTGCCATTCAGCACAGCAGAAGCCATAGCAACAGATAAGCTCTGTTAGGGGCATTTGCAAGCAAACTCCTAAGTAGATTTTTCCTCTTAGACAAATGGCTCTTAATTATACTGGACAACCTCTTGGAGGTTGGCTGGCCAGCTTCTTTGGCCATGAGAAGTAGGGTCATGCAGTGAAATATCTGGTCAGAAGTAGCTACGGTGTCATACACGGTAAGTTAAGAGGGAAAAAAAACAAAGCTGTCGTGTAGATGTTTGAGTCATTACATGGTTAATTACACAGACTCAATAAAATAGTTAATTAACACTACAGTTGTGAAATACTTCATAAAATAAACAAGACTATGACATCAGTGCAATTGCAGGAAAGTGAAGGCTGTTAGATATCTATTCACACACAGAGTTTCAGGCTAAAAATGAGGGTGTTTTTTTTTTGTCTTCTGAACCTTATTAAAGGAACTGTTGCCTCTCCAGAGAGAGCAAAAATGTCTGCTGTTGAATCCCGGGCTGCTCCTCATTTCCCAGAGCTGACACAGTCGTGACAAGGAATAATATATTACATTCATCACGCCTGCTCTCCAGGCATGATCCCCAAATAATTAATCCTTTTAGCTTGCAGTAGCTGCCATCTGGCCAGTTTCCAATCAACCTGGCTGGTTTCAAATTGGAGTTGCCAGTAGCCCGCACTCATGTGTGCATGTACTTCAGCTGCTTGCCTCAGGTGCCTGGGATTTTTTTGTATTTTGAAAAAGGCAAGCTGCAGATATAGCACGTGCTGCCCAAATGCAGAGAATGCAGCAACCTTTGCCTTAAAAGGCTTGTGATGTGGAAGGAGAATGACCAGGAACTGTACATGATGCATACAGCAACACTCAGGAGCTCAAGAGCTGATTTGGGGGAGTTTTGCATTGACAAACTTACTCTGAGGAAAAAGCCCAATTTGTAAAAGGGAGAAAACTGTCACTGCAAGTCATGAGAAACCAGGGAATTATGAAACCAGACTGACTTTAAATGGGTCAAACATCATAGAATTGTAGAATATCCCTAGTTGGAAGGGATGCATATGGATCATCAAGTTGACCTCCTGGCTCTGCATAGCACCATCCAAAAATCAGACCATAAGTGTCTCGGTCTGACCTGTCTTTGGCGTGGTGAATAAACTTGGAAGGCGATCTCTGGGATCTTCCTCAGATACATTCTCTCCTTTGCTGTGCCACCAGTAATAGGCCAGACACAGGTACCTTGGGTCTTGTGCTGCTCCTTGCTCCGTTCATTGTAGAACCACATCCCAAGTGTGTGTGTCAAAAGCATGCTGAGATTCTCCATAGTGTAGTTCTTGTATGAAAAGTGACTTCTGAGATGAAAATTGTGCTTCTATAGAAGCTGTTTGGTAAACAAATGAAAACAGAGGTGTGCTTACACAGCTACTTTTCCGCATGAGCCTCCTACCCAGCGTCAAGAAGCAAAATGCTATTAATTGATCTAGGCTTCTGGTGACACCTGAAGAAGCCATTATCATCCACACAGATCCCAAGAGCAGCTAGGGCAGGGCTACCATGTGGGATTTAGTAGAAAGTTCTCTTGAGGTACAAGTTGAAGGAGAAAACTCAGCCCACTATCTCTACGGGAATTTCCCTCCTCACAACAAACAAAAAGAAACACCTTCGACTTTGTTCTCCAATTCATTTTTATGATTATAGATAGAATTAATTCCCCTAGGTGAGGGTATCAGTGAGCACCTTTACAGAGCAGCACACTCCACAGGGAGCCAAGTTTGTGGAACCAGGACAGAGGAGCGTTATCAGGATTCAGATTAGCAACTGCTCTGCCAGGGCAAGCCCCTATCTGAGGTTTTCTTATTGTTTGAATAGTTGAGACAGGTGGATAAAGACTCCAGGTGCAGTAAACTGCGATCTTGAACTCTTACATTTCCTCTGAAAACCTGGAGACTTTCCACATTTCAAGCTTCCCTTGTGGCTGACAGCTTCATCTCTGCATCTGCTTCAGAGCTATTCAACCCTAACTGTCCCAGAAATCAATTTCTGCTGCACACAGGCTTCTTTTGAGAAGAAACAATGACAATCTACTAAGTGCTAGCATGTGGAATTCCTGTTAGCTAAATCCAAGGCACAGAACAGCACTTTATTGGTATCAGATGAATTGTCACATAGCTGAATAACAACATTTCTCAGCTCATGAACTCTGCTGGAGTTGGGTGGATATTAGACATACTTGGTATGAGTTGGCTGCAACTCCTCTGTGAAAGTGATCCTGAACTGAAAGAGATATAGAACTGAAGAAAGGGCATCCAAAGATCCTCACCTGGAGTACTGCAACCAGAGGGGGAGTCCTCAGTACAGGAGAGACATGGAGCTGTTGGAGTGTGTCCAGAGGAGGCCCACAAAAATGATCAAAGGAAAGGAACACCTACCCTGCAAGGCTGACCTGAGAGAGCTGGAGCTGAGAAGGCTCTGGAGATAGCTGAGAGTGGCCTTTCAGTATCTAAAAGGAGGATATAAGAAAGAAGGGAACAGACTCTTTAGCAAGGTCTGCTGTGATAGGACTAGGGGAAATGGTTTCAGACTAAGAGAGAGGAGATTTAGACTGGATATGCAGAAAAGGTTTTTAATGCTAAGGGTGATGAGGCACTGGCACAGGTTAGCCAGAGAGGTGATGGATGCCCCATTCCTGGAGACACTCCAGATCAGGCTGGGGTTCTGAACAGCCTGATGTAGCTGTAGGTGTCCTTGTTAACTGCAGGGGTGTTGGTCTAGTTGGCCTTCAAGGGTCCTTTCCAACTCTAAGGGTTCTATGATTCTTTGATTCTATTTCCTCAAAACTAACAGTTTTTCTGGTAGAATGCAGCATGACAATATGCAAACTGGAGACAACCACAGGAAAAGGAGATGGGGAAAATGCAACATCCAGTCCAGACACCCAGATAAAGCTGCCAAGGGCTGAAATTGCTTCTCCAAAACATAAAAGTCTCTGGATACACTGTGATGTATGATGAAATCTCTCTCATGCCCCAAGGCAGATAGGTCACTGCAGGACAAGGAATTTTGCTGACTTCCCACCATTCTGGTAATTGTGCAAGGATCTCGTGCCATCTCTTTGGTCTTCCCAGACTGGTCTTTTTGTGAGGAATCATATTTGGGTGGGGAGGGTAGCACTTCAAGCCCTCTCCTTCTCCTTCTTTGGGCAAAAGCACCATCTCTGCTGGTTATCTTGAGCATCAGCTCTCTATTGCCTGAGGAGCCCCATGCCACTGGCAGGGTGTGGAGTGAGGAAGGGGAACTAGGCCTGCCAAGAGCTGCTCCACATGTACCATGAAGCAACCAAGATTTGAGCGTATCAGACTGGTTGTCAGGCTTCCGTGTACTCAGTCAGGCTGAATTCCCCGTATAAGGGCAAGCACGGGCGAAATATCTGTGCAGCAGCAGGAGCAGACAGTAGTCACCGGGGCTGTCCGAGGGTGTGCCGACGGGAGCAGCAGGAAAAGGCAATGAGGAAAAGCTGAGTGTAGCGGGTATGGTGGGATCAGTCAGCTAACAGCTGAACATGTGTGCCTTTAGCTTGCAGCTAGAGCACGGGGCGGTTGCAACAGTTAGCTGGAGTGCTGGGTGATTAATGGAGAACGTAACAGCTTGGAGCATTTTTATAACTGACGATTTCTTACAAATTATCCTCCAACACTAAGCTGCCTTCCTTCAAGCCTAACTGAATGTACCTTCAACGTGTCTAATTTACTGTTTTCCCCATATAACCAGGGGATATTTTCACCCTCCCATTCCCTAGGGTGGGGGAAAAACTGAATCAGCATCTTCCAGTTCTCAAAGGTGGTTTCTCTGGTTTGTGTAGTGTCTGGAGGCCATGAGAAGTTTTCCCTGAAAAACCAAAGGAGCTGTTGCTACAACAAATAGCTGCTTGCTCTGCATCCTTACCCAGGTCCTTGGATTCACTTTAAATATAACAGCATGCAGTGCCCATGCAAGAGGTCACTACTAATACTCATACCCATTCATTATGAACATATAAATAATGCACAAGTAACACCCCCTAAAGCTGGTAGCTGAACTGCATTAAAGAAAAAAACAAGAGCAAATTGCTGGTGTGGAATGCTTGGGCTTTGGTTCTGTTTTCCCCCAGGTGCCCCCTCCACACATATCACTTCATTCTGAGTCAGCTGAGGAATCTCTCAAGCTCAGGCCAAGGAGCACATTTCATCTTTGGGGCAAGGCTTTTCTTCCTACACCTTTCCTGTTTTACATGTATGCAATCTGAAACAAAAGCCCTATTTAAAAGAAACAAATTGCCTGGTTTTCAAAATTGGCAGTGCCTTTCCTGGAATGTGTTTATCACCAGTCCTTTTTTTACATTTACTTTGCTAAACAAAATCAAATATGAAAGCAACGATTCAAATATGCAAATGACACTTATCTCTCCCATCTCTCCTTTTTGTTATTTATGGTGCCCAGGATGACTATTTTGCTCAGCTTTGATCATGAGCTGCTCAGACCTTCCCAAGTGATGGGGACCAGTGTGGTGGTGGTCTGTTTCCAGTGCTGCACTGGCGCATGTATGGAGCTGTGTCTCTGTTTCCACCTCTGCCTTCAGACAAGGGGACCAGGCCCAGGGAACAAAGGAGTGGTAGTTGAGCCCTCGCCAGGGGCTGAGGTTGCTATGACCTGAATGAAGGGGTTGTGTGAAGACATGGGGAAGTCTCCAAAGCTGGGAAAATAGAGGGTAGTGCAGAAAGCTAATGCTTAAGTTTTGGAAATCTGTGGGTGTTGGGCTGCCCCTTTCATGTGGCTGAATTTCCCCCTCCCATACAAGAGCAAGAGTGTGAAAATGAAGCAGAGAAACCTAGAAGGGTGGTGGAGGTGAGAAGAGGTGGAAGTCAATATACACACTGGGCTCGTGAAAGCAAGGAGAGACTTGGTGAGGAGTAAGCAGGCGCTTGGTGGACTCCCTGCACATGTGCCTTGGGTGGGTGAAGAGCCTGACTCAGCACAGATGGAAGACAGGCTTCCTCATTCAACTCTGCATGTGAGCTCAGCCCAGGGTTTTGATTCACGTTGAGTGGGTTGGTTTCACAACTCTCACAGAGAATCTTTGAAATCGGATAAGAGCAAAACCACAGTCAGAAAAGCTCCTTGCGTTTCTGAGCACAGAACCACTGCTGTTTCATTATGATCTAGTGTTTCATTGACCAGACTCGGGTTTGGGAAATAGCAAAGGAACGTGGTAAAATACGATCTGTGAAAAAACTGATATGTTGAAAAACAGAGTTAGAATGGCAAATAAAAATAAAAATATTTTTTTTAAAAAAAGGTGCCCTTATAAATAAAGAGTCTCTTTTTTCCCTTAAATTTATTACTGCCACGAACCTGAAACTACCATGCATCCTCAAGAGGCAGGACAGAGCAGCAAGCATGGGGCTGCCCGCCCTGGGCACTGTAAGATGATGCAGAAGCTGTCATCTGGAGTTGATGTGCTCTGGGCTACAGACCAAGGCCCCTTTCTAGCTTGGGTCACCACTAGTTGCCAGCAGGACTTGGTCCATCTCCCTGGTGGTCCCGCGGGTGCTGAGACTGGAGCAGTGCTAAAGAGGATTCTTGTAAAAGGTCTCCTTCTTTCTCTGTGCCATCTTCCTGCTGGGTGTCTCTGCCTCTGGAAAACCAGTAGGTGCTTTACATGCGAGGAACATGAATGACATGGGCAACCCTGGGTGTCCTCACCTATGGGAAGGACAAGGAGACAAGTAGACGCAATCTGGTGTTTATTGCCCTGTAGTATTTTCTCAGTTTAAAAGCAATAAGGAGCCCTCGCTGTAATTATGCAATACTATTCAGATTTGTAAAGTAAGCACGTTAAAAAAACTTTAGAAAGCAGAATAACCAGCTAACAAGCTACAAAAATGTCTGAAGATATAAATCAATGATATACCTCTATGACTATGTTGAGGCATAATAACATGAAAAAAAAAAAAAAAAGAAAAAAAAAAAAGAAAGAAAGCTTGCAAGCCCAAAGCAATGCACACAGGAATTCTGTTGTTGTTTTTGTTCCTACGCACATGCCATTCATGTGAGGTGGTGTTTGTGCTTCGCTCGCGGTGGCGGTGAACGTCACTGTCTGGAACTGCGCAGGTAATGGATTTGGGACAACTTACAGGTGGTGGCACAGGGCTGCACTTGTTTTTCTTTCCTTCTTCAATGAAACGGGCTTGTTTTGCAACAAGGTTGAGGCATGGTGGGGAGGAAAGGTGGAGAGAAAGAAAAATTAAAGGGGAAAAGTGTGAAAAAAGAGGTGGAAATTAACAACAGGAGCACTTTATAGTTCTGTCCCCTTGGCGACATCTCAGCACATTCTTAATTTTTTTTACTGCTATGATTTCTTTTCCTTCTTGTTGCTATGCCTTAAGGAGCTGCCTGTAAGGATTAGACATGATTTGCACACAAATAAGAAGTTATTGGCCCAGGGGACCACTAAATAGCCACATATCTGCTCTCCCTCTGGCATCCCTCCCTCCTGCAGAAATTTGTGCTACAGCAAATGAAAGCGCCTCCATCCAGGAGCTCTCAGCTTCAAGAAATGCAGAGAATAAGTCTTAAGCCCTCAGGTGATGCTAGATGTGGGTGATGCTCCATGCTACAGACAAAGGAAGGACTGAGTCAATCTCTGCCCAGATTGACTGATGGGTGGCAGGAGACATCACTGTCCCACCTCAGAACAAGGTGGGAGTCTGCATCTTCTCCCCAGAAACAGGAATAGGATGAGACAGAATGGCCTCAAGTTGTGCCAGTAGAGGTTCAAGTTGGATATTATGAAATATTTCTTCTCAGAAAGAGTGGTGATGCATTGTAACCAGCTGCCAGGGAGGTGGTGGAGTCACTATCCCTAGAGGTGTTCCAGAGCCATGTGGATGTTGCACTGAGGGATGTGGGCACTGGGCATGGTGTGATGGGCTGATGGATGTACTGAGTGATCTTAGTGGTCTCTTCCAACCTTAATGATTCTGTGAACCTTCCCTTCTACCCCCAGTTTAACCTCAAGCATTGAACCTAGAGACAGTTTCCTTTCAGGGCTCTGAAAGACTTTTGATGCCATAATAATAAACCCCATGTCCTGTCTACATCTTGCAGTGTGAGGAGCTGGGGCATGGAAGGAGCAAAAGAAGAGGTGGTTATCTCTAGCTGTAACTGCCTGTCATCAGAAAGCTGGGGCGCAAGCACAAAGCACAAACAAATGTGGTCACTGAATGGTAACCTGCATTTCCTTGTTTGAAACATGGAGGCAGGCTGGGAAAATATGTACATGTGAAGCAGAGATAATTTCTGTAAAATATTCTGGAGATTGAGAGTCTCAACATTTATGAGGTTTGCAGTATTTGCTAGTTTCAGTTATTGAAGTAAGAAAAGCCTGCTATCATAGAGTCAGTATTTCTGCTTTCTGCTTGTTCGAAGCAGAAAAGGCGTGAGAAGGAGAAAAGAAGATTAAAGGTGAAACAACCCTGAGCAGGATGAGAGAGAATCATTTTAAGTTTTGGGTGTAGTTTCAGGTTGTTCTTTATTTTATCTGAACCGGTTGTCCCACCCCTCATTACAACGGCATTAAAACACGCCTGGGTGTGGTCACTTGAAGTTCTCAAGTGGGCAAAAATTTTCAGCTTCGTAAACATTCTCGAGGCGTGTATTTGTGGACCACTTTAAACCGTATATCCAGTGACACAGCACAGTCCTGCTGGCTTCTCCTCTGGCTTCTGTCCCTTTATTTGCTGTAGCTTTAGTCCAGAAAGGCTCACGTCATTCCTTCTCTCTGAACTTGAGCCCTAGCCAACATCACCAACGGCTGTATATCCCAGCCACTCCTATAGAGCACTCTGCCTCTGGAGTGGTCCCATGGAAGGACAAAAGCTCCTATTGCATTTCTATCAGGAATATGGAGGTTGGGTTTTTTTTCTCTTTATATTTCCTCAGATCATGCTGCTGGTGATCTTTTCCATTTCATTCTCCCTTTGTGCATTTTTCTCAAGTCAGGTTAAAATTTCAGTCTGCAAAGCAAGCGGTGCAGTTAGACACTTCACTTTGACTCACCAGAGGCTTTTGTCTTGTTCTTAGAACATGTGGTAAAGAACAGTGCATGCAAGGCTACAGTTATCGTACACATGTACAAAGCCTACGCTGGTTAATTTGATAGCTTCTTAGCAACCAGCAGCCTACTTTGGCTTCAAAACATGGAGTTTCTGTCTCTTCTGACTCCACGAAGTCTAGTAGCATTTGGAAAGCTTTCCCAACAAACCAAGATAACATTTCTCTGCTTCTGAAAGTATACACTATTACCATCCACATAGATATTTACAAACCTTCCATAAAAAATAAACATTCTGCAGAACTGGTTTGAAAGCCAAGAACAATCCACGTGACATCCAACAGCATAAGCTAGAGGGCTGTGTCACACCAGCTGTGCATGGGAGGCCTCCAAAGCTCAGGTTATCTGATAGTTATGCTAAGCATCCCTAACTGGATATGCACTTGTGATTTACTTATAATAAAATCACAGAATGGCTCGAGTTGAAGGGACCTCAAAGCCCATGCTGCCCCAACCCCAGCTGTGGGCAGGGCTGCCCCCCACCAGCTCAGGCTGCTCATCCAACCTGGCCTTGAGCACCTCCAGGGATGGGGGACCACAGCTTCTATGGGCAGCTGTGCCAGCGCCTCATTGCCCTCTAGGGAAAGAATTCCCCCCTGACATCTAACCTAAATCTTCTCTCTTCTAGTTTAAAGCCATTCCCTTTGTCCTATCTAAGAAGCTGGTCCCCCTCCTGCTTGGAAGCTCCACTGGATTACTGGAAGTCTGCAATGAGGTCTTCCTCGAACCCTCTCTTCTCCAGGTTGAACAAGCTCCCTCAGCCTGTCTTCATAGGAGAAGTTCTCCAGCTTTATGATCATCTTCATGGCCCCCTCTGGACCTGAAAACATCTCAATCCAGCATGCTGGCCAGAGAACTCAGGGAGATGGAAGTAAAAAACTAGCACATGCTCTCTCTGGCTAGGCCAGAAAGGTAATTAAATGGAAATGCCAAGAACAACTATTGCCTGCTGCACTGGGATCTGGAAACACAGAAGTGCTCCACAGTTGGTTTCCCTTTCTCAATTTGGCTGACCAGTTTTCTCATGAAAACTGGCTTGGTTTGATCTTGCTGTTCATTCTTCTGGTTTGCCTGCAGAAGGGTCAGTGCTGGAAACCAGGCACAAGAATTACCTTTCCTTTTAGTACTACCTTTTAAAAATTTTTAGAGCTCTTATTAATGCCCCTAAGGACCAACATCACATAAGATAGGGAAGTACATACATGGCATATTGCAGTGCTGTGTGTGAAGTCTGGAGCAATTTCAGGTTCAAGAGACATGTCACCATGTCACTACAATGTGGAATTTGAGCAAAACCTCTCTACCAAACTGTGCATCTGTTCTCTCAGAGCCAGGTCTGGGTGTGCAGCTCAACTCTGGTACAGCTCTTAGAAGTTTGGGTTCAGAGCAGACCTGAGCCATAGATTCTCCGCATATCCTTATACACGCGGAGGGACACAGATGAAATTCTAGCCTTGTGGCAGAGGTACGTGCATGGTAGATGGGTTGGGAGCCCTCATCTCTCATTAAGTGCAGGTTTTAAGTTGTCATGCAAAGTGAAACGTTGTCAACAGGCGAAACTGAGCTGTGCCCTTCTGCCTGCCTTTGTGTGTCATCTCATACGCTCAGGACAGTCATCCAAAGGACAGAAGGTGGGGGGGGTCAGACTCCTTTGCATAGACAAAGGGAAAATATCTGATCTCCCATGGCAAGTAGGAAGCCTTTATCTCTCAGCAGTGAATAAATGATCCTACAGAAATATTGAAAATGATCAAAGGATAATCGAATATTTTAGCTTTCCTTATACATGCTCTTCTCGCCTCTCTTTCTGCATAGAGTTTGTGTTTATTAAGTTCTGAAAAATTTAATTTATTTTCCAAGGATACACTGTAAATATATGGTGCTGAAGACTTGATAATTTAGGCTGTTATCCAGACTGGTGTCATCAGCAGAGCTCAGGGCTGCACCAAGTATTACACCCTATAAGATAACAAAACCAACAGACAGGTGAGAGATTTTGAGAGTATCTGGATCCAACACGATAAGCTCAGTGTTGATTCTTTTACTCAAGAATCGACTTTGCAAAGGTCGCACAGCACTGTTGTAAAGGACACAGAAGCGTGAACAACAACTTGTGATAGATTCCTTGCTATTACAATAAAAGGTACGCAGAGGTTCCTGGGACTCGCTTTTCACAGCATTTTTCTGACAAAGGGCTCATCAAGGACAGGGCACATCAGAGAACTAAGAACTCTTCTTAGTTGTGGCAACAAGAACACCAGAGACGTGTAAACACAAGCCCCAGATAAGCTAGAAAGGTTATCTTTCTTTTAGAAGGCATCCTTGCTGTGGATTGAGCCCCATACGGCTTTTACATTTTCCAAAGGCAGGAAATCTTGTTCTCATGTGCCCAGGAATAGCACATGCCTTTGCATCTGCACTCATCTCACTTAAAGTCAGAGTGCCTTTGAGCAGCAGGGCCAAGTAACAGCCACCCTGGATAGGTATCCCTCCATGCTAAATGCGTTTTAAGCTGGAAGTGTTGAGGAATCCCTTCAGCACACACAGACACCTCAGGAGCGTTTCAGCATTATATGCTTGTGGACAAAGAGGTAACTTCTGTGAGCATACAAAACGCTTCAGAAAACCCAGTTCCTATTTTTAGTGCTGAAAGGGGTGAAAGGTTCTGGAAATTGTTCTACAGCTGAGGCTCGGCGTCCCTTTGAACATCTGGTCTCTCCGCATCAGTCAGCCTCTCTGCAGTGAGTTTAAGTCAATCATGCAGCCACTGGGGTTTTCAGATTGGTATTTTCTGTAGCTTACCTATATAAGAACATCTTGCTGTGCTCTTCCAAGTAGCCACGTGCCTTGATGTAGCAGCTGCCTCTTATGTTTTATTAAAAGAAACAAAGAGGGGAAATGGTGCTGCAGAGCAGGCTAAAAAATGCCAAGATCGAATGGTATGATGCTGGCCTGTCCAGCGAGAATTTGGTTTATTGGAGATACAGAGCTATGGTGTAGAAGTACCATTTTCAAAGTAACAAAGGCCAGGATGCGGTAGATTATAGGGGGAAAAGGTAATATATATACTGGGTAACATAAGCTGTGGGAAACACTGAGTCTGGATACCTGTTTGGGTCTACATCAAACCAGCTGTTGGAAACAAGGAGCTAATGCCATGAGCTGAGGGAGATGACACTGCTGACACTGTCTAAAGTGTGCTGCTGTTTCCTTTCAAGCAGGACAGATGTTTTAGCTTGACTTCCTGCCCTGTGTAGAACTGCTTTCTTGATGCTGCTCTGCATTCTGATGCAGGGATGAGGGCATGAGGAGGTAAAGGCCAGAAAGTCAAATTCAAGAACTCTCTAAGAAACAAAAGGTTCCTCTTCCTTGCAGGATGCTGTCTGCAGATGGCCTCCTCCATGTTGACTTTGTTCTGTCCCAGATCTACCAAAGGACGTGGTGAAAGGGGTTCCCCAAACTGATGGGGTTTCACTATGCTCCTGAATCACACCACTTTCTCTCTATGACATACTGGTTCCTGTCAGAAAACCCTGCCTGCAACCCCTTTCCACCTTAAGTGTTATTCAGTGGCATGGAGGGGTTCCCAAGAAGTCTCAGTTAGCAAACTACGAAGGTTGAAGATCTTTTTTTTATTATTCTGTTCCTTTCTGAAGGCAGGTGTTTGCATTACCACAGCCATTGATCCTCTGTCCTTCACCGGCTGAACCTGTGGCTCTGCCTGCCCTCCCAAAGCACATAGACTATATCATGGAATCATTTGAGTTGGAAGACACCTTTAAAGGCCATCTGGTCTAATTCCCCTGTGATGAACAGAGACAGGGACCTACAGCTAGATCAGGGTGCTGAGAGCCCCATCCAACCTGACCTTGAGTGTCTCCACATCAGCTACATCACCACCGAGTTTTTCTGCAGAAAGCCTAGATGCAGCTGAAGGTGACCCTGAGGACAATTCTGCCTGTGTCCATGATCTCTTCTTAATCAAACAAACATGACTCAGCCTCTTACCAGGCCCCTGGGGCACAGCCAGTGGGGTGTACCCCAACCATCAGCAGCCACAGACAGCTCTGTTTGTGCCTGTCGCTCTGGGCTCCCTGTATCATCCATGGGAATAGCAGGCATTCTCATGGTATGAGTCATCTGATCTCTTGTAGGCGCCTACAGGAGGACAAGGCAAACCATGTCCTAGAAATGCCCACTTCCTTCCAATTTCCAATGAACTCAGGTGTAAATTTCTGGTTTGGGCCTTTGTTTCATATTTGTTCCCAAATATAGGTTTTGAAAGGATTTTCCTCCCCCCCGGGAGAATTGGCTCAATACCCATTCTTCAGATGGGAAAAAAAATGTTGATTGCTTAGAAGAATTTTGTCTCTTTGATGCGTTGATTACATATTTACATTCTGTTACAAATCAGGGAGCTGTGGGCAGTGTACAAAAATACATCATAGATATCATCCTTCCTCAGTGTTCTGCTCCTTTCTGTCCGTATCTCCATAGCAGATGGATGGATTCTTGTTTCAAGCCTAATTTTTGTGGGTTTTTCATTTTTTAAGACGGAATTTCTGTCCAGTATTTCCCCATTATCGTGACTTTGCTTCACCGACACATTCGTATGCCTGGCTCTAGCTGAGGGAGCTACTAATGAGCTTGGAATTAGGCATGAGCTTGGGAACTCTGCAGCATCAGGACCTCCATGTGATTCCTCTCTTCCCTGCTGCTTGCTCATTGCTAGTGCTTCTACTCCCCACAGGTGCTGGGAAAGACATGTCCTTGCTTTCAGTCAGAGATGATATTATCACCTGCCCTTAGCAATGTTATTTTCTTTCCTGCTGAGCTTAGGCAATACTCAACATGCCTAAACAGTGCATCCACAACAAGTAATGGCATCATCTTGCTTTCAAAACAAACTTGTGGTGGGTGGAATTAGCCATGCTGAATGATGCTGACCTGACTGATAACAATCAATGAAGAAACTACTTCAGCTATTCAGTCACTCACCTCTGGTCACCCTCGTTTTAGGGAGAGTGGGAGCTGGTAGTACTCCACATCGTGTCTACCACAAAAGGAAGAACTACTGGTATTTTTTAATCAAATGTCCATATAAACAGGTCATTGTTACAGAACTGCAGGGAAGTAAGGGTATTTCCACATCACCATATGTGGTTGTCCCTAATCTGTCCCTCTTCAGTTTCTTTCTGCCCACTGCCCATAATGCAAATCTTGCTGCTCCCCTGAACAACAATTACCACAAAACACCTGTGTGCAGCCTATTCTCTGTACAGGGTATTTCCTTTCTGAGCTAAAAGGATAACTGAGTGAAGAGAAAAGCACCTGGCTTGTGGTAAAGTTTGGCTGAGTTTTGCTTGTTATGTATGTCCAGATTTGCAGAAATGTGTGAGAATGATTTCAAAGAACATACAACTGGCTCTGCTGTCTTTAAGTCTCATCTTCTGCTTTGCCAGAGAAGAGCTGGCTTAAGTGCAGTATATTAGTTCAGAGCTGCATGACGCATCAAACATTAAGTGGAAGAGTTAGGCCTTCCTATGTCCTTCATTCATCCACAAAGAAAATTATTATAGGTGGGACAAAACCCAAAGTATATCATAGAATCATAGAATCCGCAGTTGGAAAGGACCTTTAGATGTAATCTAGACCAACTTCCCTGCAATGAACAGGGACACCACAGCAACATCAGGTTGCTCAAGGCCTTATCCCGCTTTGTCTTGAAAGTCTCCAGGAATGGGGCATCAACTACATCTCTGGGTAACCTGTTCCAGTGCCTCACCACACTCACTGTAAAAGACTTCTTCCTTATAGCCAGTCTAAATCTTTGAGCCTGAAGGCATTTCCCCTTGTTCTATCACCACAGACCCTGCTAAAAGTCTGTCCCATTCTTTCCTGTAGAAGTAGTGTACATAGTATATGCTTTAGTCTGTCTTCTGTCCTTCATCCCATAACCTTCCCCCTTATCTGGGGTTACCTCTCTTTGAGTGGGCTGAATTTTCCCCCAGGAATCTGAGCTAAAAAACAGAGGAGAGGGCCAAGTCTGTGCAGTGGGACAACTTGTCCAAAGAAGCAATGTTTTAGCTTCTGTTGTTGTAAAATCTTCTGTAGGACATGGTCGGCAGGACGCTGTGGTTAGAGGAAGGTTGGTTTGTGTCTGTTGGAAGGCTGAACAGAAAAGTGGGAGAGGTGAGCATTATCAGAGACTAGGTTTCAGCATCAGTTATGGGGGAATCTGTGCCAGGAGCTGGAATAAGGCACAGGTCTGAGCTGTAAAGAGGCAGGAGCTGGGCACAAGGCAACAGGCTGGTGCCTGGCAGAGAAGCCAAGGGCACCTGGCGAAGATTGTGTTGTGGCTGGAGAGTTGTACAGCTAATCCTCAGTTGTCTGATCTTGTTAGACCTTAGATGCTAGAGAGGTTGAGTGCTGCCAAAAGCCAGGTTGATAGCTCTGGCTGGGGGAAGGTGAGCTGAAAATGACAAGAACTTCAGTTGCAGTCACAGAAGGCAGGGAGCTAGAGGAGAGAAGAAGGCAGTGCTGGAAGAAAAGTGTTTACTGACCTCTTACTTCCAACTCCAGGGTGTCAAGCCTGCAGAGAGCACACAGAAGAGCACTTACTGCACTGAGTATATGCTGCAGTCATGCACAGAATAGAAACCAAGCTAGAGAGTCCTACAGTTCTGCTGCTGCCAACAGAGCCTCCTGAGAAGTGCTGTCTAATTGCACATCTGCTGACTTATATATTGGTATAACTGATGCCAAAATATGTATACATGTTAAATACAAGTATATCTTACAGTATATCTTAAAGTACATAGAAATGTAAAAACAGCTTTCTATATTTTCCCTAAAAGAATCAGTCTGAATCTTAACTATCTCTTATCTAAGATGATGCCTTAGAGACTGGAACTCTGTTTCAACTTAGTCTGCAAAGCTCATGTTACAAAGTAAAACAAGTGGCTGAAACCAAGCTGTAATCAGCTATTCCTCCAGTTTGGCTGTGAGTGGAAGAAGCAGGATTTCACTTGCAGGCATGCTGCGGGCTTTTTGACGTAGCTTAATGTGGTAGCACCTGTCCTTCAAATTACTGAGTGCTGTATAATGCTGAGTGCTGGGAAAGCTCAGGCTCAGAGAGTTTCACACTCCCAGCTGCAGTACCTGATTTTTTCTCTTGCCCAAGTTTTCCATCCCAAAGTGAATTTTGTGGAACTTGGTGAACCCACTTGGCAAATGTTCTGATGCATTAGTGATGGGGAGTTCAGAAAATGCAGTGAAATAATGGCTTTTTAGAGCAGAGCTTGAGCAACAAGCAGCACACAAAACCTACAGATCACAGATGCAGAATAGACCAAAGACCAAAACAGCAGTGCTCTGGCAACTTTGTACTCTGAGTGAGGTAAGAATTTATAAAGCAGGCAATTAGAGATTATTTCCCAAGGCAGATACATAAGGATGATGATGTAAGGCCACAGGTGGCTTTAATCATAGCATTTCCTAACTTTGGATTCTGCACCTCCATTAATGTTGTTTTTAAGGAGTGCATTAAACACTGTAAGGAGCTGATGCTGATGATCAAACAACAGCTCTATGAGCAGGATTTATCTGGAATGAGGGCAGGCTCTGCATGAAAACCCACTATCCAGACATTCCTCATGCAGCCACCAGTTAAGGATTTGGTACTTCTGTAGCAAGGCTTCACATTAAGTACTGTTCACAAAAGGAAGGGAAAAGACTTATTCTTCAAAGAGGTGTATTCTTATTGCATTTACATCAAGGGCAGTAACACCACCTAATGGCATTGACCAGTCTCACCTGGGGCCTCTTCCCACCCTGTCCCTGAACTCAGACAAGGATTCAGCTCAGTATGGGGTTGGCAGTGCCTGCCTGACCCATGCTGTAGGTGTGATTGCTTCCTGCCCTGTCTCCTAGATGGTCCTAAGATCTGTGCCACAGGTAGCACACCTCCAGCCTTACCTCCTGGATGGAGCCCTCGGACCTATGCTATAGTTCTGTCAGCACTGTTACTGACCCTTTCTGCCTTAGCTCATAATGGAAACCTCTAGGTAGACCCTGGCCCTGCCTCATTCCCTTACCGTTTTTGGGCCATCAATCAACCTCTATTACTTTCTGAGCCTGCTCACAATGCTTGGCTCCTGGAGGATGATGCCTGCTGTTGAGAGCATGGCCAAGGCTGGGGTCACCCTTGATGCCCAGTTCCGCATCTCTAAGGGAGCAATTGGCCCTTCTGGTATCCCAACACCCTCCATTGGACCTGGAAATGACACAAGCTCCTTGGAATTTTAATATGGGCCCTTTGAAACTCTGTGCAGGTAAACTCTACTCATTCTGGTACCTTCTGAGCATGAAGGTTTTGTGCAGACTGGGGCAGCTGGGCCATCCTTATCCTAGTCAGGAAAAGAAGGCACAGAAACCTTTCTCTGACCCACTGCTACACTTTTGCTATGGTTCAACCCTCTGCTTTGCCATCTCACTTTGAAGCTTCGCTGCTAGAAGGCAAAATGCTCTCCAAAATTCTCCCTGACAGCTGCTGACTGCACTGGTAAAGAAGGCATATTGGGCTGGTTGTGCACAATGCCTGCCTGTTTGCCAGTTTTCCTGCTCACTGGGCGTAACACCATGGGTCAATGTATAACTTGGGGTAATGGTTTCAGATGACACCATGAGCTATGAAGAAACATCCCATGTGAAACTCAGTGTATGCAGCGTGGTTTTGGGGAAGGGGAAGGTTTGAGTTAAAAATCCGACCTGCTCAGATACAGCTACATTGATCCCAAATAGATTAATCAATTCTTGGAGATTTAGAAGCACAAACTAACTAGTTTTCCTCTTTGTGTGTCTCTCCCCCTTTCCAGGCTAATCTGCAGGAGCAGAGAGAGTATGAGAAATGTTCACTAGGAGAGTCCCAAATTGTTCTGATCTAAAAAGGGAATCGGGACTCTCAAAGAGACCACACTCCCTTGTGACATGAAGCCCTTGTGGGCAGCAGTGAGTTTTGACCATTCTTGGAAAAAGACAGAGCTAGATAGAAATGGGCTCAGAAGTTTGCCATGAAAATTAAACCTTGGAGATTTTGTTCTAATAGCTGTGCATATCCAAACTTGCTGCTGCTTGACTGTCTCAGCCTCCCTCTGTCTCCCTTCCTTGTGCCCCTACCACTTGCCCCGCATCTCTGCCTTCTCATTCATCAATCACTGGTCCTCATCTAATCAAAGCCTCTGGCACGGCTGCAGGCCACATGGCACCAACCCCACTGGGCCAGTGCCAATAAAGTTTGGGAACTTGCCAGTTTGCATTGGCTGCGGCCAAGTATTTAATTTTTTTTTCATATTTTTGTGATGGTACATCATATAGATTTTTAAATTATTATTATTTTTCTTTCTCTCCATCTCTGGAACAATAATTCAGGTCCTGTCCTTGTGGATCTTCCTGGCTCACTGATTTAGTCCTGTAGGTCTGTTTCATTTGACCCCACTAATCACTATATTCTGAGCTTTTGAGGAAACAATAGAAAGGGCTTTATAAAGCTCCTTAGCAAGGTGACCCCCCTGTCCTGTCCAAGGTGTAGGCAAATGCCAGCAAAAGGCAAACAAAGGGAAAATAACTTTGACTTCAAATAGTCCTTGAAGCCGGTTCTTACAGCACCTCATTAGTGTATGCCAGCGTAAGGTGACACTGTCAGTTTGCTTTGTTTTGTGTTAGCAGCAAGTTTGGTGATGCTTCCTTGCTCTTGTGATCTGTCGTTTATCTTGTGATATTTATTGCTTTATAAATGTTGGTGGTCACATGAGAATCTGAGCTATCCATTTCTATGCTGTTTCTAGGTCTCATGGTCAGAGGGATATGTTTAAGGCCCTCCACAGTGAGCGTGAAGACAAGGATATCAGAAGACAAATAGACCTCCAGGTAGGCCAAGGTTTCTTTGTTTACCCGTTTTCTTTTACTTTTCAAAGCAAGCTGCTTAAGTCACTCTAATCCAATGTCATGACTTGGGGAAGCTTGAATTGGGACTTTCCAAGCATGTGAGATTAGTTACATGCTATTTATGTTTCAGCTTTGTTTTGCTCTCCTTGCTTAGACGCCCTCCTTGGGCTTGCTCTCTATCCTGACATTAGGCTGCAAGTATTTGTTCCTCAGGCACAGCGAGTATAGAAGTTGGATAGGAGACTGAGAAGCAGATGGAGCACTCACCATCTTTTCTCACCCAAGGTTTTCTAGGGAAAGGACAGCTCCACAGTGAGGTTATGGATGGCTTTAGAAAGTACAACACAGAAGTTCTACTGAAGTTGTACCCCTTTTAATCAATGTGGGGTTTTCCCCACCCCACAATTTCTAGCTCTCCCAAGCATGGAAACTGGGAAACAATGGAAAAAATGAGGCAGCCTGCCCTTTCAGAAGACAATTTGTAATGTCACTCTGCCTGCCTGCCCACAGCCTGCAGGTGATGCTGATCATGTTTACAGGAAATGCCATGAGTAATCTGCAAAGTGAAAGCAGCTTATCCTCGGTGAGGGCCTGTCTGATGGGACAGAGCCATGCTGTGTTGCTGGGTTCATGGGCTGGATAGGAGCAGCCTGAGGAGGAGGTTGTGTAACAATTCTTCCAATACTGGTATATTGGTAAGACAGCTTGAGGCCAATGTGACTCTGACAAAAGGCCTTGCTTCGCATTGCCACCTTGCTGGAAGAAGCAAATTCTAGACCCTTTTTCACCTCATTCTTTTTGCCCTTACCCTGTTGTATGTTGACTCCAGGATGCAGCACAACCTCAGCCCAACAGAACATACCAGTTATCTCCTGAAGGATTTGGAGCACCTCTGTCACTCCCTCCCTCCCTTCCTCCCTTCCTCCCTCAGTGTAATGCTCTACTAACTGCACTCTCTGGCCATTATCTAAAAAGCATACAGTGCAGAAAAGGCTTGTGCATCCTTTGCAGATGCCTACAGCTCCTGGAGACAGCATGTGGCTGCTGAGCTCCACAGGTAGTCCTGCTGCTGGCTCAGTGCAATTCCTGAGTGTGCTGGGAGACCTCCTCCCTTTCCATGTTTCCTTGAGATCCTCTGTAGGAACCATCTTCCAACCACCCCCATGTCCCTTTTCCTGTTCCTCAGCACAGATGTTCTTTCAGTATGGTTTTGAGAGACTGAGCTGTGCCTCCTGTGAACCAACACATTGTAGTTTACGCCTATGCTCTCCTGTGCTATTGTTCCCAGCCTGCTATCATTTCACATCAGCATTCATTCCAACTTTCAGCTCCTTCTCATTACTGAGGTACGTGCACATTATTAGTACTTACAGACCCAGAACAGGGCCGGGTCTCTGTGCCAGGATCTGTAAGGAATGATCCTGCTATGGAGCAAACACAGCCGAGTTCAACAAACACAGCAAGCAGAGATCGTACCCGATGTTCAGAGGCAAGGAGGCAGCCTGCTTTTGTGTGGCACTGGGCATTCCTGGCATTTCTCCCTGATCCTTGCAGAAAGAAAAGACAAAGTACATTTTGCACCTGTCCCAGAAGAATACTCAATTCAGTGTTCCCTCTTCTTCCCAGAGCGTAGCAATCTGACAGGGACATGGAGGCACATAGAGGGAGGTGCAGACGCAAGGAGGAATGTGGAGGAAGACAGGGGGCCTTGAAGTAATGTTGAGGGAGATGGTGAGACCTGGAGAGCTGGAACATGGAAGAATGCGTGGGGATACAGAGAGACATAATACAACATTCATAGATATGGAGAGACATGGAGGGACATAGGAGAATGTAGGTTCTGGAGCAGGTGAGGACAGGCTTCCTGTGAGCCTGCAGCTGGACAAAGTCTCAGATTGATCTGGGAAGAGGGAGGTTGCCCAAGACCAATTTCATGCACTGCTTGCTGGGCTTGCAGCACAGAGAAGCCAGCTAGTGCTGTTTTGGCCACAGACTTAGTGTGTTTGTACCCTGCCCATTGTCAGGAGGAAACCTGCCTTGTGAGCATTGTACTTGGCTGACAGGATTGGTATCTGTTCCATCCCTCTTTCCAGCAGAGCTTCTTTACCCAAACATTGTTTTCAATAAAAATGTTGAAAATGAACACAGTCCAGACAACAGTGAAATGCCTATAGTCAAACTGCACAGTGGGCTGTCTAAATCCACACTCAGCTGTGCATGACAACCTGATGCACCACACCTACCAGAATTAGTTCTAAACAGCTATTTGCTTAGCTGCTGCTGCTCTGGAGGGCCATCTCAGTAACAAGCAAAAAATATATATATATATCCTGGAAGAAATGCAGCATTCTTATAGAATGTGAGCAAATCTGCATTCTGTTTTCCATGGTTATTTAAACCATAATCCTTCTTTGACTTGGCCTAATAGCTGTGGCATGTGTAACGAGCCAAATGTCACAGAACTGCTTCCTATTACCTTGCGCTGTAAACAAAGAATGGGCATGAGCTTTGTCTCTTTTATGCCTCCCTTTGCCTTCATTTAAAAAGTTATGGAGCCTGCTAGACTGTGCTTACACTTATATGAAAGACTTATGTGGTGATCTGCGTCTTTTTCCCAGCCAAAAATTACATTGACCACTAAGTCTGAGTAAATCCCCACATCTTTTCTTCAGGTCTCAGCTAAAGGTATAACTATCTTGACCTTCTGGGGCCTTCTAATTTTGCTTAGTTGAGAATTCAAGCTGGAAGTATGTCCTCCAGTTATTCAGCTGTTCTGTGGTTTCTTTAGGCTCCTTAGGATGTGTCTCAGTGGGCAGGTGAGGGCAGACCCAAATTAATTGCACCCACACCATGTCACTCATATGCAAGGAACTTCTAGCCCAGAAGCTGTGTGATTCTGCAGGCAGCACTGTGCCAAGATAGGGAAAAACCTGCAGTTTGGCTCAATACCCACCTGGTGGTGGATACAAACAAACCCATGTGTCCTGTACCGAGCCTGCCTTCATCAGTTCATTTAGTACATACAGCTCGGCTCTCAGTGGCCCAGAAAGTGTGGGGTTTGCCAGAACTGAAGAGTATGTATGTTTATGGAGGTGAGGGAAAAACATGCATATTTTTTTTAAACCTGAAAAACTGGCTCATCTGTGCATCATAACAGGGATTTTGGAATTGAGGCTGTTGTGATGGTTGTGGGCTAGAGCAGTGCTGCACTACTGGGACACTTACAGGCTACCTCCACACTTAGCATTACTCAGAAGACAGACATTCTCTTCTCCCTTTAGCTGCCTGAACTGGAAGGCTTTTGCATGACTGTAAAGGAAAGAGCTTAATTCTTCTTTATGACCTGCTTCAAGCAAAGCTGCAGCAACCAAATGGACCGTGCTGTGCGAAACCCAACGTCATGCTCGTGTGAGTCAAACATCCCCCTCTGGTGCTGGAGAGTTCAGCTAAAGAGCAAACAATGGTAAACACCAGCAGCTGAAAGCAGGAGTTCTTTTGCTTTCTTCATGGCAACAGCCCAGCAGACTTACAGAGATCAAAAATTACCTTATCACCTGGAGGTCTGCGGAGAAGCCAAGAGATGTTGAAACCTCCCACCACCTCCAACATCAAAGGCTGCAGCAGGTATCTTTCCAGGTGCTTTTTCACAGCCAGACTCAGTGAAAGCTCCCATTCAAAAGGCAGTAACTAGGGAACATTAGGTGTAGCTTCTGGTGGCTGAACTGGTTAAAGTTACCTTTCAATGTCACCAGAATCACACACTAAAAGGAGAAAGTCAAGGAGGAAAACAAAAAGACTCCTACCTAGGGGACTGGCTGCTTTACAGGGGCTGGTAATGAGATCATACTGCCATGATTCAAGGTCACAAATTTGCCTTCAGATAAGGTGTAACAACAGCCTCAGTCTGTAATGGTGGCTGTTCAGCATCCTGTGTGAAATTAATGGATAGTCTCTTGTAGGCTTTTAACTTAACAAGATGATTGCTGTAGGTTTTGTAAAAAAAAAAATATCACCAAACACAACAACTAAAATGAGCTGACGTGTGATAGTGAATAACAAAGTTCACTGAAGTCTTTTGTACTGACACACTGCATTATGATGTATTCACACCACTTCACTGTTCTTTGTTGGAGCTTTAGGGCAGAGATGTTAACAAAGGATGTTCTGTATATTTGCAACATAACAAAATATGTTTTTTTTGTTTTTTTTTTTTTTCCATTAGGGCATGACTACTATCACATATGACTTTAACCGTGTCATAAGGTAGCAGCAGTGTCCAGAAGCAAGGCCTTTTCTATCTTACAGCTTTTGAGAACACCTTGTCTGAACAGATGCAGGCTGCTTTCTGCTCTGTACCTTTGTGCAGGGAGAGTTCAGAGTTCGTCGTGCAGTCCCGTCGTGCTGTGCTTGCCTCCTTTTGAGTTCACTGTATTAAAGATGAAGGTATTGGTAACATTCAATTTTGGCTTTCATATATATATATATTTTACGTATTGTGAAATGCTTTCAGTACTGCTGTACTGCAGTAACCTATTCATTTATGTGCTTTTAGGCACCTTTGGGTAACAGAAATTACACCTATAAGCAACAATGAAAAGACAGACCAAAAACAAACCTGTCAAATCTCTCATTTCTGTAAAAGCAGGGTGAAAAAAGAGGCTGAAAATGGTGCCCTCTGCTTTCTGGTGATCTTGTGCATTCATCAACAAGGTGCCCCAAATCCATTCTTAACTACAGCTATAATCTCTTTTAACAAAGGTGCCTCCTGGGTACTGGCGAGAGACTTGTAGGATGTGTTTATTATTGTTAAATCTCTGATAAGTTAATTCCGGTTCTGGCAAATATTCCTATGATTTGCTGTTGGCAAACAGAAAAGCCACTCTACTTTGTTGCTGTAGGTGCAGTCCTGATGCCTCGTGCTGTGTATAAAACAGAGGTTTTGAATAGTGGACAATCTGCAGTCCAAAAAACCACAACCTTCTAGTGAGCAGAAGACAGACTGGTAGGTGACAAAAACAGAGTTCACTGACTGCAGTTTGCAAAATGCCATAGGTTATTTCTGTTTATTGCCTGGGATTGTACAAGAAGATCAGAATTTAAGCTTGGACATTCTTGGATATTTTCCCCATGAGACTTGCGTCTGTACAGAGAGAATGTTATAATATTCTTTCTTCTCCTTGGAGTAGGGATGATATCCCCTTGGCAACATGAGTGATCACTTAAATGGAACAATAACATTAAGCAAGTGTTTGCAGTTGTCCTTCAGGGTGCTTTAGCATCTGGAAACAAGAGAAGAAGTGGTAAGCAATTAGGAAGACAGAAACATGCTTGGGAAAGTAAAGCATATTTCAAAAATGGAATTATTCTATAAAAAGAGTCAAAAACGTACCTTTAAATGAGCAGTTTGGGAGAATGTTCTATAGGCTACTTAGGATGTGACTACTGAATATGAGGGATTTACCCCTTTCTCTGTGGGGTGAGCCATTGTCTGAGAAAAGACTTTGATCTGGCTCAGGCTCTGCCCAGACAGGGAATATCTCAGTCAATGACTGTCCCAGTGAATCACATTTCTGTGCTCAATGCCTTCTCCCAGCCATGGGAGGAAATGAATAATAACTACAGCTACCTCTTTGGCATCTCTACATGAAACAAGTTAGGGGAGCATTTTCAGCTAAGGCTAAGAGGAAAGCTCCAGCAGGATCAAGGAGTCTTGTACAGCAACTCTTGGACCCAGTTGCCATTCAGCTCAGAAATAGTTCTCTGCAAGGCTTCTACTAACATTAACAATTTGTCCCTTGCATTGGTGGAAAGCTGTCAGGATCCCTGAATCCATAGTGGTTGGATGGAATAGCTGAGCCCCAGTGCACTTCACACAGCACCCACAGCACCATCGCTTGCAGAATTATGGGCTTTAACTCAGCTCTGTGGATTCATCCCTTGCTACTTCCTCACTGGCCTTTCTGGTTGACACAAAACTCAGACTTTCACCCATGCGAAGTTCAAAGCAGCTGCTCACTGTGAGTTCCACTTCCCAAGGGAGCACTCTTTCTCAGACTAAAGTATGGAAGGTTGGTGCCTCCAGCAAGGAGCAGAGAAGGGCTGAAGCACAGATCACACTGCAGCTGAAGAAGGTGATTACAGTTATGAGGCCAAAACAAGCAGCTAAAATATGGAAGTCAGGCAACTTGGTTGAATTGGAGTTTGACAAGGGAGCAGAGCTTCAGTAGGATGTTTTTAACAGTCTGATATCTGGAAAGTCTCTTTCCTTAAGTGGACAGTTACTACAAACAAAATGGCCTTCTCCTTCTTTTGTCAGGATTAATTCCTGCAATCCATACTGTACATTTCTCTGCGCTTGTCTGCTAACTATGTAGAAAGTGCTGAGCAATCATGCATAATTTATTACTCTTAATTAAAATGTACATTTATTGTCAGTCTTTTGGGGTAATTAAAGCACCATTGAGAGAATAGGTTTATGTTTTGTATCTTTTGCAAAAATAAACAAATAATGTTTTGTGTTCTGTTTGAAGGGGCGCAGTTGATCACCAAGCAGGATGCAACTAAACTTCCAGAGTAGGTCTGTCAGTTAGCATGTATCTAATATTCAACAGGATGTGAACCTACTTTGCTATAAAGTGGGTTGCCTTATTCTCTGTGGAGCTAAATGCTTGTGTTTTGGTTTTTGGCATAGATGGAAAGTATTATTTATAGATGTATTTCTACACTCCATCCCCAAATCCAGACTATTTTATTGGCCTCCAGCTGTTCCTCAGAAGCCTACAGAGATACATTTGATGTATTGCAGTGCCTACTGTAAACACCTGACTTACCAAAGCATCCTGCAGGTTAGATCAGGCTTCATAATTTATAGATCTTGAAGCTCCCCATGCAGTTGGGTATCTATGAAATGAAGGAATAAGTGCATGAAAAGAACAATTTTCCACAGGGATGGGATAGTGAAAGGATGCACAGGGTGAGACTTTGTAGAAATTGCAGTAGAACTGTCCTTGAAGATTTGCAGAATGTAGTGAAGGTGATCTTGAGATTGAGGAAGGGTGGATATTAGGAAACTTTTCTTATCAGAAAGAGTAGTGACGTGCTGGCACAGGCTGCCCAGGGAGTGATGGAGTCACTGTCTCTGGAAATGTTCAAGAAAAGGATGGATGTCACACTCAGTGGCACAGTCTAGAATGGTCACAGGCATGGTTTGATAGTTTAACCTGATCTTAGAGGTCTTTCCAATCTTAGTGATTCTGTGACTTGATGAAGTGCAAAGAGCTCATGAAAGAGAACTGCTATGGGGCCATGCATGGGTAGAGAGGAGAGGCTTCCCAGCTCCCCCTCACAAATTGCTGTGGGATTGGGATTGTTTCACCACCACTCTTCTGCTTGTTTCTTCTTTCTGACAAAAACATGATCTGTCTCTGTCTGCATCCTGTCTTTCTGTCTCTGCCTCCCATGGACAGGCAGACAGAAAGTCATTTCAGCTCTGGGGGAGGGTTTTGTACTGAGCAGAAGCCTCTCAGACAAGGAAGGGAGGTGTTTTGCTGTGCCATCCCCTGAAGTCATGTCTTTCTCAAATCAAGGCTACGTGCAGCTCTCTGGGAAGGTCTGACATTCATTACCTGCCTTCTGCCATAATCTTATTGCTTCAGAAATATGCAGGGAATTTCATGATCCACCCTTCTAGCCCAGTCAGCACGCTCAGCCCTCAGTCCAACCTCCCAGGCCCAAGTCTCACTGGGCAGGCCAGGTGGATGCTGGAGTGGCCCAGTATCAGCTCTGTCACTGTAGGCAGTACCGAGTGAAACTGATTATTATCAACAGCATGTGTACAGGCTGCGAGGCTTTTGATGTTGGGGTTCATGTGTGTTGAGTTAGCCAGCACACCTTAATCAGATTTTATTTTCTTTTTTAAACGAAGATTCGAAGAGCTCTTATCTCCCCATCCTTTGAACTCGTGCTTTGCTGACGTCTCCACAAGAGACACAGCCTTCCCTCTGCCAGGTCCCAGCAGGACCCAGCCACAGCTCCAACTCAGCAAGGCAAAATGGCAGGCACCACTGGGTGTGCTGAGACAAGCCTGGCACGGCTCTGGAACAAGGAGCTCATCATCCGCCTCTGTGATGTTGGACCATATTTTACCAGTGGGGTTGGGGACAGATGGAAAAAGGACAGGTAAAAGCCATTGGAAGAGGCTCTGATGAATTCAATAACAGCCTGGCTGTTCTGGCCTTCCCTGAGCACCAGCCATTTCCTCATGGGTGCAGGGAGTCTCCAGAAAGCAAACCCTGAAACTCATCAGCTCTGCTTGCAAAATTCAGAGTCTTTGTCCTAACCACAAACACTTCACCAGCACCCCACCCGCCACAGAACACAATAGCTCATTCCCTCCATGCCTCTCCAAGCTTTTCACAGATATTAGTCAACATTTTCATGTTATTATTACAGCTTTACTTTATTACTCTCCATTTTTTAATAAAAATGCTCATGCTGCTTTGGTCCAATTCTTTATTTATGACCCAGTCTGATTTAATAGCCACATGTAAGACTGCATTGAGGGAGAAAATGGACGTGTTTGATTTGTTTCAGGATCATTTCTGAAACATTTTTCCAGCACACTTAATAGACTTCATCCTCCTGGGGAAGCCCAGGTACCGGCCAGTGTGTGCTGGCCTTGCTGTAGCATTGTCCACAATAACAAGTTTTCCCTCTGCAGAGTGCTGTGCTTTTCCCCTGTCTCACATTTCATGTCTACACGCATCTGTTGCCTGTGATAGTCAGGCACTATCTGTGGGTCAGGTCCTGCCTGCTGCCTTCACGAGCCCTTCATGTGTCTGGGGAGAGGCCTGGGCAGAGCCCCAGGTGCCTGAGGGACAGGAGCTGAGCACACGCGATGGCTTCACGGTATTATCTCACAGCCACGCCAGAATAATCTCTTAGGTGGATTATTTCCAAAGCCACAATGAGAGTGTGCCATTTCCAGAGACTCAGACAAAGTGCTCACGGAGCCATTTCTTGTTATGTTTGCCCACTGATGAAGGTTAGGTAAAGGCCATGTGTTACTCAGCCTCCGCTATAAAGACCCTCAGTGAGTGCATGTAAAAGCAGAAGGAGGGGCTCGCTTTTAGAGCCCAGAAGATCGTTAAGAGCCTGGCCGTGAATCATACAGCTCCTGAAACCTCTGAGCAGTGTCAAGGGAGGAGGCAGCCATCTGACAACTGCTGGGTCAATCCCAGACAGCTTGCCAGGGAAGCCTATCAAGCCCCAGTAATTGGGTTTGATTTAAATCTTTCTCCTCATCACCCCTTCTGTATTGAGTCATCTCCACCAAAGGCAAGAGAGGCTGTCTCTGGAGGAGCACAGCCATGCTAGTACCTATTAGCAAGTCACCATCACTTTTGTATCTTATTATTTCCATCTCAATTTTGCTGCTCCGTTGGAGTTGCAAGATGACAATAATCAAGGAAGCAGAGGCTTTTGAGCCTGGTTATTTGCCCCCCAGCTATCTGAAGGATAATGCATAGAGCTCTTTCCCCAGAACTGCAGTGGCTGCAGCAGGGTCTGTGACACTACAGCAAGAGGGTATAAGAATCTTGACCCCTCGGGATTGCACGTACCAAGGAAGCCATTTTGCAGGGTATTTTTTCTTCATTTTACTGCCTGTTTCTCACACTGAAAAAATGCAGCTCTTTACCTGAGGCTACAGGCTCATACAGGCTTCTCTTGTGACTAAGCAGCATACTGCTTTGCAATACAATGCTTTTTGTATGGAGCAAGGACAGGAGTGCATGGGGGAGCTGGCAGAATAACCTAGCCCTGATCTGATCTTTCAGCATGTCTCATTGTTGTGTTGGGACAGAAAATGTCAGCTTGCTGTTGCCTTGCTCACGATCTCAGAGGAGAAGGGTGAGTGGGAAAGGATATCACAGCAAAGAGAAATGGATCTCAATGACGGGCTGCAAAAGCTAGCTGGTTAAGTTAATAAGCACTTCCTTTGGTACCACTCGAGGAAGAGAGGTCTCATGGCATCAGAAGAAGAGAAATAGAATCTAGACTGCCCTGGGCTTTTGAGGCGATGGGCACAAAAGGAGGCTTTCTTTGCAACATGTAGGAGAAACGGAGGAAAGGTGTTTTCTCCTGGACTTGGTGCTTGCCCTGTGTGTGTGAAGGAGGTTGCTATAAGCAGTGCGTGTGATCTTGCAGAATAAGAAGGATCACTGAACGGGTGACGCAGGGAAAGGAGGATTACACCGCATGTGATGGCAGAAGGAGGATGGAGCGTTCTTGCAAGCAGCATAAGGATGGGGATTACTATGGGATTTTCTTGGGGATGTAGGTGTAATAATGAAACTCTACCCTCTACCTTACACTTGGGACCTCTGAAAGGGCAAGTGAAGGGTCATGAGGAGCCATCACATGTATATTAAAGTACTTTGAAGTACTAGCTACTTCCCTACTTAAACTAAGCAAATACTATGCAAGAGAGTACAATTATTGGGAACATACCTAGCAAGGATCATTTCTCCAGCAGCAGGAGAGGGTGAGATGGGAAGCTCATTATAACCATGACAATGGTTTCTTCAATTTTATAGCGGTAACAGAACTCTCTATCTGGGAGAGGGAAGCGGTAAAGTTTGACTGCAAGTTAATCTTAGGAAGTAGTAGCCTCTGTGATTAGTCCAGCAAAAAATGGTCAAATTTTGGCTGAGTTATGAAGTTTTGAAAATGAATAATTGCCATTGTTTATATAACACCCACGCACAAACCATAAATGTTTGGCTCTTTGACCTTAGCCATGACCACAGAGATCTGCAGTAGATGCTGTTCACATTCTCCCTGTTACACTGCTCTGCTCTCTTCCAGCTGCCTCAGCAAGGCTGCTCCAGGCAAGGGAGGGATGCACTGCAAGTGATACCAACAGCAGGGATAGGGACAGGCTTAGCTTGAGAAAGGGGAAAGCAAAACTGACAAGGGATCAGGCTGCAGAAAACACGGGAAAATCAAGGCCCACAGAACAGAAAAGGACAAAGGGAAGGAATGAAAGGATAATTGCAGTTGGGGAGATGATGCCAGCAGAGAGGTAAGAGCAGCCTTTGTATTGTACGTACGGACTGTTTGCTATCTGCACATCGTTTCATAAAGGACTTAGCACAATGCATGCGATGACAGTTGTACTGGCAGAGCAAGAGACAGAAAATTAGCAAACACTGAAGCAGAATTACAGATGAACAGTCAAATACCAGGAGGAAAAGAATGGGCAAAGAAAGCTGGGAGAAGAGAAGAATGGCTTCAATTAAAATAAAAAGGCTGTAAAAGAAAAAAAAATTTTTTTAAAAACCTTACATTCTTCATAAGGGTAAGGTTTATTTCCCCAGTGCTCTCCCTTGTCCCAGTTACACTTATTCTTTCACCTCCTGCCCACTCTTTGTCCCTCCCTGCACCCCTCTCCAGGCTCCAGCCCCCTCCTGAAGCCCCTCACTGTGCCCTCCTGCCACTCCCACTCTGTCTCCCCATCCAGTGTTCTCTCCTTCCATGTTCACCCTTCCCTCCTTTCCCCCTTGGCTCCTTCACCAGGAGGAGGAAAATGGCCATCATCCATGCTCCCACTGGCCCTTCCCACCCTACAGCAGCATGCCAAGCTGAGCTCAAACCTTAGATAACCCATGCAAGGATCTGGCAAAGTAATAGCCCCTTTTTGCCTGAGGGGCATTGGGTGCTAGTGGCAGGGGCACAGCTGCCAGCAGGTTCTCTCCTCTGGTGGAACAGGGCATGCAAGGGCAGGAGAGGATCTTCACAACAGCACAACACAAGGTGCCAGCTGCACAGATGACAGCAGGATTATCCCTCTGCTTGCCAGCAAGGATGAAACCTGACCACTGGCTACTGCTGCAGCATATGAGCTGATACTTTAACATATTTTTAAGCTGAAAGGGAAAGTACTGTCCTTCAGGATGACCAGGCCCAAGCTGCATTTTGGGACCCCTGGGATTGTCAGCTTTGGTACCCAAGGAATGTCAAAAATGTTTTCAAAAAACAACGAAGGAACAAATGAGCTGTTCTTCCTTTCCTCGTTAGTTCTTAGAAGAACCAAGTGCAGGCCCACATCATGGCTGCCCTCAGCACAGTGGGGCCTGCACAGCAGGAGCAACTTCCTGACGATTGCCTTGCTCTGTAGTGGATTTTGCAATGAGCCCTCCGCTCATAATGCCAGCAAGGTATTATGCATTAGGGATTCACTTATTGCACAGACAACTAGGCTGATCTACCTAACACAGAGCAACTTTCATTTGCAACCTTAGATAAAATGTGGGCTGTAGTCAATGTGCATGAGGGCCTGCATGAGAGAGTGTTTTCCTTCACTTCTACCAGTTGAGTAGAAGCAAAATAGTTCCAGACTGGAGAAGTGAAAACTCAGGGAGATCTTGTCAATATACACAAATACCTGAAGGGAGAGTGCAAAGAGGATGAAGCCAGGATCTTTTTGGTGGTTTCCAGTGACAAGATGAGGCAATAGGCACAAACTGACACACAGTAAATTGTCTGAACATCAGGAAATGCTACTTAACTGTGAATGCTACCAAATAATGAAAAGGGTTGTCCAGAGAGATTATGGAGACTCCTCAATGGAGATTTTCAAGAGCCGCCTGGGTATGGTCCAGGGCAACCTGCTCTGAGTGTCCCACTGGCTTGAGCAAGTGACCACCAAAAGACTCTTCTCACCTCAGTCATTCTGTTCTTCTGTGATTCTTTGGCTGCTGGCACAGTGAACAAAAAGGGAAAAGTCTATAGAGAGAATTGGTCAGTGTGGGGATGCCTCCCTATGGGCTGTGCAGGAAAGCTGGAGGAAGGATGTAGAGGAGAAATGAAAGGACAAACAACAACAACAATAACAACAGAGTAGACTGATAGAAGGCAGAAGGGGGAGGAACTTAACATGAGAAATTTCAGCTCAGTGTCTTTGCCTCTCCCTGTGCTAATGGAGAATAAGAAGGAAGTCCAAGCCCCAAGTGGCTTTCCTTTGTTCATGCTCAAAAGGAAGCTTCTGCCCTTCAGGCAGAACACCTGGTGTCAAACACCAAATCCCACAAGCCCTACTCAGACAAATTTCAGTTAATGGCTATGATAGCACCTCTGTGTGAGGATACACTCCAGCATTTGACCAGAGATGGCAGATAGATAGGTAATTCTGCCAACAGTGAGAAATGTATGCAATTTGTTGTGGGAATTTGGGGTTGTAACCACAGTGGCTGCCACAGAAACTCTGAACTATCTATCTCTGCTTAATTAGAAACATAGCTGGGTTTTGCCAAGGCAGGTAGATTCTCTGATGTTTGCAAATGGACTAAGTTGCTTCTGTTTAGACTGCTCTTTTGGCTACCCTGACTGCTTGGAGTAAGAACCAGACTGGGCCCTGACATAAGCAAATATTATCTCCCAGTTACTCATTCAGGGGATAGATATGTTCCAACCTGCCACATGCTGTGCACGTATTTCCCATTACAACTTTCCCACTGACCACATTTAGATAGATGTTAGTCTGATCCTATGTCTTGGTATAATCCTACAGCCTGGAGATGTTCACACAGCTGTGGGAAAATCAAGATGCTCAGCCACTCTGAAGTTCTTCACTCCTCCTGTCCAAGCATAAGCACCGGCACCTTCAGAAGAGCATCTGAATTTTACTGGAGAGAGAAAACCACAATGAGAATGGCAGGTGCCCTACAAAGCATTCAGAGCTATGGTCATTCCTTTTCTTGGCTGCCTGTCAGATTGCTTTTCTTCTGTTTCACTGCTGCCTTCAATGTGCTCAGTGCCTGCTGACCCCACAGCTCTTCTGTATCCAGCTGGCCCAAGCACAAAGGAAGAAAATGAGAGATTTCCAAAACTTTCTTCCTCTGGTCTGAGAGGAGCTGACAAAAGTCAGCTGCTGAGCCAGGAGCTCTGCGCTTCACTTGAGCTGTCTTACTTCCTTTAGCTACTGTGCTGAGTGATGTTATTAGACTAGTTGCTCCCAAAAGCATCGCTTTTAGGACTAGCTCCAGAATATCTACGAAAGAAAGGCAGCTCATGATCCAGGCACAATTCCTAACCCTATCAGAGCGGTTGAATCATGAGAGCAAGAGGCAGAAACCATCTGGAACATATCCTTCAGCCTCTGGCATGGAGTGTTTTAGTGTTTTGATATTCCCCTGTGACCTGGAAGCCCGTCCAGAACTACTTCACCTACCCAAACCACAGATGTCCATATGAGTGAGAAAGCTGTGCTTTTCTAGCACAGCTGAACTGCCCTTCTGCATTGTAAGAGCTTTCAATAGAGGTGCGGAGTGCATCCGCTGACAAGGATTTTTGATCCAAGGTCTTCATGGGATGTTCTCTTCACCTTCTGCAGGGGCTTGTGCACAACAGTACAGAGAAGTCATCTGGTTTTCAGATGCCATCTGGGAAAGTTGGAAAGCCTCAGTCTAAACTGTGTCCAGGAGAAAACCACGCTAACAGCCACTCAGCAAGGCTGAATGTCCTTGGCAACTATTAATTATTATCAGTCCCTTACTTCAACAAAGTGTGTGAGAGGCTTTCAAATGCAGCATTCCACAATCTCTGTGCAAGCTGGTATTGATTTGGCAAAAAAGAAAAGAGGAAAAAAAATGAGAGTGATAAGTTTGTGTCTGGAATAGGCTGAAAGGACGTGAATAAAACCATGGAGTCAGGAAAGAATGTGCTTGTTTTGAAGGACGTGTTACCTCTCTCTCATTGCATTTAACTATTCCTTGATATCAAGGCTACTTTGCTACCTTTGGGAGGCAAGTGATGGATGGGGTGAAAGCTGATTTTTGACGTATTTCATTGAGGAAAGTAGAATTAGTGGTTACTGCACTCAGGCAAAGAAATCTAACATTAATTTCGTTATGTATTTAGACTCAGTCCTCTTGTAACAATTTTTGGAGAGACCTTGACCAACTCAGTCACTGTATATTTTTCCATTGTTTCCCTGGATTCTCTGTGATGGGAAGGAAACATGCTGCAGCTGTACAGAAATGCACGAGGCAGTTGGATCTCTAATAGGAGAAAAAAACAGGGATCTTAATAGCTGGTGTACTAACAGGCCTTGATCTTTGACGCTGTGGTATGTCTTGCAGTTTCCTGGCATGGCAGAAAATTGAACCGCCCCTCTCACACAATAGCAGAGACCAAGCTTGTGATTTGCCTTTAATTTGCAGCTTGTGTCCCGCTCTCCCCTTCTTCTTGCCCTCCTCCCTTTGTGTTCCTCATTCACACTGTAATCAGAGGAGGGTTAACAAAATGCCACTGTGATTCAGGTTTCAATAACTGCCACCATCTGTGCTGAATCAGAGAAGATGCAGCAGGGAGAAATGGCTCAAAGGGAGGAGACTTTCCTTTTAGAGGTGTTAAGCACAAGGGTATTCACACAGCTTCCTTGAGGCAGCCAAATGCTGTACATTTAAGGGGTAAACTCTGTGTGTAGCTGACAGACAGAAGCAGCTACCTACAGATCTCATTCAAAGCTGCTTTGTCTGATAGTCAGTGTTGCAAGATATGAAACCTGTTCTTCTTCCCTGTCACTAGTGTGGTCCTTCACAGGCTCATCCCATGCAGACAATGTCTATGCTAACAAACCAACTAATACCACAATTATCCCTAGGCACTGGTTCCCACTCGTATATCCATACTGCTGGTATATCCATGCTATCAGAATGAGTCTTGATGTGCTTTTGGCCCAGATACATTGGGATTCTCCTCCAGAATTCTCCTGGGCAGTCTGATTGTTGGTGGGAGCCAGTGGCTGCCTGCACTGAGCACTCTGCAGCACCGTGCCAAGTTACAAGATGAACCAGCCTGGTTGTGGGCTGCTCCCTGCCACTTTGCTGAGGAGGGGTCTCAGCAAAACGTCAAGCCCCTGCGTAGACATAACCAATTTCTGTGGGTTTTAATTTTGCTTTGTTCCTCCTCGTTGCCAGAAGAGCCCTGCGCGGGCCCAGCAGGTGGCACTCCACCATGGTTTTACACCGAAAAACCCCTCAATGACCTGACCCATCTCTGGGGGATCAGGGCGATAGGTAAGGGCTGTTCTTCTCACCCAGTGATGCTGTTGCACCTGGGGAATGTCCAGCCGTGCATTCTGAGGTGATCTGATAAAATGACATTCATATACGTATATTCATAGGCACATGTATATGTGTGTATCATAGGTACAAACCCACTGTCCATTGTAACACCAGGACATGAAGGACTGAGGAGCGCAGAGGATGTTCAGTATTTCAGAGGGTCTGAGGGTGGTTGTGTGCTTGCAGTATGATATTGCTATCAGGCTCCAGGTGAGATCAACACTTTGTCGTACCAGTGCACATCCAATGTAAGGGGCAGATTTTAGTTCATGGGCATCCATCAAGAGGAGCTTCCCCACCTGCAGTCACACTGGTCATTCTCCCACACCAGCTCTGCCTCAGCACCCACTGCTTTAGCTGCAGAGCCATCCCCTTCTTTGTCTTCTCCTTATTTTATGCATCAGTTTCTTCTGAGCCAGAAAGCATGGCTCAGCACATCTCTTCATCAGAAGTGAGTCCTTCATCTGCTAGTCTTCCTGAGACTATCTTTGCAGAGCATAGTGAAAATGCTAGAAAATGTTAAAAAATAAAAAAAAAATGTTAAAAAATAAATTCACTCCAATGAATAGCAAGCCTTGTCTTCACAAGTTTAGTCAGTTTTTTTCTAATTCTCTCAGATAGCTCTCCTGTTTGTTGCTTCTGTTGGCTGATCACCCAGCTCTATGCAGTGACAGATGCTTGCAAGGACAAAGTCACTGCCTCTCCTGGTGCTAGATTAAGCCCAAAGCTCAGCTGTTCTCAACTCCTGCGGATGGTTGAGCCCCTTGGTGAGCCGGATTATTACTTCTTTTGGTTGCAAGCAAGATTTGGGCTTGAAAAACAGAAAGTTACTGCTTGGCACCAGCAAGAAACACATGCTGCTGGCTTCAGAGTCTGTGTTCAGGCACCTTGCATGAAACAGGAGTGATCGAGGGGAAGGCAACCCTGTCCTACAGGACTGCTGAGTCAACAGCTGTGGCTTCTACCAAGCATTTTACCTACATGGCTTTAGATTGCAACTGTCTCTCCCCCCTGACATTTCAGCAATGTTCAGACTGGTTACAATTTGTGCTGTGGTTTTAAAATGGTTGCCTTCACAATCCAGATTTTTTTCTCAAGGATACAAGATGACCAGAAAGAAACCTTTCTTAAATCTGCTCCGTGCAAGTGTACACTTTTCACTTTCAAATGCAGTTTTGGGTAGTTTCATGCACAAAGGGCAACTGTCATGTGATTGGTATCTTTTGTCTGCTAGTGTGAATGAGACTGCTCACTAATGGTAAACATAAGATGGCAAATACCAGAGTTTGAGCTTTGAACCTATGTCAGAGGAGAAATAATATAATCTTAGAATCATTTAGGCTGGAAAGATCCTCTAAGATCCTCTAGTCCAATCATCAGCTCATCCCCTCCATGCCCACTGACCACATCCCTCAGTGTCACATCCCCACCTCGTCAAATCCCACCTTGCCACAACTTCCTTCCAGGTGGTTGTAGAGAGTGATGAGGTTTCCTCTGAGCCTCCACTTCTCCACACTGAATCATCCCAGTTCCCTCAGCTGCTTGCCATCAGACTTGTGCTCCAGACCCTTCACCAGCTATTTGTGTCTATTTGCATCAATAAAAACAGGCCTTGTACTACAGAATATGGAGCTTAACAGTTTGTTGTTGCTGCAGCCTAGGTCAGATCTGTGCACAAAACTCATGCAGGTGGATACATGGGAAAGCTGAGGAGCAGAGCACCTTCCCATCTCTCTATTTCTGTATTTGCTAAACATGCTCCACTATACCACTCCTTAAGGGTCCCCAAAATGCCTCATGTGGGCTTTCCCACACAGAGCATTTGATTTCACTAACCAAATCTTGGGCAAGAGGAGTCTTAGTGCCTAGGCACTGAGAATGGTTAGGCATGGAGGGAAAGAAGGTTGCAAGAAGCAAGGAAGGAGGCACAAGTGCTATGACAAAAGACAAAATTTATTGGACACAGCACTATAAACTCATCACACAATAATCTAAATAGACAGGATGTGTAAGGGGCAAGAAGAGAAGGGAAGTAGTAAAATATAAGTATATCTTGTACACAGCCAAGATGGCTTATCCAGGCAGAAGTCTGAAATGAGTGCCTATGGGGCTTTTTTTTCCCTATATTCTTCTAGGGAAAGAAGCTAGTTCTGTAATTGTAATCCAAGTGACCCAAAATGACCAAAACCTGAAGAAAAAAAAAAAAAAAAAAAAAAAAAAAGAAACTGTGTGTATACTTTTTTTTTGCTCTTGCCATTTCAAGCAGCTGACAAAAACCTATTGAAAAAGCTGTACATCTATTCCAGGCTGAAATGCCAGCACAGGGGATTGCTATGATAAGCAGTTCCCAGCTAACCTGAAAGTGAGGACACAATAGCAAAGACAAAGCAATATAATGTGCAGGTTTTTGTTAAGCATTTCATTCCTGCAGTCCCTCTCGCCTGCTCTCTTTCATCTCCCTATTTTATATTTTACCTGGCGACTGTGCACACATGCAAATGACAAATAGACAAACCTAGCCTAGTTTTGCATCAGAATCTGCTATCTCCATGTTCCCTTGCCATGCCATCCTCCAGTATCACCGACCATTGTGTGCTACATAAACCCTTTGTCTGTGCAGACCCCTGGGTTCAGCATCGTCAAGGGGGATCACAAGGCAGGTGTCCCCATTTCCAGCGCAGCTGGCTGCACAGGCAGGGAGCAGCACTGCTGCAGAAAGCGATAAGCTGTTCGGCTGCGCAGTGTTTATCTCCCTGCCAGGCGAGAACAGTTTCTCCTTGACCTGGGGCATGCAGGCAGGCTGCAGCCAGAGCAGGGAACCGCTATCTCAGGCAGCAGCTCACACAGCAGCTACCTGAGCATCCTCAGTCAGAGGATGACAGAGCTTTGAAGTGGTGATAAAAAGGTGGTGTCCAACCCTCTGGGTCATTTGGTGGGGTGATGCAACCTTGTGTCCCCTGTGTGAGGCTGGGGGGTTCGGGCTGCCTAAGAAGGGAGATGATGTACATGGCAGTGCTGGGTCGCTGGAGCTAGGGGAAAGGGGAGGGAGTCATTGCATGAACGTTTTCCCTTCCCTTCCCTTCCCTTCCCTTCCCTTCCCTTCCCTTCCCTTCCCTTCCCTTCCCTTCCCTTCCCTTCCCTTCCCTTCCCTTCCCTTCCCTTCCCTTCCCTTCCCTTCCCTTCCCTTCCCTTCCCTTCCTTTCCCTTCCCTTCCTTTCCTTTCCCACATTCTTCTGCTTTCTTGAAAAAAAATAGAAGAGTTTTAACTGTGCAAGCTACCAGCCATAGGGCAGGCCATTGTGAACAATAGGCTTAGGTTGCAATTATTCTGGGTAGGTTTCTTTACACAGCCCATTTTGAAGCCTTGGGCCTCCCTGGTGTGTTCAGCTAAAGGAGCAGAGTTAATTGGAGGAGTCTGTCTCAGATACTAAAGGCTACTTGAAACCTGCGATTTTAGATTATAGATATCTATGAGAGAACTCTAATGAACAGATCCTAAAGGATTCATTTGGTGCAACTTCTGTTGGCTTGCAGTATACCACAGCCTGGAAAAATGCTTGCAATGAATATCAGTTGTAGAGAAAGCTAAACAACTGTCATGTAAAAGAAGCTGGACTCAGTGAGTGGTCCTATTGGTGATGACACAGCCTTGGCTTCCCTGCTGAAGCAACTGAGCTATGCTTTGCAACAACTGTGGAAAGAATTTGCAGCAGAAGGAATTATTTGTAACATCTTCAAGATAACCCTGCCCAAAGAACACTTTCTCCCCCTGAATTTCACATCCCCTCCCAGCCCTCATTCCAGTCATAGAATAGAATCATAGAATCATTAAGGTTGGAAAAGACCTCGATGATCACGTAGTCCAACTGTCAGCCCACCCCCACCGCCCACTGCCCACGTCCCTCAGTGCCACATCCACACGGCTCTGGAACACCTCCAGGGACAGTGACTGCACCACCTCCCTGGGCAGCCTGTGCCACTGCATCCTCATATCCAACCTGAACATCCCCTTGTGCAACTGGAGGCCACTCCCTCTCATCCTATCCCTGTTTTTAGGGAGAAAGGACAAACACCCACCTAGCTACCACCTCCTTTCAGGTGGTTGTAGAAAATGGTAAGGTCTTGTCCTCACATCTTTCTCCTGCCTCAAGCCCATCTCCTGCAGATGACTGCTTTTATGCACTTCCATAGGCTCCACTGTCAAGGGATACATATGGCTGTGTTAATTTTCAGGAATCATTACAGAATCAGCAGTGAATCTCTTTTTGACCCCTTATTGCTCCTGAACCTGCTTATGTTGTACACGGAGGTGAATGGCTTGTATCTCTTGCTTGTTCAACAAGATGAGGGGCATCTGGGAAGGACAAGGAGAAGAAAGGACAAGAAAGGCAATTTGCTTAAAGCAAGTTGTCATGTTGAAGGGAACAGCACAGAGAGGAACTGGCAAGTCAGTGTGTGATTAAGCTTGACCCAACACTTGGGTTGTGTCCCAGTGTGGGAACGATGCCTTTCCTGGGGGAGAGGACAAGGACATGTGCCCAGTCTTTGTGGACTAACAGGCCACAGACTCAAAAGAGACTGTTGTCCTTTTGTCTGGCATCTGTGTTTTGTATACTCTACTTTTTGTGGTTAAAGAACCAGAAGAGACCTTGTTAAATACAGGGTCTGCTCGGCATGTTCACCTTATATTCTTGGGACACTGAGGTGGCCAGGCAGCTCTAAGATGAAGAAATGAAGCTGCTCTTGGTTGTAGATTGGAATTTATCAGTAAAATAAAGATGAATATTTTCACAATTAAAAATGATAGCACCCTCAGATGTGTTGTGTCCTGTAGGTGCATTCTCCTCACACTTCCCAATCTTGGTTTAGGACTAAGAAAGCTTTCCCCAGGACAGATCTTGCCTCCTGAACCAGAACTACAAGAACAAGCTCAGACCAGAGCAGTGGCCCCTTTTAGTCTTTTCTCCTGGCTCTGACAACAATTACTGTGTACTTAGAGAAAGAATATGAAGCTAGAAAAATCTCAGGGTGTCATCTATTGCATCCTACTGTAGGAAACCTGCTTTAGCAGGGAGGTTGGACTCAATGATTCCCCGAGGTCTGTTCCAGCCCCTGTAATTCTGTGGTTTTATAATTCTGTGACCCATGAACCTGCAAATTCCTCTTTTGTATGCATTGATGCTGTCACAGAGAAGGAAATTTACCTTTGGAAAGGAACACTGCCACTTATCAGGGCCTGGAGGAGTAAAGGAAGGAAGGGCAAAGGGAACAGAAGGTTAACTAAAATGACTGTGAAATGAGAACTAAGTACAAAAGATACGTGAGGAGATTAGTAAGGATGGGAGGAAAGAAAGAATAGGAGTAAAGAAATAAAGGAAAGGAGAAAAGAATGAGAAAGAGAGGGAGGAACAGAGGGAGGAAGGGAAGGAGAAAAGGAAGGAAAGGAAGGAAGGAAAAAAAGGGAGGAAGGGAAGAAGGGAAGGAAGGGAAGGAAGGAAATATTCACAGTTGTCTCTCCATAAGGCCCTATAAACTACAACAGTTTTGATCAAGGTTTCTCTGAATTGGGGAAGAAAGTCTCCTTTTATTCTGATACTTTTAGTGCATTGCCCTTTAGGAAATTTCAGTCAGCTGTGCCATTTTGCCTTTTATCCCATAACTCTGCAGCTTTGACATTCAGGTTATGGATCAGGAGCACCCTGGCACCAGTGACAGCCATTGTTTTCATTACAATGCTTGGGTTGCAAGCTAGTCAGGGAAAATTGGCATTCAATTCATGGCAACTGTTGCAAAATCCCAAACATCCAAAAGCCCTGTGTTCCTTCCGGTTTCTTGTTTCCCAGGGACTGCCTGGTACTGTGAGATCTTTGCTCCAAGCCAACAAAAGACCCAAATTTTGTTTTATTTTACTTTTTGGATGAATAGTGGCTTTGTTTGGATATTCAGTGCGCAACGATATCAATGTTAAGGTGAAAAGTACTGGAGAGGAAAGAGGCATAGTGGGAATATAAAGGAGAAAGGAGAATGGAAAGGGATTGTGAGTGGGGGAAAGAAGAAGTAGGTTACCAAGAAGATATGCTACAGACAACAACAGGAGTGGGAGGGAGGCAAGTGCAAGCCAATAACCTCAGTCCATATCAGGAAGCAACGTGACTGCTCCTTAACCTTGATGATCCCCAGAGGTCCCTTCCAACTCCTACAATACTATGATTCTGTGAACCTTCACACTGGGGAAAGGAGGGTATGCAGCCGCTTGCACCATGGCTGACTGAATGATCAATGAGATTGATAGCATATATAGTCTTTATTGTTAATACGGGCTGGAAACCTTTCGTTGCTCTGAGACCATCCAGCCCTCTGAGACCTTCCAACCAGAAACTCATTTATTTTTCTCTCGAGCACAGTTGTATTAATAGAAGCAGCTCAGGAAGCCCTCAGCACAGTTTCAACACTTTATACAGCAGGGGTTCTTAATAGGATCTCCTCTATCCAGGGTGCCATTAGCTTCCTCTCTGTCTCTCCGTTTTCCTTTCTAATAAAATGTTAGTCTAAACACACACTGGGGTGTTAAGAGGAATGATTTCTACACTGGATGTGTGTGTGTGTGTGGATAAAGGAGCTCTGACTTGTTCAAGCCTCTGGCTTTGAATGTTTTGTACCCATGCAAAAAAATAAAACAAAATAACTATAATTAAATAAAAACAAAACAGTATGTATGAGCGTATGAGAGTATGAGTGACCCAGGTGCATGTTTTCTCACCTCTGCATCACATTCTTTGTTTCCCTAGCCCCATCATACAGCATTGGCTTCTCCTTATCCACTGAGCACTCGCCTCCTCCCCTCGGCTTTCTGCCCAGTAGTGCAGGAAGAATTATTCCCATCACAAAGATACTGATGTTTGTGAAGCCACTTTCCTGAGTGGTTCTACACTAGTACAAAGCATGACAAGGATTTTTCCTTTCTTCCTTGGCCTTCTTGCTGCCTGACTTCTTATTCTAGCTGTCATATCTCACCATTCACTAAAGAATGTGGCACACTGACCTTCTGGACTTTGTGCCAGGTTCCTCCTCTTCTTTCCCAGAAATCACAGACAGCGTTCTGCACAAGTACAGCCAAGCATCATACAGGTCCCCCTTGGGACACCATGCTTTCTGGAGAAAACTTGTTGTCAATTGTGTATTTTCAGACAACTTGGGCATTACAAGGTTGCACTCTTCAAGTGCTTCTTGACATAAAGCCCCTCCTTGGTGAGGAGAGGATGATGCACTAGAAGCCTTAGGGCAAATGCTTCCCGTCCCCTGAGGTCTTTGCACTTCCAGCTGTCTGAAATCACTTCTTTTTGCCTAGTCAGAGCATTGCAACAAGTGAACAGAGTCCTCCAGAAACTGTGGCTGTTGTCAGGGGCTGCCTTGCAGCGCAAGCCTGCTGCTGGTAAAGGAGGCTGGTTTGGGCAGAACAGGTGTGAGTGATGCCATCTTATTGACTTCCGTCCTTTTCCTCTCTTTCATTCCTCCTCATTTGTATTTTGTGGGCAAAGCAAGCAATGCATAGCTTGCTTGTTACTGTCACACACTTGGGTCACTCCAGGGAGTCACGACGCAAATTTTCCATTAGCGTCAAACGTACATGGATTTATGAACTCCCATAACCTGAAGCAGATGAGAGCAGATTAGGGAATGACTGTTTTTAGATAACTTGCATACCTAAGAAATCAGCTAATATAGATCTGCCTGCTGACAGGTCACTTATTTCCCAAAGAGCGTGAGAGAATATTACGGTGGCCTCTTGTTATATTGTCACTTCATTACACACATGCACATTTACATTGAGGGTTTGGTATTCTTGTCTCTACCTCCTCACATGGAGCTAATCCCCCATGCTTTACGCAGCACGTCCTGTACTGGCACTTCTCATTGGGTTCAAGACCTTTACACTGTGCCTGCACCACACTGAAACATGAGGCCAGTGACAGACCTGTTTCGTTTCAGTGTTGATAGCTGTGCCACTGCAGCACAAACATGCCACATAAATATGGCCATTTCCTCCAGGTGCATTCAGACTGCAAGTGCTGCATGAATCTTACACTGAGCCATCTTTATTGCTATAGGTTACCAAGGCTTTAAGTCGAGTGCCTTATCCCTACTCATACAAGAATTCCCCTTGCAAAAAGAAAATCCTCAAATCCTGTGCCTTTGACACAGGATCACCCTGTCCATAGCAAAACTGTTTGTTTGTTTACTTGTTTTTAAGAATAGTTACATTGAAAGCTGTGTGTTCTTTTCAGAATTACGTCTGTGGTAAGTTCTGGTTACAAGGACAGGGACACAATGAATGGCTGCAGGTTGAGCCAGGCACTGGGGTTCAGCCTTACTGTGGAAGCATTATGGAGAACACACCAAAGGCAAAGTGAGATGGGAAAACTAACCCAGACAAATGTTCAAATTTGGAAATAGGCAATTAATTTATCCAAACTATCATGATTATCAGCTTTTAATGATTATAGGCTTGCATCTTCCCTCCTTCATAACATCTTGCTTTTGGATTAAGATCGACTGCTGCATTCGTTACTGAAGGAGGGAAGGCCTGAAAGCAGCGTTTCTCTAGTGAATTGATGGAAACTGCAACTGGTAGCCTGGGTTTTGGATGGACCCAAATGCTAGGACAAGGTGTATAAATCAGAAATGGTTGTCACGGGGTATTGGACCTCCCTCATCCCAAGAGCACCTGGGCAGCTTTGCTCAGTGTGAGGTGAGACGTGGAATGGGTGTAGAGCTCATGGATTCTTGCTACCTTTACCCACAGCAAGTGGCAAAAGTTCTCCTCAGTCTTGTTGCTTTACCAGATGGAAGGATTGTAAAGCATTAGATCTGACAGGAATTAGATTGATTTTTCTTCATGAAACACTACTGTAAGGTTTTTTTCTGCCCTAGCAATCTCCCAGCATTCCCCCATGACACTCAAAAAATCCCAGCAGTGCAAAGAAGCACACAGCTGCTCGCTGCCAAGGTCAGCACTGCTTGGCAGGGAGCAAGCTTCCTGAGATTCCACAACAGCCTTGTCCAGCTCAGATGCCCCTGCATGCTTTGCATTTCTCAGTCAAGGCCATAGCCCTTGATCAAATATTTCCTGGAGGAGAAGGCATTCACATAAAGCCACTGATGTCAGCATCAAGGGTCCAGAATGTTCAGAGAGAAAAGAGAAAAAACAAGCTGAAATTTTGATGTATTTCAACCCTAAGAACAACTTTTTTGAAGTACCTAAAGAGCATCATCTATCATCTATAAATATTTAGAGACAGACAAGGTCAGGCTGGACCAGGCTCTGAGCAACCTGATGTAGCTGTAGAAGCCTCTGTTCATTGAAGGGGAGTTGGACTAGATAATCTTTAATGTTCCATTCCAATTCAAACAATTCTATAGTTCTAATGTTCTATTATATGGTTCTATGATAAAGGCTTCTTCTACCCAGCTGACTGAAAGTGGAAAGGAGATGGCAGCCTGCACCAGGCTGAGGTCCTGGACCCTCTCTGCTGAATTTCTGAGAACCATCACAGGTAATCTGGAAGGGGAATCTCAATGAAGATGTATCTACTGCCTGACTCAGTGATCACAGATGTTCTTGTTAGCACCAGTCTAAAGAAGGGATCCTCGCTGACCACAGCTCTGTGAAATGATGGTGGAGAGCAGCAGCCTTTATCCCTCTGAGCAAAAAAAACAGGATCAGAGCTCCTTAGAAAAGAAATGATGCCTGGGAGGGCCAACACACACCAAAAGAGCAGTCCAAAATGTCTTTATATTCTCTGCTTCAGGAGCTTTGCTATAGAGTAAGTAGTAGGGAAGTAGAGTAGGGAAGAAGAGGAAGCACAGTTATGTAGCTGATTTAGAACCATGAAGGTCTCCCAGGCAACAACCAGTCCACCAGGGTGAAACAGGGCTTGGATTCGGGAGATGCTGGTGTTCCTTGTTCCCTGGCAGCTGTGGGATGCCAGGTAATCCTGTCCCTTTGGTTGCCCTTCACCTCTCAGAGTCAGTAATTCATTCTGACCTGGAGAGAAAGGGTCAAATCTTAGAATATCCTGCAGTGTTACTCTGGTTTTCTTTCCTCAGTTTTCACCTCCTTTTTTTTTTTTTCTTTTTAACCCTGAAGTTTGGAAAAGGCATTTGCAATTGTGGCTTGAGCAGCACGACTCAATAAACCATTAGTCTTTTCCTGCTCTAGTTAAAGGCTTCTCAATCTTAGTTTGGATGAATGGCTTTTTATATTGTTTTGGGGTTTTTTTGAGGTTTTTGATGTTTAACTTGGCTTTTGTGCGCATGAAATGTAGTGGAATGGATTACGGATGTGTGCAAGGATCTGTAAATAGCTGCTCTTGCTTACAGCTGTGACAGTGTACGGTTTATCTTGCTAGATGCATTTGTTATTTCATCCAGAATCAGATATTGTCAAATATTAAGAAACAGACTGTTTTAAAAAGTGAGAAAAAAATCAAGCAAGGTAGTGGTTGGTGTTTTCTAAGACTTACTACTAGTCATGCATAAGCCAAGGCCCATGGACAGTCTTTCATTTTCTACTACCAGACCTTTTCTACCTTTCAGGTGTCCCATCTCTACTGAACACACAGAAATCCTAGGAAATTGTTTTCACCCAGAAGAAAACAGTAATAAACCCCCCAACACAGTATCATAGAATATCCTGGGTTGGAAGGAATCCATGAGGATCTTGAGTCTAACTCCTAGCATGATGGTTTTCTCCTTGAAAAATGAATCATTTTGAGGAAAACAAGCAGTGAGTAGATGAAGGAAGTTGATTCCTCTTTAAGAAGAAGAAGAAGAATGCTTGCTATTGTGGAGGAGTTGCTCCTATTGAATTGATATATTTGACTTCGATTGTTTGTTTTAAACTTTAATCGTTTCTGTAAGATATTAATGACAGGAGTTTGGACTCACTTGTCCTGGTATGTCATGCCTGCTTACTCACCACAGAACAAATGCAATTTTAAAATGACCTAGAATAAAATCCAATTTTTAAATGACAATTTTTAAAATGGTTTGCATTTTTCCTTTAGATGTAGCACAAATGCTTATAAAATATTCTGAAGGTGCTAGCTCTTTTTTGAGCCTACATTCTTAAGGTTGGGGAGCCTGGCTTCATGTCCCTCAGTGCCTGTGTTGTATCTCTTCCTCTTGAAGCAGTGCACTTGGAGGAAGGCACAACCATTGCTGCCAGCCTTGTTTCAGTACTGAGGATCAGCAACAATTATTTTTTTCTGCCTGCAGTTTCAGCACGAGGCACTCGCTTACCATGCCCATCTAGGCAGGAATCCAGTTGCTAACAAGCTCTTCAGGGTCCAGCACACATGTATGGAGTCCATACAGCAGTCTGTGGGTACACCAAGAGTCTGTAGCATCTCTCACACCAGGCTTGAACTCAACTAATCCAACAAAGCCTTAATAAAGGGCTGGTGGCTTTATCAACCTCCAGCCAAGCCTGTCAGTGCTTTGCTTGTAGAAGCCTTATCTAGCCTACCCAACTGCATGCAAGTGTTTATGATTCTCTGCACCCAGTGAGCAAAAAGCCATGTGGTGAGATGATCATCAGGGCCATCTTTTGGTCACTGACTTTGTCTGCTGAGGCAGGTAAATCACACAGCATCGTTTGTCTTTGTTCCAGACACAGGGCCCTATGCCACTGCTGGTGGCACAAATGTCTCCACAAATGACCTCAGCATCAGGAAATCAGATCCGTGCTTCAGGGCATCCCCTGCTTCAGACCTCCAGCAGTGCAGAGCACGCCTGGCTGAACGCAGATGAGAAATACTCATCTGCATGCAAAACCAGTGATGGTTTTGCATAGGAATGAATACAGGTCACACTTTCTGCTGGACATCAGTAGCAGCAGCCAGATCCCAGATGCTCTGGAGCCAGGTGCTCATCAAATGCATGCCTTCTGCATTCTGGCCAAGCTTTGCAGGCATGGAGTTCATTGGCTGCGATAACTCCTATTGCCAACACCAATTATCCTTCTCTACATGTACCTTCTACTGCTATTATATGAAGCTGCCCTACTGCAATTCCCTGTTGGAAGATAGCCACTGCTATCTTTTGGCAACCATGGGACAGCTGCTGGTGTGAGGGGATGAACTGTCACTGTCGACATGGGTCCAAAGGAGCTGCATGTCTGGGATGTGCTCACAGGTGCCCAGTGAGGCAGCACGCAGGTGTGCTTGGGTGCGCCCTTTCACAGGTATTTCATAAACACAGCGTGCCATCACATTTGCAGTAAACATACGTTACAAAGCAGATAATTATGTGTACCAAACAGAGATCTGCAGTATTCAGATGGCAAGAGAAGGCTTTTCTCAGCACATCTAACAGAAGCCCTTTTCTTTTTCCTGGTATGAAGAGGAATCATAGAATCATTAAGTCTGGAAAGATCACTGAGATCACCCAGTCCAACCATCAGCCCACCCCCACCCTGCCCACTGCCCATGGCCACATCCACATGGCTCTTGAACACCTCCAAGGGACAGTGACTGCACCAGTGCTTGCCCCTAGATCTTTTCTCAGGAGCTGCCTGCTCTGGGTGGCTTTGCAAGAAAGCACCCAAGGGATGGAACTTCCTTCTCTTCAATTATTTACCTGCCCTGCATGGCAGGGGCTTGCTGCTGGTAAGAATTCTGCTGTATATCTGGACGATCCATATGGGAAGAAATGAAAAAGATGTGAATGTGTCTGGTGGAAATAGAGATGACAGGCATCAAAACACGTGAGCAAAGAAGAATGTAGCCTATTTAACAAGTGCCTGCCTTCCTACGGCTGTGGTTTTCAAAGAGCTTAATTAGCAGTAGGTTGAGTTGTAACTCAGTGACTACGCTGTGGTTTTCATTCGGCAATAAAGTCACTGTGAAAGTGTCTCCATGCTGCTAATGAAAAGTCATGCTTCTCTTTCTCTACCTCTCCTTTCTCCTTCCTCTTATTATTATTATTTTCTAAATAATTATTTCTGGAATTTTCTGAGTTGGGAAGTCCAGGAATCTGAAGCTGGGCTGTTTTTGTGCTATCAGGACATGTTCACACAGGCATCTCTGATGTATGCAAAGCATTTCATAGCCGTGTTGAGCTTCAGTTGAAGGGACTTTAAAACAACTTCACAGAGATCGTGAACCAAGATTTAGTGCTGAGAGGGGCCAGCTCCCAGGCAGCATGGTTGTGCTGCCAGGTTTGACATGTCATTGCGTCAGAGAAAAATCTGCATGCAGAACGTTCTCTCTCTCCACGCAGGCATGACTCACAGGAGACCCTTCAGTCTTGTCTTGGCACACAGGCTGCATATCAGCTCAGGACACAAAGTTATCAAGCCGCTGCCACCTTTTTCTGCTTGAGAACGGCCCTATCAATGTGTTTAATACAGACAGAACGCAGCTGAATTCAGAGTGCCTACAAAGGCAGTCGCACCGAGCTGCCCACATCCACTAATAACTGCACTGCAAGTCCCTTGTTGTGGAAGAAGAGGTTGATTTTAAGATCACTAAAGTGTTCGTGGTATCAGCTAAAGCTATACTGCAGCAGAGTGCCCTTGCTATGAGCAGGCTGAAGTGGCACTGAAGTCAGTGAGCATTGGGTGTGACCTGGTCAGCTTTAGCATCCATGGAGAAAATAGATGCTTGCAGAACAGATAGAAGGTAGGTTAAAATGCCTTCTGGAGGTGCCTTCTTCCATTGCTGATGTTAGATCAAGGGCATCTTGCCTCCAGTTGCCCTCTCCAACTTCCTCCTCTTGCATCAGCTCTGTCATTGCCCCAACCCCTTGGAAATCCTGTTCTCAGCTCACTAAACCTGTAGCACATGGGTCCTGTGTTCTCTTCTGGGTTCATTTCCAGCCGTTTTTGTGAACTGGGGAAAGAACATAGCAGGGAACTGGCCCATTCCATCCCTCAGCAATGAGTCATTGTCTTGGCCTCGGCCCTATCAGAAACCTTCACACTTTGGACTCATTAACTGAGCATCTCTGCCCACTGGCTTAACTACCAAGATGAGCCAGGTCCTGGCCATATAGAAAGGGTTGGCATGAAAGAAAGATCATGTCTTTTGCCTCTATTTACAGCTGAGAGCAGAGCTCAGATGTGACTCATATATAAGAACTACAGGTGACATTCAGTATCTGGCTATTCCTTGCTCTTCTGAATGCACTTATTTATTTTCCATCATTTTCTGTGTTTCCTGGATTATTTATTTATTTTAATTACATGGGTTTTGTGTCCCCCTTTCTATCCCCTTTCTTTTCCTGGCAGGTTACCTAACATTCTTGTGCCTGATTGATTGTGAAATTGGAGTAACAATACTGTGTACGTAAGAGAAACACTGAACGTATTAACCTTTAGAAGAGATGAACTTATTGTCCTGGCTAAAGCACACTGAACAGGAAGAGCTTTCAGCAGGGAAAGAGGAGAACGAGGCCACAGCCATGGACACTGAACTCTCCAGCTGTGTAAGGGATTAAAATAATAGTCGTAAATGCTGCTGTAGTCATTTGTTTTTTTATCTGAATAAAAGTAGCATGAAACCTTCCAGATATGTCTGTGACCACACTGAGATTTCTACCAACATTAATGATCACAAATTTGGTTTGTTCTTGCAGTTAATAAAATAATTAACACCAGCCACGTAAAACAAGAGAGAAGTATGCAAATTCATTCTGGCTTACAAAAGTAGATCAGAAAAAACCTAGCCCATGAAGCTAGATCATGAAGGCTATGTAGCTTCCTCCCAACCCCCTTTACTAAGGGGCAGTGGAAGAGCATCCAAATCTCCTGCTGCTGACCTGCCTGCCTTCCTGGCTAATGCAGCCATCCAGTCTGTACGATTATTATCTGGAAGTGTGAAACCTAACACAACAGAGCGTTAAAAAAACAATCCAGAGAGCATTTACACACAGAGCAGATGCCTATGGAGACTTGGAAAAAAAGCAGTGTTGAAGCTTTCTTCTTGGCAACAGAAACAGGCCTTATGATCCCTATTAGCAGGCTGTAGCTTGGGGACAGAACATTTAAATGCTCATCAGTGGGGAAGAATATAGCATTTTGTTGGTTTCATAACTGGAACAGAAGAGCCTCCAGATATCCATTCATTCATTTATTTATTTCTAATGACTTAACTGGGAAGTTGGAGAAATAAATTCAGCAGGCACAAAGGATGATTTTCCCTCCAACCTGTGTTTCTCTCCTGGGGAGAGGGCTGTGATGTTTTGTCGTGTGGGGATATTCTGGACTCTGCAGACCAAGACCAGATCATCTGCCCATGATTACAATTAGTCATGGAGGCCAGCACTTTAAGCTTGTCCCTGCAGCATCCCTGTTTCCATTGCTGGACTAAGGAGCAGCTCTGTCCCCTTTTCCAGACACTTGTTCCTTGCCTTTCACACTCATAAGCCTTTGGCAAGCCTCAGGTGAAAACCAGCCTAGCAACCTGCTTTGGACAAACAGCCCAGAAAGCATTGGTCTTCCATGGCATCAGGTGGCTGAAGACATTTCAGACTTAAATCAACTCACCTGAGTCCTGAAACTGTACCTTGTATCCTTTTCCCGCCCCTGTCTCTGTGTTTCAGAGATGGCAGAATTCCCCCTTCTCCCAAAAATCTCATCAAGGCCATGAGGAGGAGAGGTGATAGCATGAAGGCAGGTACCAGGCTGGGCCTCATACAATCACAGAATCATTAAGGTTGGAAAGACCAGTAAGATAATCTAGTCTAACTATCAGCCCATGCCCGTGACTGCTCTGAACCACATCCCTCAGTGCCATATCTCCACTTTTCTTGAACAGGGACTCCACCATCCCGTGGGCAGCCTGTGCCACTGACTCATTCCTCTTCCAGAGAAGAAAATGTTTCCTAATATCCTACCTCAACTTCCTTGGCGCAACTTAAGGCCACGGGGTGCAGCACGTCATGGTGCCCTTGTATATTATTTGGGTATGTCATATCCCACATTCTTACAAGGCTTTTCAGCACAAATCTGACCCAATATCATAAGAGTCATAAAATATCAGAACTGAGTCACTGACAAATTATGCTCTTCTAAAAGCACATATTTCTGAGTTGATTTCATTTGCCTTTAGGTGTTACAACACTGGTATTGTCAGGACTTTCTCTGCCATCAGAAGGCCTTGAAACATTATTTCCTTCCAAAACCTTTATTGTGTTTTGTTTTTTTTTTTAATCGTTTTTTTTTTTTTAATTTTGACCAGTGAAAGTTAAGATTGCTATACAACAAAACAACCAGCAAAGTCTGTAGGGGTTCAGCAGACACACGGCTGAGCGGCTGCACTGCTCTGTGCCCACACAGGATGGATTGGCAGGAGCTGGCAGGAGGGAGCTGGGCAGGCAGCTCACAGCCCTTTTTGCAGGTACATGGAGGATCACACGCTGCTTGTACAACTGGCAAGGAAAGGTGCTTAAAACTTGGAAGCTCGGGTGTTTGTGCCAGAAGTGTTAGGTTTTATAGGAGATTAGACACCGCTTGACACAGCAGGTCCGCTTGCCAGATCCCTGGCGCAAAGACAATTAAGTGAGCCAAATAACCACATCCATCTCAGCACGTCCATGCATGCGCAAACAATTACTCTGTGGGACTGTTATTAAAGAAAATTAAATTTTAGGTCTGCACCCGGCCAGGAAATCTTAGGGGAGCCTAATTTTCTAGGAACCATCAACTGGGCTCAGCCTGGGTAGCTCAGGAAGGGTTTGTAAATCTGCTTCAGGAGTCTGTAATCCTGCTTATTTGCTACTGTACTTGTTTTAAAAACCCAGCACTGCAGAAAACTTGAAGAATTCAAAGCTCCAGGGAATCCTTGTAAGAACTCTGGCATCATTTTCCAGTCAAGGACATGTTTGGTTGCTTAGGACTGTGTCAGTAGTTTCCTCATCATATGAAGTCAGATGAGTTTCTTGCACTCCCTCAGCAGCAAACTCAGTTTTTGCTATTCTACATGGTCTCTAGAAGATGCAGGCTGGCAAAACCTCATATAGACACATATTCTTTCACGTCCAAAACAAAACAGTGGGATTTTGGTAAAGGTGATAGGACTGTGCATGAACATTTATGCGTGAGAGATGTAGAAGTAGTGATAGCCTTAGAGCATCTGGGAGAGCAAAACCCACAGCAGCTCTTGTGACAGGGATGCTGCACGTGTGGATGTCTCTGTGGGGAACAGTGCATGAAGAGCAAGGAGAGGGACAGATGGCGGAGGATAGAGTCACAGAATCATAGAATCATTTCAACTGGGAAGGACATTTAAAGGTCATCCAGTCCAACCCCTGCAGTGAACAGGGACACCTACATGTACATCAGGCTGCTTAGAGCCCTGTCCATCCTGACCTTTAATGTTCCCAGGGAAGGAGCATCCTCCACCTCTCTGGGCAACCTGAGCCAGTGCCTCACCACCCTTATTGTAAAAAATGTCTTCCTTATATACAATCTAAATCTCCCCTCTTTTAGTTTGAAACTATTTCCCCTTGTCCTGTCACAACAGACTTCCAAGGAGTCTGTCCCTTTCTTTTTTCCCCCCTTTTAGATACTGAAATGTTGCTCTCAGGCCTTCACAGAACATTCTCTTCTACAGGCTGAATAACTTGATCTCTGGATCTCTGGATGCTGGATAGGTCTTTGCAGCCCTGGTAGTCCAGCAGATTCATCTAAAGGACACTGGCTTCCATCCTGCAGAATCTCCATTTAAACATCCTTGAGAAAAATTGCCATGGAATGGGAGAAATAAATGTTGAAATATGCTTATGTCTTTACATAGGTATTGTGACACAACAAGAAATAGACACCTTGGGGTAAAGGAGGATGTTGTAGGGCAGAAGAAGGAGCTGGAGTGTCTGAGTCCCAGCTCCTCCAGTCAGACCACAGGGGACTTTCAGCAAGCCTCAGCAAGCCCCTTCTGAGCTGGCTATCTGCACTTCTTTGTGTAGAACAATAAAACTGACCTCCTTGCTGCAGGCCTTTTGAGATCTGCGGCTGCAATGAGCTGCACAAGTGTAGGGTACCTTTTTATCTGTATGTGATGAATGTTCCTTTAAAGTCTCCTCGGGCTGCTCAGATGATTCCCACTCCTAATGGGGACAGCTGGCTCATTGATGTAAGAGGCCATCCATCAGGCTGACCCACTGAAAGGCTTCTACTGTGGCTCCGGTTGTAGCTGCCAAAAGAAGCACTCCAGAATTGCCTTTGAAATATTGTGTTTTAAAGTGGATAAGGAAGGATTGGAATGTCCTCATCCAGCCTTTGTTATTTGACCACTTTTGAACTATCCTTTTCAAAAAGGGGTCGGGCATATGTGAGTAAAAAAAAAAAAAAAAAAAAAAGGAAGAGAATAACAAGGCTTAATGCTCCTTTATACATTTTATAAATTTGATATAAAAATAGTTATAACAAAAACACAAATCCCACGGTCTGCCTTCCTATTCGCAAAGGCTGTAATGAGTTGACATTTGAATGAGTCTGGAAAATTGTCTTTAATAACTCCTCAGAGGCCTCAGAGTGGGAAAACCTATTACTGCTGCCTGATTTGGAAGTTATTGTTTTAAGGACCTTTTTGGAGTTGCAAGCCACTTTCAGGCTGCAATTTTGCGTCTTCTGAGCAAGCATGTCTCGTGATGCACTGTCCCACATTGCGAAGCTTCTGCAGATTGTAAAGGATGGGGAACTGCTCCAAGAAGCTTTCCTTCACATTTGTCTTCAGAGGCAATAACGAGAAAGGGGGGAGGGGTGAAATCCATTGACCTTTAATTCCTGTTCACTTCATAAACTGCTGTCTTATGAGATGGGCCAGGGTAAACTTATACCTAACCTCCAGCAGGGAAATTCTTAGGAGAACTCTTGCTGTTCTGAACAGCACATTCACGTTTACCTGTTTGCCCTTTGATTATTAAAAAGGAGTCTATAGTCCTTCTTAGGGTCCCAGGGTATGGTTAGGGGAGCCCTCAGGGTGGCTTGGCTGATGTCAGTGCCATTTTGCACCCAAATCTCACAGATCAGTCCTTGCACATGTTGCTCAGAGTTGGTACCAGCTGCCCAGGGCAGTGGGAAAGCTGGATACACTGAGGAAGGGGCAGCAGTTGAGATAGGGAATAGTGCTAAGATGAACTGTGATTACTTCTGTAGGATGGATGAGACTGTGTAATAAAATACACAAGAAGCCAATCTTCATTCACTTCATTGCCTAAATAAATTATCTGAATTTGGAGGTATGTCCAACAGCTTCAACGTAAGTTCTTCAAGACTGAGATATGGTAGGAAAAAAAAAAAAATAAAGAAAAAAAATAAAGAAAGAAAAAAAAAGAAAAACAAAAAACCAGATTGTTTTAAGATAGAAACATAGAATTGTTAAGGTTAGAAAAGACCACTAAGACCACCTAGCCCAATTGTCAACCCATCCATGTCATGCCTACTGCCCACGCCCATCAGTGCCACATCCACATGGCTCTCCAGGAGACCCACTCTGTTCCTCCAGGAACAGTGGCTCCACCACCTCCCTGGGCAGCCTGTGCCACTGCATCACCGCTCTTTCTGAGAGTTTTTTCCTGATGTCCAACCTGAACATCTCCTGGTGCAATTTGAGGCCATTTCCTCTCATCCTATTGCAGTTACCTGGGAGAAGAGAGGCGGACCCCCATCTTGCTACAACCTCCTTTCAGGTGGCTGTAGAGAACTGTATAGTCTCTCCTGAGCCTCCTCTTCTCCGGACTCAGCCCATCAGACTTGTGCTCTAGAACCCTCACAGCTTCATTGCCCTTCTCTGGACACACTGCAGGGCCTCAATGTCATTCTTGTAGTGAGGGGCCCAAAACTGAACACAGCACTTGAGGTACAGCCTCACCAATGCTGAGTACAAGAGGTTCCCAGATCTGGTTTTAATGTCTATGTTTTAAGTATCTACACATGAAAATAAAATAAAATAAAATAAAATAAAATAAAATAAAATAAAATAAAATAAAATAAATAAAAATTTAAAAAAATGTTTTCAAGGCTGGAAGTATAAGAAGGAAGAACCAATTTGTACAAAAAAAATCAGAACTTACACAGAATAAGAAACACCTATAGAACTGGCTCTTCATAAACAGAGAGCACTTGCACATGCTTTTGGTGAGAAGCTTCACAGAGAGCCCTGTTGCTGTCTGATGCAGTGCTGACTTGTTTCACCCCCTGGGCCTGCTAGTCACATCTGTAGTGTGGACAGCCCACAGTGACCCAAAGCAACAGCTCATATCTCTGACTAACACCTAAGTGTGCGTATATGTGGCGAGTGTCAGTGCTTACGGATGACAAAGAAGTTGAACGTATGTGCAAACATTCATTACGTACATATGCGCCAAGTACCAAGGGATTAAAATTTCATTTGCTGTTGCAGAGTTCCTAGGTGATAATTCCAGGATGGCGAGCACAAAGATATGCAAATAAGGTCCTGTAAAGGGATTTATTTATTCAAAGTGGAGACTAGTTCGTGTGATAAAAAATAACGTCAAGGAGCTAATGCACTCATTTAAAATGTTTCATCTACAGATAGAATCACAGGATCATGAAGCTTGGCAAACCGCTAAGATCACCGAGTCCAACTATCAGCTCACCCACTGACCATGTCCCTGAGTGCCACATCCACAGGGGTCCTGAATGTCTCTCAACAAACTTCCTCCCAAATGCCCCCACAGGAAACTATTAAATATATATATATTTTACAGTGAAGGTCTGAATGAGCTGTCTTCTCTTTATGCATTTGCAGAAGTTCTGGGAAAAGTCCAGCACTGCTCTCAAACATCCAGCTCCTTCCATTCCTGGGGTGCAGCTCTTAACCTGTCCAGCAGCTCTGGTGAGATGTGAGAGCCAAAGTTTTTAAGTAGGGCACAGAAACTGGATAAATGTGTTAGGGCAAAGTTTGGCTGTACCTCAGCCTTTCCAGCACAGAGCAAGGATGAGGATGGACACTGAAGCTGCACTGTGGAGGAGCAAAGGAAGGTGCTCCAAAGTCTGTGGTTGCTTTGTGCTGCTTTGTAGAGCCTCAGGCTAGGGAGGAAAACATTCTCCTTTGTAAGACTTAATCTGGAGCCAGACTTGCTCCACCCTTGAAAACATATTTGTAGATGCTGATGTGAGACAAATTTATGGAACCGAGGTGGCCCGTTCTTTCCCTCCTCCCTGAAATCTCCTAAATGCCTCTCTTTTTGCAGGGGTTGTGCATTGCATGTAATTATTTCTTTTCCTGTATACTGATCCCTGTCTCCTTCTCCAGGATGCACTGTAATTATATTTTCTCTTCATGAGTGTGATGCACTATCCGACGCTGTCACACAATGGGCTTTACTCTGTCAGAGTGGGAGAGAAAAAGCCTCTGTTTGCAGGGTGGCTTCAGATGGGGCTCTGACAATTGCAGGTTCTGATTCATACCTGTGCAACCGCTACTCTGTAATCAGATGATGATTAGTCACCACCAGCCAATTAGCCCTCCCAGCTTCCTAAAGCAATTTGTCTACCTGCAACTTTATAAATTCTGATTAACTCACTGTGACAAAGCCTGCAAACCAGAGACTCTTCCTCCTTCACACAGTTCAGGTCCCCAGTATTCAAGAAGGACATGGACAATCCAGCAACATCTGAAAGTGGCCAGCAGGAGAAGGTCCAAAGGAGGGACTCAGAGATGACCAAATGGCTGGAGAGTCATAGAGTCATACAATCATTAATGCTAAAAAACAACCCTAAGATCACCTTGTCCAACCATTGACCTATCCTCACTGCCCACTAACCTCAGTGCCACATCCACACAGTTCTTGAACACCTCCAGAGATGGTGACTCTACCACCTCCCTGGGCAGCCTGTGCCACTGCATCACCACTGTTGCTGAGAAGAAATTTCTCTTAATTTTTAATTAATTTTTTTACAGTGAGGAAACCAATTACTGGATCAGCCTCCACAGGGATGCAGTGGAGTCCCCTATTACTTGAGATTTTCAAAATGTCATTGGACAGGATCCCTGATGATCTCATCTGGGCTCTCTTTACCCACAAAAATTTTTGGACGCTGTGATCATTTAAGCTCCTTCCAGATCAGTCTGTTCCAAGATTCCGTGTTTCAATATCCACAACCAGAGTTTTATCAAAGGTTTTATGGCTTTGTTTCACTAGGGCAATGCTGAAGGCTCGCACTGAGGGCAGGAGTGTGTGGTGCCATCACCAACACTGAAATGTGGGCACTCAAGGAGAAATGAGCTGCAGCTGATCTCAGGAGGGCTGAGCTGTGCAGGGTCCTACAGTGCTTGAAAGTATTGCAAGGAGATATTTTTTGTTGAATCCACACAAATCCTCCACTGCCTCTGTCTGCCTTAGGCCACTTCCTCCTCTTCCTCCCTGCCATCACTCCCACCAGTGAGCATTGCTGCCTGGTGAGCACAGGTATATGAAGCAGGCAAGGACCCTGCATGGGGCAGTGGGGTGGCCCATGCTCTCCCAAGCTGCTTGGGAGGGATGGAGATGGGAAAGGAAGGAATGGGGAAAGGAAAGGAAGGGAAGGTATAAGGAAGATAGAGGGGAAAGGGTAGGGAAAGGGGAAGGGGAAGGGAAATGGGTAGGGAAAGGGGAAGGGGAAGGAGAAGGGGAAGGGGAAAGGGAAGGGGAAGGGGAAGGGGAAGGGGAAGTCCCAGGGCCACACACAAAGGGAAACCAAAATACTTGTGCATGGAGCCCATGTTTCTGGATGGTATATCCAGGTTCATCACCTTAATCGGCCCCATCACTACTCTCCTTACAGCCTTACATGAATAAGGCTTTCATGAGTTTCCCCCATAATCATCAGCTGTCATGCTTCCCTTGCTACTGCCACACACACATCCATCTCTTACCCATTTTGCACTATTCTTATTTTTTTACTGACTCATTTTAATTACGCGTTTGAAAATTAAGGAATTTCTTTTCTCTTTGTGACAAGACATCCTGACTTATCTTGGAGAAAGGTTCCCCACACCCTCCTGGTTTCCATCTCATGCCTGGTGCCAGCTGAATCAGATTGTCATGCTAAAGCACGTTAGAAAAACAGGAAAGACGGTAGGCAGCCTCATCCAAGTTCATTAGAGCAAAGATCTGGAAAAAATAAAATAAAATAGGGGTTCTTAGTAAAACTGGGGGACTTCTGCTTGTCTTCAAGCTTCAAGTCACAGTTCCTCTCCCTGGAGGGTGGATTGCAGCTCACATGGTCTTCTCACAGATGAGCAGTTCCCAGCACAGAGAAGCTTTAAACCAGCATGCCTGCAGGCACTGCTAAACAACTTTTTCACTGCTGCGCTGCAGGTTGGCATCAAAGCCATCAAGGAACTCCCAGGTTCAATTTGTCCCAATAAAGCCGTTTGTCAGGATTTTCATTCTACTTCCATTTTGCTGATGTGTTTTCATTTCCCTTCATCTATTTGCCTAGGGTCCACTGTGATTCAGAAATTAAACAAAAGAGACCATTACATTAAGATGGGTAGTGGCCATGACAGAGAAGGAAATGCGTATACTGGATGCTTCCTACCCCAGCAGAGCATAGATGCCATTGCTGGTGCCCTTGCTGTTCAGAGGCTGTGGCACAATTCTTGCACACATACTGCACACTCCTCACCCACTCTGGAGGTCTAGAGGAAAACCCTCCATCAGAGAGGCCTCCTGACTACCCAGCATAGAGATGCCCATGGTTGACATATTGATGATTTTCCCTATTTCAACCTGTTATTTTCTTTCCCTTTGCAACAGAAAACAAGAATAGCAGCAGCTTATTTTCTCATGCCTTACATACTTTAACCGCCTCAGTCCCTGAGGTCCCCAGCCCCGAGGTATTTGCTGTTTCACTGCATTATTTGTTGCTGCATACTAATCCAATAAACCTGAACTGCCATAAATTACCATACCACATGGGGAAGGCTAAGTTTAGCACTTGCGTATTTTAGACATCTGTCAAGATAAACTTGGACTGGAAGGAGTCATTGGCAGGCTCGTCTACACTGCAAATGGTCAGTGGTAGAGGCATTTCCTCCCCTTACTCTGTTTCTAATATTAAATCATTTTAATATTATTAAGATCACGTAAAGTCTCTTGGTAGAAGCTCCAGGGACCTGCTGGAGCCCATTGCCTGGTTGGAAATGAGCCTCATGACCACATTGATCCAAAGCAAGACCTATTGCACTTTCTTTTCCTCTAGTGTGGGCACTGGTCACTTCACGCTGGGTGTTAGAGCCAAGTTTTGTCAAATACTCACATCGCAATGTCTGCACCCTTCTCCTCAGGCCTTTGCTGAGCAGAACTAGGAATTACCGTATGGCATGAATGTAATGCACATGCTGGAAAATACTATTTGAGTGAATTTCTGCGTATCTCTTTATGATGGAAAATACATGAGACACCTTTCAAAGAGTTCAAAGAGTGACATCATGTCATAAAAAAATGAAATGTCATATTTTGGACACAGAGAGATATTTTGCAACAACTCCAAATAAAATGGCTCCTTTTTTGTTTTTCCTTTTACATGTGACTGGAGAAGCAAATCCACTTTGACCTCGATCTTTCTCCTTTTCTTTTTCTTTATCTTAATAAGCAGGCTTAAAAAGTAATTAAAGCCTTCTTGCTCCTTCCATAGCCATTCTTGGTCATCTCTTAGCTTTCTTTATATGCACTGTTTCTTCCTTAGATTTCTTCATCGTCTCTCTGCCAGTTTGAAATCTCTGTAAATATCAGCCTTTCTTCCCCCTCCCTGCTACATTTTCTCCTAAATCTGCCATTGCACAATTTTAACAAACACAGCCCATTTCAAGAAGGAGCATATGCACCAGTAACAGTGAAGAAAAATCCCTGCTAAGTGCCATAGAAGCGACATCCTCAGACAGCTCCTGCGTGATAACACTCCTTCCCCTGCGTCGGCCTTCTCTGCTCTGCAGGGCACCATTGTGTGACTCCAACCACACTAGCTCTCTTTCTGGTATTACCAGGTCTTTCTTTCTGCTGGTGAATAATTTTTGAGAAGTTCTATGCCTCCTGGCTCGCTCCTTTTTTAAAATGAAAATTATAGCATCTACCTGACTGAGGAAGACAGATTGTCGTGATTGATTAATATTTCAAAAGGGTCTCATGAATCTATAATCTCTCTACAGTATTACTATTCACTCCTATTGCTCTGTTCCTCTGGTTCATTTCTGGATCCCCTATAGGCAGCTACCGGTCTCAATTTACAATAGAGGTATATTGTAATGTACAATAGAAGAAACAGAAAAAGAACATCAAATGGCAGGGCTGAAGAGCTGAATTTTTGGTAGCCATTTCCTACTCTATCAATAAGCTTTTTGTTTTCTTACAGGTCAAGCTTAGTATCATGTATCTGGGATGCATTTGACACAGGTTTCTGGTTCGATCAGGCTGTGGCCAGGGGCTGCTAGGATCACCAGGACCATAAGCTGGACTCAGTAATCTTTATGGGTCCCTTCCAACTTGGGATATGCTTTGAATCTATGAATTCTATGATCATGAGGCTTTCCAAAGTCAAGAGCCCAAATCTGCAGGTGGGGAGGATGAACACCCTGCAGCAGTTTGAGCTGGGGAACAACAGGGAGGAAAATAGCTTTGCAGAACAGGCTTGGGGGGCCTGGTGACAACAATTCCCACTGGAACGAGTTGATGGAGAAAAAGGAGCTGGGTCCTTTCTGAAAGTCTGCAGCAGAGGTGGGGCAACAGGCACAAGAGATAAACTCCAGTTAGCTTTACATGAGAGTGTCTCATCATTGGAAGAGGCTGTCTGAAGTGGCTGGGGGATCTCTCATCTTGAAGATCATCACAAGGCCTTTAGCAACATGACCTAAGCATGGAGGTAGCCCTGCTCTGAGCCAAATGAGGGACAGACATCCTTCAGAAGTCCCTTCCAATTTGAATTATTCTTTGGTTCTTTCCTCAAAATAAACAAAATTTGATGTGAATGATTCTGCCTTAGCTTTTTCTTATCAACCAGCTTTAGATGTAATTTATTGCTCCACAGGTTCTGGGTGGTTTGGAAAAGCTCTCACTTCTGGAGCAGAAAATGGGGAGTAAAGCAATGGGGACTTGGCAGGATGCTGGAGGCTTACACAACCTAATTGAACGGAAGGCAAATTTCATCTGCCTTGATCTTTATTTAAACCCTCCACTCACATGATCTGAAGTTCACAGCCTCTCTTTTAACTGCTACCGTGGAGTTACACCTCTTTCAGAACCGACCTGGTGTGAATCACCATGGAGGGCAGTGCTGTACACAGTCTTCTGTGCAAACTGCCGCTCTGCTGAGAGAAAGCTGCAGTAGGAGAAAACCAGGAACAAAGTGAACGTTTGTTTGGGCTGTCCGCTGCCCTCTGGGAGCAGTGAGAATTAGGAATCTACTTTCATTTATGCTTTAAAGTAAATTGTACTGTCTGCACAAGGAAGTATGGGGTGCGAAGGAGGAAGTCCTTTTGCTTTTCAGCAAGAAAATTCACAAGGTGCAAAGTGCGTTTTGGTGTAATGCATGCAGATGATTCAAGAGAAGCTTGCTTCAAGCATGAGCTCTTCAAAGTGGTGCCTGCCTTTTTTGGTGTGCCTTGCACAGACCTCTCTTTCCTTTAAAGACCACAAAGCTGCAAAGAAATGCTGAACGGCTCTGATGTGTGAGCTAAGACTGCCATCCACTGCAAAGTAGGTCTTCCTCAGGGTTTCTTCCTGCCCTGGGCAGGTAAAATATTAGCTGTGCACATGGTACACATGGCTGTCCACCCTGGAGATCCAGTGCTCCCACCAGCCCTGTTCTGGTGCTGCTTGCTGAGACATGAAGTAGAATCTCACAAAAAAAAAAAAAAAAAAAAAAAAAAAAAAAAGAACAATTAGCCCACAAAGGAAAGGCTTTATGTCCGCTGGAAGGCTCATCAGTCTAGCATACTCTTGCTTTCTCTGGGGTTAAAGAAAATGCCATGCCAAGCATCCCAGGCTGTGCTGGCTGCTCCATCAGTGCTTGCATCAGGGGCCTGAGTAGGGAGATCTGCCCTGCATCTGTGTTCTGTGCCTGAGTCTACTCCACAAAGAGCAGGCTTGGGGCCCTCAAACATGGCATTTGTAATTACTTCTGGTAATTAACCTTGCACCTCTACACTTCAGCCACCCTCCTCCGGGACCATCAGAATGGCACTATCTCTTGCAGTATTACTTCACGAAACACAGCCCTATCTGCAGCTTAAGTCCTGGCCTCTTTAATTAACTGACAACTTTAATCCACGTGTTACACTCTACTTATCTGGAAACTGACTTTTACTCCTGATAAGCTGTGATCTAATTGCCCACCATCCTGAGCAGAAGCACAGAGATGAAGCACTGCTCAACGAGATGATAATCCCCAGCATTAAAATACCGTGCTGCGTGCAGTGAGGGCAGCAAAGATGCCTTCCCTCCCCATAAAAGTCACTGAAATCAGTATGGAAGAAACCAATTTGAGTTTGGCTAGTGTATTCTGGATTTATTTGCTCTTTGGCTTGTCAGTTTTAGGAGGCTTGCAGGTTGCTGGCTGGCTGACTTGTTTGGTGAACAAGTTTTTCAGGCATTTGCTCCTCTCCAGAAATGAGGGCTTTCCAAAACAAATTCCAAATGCATTTTGGCTGATTTTTTTTAAGAGTTTCTCAAGAAGTATTGATTCTGAATTCATATGTAGGCTTTATCAGTCATCAGGTCCTGACAGTTTTAGCCTGTCCATCCAGCTTTCTGCTGTTGTACTGCTAAGGAGATGAGCAAATCACTTGCATTCAAATCGTGCATACATTCCCTTTCACTCCCCCAATACCAATGGGGAGATTTCCCAGGCTTCTCCATTTCTCTGACTCCAGAATAGTTTTTTTGTGTATTTTTTTTCCTCTTCTTTATTCTTATTTTAAACCCACAAGTTGAGTAAACAATGGGAAGTAATTTTAATTAAGAAAATAATACAATAATTACAATTACTGTAAAAGACTTGAAAATAGCTCCATCATGCATACAGCCCAAGGTTGTTGCTCAAGGTTATAGATCAGGTTGTTTTTCTTTGCATACAACTTTATTACCGGTCCAAAAAAGGAAGAAGTGTAAACTTGAGAGAAATCCTAAGCGATTTGCTAACTAAAAAGAGGCAGCCAAGACAGCCCAACGTGGAAGAAAACACATCTCCTTTTATGAAAAGAACACTAAAAAAAAAATTGTTTTTGAGGCATTTGTGCATGAGACAGCCATTTGGCTCCTGGAGCTTGAGTATGGGCCAGAAGCAATCAGGAAGGGAGGGCAGAGGCAGCATACATAATGAGGGAGCCTGTATGTGGGTTCTTATCGTTTGGAAGCTAATAGATGATGAAGGCAGCTTAATCCATGCAAATATAGAATAATGACAACCCTGACTTTGTGCGTCATAAAAATAGGGGAGAAAGGGGGAAAAAAAGTAAAGAGAGAGAGAAGTAAAAAGCAACAGCATCGGAATGGATGTGCGTCACTAATGGATGAGGCAGGAGAGGGAGAAATACTCAGTCCCAAGGAGCAACGGCTACACTTCCATGCCCACAGAAATCCACAGGAAAGAAGAGAGAGAGGAGTGGATGTCAGAGAAAGCACAGAACCACTGTCTGTGCTGGAACCAGCCCAGTTCTGCTGGAGCCCAGTGTCTGCCTGCCAAGCTCAGTCAGTTGCCAGACACTGCAGACATTTTGGGATGCTGCATGGCGTGCTGGTCCAATGCCAGTAGCATGGCGTGGTGGTGGGACATCCCTTGGATGAACATAGGCATCTCCCACCAGACAGAATGTCCCCTTGCCTGTTGTTGGTTGAGCATAGGCTGCACTGTGCGGGCATCTGGTGAAAAGGCAGCGAGCGAAGTCCTATCGTAGTAACAGTGGGATTAATTAATAACTGTTGGAACAACTTAAAAGGAGTTGTTGCAAACTGAGTCTTTGCTAGAAAATTTTAATTAGCCAACAGATGAGATACGTGCTATCTGCAACACTGTATATCCTGAAGAGGTGGGACTGGAGGGTGCCAGCATGGCAGACTGGAGGACACAGGAGACACGAGAGCACACAGCTGGCCACAACTGGTGCCACTGGCCAGGTACATTCAGAACATCAGATCTGACTTATCTGGCTTACCCCACCCACAGTGATGTTTCTCCAAACCCTAAGAGGTGATGGAGGCATAGCTTCAAAGCTACTGCTGCTAACAGAGAGAGCTTCAGCACAACCTGGAATCTTGGTCCACTCCTGGAGACACCTCACCCTTGGACTATTCCTTACTCTCTTAGGTCTCACTAACTTAACTTATTTCTACACTAATTAGAAGGGAAGTGGAAAATGTAGTATGCTTGGAGGCCAAGGAGATGAGGTATATGGCATTATCTTGACTGGAATCTCAGCTATTTTTATCTTTATATATAGAGTTAGGTCAGATCTATTTTTGGTAACCTCCCTGTTGCATTTTATACTACTTTCTATTAAACTCCATGTCTTTTATTGTTCCTCCCTTCAAAATTAGTCAAATGCCTATCATACTTCTGGGGCTAAGCTCACAAATCTATTATTGCCTGGATTAATTTCCCTTCTCCCGCGTAGGCTCACCAGTTACCCAACAGATAACACAAGGTGTCCATGTTTCTAGTATTTAGGGACAGAACTTACTGGCCAGCTGAACACAAGCGTTTCACAGAATCATACAATCTTTAAGGTTGGAAAAGACCACTAAGATCACCCAGTCCAATCACCAGCCCACCCCATCCTGCCCACCGCCCACACCCCTCAGTGCCACATCCACGCGGCTCTGTAACACCTCCAGGGATGGTGACTGCACCACCTCCCTGGGCAGCCTGTGCCACTGCATCACCACCCTTGCTGAGAAGAAATGTTTCCTAACATCCAACCTGAACATCATCTGGCACATCATAAAGCCATTCCTTCTAATTCTTTCTCCTTGGTGCCAGCACTTGCAATCCCATTACACTTCATGTCTTTGCCACAGGTGTCACCACATCATCTGCACTTTGTTCATGTCATATCCATACCTCACACCTTGCCAGTGCCTGGGCCTATCAAAATCTTCTTCCTGAGAACTCAGGCAGGAAATCTTATGGGTTCCCATAATTTGTTATTCAATACACTGGTTTACATTTCTTTTCATACCTCGGTGCCAGGTGAAGACTCTGCCTTTTGTTATCCTTAAAATCCAGTGTGCAAATACCTGTCCAAACATCCTCGGCAATAACCCAAAGAGATCATTTTCTCTGTAGTGTCCTTAGCCTTTTAAATCGCTCTGTCAGCTCATCTATAAACCAGTACTTCAGCAGCCTCCTGGCAAGCTTCACGCTTCCCTTCTGCCTGAAATGTTCTCATTTGCTTTAGTACCTTCAGCCCTTGCTTGTTGTGGCCACTTCTCAGCATCACCATTTTTACATTGCATTTCACTGACCTTGCATGTATGTACCCCCTCTCCACTGGCAGCAGCCCCTGTGTCACTGATTTCGGATGGCCAGGTTTTGGCTCAGACTTTTTTTTGGCTCTCCCAGGTTTCAGGAGGTGCTGGTTATCACAGGTGGCACACAGTGAAGGCCAAGCTGAAGTGAGCTCTGGTGGTGTCCAGAGTAACATTGGTTCTGGATGCTATTTCAGAGAGGAGAGGCCTCAAGTAACCCAGCCATCCTACCTGTCTTGTCACAAGCAGCTGTGAGTGCTTTTGCACTGAGGAGTCCCATGTGCCATACCAGTTCTTAGTGATTCTATGACTCTGTGATCCTCTTTTCCAAATGCCCAACTAGGACATGAGATGTAACAAAGATCTCAGATTGCTTCCACTGAGTACTGTTGGTCAGGGAATCCTGTGCCATTTGGTTTGAACTCTAAATGCTTCATCTCCCAAAATAAGCACCTGGCTTCATTTCTCTTAATGTGGCTCCAGCATACAGCATGAGTTTCATAGAATCATAGAATGGCTTAAGTTGAAAGGGACCTTAAAGATGAATGAGCCCCAACCCCTGCTATGTGCAGGGTTATGACCCACCAGATCATGCTGATTTGCTTTGAAATGCTGCTGAAGCAGAAACAGAATTATCATCTTCTCTGCTCCCATGTTTCTCTTACTCCTCTCCCTTCCTCTTCCAGAGACCACCAGGGGCATGAGAAGGCTGCTTTTGGGGTACAGGCAGGCAGACTACATCATGGCTTGATCCTTCTGGATGAAGCCAGAGCAATGGTCATCTCAACAGCAGGTCTCAGAAAATGTCTTTCCTCTTCCCTTCCGTCACTGTTTGTAAAATGGGATAATTCTCAGCCACCTTTATGGGACTCCTTTTCACCTGTCCGTGGCAAGCAAATAGCTTTCCCTTTTTAACTCTCTCTGCCATTTTGCCCCGATATGATGATTTCACCCCATCTTCTGGAAAATGAAAATGAATTTCATGGCAAAGTTCTTTGCTTTACTTAACTGCTCCCCACTCACATCTGCTTGTGGGATAAGTCCTGACAGCATCTCTGAGCAGTGTGAGAGGAGACACATTCCAGGAGCCATCAAGAGGTGTGAGGTGAGATTTGAAGCTGGCTGCTGGCCTTCCTTTCCACCATGCTGGGTTACAATGACCTTTGGTTTCCCTTCCCTGGTGCCAAAACTGGCCCTGCAAGTGGTATCACTTGTCCAATATCCCGTGCCAGCTTTGTCCTAAAATGTGAGCTCCAAGTGCTGGACTCCCCATCAGTAGCCAGAACTTCCAGACTGGCTCTCCAAAATTCAGCCTCTGAATAATCTGTCCGCGTTTTCACATCAGTTGCAGTTCACACTCAGCCTGAGCACTTGGAAATGGACGCTCACTTCACCAGACACATTTGTACAGTCTGAAGCCTTCAGGACGGCTACCTGCCCTCATGTTCAGGCCCTGGTGATGTCCTTTCCAAGCCTTTTGGTGAGCTCAGCTGGTTCTCCTGTCTGCTTGTTCTGAACAGTGGGAGGATATATTCATCCAAAGGACTTTTCATCCAAAGTCTCATGTGAACTTCTCCAGTGTCTGCACATGGGACCAAATGCACTGTCTGCGCTCCTCTGAGGGAAAAGCTAAAGACTGATAGAGAGAAAGAAAAAAATAGGGTTATAATAGTTTCACAGTTCTAATCTCAAAAGCAGAGTATGAACGTTCTTAATGCTATAAGCACCCACTTCTAACCTTATTCAGTGATACTGCCCTCTTCCACAATCAAATATTAAACCGTTTTGAGCTCTGCACCTTATTACACGAAGCTTCTTAGAAACAGAAATAAAATAAATAATCCCACACAAGAGTGCCGAAACGAAAGCGTCTGTGAACACGTGGCTAATTGAAAGGCAAAGAGATGTCAAATGCAGGGTATGCGCAGTTATGAAACTATTACTCACCCTCCTTGGGAAATGTCCTTGGTTACAATTTTAATCCAGCTAAGTGGTTGCTGGAGGGGGGTTTCCCTGCAAGATGAGAGAGAGAATTCTCCTCTGGTTTCAACCAGCCTAAGGTTGGAATCCCCTCATTGCAAACGGTGGTGCTACATAATCTCATCCTAATTTTGTGCTATTGTCATTACGATGAGCATTTACTTTTTGTTTTTCCCAGACTTCTGATGAGAATTTTCTTTTTAGAAAGGTGATTAATCAGAAACAAATAGCTGAACTCTCCTGTAAGCTCTGGAACAGATCACACCACTTTTGCATGTCACTCCAGAGGGGACAAGAGCTCTGAGAGCTTCTCTGTGAGTTATTCATTGGACATAATGAGACTCTTACCGGGCACCTGCTGCCAGAGCTAAGAGTGTCTGCTCTCAAACATCTCTTGAAATTGTGTTGGGTTTTTTTCTCTAGTCAGTGGATGATTATCTCTCAGAGAGATCACTGTGAGTAATTCTCTCTTGGAGACTCCTGCATGGAGGTTTATCTGTGGTTAGGCAGTGACATTTGACTGTGCATCTAGGAGATCTGAGTGGCCCAGGTGTAGCATAATAGTGCTTGTCACCTTTAGCATCCCAGCAAGGGTAACACTGGAAGCAAACTCTTGAAGCTCACACTGCACCAAGGCAGGACAAGCTCCAGGCCCATGTTGTGCACTGCACTGTCACCGGAGAGTGCACAGGGCTTGTGTGTGAGAGCTCTGAAAAGGAAAAGGATGCAGCCATGTAATTGGAAAGAGGCAATGGAGGTGAAGGAGATGCAAAGCACTTAGCAAGAGCAGAAAGATGCTTCTGAAAGGTATTCTACATGGAAAAAGTGCAGGGATACAAACATGGGGTGAATCAGCACTCTCCCCTTTGGAAAGGCACTGATTTCATTTGCCCTTCAGATGGCATCTTGGGGTTTATGCACAACAGAAAACTTCCAGGCTCCAGGACATCTCTGTGTGCTTGCCCAATACAGCAAAAATCACTATGCATGAAGGTTATTGATGGGTTATATCCATGCTGTACACAGTAACCCATCAATGCAAATTAACTAGGACTAAGACAAGCAGCTAAGGAATGCTGAGGCAAAAAAGCACAACAGCAGTCCTTTTCAGCTTGCCCAGAGCAAATGAAGGGATGCTGCAGTCATACACTGATGGCTGCAAAGATGAAGCTGTGACTTCACAACACTTTGCTTGTTGCCTCCTGTCTGGGGAGCTCAGGCTGCATGACAGTGCTTCTTCCAAGATAATCTTCTCAAAGGTACAAAATTCCTTCCCAAGAGCAGGGCTTGGTCTCTGGGTTGATGTCAGTCTGCAGGCAGCAATGTCTCCAGTCCTCCTGCTTATCCTCCACTTTCCATTAAATCAGGGCTGTGCATTGGGAATGATGCCACCTCTTCATCCATTTGAAAAGATATGAGTTCCCACACAGTCATCTACACCTGTATATTAGAATTATAGAATCATAGTATCATTAAATTTGGTAAAGACCCTTAAGATTACCTAGTCAAACCATTCTATCCCCACCATGCTAACTAACCATCACAGAATCACAGAATTATCAAGGTTGGAAAAGACCTAGAAGATCATCTAGTCAACCATGTCCCTCAGTGCCACATCCACACGGCTCTTGAACACCTCCAGGGATGGTGACTCCAACACCTCCCTGGGCAGCCTGTGCCATTGCGTCAACCCAACTCCTGAGAGTTTTTACCTGATGTCCAATCCAAACGCCCCCTGGTGCAACTTGAGGCCATTACCTCTTGTCCAATCACTTACATGGGAGAAGAGCTGACCTCCACCTCACTATAACCTCTGTTCATTTGGCTGTAGAGAGTGATAAGTTTTCTCCTGAGCTTCCTCTTCTCCAAACAGAGTAATTCCAGTTCCCTCAGCTGTTGCCCTTAAGACTTGTGCTCCAGACCCCTCACAGCTTTTTGCACTTCTTTGGATATGCTGGGTTGGCCTACATTTGTATTTGGTAAAGTACCCGAACAGGCTGCCCAGAAGAGGCTCCTCGATGAATCTCTTTGAAGAGTCTCCCTGAAGGTTTAAAAACCCTGGTAACTGTAGCCATGCTGTTTTTGTGTTGATTGTAGCCCTACTTCTAGGGAGGCTGGACTAGGTGACCTGCACAGATCCCATTGTGTGACTTCTTGTTCCATGGCCTATCTTCAACCTTTGCTGTGTTCTCCATGGGCAGAAATACTGTAGCCCAAAGTAATTGCTTTTGACAATATTCAAGCAGGCAGCAGCTCTGCGTTTTTAAGGAAATAGATGGGGATATTAACATCAGAGGCTTCATTTTGTTGCATTTTGTAGAGAAGTCATTTGAGACTGCTAGCACCTCTTATGCAGGCCTGTCTTAGGGAGACACAAATCCCTGTTCTGCCTCCTGTGGAGCTCTTTGCATTACACACCTCCCTTTAATGGCACATCAGCATGGGGATGCTTGCAAGGAGATAACAGGCATACCACACACTCAGCTGATTGCAATGCGATAATGAAGAGCCAGTGCACACGTGCTCTCTGCAAGAATCAGATTTCATCATGGAAACTTCTCAGTTGTTATTGCTTTTAAATAATCCCTATCTGGGCCTGTCCTCCCTTTCTTCCCATCTGTTTCATATCTTTGGCAAAGAAATGGAAAAGTCAGTGTTGGCAGTGGGGAGGAAGGCTCATACCCCATTCCTCATCGACAAGCCCAGCCAGCTCCAAACCCCAGCCTCTGTCTTTGCTTCACCTTCACCATTAGGTGTTGTTTAAAAAAAAAAAAAAAAAAAAACTTCCATGTGAACTCATTATCATCACTTTTCCCATCTGACCCACTTAGGTATCTGCGTCACTGCTGATGTTTCAGCACTGAGCAATCTTTCCTCTTTTTCTCCCCACTGCACTCCTCTGCATCTATCCCGGCCGGGGGGGGGAGGAGGGTGGGAGTGGGGGTGATGGTGATGGAGCTCCTGGCTGAACGGCACTGCCTGTGCGTGCATAGGGATCTATATTTATAGGTTCAACGTCTGAGCGGGAGTCGTCCAGGAAGAGCCACGCCACATGTGTGTCAGCACCTAATGGGGCCCTTTCCACCTCTGGAGCCTGATGTGGTGAGTGGATGCTGCCGGCTCAGTGCCTGCTTTGCACCGTCAAACAATGCTGCTTTTTTTAGACTGACAACCTATAATACCGCCGGTGCTGGAGAGAAGTGATAAAGGTAACATTTCACATTGCCAGGCAGAAACTGCCTCTCTTAGGAGAATTTGGCAAAAAAAAAGAAAAAAAAAGAAAAAAAAAAAGAAAAAGAAAAACATAAAGGAGGGGAAAAAGCACAAAGCAGAGTGCGCAATTGTTAGCAGCGATGACGTCCGTGGTCACATAATCTCTCCTGAGCTATGTTTCGAGCAGGATTGGGTGACAGTGCTCAAGGGAAAGTAAGAACCAGCCCCTTCAGGGGTTGCTGGGTCCTGTTAACGCAGCTCATCGTTCTCCAAGCTGGAATATTTCTCTGCAAATTACACGTGAAAAGATAATTATTTCTACAGTACCAGCTTGCTGTAAAGAATGACCACCAAACATGCAGCTTCTGGGAGAAAAGTGGTGCTGCCAGTGAGGGGACTGTGGCAGGAGATGGCCCTGAAGCCATGTGTTTCCCCAGCATTGCACCTGCTTGGCTTACTGGGGGAGGAAGTGGACAGAAGCAGGGACTGTCTCCTGCTGCCAGCTCAGAAAACAACTCCAGGCTCCAACAGGAGATCAGGGATCTTTCAGTTTCCCACATTATCACCTATAATGGAGGAGCAGCTGGCCATATCAGATCTTCTGGCTGTGGTTTTGCAAGGCAAAGCACTGGGCAGTGAGAGGTGCCAAGACCACTTTCTGTGGTCCTGGCATGAGCTGAGGATGGTATTTTGCAATGTGGGGATTTTTCCTGGAGAGGCTTTGCATGAGCATTATTATTATCATTATTATTATTTATTTATTTTTTTGGGCTGAAAATTTTGTGTGACAGCCAGTGCAAGCAGCAGGACATCTCAGCTACAGCCTCTCTTGTTCCTGCACCCAGTCACAGCCACAAAGGTTCATCACTTCTCAATTCACAGCCTGCCCAGGGCCGGTGTGAAACCAGGACTGCGTCCTGGGAGGCCTTGGGCTCTTGGCTCCCACATGAACCACAAGTGCTACAGCCAAAATTCTACTCTCAGAAAGTTCCTGACCTGTTTCAACTCATAGCCAGTTCTTCCCCAGCTATGAGGTTCAGAGGGGACTATCAGGCTTGTGCCTTCCTTCTCCAGGCCTGGAGTAACTCCACTTCTGGGCTTTTGGGACTTCCACATGAGGCCATCACCTTCTCCTATAGGATCTTTTCTGTAAGCTACACAAGCTTGAGTTGTTGTTATTTTTAAATGTTGTTTGTAGGAACCATGATTATTATCCCTGGATGCTGGACATCCTCTTGCCTCCTATCTGTTGTGACCTTCCTTTTGTTCTATGAGGGACTCTTCAATGCTTTAGGTCTCAGGAGAAGCACTGATCAGCTTGTTCTGGACCCAGGTGTAGGAGCAAGGTTGCAGAGGGAGGCTGTAGGCTATTGATCCACTAAGATCTGAATGAACATGATCTTTGAGCTGTAATTATATAGCAGAAGAGCCTCTGCAGGGCAGGCAGAGTCAGCACTTTGAATCGGATGTAATGTGCCTTCTTCCTGTTACTGTAAGTTAGCTGTAAGCGCACCTTCACTTCTCATTTTACAGTGTTCCCTATCAGACATCTCTGCCTTCACTTGGTGAGCGGAAGAGTGGTACTGAGCATAGAGAAACTAAAAACAAGGAGACAAAAGCTGCATCTTCTTTGGTGGCCCATTACTGAAGTGGGCAGATGGTTTAGAGACAGCAAAAATGGGTAAGGCTGAAGTACTCATTGCCTTCTTTACTGCACAATTCATCATCGAGATCTCCCAAGCCTCTCTGCTTAAAGACGAGTTAGAAAAGGAAGGGAGAATGACCAGAGATTATGAGAATCAAGTCAGGGATAGCTTGAGAGATCTGAATCACACCTGGGATATGGTAGGCTGTGTCTAAGGGTGCCAAAGAAAACGGATGTTATCCTCACAAGGCTGCTCTATGTCATCTTTAATGGGTTGTGAAGATCAGACACTGCAAGGGCTGGAGAAAGTCAAATATTGTATTCATTATCAGAAAAGATTGAAAGAACCAGGAGACCACAGCCCAGCTAGTCTCACCTCAATCTCTAGGAAAACCATGGAGCAAGTTGTCTTGGATGATGTTGCTGGGCATAGGAAGGGGGTAGTTGGAAACAGGCTGCAAAGACTGAGGCTAAATCACACCAGCTCAACCTGACTGCTCATGGTGTTAAAAACCTGTAGGGAGCTGTGAGAGAGGAACCAGCTCCTCCACTGCCCGGAGACTGAGCAGAACTGACACCTATGCTCATCTCAGGTAATTTGAGGCACAGATCATTCCTTGCTACAGGCCACATTTTCCTGAAGATGCTGAAGAATGGTAGCATAAGGTCCAGAAGGTGCTCCAATATTCTGCATTTTATGATAGTAGCCAACAAAACTGATATTACTGCTAAGCCTTTGTTCTTCTCATTTTCTATCCCACTGCAGATGTGCCTCTGCCTACTGGACGTGTTTCCCATCCTAGAGAACACGATGATTCAATTGGGATGAATCCAACCACTCTTGTTCTTCTTTCTTTCCTCTTCAGTGATGGTGGCAGATGAGGGTCCTGGTAAGCCATTTCATGAGGACTGTTCACAACTCAGCCCCATAAATGTACATTTCCAAAGGATTTGAGTCCACAACTCAGCCCTGTATATGTACATTTCCAAAGGATCTGAGTTTTGCAGCACCTCAGGAACAGTGGTGCTGTCAGATTTGGCCAGGAGGCTTAACAGGTGGCCAGCTTGTCAACAACCAATATCAACTCTGCCAGAAAATCTAGGGCAGCGTCTCACCTTACCAGGAACAAGTGCTCAGCTGGTTATGGACACATGAGACTGCAGCTCTTGGACATTGTAGGAGGCCTGGGAGCTGGGATTTCAAAGCTGATATACAGCCCTATTGGTTTTCGGACCAAATTTTCCATGAAAAGAAGTTAATCTAAAAACAAACATTTCAGACATGCAAAACCAACAGATAATAATTTCATACTTCAGGACTGAAAGTTTTGCAGTTGCACACCAGATATGCTCCCTGCAAATAATGCAAAGTTTAGCTTTCTCTTTTTTATTTATCATTTTTCTTTAGTAGAAAAATAAAGAGAAAACTGGGACCATTGCAGCCAGTTTCCCATGATGAGAAATATTTCTGTAAAAGTTGCAGTCCTTTGTGTTGGCCATTATTTACTATATGCAGATAGACAAAAGGAAGTCTTAATTTTCAGAGTATGAATATTGATGTTGTAAATTCAAATGGGGCTTTTGCATTTATTGCTATACGCTATTTGCATAGTGTCTGTGGAGTCTTGTATCCTTGCGGTGAATATATATGGGAATAAATCAGCATGCACTAATTGCTGAGTCTTAGTCTGTGGTCTAAGGATTACTGTTGAAATTGTGATGGCAGGGATCTGGTCCAAGAAGATTTCTGAATTAGGCTGAAGTGAAAAAATGTTGAAACTAGCATAGTTTGGCACCTAAGTGGAGCATTAAATAGGGTTTTGCAAGGAGTTGTGACAGATTTCAGGGAACCTCCAAGGCTCAAAGCTTTCCTGCATATCTCCAGTAGAAGGATCAGGGCAAAAAGCTGAAAGCATGGTACAGAAAAGCCAGGTTCTCTTGTCTGATAATATGGCGTTTAGTGTATCTAGCAGCTGGCTAATGCAATTGCTGTGTTGGACATATCTACAAGAATGATGCCTTTGGGATTATTTCTCCTGGCTCTGAACTTTGTCAGTAGAATTTCTCAATATCCCAGAGGAATCTTGAGCACAAAAATGTTCCCTGTGCTGTATTATCTATGGATGTGGGAAGTTTGTCTCCTTGATAAACCACTGAGACTGCTTCCCTGACAGATTTACCAAAGCCTCTGCTCCAGGAGAAAAAGGATCTCAGCAATCAGCCAGACCATTCCTGGTTATCAGGGTGAGTGATAGGGCCAGCATCCCTGCATCACCCACTGCTCACAGCCTGAAGGATAGACGCAGTGCTGGAGGATGAGTGTGCCCCATGCCCTGTGAACATAGCCTGGTTGGCTGCCTTGGAGAAGCACATTATAACATGGATTATTACCCATAACCTCCTTTCTATGGTGGGGAACCTGTTTTAGCACACGGTTGGACTTCATGATCTCCAGAGGTCCCTTCCAATCCTTACAATTCTATTATTCCCATGATCTTCTGTCTCTTGCCTAAGGAACAAGCCCCAGTGGTGGGAGTGGGGCTCTGAAGTGCAACCCTTGCACCTACCAGCACCAGTGTGTCTCTGGTCATTCATCATATGCCTCAGGAGCAGTGCACTACAGCTGGGAGCAAAGCAAGCAAAATACTGCTGTCCTGCTTCACAAACCAATGAGCAATTTGCATAACTGGGGCAATGCTGATGTAAAGCTGAGCATCTCCTTTGGGCACATGGCATGTTGTAGAGGATGTTCCATGGTTCTCTGGAAAGTTTCTTTTCTGTCTCATCTGTGATGATCCCTTCACTGAGGTTTTTCTTTTTTCTCCAGCTCTCTCACCACTTGATTCCAAATCTTTGTATTGCATCTTGTTGCAGCTTGAATTGTTTTTCAGCTGTGGTGCACAAAAGCTGTGGTCTTGCTTTGCTGCAGGGAGGAAAGCAGGCCTAGCCCTAGGACAAAACCCAGAACCCTCCGTAAAGGCAAGACTACTTCTGAGAGCACAAATCCTCTCTGCAGCCACATGGTACATCTACCTCTGATAGCAGAACTGCGGTGGGTTGAGTGAGCATGTGGGTGAAGGCAATGCATATCCTTCTCTTCTCCCATCCTTGAGGAGCTTATACAGGATCTCTTCACCCTGTGAACTGCTCCGGCCTTAATGCTTTATGTTTTATAAATTTGTTTGGAACATTTATGATGGCAATTGTTCCGTCTGTCGTAAGAGCCAGGAAGCTATGTGAAGCTCTTAGCCTCTCCTTTGCGTTCAGCAGTGACTCATCTGCTCTGCAGGCTGACTGGTAGCCTACTGCTGGCCTGAAGCACAGTCCATCAAGAGATGCTTGAGAGCTGGCATCCGTGTATGTACATGATGCACAGTGGAGGAGGGAGGCTCCCAGTTCATGTCATGTTGCATTACCCCACCGCTTGGCCAGTTGTGACCAAGGACACAGAAAGGCAGTGCCCAGCTGACCTCCAGCAAGCACTAGAGCAGGGGTGATGGCTGGAATAACAGTGCTTAGCCTGGTCCTGTAGCAGTGTGCTTCCTGAGAGCTGGGCTGAGGTAGTGAAACAGGAACCTTAAGGCTGTGCTGTTGTTTTTCATCCCCCTCCAGCAGGATTAGAGCACGTGGCTACACTTCTTTGGCTTGTGATAGGATTTTCTTCCTGAATTTCATGCCGAGTTTGAGCTCAGTAATCTTCCACTCAGAGCATGACAGACGACTTCCCACATCACCGACTCAAAACGTTAATCCCCGCTCCTGGATGCAGCCACGCAGTGCCTGCCCATGGTGCTCTTCCCACCATCCCAAGGCTCCCGAGGCGCTTGTGCTTTGTCCCACTCACAGCCAGCCCCAGCTTCCCCCACTCCTCACCCTCCCCTCGCTGTCCCAAAGCTCCTGACATCAGCAGACGTCGGCACAAAGCGGCTCAGGAGGAGGCGTGAAAGGATGAAGGCACAAAGCCAAAAATTGAATTAGTGCTTATTAGGCGGGCAGCTGGTGACGCCGGGGAGTGGCCACGTGTGAAACGCAGGGTGCCGCGTGTGCCACACTGGCTGCCACAGCACATGTGGGGCAGTGTCCCTGCATCCCAAGCCCAGCTAGGCGTTGAGAGGTGAGGTAGGTTTGCCCCATTCTGTCATTTTTAAATGTCTCCCACAGCCCAACAGACTGACACATCCTATCGTGATGTGGTTTGCAATCCATGCTTAGTGAAAAATACCTGGCTGCTGTTGGTCCTCCTAATAACGCCGGATCTGCGGCTAGACGTAAGTACTGATTATTAATTCAAGAGGTTTCTTCTTCAAAGGGCATGGAGATCTCCTTTCTTGCTCATTGCCTGCTCATCCTCTTTGCAGGCAGTGTGCATGGTGAGCCAAAAGAGTGCTGGTTCACTGCTTCCCACGTTCGTTAAAAATGCTGCTTATCTCAAATACAACATCCTAATATTGAATATTGCACAGTGCTGCATGGAAACATGGTACCTCAAAGGCAATACAGTGCTACATGCTTTATTGCTGGATAATTGAGAGGGCTGAAAATATGAGCTCATGGCAGAAGAGGAAAACTGCTGGGAGCCAAAGATGGGAGCTGGCTTCAGACATACTTATTCCTGCCTTTGAGACTTATGGTGGTGATGGTAGGATCTCAGATGTAAGTTCTTCTGGAACCCTCTCTCCCACCAAGACCTGCGTGGGGTGGGCTGACATTTGATGGAGCTGATGGAACATGGACCAGCTAGCTGGAGTTGAAGGCTAAACATGCTGCAGAGCCCGCAGAATGACAGCAAAGCTTCATGACTCCTCCCTGGCTTGCAAAATAAGCTGCTCTTATCCCCCATGCAAACACCCATGCACCTCTCAGTAATCCCTGGCTTGGTGTGCCTGATTTAAACCTCCAGCTTTGTCCTGCTGCTCAGGAAAGAGGAATGGAGGCTGCAGCCTGCAGAGGACAGGGATAGGGCCATGTAGGCAGGACATAGCTTTTCTGTTTGTGCTCCTGGCTGGGATCTGAACAACCAAATGCAAAAATGCTATACAGCTGGCCCAGACAGTCCTACTGAAGATTCAGCTACAGCTATAGGCTGCGATTGGCTTCTTTATTCCTTCTTTCAATTTCTCACAAATATAATCTATTACCGATGCCATGCTTTCCCTTTTCCAGTACATTATGGGGCTTTATCAGCTAAGCTTTTATTTCAGAAGCTTTATTGGCTAAGCTTTTATTTCAGCCCCCTATGTGATGAGCTGGGGAATAAAGGTTAAAAAGACCAACTGCAAGCGTATCTGTAAGCAGAGCTTGCATAACCCCAGAGTGCTGACGTAACCAGCTGGGCAGAGGAGTGCAGTGCCCACTGAGGGCAACCCATGGCTCACCCAGCTCCTGCGGGAGCTACTGCTGAGGCTGCAGGCTGAAACAGACCCCGAGGGAAGTTCATTTGGAACAGTGAGGGCTTTTTTATTGGTTTTTATAAGGAGCGTTCTGTGTGGATCGCCTGCAGGGTCTTTGTGCGCCTCCGTGGAAATCAGGGAAATAAACAAGCCTGGAAGTGACTGCTTGTGCTTGAAATCCCTTCGCTGGGGTCTAACAGCCCCAGACAGGACCACATGTGGGTTGTGAGGGCAGAGCAGCAACTGTCCCCTCACTGTGCACAGGAACTTGGGGCAGGAGCTGTGGATCCACTGGGGACACTGGGCATCCCCTGGCTGGAAGCAACCAGCTGGGGTCTTTAGGGCAAGGAAAGCCAGGGCAAAGCTCATTGAAAGTCTCATGAGCCCACTCAGGGGCAAAGGATCAGGACCCTTGGTTTAATCCCAAGATAATTCTCATCATACTGTGGGTGGTCTGGGGTTGGTCCTTGGCCTTGAGTTCCTCCAGCACTCCACTCTGTGCCAGCCCCCTTACCAGAGGCAAGGCACATCCCAGCCCCTTCCCATTGCAAGGGGCCATGCCAGCACCTCACAATCACAACATGACTCTCAGAGCCAAGTCACACCCTTTCACTGTATGACTCCTGAGATACTGATTAGCAGAGACGCTTTCTTGTCTAACGTTTGTCATTCAGATAATCCCTCTGGGCTCAGGTATATAGGAGACTAGACAGCGTCTCATCCTCTGCCAAGGTGGAAGCTAGCTGCAGACACAGAGCAGAAGCCTCTTGGTTTCCTCTGGAGAGGCATGAAGAGTTGGACATCATAGAAAGCAGAAAATCAGTGCTGTCTGAGCTGGTCACTGCCACTGCCCTCTCACTGCTGGGAGAGGGCTGCTGGCTTGTCTGACCATTCCCATTGTTACTCTCAGGGGCCACGTTATTATGATGGCTTTGATGTCATCACTCATCTCTGATGGGTACTGGCTGCAATTGTCTCTAGTATTTGTCAGGAATATTTTTGAACAGAATCATAGAGCCACAAAAATCAGTAAGGCTGGAAAAGACCACTAAAATCCCCTAGTCCAACCACCAGCCCACCCCCACCATGCACACCGACCATGTCCCTCAGTGCTACATCCACATGGCTCTGGAACACCTCCAGGGACAAGAGGCAATGGACACAAACTAGGATGCAGGAGACACAGAACACTAGGCAGCATATATGTGCTGAGCAGGTGACAGAGCACCGACACAGGCTGCCCAGAGGCTGTAGAGTCCCTTCCTTGGAGATCTTCAGCAGTTGCCTGGACATGGGCCTGGGCACACTAATCTGGGTGTCCCTGCTGGAGCTAGGTTTGGTCCAGATGGACTCAAAGCATTTTAGCAGATGACTGGCAACCCATTTACCCAAACTTCTGTTCTCTACACATACAGTCACTACACACACAGTAAACTTCTCCAGACTAAAGGAATATGCTATCACAGGAAAATGGTGCTTGAGGAGTAGCTTGACTGGTGTTTTGTGGCAGTGAACAACACAGTTTGTGCTGTGTTTTGTAACAGGCTCAGGAAGGTGCAATTGTCTGAAGGCAGCGTGGGAAGTGCACGCCATGGTGCTACTCAGCGGCTGAGTTATGGTTTAATTGCTGAGAAAACTTCCTCAAGTGAAACTGAGGTAGGCACAACCGAAAACAGAAGGTGAGAGAAACTGTCTCTCCCCTCTTTATGACTGGGTGAACTTAGTGCTAAGCTGCCTGCTGACAGGAATGGGCTGAACAGCAGGGAGGTGAAGAAGAGCCTTCACAGAAGGGGACTCCACCCCAAAGACACCAAATCTACCTGGGGTAAAATGGACAGCAACTGATACTATGGTTTTGTTTTTTTTAATTGAGGGAAAGAAAGGGAAAGGGAATTGCTGGATCGAGCCCTGGGCAACCTGATTTATCTGTGCATGTCCCTGTTCATTGCAGGGTAGTTGGACTAGATGACCTTTAAAGGTCCCTTCCAACTCTAAGGGTTCTATGATTCTGTGATTCTATGATGGGTTGTTGTTATGCTGTCCAGGGAAGGCTCAGGATCAGTGTGTGGGGAATGCTGGAGACTGCTGCAGACCTTTTGTCAGTCACGCATCTTCCCCTGTTTTGGAAGAGCAGCACCCAGCACTCAGATCTGCTGTATACTGGCTCAGTAAAGGCTTGTAGGTGGTTTAAAAAGCTGCCCTGTTCTCATAGAGAGAAATCACTGTTAAAATGATTTCTAATCTCAGCACTCAGGCTTGCTGGAAATGACTGAGAACAAGAAAAAATGGAGTGATATGATGTGGGGGCCCTTTAGGGCACAGGAATCATGCAGGCTCAATGGAGAAGAGATTTGCTCAGTGAGTGAGTGCAGATGTACTTCCACTGCACTGGAAAGGTGTGCAGTTGTCTTCTAAAAATGGGTAGAAAGAGATTGCCACACATTTACTGCATCTAACACCATTCCTTATGCACCTTAGGGGTGTTTCCGTGCAAATTCTCATCCATTCTCAGACCATTATGCATCGACATGATGTATGATCCATTCTGCACGGGGGATACAATATATTCTCTGTAAAAGCAAAAGATGTCACAAATGTGATCTTTTTTTTGTTCATTTATTTTGTTTTCTTTGAATCTAACTCATCTTCAGGGCAAAGCAAAGGGGCCCAAAATTATGAGGTTTTTTATAGGGTTCATACTCCACCCATCCTTCTCTCAAGCAAGTGGCCTGAAAAAACAGTAGATGAGTTTTCTTCATGCATGTGCACCTGTAGAGAATTTTGTAGGGACAGAGAAAGCTTGAACACAACCTCTAGGACCTTCATGAACCCACTTGTGCCAGCACACAGCCATTTGCTGTGGAGTTGTGTACCATACTTTGCATGTTGAGTTGCTCCCAGGCTGTGAGCCATCCTCTTGGAGGCTGACGGATGTGTCCAGCTTGTAGCTTGGAAAAGTCGATGCCTCTCAGCTTCCCACAGAGGAAAAACAGAGAGGAACTGGCTCTAAATAACTCCATAATGTGCTCAGGAGGGCTAGAAGATAACTGAAGGGATGAGTTCACTTCCCAGCGATACCAGCCATCTGTTGCTTCTTCTCTGTGTCCCTGACTTCTTTGAACTCAAATACACAAGTGTACTTTGACATAAAAAGGATTTAGGGCTCTGAAATGAGGAATAGAAGGAAGACAGATCTTTTTCTCGCATGAAGTTTTAAGGCAATCTCCATTGCACCAACCAAAGGAGCTGTGAGTGTGGGAGAAAATAAATGTAATATTGTAAAAACATCTGAATATTACACCCATAAAAATACAGCCCAAGCTTATAAAACTTTAAAAGCAGCAGTATTAAACATGCAGAGGAGAACAACTGAGAGCAGAAGGGAGAGCAGTAAACAAAAGAAGAATGAAGCTGAAGGAAACATGCAAAAAGCATGTGGCTTAGCACAGGTGATCTGGGCATCAACCCAACATGAACTAAATACTTTAAGGCCCCAGTGTGAATTCAAAGCTTTGTCTCACTTGTCAGTAGCAGCCATTGGGTTGGGCAGCAGGTAATGGGAAATGGATGCAAAGGCTGGAATTTATGAGCTGTGAGAGCACAGCGATAGAGAATGTTGGGTCGAGAGAAGATACCTCCAAATTATGTGATTCCACACATCAGAACCACTGTTTTCAATTGCAAGACTGGCTTGTTGAAGGCACCTGGCTTCTTGAAGGCTGTGGACAGGACAAAAGCCAGTATGGCAGCTGGGGTCAGGGAAGGAGCAAGGAGCAGGGACAGCAATGGGCAACCCAAGCACTGCTAAATAAATGTGCCAGCACATGCTAAATGCAAGGAAGGACAGAACAGGATTACTAACTGTAGTCTGCACCTGACTTGCTCAAGTCAGAGCACGGAGGACATGAGGTCTGTCTGGTTCCTTGCTGCTAAGCAGGAACGTGCTCATTAAGATAAGGTGTTGTGGAAGAGATTTAGTCTGGGTCAGGAGCCAGCCAATGGGTAGAAAGCAGGCTGTGCTTGGAAGGGGATTTAAGAGCTGGCAGTGTGTTCCCAGTGGAGTTCATCAAGGAGCTGTTTTGGATGCTGTCTTAATTTGTGTTTTCTTTAAAAGATCAGAGCAGAGAGAGCAGGGATGACGTGAAGCTGGGAGTCACTGTGAGTACTGATAAGGGCTGGAATATGATGTAGGAGGAGCTGACTGCCCTTAAGGATGAGACTGAGACAAATGGGAAGTAATTTAGCAGGAAAAAATGTGCTGCCATGTACTTGGACACTAGCATCAAGAATTTCTGCTAGATGTTGGCAGCTTATCCACAAAGCAGCAGAGATGGATCACACAGGCATGAGATGGCTCAGAGCCACAAGCATCTTGTGGCTACAAAAAGGCAAATGCAAATGGAGGTGGCGTCAGCGAGGATATTTCCAGAAAGGCCTGGAGTGTGAGGCCAGGGGTTATGGGCTCAAAGAGACCTTGGCAATGCTTAGGTCCATGCCAGCACTTCTGGGATCTTCTCCTGTGCCAGCCCTGCCCTTTGCCCTCACCTGATGGACCCCAGCATCTCCCCAAATCTCAGAGCTATGTGAGATCATGCCTGCCTCCACAAGTTCTCCATCATCTGATGCATCTGCTAGGCAAGGAGATTTATTTAGGCTTGAGGAGAAAGTTGGCCATTGAGCAAATACCTCCAAACTATTCCTTGACTATGTTTAGATGAGAAATGACAGAATTAATGACTGCTGGAGGAACAAAATGCTGAGAAGCCCTTCCTGCAGGAATCCTAGGGGCAAAGTTCTGCCTAGTTTTAGGCTGGAGCTCTGTGAGGCTATGAAAAGGATTGCATACTATGACTGTGTGTGACAGAAGAAGATGTGACAGAGCAGCCCAGGAGATCCTGTCTAGTCTTATGATTTTAAACACATTTGCTATAAGCAGAATCATCAAAATCGATAGAGCAGCACGCAAGGGCACAGAGATAAGCACTGGTATTAAATGCACACATAGAATGAATCATGGCCAGTATTTGGAAGGAGATTAAAAATATATTTTTTTCAGATTTGTCTTTTGAAAGTTCCTCCATGATCTTGAAGAGAATCCAAAATTCAGAGTCTCCAGGACAAGGTAAGAAAAGGAAGCCAGAAAAGACAAAGCCGCTGCCTCAAATTGCCTCCTTCGAAAGGCAGAGCAGGTCCTGCCTGTGTCAGCTGTCCCAAAGCCTAGAAGGGCCCTCCTTCCAGGATTGCATGGAGGGGAGGAGCTCTTGACCTCTGGATACTCCAGTCCAGCTTCTGGCCCCCTTGCATCACACTACTTTGGAACACAAAGACCAGACCAGCCTCTTCTTCTAGTTCACCAGTCATACAAGTAGGTGTCTAATCAAGGAAACCACCTGAATGCTACCTTCCTCAATGGTCTGCCTCCAACACAAATCGAATTTTTATGGTGCTCATTTGGAGTCAACTCCAATTGGCATCAAAGTTCCAATCACACCCTTTTTGGACAAAACAGATGGTCACAACCAAGAGGGCAGTAGTTAGCTTTACTCCTCACATCCCCTGAGCGAGGACAACCTGAGAGTGGTGACAATGGACCCATCTAAGTAGTAGTGGCGTCTCTTATGAGACACTTTCATTAGTACATCTGCTGTCAGAGTGCAGCATGACAGGGGACCCTCTTCCTCAGTTGCCTCCCACACACCACTTCCTGAGGGTGCCCTGATGGTCAGCCTAACCTTGCCTTAGGGACAAATACGAGGGTATGCTGGGGACTTGCAGAGGAGGAATTCTGGGATTAGTGATTGCACTGAAAATAGCAGTTGACTTTTCCTGTGCTGAAGAATGGTTTTCAGAAAACCTTAGCTGTCCTTTTATAAATGTGTGATTTAGGTTTTTTTTTATTCCAACAGTGACAGGACTGTCAGAGAAGGAGGGTTAAATGGAGAGTAATTGCTGTCTCATGCAGGAGATCACCTTTTGCCTTGGGGCTGCATTTTACTCCCCACTCTGCAGTTTCCTCTGGAGTTAATAGCAGAATATCTTCAGTCTTAATGCTCCAGGATGCTAAGGCCTCTACTGAGAGCAACTTTCAAGCAGCACCAAAGGTTGTACTTCTCTTTGTCTGCAAAGCTGTGGAAATCTGCCCCTCATTACAACCCCACTGCCAAGCTGACAAAGCCACCAGCCCCATACGACATTGAGGAGCTCAACACAGCAGATCTCCAGCTCTCCCAAGCCTGTCTTCCCCATGGGAGTGAGATTGGTTAAATACCTACCTCACTGCTTCTTGCCCTCTCCTACCTTGCTGCTTGTCCTGAGTGTGCAGGGCAGGCGGGAGTACAGAGTGAGGAATGAGGAGACCTTCTCACACCTTCTGTCTAGTACTGACCCAGGTGTGCAGGTAATAAAAGATCAGGGGCTGAGCATCCAGGCTCACACAGCATTCTGTCCTGTGGCAGCTGGAAATAAACCATGACCTCCAAGGGAAAAGATGCAGACTAATTCCACTCTTTTTTACCCTTTTAAAATAGTTTGCTTTTTTTCCCAAATAAGTGGGAGGGCCAGCTTGAAAGAGAGCATCCAACTAACTAAAATTACTTTCAAAGAACTGGTCCTGTGAGAATCCTTCACTCACATCTGCCTCCCGCTCTCCCAGAGGCAGAGTCTTGTTACCCTCCCCCTCCTCCTGTTCTGCAGCACACCCTGGCCCTCCCTTGGGGAGATGCCAGATCCCCAAGATGTAGTCTTGGGTACTGCATCCAGACTTAAGGCCCCCAGCACAAGAAGGATGCAAAGCTGTTGGAGAGGGTCCAGAGGAGGCCACAAAGACTATTAGAGGGTAGGAGCACCTCTCCTGGGGAGAAAGGTTGAGGCTGCTGGGCTTGTTCAACCTGGAGAAGAAAGAGCGCTAGAAGACATTGCTGCAGCCGTCCAGTACTTGAAGGGAGCTAAGGAACAGGAGGGCAGATAGTGGTTTTAAACTAAAATAAGGGAGACTTAGGTTAAATGTGAGGAAAAAATTCTTTCCCCAGAGGGCAGTGAGGCACTGGCACAGCTGCCCGGAGAAGCTGTGGTGCCCCATCCCTGCAGGCGCTCAAGGCCAGGTTGGATGGGGCCCTGGGCAGCCTGAGCTGGTGGGGGGTAGCCCTGCCCATGGCAGGGGATGGGGAGGGTGGGCTTTGAGCTCCCTTCCAACCCAAACCATTCTGTGATACTATGATTCCAAGTGATGGCATAAGGGAGACAAGTTGTTGGATCATGGGTGCTGGCATGGAGGTGGCCAGGTGGGCTGCCTGCTCTTCTTCCCTTCTATGCCTGGTCTGTGTGCTTCCTAGCTACGAGCTGACAGGTAACACAGGAGAAATTCAATTTGCTCCCCTGGTCTGGGGGAGGCAAGGAGGTGACAGGGGCTGAGAGCCACCCCAGGGAAACAAGCCTTGGGCAGAAGAGGTGCAGTGAGGCATCAGTGGGAAGGTTCAGACTGGAAGCATGTGTGCTCATGTTGTGAGGATCATTAACCACCAAAACTGCTTCCCGCAGCCCTTAGGTCAGGACTGGCTGCTTTTCCCCAAATTTATTGGATCTCCAGAGGAAGTTCTGTGCTAGGTGTGCAAATCACAGGCTGTGTTCTACCAGGGGTCACACTAGTATAATGGCTCCTCCCAGCTGCCAAATTTATGGCTGTTGTCAGAGGGACAAATAACTCCTCCAGCAGGCACTGCATTCCAGAGGGAGAGCTCCTGGGGCACGGTACACTTGCCCGGTGAAAATTTCCACTCCCTGTATGAGCGCTGGCTCCTTTTGTGCAGGAACTTCCAGTTTTCTCCCTATGAAATGACAGCAGCAAAGGCTGTAAGGGGGAGGAGAGAGTCTTTGCAAAGCTTTAACCCCGGGGGTAAATCTTCAACAGGATGTGCACACTTCTGGCTGTGCAATTGTCATTGACGTTAATGGGAGTCATGTGGCTAAATAACTGTACTGGAAGCACCCTGGTCTCCAGCTGCCTGAGCTAAGGAAACAAAAATAATAAAAAATGCAGAACAAAAAGGTTCTGTTCTCCCACTGCAGGAGGCCAAGAGACCTGTGGCAGAAGCAGAAATGTCACTCATTCCTCACCCATCACTGCGCAGGGCAGCAGGGAATAAGCACTGGCGATGCTGAGGGAAGGCCAGCAGGTCTCTGGGCATATGTTGGTGTAAATTTTAAATTAGAGCCTCCGAGGGGATGCAAAATGACAAACCCAGCCATCTGTGGGGTGCTGGCTGCCAGCAGAGCAAAGTGGCGATTATTTCCTATCCGCCAAAAGATGCGGCTCTTTGCAGACAGGCAGATGTGTGCATCTTAGTCCCTGCCTCACATGGGACCCATGGCTGGGGCAAGGGCTGAGGGCCCAGGACCAGGGTTTCGCAGGGTTTGCAAACCATCTTCAGTGGGGAACCAGGTTCTGAGCTGCCTCTTTTTTTTCCCTCCTAATGGATGCAGCTCAGCAGCACCACACATTTCAGGACAAAATGGCATTTTATGAACTGAGCTCTTGGTGGGAGCGTGTGTAAATAAAGTAGTTGGTGAGGCTGTTTACATTAGCACTCATGCTGGAAGTGCTCAGATTATCTTCCTTTTCAGCTAAACTAGGGAGCAGGTGTGGCTGGGAGTATCACTTTAACAATTACTGTCCTCACTGCAGTTTGGAGAATGGGGGTTGTTATCTTCCATGGAAAGCTTTTATTCAGCAAAAGTTTCCCTCGGTCCAACCACATTTTCTATATTTGGGGTTCCTGCAAGCCTGGGCATGACATAAGCGCTGGTGGCTGCTTAATCAGAGGGCCCTGATGAGGCTCAGTCATCCTAAGCCCGTCATCAAGGCCATGAGTCATGTCACAGGTGGGCTCCAGAGTGATTCAAGGACGAGATGCTCCATCCCAATGCATTCAGTGATAATATTACCCAGAAGAAAACACATTCAAAAGAATAGTTTCTAAGCCTTATACCCCACCTCCTCCACTTGAGCCAGGGCAGCCATGTTGTTAGCTGCTTGGAGGAGTGGAAGATGACTTTATTCCCCATGACCTCCACTTGTGACTGGCTGCCAGTCTGATGGAACTCTGCTACAACCCTTCGAGCCCAACCAAAAAGCTAATTGTTCGCCCACTGACTTATGCTTTTGTCTAGCCATATGCTGGATATTTTCCTTCAGAAGGATACTGCAAGAAACAGTATCAAAAGCTTTACTGAAACCAAAAAAGATAACATCAACTGGCTTCCCTTGGCCAACTGGATAGGTGACCTTGTCATAAAAGGAAATTTAGTTAGTTAAACAGGACCTTCCCACTTGCTTTCTGTCTACCCAGGCTGGACATAAGAAAAGCGTTTCCCCTGTCTGTCTGGGACAGCCATACCCTCTGGGGGTTTGGGACAACAGTGCTGCTTCTTTGATGGTAAGCCAAAGGAAAGGCACAAAGCACATCTAAAACCAGCTGTGGAAGCAAGGATAGCCACATGTGATTGATGCTCAGCTGTTGGTGTGGGTGGATCACTGGCTACAAGCAGCTGTTTGAGAACTGTGTGCACCCATTGTGCCCTGTAACAGTGGCTGAAGGTCAGAAGGAGTTTTATGGCAATACTTTCCATACTGGTGAACATTCACATAAGGGTGTCTCAGGAGCAGCAGCATCGCTGCTTACCGCATGTACACCATGGGTCTCTAAGAGCCACTTCTTGGGAGAGTAACATGAAGACATATGTTTGTGCATGCCGCAGGGAAGCAAGAATGCCCAGCTGTTCACTTTATGGTCACAGACACGCTGTTCCTCTCTCCTTCTTTATCAGACTGAGAACAAAGGAAACATTTCCGCCTGCAACCTATTATCTGAAATATTTGTACTAATTCTGGTGTCAGCGTTTCAGTAGTGGTAGGTAAGGAACACCACAGCCCAACAAAACAAGCTGGAAACTTGAAAATAAAGGGTTCTCAGCCTGAAGGGAACCTCTTTTGCTACACAATAAACAGGCATGTAAGTAACTCTATTTTATGCTGCATGTGTCCATATTAGGACGTTTTCTCATGCATATGCAAAAGGATGAGACCAGCAAGGCACACAGCAGGGATAAATTAATCTCCTGGGTATAGTCTAGGTCTGCACCAAAATCTCTGCAGTTTTTATCACTGATTTCACTTCACGTGGGTGAAAGTAGAAGCTCTGATCTGGGAGCTTTGCCCTGCTGGAAAGGGGAAATTCTCTAAGGATGCAGCCAGGATGCATCCAAGGATGCATGCCAACCTTTAGCCTCAGAAGGACTGGAGATGTCAGAGGCTGTCACAGAATGCAATTAATTTTATAGCACTCATGTGACAGACACCATCTCCCAAGTGAGCCCTGTACATTTAGAGCACAGGACAACTAAGCATTGCAGGCAACAGGATTTGAAAAATTATTCCATTTTAAAAATAAATAAATTAATTAAAATGTTAAAACTTCCCTAAGGATAAGCTTCAGCACACCACAGGCGACCTTCAGAGAAACATGGGAAGCTGCTCTCTCGAGCAAAGCATAAGGGGCACTGATGCTTATCATAAGCTGCACAGTGTTGGTCCTGCTCTCTTACTTATGCTTCTTCTACTGTTCTATGGCTGAGCCCATGGCAGGCACAGGAATGTCTTGGTCTGTGGAGATAAGGCATTTTAGTTGGATACTTAGCACCTCCACCCAAGATTTCAGTGTAATACCACTTTGTGTGGCACATGAGCCCCCAGGCAGGGTACCAGTGCTAGAGCTGTACTCCTCTCCGCCTTCCCCAGCCAGGGGTGGCTAGAGGTCAGGTTCCTCAAGCAGAGCAGAGAAACTCCTGAAAGGTTGATCTGGATGAAATCTGAACTCCTTCTGGGCTTTCACTAGAGGGTTTTTGTTCATGGAAATTCACAGGGAGCTCAGGAGGTGGACATCATTTAGTCCCTGGCTACATCTCTAAGTGATGGAGATGGTCACTCCACCACCTGGCATGCCACAAAAGCTGAGCACAGCATGAGTTCTGTCTTTGGGACTCATGACTCCACTGGCACAATGGAAAAATTGGCTATGCCATGTATCAAAAAGCCAAAATTTTCTTGACCTTCCCATTAATTTTCTTGAACTCCTTTCTTGGTCAAGACAACAAAGGGTTTTTGTTTGCATTTGACTCATTCAGTAGCAGTCTTACAAACATAAGCTGCTTGTTTTGTAGATAAAAATGTTTGTTTTATATAAAAATCTGTGGAAGTGGCAGTCTCAGAAGAAAGAGCAATGGCTCTCTTGCCTCCTCTCTCATCTCTTATCTCTTGTCAAATACGTGGGGGCACTGGATGGGCACGGAGGGAAATCCAAGCAGCTACTGGGTAGGGAGAAATATACAAGATTAAAGGTTTGGGTATTGACTAAGAAACAGATGGCAATCTTGAAACACTTGATTTTCCTCTGCTCTGTATTGACTTTCTCTTTCTTCTTACTATAACAGGTAAGAAATCATTGCCTGCATTTCCACTGAGACAGTTCTACTGTCAGCAGACCCCAGTTCTTCTGGTCTCCTCCTCCCCTTTTTCACAGATTAGCTTCTCACTGAAATGGAAAATTGTCTTCAGATGATGTTGGCAGAGGCAAGGCTGACAGGAAGACAAATCAGGCAGTGGGCACAAGCCATAAATATTGTTTACTATTTATTTCAGTTTGTATTGCCCGACTTCTGGTGGAAAATTATATAGAGCCTTAAAAAACATAGCTGCCAGTGAGCATATGTGATGGTCTGTCAAGGGTTGTGCTTGTCTCTCTGTACCAAAGTAATGCATAGGCATCCCCAGGAAATGCACAGAGAGGTACTGGAGCAATGATTGCTAGGTCTTGCACCCAAACTAAAAAAAAAAAATAGGATAGTTTTCAGCCTTTCAGAGGTTGTTGGCCCTATGGAGGGGTATACAATATTGGAAAAGTCACAGAGCAGACAAATGTGAGCAAAATTGCTGCTCTTCATCATGTTTTATAAGACTGCATGGATGTCAAGGCCTCATAACATCTGGCAAAAAAACATCAGTCTAGTCAGTTGAGGCTGAAGACTGACTGCACCCCTGATTGTTGGACTGAGGCTCACCAGGTGAGGAGGAGTAGAATGCCCTTCAGCAAGGACTGGCCTCATATGGGTGTAGAGTAACTTGCATAGTGAAAACAAGCACAACAACAGGGAAATTACAGTGCATTGAACTGATCTCAGTCATGTATACTCCCTCGGAATAATTGTTTCAGTAAAGAATAATTCCAAGTGGGACTGTAAAAAGGGAAGATAGGTTAGGTGAAAGTCTTCCATGAGATCAAGTTAACCTCTATCTCTGAACACATTAACTGATCTTAATATATATTTTAGGCCTATCCTAAGATGATGTTTTCACAACTGAAAGAAAAGAGAATGAACACTGTTATACCAGTGACTTCAAGAGTCTAGAAGGAATATACAATGCACACTGCTCGTCTTCCAGTGAAGTGACTTGACCTTAGGCAGGCACACAGCAGCATCTTATGGCACTTTTCTTACAGGATATCTTAGTTTCAACTGGAATGAAGCAATTGCTTAATTGTTTGTGCATCACTTGTTATATAGATTTACATGCATATATAGTTATGACTATTACCCTTTCCCATTTCTCTGTCTTAGTAAATAGTTTTATCCCAACCCGTAAGTTCTACCTTTTTCGTCCCAATACTCTCTTCATCCTACTGGGAAGGGAGGGATTGAACAAATTACTGTGGTGCTGAGCCACCTGCCATGTTAAACCAAAACAGTCATTAGACTTGTCACAGGGATGGAGTGACCACAGGACCAGTTGTATGTGTTGTGGCATCTTCAAGGCCTGCTGTAGCAACCACAGGACCTGTTGCAGAAGCTGAAGAGACCACAGAACTCAGGCAGAATGCACCTCCCTCAGGAGGAATGTTTTTCTTGTCGCAATACAAGCAGCAACCATAGGACCTGTAGCTGGAACAACTGCAGGGCTCATTGCAAGGTCTGGAATGACAGTAGGGTCTGTCAGAGGAGTTGGAGGATTCATTGCTTTGTCATCAGATCCTGAAGTATTCTCTTCCCCTTGAGGATGCTGAATGGTGTTGAACAGACCTCAGTAGGCATAGACCAGGCTCCAGCATGCTGGGGAGGCTGAAAAGCCTGAGTTCATGCATTCCTCTACATCTTCACACTGAAGTCAAGAAAAAGAGAACTCCTTTTTAAACAGAACAACTAAACATAATCAGGAATAAAGAAGTTAGTTTTAAAGCCAAGTGAGGCCCTAAAATATTCTCCAAATCGCAAGAGAGGCAGCCAGCCTCTCTTGTCAGTATTTATGTATAGACTTATAGGACATGGTTGTCATCCACAGCAGGAACCTGAATTCAGTGGCCCAGGAGTTCTTTTCACCCCTGTGCTTTGTATGTGCCTCTGCCTTGCAAAATCATGGAAGCCCTTAGGGACTGTAAAAATACTTCTCTTAATCCATTAATAAATTCTGTCCAGTGCCCACAGTGCAGGGTCTTAAATGCTCTGTGCTGCTGAGATTTTTACAAGCATGTTTTGCTCCGCATTCAATCAACAGAAGCCTACAGCATCAAAGGTCATTTATTTTTGCAAGGCCTTAGCATTTCTGGACCAACAGGGAACAGCTTCCACAATTCATAGACACTTTTACAAACAGAAACAGCATTACCCAGAGGCTTTACTTTGTCTAAGATCTAGGTTTGCTTTCTTTGTATGAACTAATCAGACCATATCAAGTGCCATAAAGGTGTAGAGGAGAGGTAAGGATCAGGAAAATTATACTGCTTTTTTAAAGCCAGTCTATAAGCGGGAAAGATGGATATCAGATACTTCGTTGCTTAGAATGCCTACCTTTGAAACAAGAGAGCAATGAGAAAACTAGAGGCTGATAACAGTAAGTGAAGAAGGGCCTCCTCAGAAAGCTCCTCAAACTCAAATCCATTGTTGTCCTAAGATAAGCCATGCAACAACTCTTTCTTTCTGTCAGAAAACAACTCTTTCACCTCTACTTATAGGCGGTTTTTTCCACCTTCGTAGTGGCCTTTGCTTATATGCGCTTTTCTACTAACAGACTAATCCATCTGTTTGCTTTGTTTCATTTTGCAAAGATAAAATGTATTCTTGATCCCTATATTTGAAGAGCCCTTAGGAAAACATGACTCGAAGAAGGGATAAAAAGTTGTGGCAAAGGACTCTGTTCCGAGGTAATTTCTTCTAAATCCTGCTCTCAGTTTATTACCCTGACAAAGAGTCTCTCGGTTGCAGAGCAGAACCCTACCTCCCGCAGGGGATATACTGAGGATTATCTACCCTGAAATGAAAGTCTGTTGACCTAGGGAGAGCAGTTCACTAAATAACAGCAGTTGTGAATTGAAGGGACCTGCAGGGTATTAGACACGGTATAAAAGCAATTTAAATGGGCTAAGGAAAATATGTGGAAATAGTTTCAGGCAGGAAGGCTAGATAAGGTATGTAAATGAATACATCTGTGGGATGGGTAGAAGTTCTGCGAAAGAAGAATGCATTCTCTTTCCCGAATAGGTGCTGGTGTCCTTTGAAATAGTAGCTGCAGAGGTTTTCAAGCCTGAGCAAAGCCCTATGGCCTCTGAAAGGTACTCTCATGCAGCCAGCAGTCACCTGGCCCCATCACATTTTCCCTATGCTGGAACTCACCCCTCATATCACAAGGGATCACTTTGCATTTGAGACTGTCCCCTTGTCTCTGCCTTCACTGGGGACTTCTGTGTTTTCAAGAAGATGATTAAGCTAGCAATGTTTGAGCTATACCAAATTAAGTTTGTCAAGACCTATTGAATCACTTTGAGGCAGAAGGTGATATTTTTCTGGATCACATCATTAAAAGTGACATGTTGTTACCGCTATAAGCCAGAGTCAAAATGGCAGCCCATGAAGTGGAAACATGTGAATTCCCCATTGAAGAGAAATTTCAAGATGCAGCCCTCAGCAGGTTAAGAGACGTGTGCTGTCTTCTGGGATAGGAAAGGGGTGATCCTTCTGGATTTCCCAGAACCTGAACTCTGACCAGTTCATCACAACACTAAGCTGAAGGCTCAAACTTCCAGAGTCAGCTAGAGAAGAATTATAGAATCATAGATTCACCAGGGTTGGAAAAGACCTTCAAGATCATCCAATCTAACCATCCACCTACCACCAGTATTTCCCCACTAAACCACTTACCTCGATACAACATCTAAGCAGCTGTAGAATACCTCCAGGAATGGTGACCCAGCCAACTCCCCAGGCAACCCATTACAGCCCCTGACTGCATCGTGTCATTTGATGAATGTGGTTCAGGTGGCCTCATTCACAAAAGGACAAAGTTCTTAAGAACTTAAGAACTTAATGGGTGCAACAGACAATCTTTCTCTTTCAGCATGGTAACACCAGGTACCAGTTTGAAGACCATGAAGCATATTGTCCTGCCACACTCACAGTATAGTCTGGATTTGGCACATTCTGACTTCCAGCTGTTCAGGCTGATGAAAGCTGCACAACATTTTCCTTGCAACAACACCATCACAGCAGCTGTGAAACAGTGGTTCACTTCCATGGGTGCAGATTTTTATGAGTGCAGCATGCAGGCTCTTGTCCATCACTGGCAAAAATGCATAGCGAATGGTGGTGACTATATTGACAAATAGTGTTGTGTAGCTGAGAATTTGCTCTATCCAGCTGTGTTATTGTGCTCTTTGTATCTCTTCTAGTTTCCATGGAAGTAAATAGGAGGCATTACTTTCAGGGTGATCCATGTACATCTGACGGTGGAATAAGCTGCTGAGGAAATGATGGAATAGCTATGGCTTAAGTCATGCAAAATGAGGGTGAAGAAAAAGACTTTGTGTACATGTATTCACAGATCCAGAGCTCACTGGGGGCTCAGCTGTAACTGATGGTTCAAGTTATAATAATGGCAAGAGCTGTCAGAATTGTCTAGTGATGCTCACATTCCTCCGGGTTTGGAATATTTTCTTCCAAAATCCCTTTTTACTGAAACTTGCTTTTATTTTCCTAAACAACTCTGAGAAGAACATGAGAGAAACAAACCCCTCTGTGTGTTAGATTCAACAGGTTCAACAGTAATTGCCAGGCCTGGACCTGAGCTTCTCTTAAAATAAAAATAAGTAAATTAAAGGAATAAATAAATAAATAAATAAAAAGAGAAGGAAGATGCTTCAATGATGGTTGCAGTGCTCTCAGACATATGATCTGATTTTTTATGGTCCTGTATGGAGCCAGGAGTTGGACCTGATGATCCTTATGGGTCCATTCCAGCTCAGGATATTCTATGATCCTATGATGATATGATTCTGATTGTATGATTCTAAAGCGTGTGCAGTCCAAGGGCATACTGCTGACAACTCAGTTGTATGTAGAGTAGTTTGAATGCACATTGAATGCCCTGGATTGAAGGAAAATCAACTGACTTCTCTCGGAGAAGTGTGCCTTTTTGGCAAGGAGTGCAGCAGTGAGAGGCCTGTCCAAGGCACCGGAGGTGAGTTGGAAAATGAATTTCATCGTTTTGATCCAATTAAAAATATTCTGTCTGCTGCTTTCTCTCTGCCTCCATCCTGCTCTACACGGTTTCTCTCTCTCTCTCTCTCTCTCTCTCAGAGAACTATTAGCACGTATTTAGGAAAGTAAACGTCCCCTGAGTTAAATTAGCACCTTAACAAATGTGAGCAAAGTGCTAATTGCACTTTTCAGGCAAAACCAACAACAAAAAAACCCAAGCTGTTAGGGCCCTGGAATGACATGAAAAATGAGGCCATCCTGAAGAGTGGGGAGCATTTTCAAATGATTTTCCAAAGTGATAAAAGTCAAACTGTGACATACAAAAAAATAGGGAGTAAATGGGTAGCCTTTACTAAATGAGTGTGTCAGACAGCTCTTTTGGCCCATGCTCTGCACTTCCAGATATGATGAAATGCTGCTTGAAGGGAGAACATGACCCATACGTTTGGCTCCAGGACTTGCACATATATTTCCTATGGCCTGTGCAGCAAGCGCTTGTCTGAGAAATGGCTCTGGTTGCTTTTTGCACGCTTGATCTCTCATTTTCTCCCATAAGGACACGTGCCAAGCTCTCGAAGGCAGATAGCATAGTTCACTCTGCAGCACAGGCAAGTTTCTTGTCTACTTAAATTGCTTGGGCATAAAGGGTGCTGCTGAAACGGCACAGGGGAAGGTAGTACAGTATCACAGAAATACTCCTGGAAGATAGCAGATGATCCTGCTTGCCAGGAGGGAGGTAGGCAGCTCCATGCCCCAAGCACCATGCAGACAAACCACACACACCCTTTGTGTTATCCCTACATCAGTTTTTTTCCATATGACTGAATTGATGCTCATGCCCATTCCTAGTCATCCTTTCACCTAATTTGCTTACTTCAATAATTAGTCAGATTATGTAAATACTTCTCCTTCTATACATAATCTTCACATTTGAGCAGGAAGCATGCTAATTTATCAGAAAGCTACATGGAATTTGCATGTTTTTCCATATGACTTGGTAGCATCGATGCTTAAAGCAGGTGCAGTGCTAATAAGGTAACCCAAGCAGTCATCCCAGGTAGAGATTTGTGAATTGCACAATAATTTGTTTGGAAAGTCTCTGCATGTCTGTGCTTAGCGCTAATTGTAGGTAGGGGATGGGGCAGGGAGGGAAGCTGAGTGAATAAACCTGGCCAGTAGGATGGCCATGGCACTGGGTGCCTGTGAATAGATGGTACATGCAGCACAGCAGGTAAGAACACATCTTCCAGGGTCTTGCTGGGGAGCAGAGATGTGTCATAGAACCATAGAATATCCTGAGCTGGAAGGGACCCACAAGGAACATCAACTGCAAATCCTGGCTCCACACAACACCACCCAACACAACTTGTGTCTAAACTCTATTGAACTGGACTCACTGAGCAGGGAAAGGCAGGCACAGCTCCTATCCAGGCAATGCTCAGCCTGCAGGTGCTCCCACTGCTCCTGGCAGGTCCTGAGGTCAAATTGGACTTGACTTAAATTTCCTTCCACCGCAAATGTTTCCTCGAGTTAATCATTTCTCAACAATAGATAATCACAACACTCGCCTGCATTTTACTTTAAAATAAAAGCAGATAGAAAACAGGCTGATTAGTGACAGAAGTTGCTGGTTTGTTTTCATTTTTTTATTCTTTATTTTATTTTAGATAACTTTCAAGCAGGTGGAAAAGCAATTAATTTTGATCTGATTATGTTGTTTTGATTTATTCTTCACAGGAATCCTTATAAGGACTTCCAGCAAGTTGTGGCCTCATTTAAGAGCACAGATGGAAAGGGGGCACAGGAGGGCCAGCGCACTTCCCTGGGGAGAAGGAGAGAGAAGGACACGTGTCAGCTCACTGTGTTAAAGCAGGAACCCGTATTTGTTTCAAACACCTTCTTTAAACAATCAAGAAGATCCTGTGTGGGGACTCCCTCAAGGAAGCCAAATTCTGAGGACTCTGCTCTACCTCCACCCAGGCAAAACTGCTCCCTACATTTCCTTATGAGATTTCCCATAGCAGCGAGCAGGCAGAAGCCATGGAAGAGCTCTGGGGATGGGGCTCTGTCCCTACTCCTCCAGCAGCCTGCAGGCACCCTTGAGATATGTCCGAGAAGGAGGTGTCCACTGGATTTGACTGGGAGCCACCAGCCTGATTCCAACCACACTTCCATCCACAGTGCTAATGCACTCAGGCTGGGCTGGGTTCCCATCATTTCACTTGGGAAACCCTGGACATGCATAGAACCACAGAATCATTTGAGTTGAAATGGAACCTTAAAGGCCATTTGGACCAACTACCTGCAGTGAAAAAGGATACCTACATCTAGATCAGGATGCTCAAAGCCTAGTACAGCCTGACCTTGAATGTCTCCAGGGTCAGGGTTTCTACCACCTCTCTGGGCAATACACTTTACCTGCTTTGACTTCAGTGGCGAATAAGGAGCCTGCATATTTTGTTGCCTCTGAGCACAGATACTTTTAAACTGAAAGCACTTTTTTCCTTTTGCTTCCATGCGTATCTGCTTACCCTACATGGGAATGAGAGCACACAGAGAGCAGTGGCTGCTTTGTCTCTAAGAAAAATACCTTGCCACAACTTCTGCCCTTTCCCAGAGAGAAAACATGCCCTGGTTTTACCGCAGTTAAACTCACTGACCTCAGCTGAGCCAGTCTTGACTGTGACCTGGAGCTTCAGGGATCTCCAAACACTGCCATGTGATGGCTGCACCGAATGGCCTGCGTCAAGCACTGAAGGACAACAGCGAGGTTGGCTCAGTGTCCACCTCAGCCACTTCCAACAGCCTTTCTCACACAGTGAGGTGACATTCAACAGGCAGTCATGCTTGGCCATCCTGGCAGAGCCCAGCAGTGCCAAGTGTGGGCAGACTGGGGCAGGGGCAGCCTGTGGGGAGGCTCCTGGGGATCCGTGTCCTCACTGTGCCAATGAACCAAGGAGCACTGGCTGCTCCCAGCTTCCTGTTGCTGCTGATACAAGCTGGGTGCGTGCTCCCCAACCAGGCTGATCATTGTTTTACTCTTCAAAAAACACACGCACTCAGGTGACTTGTTACAGATTCACAGCACCAGGAATTAGGAGCATTTTTTAATGCAAACATGATGTTATGTGTGTTCTCAGGGCACCGCAGCGTGTGGAAACTGAGGAAAACATCTCTCCCCTTAGAGCAGGACGATTTTCTAACTGGGACAAGAGAAGAGTTGTCCTGGGTGAGAGCCAGGCAGAACCGACTGCTGGCCAAGGGAGAAGCTTTACTCCTCTAAAGTCTCTCCAAAATCCCATTGGCAAAGCTGAGTTATACCACTGAGAAATAAACATCCTCATTTTAAGAACTGCAGTGACAAAAACTGTACAAGACACAGGCAGTGGGCACTGGGACTTGGCACACATCCCTTACATTCTGCTTTGTCTCAGTCAGAAACATTAATGGACCTCTTGCCTGGCTTGACCCAAAGCAATAATGCCTTCCTAAGAGGCAGAGAGGTTTCCTAATCTTGGCCCAGACTCATGTGATTCTCATCTCAGGCTCACCTATGCTTAATGAGCCAACACTTTAGTGAAGCTTAGCAACTCCAGGGCTTGTAACTAGACCTGAAACAAGAGGACTCTTGCAGAGCATGGATCAAAACCAAACCTTCAGCTGTCCAGTGGGGAATTCACATCATGGTATAAGGCTGTGCTCTGCACACACACTAAATAAAATCTTGCCAAGGACAAAGCCACAGTGCCAATAAATGACCTGCACTGCTTTGAAAAATGAATATATATTATCTCTCTGGATTACAATATAGGAATATGTCTTTTCCCATCAATTAGGAGCATCCTACTGTTTATTTTAGTTTGCAAACTTGCTGCCAGAAAGGAAATGAGAATATTATCTCTAATGAGTCTTCTCATAAGAGTAATTTTCTGAAAGAGGTACCAATTCTAGATTTGTGTCAATAGTCCCTTGTCTGCAAGCCATGAAATAAACCTCCCAAGGATATTACTTCTCCACAGCCATTGTGATAATGTCTTGACAGAGCAGCAATTCAAAGTTTAATACTGATGTACGTTCTTCCCACATGTGTACAAACACATCTCAACCCAGACTGAACCTCTCGTCTCCTCTGAATCATCTAGCCCACATTACTTTTTCCCATTTATCTGTTGATTCTTTGCAACATTCTGGCTGCTCATCATTCAAAATACCTCCCCACAGGGATGACATCCTGCCTCATTTCTTTGGAGGTTCATCATTTTAAATAATTTGAGCTATGTCCATCAAAGTCATTTGAGGGAATGAGGGCAATATCCAAGAGGTCCTTCTGGCATCTTTGGGAGACCTAAAGCTCTCACATTCCTCATCACATCTACAAATGGGCCAGAGTTCAGTTGCCTCCTTGGTCTCAGTGCTGATTGGGTGAATGAAGCCCTAATCAAAAAGGCTTTACAGAAACAAGGTCTAGCTACTTTTAAGCCAGTTTTCAAGAGCAACTGAGATGTGTCAGAAGTCTTTCACCCAATACATAACCTAGCACCACGTGGCCAGTGATGTGAATAGGCAAGAATAACGTCTGCAAATTAATTCCACTGCTTTGAGTACAAGTTGGGTAAGAACTCTGCAAAGCCATCTTCTGTCTGGCCTTTGCACAAAAAGGTTGCATTGAACCGTGTCTAGCTGTTTTGTCTGGTCTAGATTTGATCACTCTGGGTCATAATCCTCCTTTTAAGAGAAAGTGTGAAAAAAAAATAATGCTTGAGGGCTACGCAGAAACCTGGAGGTCCCCATATGGAGAATGCAGTTTAAAATACAGTGACACTATTACCAGTGACAAAGGTGTGCAACTGAATAGGGCTGGATTTTAATGGACCATTAAAACAGAAAATTCAGCCATGGAGTACATACTGAGTATACATGACACCAGCTTGTTTTTCCCAGCACGTAAAGACCTCAGTAACCTCACAATCAGCCAGAAGCATCTGAAACCTTTGCAGGATGCCCTTCAGCAGGACTTTGAAAATGAGCACTCTTGGTCAAGGACATGCTGGCTGAGTATACCCACAGGGAGCAATTAATTTCTGTGGCCTGGTATTAACTGAAAACCCACGAGGTACCTGGAGTTGTCCTGTTGTGGCAGGATCTAGATCTCACTCCAAGAGCACAAACACTTCCCATCCTCCCCTGAACAATACTCTCCATGGACACAAGGTCCCTGTTGCGTGTTCAGCTGCATCAGTCTCAGCTTCCAATCTGCTGTTTACTTCCCTGAAGACTGCTGCATTCAGACAATGCAATTTCCTACAGTTTCCTCTTCTTCTCCACCTTAGGAAACCATGGGTCTGTGTCCAGGTCATCACTCAGAAAGTTTTGGACAGGCCTCAGACCAAAGAAGGAAGGTGCCTTTCCTAGGGAAACCTGTGTTTTAAATCTTCCAGGAAAAGGAGATTCAAGTAAATATTGGAAACCCAGAGTCAGGATCTCCATGATGATGGGAATTACAGACAAAGGGACTGCAGAATGCTTCCACACCAGCACCGGTGTTTTAGGTCCCCATTTGCAAACTTTGTTTGCAAAATGGCACAGCATAAATATTGTACTTCCTCTTAAGCCAATAAAGCGAGTGAGACAAAATCAAAGTTGAGAGAGAGGTTCACAAATATTTCAAGACCAGTTCTCAAGCAGGCCTGAGCCAACGCCTTCCACTTGTAAACTATAAAATAACCTTAGGCTGTGATTGAAGTGAGCAATGTAGAAGGGTTATGGAAGCCAAATCTACTCCTTACTCTGAGACTCTTTCAAACCTAGAATAGTGTGTCCAACTCCATTTTCCAAGTTAAGTGAGCTGAATCCTATCCTTACATTCCAGAAATGGGACTGCAGAATGCTCGGGCCATAGAGCTTGCCATTCACAACCTGATGCTAAGCCCTTTCTCAGCTGAACATTGCACGTGCAGTTCTGGATCTCACCTGCCATCATCCTGTACTGTAGCAAAGTTTATGGCTTTTGGTCTTTTGTCCTCTTGATCTAAATTGGCTTAAAGATGGTCAGGAAATGCTTTGCGGTCCAGAGTGCAGTGAGGTGTGGGGAGAAAACCTTCTGTGAACCCCTGCTGGGCAGGATGGGCCTTGGGTGACCCAAGCCTTAGGTGTTCATAATGGCAGTAGGTCATAATGGCAGACAGCTCCACAGCCTCCACTTTGTCTGCCCCATCTTCTGCAACTCATTTGTGCCCTTTTCTCTGACATTTAAAGGACAAAAGCCAGAGAGCTTATGTTTCCGCCAGCCCTCTCCAGGCACAGGGTGTATTCCTGCTAAGCCAGAACAAGCTGCACAGAAAGTAAATATACAACCAGGGTTCTACAGCAGTGCTGAATGCCAACCAGGTTCAGTGGCAGCCAGTGAGTTTGCGGACGCAGGAAGGACACTGCTTGGAAATGTGACAGAAGACCTTGATGACTCCAGACATCCCTGGTGCATGCGCACAGTGGTTATCTCAGTAACAGGTGCTAAAAGTCCCAGCTGGCTCAGGAACAGGCACTGCCACCCTCCCTCTCCCCATAGGATCCTATTCTCAGCAGGCTGACAGTACCTAACCTGCTTATCACGCACTGTGGGCACACCAAATATTCAAGAGGGGCCATCCTTTAGAAAGGAGGGCCTATTTTCAGCAGCAGCCTTTTGCTGAAGCAGGGAAGCTCTGGCCAGAGGCCATGGAATTTTGTGAGGCTTTGCTGGATTGCTGTGCCAGCTGGTTCCTCAGCATGGCAGTGTCACAGTATCCACACCAGCTCTGGTAAAGCGATAGCTTGTTAATGTCAGCAGCTGGAGATGGTGAGGGTGCACTCTTTGCTCCTTCTCAGCTGAAAAACAATACGGCTTTGCTACTCCTCAGCAGTCAGCGGGGATATGTCCTGAGAACTGGCTGAGCCTGGCCAGCTGGGGAAGGGAAAGCAAGGGGGAAAACTGATGCTTATTGTACTGACAGAGAGGTGCCGGCTCTGGGATTCAAGGGGAAGGAGGAGACAGATGTCTTGTGTGGTTAGTGCTCGATGACAAGTACAGCTGCATTAAGACAGGCACACCAAAATGTCACCAGACCACTCTGTCATTGGTAGAAGGGACATGTTTCTTGGTTTCCCATTGCAACCTGGACATATTTGAGAATAAAAGCTGTAATAAACAATGGCTGAACTAGGTCATCTTAAAGGTCTTTTCCAACCTAAGTGATTCTATGTCAGAGGGGAGTTCCACCTAGGCACAGCTTCTGCCTTGAGACCTTTATTGCCTTACACTGGGAATAGTTTACTTCCACTCAGAAAGCAACCTCAGCACCTGTGTACTGTACACCAACAGAGCATTTCTTCAGTTTGAAAGGGGGTAATGTCTAACCCACCATAACAACCCTGGTCAAGGCTCATCTCTCAAAGCCTTCAGTGACTCATAGATGGGCTTTCATGCCCAAAACATCCTCTAATTTTTTCAGCTCTGCCAGGGGGTATAAAGAAAAATATTACCTTTGTCTACAAACCTTTGACCTGGTGGTGTCCTGAGTTATTGCAACTATGGCAAAAAATGCTGGAGGCATCCAAGCCTGGTTCTTTTCCAAGATAAAGAAAGCATTTCACCTCAAATGCTTAAGAAACGTGAGATTATGTCTGATTAATTGGAGGACTTTATTCTGCAGTGCAGACAGGCGCTGAGTAACTCCTCTGAGCCCCAAGCACTGTGAGGGTGCACAGCAGAGCCCTGCAGGAGAGGTTGCCTCAACATGGTAACTGGTCACATCAGGCTGACGCCATCTCCCCAAGGCATCCATGCACGCAAGCCCATCCTGCAGCAGCTGGCAATGAAAAGCCCGTGCAAACAAAACCACAATTTCTATGGATATGCATTGTTCCTTCCATTGACACCATCTGCTTCACTGCAAAATTTATAGGTAAAGCATTGTCAGCTTCAGATTTCTTGTGGGGTCATTGTTGTTTGTTTGTTTGTTTGTTTGTTAATTTTTTCAAATCTTTTGGCTAAATCAATGTACTTCCAGATGATATATTAACAACTCAAATGCCAGTCACGCGGTTAGGCTGCTTTTCCACAATGAACCAGGCATGAATTGGAATGAGAAGCTGAACTTACACCTAAGCCCCCAACACTGGCACGCTCCATGCTTCAGCTCCATGCAGCAGAACATTACAGTCCAGCTGCAAAGCATTCACACACTGAGTACTGCTGCATGCTCTCAGAGAGCATTTACTATTACTCTGGATTTTAGGGCAGCTTCTGCACTTTATCCTATCAAACCATAAGAAAACACGTATCGCCTTTAGGTTTTGTGGTTTGTTAGTTCAGTTGTTTGGTTTTTCTTTTGGTTTTTGGGTTTTTTTGTTTGGTTTCTTTTTTCCTTTTAGTTTGTGTTACTGAACCAGAAATAAGTGGCTCTGTGGGTATTTATTTAGCTGGAGGCTTTGTCTCAGAGTTATCTGTCTGATCTCTGGGGGAGCACATGCAGGCTGCTCTTTTCTAGGCAGATAGGAGAGACAAGGACCTGTTAGAGCACATCTGAAGGAGGGCCACAAAAATGATCAGGGGGAGGAAACACCTTCCCTGCGAGGACAGGCTGAGAGAGATGGGGCTGTTCAGCTTGGAGAACAGAAGGCTCTGCAGAGGGCTGAGAGCAGCCCTTAGTTACCTTAAAGGGAGCTCCCTTAAAGGGAGCTGCAAGGAAGAACTCTTTAGCAGAGTCTGTTGTGATAGGACAAGGAGAAACGATTTCAAGCTAAAAGAGGGGAGATTTAGGTTGGATATAAGGGAAGAGTTTTTTACAGTAGGGGTGGTGATGCACTGGCACAGGTTGTCCAGAGAGATGCTAGATGTTGCATCCCTGGAGGTGTCCAAGGTCAGGGTGGATGTGGCTCTGAGCAATCTGATATAGCTGTTCTCTGTTCATTGCAGGGGAGCTGGACCAGGTGTCCTTTAAGGGTCCCTTCCAACTCAAACAACTACATGATCCTCTGATTCTGTATGATAGAAATGAATGTTATGGCAGCTTCACTGGTTCGCCCACTGTTTCCACTGTTTGTCTGAATCTTCTGTTCAGGCCAGTCTCTGTTTCTCTCACTCTGTGCTCTCCTTCATAATGAGTTAAAATGATAGGGGATTACTTGTTGCTGGAAGAGCAAAGCCAGCCCGTGGGGCTCGCCCTAGGATGTCATCTCTGGTTTGTGCTGCTAGAGAAACTCCTGCCAAGCAAAAAAAATCATCAGCGATTGCTTTTCTTTACAAAATCCCTTTCACTGGCTCCACTGAATCACTCTGCCACTGCTAATGAAGTTCACTGTGTTCCATTTTCTCCACACTGGTGTGACAGGGCATTCATTTTGTGTTATGTTCAGGTGAGACTTGCAGCTGCCACACCAAAAATCAATGGGACAAAAGGAGCACTCAGGAGAAGCCAAAATGCCATGGAGCCAAATGAGCCAGACGTGCTTCTGCTTTCTGTCATACAGAATCACGTTGCGGTGTTGTGAACCTTGCAAGCAAAATGCTGACACCTTCACATTCTGAAACAAAGCTTTGCATGGATTCCCTCACCCTGCAGCCCACTGAGGACATAAATTTAAGCCAAGCGTTCCGCATTGCTGTTTTGTGGGCTGTTTGGAAGTGCTTCATAAATTATCAGAGAAAAAAGGCCAGGCTGTTAGTGAATGCTTTGTGAAGTCAGCATCATTGAGAAGGGTTTGACATGCTTTGTTTATGGTGGGTGAAACGCCCAAGGAGCCTCCCAGCCAAACCAGCCAAAACGAGGTGAGATGTCCTGAATACTTCTTCTTAAGTAAAAACAAACACAAACAGTGAAAAAGCAGGAAATTAAAGCCCAGGCCTTCCTTAGGCAGCACTGAAAACCACTAAGAAGGTTACTCTCAATGAGTAACAGCTCAGCTTTGAGCACTGCCATAGGTTCAGGGTGGCTTATCTCAAGGAGTGGGTTATCTCGAGATAAACACCAGTAGAGCCAAATGTCGTGCCAGCCCTCAGCTGGGCATCCCAGGCTTGGTCATGTGCTGTATATGGAGGAGCAGAACACCCCTTTTACCCCTTATCCTTATCACAGGGTGGGTGAAATGGGAAAGCACCTATGGGACCCTGTGGCCCATGCCCTGCCCCAGCAGGGTGTGCAGGCCCATGTTCAGGTGACTTCTGAAGGGAAGGAGATGAACAGTTTGGGAGACATCTGCTCACTCCATCCCTTTTGTTTTCATCCATCACACAGCGTCCTTCTGAGAGCATTGTCAGTGATGGAAGGAGAAAGAAAACTGAAGTAATTGCTGCTGGGAGGGGAAAAAAGAACAAAAGAAGAAGAAAAATAAAGACACCGCTGGAGGAATAGTCAGGAGATAATCAGGAAAATACCAAACGTGACCTTCCTGTTTGGCATTTCCTTCAAGCAGAAGGCCATGAAATCCCAAAGACATGCGGCTGCTGCCATCTTTTGGCCAGTCACGGGGCTCCCGGAGCTGCTCGATTTCAGTGGTCAGAAACAGCCATCACTTTGTTCAGCTGTCTTTTTCTTTCCCAGAGCAGATACATGTATTAAATCCGTTGATATGGCATCTCTAAGTAGAGCATTGGAGGTGTCAAGGAAACAAAACTGGGGCCTGTAGTTCTCTGGATTCTCCTCATGAGCCTTCTTGTAGACAGGAGCCACGATGCAAAGTTCCAGTCCTCTGGGCCTCTCCAGTTGACCAGGAACACTTGATAGATGGTGGAAAGTGGCTTGGTAATCACCTACACCAGCTCCCTCAGCACCCTTAGATGGATCCCATCTGGCCCCATGGACTTAACACAATACAGATGGAGTAGTAAGTCTCTATTTCCATCTGAATTGTGGGACTTCCAGGTCAGGGGGGAAAGGATCCTGAGGATAAGTGATCTGACTTGTAAAGACAGGTGTAAAGAATGAATGAGAACCTCAGCCTTTTCATTATACTCAGTGGTCACATTCCCCACCGCATCCAATACAGGATGGTGATTCTCCCTAGCCCTTCTCTTACTGTTAATATACTAGTAAAAAAAAAAAAAAGTTTTTTATCTTTTACTAAAGTGGCCAGGCTGAGTTCAAGCTGGGCTTTTGCCTTTCTAATTTTCTCCCTATATATCTTAACAATTTCTTTGTACTCTCTCTGAGTTGCCTATCCCTACTTCCATAGGAGGTAGACTCTCTTTCTCTCCTGGAGCCTCTGTACATTTTAGAAATCTCCTGGATGACTTCTGCACTGTATTATATTTCCAGTATGTATCAGGGAAGTTGAAGTCTTCCGTGAGAACAAGGGCTGGTGATTGCACAACTTCTGCCAGCTGCTCAGAGAACACCTCATCAGCCTCTTCATCCTGTTCAGGTGGTCTATAACAGACCCCCACTAGGATTCAGTCTTGTTGGCCTTCCCCCTTATCCTTACCCATAGAGACTCAGTTTTATAATTTCCATTAATTAAATGGAAATTGTGCCTTTCTTGCAGGTACGGCGGGCAGTTACTTCACTCATCTATCTCTGCTCACATTCCCTGATGCTCCTTTACCTCACCATGCTAAGCAGATCTTCCCTCTGCTCGCACCTTACACAGGTGGAATCCCTGCTGCCCTCCACTGGCAGCAGCAGGCTCAGGCATTTCTACCTTGCTTTTGCTACACATACCATGAACGCCTGTACCATAACCCAACCTCATGTTTTTCCACCAAAGTGTCAGTCAGTCGCAATCTAAGTGCTAATCTCTTAATCCAAACTGGGATGGGATATCCCTGGCTGCAGTCCTGCTGTTTGGATTGTGCAGGGACTTTCCTGTACCATCCCCAGAACTCAATGATCCTTGTGGTTCCCTTCCAACTTGGGATATTCTATGGTTCTCATTTTATAAGCCCTGGTGCTGTTACCATCCACCACACTGTCTGGACACTGCCAGGTGCCATCAGCACCCTAAGGCAGGTCTCCTTTCACTCCACAACAAAGTCATTGTTGAGTTTCTAATAAAAAAACCTTTCAAGAAATCATGTTAGTACTTGAAGTGTGTTAGCAACACCTTGTTAACAGGTGAATTTGTACAGAAAAGCTCCCTCTTGAAACTGTGATCGTGGTTTGTAAAGACCTTTGTAAAAGAACATTAATCCCAGAGAAGTGAATGGTCTTTGCAGAGCCAAGTGCAACAAAGAGGAGGAGTATCCCAAAACCACATAACTAGAAGAAGCGGTGCCTTATGCTTGAGGCCTCGGTTTGAGCTTTAGGCCTCTGGGGTCACATTCCAGCCCTGCACAAAACACCAGCGTGTCTTCATACAGAAGCTTATAACAGCCCCTCACATTTTTAATAGGATCATAGAATTTTTCATAGCATAACAGAATGGCTTAGGTTGGAAGGGAACTTAAAGATCATCTAGTTCCAATCCCCTGTCATGCATTGCCATGAGAATGGCTTGATACTTTCCTCCCAGCTCCACTGGGTTGTTGCCAGGAAGGAGAGATGCCAGCACCCAATAGGTGCCTCAGAAGGCAAAGGAGCAGTGGCCACTGGCCCTTTACAGTCAGGTGAGACAGAAAGAGGCAGCTTTTGTTACCATGACCTCTCCCAGCCTCCCAGCCCTGCAGTAGCAGCTCACTCCCAGTACAACGCCATCCTATTCCCAAACATGCTCATTCATGCATTTCCCCTAGAGATGGCACATTTTTTGGTTGAAAGCTTTGGAATTGCCTGATAATTAATCACAGTAAAAATAGGTTTAAAATAGTATTAGAGTTCACAGGAATGCTTTGCTCTCTGATTAACAACCGTCTCCCTCCTCAGCTTAAGAAATGGCTCAGTGCTGGGGTGTTGAGAATTTTCTTTGTGTTTTTTAATCCTTTTGTTTTGCTTCAGTGAAGGATAACAGGAAGTTGAAAGGGCAAATACACAAAATAATTACAGAATGTGGTGGAAAGTGCATCCTCCGAGTGGCGCAAGGCACCACGTTCACTTTTCCACTTCAAAACCTTTGAAAAGGAAAAATCAAACCCCCAAAGCCAATTGCGTGTTTCCTATATCTCTTTATTGACTGCCAGGGACTGAGTTCTCAGGTTGACTGCCAGATACCAGTGGGTCAGATGGAGCTACACTAGAATTACAGCGAGGGCAGGAGCAAGGGTGTGATACGCACAGGCTGGGGAGAGTTTGGTGCGGTCTGAAGCCTCTGCAGAGCGGTGAGCCCCCTCTCTCCCCACTGCTACAACATCGGAAAGATGCACTTGTCCTTGTGTCAGATGTCCCTAAGGAAGTGACAGGCTGGTGGTGTGAACAGACACAATGAAACACTTTGCTGAGAAAAAAATATATGCTGTGACCCTCAAACATAACACGTTATTATCTGTCCTGTGGTTGCAAGGAACCTGTGGTACATTCGTCGCACATACACAGTATCCCAGTGTAGGGCTTGGCTTGGCCAAGTTGTGTTTTTTGGAGTAACCAGTTAACTGTGTGGGATAGAAAAAGTCTCTGGGGCTTCTACCCCACTCCAAGTCCCACTGCAAGCATTTGTGCACCAGAAGATGGTGTTACTTGTGCACTCCTTTCTGCCTGGTGGTGGTTGTGGACTACTATACCAGAGGAAGACCCTGTTGGCAACTGAATTGGCACGGCAGCATGTGAAATCCATGCCATCCTGACAGCTTGAATTGCAGGTTTATGCCTCAAAGTCCACCAGCCATTCACCCAGCACCTCATTCCATACAACGGGAGAAAAGAAACATAAAGGGGAGAAAAAAAAAAAAAAAGAAAAAGAAGAAGAAAAAAAACAACAACAGAAGAAAAACCCCTCTATGTATTCACTGATATCTATGCAATGGCTCTAGGAGTGAGACCTGCAGCCGGTGGCAGCCTGAGTACCGCAGAGGGTTTAGGAGGAAGGTGCAGAGGTGGGTTTTTCCTCCCGGGACACAGGAATGGGCCTCTCGCTGTGGCTGGGGTCCATATTGGAGGGGACCTTTGGGCCCGAGAAGGTCAGCATGCCGTCGCTGGACAGGGAACAGGTGATGGCGGACTGGTCCACGTTGGCGGGCAGGCGGTACCGGCGGTGGAACTCACGAGAGATGTAGCCGTGGTCATCCTGAGATGTAGAGGAGAAAGCCCTGTCAGAAGCCCCTGGAGCCCACCCTTCCCTATCGTCTATCATTCATCAGAAATGGTCTGCATTGAACCTGGCTTGACCTGAGACCTTACTCGGGGCATCTCTTCTTTTTGTTTTATTTGGTAGGTTTGTAGGATCAGGTGTCCCTTCATGACACACTGAAACCTCAAAAGAAGTGTAACTTAAATTTGTTTGTGGGCTGTCAAGGCCTCTGATTTCAAAGACAACAAAGAGGAAGCCTGAGGCTCTACAAAGTGAAGAGCAATGCGTGTATTCACATGTGTTTCCCTAATAGGCAGAGGCACTTTGTCAACCAAAGGATATGGTCATGGACCACCTTTTTTTTATCAAAAAAACACATCTATTTATTCATTTACTTTTAATTCAGCCATGAAAAGGGCTGATTTTCTTCTCTGTAGTAACAGTTTCAGAAAAGAATAAAAATTATATTTAAAAAAAACACATACACACACACAAGAATACTGTTTCCAGGCTAGAGTTTTCTTAAGTCCAGAAAGTTTAGGAGAAGAATTAACCCCCCACTAGCATAACTCACTTTTCAATATCCACCAATATTTCCATGACATATGTGTTAAAAGTTTCCAAGCCTGAGGCATTTGGTTGTTTTGTTTTGCTTTTCTCTTCCAGATCAGCATATGAAAACTCTGTATCCCCTAATAATTCTGGCTTATAAAAACTCATCCATGCTGTGGCAGCACTGAATAATACTCTTCTTCTGGCCTGGTGTTATTAGCGAACAATGCACATTGTCATCTGATGGTTATGGAAGATGATGGTCAAACATAAAGAAAGGAGAGCTGGATTAGCTCATTACTGCCATCAGATCAGATCTGGGCTCCATCAGGGCTGGATATGCCAAGAATGACAATTTGTAACTCCTCTTATTTGGCTGGTTTTGTTTTTGATTTTTTTCTTTCCTTGGGTAATGTTGGAATGAAACAAAACAGAGCTTGATTGCCCAGTTGCTTAACCACCCCGCTTACTTCCACTTACCTGTCTTTCACTGTGCTTGCCGTGGATTTCCACAAAGTCATCAATAATCTTCACGCTCAGATCTTCAGGAGAGAAGTGTTTTACATCCAGCATGATTGTAAACTTGTCCCGGTCAGACCTTACCTGAAAGGAACATTGTTAGCAATTAAGTCCCAGGCTTTACACACAAAGACAGCATCAGCCTCAAAAGCCAACAGCCATACGGTTCTCTCTAAAGGGGCTACAGGCCAGGCTGATCCACAGCCTTGTGAGAGTGAGAGTGTGAGAGTGAGACATCAGGGACTCTGGGGGTATTTGCAGCGCCCTTTCTTTTGCCCTGGGCAGATGCAACTTTTCTTGCCCCTATTCTTTTGCCAGACACCCCTTTGACTGCACTTAGAAATTTACCAGATGCACTGAGTATTTGTGCCCAGTAGCAAGAGGGGATTAAAATTAATACTCTGTGACAGCATGTGTTTTGTCCTTTCAGCAATTTAGAATGTCTTCATAGTTTCAGCTCTGTAGCTAGTTTCTGGGAGGAAACCAGAGGGCTAGAGACAGCCCCAGTCCCTGAGCTTCAGACTACAGCTTCCACTGCTCCTCATGCCCGTGAAGAACTGCTCCTAGGTCCTCCAGTATATGCTGGCAAAAACTGAGGAGCTGCCAAGGCAGAGAAGGGGACTGGAGAAACTCCTGCTTGTGCTCGCCCATGTCCTCTCCAATGCAGAGCCCAGCTCGTGGGCACTTATTCTGGGAGAAACATCAGTTCCTCCCTTACCAAACAGCTGACAACTGTGAAGGCAACACAGGAATTCTGGTATGTGACATGATGAACAGTAGGGAGCCAAACAACTTTCCATTGCTTGAAGGGCAGCTATCTCCCAAGCTAAGGATCTGGGCTCCCAGAAGGGGTAGGAGGCTGGGTATGGTAGCCCAGGCTGAATCTGATGGCCCCAGCACAGGGCTAAAGCTTTTGCCCCGCTCCAGAAAACACTGGGCAGAAAGAAGCCAGCAGAGGTGTGGAGAAGGACAGGAAGGCAAAGGAGGGGGCGGTGAGGAGCCTTACCTCTGAAATGCCCGACTCCAGCACGCTGCGGAAGAGGGACTGCCGGTAGTAGGGGCTGATAGTGGAGGAGAACAAAGGCAGGAGATCGTACTCCAGGAGACCCTCTCCAAAAAACTGGTCGAACAAACGGCTTGGAATCAGGGGTCCCAGGGCGCGTTTGAACCAGGGGTGCTGGATGGTAATGTCCATGTTTGCTGCTGCTATGTCTTGTTCTAACAGGAGAGCGAGGGAGCTGTGCAACCGCTCGGAGGACAGCGATGCCTTTGCTGGCCTGCACAGTGCAGCCCGGGGAAGGCTGCCCCTATATATACTGCACTCGCAGAATGAAGGCATTAGTGGGATTTCTCTGGAAAGACATGATCTCACGACGAAGGCAACATGGTCAGCAGAAATGCGGAGATTGACCTGGGGATGACAGTCTGGTGGGAACCAGCGCCAGATCTCCTGGAGGGATGCTGCCAGGCTGTGTTGCATGGGACAGTTTCTGCTCACGGGCATCAGCACATCCTCTGGATGCACAAGAGCTGCTAGGCAGATTCTTAGGAATGTTTGGGGAGGACACCCATTCTGTGGGTCTTTGCCCCCAGCCCTTGGCTTCTTGCTTATGTGCTTTTGTTTGTGTCATTTCTTGAAGCAGTGTCTGCAAAAATACACATTAGTTTTCTTCCAAGAGAAGAAATAAAAGGTCTAACCTGAGTTTGTGAAAGGGACAATTTTTTGCAGTGTGCTATAAAGTGTGTCTGATACATCTGGGCAGGGATCCTCCAGCAAATTTCCCATGAGGAGCAAGGATGGGCTGCTTGGAGCCCCCATAGGCTGTGCTTCTCTGAGTAACAACAACCAGCAGAAGGAGAACAGCCACTTACCTGCACACCAGCCACACAGGGAGCTCAGCAACATCCAGCTGGTGAGATTAACCCCATACAGTCTGACTTGTGTCTCTCAGAAGGAAACTGTGTCTGGGAATACAAAGAGTGAAAGAGTGGTCATGAACTCCACTGATGTTATATCAAAGAGTTTGAAGAGAGGAGAAAGCAACAATTCTGCACTAATTCAGGGGACCAGGATGCACAGTCTCTGTATTATTATCATCTACTGAGCAAAAGCAGTGAGACTTGTTGATGTTATCATAAGAGGAACAAACTGAAGGATACATTCAAAGGTGCACCCAAAAGCTATGCATCAAAGACGAGGCTCACTCAAAGCCCCATTGCAAATCTCTAATGCAAGTACAACTCAAAAGGCCTCACTATAAGATCTGCTGTCTAGCTTGTTCTTAAAAGAATTCCTCCCTAAGCTATTATGAATAAACGACAGCACATGAGACACACAGTGAAGGCCAAGACATTGCCCAGGACAATTAGCAGAAATCCCAGTAAATCCGAGTAAAGCAGGCTCCAGCAACCAAGCACAGTCCTAGCTTGTTTCCAACTGCTTCTAGCTTGGATGCATGGCTGACCCTCACCTATTGGTTTCTGGGTGAAGCCAGTGCTGCTGGTAAGCACAGCACAAGCCTAGCACAGAGAAAAAGAATATTGAAGCGACTGGACAAGCACAACTGTGGAGGGTACATACGTGATTCTGAAGTGCTAATCTCACCTCAAGAACTGCTTTTGACTGCTGTGTTGCAACCCCAGGAGAGCTCAGATGGCAATTTCTCTGCTCTCATCTGCCTGCCCTCTCAAGGCAAGCAGTCTCTCCTGACCTGCAGGGTGAGTTATTCTTCAGGCAGATTTTGAAGATGAGAATGAGTTCCGATGCTTTTACTTTCAAGACCAGTCAACCTGAAAAGGCAGGACTGTATCCACTTAGATAGTCCTCTGCACTTAGGTGTAAGCTGAATAATAACAACATCAGGGACTGAATGATGTTTGCCCTTATTTAAAGCTAAAATTGTTGAAGCACAATAATTAAGAGTTTTCCCCTTGGAGAAACATTTCTATGAGTACAGAAAAGGGTTAATGACAGACCCGCAGGTAATAATGTGAGTTCCTTGCAAGTTTTATTCCCAACAGTCTGTCTCCGGTAGAAAATACTCTGAAATATCTGTGATAGAGCTGGTGAGCAGGGAAAAAAAAATAAACAGCATGCTTTTCCTAGTCTTACATAGACCCAGCTTTGGAAAGGATGCAAAAAGCCCATTGAAGTCAACACACAAGCAATAAAGCCAAGCAGGCAGACTCACTAGGGAGACAATATTATCAGTTTTGGCTCATCGTTTGCCAAGCTGCTAAGCGCTTATTAGGTGCTTACTCGAGCAGTGAACACACAGTATTTAATTTTTTTCTTCTTAAGGTAAGAGTCCTTTCAGTAGAAACCTCATTTTCTATTCCTCAAATACACACATAACACACAGAACAATATCATAGAATCATAAATATTGGAAAGGACCTCTAATAACATCCAGTCCAACCACCAGCCCACCCTGCCCACTGCCCACATCCCTCAGTGCCACATCCACACGACTCTTGAACACCTCCAGGGATGGTGACTGCACCACCTCCCTGGGCAGCCTGTGCCACTGCAGCACCACTCGTGCTGAGAAGAAATGGTTCCTAATACCCAACCTGAAACTGGAGTATCCAACCTATCACATCTGCCCTGGGATGCTGATGGAGGCAAGAATGACTGAGCACAGCTGCAGATGGCCTCACTTTCCCCAGCACTCAACCCCCCACTTAATACCACGGAAAGCACTAAAGTAACTATTTCTGCTGAGTTTTGGGTACTGTTGATATCCTACTAAGTCCATATTGATGGAAGGAAGTAAGGCCATGTTATCAGTATAATTTGCACATCTTGATTAACCATGGCTGAGGCTGTAGGGTTAACACAGTGGGAGGGCTGAAGTGAGAGGGGGCATATTTTATATTCTTTTATCACTGGATGAACAAATGTTTCTTGTTAAAAGCTAAATAACCATCTGAAAACCCCTCTTTGAGGACAGCTCTAAGAAAGAGATAAGATAGTGAGAGGGTTGTTGCCCACTGAGCATCTTTGAAAATCAGGCCCTGTACTAAGAAGTTTAAATATAGATCTAGGAACCTATCCATCAGCAAGTGTATTTAAAAACAAAAACCCCCCAAAACAATACTTTGGGTTGCTTTTCTTTTAAGGGAACAATGCTTTGGTTTCACAGGTACAGCACTTGTACAGTTACCACTGGAGCCAAGGAGAGGCAAGCAGAGAAGGGACAAATAGTGGAGATGACGGTTCTAGTTTTCTTCATAAAAAGACATCTTTGTCTCACTGTTTTTGAGACACACACCACTGCTTTACTGCTGGCCTTAGGGATTTCCATCCCCACAGCTCCTTCCTCCCCATTTTAAAGAGATGGGGCTATTTTTATTTCCTGGCTTAAACAGATCCACAAATTTACTGTTCAGCTCTAAGCTGGAAAAGTTAAATATCCACTCTCCTTATGCAAAGACTGATATTTATTTTATCTAAAGAATTTATATAATACCAACAGTCTGCCTTGGTGAAGCCAAAGAGGCTTAAAAAATTACTAGTAATCCCTTTTTTCCACCTCAGAGCCCACATCCTAAACACTGAACAAATCCCATCAGTGTTTGGGGCACATAGCATCATTGTTGTCAAATCAATGGTGAATTTACATGCTGTTAATCCTTGGCATTTATTCAAACAAGCTCAGCAAGTTTTAGAAGCACAATGCATTTCATGTTTTCGTCAATGGATTTACATAGTGAATGAGTGATGCTCTCCTCTTCCCAGTCTGCAGCAGCACACCAGTGTGGGAGACATGAAGGCAGCATCCAGCACAGAGAGCAGGAGAAGTGGAAGACAAGCAGGTCTGGAAATTTACAGCTGCTGAGTAATGGTGCTTCTTCCCACCTGTAGATCTCAGAGCACTTTACAGAAGAGGTAAGTATCAGCATGGTGACTAGGAACAGTAAGTAAAAATGAGTTCTCACCCTGAAAGGCAGGGGTAAAATCTGAGCCCTTTTCACTCCCCTCATCCTCTCCATGAATAAAACTGCCTTTCCTCCAACTGCCCAGAGCTTGCTGCTGAGAGTCCCTCTGCCTTGCGACCAGGCCTCATCTCAGAGAGTTTTCCATGGCCTCTGTTCTTACAGAATCAAATATTACCTTTGCTGTGGGAATAATAACCGTTCTTCTCAGACTGCAGAACCTGAGACTGCAAGATTCTTTTGGGAGATGATGCTTACTGATCCAAAGCAAATAATCAAGTTGAGTCACATGAGAGTTTAAGGAACATGGCGTTAAGCAGATCTTCCTATAGAGCCTATAGACTATTCCTGTAGATATTTTTTTTCTTCAAAGGATTACTGTGTGACCTGGAAGGAAAGTACAGCATACAAGGAAGAGCAGAAGCATGTCAGAAAATGTTCTATCATAGATATTCACTCGGCAGGTTGGTAATGTGGAAGGCTTAGGAAGCAGTCAAGACAAATGCTGCAGCCCTCTTAGTAACTCTACAGTAACCCACACAGCCCTCGTTTGAGTCCATCTCATTGTGTCTGAGCAGGGCTTGGGAGGAAAACAATAGACACCAAGGGTAGATGCTATTGAATGGGTAGATGTTATTTCCTGGGTGAAACCTCAAAGGAAAGTTCAATAAATTGCCTGATCACAGGTGATTCTGCAGCAAAGTCCTTAAGAGCAAGCTTGAGATCAATTGGACAGTGCTCAGGTAAACTGGCACTGGGAATTGAGCTGGTTTTCAGTGCTAAGAAAAGCATGGAGATCAACTCACAGAGAAGATGGGGTGGATTGGACAAGAAGGCTGTGTCAGGTACAGAAGGGACACTGATGGAAGGGGTTTGGGCAGACAAGCTGAATTAATGATTCAGGTTAGAGAGTTAGACCTCTGAACCTGCTACTGTATGTACACAGGCTATCAGTATAATTAAGTTATTTAAACTTACTTTAGACAACCTAGTGCACCTGCACAATGCAAGCACATCCAGCATCTACTGCGGGGAGCACATCCTTCAGCAGGAAACCACGGGATGCACCTCTTAACATCTGCAAAGCACCTGGGGAGTGCTACAGGACCTGAAAACTTCCCTGTGCTGTGTCCAACCAGCCAAACAGTGTGTAAAAAAGCCAGCTCGTGATGGGCTAATGATCGCCAGTCCCTCACGCATGGACGCCAGATGAGTCTGTTATGGTGGCTGCTGTCTGGTGACTTGGAGAATTTATTTTTACAGTAGATCAGTGATGGGAACCTTGGGAAAACATAACTTGGCAGAGAAAGACCCTACTGATCCATTTGTTTCAGCTGCTCCCAAATCCCCTTGCTGGTTTTACGTGCGCTCATGTGAAGATGAGCATTAGCATGAGAGTGGTGGAGGTTAGCAGCAAGAAGATTAGGGTGATAGGCCAGTGAGCACAACATTGAGACAGGCTCTGCATGCGTCACTGTGCACGCACAGGAAAAACGCAAAGGCTCGCTCTCAGCCCTTCTTACTCATTATGCACCACAGGTTTATGTCTGCTTTGCATCACCAGAGAAAGGAAACTAGTCGATGTAAGCCAGAGGTCTCCCTGATCAAGGTAAAAAGAGCACAAAGGCCTTTGGCTGGAGCACGCTTCTGGGGAGAGGATGGCAAACTAGGGGATAATGAAGCTGAAGAGCGGCTTGTTTCCCAGACTCTAACCCAGTGGAAAGTGCTACTCTCAGGAACAGCAGATGGGAACAAACTTGCGCCAGCTAATGTAACACCAATGAGTAGGGCTCTGCTGTCTATAATTAAGGTTAAATGACAAAAACTGTCACAGGAGCTCCGGTCTAAGCCAATCTATCTTTTCACTTTGTTTTCTTTTCACCATATGTGTTATGCTTTTTGTCAAAGGTCATAGCTGTGGGGACCAAACATGGCGAGGGAAAACAAGCAAATAGAAAAATCCCCTCTGCAGCTGTTCAGTAGAAAGAAAGAAAGGAAATTTGAAGTTTACAACCCAGAGGAACAGCGTGGAGGAGGGGAACTGCAGCTCTGAGTGCAAGAAGAGGAAGAAATGTTAGAGCTGTAATTTTTAAACACGGGGTCCAAAATCTAAAGTCACAGCATGCAAGCACAGAAGTCCTTGCATAATATTTTTCACTTACAAGAGTGACACAATTCTGATGCTCTCAGCTATAAAGGTTTAAGTAATGCATTTGATGAGTGACTGTAGATGTAGGAGAGTAGTTCTGGAGGTTTCTGATAGTATTTTGGCAGAGGAGCAAATTGAAATCTACACTGGGTAGTGCTGCCCAATCCTTTTAGGTTCCCTCTCCATCTACTGCATGACTTGCTGAGCTATATGAAAAATGACCCTCTTCTAGTCCTACATATTGTTTTAGAACTGACTGAATGCATCCAACCTTCCATTCTTATTCCAAAGTCTTTTATGACTCTACTCCTGAGTATCCAGGTTTCATTCACTGCGCTGATAAGTGACAAAAACTCTATTCAGTCTTTCTCTGGGTCTGTGTTGACTATGGCCTGGTTCCAGGTTAACTTCCCAAGAGCTGCTTGCTACCTCCACAACTCCCTGGAGAAAAGCAAACCACCACACGAAGAGAATAAAGACTTGATGGCTTTTACGCCCTCATTGTGCCATCTTCTTTTAGAGTCTTCACCTGTCCTGGAAGCTGGCTCCTACCCCAGGGGAGACCAAGAAGCAAGAGATGAGAGAAAGGGTACAGAGTAACTGACATGTTGTAACCAAATGTGGTCTTCCAGTGTGCATCAGCAATTCTCCTTTCTGAGATGAGGAGTCCTTCCTGGCTGGTAAGGTCCTATGCACAAGATGCTCAGACTGGTTTGAGTTACCCTGAAAAGGAAAATGAGGAACTGGGCACAATCACGTTGGCTGTAGTACTTTTTTTGTGTTGGAAGGGATCTTAAAGACCACCTCAGTTCCAACTCCCCTGTGATAGGCAGGGACACCTTTCACTACACTATGTTGCTTAGGGCCCCATCCAGCCTTGCCTTGAACACCTCCAGGGATGGGACATCCCTAGCTTCTCTGGGCCATTTATTCTACTGCCTCATCACCTCAGAGTTAAGATTTCCTACTTAATATCTAATCCAAACCTAAACCCTCATAGTTTGAAACCATTACCCCTTGTCCTATTGCTACCGTCTGTGATGAAGTGTCCCTCTTCTGCTTTTTCTTTTATGTACTGGAGTATCTATTTATGTATCTATTTATGTATCTATTATAAGGTTTCCCCAGAGTTTTCTCATCTCCAGGCTGAACAAGCCCAACTCCCTCAGCATGTCCGAGTTTCTTGTGTACTTGCAATAGTGTTGGTAGCCGCCCAGTCCCTCAGCTCCTGTGTTGCAGCAGATATTCCGCCTCATTTTGACCCCCTGCTCTGACCCAGGCAGCTGGGTTCTCTTGGCCTACAGGGACACAGCTTGGTCAAGGAATTAAAAAGCCAGCAACAAGAATACCTGCAGTAATCAATAAAAACATGAAAAGAGAATGGAATATGTCTTTGAGAAATTGAGGACAGCGTTACTGAAAATTGCTCCCCTCCTTCTGGGTTTTACAGAGCCCAAGAACTTCAAACCACATAGGAGAACTGCAGCTCTTGCAACATCACGCAGTAAATGTCCTCAAACAAAGCAGTAGAGACACGACCTTCTGTGACTGTTATTGCAAGGACTTCGACACGGCTACTTCATGGGTTACATACCATAGTTGGCAAGTGCTATTTCATCTCTGAATTGTAGCACAGGCAGTTTTTCTAGTGTGTTCACAGCGTATCAGAAGCAATGTGCAGTCTTCGGTTGAAATCACAATATGCTCTACATCCATTTAGCATCTATTCCCATAGGCCGCAAAGCTGGCTTTCCCTTTACAAAGCACTCAGGCAAAACACGCTCTAGGGGACTGAAAACTTGAGCAGCTCTGGAAGGGGTTAGTGGGGTCTCTGTTACAGTTTCCAGTCACATGTAAAATCATTTTCTGAACCTCTGAAAAGCAGCAACACCCAAATTGCCTGAAGATAACCTGTGTTAGCTTGTAAGGCATCTGATCTTTCCACCAGCTTGCTCTATCAGCATTACTTTCCACATGAGGAGAGATACAGGTGCTTACTTTCAAATGATCTTTGCTTTCATTTTCATCCTTAAGCCAAGGTTTGGTTTTTAATCGCTTGTCTTCCAGCTCATTCTGGACCACAGACAACTGGATTTTCCCAAGCAGCCCCAAGCCTAGTAGACAAAAGATGATGTGTTATCATCTCAACAAAAGAAGCTGCAAAGGAAAGAGTTGAGGTTTCATGGGTGCTGTTGCCTTGTTTCACACCTTTTTAGCTTTCTGTCTTCCAGACAGCAGCAGCTTTGGAGGCAAGAACTTGTTTAAAGTTGCTTGTGTGTTCTTACTTTCCAAGCTGAGTACATTTCCTTGGCCCCAAAATCCAAAGCTGAACTCTTCCAAACACTAACAGAAGCTCATGTCCAGAGCAAAAACACAGAAGTGGCCTTCAGTATTAGACTGATACAGTCAAGTTCCCTGTGGTGTACAAAATACAACCATGAAATGCCAAGCTTGAGACCTAAGCTCTCTAAGCACAGCTGCTGCCTCCATGGCCAAGCAGGCTCCTTCACTCCTGCAGGTGATGGAACCTTTGTAGCAAGTCCATCACAAACCCAAAAGTGGCACGTGAACCTCACATTACATTCGGCATCATGCTCTTTGAACAGAGATGGTAGAGGTGGGAGGGGACCCCTCTGCAGCATCTCAGCCTTCCATCACTGCATGGACTTCTACAAGCTGTAGGCAAACAGCATGCCTTGTGGCAGAGCCTCTGGTACTCAGTGCTGGATGAGCAATTTGTGTTGCTATTTTTCCCCCAGACTGTAGCTGGACTTCATGAGAGTTCAGGACCAGACACAGAAAATCTACCATATCAAGACAGAATAAAGAGTGACAGCTGTAAGATTTAACCTTGCTAATCCAGCTATTTATCAGAATGGGTAAATCAACAGCAGCTGTTAATGAGCCTACATCAATATACCTGCTCAATAACCAAGCAATGCCAACAGGGCATTTTTTCACAGCTGGGACTTTAAAAGCATTTCTGGTCTAGAAACAGTACAGCAAAATTCCCACGGCATTCCAATGAAGACAACTGCTTAGGAAAGCAGTTTACATGGGGATAAAAAACAAGTAGGCTCTTTTGTAGACATTGGCAAACTGATTAAAGTGTCATGTATCTCGCCTTAGGGTGCTCATTCTATCTGCTTATTTACTGAGAGAAACAAAGGACGGAGAGAGCATGCGTGAAGAAGGGCATAGAAATGAGCTTGGATGGACATCTGCTGCTGATCAGCCATTGCAAAGAATTAGCGTGGTCTGTTGTAACCGCTACTGTTGTTCCAGGTGATATAAAGTGTAGTGGTAAAAATCCTTTAAGTGTTTTAATTAGCTGGTAGCAAAGAAGTCTGTCACTACAGCTACTGCCCCATAATGAAGTGCTACAAAAAGAACTCACAGGAGGTGGCACAGCTCTTAGCTGCACCAACACCAAAAGCTTTGATGCTGGTGATTTCAGAGCACTGACTAAACAGATCGATTAGATCTGCATCTGCGAGTCATAAATAGAAAGTAATGTTTGCACAGGATTAGAGTTTCTTGTTTTGCAAATAAGCAGCTTGGCTTTGGGTAACATTTCCCAAGGCACCTATGCAATAAAGCTGGGAAAGCAGAGCTTGTGCACCACAGCTTCTCCAGGCCAGGCACACCATACAGACAGGTTTTTCTGCCATCAGCTCCTAAGGTGTCACATTCACACACACTCAGGGACTCCCTACAGCCACCTGGTTCCTCCAGGACATTTCCAAGAGATGTCACCTCACCTGGTCTAATAACGGTGTCCTGAGAACTTCCCATGTATATATAGGGTCAGCCTTTCCAAAGCTTCTCCCTCCTCCAAGGCAGATCCATGTCTCCTCACAGGAATAGAATCAGAGAATCATTAAGGTCAGAAAAGACCACTAAGATCACCCAGTCCAAATGCTAACCCATCCCCACCATGCCCGCTGCCCACATCCCTCAGTGCCACATCTATACATTTCACGAACACCTCCAGGGATGGTGCCACCACCTCCCTGGGCAGCCTGTGCCACTGCCTCACCGCTCTTTCTAAGATGAAATGTTTCCTGATATCCAATTCTGAACCTACTGGCTCATGTCCTGCCAGTAATAGCACGGCCGCATCGGGTGAACCCTTTTAGCTGGCGGCCACCGGAGGGAGCTACAGGAAAGCAAATGAAAGCGCGTTGGAGTCCCTGCAGCTATCATTTAGAGCGGCGGCTTCTGTCCCTTTGCAGCCAGGTTATTATTTTGGAGTGGTCAGTGACAAATAGCAGTTAAATCAGCAGTGTTTCTAACCAGGGCTGATATTACAAAAAAAAAAATGCCCCAAGATGAAGTTTCCTTAGCAACACCCAGATCACTCATCCATGTTCTGAAGTCTCAGGTTCACTGTTCACTTAGTCAAACACTCAGCATTTCCTATCCTCTTCCTTGCCACTCTTCCTGCTCCTCACGCCTGACTAATTACATTTACCCTAACGCCAGTGTCAGTGCAGGGCCCTGATGGCGATCAGTGCTGACCTATGAGTGATGTAAAGGTATGAATGCATGGAGAGGACCTTCTCCATGTGGCACAATGATCCTTCATTGTTGTACACCGTGCTCCTGATACGTAAACGCGTTCCTCCCCATGTCACAGAATCACAGAATGACCCGGGTTGGAAGGGACCTCAAGGATCATGTAGTTCCAACCCCCCTGCCTGGCAGGGCCACCAAACATACACATTTACTAGATCAGGTTGCCCAGGGCCTCGTCCAACCTGGTCTTGAACACCTCCAAGGACAGGGCATCCACAACCTCCCTGGGCAGCCTGTTCCAGGGCCTAACCACTCTCCTAGTGAAGAACTTCCCCCTAACATCCAACCTAAATCTTCCCTCTTTTAACTTAAAACCATTTCCCCGTGTCCTGCTATTGTCAGCCCTTTCGAAAAGTTTACTCCCCTCCTGAGTGTAAGTTCCCTTCAGGTATTGAAAGGCCGACCTCATTGGAATGAGAATACAGAGAATACAGATAAAGGGATCATACTCTATGCTGTGACACTTACTCGGGCTGCTATAATTAAGGATCTTTGATAAGATCTGCTTATATAACCACGGTGATTAGCAAAGTATAGAAATGGAAGCAGATTAAATGAGATTACCAGCTACAGCTGTATTATAGTATACACAGAATCACAGAGTGACCCAGGTTGGAAGAGACCTCAAGGATCATGTAGTTCCAACCCCCCTGCCTGGCAGGGCCACCAAACATACACATTTACTCAATCAGGTTGCCCAGGGTCCCGTCCAACCTGGCCTTGAACACCTCCCAGTATACATAAGCTGCTTTCTCTAATTAATTTTCGATGCAGCCTTTCAGCACCTGAAGGGTACCAATAACCAGGAGGGGAGTAAACTCTTTGAAAGAAGCGATAGCAGCAGGATGAGGGGAAATGGATTTAAGTTGAAAGAGGGTAGATTTAGGTTGGATGTGAGGTGGAAGCTCTTTCCTGTGGACGCCTCCTCTCTGGAGCTCAGCTCGCAGCGCCGCACCGCGCATGCGCGGCAACGACCCAGCGATGCCGAAGGAGCTCAGTGGGACGGCCCGCACAGCTCCACCAATCGGGCGCTAAGCGCTCATCGCGCATGCGCACAGAGCGGCGGCGCCCCCCGCCCTCCTTCGCAGGTCCCGCCGAGCCGCGTTTCCGTCGCGGCGGCTGTGACGTGTGCGGTGGGCGCCGGGCTGTCCGGCGGGCGGGCGGTGGGAGATGGCGGAGTATCTGGCCTCCATCTTCGGAACAGAGAAGGACAAGTGAGTGCCCCATCCCTCTAACCGCGCCGCTCCCGACATCCTGGGGGGGCTGGAGGGAGGCTGGTGTTGGGATCCGCGCTTCGCCCGGCCGTACCCACAGCTTCGCGTCGCTGCTTCCCCTCAGGGGCTGCGTCTCCCCGTCCCCTCCTCCGCGCGGCCTGTGCCGCTGTGTGGAGCGCAGCGCCCGCCGACGGAGCCAACGGGAGAGCGGCGGCAGCGATACCCCCCCACCTCCCCCCCACCCCGCGGCGCGGTGCCCTCCCCTCCCCCACCTCAGGGCTGGAGCGCGCGTGCGCGCGCCGCCTCCGAGGAAGGAGGGGGAATGCGCGCCCCCGTGTGCGCGCGTCAGCCCCGCCCCGTGTCCGGGCTGGGTCCCCCGGGAGCGCCGCCGCCATGCGGCTGTGCACGCGCCTCGTGGCGCCGCCGGGCTCCGGGCCTCTTCTTCCTCCTCCTCCTCCTCCTCCTCTTCTTCTTCTTCCCCGCGGCTGCGCCGTGCGGGCGGGTGTTGGGTGTTGTGTGCTCCGCGCGGCCGGGCCTCGCCTTCCCCTTTTGTTCAACGCTCGGCCCCCGCCGCACAGTGAGGCTGTGCTTCTCCGGGCCGCTGTTAACCCTCATGTCCTTCATGGTGTAAGCGCTGCGATATCGCGGCGTAAGTGCACGTCCTGCAGTGAGAGTCCAGTCCCTCTGCTCACACTGTCTGTCTGAGTGTTAAAAGTTAGAAGGATTATTACTACACGCTGTGGAGTTATGAACATGCGAATAATGATTTTTTTTTTTTTGTCTTCCAGGAGAAATTTTCTTTCCCCTTTATGCACATCTAGCCCATCATAGCTTTTATGCCTTTGTAACTTTGCTTTCCGTTTTCCCAGCCGAGTTAACTAAGCGCTTTATGCCTTTTCTATCACTATTCTGCATCTGTGAGAGTTCTAGTGCCACAGAACTGAAGCTGTTGTTGGGTGATAGTCGGATCAAGAAAAGATATAATGACCTATAATGAGCTTGCTTTGCAAAGAAATAGATCACAAAGGTGGCTGGGCAAGGAAATACACATCAGCGAGACAAATCCTTCCTTTATGTAACACTTCTTTCCTGTAACTGAGTTATTTCAAATACCATCTTGGTAGCGCTTCTAGTTCCCATTGGAGTGTAGCCTTAAACAGGTGGGTTTTTAAAATGTTGTGTAGGTGTAGCTGTGTTGGCTTTAAAGCACGTTGTATTTACTAAAAGAAGAGGTTGGACATAACTATAGCTCGTGTAACTTTGCAGACAGTTCCTCACCTCATTTCCTATCCCACCACACTACACAACTGAAGAGAAGACTGGAAGGGTAGAACAGCAGCAATTGCTCTCTTACTTTTCCACGTCAAGTTAAAAGCAGTTGGGGCACATCATATAAGAATTATATACTACTATCTTTCTATTCCAGCATGTAACTACTTTGGGTTTTATACTTGCAGAGTCAACTGTTCGTTTTATTTCAAAATCGGAGCTTGCCGTCATGGAGACAGATGTTCTCGGTTGCACAACAAACCAACATTTAGCCAGGTTTGTTTCCCTTTTGCTTCTTTGATTTGTTCGTTTTTAATTGGTAGAAGTATATTCTTTAAAACATAGATTCTCAAATAAAAGTGAATAATTACGGAGCTCCAGATTAAGTAGTTCGCTTTTGGCCCCAGTTTGTATGGGATTTTGCTTTTTTTGGGGGTATTCCATTTACTTCTCCCAGCATTTCTAATCATCTCCTGTCACCCTTAATGGCTGCAGGAAGCGATGCTGTTGTAAGCTTGCCTGTAGTAGAGACCAACCAGTGCTAACTTTCAGGTGAGTGTGCCTTCTCAGTGATGTTAGGCACTTAAACCTTCCCAGATTTTTTTTATTATCACAGCTAATAGCGGCATGTTCCACCCAGCCAAAAGGTGTGAACTTCAGTCTTTGCATATGAGAGAGAAACAAAACCCAAAAGCAACTAATAAGCAAATAAATGACTTTCCTGTCATTATCTTTGCTCTCTGACCCAGGCTCTTAAGTTTCAAATGTAGCTTCCACCATTCCTTTGAATGTGGAAAGATTGTTCCTCAAAAGTAAGTTGCCTGGTTGCTGGGGGCATATACATCAATTGACTTGACAGCTTACCTAGACTTTGGTTATCTAAACGTTAGGGACAAGATGAGTGACTGCACATCTGCTTAAAGAAATGGTGCAGTGGGTGATAGGGTTGTTTTTGTTATTACGAGCTCTACGGTTTTCAGAAAACTATTTTTACGATATGCTTTTCCTTTTTCTATCACCGCTGATTGTCAAGGTATGCAGGTAAATAGATTTCTTTGGGAGAACTGTGTATGATGTGCTCGTGGAAGCTGCTGTTTTAGGAGCAGTTTTAGCTACAAAGGTGAAATTTACGTAGCGGTGGAGTCCTCTGGGCTGGTGGTGGTTAGGGGGGACTTCAGAAGGCAGGTAACGGCCATGAGGCTGGAAGTTAGAGGTGGTGCTCCTGAAGTTAAACCTACTAAATACGAGTGGGATGCAGGAGTGGTTTGAGGGGCGGAAAGTGTCAGGGTTGTGATCTGTGAGCACCACTGCTGGTACTTCAACAGAGTGAGTTTTTCCATCTAAGGGAACTTAATAATTCTTAGTGTAGATACTGTTTATCAAAAAATATTGTCCATTTGCTGAACGTGTTACTGATACACATGGCCAGTATGCAGAAATCGATAAGTAATGTAGAGGCTTCAGCTTAGTTTCTTGGCTACTACAGAATCACAGAATGACCCGGGTTGGAAGGGACCTCAAGGATCATGTAGTTCCAACCCCCCTGCCTGGCAGGGCCACCAAACATACACATTTACTAGATCAGGTTGCCCAGGGCCGCGTCCAACCTGGTCTTGAACACCTCCAAGGACGGGGCATCCACAACCTCCCTGGGCAGCCTGTTCCAGGGCCTAACCACTCTCCTAGTGAAGAACTTCCCCCTAACATCCAACCTAAGAACCACCTAGAAGAAAGATGATGTGAAACTAGACAGCTTCCACAGTGGTTGTTATAATGTAAAATATATATCTTTTTAGAGAGGGTTTATATGCAGCCATGTGGCTGCATCCTTCAGTTTTGCTGCAGAAGCTGCAGTTAGTGCTGCTGGCTGAAGGGGGTGAGCAGGGCATGCTGGAATCGTCTGGTGACATCTGGGAGCACTGCTCTTGGCTGCCACGCTGTATTGGAACATCTGCAGCGTGTGGGATTCCTTACAGAAATCTTTATTTGTGTGCGGATTGGTAATCAGCTGTGATAGAAAATAGAAGAACAAATGTGTTATTAATGGGAAGCCACTGCCTCTGTGTTTTTATCTTCCCCTAGTTCAGCCCTTAATGAAGGGCTGTATTAGGAAAGGTCATGCAATCCAGAGTGATCAAATTACCACCAATTAGCAGAAACACTGTAACTGTGTTTCTGGCTCTCTCCAGTTGTAGAGTAATACAGCTATTTTAAACCTGGGCCACAGAAGCACAAAGCTTTGGTCGCTATGACCGTACCTATTATAAAACACATGTGTGATTTATATGTGATCCCGCAGTTCCTGTGACGTTAAACGCCAGCATATGTAGGTATGACATTGCTGGTCCTATGACTTTTTTCTTTATGATGTAACTAATGATAATAATGTGTAAGTTAAGATTATTTGGGGACTGCAATTGGTACTAACGTTGAGCTTGTATTTTAAGTAAGTAATCACGTTTCAGTTTTTGAGCTGCTTACAGTGATATGGACATTTGGATTTTATTTTTATTTTTTATTTTTTTTGTAATATTAGTTTACTAACTTAAACATGGTTTGTTTTTTCAGACAACTTGATTTTAAGAAGAACGGTACAAATGTAAGGTTTCAAGTCTGCCTGGGCTAATTCTTCAAGTAAAAAGCAGAAGGGCTAAAAGGATATTGCCCTTATTTGAAGGATCGGAAACATGCGAACCTATGATGCTATTATATTATTTAAACAGAAATTCCACCAAGAAATTCCCGATACACAAAACGAGATGCAGCTCGTGCCTAAAAACCCTTATTGTGTGGTGTAACGTTCTAGGCTCTGTGGCATTATGTATTGTATGCTGTGCACATAACGCTTACTTTTTTTTCTAGACTCACAGTAATGAATCTGATCTTCAAAATAAGATGAAGCTAGGCGTATCCGTCCTATCACGTAGCTTGGTGTTGCAGGTTACTGTGCCTCACGACTCCCATTTTGAGGATAGCTGTTGAGACAAACGCAGCTCTTTCTTGGTGGTTAATTACAACTGTTTTCATAATATGATGGTCTGGATGCAATTGGAAGATTTTCTGCAAATACAAAAAGGAAGTCTTAAGAACAAACTATAACTATTAGATGTTTGCAAACAAGTTGTCTCTTTGCAATTGTCTATTATATGCACAGCAGCCAGTAGAATTCCCCTTTTTATTTTTTTTCCCCGCAGACCATCTTGATTCAAAACATCTATCGTAACCCCCAAAACAGTGCACAGACGGCTGACGGCTCACACTGTAAGTCCCACAGTTGGAGAAATTTTTTTAAAGAATGGTGTTAAAGAGCCCACTCCTAATTATGAGAAAATAATGTTGGCTTCTGAGCTGCTGACATAAAGCTGTTGCAAACAGGACAAGTGACGGAACTCTTCTTGCGCATATATCAAGAACTTGTCAAATGTGTGCAATTCAGAATGCAGAACGTGATTTCCTAAATTGGACTCGATGCAAATTTGATCGCTTAGTAAAGCTGCATTCTTTTGAAAGGGTTCAACTGCAGGCATTTATCAAATTCTTGATCCAACAACAACAACAAAACAAATAGGTCTATTTGTGATGTACGGTAAGTTTCCCGAACTGTGGTTTTTCTTTCGCCTTAACTTTTATAGGAAAATGGAGATCTCATGTCATGCTCCGATACTGTATTATCCATGTTCCTGGGGCTTTGTTGCTTAGAATCCGTTCAAGAAAACAAATTGAAGCGAATATGATTGCGGTTATAGTTTTGAATGCTGCTTTTGGGGGCCATTTATTACACACCTGCATTAAGTCACGCAAAACCCCTCCCCAGATTAATATTGGTTAATAAAAGTAAAATACAGTAGTGGAGTATCATGAGATCTCTTATTTTACAGTGTTAGGATCATTCAGAAAGGTCACCAGTTAAGTGAAAGTTCTCCTTCTTGGGAGAAAATAACCACCTCTCTTTCAGCACAGACTCGGCTAGAGCGACCCTAAAGGAAACCAGTTTCTTGTTAAAATTATTTTCTATAATATAAAGTTGTTGCGTTTTGTATTTCAGACCATTGCCCTCTTGAACATTTACCGTAACCCTCAAAACTCTTCCCAGTCTGCTGACGGTTTGCGCTGTAAGTTCATACAAGTTCCTTCACTGGTTCCCTGGGCTTGATTGTCAGAGCTCAGTGTCGACTTAAGCTGGTCTACCATATTAGTTTAACAGATCAAACTGACCACGTTTAATGAAATGTGCCCCCCAAAAATACCCAAAACTTTTTGTCCCGCTCACCTTCTTCCCTACTCTGAAAAGTATGAGGGGAATCTGAATACCATCTATTAAATAAGCTGGAATTGTACTTCCCCTATAAAGCAGTTTTGATGCACTGCCTTCATCCGCCCCTCCTTTCTCCTTGCTAGTTGTTTGCATCCTAGCAGTGCTTTTCTGTATGTTTTGTGGTATCCATAAGATTTCACCACCTAAAAGAGCAGGATAATGACACGTTGACTTCATCCAGAATAAATTTCCTGCTCTGTCAATGTTAAGAGAAGCTGAATTTGAAACTCTTCAGACTTCATGCAGAAATTTGTCCCAGGTTAATGTGGCTTCCATTTGGAGTCTGCTTTGGAAGAACGCACTGATAATAGCTTCCCTTTTGGCAGCTGTCTTTTTGGATAGGTGCATGGTTACAATTCTTTCCATGCTTTGAAAATTCAAATTCCAAAACCGAGTTGAATATTCGTGTAGGAAAATATGTCTTTAAAAGTACTTTTGAGGAGGGGCAGCTGTTTGTGCGTGGTCACAAACTAACTTGATGACTCTTCAGGAGGTAGGAATGGACAAAGGAGGAAAGCATCTACTCTAAGACTGGTAGAAATTAAACAACCAAGATTACTGACCTGTCGTTGTGACTGAGACATCATTTTAGAATAAGATTAAATTTTAAAACTAGAATCAAAAAGGTTCGATATTATTCTCTAACTAATATTTCTTGTTGAAGTGAATATGACTCGTGTGGTAATAAAGCTTTGTTTGGCTATTCCTTTTTTTGGACTGTTGGATTATAGACTAGTTCAGATTAGTTACCAGCATTTGTGAAATCAGCCGCTACCTCAAAAGTCAACACTGTGTCTTCTGCTCTAGAAGTAATAATGGCCCAGTTAAGCAACTTGAGCTTGTTTTATGTGATGCGATCAAGCTAGATGCATAATGAGCTGTGTAAGTTTGTCTAGACGCTAAACAGTTCTATTGGTTTGTAGGGCTTGTTGCAGATGCTTTGTAGTTAATGCTGTTTTGGTAAAAAACAAAAACGTTCAGTTGGGTTTTTCCACTGTCCCTAAATTCTCAATGCGCTGGTAACTAATTTGCACGGTGACAGCAGTTTGGTCTGTGGAGCTATTTAGATTGTACAGCTGCAAGGGTCTTGACTTGAACAGACTCTCTAGTCTTTTAAAAGCTGGTGTCCAACTTCAGTTTGCCTTGATGAGTTGGTAGTCATTTAACGGAGCCCAACTGTACCTTGTGCGGTAGAGCTGGAGCTCTGTTATCAGTACGTTTGCTGAAACTCCCAGCTCCCTGTTTTTTTTTTCCATATTTTTGTCCCCACTTAAGTACTTGCATGTATTTTAAATGGATAATTTGGGTAGCTGCTGAATGTGTTGTTTGTTGTTGCTTAACTGTCTTCCTTTCTATTGCCGTCATAGAGGATTAACCTTAGTTTTGAACAATAATAGTTTTCCTGAGTATTTTGATTAGTAATTGGGCTTCTCAAGGTTCAGATACCGGTGGCCCTGGAACATGAATGTTTGTAAAGCCTGTGCATTTGTATGCTTCCCACCTAGAAGGACCTTCACATAGTCATTAACTAACTGTTGCTTGTGATCTCTTAATTTGACAGTGTAATCTCCTTAAAGTTTCTAGCACTCGTCCATTTGGTCAAAATTAATTATTCCCTGTTGTGGCTCATGGAGCCCCCATCTGATATCCTAAAAATAAATAAATTCTCAGGTATTAATTAGCTATTATGAGTGGTGATTGCACCACCTTGGGAACATAGTTAACTATTACCTGGCTAGAAGAACTGGTTTAATGTTTGGTGTTTCCTTTGTTCGTTGTGTAACTGTGGGAAAGTGGTGGAGAAGAAGAAAGCTCTGAAAGCAAACATTTTTCACATGGGGAAACGTGAACCTAAGCTGCATGTCAAGCCTCCCTTAGCCTTCTTCAGGAGGCAGCTGGATGGGGGGAAAAATAACTGCAGTTCCAGAGAATGTGGCTGGTTACCATTAGAGACTTTAAAGAAAGATGCCGTGTTCTTCCAACTGGTTCTGCTAGCCAAAAATGGCTGACCCCAAGGCATCTGTTTTTTTCATAGCAGCCCAAGCTGAATAAACTTAGCCTTGTTGGCTCTGTTTCTTTCACATTCTGTGAACTAAAACAGCAGTGTTTGTAATTTAAAGGCGAAAATATTTTTCTAGCATGAAATGCAGGGTTCATTTTAAAACCGCTCCACTTGATCGTAATACACCACTTAACTGCTGAAGAGCTAATCCATTAGGCTTTAATGTATATAGCTTAAAATACAGTAGAGTAGTGGAAATAAATTAAACTCATTTTTATGTTCTTAATGCTCTGAAAAATCAGCAAAACTTATGTTGCTTTTTTAATGGCAGCAGGCAAGCAGCGTTCATTTGTGAAGTCCAACTTGGAGCATGTCAAACAGTTTAACCTATGTGGCTGGCTTATCTTGCACTAAAATATTTTGGCAGGGCTATAGAAAAAACTAAGTGATACTTTAAAAAGTGCTTTCTTGTGCAAGGCATTGTAATAACCTTCTATGAGAGCACTTATTAAAATGGTGCTTCGTAACTTCTCTGAGGAAATTGTTAAAAAAATGAAAGAAAATTCCGAGCTGCATTACTTTGTGAGCTCTCACATTCTAGTGTATATGAGCTGGAGATGGATAAATGGATTTGTTATGAGGAAATCCTGCATTTAGGAAGAGAAACGCTGAACTCTAATCACATTTAGAAATATGCAGATGTGACAAAGCACTTGCCTTCTGTTTAGGTAATGATGGTGGTAGATAAAGGGTGGAATTGTGCATCACATGTAAATCATACTTCAAAGCAATTCCATTCCCTTTCCTCCCTTTAGATTCGTGGCATACAAGTTTGGTTCTGATTTAAACTTTGTTCTGATTTGATCGTGTCAGTAGAATGTTTTGACGTATTATTTTGGACTTCAAATTGTTCACATATACTGATTTTCTTTAATACTTCTGTTAGTTAGCAACATGATAAATGGTGTCCCTTATGCTCCAGATGGCACCTATAGGTTATGTTTTGTAGTATAAGCATTTATTCCCTTAGTGACAGGCTCTAATCTGTATGACTCTTGATTTTTACAGGTGCTGTGAGCGATGTTGAGATGCAGGAGCATTATGATGAATTCTTTGAGGTATGCAGAAAACAGCGAATGTTCAAAATGCACTGAAATATTCTCAGACTTAACGGAAGCAAATTGCTTAAGTGGGTTTTAGCGTATATCACAAGTAATTGGGTTCAGAGAAGACCATTTGTTTCCTCAGGTGTTTGTTTAAACTTCAGACTTTCAGTGCTAAATATTTGCTGGTGTTAATTCAGTTAGTTTAGCTTTACTGTATATAGCAGGCTTTGCTTAAAAATCATCAGCCTGTGCTATGTGACATTTGGATTCTGTAATCTCTTCTGTAAATTAAAAAAACCAACACATTACTCATTTGTATGGCTGTACATCTAAGGAATACTATATCTACAAGGCTTATGTGTGGTATTTTCAGTGTGTCCTATGTGTTAACTAAATACTGTTTGCTTAATGTTTTTCCTTAGCTTTGTATTTTATCCTTTTAGCACTGTGCTTAGAGATGGACACAGTAGATGCCAAGCAAGTACCAATTTTAAGATGGGAAATGTAAAGACTTTTCAAGGAATGGTCTTTTTGTTGTTACTAATAGTTAGATGCATCCATTCCATACTTTAGCATGTCCCAAAATTGTAATTTTATTCTCAAATCGGTTTGTGTTTAGGAAGTCTTCACAGAAATGGAAGAAAAATACGGTGAAGTTGAGGAGATGAATGTTTGTGATAACCTTGGAGATCATCTAGTTGGAAATGTATACGTAAAGGTAGGAGGAAAAGAGAAATGTTAATTTAATGTTATGACTATACATACCTGTGTAGACCATAATGATCAGAAATAAAAGTTGCTTCTGAAAATTTATGTTGGACTTTGAAAAAGAATGCTTTTCATCTTGTTTTTAAAACAAGATCTAAGTTAGTTTAAGTAAACAAGGGCTTCAGTTTTTGTACTGGTTTCTCTTAAATGCTTAAAGTTCCAGTACACTTGGAGCATTAGTATTACGTGGAGTACCCCTAAGTATTCCTCATTGTCTGAAATTGTGGTGAAAAGACTAATGGTGAAATAGCATTTGTTGTGATTAGCCCTGAATCCAAATCAGTGGAAAGCTGAGTTTTTTTAAAATTATTATTGCCTTTTTTTTTTTACCCTGATGAGACTGTCTGTCCTAGGAGCAGCTTGTAGTTTCATTAGTAGTCCTAAACCACAGCTAACATAGACTCATAGAATCACCGAGGTTGGAGAAGACCTAAAAGATCATCCAGTCCAACCGTTCACCTGTTACCAATAGCTCCCACTAAACCATGTCCCTCAATACAACATCCAATTTGCTCCTTGAACCCCCCAGGTTTGGTGACTCCATCACCTCCCTGGGTAGCCCATTCCAGTGCCTTGCCACCTTTCTGAGAAGTAATGTTTCCTAATGTCCAACTTGTTTTATCAAGAATCTTTCATCTACTTCTATTGCTTCTCTACAGTGTGAGAAATTATTTTTGCTTTTAGTTTCGCCGTGAAGAAGATGCAGAAAAGGCTGTGATTGACCTGAACAATCGCTGGTTTAATGGACAGCCTATTCACGCTGAGCTTTCACCTGTGACCGATTTCAGAGAGGCCTGTTGCCGTCAATATGAAATGGGGTAAAAAGCAGTTTCCTGTTTGCCTATGGAAGCGTCTTTTGAAGTGTTTGCATAGACAAGATGGTTGCTTGGGTGTGGGTTTTATGTGTAATTCAGAGTAGGATAAAAAAGCACTTCAGGCAGTGTTAATCTGGAGTGCCTGTAGTCAGCTTTTTGACTTTTACTGTCTTTCAGAGTTTGATCCGGGAACAAGTCAGTCTCAGTAAATGATCTTTACTGTTTTTTGTATTAGAGGCGATTAACTTCTGAATGGCTAGAGGCCTACTAAGGGCTTAGGGCAAACCCACTGTAGAGGTGAGAATTGTAACCGTCTTGAATTGTGTTTCAGAGAGTGTACACGAGGAGGTTTCTGCAACTTCATGCATTTGAAGCCCATTTCTCGAGAGTTAAGACGCGAGTTGTACGGGCGTCGTCGTAAAAAGTGAGTTTGCTTTTAAACACAATTAGAACGGATAAAACTACACATCAGTTGCGTAATGTTCAGGGGTAAACTTTTAAAACTTGAATTCTCTCTTGCTTTTTCTGACACCCACCTGTGAAAGGCATCAAGTGCAGCTAGAAAGTGGCCAGCTTAGAACAACCACAGTTATGATTCTGTCAAGAATGTGTGGATATTTTCGGGACCTGATGAGTATTCACTGTTTCTCTATAGTTTAACAGTTAATGGCTAGCTTTTGTAGCCAGTATTTGTTCTGTAGTAACAGGAGGTTAATACTAGAGCATCTGATTATTAAGATACCTTATGGAAAAGCTTTCACAGCTGCTGTTAATGCAGCATGTTTTTGTGGATGGTCCACTCTGAGTTGGATTGAATCTCTTTGGTTTTAGGAATGTGTTATTAAGATTAAGCATATTTAATTGTTGGATTTGTTCTTGTATGGAGCAGTTTTGTGTGTTTTTTTCAATCACAGAGGGAGCCTGGGAGCATGAAAATGTTTTTCCTATAAATGTCTCTAATTGGCAATATCTTAATCTGTGAGGATAACTTTAACTCTCAGAATGTGAGTTAACATGTTTGTGCCTAAATACTTTCTTAAAATATCCCAATTTCAATGTAATTTCTTAAGGTGTGTGGAAGAAAGGTGAGATACGCTCATCTTAACCTTTGGGTCACTCCCAAGAGTATGAATCTGGACCTCTCTGACTTAGGCACCAGTGTGTCATCTTTTATTGCACTAAAGATCAGACTTGCGTGTTTAGCTATGGATTATGATTGTTTTACCTATGGCCTAATTTCAGCCTAGGATCGAACAAATAAAATAGCTGACTCCTCAGAGTCTTTATTCGCCCTGTTTAAATTCTTGGTGGAGCTAAGACTGTCACTTGCATCAATAGGGTTTTGCAGGTAGATTGTATAGATCAGAATGACCTGAAAATAGTCCTTTGTTAAATGACATAATTCGAAATTTCAAGAAGAAAAAAAGAAGACTATACCAGAACTAGTGGATAAATAAGCTAATTTAGTAATTCTGAAGCTCAATATGCAAGACCTATGTATCTCCATGTCAGATTAGATTCTGTCCCCACGCTTGCTCCCGTTCCTGAGCACCTCAGCATCGAACAATATTTTGTAAAACTAGACTTGTAGCATTTGTTTATGTGGCCTTTTTAATTCTGCTGTATTTTCTACAGCTATTTAAACAGTAGCGTTTGCTTTCTTCCTCCTGTTAGTGAGTTTTCTGAAATCCTTATAACCGTTCAAAACACTCTTTCCTTGACAAGTGCCTTATAAGATATCAATCTATAGTAGCTGTGTTAGCAGTACATTCTGCGTGGTTTTAGTCATCTTCTTGAAGTCGTCAAAACTGGAGGCAGGGAAGGATTATTTGCAAAGGTTGATGGCTTCTGAAAATAGAAGGCAAAGCAGAAAACAAGCAAAAATGCATAAAACTCAGAGTTTTGAGCTGCTAGATAATGCTGTTGATTTAATGGGTTTGGACTCGTAAACGTTTTGCTGAAGGTTTTTCCTCTGTGTGCTTGACAGCTATTATTAACTGCAGAAGCAGGTGTCCCCTTTTCTTTTTGCTTCAATTAGCAGCTGCATAAAAATGCATTTGCTTCCTCTACGTGCCTCTCCTTAAGTTTTATGATTGGCAATGAACAGTGGAGTCTTTTTACAATAGTCGACTCCTCAGTGTTACGTTTGTTCAATACATAAGTGTATGATTTAACAGCGTGTGCGCCAATTTACCATTGCTCCCAATATTCCACACTGTTTTTCTTCTGTCCCGTTACTTTCATCCCTAAATATCCCACGGAATGCTACTGAAAGTGATGAAGCAATAAATTGTTCAAACTTTCTTTGAAGGCATAGATCCAGGTCGAGGTCCCGCGAACGTCGGTCTAGATCCAGAGATCGTGGTCGTGGTGGCGGAGGAGGAGGAGGAGGACGCGAACGTGACAGGAGGCGGTCAAGAGATCGTGAAAGATCTGGTCGATTCTGAGCCATGCCATTTTTACTGTATGTCTGCTAGAAAGTGTTGTAGTTTGACCAAACAAGTTCATAATGAGATTTTTTTTAAAGATGGGCTTCTGAATAAAAATTTGTAGTGATACAGTATTCTTTGTGTAACTTGTTTCTTGTTGGGGGGGGAAGGGGGGAAGTCTTTTTAACTGTCATTCCTCTATCTTGACAAATACCTGGATTAATACTATGCCTGAGGGAAAGGTGGTAAATGTATCGGAGGAGCGCCAGTCTGGGTTTTTTTTTTATTTTTTATTTGGATATGATTTGAACTGTTGATGAAAATGTGTGTGTATATAATATAAAATATTATATACATATTAAAAAAAAAATAATATACTGCTTAAGAAACAGTTACTCATATAAGTTTCCCTTTTCCGCTATGCTGTCTGCTTATTTAGGTTAGTTTAGGCACATTTAAAAGGAAGGCTGTGCGAAGTGCATTTATTTACCAAGTAGAAACGCTTAGTTACCAAATGTATGTTTGTTTGTTACCAGAAGTCTGTGCTCTGTCTATCAATGTGACTGTGGCATTTACAATAAATCCAGTTTCTTGGTGTAAAATCTAAAGCCTTTTTTCTAAGCACTCTGGAGTAGTTGTGTTGCTACTCCTGGCAGTGCCAGAGTTCATAGTTGAGGGTTTTTGGTTTTTTTGATTCTTGACTGATTTTCCTCATATTTGCTAGAACTGAAGCTACCTATTGCAATGCATGGGAGGGGTGGGAAACAGTATTTTTATCTCGGTAGCAATGAGTTTCTGTATTAAAAACTCATGCTCCATACAGCAGGAAGCATAGAATCTACTGAAAGAAACAAAAGGCCTGAAATAGAAGGCCCTAATTTCTTAAGAGGCTGGATTTTTTCACTGTGTTCTCCCAGCTGTTGCTTAATGAAAGTGTTTCCCTAGTGTTCCAGACAACAGAGGACTAATTGGATGCTAAGGAAAATACTGGTTTTTTTCCAGTTTTACTCACTTTTGAAGAGATGTAAAGTGCAATGGAAGCTGACAAACAGGTGGCAGTTTCTTCACAAGACTTTTTATGTCTTGGTTCAGGTGAATGGCACAACAGCTGTGTATCTTAGGTTGTGCATCCCTTCAGGAGTTAAAAGTTTAATTGAACTGTTGCCTGAGAGACTGTACAGCGTACTTGCCATTTCAGGTCATTCGTGTCTGCTTTTATTCAGCTCATGAGGTAGCATGAAGTTATGGACAATGGTCATATTTATGTCCATTAAACTGCCTAATGCAGTATAGCTTTCTGACACCACAGAGAATTTAGCAGCTCTTTAGTTCTCTGAGTATGGTAACTTGCTAAGTGATATATCTGCTCCTTAATCATTTAATTTAACTAAATAAAAGGACGGATAATAAAGGATATGGAAGTGTTGCATAGACAGATTAACAAACCAGCTCCTCTGTCTCAAAAATAAATGCAAAATCACTTTGCTCGCTGTAACTTGGAGATGGCAAAGAAAAAGATATTAAGAAGTGTGCATTTCTAATTGAATATGCATTGTCTTTTAGAACTATATTCCTGTACCAATTTAAACTGAGTTTATTAACATTTGTTCTGGGTGGTTTGACCAGCCAGATTGTGGGCTTTATTCTGCCAGTAACTTTTACAAGGAGAAATATCTCTACGTGGAGACAGCTTTGCTATTTATATTCTGTTGCAAATACATGGATTATGAATTCTTTTTCACTGGGAGAAATTGATTGATGCCTAGAATAGATGGCTGAACTGAAACCTGTTGTATGCCTGCTAGGTATTAGGAACTGATAACTTAGTTCTGGTTTAAAGGATGTTAATCCAGTTCCTCAATGAGACATAGGATTATTAGTGATTTAATTTAAATTGCAAGCTCAAAAAGATGAGAATAGCCACTAGTTTTTAATACTAGTTTGCTGTATAAACAAGTTCATTTTAGACTCATATAAATGTATCTCTATAATGGCTTTCATCTGTTTATCTAAGCACTGCTGAACAGCAAGTACGTTTTTTGTGTGAACAGATAGCAAACAGTTGCTTTCCTCCCCCTCTTGTAACTGGAAGATGTCTTAAAGGGCACTGAAAGCAATGGGTTTTACTGGTGATGCCATTCAGCATATAAACTAGAAGCATTTGACATCTGAAACGTAAACTGCACAAACGTAGTTAAACGTGGTAGTCCAAACTGGATTCATTTACCAATGCAAAGGTAGGGAATCCTACCCACCCATTCTGTTCTTATTTACATTGTGTTTAGAGTTGAGTTAAATTTCCACACCTCCCCACCCCCCATAGGTTCCTATATCTCACAAATACATTGTTGTTGGCTCTTAGCAGTGGATCTTAAGGAATTTCTTTACCTCAAATAAGTGACAGCATACAGTATTTTCTGAAGTCCGAGTCAATTAGATTGAAACTGTTAATCCCGAGTGGCTTCCTCTCAATTGTATTTGGCTCTTATTCTGTGAAAATGCTGCTTGTCCATGAATATGATGTATGTTGAGACTGTAAAACCAAATGGAGAAAAAATTGTTCAAAAATAAAGCCTTTTTTTTACTAAGAATCTGACAAAAATTATCCCTTTCCTTTAGATGGGATGCTGTTCTATAAACGACTCATGAGGACCATAGGCTACGCATTTCAACTAACCAGCTTTTGGCTCAAGTCGCTTTTTTAACTGCTACTTGTTTTTGTAGGGCTGGTGGAGCACGCCTTAAATACATAACAAACAAAACAATGGTATTTACTTGATACAAGTTGAAGTATCAAAAGACTGGAACTTAGTGGGTTGGTTTCTGTTTATTTTCCTAACCCGATAAGGGCTCTGGTTGAGTAGTCCTGTAATTTTCTATTGTGGTAATCGATGGAGAACAAGAATGCTGATTTTAATGGGGAAAAAGAAAGTATGTTTAGTTAAGGAAACAAGTGGCTGAGAAGGGACAGTTTTTTGAAGGCTATTTATTTACCCAGTGTTGCGTGGTTTGTGCTGTAAAACTTTGGCAATGGACACAACCAGCAGTTCCCACTGTCTTACTTACACAGTTGCAGCTTGTACTTGGCCTCAAGTTGCACCAGGGCAAGTTTAGGTTGGATATTAGGAAGAGCTTCTTTACAGAAAGGGTAGTTAGGTACTGGAATAGGCTCCCCAAGGAGGTGGTTGAATCGCCATCCCTGGTTGTGTTTAAGAGCCGTTTGGATGTGGTGCTCAGGGATATGATTTAGTGTAGGGTTTTTAGAGTTAGGGTACTGGTTAGGCTGCGGTTGGACTTGATGATCTTCAAGGTCTTTTCCAACCTGGGTAACTCTATGATTCTAAGTATGCTGCCTTTAACATAGCAGAACGTGAACTGCTTTTGTAACATATAGGGAAAGTATTCATCACTGTGTTCCCCAAGCACTAACTTAAGGCTGCTCTGAAAGTCAGTCCTACTTCAGGAAGTATCACAGCTGGGAAAAAAAATGATATTGAGTTGGTGTGTGCTCACATCAGCTGGTAAGGAAGTAATACCTAATAGGTAAGATTGTCATAGAAGAGAATACTTAAAGCTGAGCTTGAGGTGTATACAACTGAGCATAACTTTACATAGGAATGTGTCAATTTCCATTTGAAAGAATCAGAATTGCAGCCAAAAGTCTGTCGAACAAATCAGCCTGTCTTCACATTGAAGAGATATGTGATGCATTCTAAAACAATGCACAAGTATTTCTGAATTTATCCAGTCAACCAATTTTATTTATCATATTCACAAATGTCTCCTGGTTCTTTTTGCAGTTATCAAATTACTAATTACACGTATATAGAAAGTGGAGCTTGTCTCTTTAACTACGTGAGTGATCCATCCTCATCAGCAGTGTGCTCAGAAGTCAAACTATCATGCTTAATTTCCAATATAGCTAAACTCCAGCAAGAAGAAAGAATAGCAAAAGGACAGTGCTATCCACAGCTGCACCAGAGCTATTTTAAAAGGTCCCCATCTTGTGAAGATGAAAGTCATTTCAGCACATGCGAAGTGGGAGAGGGAAAGGTGATGGTTATCAGATGTGTACATTCCTTATTGTATTCCAGTGGTTGTTAGCTCAGTACTTTTCTCGTTCCTTGAGTTTTGGTGGTTGCTTTCTAACCAGATTGTTTTGACAGGACTAAAGGCGAATAGAAGTTACATGCATTCATACATCAGCAGAGCAGCACTGTAATAGCTGCTGATGACATGATGGCATTCAAGTGAGGCTTTGGGCAGCGATTTCTCAGGCGAGCTGTGACCCTATGGAACAGTTTGTGTGAGTACAGTTTTCCCTTCAGTTGTCAGTTTCCAAAGCTGCTCTTTTGGTTGAGTCTGGAAGAATTAAAAATGAATAAATAAATAACATTCCTGCCCTGGTTTTACTGGGCTATGAGACAAACTGTGGATACAGGCTGTGCATAGCAAATGAGCCGATCTCCCTGCCCCTCTGTTTTTCACGGAAGGCCCTGTAGTCTGCCAGCTTTAGGCCTGCTGTGTTTGTGCTGCCACCTGGCTCAGTTTCAAGCGTTGCCACCTATGCAGATAAATTTTGGCTGTATTTCCAACCCGTTTGCACTTGATTCTTGAAGCCATCTGAGATTCTAAATAAGAGAAAGAAAGGACAAGTTGCTTCCATTGCAGTACATGTTCTGGGCCTGAGGCCTACGGGAAGAGCCAAAGGAGCAACTGCTCTCCTTTTCCTGCTATCTCATTTCCCCTTCAGAGCTAATACTTGTGTTTAAGAGAAAGCTGAGAAGGCTGCACAGCTCAGAACAGTCCTGTGACTTTTATTACTGTCTCTTTCTTCTGTCTCCTTAGTGAATGTGGAAGAGGCTTCATCTCTTCTTCCACCTGTGCTGATGAAGGGGAAAAAAATGCCCAGCAGCTTTAAGAGGAAGGCTTGATAAAAGAACAGTGAGGCAGTACGTGGAAAAGTGATTTGTGGACAAAGCGTAAGTATAAAGTGAGTAGACTGCACTACTGGTCTTAAAGTTGTTGTATGGCTGGGCTAGGAATGGGCAAGGGAAATTCCAAAATGGAAGACAGGCCAAAATCTGACCAAGGAATACCCTCATTAAGGCCTGGAGCAGTCTTTTCATAGCCTCATTAAGATCTGGAGCAGTCTTTTCATTCTGGAGGGCTTTGACTCATGATTTTTGACTCTTTCACATGACCATGTTAACCACAACAGAGAGAAATGCCCTTCTTTGCTTAGCCTCCAAGGAAGGAATACTTTGGTCTTTAGCCAGCTACATGAGTTTCAAACACACACATGGTAGCAACTTTTAACACTGGACAGAATAAACGTCTTCAGCAGAGGGAACAGGTTTGTAGATGAGGGGAGAGTAATGGATGATGTCCTTCATGTGGGGCTACGGGTGACTTAAGCAAGGTTTCAGGCAGCCTCTCGCTCCATCTAAAATGTGTTTTTGCAGTTTGAATGGGTAACTCACCGGAGAAGCGAAAACTGGCTGGGTCATTGGGCTTAGAGGGCAGTAATAATCCTTACTGCTGCAACTTTGACCCACTCTGCTTCCTCCTGAAGGAACTTGGAAAAACTGTATATCCCCTTCCTTATTGCCCTGTAGCTAATTTAAGACAGTTCTGCCCATCTTCTGTTTTCTGTTCTTCAGTGTTTCCTCTCAAGTCACATACCTCTCTGCACATTCTTGTTGCAACGTATTGTTTCTATGTTGGCTGTGTTGTGCCTCTTTTGAAACGCAGCTCACCAGATCGGATATGGTACCTCATCTAAGAGCACCAGTGCCAAGTGCCATGTCTCCTGCAGCCTATATTCCTATTTGCGTAACCCTGTATGATGTTTGTTTTTTTCACAACAGTGGGGCACTGCTGACTTACAACAATTTTGCGTGACGCTATAATCGTGCATTCCATTCCACGCAATTACTGTCCAGATAGTGGTTACACGAGTGGTCACATTGCTCCTGCCTGGCCGTAAAATTTTGCATTTGTCCTTATTGGCCTTATCCTACTCTGCCATCTCATTGCTACAGTCTGTTAAAGATCACTTCAAACTATGATTCTGCCCTCTAAATTGTTTGCAGCCTCTCCCACATGGTTAAAATAAAATCTGGTGTGGCTCCACTTGAGCTGCTTTTTCCTCCCTTTGTGTAAAAGCATTTTATGTGTTCACAGCTTCTGTGATAGCCATGAGTTCTCCCTTCCCAAACAGGCTCTGAGTACCACCAATGTACCATTAGTTCTCTGGATGACTTCATTAAGTTCTCACAACAAACTTCCTTTACCTGATGTTCCGAGTTCCCACTCAATACTGTTTGTCCTTTAGTCACTGACTGCAAATGTTCAAGGGGTCTCTCCTTTACCTTTCAGTCCTCAGTGAATCTGTTCAACACTAACACAAGAAACAGCAATTTCTGCTTGCCGTTCCTAAACAAGATGTTTATTTCTATATTAATGTAGAAATACCTGTTATGCAGATCAAGCAATAGCGTCAGTTGTATACTAGGCCTTCCTCCAATTCCTCTTGTTCCTTAGGAGAAAAATAATGCAAAGTAATGGCAGATGATCGTCAATCTCAGGAAATGGCTTAAGTGCTCCATGGCACCGGTAGTGAATTGCTGATGTATAGAAGTTACTCACAAGGGCAGGTTAAGGATTAATCTAAGCGTCCCACAGATTGGGCTCAGTTATGGTGGTCTAACTAGGATGCAGTCACTAAAAGCTTTGTATATTCACTTCTTGCCACCATGACTTGCTACTAACATCAGCAGCAGAGTGTGGGTCTGTGTGACTACAGATAAGTTTCAAGTCTTTTTCTTTAGACAAAGCTCCCTCTTCTTGTAAGTGTATCCAGTTTACCTGAGAGATGAAATGCTGAGCGCAGAGCTGTGGTGCAATTACAGATACCTCTAATTAGCCTGGCACATTATGTTCAGATAGTTTGCAGCACGCCTAGCGCTGTCACTTGCTCTATACTAGTCGTCTTTGAGGTGCTGTCTGTTTCACACTTTGTAAGATGCATCGAGTCCATCTGTGCTGCCAGCTTCGTATCTCAGCACCCATCTGCCTGAGTTTGCAGTGGCTGCTGCAAGGCTGACACTTCAGAAGCAGAACAGCTGACTCTGTGCCTCTTCCCTCAGTCTGAAAGGCATCAAAGATAAAAAAGGTATGGCTTCACCACCCCCCCTCCCCCATTTGGGCTCTGTAGATACGCTGTCAGTTTGCAAACATTTGCATGCATTTTCTTGAAGTTATGACAGCGTTCCAGACACAAATATTCACGGGCTTATGTTCCATAGATCTCAGCCCACATTTTGTCTTCATTTCCTCACTAGAGAGCCCTCTGTGCCCCCAGGACCAGCCTCAGATTGGCCCCATCCAGTCATCACCTCCCTTCTGCCATTTTTACCACCCTGCTCCTTACTCCTTATTTTTATACAGCGTGCAATTACGATGTCATACGGCTATCTGTGGAGCAGCTATGCATACAGACGGAAGTGCAACTCCTTCCATTACCTAAAACACGTGAACACTGAAGGGTAAGCCACATTCAAAGCCTCAAATTGCCTTTGTACCCCAGGGCGGATTGCGGCCCACCGCCATCGCTCCCCATGCGCAGGGGGGCGGACATTTTCCACCTCAGCTGCTCACCCCGCGCCATCTTGCGATTGGTTCCCATTATATCGCCGACGCCCCCGTGGAAACCAATTGTAGAGAGTATCGTCGCCTCCTCCTTCATCGAGGGGGCGGGTTAAGGGGAGAGGCGGAGCCGAGGCTCGCCGGGCTCTTCTTAATGCGGCGGACTGCCCCACGCTTCTCGCCTGCAGCGGCATCGCCGGAGCGCCCGCCCCGCCGGTGAGGTGGCGGATCTCGGTGGGGGATGGGGGAGGAGGGGTCGATGCCCGTCGTTGCATCAGCCCCGGGACGGCCCGCGTGGGTGGAGGGCGGGTGGGCTTTTGGTTTGGGTGTTAATCGGGATGGATGGACATGGGGGAGGCGGAGGAATGGGGATGCTCCCTGCAGGCTGGGCTTGGGGTGGAGGAGGAGGAAGGCTGCTTTCAGGATGGCTTCCACTATGGCATGCTGCTCCTTACTCTCGCTCTAGGGCTTCTCCCTGCTACCGTCGGAGTCTCTTACGGGTCGGTGTTGTGTTAGGGGCTGAAAATCTCGTTTTGTTTGCTTCTTGTTTCGTGCATTCCTTCTGCCATGCTGGGCGATATCTAACGCTCGCAGCAACCTTAATGATCCCGATGGTGATATGGCTGAGCCAGAGCTGCTTGGCTGGTAGGTGACCCTCACCCTGTCCTCGGGTGGCTGCTCTCCTGTTCAACTTCCTCACCCCAAAGCCTATGACCGTGGAGGTTTGGAAGCGTGCTGGCCTTGTTCCGGCTGAGCTGCTCAGCGTGTACGTATTTACCTTTCCAACAAGGCTGTTTGCTGAGCCCAGACGCCAGCCCTGCCTTCTGACAAACTCCTCCTGGTCAGAGGAGGGAAAGCCTGGGCTGCGGAGATGGGCAAACCTGGGCCATCAGGTCTTCTGTGAGATCTCAGAGCATTGCTGTTCTGTGGCTGGGGTACATCTGCAGTGGGGTGGCTGCTAATAGAGTAAAGCAGAGATGCTCTGTAAGGCCTATTGTTTTGGCACACCCTCCTTTTTGGCAACTTCTTGTTACCATGTGGCATCCCCTGGGCACAGCCAAACGTGCTTCCCGCAAGCCAGGGCAGTCCTAAAAGCCGTAGTGGTAGCAAGGTCACTGGGGCCCTGCTGCAGGCCTGCCAACTCAGGTACATAATTAATCTGCTGCTGGCAGCCAGCTGCTGGGAGGGCCTGGGCCAGCCCTGGTTGTTGGCAGCTGCCTGCTGCCCACCTAGGGCTGCTCACACTGTTCCTCTGAGGAACTGAACGCTTCATGTTTTCCCTGGCTGGTTGTATGCACGACAGTTACCAGAGTGATGTGAGGTGCTTTGCAGTAGAAGTTGTGATGTCCTAGGGAGGCAGGGGTGTGGTGTATTGGCTGCTACTGAACAAGTAGCAAAGCACCATAAGAAAAACTCAGCTGTCTGATAATCTCCTGAATCACAGAATTGTTAAGGTTGGAAAGACCACTAAGATCACCTAGTCCAACTGCCAGCTCTTTCCCACCGCATCCTCTAACAACGTCTCTCAGCACCCCATCCTTGAACACCTCCAGGGATGGTGACTTTACCACCTCCCTGGGCAGCCTGTGCCACTGCATCACCAAAATATAGCTGTGGTGCTTTCAAACAGCTTCCAAAGGCAGTGTATATACTGCTACTTATGGTAACCTTTAGAGATCCTCCAGCTCTCTAAGACCCTGTGGCACCACAGAGCAAGCAGAACAACTGCTTTTAGCTGGTTTACTCATTCGCAGACCTGCTTAGCATCAAAGCTTACCATTTTCAGGCTGCAACGTGGTAGAATCCTTTATCTCATCTTTGGTTGAGCAGTCAGCCCTTAGGGCATCTCCCTGTGATGCATCTTGTACACCTGCCTTTAGACAGCTTAATTTTGGCTTCAGACAAGACTGGAGTTAATTAGGTTCTCGCACACATGATACTCTGTACATGTCTGTATTAGTGCTGACATGGTATGCTGTAAACAGCCTTAGAAACTGTAGCTCCTATCATCTGTGGAGTGAGTTCAACCTAGGTTGTCCAGGGATTAATTTCACCCACTGGCCTTCAATGCTATTCCTTGCAAATTCTTTGCGTAGGAATTGAGGAGTACTTCAGCTCTTGGGTTCCCTGTGGAGATTGATGCTGAGGTGTGGCTTTGTCCACGAGGCTCTCTGGATCTCTTACATCTGTCTGTGCCCCAGTGCGCTCCATGCTTTAGGTTTAAGTGACTGTGTGTAATTTGGCTTTCTAATTTTTCTGCCTTGCGTGCTCTGCAGATATAAGGGCAGAAGTTAGTCAGGTTTTTCTAGCCAGGCTCTGCCCACATCCCCAGCAGTTTCTGGGAGCGTTTACTTTTATGGCAAACCTCTGTTCAAGCTCTCAGAAGTTCCCTACTGAGGATGGGCAACCCTTTCTGCAGCCCACCACCCTCTGGGTATGCCAAGCAGTGTTCATTCACTGTTCTCTCCCCTGTCTGTCCGTCTGAGAAGGCAGTCAGGATAGTGAAGAAGTTGCTGTCTTTTGTTTTGGTAATTTCTGCTCCTTCCTTTTTCCCCCAAGGATGACCCCACTAGGAAGGTTCACGAGCTTCCTGTGTCCTGATGTATACATCTTTGTGTGAACCTGGTTGTCCTATGCGGACACTTGACCCATTTTGTTAGAGTTGCCTTAGATTGGGCTGGAAGTGGCAGGAGGATGTTTGGGGTAGTGTCTAAGGAAGCTCGTTGATAGGACTGCAGGAGTTTGGAGGTCTTCCTGTTGGTTCTGAGCACAGCCAGCCACTGGGCTCTTGTCTTGTTCTGGATGAAGAGCAACAAGTCATTGCTGCTGCTCATAAGTCTTCACCGGGTACTGTGGTAAAAATTCACTTTGAATTCCTGAGTTTGCGGTGGGATTTTGTCCTTGTTCAGCATCTAAGACATGAGATTGGCCATAGCTGTGACTGGTTCTCTACTACCATGATTAGAATTTGACTTTATAAATGTATACGCACATTCCTATATACTTTGAAGTGCGTGAGTGTGAGGTTATTTAAAATCATGCCTAATAAAGCATTTTGAAGGGAACTGCTGAATGGGGGCTTGTGTAGTTCATCTAATCCAGCTCCACTGCAATGAACAGGGAAGAACAAAATCTGCTTCCTTTATAAGCTGTTGCTGTTACCTTCCCATGTGTTGAAGTGGTGTGATCCTTTCACAGCAAGGTACCTTTATTAGATGGGCTTTATAACTGTTGCCAGCATCTACGCCCAATATTGTATCCGCCATCTTGAGCTCCTACATGTGGTTTGGGGAGAGTTTGATATTTCCTCAATACTTCTGCTTTACTAAATAAAGTGCTGTTGTTTTGAACCGTGAGCCTGGCACCTCCTAGAAATAGAACTGAGACTCGCTGTGGAGCTAGAAATAAACACTTTTAGCAACGAAGACTGATAGTGTTAAATTGTGTATGGTTACGGTATACGAGCTCTCTTGGACTGGCGTTTCTCAATGTAGTCTAATAGAGGCTGCATCCTATCTTGGCGCTCAAGCATATATCAGCCCAGATAAAGTAAAATGGTGTTATTTTGGTAGCATGGGAGTTCTTTCATCCAGATGTTGAATTATGTTAAGCTTTTGTCTTGAAAGCTGGCACTTCCAGAGGCTTCTTTCCTAAATGGAGGCGATTTAAGTGCCATGAGCGTTTTCTTCTAACCAGCACGTGAGAAAGGAATGGGTATGTATAAAGCAGTAGTGGTTAGTGGTGCACGTTAACTTGCAGGATCAAATGCTAAAGTTCACTGATCCTGTGATGTTTTCCAGTCTGCCAGCAGACCATCAACACTGCCTGTCTGAGCTATGTCTGTTTTGCAAGCATTTGGCAGAAGTATGGGGATGAGAACCTTTCCAGGTCTGGTACAATTCAGTAACACAAAGAGCCGTGAATCCTGCTGCAAAGAAAGTGATGAGTAAAACCACGTTTTGTACTGTTTCAGCCAGACTTTTGCCTTCAATGATAGTAAGGGAGATGGCTGGGGTAGGGGAAATCAGTTTCTTTCCACTAATTTCTTTCCACATATTTCTCAATCACCCAGCAGCTTACTGTGCTGCCTCATAGCTGAAGTGTTTGTGTGCTACATCCCTGTATCTGCACATTCAGCGTTAATTTGGTGTTAGGAGGAACTTCTGCATTTGGTTTCCTTCTCAAGGGTGAAGGGAAATCTACAAACATTCCTGTTCAGAGCCTCTTTCTATATTGTGTACAGGATCTTTGGGTGTTTGCCCTGTACAGCTCTTTCACCCGTGGTGTCCCCACAAGAGTATATCCTGCAGACTGAAGTATTTTCTATTCCTCTTTCTGTCTGCTGAGCTTACAGAAGTGCAGACAATCCCAAAGATCTATAGCTTTCATGAAGGTGGGATGTGGAGGCAGGGCAGAGGGTAGAATAGGAAATGCAGGAAGAACAGGGGTCAGATGGCCCTCAGTTGCTTTTGCTCAGTACCTCTGCTGTGTGGCTCTCTTTATCCTGCCCATAGAACTCAGCTTTGCTTTGTTTGGCAGCTTTCCCCTCCTTCCACCGTAGAAGTGGGATGAGTATTTTTTTCCTAAGAGAGACTGTTTCCTGATAGTGTTTTGGTGTTGTTTTATTTAATTTGCAGGATCTGCATCTTTGAAGAAGATTCCAGTTGCGTGACCCACTGTACTCTTTCTCCCAAAGAAAGTCCAGTCTACTGTGCCTTTGCCTAAGAAAATGGAGAAGCTGATGTCAGAGAAGCCTGTTCCAGTATCTAAGGTACACATTGATCTTTGGGAATGACTGCTTATCTTTCTCACGAGAATTTAGGGACACTGTCTGCTTTCTGAGGGTTTTCTAGTTTTGGGGGGGTTGGAATTCTCTTGAGGCAGATACTATTGAGACCAGTGGCCTTTGTGCAAGAGTTTTCAAGATTACAAGTAGCTGTGGAGCCTCTTGGCACCGCTTTGCAATTAGCCATGGAGTAGTCTTCCTCTCTTTCTCTTGGACAGGAGAGTCATTATTTCTGGGGGGTAGCTTTTTGTATAGGAAATGTGTCTCCCACAAGATCGCTCTGCTCTTTTGGAAACCAGCACCATGATAATTTCTGTTTGGGTAGGCTGCCCTCAGAAAAACTGCATGCTGAAAGACTGGAGAAGAAAGATCAGTTGATAAAGAGGCAGAACCAAGAATAAAAAGACTATGAGTAACACAATTTTTAGCTATTGTTGTTGTAGGCAGTTGTAGGACAATTACTTGAGTGAGGGGCTGCCTGTGCTGCTGAACTTGAACAAGTTTGACAGTCTCAAGAGATACTCTAGCCTCATTACATCAGGACATATGCATCACAGTAGATTCTAATCTTTTTCTCTTCAAGGATGAAATGCATTCCCTTCCTTCCCAGGCCAAGCCAGATACGAACTCATGCCCTCATGCTTCTGGCAAATACTTCCTCCCTAGTGGGACAGACCTTGAGGACTGTAAGACTAATGAGAAGGAAAGGAAGTGGATTCGTCCAGATACACCCAGCAAATGCACGTGGAAGCTTGGGAAACCCATCTCTGCTTCCCCCCATCGTCATATGTCTCTGTAAGTCTTACTCTTCTTTGCTTGCTAGCTTTCAGCACAGGACTTATCCTGGTCACCTAAGTGCTATATGGATTTAACAAAAGGTGGCTGATTTAACCTGGTGCTTCTTAAGTTCAGTGCATAAACAAAACTAAGAACCCACATTAAGCATGCAAAGGGCCTTGCACCAAAGAAGTTAAGTGATGTGAAACTGCATGCACTGGAACTAGATTACATGAAGTAACCTGGCAAGCAATTCTCTGACTAGATGAACAATTGCACTATAATAGCTTGTAAAACAGCTGACTGTGAGCAGTCTTCCTGACTTGTGCCAGGAAGAAGTTCAGAGCACATAGTTCTTGCTTCAGTACTTGGCTTGATGTATGATTAATCCTAGAGTTCTGGATCAGGCACTTATCTTACAAATGTATATCTAATAGATAGTTTGGTTTAAGAGAATGTTGGAGTCTGATAGGAAGGGGAGAAAGCTGGGTGTAATAAAACATCAGAAACACTTTGTGTTGCTACTCCATGAGCTGCCTTCTGACTTTGTTTGTCTGTGTGTCAGGCCAGAGCCTCCAAACATTCTGCCCAACATCCTGAATAAAGTTGGCAACACACCGTTGGTGCGGATCAACAAGATTGGGAAGCACTTTGGGCTGAAGTGTGAACTCTGTGAGTACTTCTGTGGACAGGAGAAAGGAATGAGAAACACTGCTTTGGAAACACAGGCAGTTCTGCTTCATAGTGTTGTGGAACTCAGGCGTAAGAGGAATGCAGGGACTCTAGAAAATGGAATTAAAACTCCTTTAATTCAGCAGGTTTTCAGGTTTTTAAGTTATGATAATCTAACGTGCCTTCCAATTAGCATTATATACAAGGATTCTCCCTCTCTTTGGGTGAGGATGATTTGTATTTATTGTATGAAGCTTTTAACTGTTTCTAGTATCTGTGGTTTTCACTAGTGCACAAAGTGCACGATCTGCAAGTTGTCACTGAAGATCAAAGAAAACGATAAAAGGGTTGAAAGTGCCTCAACGAAACCTTTCTTTAAACTGGGGATATCTGGAGCCAAAACCCACTGGTGATGTGAATAGAACAGAGCTCTTCATGCAAAGGGAATCCCCATCTCTGCTTCTGTATACGGAGTGGTGAATTGTGCCAGATATGTTAACAGCTACTCTTGCAGATGTGTTAGGCTCAGCAGCAAACTGCTGTTTAAGAACACTGCCTGGTTTCTTTGCTTCCAGTGGCAAAATGCGAGTACTTCAATGCTGGGGGCAGTGTGAAGGACCGCATCAGCCTGAGGATGGTAGAGGATGCTGAGAGAGCTGGGATCTTGAAGCCTGGAGACACAATCATAGAGCCAACCTCTGGAAACACAGGTAGGGGATGTAGAGGTCATAGCAAAAAGTGGGGAAGGTGTTCTTGTGGGTTTCCAGGAGGAGGCAGACCTGAGACGTGTGGGTGGAGGCTGCCTGTGCAGAGGGGAGCAGTGTTTCTTCCCTTTCATATTAAACAAACAAAATAAAAACCAGAAAAAACCCCCACAATTCTTCAATGTGCTATGCTGACCAGAACAGCAAGGAAGAAAGTTTGTTTGCAGGGGCTCTTAGCTTTATTATTATTATTATTAAGGAAAGTATTAGGCCAGATTCACTAGGGTCTCTAAGTTCTATTCAGGAGTTCAACTGAAACTGTTGGAAATCAAGCCCCAAAAGACCAGTGTAATGCTGATCTTCTGTTTGGAAAGTCCCATAGTCCTTGGACACACAGTCTCTCAGATGAGGTTGGCCTGGCCTGAGAATTGGCCTTTCCCTTAGTGGTGCAGTTGAGCTGGGAGACGAGCTGCGTCCCTACAGCACTGTTTGTTGACACAGCCCTTGCACTCCTAGATCTTCAACAGGTTTCCCTTGGACCAGCATTTCCTTGGAGGGCTGGTGGAAGGAGCAGTCCCACCAGTCCAGGGCCAGGGAAGAGCTTTAGTACTATTAAGTTCAGTGCTGTCTTGTTTTACTTAGTTCTAGTGCCTGTAACGCACTGGAAAAGGATTTGTTTCCACCTCCTTGAAAAATTAAATAGAATTTAAAGGTATTTGAATTACATGACATTTTTTTATATGGGTCTTTAACCTCTATACAATTCTGAACCAGGCAGAAACAGAGGCAGCTTTGGACAAGCAAGTTTCTCTGTAGAATATGTCATGGGCATATGTTGATACTGTGCCTGGTACCCAAAACAGCAGGGGAGGTGCCATGCATCCCTACCTCAGATTGCTCATTGGCCAACCTCCGCTGCTGTTTTGGGTACCAGGCACAGTTTCTTCATCTTGCAGAGAAGTAATATGATAGCAGGTGTAAGTGTCTTGATTGGGAAGATATTCTGAGCTTAACTGCTCAAGCAGGCAGTTGAAGATCTGTTGAAAAGGCAGAAATCAGACCAGAAGTGCAGACATAAACTAGAAATGAGGTGTCTCTAACAATCTAGGCGTTTCACTGTTGTGACAAGTTGATGTAATACGTTACAGCCACTATCACGCCAGGCATCTATATTTTGTTGTTTTAGAAAGGAATTAGTTTAGGAACATTGCAAACTGGGGATTTAATGCTGAGTGAGTAATGCAGAATAATAAGGGAGAGATGGCAAACAGACAAGAGGGAGGTGAAATGTAGACCACTGGCTTTCCCATGTGCATGCATTGATAAATATATATAAATATACATTTCCCCCACCCTTGGCTAAGCTTTCTTTGGTCTGTAGTCCTCAAAGAACCAGCGTCTGTAACTCCTCCTCTCTTCAGAAGTCAGAAACTTTGTCACTCCCCTCTAAAGACATTGTACTCAATGTACTCTCTCTTTGAGAATCTGATTAAAGCAAAGGCATGCCTAAGCTGGAGTTGTGGGTTTTGGTTTTTGTTGCTTCTCACTTAATGCTCTTCATGTCTCTGCGTGTTTCCAGGAATTGGGCTGGCCTTGGCTGCAGCAGTGAAGGGTTACCGCTGTATCATCGTGATGCCGGAGAAAATGAGTATGGAGAAGGTCAGATCTGCTTTTTGTTTCTTATTTTAAAGTAAGATTGCTTGCACTCATGGAGTTCACCATGCAAATGAGTGCTGTAGCTTTAGCAGTGATGTAGGCTCTTGGGTTCCAAACTGCTGGCCAGATGGACTTCTGCTGAAGGGTGCTTGCCAAGTGTTAGGAGAGATCCTGACTGGACAGCCATGGACAGAATTGTGTTTAAGTCCTGTGCCTGCAGCATTGTCAGTTGGGAAACTTTCATCACAGATATCAAGGGAACCTGAGATCTACACAGCAGATTGAAGTGACAACCTGTCCATAGGTTAGCTGTCCCCCAGTGAGCGAAGGAGCAAAGGGGAGGCAGTGGCTGAAGCTTCAAATGTTCTTTGGTTTTGCCCTAGGCTGAGCCTTGGGGAAGTCTGCTTTCAAGTTAACATGCTGAGAGATGCTGGCAAGGTTCTGAATTGTGTCACCACAACTCAGGAAGGAGAATGCCCACTTACCTTGGGAGTAGAAAGGAGAAAACTTCTAGCTCTAGAGCGAGCCTTTGTCAGGCTTCCACCTAGGGTGACACTGTGCCTGAGGACAAGAGAGTGGAGAAGAGATCTGGTTCTTCACGATGGAAGCAGCAAATCAGTATCAGGAAAACCACTTATCTCAATGGAGTAATAGTCCCTACAGACTCAAATGTCCAGAATGGCAGCAGGAATTTGACTTTGACCTCCCAGGTAAAGCTTCTGGTTTTTTTTCTGATAGTCTTTGTTTGCTACAGGTGGATGTCCTGAGAGCTCTGGGTGCTGAGATTGTGAGGACCCCAACTACTGCCAGATTTGATTCTCCTGAATCTCACGTGGGTGTAGCATGGAGACTGAAGAATGAAATCCCCAACGCACATATCTTAGACCAGGTAAGAACAAAGCATCAGAGCTGTAGGTGTGTCACAACAAGAGGTATTGCTGCGTTGGTCCTTATGTCCATGGCTGAAAGTTCCTACAATGTAGGGGGGTGTCTGTGAGGGGAAAAATATCCCACTAAGTGGTCACTGTGCCGCAGGGTAATGAGCTGTTATATTCACTAGTGAGCTGTTATATTCACTAGAGGGCAGCAGTAAGCCTATGTTTTACAGAAGGTGGAAAAGAAAAATGTGGCTTTCTCTACTGAATTGATGGTACCTTGTGGAAGAATTGGTACAAGGGTCATCTTTTTAAAAGAAACTGTCCCACAGCCAGGTCTGATTTTACTGGTAGCTTAGAAATACCCTTATGCCAGTTCATTTAGGGAGGATGCACCTCTCTGCAGTCATTCTGTGTAGGTCCAGATAATAGATAAAGAAACAGCCTGGAAAATGTATGTAGTAGTTGAGGAGCTTGAAGAACATTTGTAACGTTCTTGAAATGTCTAATGGTGTCGATGTTTTTTTCTGGTCTACTGAATGGTCTTTTTGTCTGTCAATGCAGTACCGTAATGCCAGCAATCCCCTGACACACTATGACACCACAGCTGAAGAGATCCTGCAGCAGTGCGAAGGTAAGACTGCTCTGCTGCTGGTTTCTTCTTTAATGAGACTTTCATATTCTTTGTTGTTACAGTCTTGGAGAATGGGACCCACGACGGTTAATTCTGTACATATGCCTTTGTGTCATTAGAGAACTGCTTTACTCCAGTTCTCTTACTAATAAACTGTTTTCCATTAAAGATGGATGCTTTGTTTTTAAGGTTCTCCAGGTGGAGAAAGTAGTGATACTTAAATCATGTATGAGGGGAAAAAAAATAATCCAGAACTATACCTAGAGTAGCAAGAAAGAACAGGATTGGGTTTTTCTTTCAGCTCACATCACAGAATTAGGTATTTTTACATTCTCAGACTGAACGCTCCATTGTACTGAAAGCTCCTTAAAACAGAAGACCTTGAGAGTACAAAGTGTTCTACATAGCAGCTGTCACCAGTAAGACCAGTTTTCTCTTGGAGTAATTTACATTTAGCTGTGGGCAGCCCAGCTGAAGTACCAGAAATGACTGAGGTGTGGCAGCAGAGAGCTTTAGCTGGGCTAACTCACTCTGGTGAGGAACCCAAGAGCTATTGGAGGCAGCACTCAGTGTGATTCTGCAGGAGGAGGCCATATAGGAGTCTACTGTCCTGCCCTGTAAAACAGTGCAGTTAAACTTCTTTGATGGGACCCTGATCGTTGGAATAAGAAGTTCAGTTATTATGTTTCTTCTCATGAGAGTGAGGACTGTGTGAAGGGTTCTTTTACATCTCCCTGCCCCCCAGAAAAACAGTGAACATCTATCCTTTGCTCTTGCCTCTCATTCAGTAAATTGGCTTATATAATGAGCTACTCATTCTCTGTTCAGTAATGAATTCTTCTCTATCAACAAATACAGTAATAGGAAAAGTATAGGTGTTATCAACACAGTGGACCACCTCTTAGCTCTGCTTGAAACCTGACAAATTGTTGCCTTGCTGGGCCACTGAAGGACACTTCAAAGCTATTTGTAAAGTAAATGGGGATGAAGTGAGATGATCTCATAATACAGTTCTTGGGAAACTAAAAGCCTTATCTTGCCCCTTTTCTGCTGCTTTCTGTGGTTTTGCTATATCAAGTCCACACTTGACTGTGCATTTTTAATCCATCATCCTCAGGAAATGTCATGACTGCCTTTTTCTTTCTCACCTTCAATCAGGGAAAATAGACATGCTGGTGGCTACAGCTGGTACAGGAGGTACCATCACTGGCATCTCCAGAAAGCTGAAGGAGAAGTGTCCAGGTTGCAAAGTAAGTGGCAAGCCTACAGCATGTCTCTAGCCTCAAACTGCTCTGCTTCTTGGTGTATCCCATTCCTTGTAAGCCTGCCCTGGGTCTCTGAGAGAAGCTCTTGGAGTTCTTCAGTTGGAAGTAGTGATGAGCAGCAAAGAAATGTTTTCAGACATTGTCTGAAATCATTATGCTCCAGTCTTGCAATTGACCAGAATTCAGATTTGGCTCAGCAGGTGAAAACTGGACCTCGGGTTCTTCCATGTTTGACAACGGTCCTTTGCTGGGGTTCACAGCAGCCTCGTGCTTTCTCCCTGACCATGGCTTGGATTCTGGTACTTTCTAAAGTGCCTGAGTTTTTTGCCAAGTGAGTCTTTCTCTGCACAGACCAATGTGTATATGTGTACTGGTGTGCAGTTTTGGATTTCCTCACAGGAGCTGATATCCTGTTTCAGTCATTCTTTTTTTCCCTCCCTCTCTGGAAAATGTTAATGAACAACAAAATGAAGCTTGTATTTCATGACAAATATAGACACATTGATTGTAATGATGCCTGACATCATTACATGTGAATGAAGACAGTTTTGTCTTGGAATCCCTTTCCTATGGGTAAACAAAACAAAACCCTTGTAGAACAAGTAGTGCCCCTCACTTAATGTCTGCAGCCTGAGGAGACAAGATGGGTTCTCCAGCAGTAAGAGTCACAGAATCATTAAGGTTGGAAACCATTGGCCCATCCCTACCATGCGCACTGCCCATGTTTCTCAGTGCCACATCCACACGGCTCTTGAACACCTCCAGGGATGGTGACTTCACCACCTCCCTGGGCAGCATCACCATTATTTCTGAGAATAAATTTTTCCTAATATCCAACCTAAAGCAGTAAAGCATTCTGCTTGGAGGGGAGGTGAGAGTTGCCAGGCAGAGGTGAGCAGCAGACTAGTCTGCTGTTAGCTGGCTGTGTGTGGAGACAGAGTGGCACCAACAGCTGTAATGTAGCTAAGTGCTTGAGTTTAAATAGCTGTGTTCTTGAACACAGTGTGTCCTGGTAACCAAAAAGTAAAAACTGCTTCTCCAGATCATAGGTGTTGATCCTGAAGGCTCCATCCTTGCTCAACCGGACGAACTGAACAAGACCGATAAGACAATGTATGAAGTAGAAGGAATTGGATATGATTTTGTCCCCACAGTGTTGGATAGATCTGTAAGTCATGCTTCTTGGTTTCCTGACCTTTGCCATCTGTTGGTTGTGAGGTGAAGGTGGAGGGAAAAACTTGGGAAAGCATTAGATAGGATAAAATCTAACAATCTCCCTCTGAAGTGGTATGACTGTATGTAGTTCTGAGCAGAAGCTGTGTCCCTGGGAAGCCCTCCAAGGGGGATGAAACAAGTTGATGCTCTCTGGCTGTCTTATAACAGATTTCAATAAGGAGTCTGTGGTGCTAATGTGGTCATCTTCCCTTGGCAAAAGAATTCTACTTGGTGTTTGTAGGATGGAATCCTAAGCATGTGGAGCTCAGTAGGACAGCCTTTGGCTCAAAGAGTATGGGGTTGAATTTACAGTGTCAATTCTGAAGCCCCACCCCTTCCAAATCCCTTCTCATTTAAAGAAACCCTTGTTTCTGTCTTCCTGCCGCCTCCCAGATGGTGGACCAGTGGTACAAAAGCAACGATGAGGAGTCATTTGCTTTAGCACGCATGCTGATCCGAGAGGAAGGACTGCTGTGTGGTAAGAGATGACACGAATCCTTTGGGTTTCTCTGAGTAATATGTGGGAGGCTAAAGCCTCGTGTGCTTCACGGAGATCTCCTTATGCTTCAGAAGCTGTCTTCCTCACCTTGGGCTCCTCTGCTGACTCTCCTTCTCTCTTTTGTTCTTCTCATTGCACAGTCTCATTCTGACAGTTTTGCCTCTGATATGCATTTTGCCAGGTGGCAGCTCAGGCAGCGCAATGTCTGTAGCTGTGAAGGCAGCCAAAGAGCTGAAGGAGGGTCAGCGCTGTGTTGTTATCTTCCCTGACTCTATCAGGAACTACATGTAAGAACCTGCTTGTTGTCTCTGTGGGAAAAGGATGAGGCAGACCCTCAGACCTCCTTACAGCAGGGACAAGTTGAATGCATATTACTTCAGTAACTTGGTTCTACAAGAAAGGAATGTGCTTGGGGCACAACTTCTGTGGTAACCAAAAAAGGTCTGACATGGAGCCTTACAAAAGCAGAGCTCCTCCTGGTGTCTCATTCGAGTATATAACCATAACTAGTTAGTTAAGGTCTTTATGGGAAAGATTTGCTCTCAGTCTAATTTATTTGAGGCTACTGGTGTTATTCCATTCCCAGAAGGATCTCCTAAAGGCTGCTGGCTACTCTTTCAGCCTGTGTCCATAGCAGTACACAGCACTACTATGGCAGTAGCTAGTGCTGGGGAGAGTTGACAGGTGGCAATGTGAGAGATTTGAGCTTCTCTGAGAAGAAATTCCACACCCGCTACATTGAAATGTATTCCAAAACGTGCTCTCTTTATTTCTGTTACATGACTGCTATTGCATCCAACACAACATCACTGTATTGTGCAGTCATCTATTGTAGCAGCCTGACTGCGGGCTACAGAAAGACCTGAACTGAGTACATGCTGACATTCTTCTGTCCCAGGCAGTCTCTTTATCATATTGCATGGGACTGATGTAGCTGAAGCTTCATTTCCAATGGGATTCACTTTTCTATGATCTTTTCATCAGTATGTGCCTGGCTGGTAAGCTTGGGTGGCAAATGTAGTCTATTTTCAATTATGATTTAATTGTTAGTGATAGTGAGCTGTAAACAGTCACTGTGTTATTAGTATTCCTGTTAGATATTCAGCCTGCTTATGAGCCTTTTATTGCCCGATAATTTCCAGGTCCAAGTTCTTGAGTGACAAATGGATGATTCAGAAAGGGTTCATGAGAGAAGAAGACCTTGTTAAAAAACCTTGGTAAGAATGTCAGATCCGTTTGGATTCACGTGAATCTCTTTAGCTACTCTCTTTACGGCAGTTGCTATTTTAAAGCTCACTGCAGTCTGTAATACTTCCTTTGTGTTTTAGTTAGTCTTTCATGCTGTAGTGTTGGTGAGTAAGTCTGGCTGTTGCATACTGTGGATATTTATTTATTAAGTCTGCCTGAATTGTTTATTGTCTTTCTCACAACAGAAGAAAACTTTATATTTAATAACTTTTGAATGGAAAGGGTTGCGTTTGAAATGAATATTATCCAGAGAACCCTGCCAACAACAGAGATCTTGACGACAAAGCATTACAATTCTGCGTAACCGAGGGAGGATCTTCCATAGTTTGCTCTCTGTAATACCTGTAAATGTAACCCTTTGAGCAGGAGCCTGGGATTTTCTTTGTGAGATATAAATACCAGGCTCCCACGTTGGTTATTTTTCACTAATCATCTGTAATCCAGAGAATTAGATGAAACAAAACTGTTTCAGTCTTAAAAACTTTCTCATACCTGAATGAATTTCTGATGCTGATGAGAGAACTGTAAATCCTTGAAGCCTTTACTGCCTCTGGCAGAGTCAAGGCCTTTCCTTGTAGGTTTCTGTCATTCTTATAGTGGCAAATGCCACAGTAGGCGAACAGCTGGTTCTCTTCTCTCCCTGAGGCTTGAATTGCTTTGGTTTTTATTTTGTCCCAGGTGGTGGAATGTCAGTGTTCAGGAGTTAAGCCTCTCAGCTCCCCTGACTGTGCTTCCAACTGTTACCTGTGCAAAGACCGTTGAAATTCTCCGGGAGAAGGGGTTCGACCAGGTACCAGTTGTTGATGAATCTGGGTATGTTCATATATATCACTATTCATCCATGTATATATATCATTTCTCTCACCAGGTCCCAAGGCGTGTCTTTAGATGTTGAATAGAAGTTAAAATATGTTCTTCCATTATAGTTACATTGTTCTTATGACTTGCCTTAAGTATTGCCACACCAGTGGTGGTATGTTGTCATGCTGGGACTGTCCCACCTTTCATGTTATACGTTTCTAATGGTTTATTATGGTATGAGACTCTGTGCATCTCTGCAGGTTGGCTTCCTTGTTTTAGTGGCAGCTGTTAAACTTATCAAAACCAAATTTTGTGTTTAAAACAAATCTTATTTCTCTTCTTTTCCAGGGTGATTTTGGGCATGGTTACTCTAGGTAACATGCTTTCTTCACTGCTTGCTGGAAAAGTTCAGCCCTCAGATGAAGTCAGCAAAGTAATCTACAAGCAGTTCAAGCAGGTAAGTAACAATTCCCCATTCTCTAATATCAAGTACAACTGCAAATGTCTTAATGCTACAGTGGCAACAGATTGGGTAAACCTTACCCAGGACCATATAGAACAGCTGGTTTTGAGCACAGACATGGACCCATGTTAAATTCTGTCCTAGTTCACTCAGTAGCTCCAAGATTTGTGTTGTGTTCTTATATTGGACTTCTCTATTAATTCAGCAGACTTCCTTCTCCTGTGCTTGTCCTTTATTCCTTCACCAAAACCCAGCACTTGTCTGGGCAATTGACTCTCCAGCAGAAAAGACAGAAAGATATTGAAACAGCTCTTATTTAATAATTTCTGTATCAGCTGAAAAGGGAACTGCTTGCCTTCCTTATCAGGTGCCTTCCTACAACAGGGATGGATGGATAGATAGTGAAAGCTGTTGTTGTCAAGATACATGAATTTCACTGGTTTCTCTTGCCCATGCAATATTGTGTGGCAAGAGACCACAACTTCCCAGATTTGATTGCTCTTCTAGAATGTATGAGTATTGTTGCTGTTGCTTTGCTTTGCTTACAGGAGTAATGTGTTCATAAAACAGAATGCTTAACTTAGCTATTAACAAGCTTTCAGTTTCAGCAGTCTCATAGAATTCAGGAAGCATTTGTCATGCTGCTGTTCAGTCTACGAACTACAGAATCCATGAAGCTTAGATGAAGCGCTAGTTCTTTATAGACCAAATGTCAATGTATTTTTTCCTTCCTAGGCAGATAATCAAGGATCAGGTGGAAATGTGGTGCGTAACAAAGCTATTCGGTCAATGTTCTCCCTCGCTGGGACAGCTTAAGAGTTTCTGGGGCTGCTGTTGTGCACTTGCTTGTGTACCTACAGTGGTGTTAGTTATAGTGGCCAATTCTCTGCACTTCTGAGGTTGTGGCTTTTTTCCACGGACAGCTTGAACTCTCTCATGCTTCTTCAGTATCGAGCAGCTTAACCATTTCTTTTCAGCTTTGATGTTTCTTGGTGGAGGATGGAAGGGGAGCAACACTAGAGCAGTGGTATTGCTAACATACTAACTAAAAGCATCATCCTTCATTTATTTTCCATTTGAATTGATGGTCAGATGGAGAAATGTGGTTAAATGCCCATAACCTCAGAAGTATTGTGAATTTTGCTTTCCTTACTGCTTTGATCAAGCTTATTTGGCTTGTTTACTGGTGAAACTGGGAGAACAGATCATCTGTGTCACTGAAATGATATCCTGCAGCCAGGCTCTGTACCATAGCATGCATCATTAAGATGTCCCCTAAGCCTGTGAATGCCAAGGCAAAACTGTCATTTAGCAACATGGGAAACTCTGACACTTTCCTTTCACTGTACCTAGTGGTTGTTAGCTAGTTTCCTGGTGTGACTTTGGTCAGCATCCTAAACCATTTAATCACTGGCATCCTAAGTGGATGAGAGCCTCCTTTACGTTGAACCTAAATTCTAAAGCCAGGCTTTGAACCCAAGTTTGCACAGAACTGCTTGTCAATGATGGTGGCTGCTGGTCCATTAAAGACAGGCAGAGGGAGTCTCTTTCGGTATGGAAACCAGGGTTCTATTGTCCAGTTGAGCCCGACTGTTCATGCTGGTGATGTGTATTCTCCAGTCACAAGCAGAGCTCGCTGTAGAATAAGAGCTTTTTTAGTCTGTGGTACAAGGCTTACCTTTACTACAAATTAATTTAACCCCTGAAGTATGTCAGACAGTGATTGTTGCTGGCAGTTGTGGAGTCACCTGGGTGATAGACTTGCTGCTGCTGAGTACTTTAAAGCATTGAGGAAGAATAGTTTTGTGCATTCTTTCAAAGGTTTCTAGCAGGTGATTAGCTGGGTGTTTCAGAAGGACCTGTGTTTTTTCAGCAGGGCCAATGTGGAGTGCTTTCCTGTTTAGACTTCTCAAAGTTGAACTGCTACACTCAAAATGAATTCTTGATTCTCAGTTTCTTGATTTGCACCTGAGCACAGTGCAGCTGAGCAATGTTCACCCTTGGTTTGGGATTGTTTGGGCTCTTCCCTGATCCATTCTCAGATTGTATTCACTTCAACAATGATTATAATCTGATTCATTTGCTCGTTCCCAGTCTCACTCGAGTAAAATCACCAAGTATAATCATCTTGAGTTTTATGGATCTCCTCTCCTTACACATGGAACACTTTATCCTCTCCCTTTTCAGCTCTTCAGTGTATTCATTACGTTTTCAGAATCAGAATGAAGATTTCACATACTGGTTTGTGTTTTGTTTCATTTTCTTGGGAATTAGAGGTAAAAAGAAAGAAGAAAACTTTCTGATCTTTTAACTCAGCCTCGATTTGTTTGTGTTTTACAGTTCTTTAGATGTGAGCACTGCTGTACTGTCTTTAACACTAGATGGAGCATATGGTGATTATACACCATTGAAAACATAAGGGGCTGTTTAACTTAAGTTCTGTAACTCTCTCTTCAGATTAACCTGAAAGACAACTTGGGGAAGCTCTCTCATATCCTGGAAACAGACCACTTTGCCCTAGTGGTTCACGAACAGATTCAGTGTGAGTATGATATACTGCACCTTGAAAGATGCCCTCTTTGTAAGAGTGGCACCAAGAAGCAAATACAAGCAGTTCTATCACAATGAATGTCACAGGTTGACAACGATGTATTTTCCATCTAAAGTAAAATCTTAAATTTAATGAAGCATAGTAAGAGCTTGATGTCAACACTGACACCAGTGTCAGTGTTAAGCCAACTTAATATGTCCCGTGACTTATTCTCCTTCGCCAGACACTTCTTTACTCCAAACTGTCCCCTTTTTCATCCTTCTCAAAACTCTTTATGCTGCTTTCTTTATGAACTGGAAATGACTGAAAAAATCTTTGAGTGTGGGTTATAGCATTATTATACATAAATGAGAAACTAGACTGAAAACAATAACGCAACTCACCAGATCTGTATGGCTGGGCAGCTATGTCAGTTGTGACCATAAATGAAGAACAGTCATTACATTTGGATTTATTCCTGTTCACCTCCCTGAAGATGTGCTCTTGACTCTGTGCTGACTAACGTAACCTTGAATCTCACTGGAAGCCTGCAGCAAAGCAAGGACTGAATAAATGACAAGTCCAAGACAATCCAGCTGTCTTAACAAACAGTATAAGTACGCCAAGCAACTCAGCACAGCCAAAGCAACAAGGAACTCTAGACCACAGATAAAGACAGAGGATGTTTCAGATCATTTGGTTCCCAGATCAAAGGTTTATGGTCATCGATGTCCTGGCTGGGATGAATGGTGGGGGTGGTTTGTCTTTGTGCTTCCTAATGGCTGAAATCCCCTTTTTATTTCTGTGTAGATCACACCGATGGCTCCTCCAGCAAGCGGCAAATGGTGTTTGGCATTGTGACAGCCATTGACCTGCTCAACTTTGTGACTGCGCGAGAACGGGAAAGAAAGATGAACTAAAGTCAAGGAGCAGTCAGGAACCTTTCCAGTAATATTTTGCAATCTCCAACAAAGAATCAGGTTTATTTCTAAGGTCTGTTCTTAAGGTGTTTGTTATGAAATTCTGAAAATAAGCTGTTAGTGATCCTGGTGTCAGCTCTACAGCAAGTGCTTTCTACTTATTGCACACTCTCTGGGAGTTCGTTTCTTAATCGGGTTACGTGATATTTCTTAAGACAATTTATTTTTTTACCTATATGTGTGTGTGTAAAAAATATTGCCTAAATTAACTGGTGTGTTCCTTACCTGTTGCGTCCGAAGGCTGGCTTTTCAAAAATGATTTCAGATGCATTAAATATGTGGAAAAGAGAGTTATAAGGCAGAAGTCTAAGAGCTCTGGAAAGTATTTTTTGATGTGGAGGGTTGTTAAGATAGTATAGCACAGAAACAAAAACATGGAATTTGTAGTTGCCTGTCAGGTGATGTTGACTTGGAGGAGGCAGGATACACAAAAGTAGGCAAGAGCTCAAAGCCGAAGTAACACCAGAGATACTGTCAACCCACCAGCAGTGTGACAGGTTGGTTTGTCTGCTGGCAGCTTCTTTTTTGTGGCTAATAAGAACTTCATTGTAATGAAGCCTCAGGTTGATACATTAATTCATAAATGATGTACCAATGGAAGCTAGGTTAATTCCACACTTAGTTTGTTTCCTTAGTCATCAACTGTTCTTTTGGAATAAGGTTAGTAATGAAGTAATATAACTCACAGTCTCCCTTGAGAACTCACTTTGTCAAGAATGAATGACGGAGACTTGTAGACTAAACGAAAAAGCTGGGAATTGGGAGTCACCAAGCTGCAGTCAGGAGAGGAGAGAAGGGAAGCAGAAGTCACCAAAGCGATCTGCAATCTGTGACTTGGATGGAAGCAGGTGGCCTTGCAATTTTAATTAACAGGTTGATGCTCTATTCCTAGTGGGTTATTCTACAGGCAGAAAACAGTCTAAATCTACTATTTGAGACTTTGTTAGTGGCTGGATTCAGCTTTTAAAGTTGTTTCTTTATTATTTCTTTATTATATATATATTTCTTTATTATCTTATTATAGATGAACCCTCCAGGAATGGTTCATCTTTAATATCCATTGTAGAATACAGCTGAATGACACCAGAAGTTGCTTACCTTAAAATATGGTTTAACCATTACAACCTGATATTTAGTCTATCTATACCTCTGTGTGATTTAAGACAGCTTTTGCTAAGACTCTGGAATAAACTGCCATATAATCTAAAACTTTGCTAATTCGGTTTTAGGGGACAGTAGGTTTCTTTAATTTCTTTTCCAGTTATTTCAAACATTGTTATCAGATGTATTTTCTCATATGTTGTTAATTTCCTGGGAGCAACAAGAAGAGCTTGTTTCTTTGGTTGTATTTTCACTGCATCCTTGCAGGATGATGCGCAGAAGGCAGCTGCCACACTTCTCAGAAGAGCAGTACAAGAGAGAAGTAGGATTGTTATGTTCAGGTTGAGGAAGCCAGAGACTAATGGGCAGCTTTACCTTTGACACAGTGGGAAGTATGAGGATTTTGGCTTTTCATTATAGTTTACTGTTCATAAATTAATCTCCACCATGTCCTGAAAACCAGGTAGTGTTTGTACAACAGAAGGGTTGAGCAGAGCTGGCGAGGAAGAAGGTCTGCGAGTCGAAAGCAATCCAAGTGAGTAACCCAAATTAATGTAGCTGCACTGCTCTGCACATGCAGTTTGTTAGGAGCTGTTTCCTGTTCTGAACTGACACAAGGAAATGCTCACTGACTGCTCTTATTCAGAGTAGCAACCCTGTGTGGTCAGTGGGAAATAACTGGAGGTTCTGAATGACTGGAAAACTTTCCAGAGCTCTCTTCTGCTGTAGGGATGGAGACAGGGAGTCCTGCAGAATGGAAGTTCCTGTGATGCAAACGTTCATCAGCGTGATGCTTTTCTGCATACCAGAAAGTGCTCTTACTACCTTGATCCTAGTGAGAAGCTAAAGGGCTATGTTACTGCTTTACTCATCTATCTTTGTTTCAAATATTGTGAGGACCAGGAAAGACATCGCTGTTTGTTCAGTCTTTAATACAAAGTTTGAGTCTAAAGCTTGAACAGAACTGTCTTCATTTCTTTTCTGAAGTGGGTGCCTGCATCTCCTGTTTACTTGTGCTGGTTAAGCACATGCTGACTGTCAGCCTGGAAACTATTTTGCACATGGTTATTTATATAAACAATTGATGCTGTGTTTCTGTATCCCTGTAGGAGAATATCCGTCCTTTTGCTTTTCTTTACTCTGCAAGAATACTTTTATTTTCTCACGTGGAGACTTTTATCCAATAGAAGCTGTACATTTTGCAAGGAGTTATCAACCAATGATGTAAGGATGGTTTTGAAGTTGTAATGACCAATATTACTTCTGCTTTTTCCATAAGCTATGGCTGACTCCAGATCTCTGTGTAGCTGTTTCCTTTAAGTGCCCAGACTGGTCCCCTGTCCACTAAGTTTGTTGCTAAATGGTTTCTGAAAACTTCTGTTGCGTGTTTCACACATTGTGCTCACCGTTAGCAGTTGTCTGGTACTGCCCCCATTGTCCAACAGCCTTTCTAACTGTGTAGCATCAGCACACTACAATGACAAAGGGAAGACTTTCTATGTTTTAAGGAGCTGGGAAAAATTCATTGCACAGACATTTGCAATATGATGTAAAGAATTCAATAAAAGTTATTTGATTGCAGGATGGCTTTGTCTGTTTTGTTTATTAGTGGCAGCTCAAGCTGGAAGTATGTTAGACTGTAGGCTGTAAGAAATTTCTCAGGGCTGGCTCTGTTATAGAATAGGGAAGGAAATAGGCAGAGCTGGGTCCGAAATGTGACTGAAGTTGCTACCGCAAAAGCAGCCAGCATGGTCAATTAAAAAGGTGTTTGTGAATGAATACAAAAGGTAGAGGCAAACCTGCCACGCTGTGAGGAGGCAAGGAGAAGGAAATTAAAGCTAATTTCGCAAGGTAAGAGATTTATGTATGTAAGTGCCAAGCAGGGGAACTGTACTGTGGATAAGGAGCTGCTGGCAGGAACAAGAGGGATTGGCTGTTTCAGAGCTATGTGTACGTGCTGCTGCTCAGCTCTGTCCCCTTTTGGCCAGATGCTCAAGGTAAGCAAGAGTGAAGGCATTTTATGTCTGTCAGGCAAGGATGTAAACCTCTCATTCCATCCCATCTCCAGCTTACTATCTATCCATAGGGGGAGCAACCCAGCAGGTGAATGGCACATTAAATGTTCCATATACATCCCTTTCATATTGATTAGTCAAGATGCCGTCCTTGTCCACAGCAATTGTGGTTCATTGCCCTAACCTTCATCTTTTTGTAGTCTACTGCCTTACCTTCACCTTCTGGCAGTCTACTGAGAAGTAAAAGTGGTTCTGATAGGCAAAAGGCCAGCACTGCTCCCCCCTGTGTGGTGTGGTTCCAGCAGAAAGGCCAAAGGCTAACAGGACACGGAGAGCAGCTGGCAGCTTGTGGGATCAAGTTCCACACCGGGAGTAGGCGAAAGGCGTTCTTGCCATGCTGCTGCTCTGGCTGCAATCCCACGTGGGGAGCTGAGCTCTAACAGTGTTCAGATGTTTTAGCCAGTGCAGCTAGAGAGAAACTGCCAAAGCTGCAGTGTGATGCTTCCCACATCCACACTATGCCCAGAGGTTGCCCTGTCGGTAGCAGCCCCTGGCTTTGGTTGTTGCAGGCAGTGGCCACGTGCACCCCAACTCTGAACTTTTCTTGATGGCTGAGGCCCTGCCAGGACTGTGCTGTCCCCCAGCATTGGGGCTGCCCCTCCTCACGGATCACAGACATAGGGAAAATTACTGGGTACAATATTCTGTTCAGGCTCTGGAGATAACCGGAGGACTTCAGTCCGGAAAGCTGTCTTATGAAAGCAATAAATTCCCTTTGGGAAGGAAAGAAAGAAAACACACGTGATGCTAATGGAGGTGCCACTACCTTTTGCCAGTGCAAAGTAAAACCAAATCCATCTGAGCTTTGCTCATGGAATATTCCTTGAGGTTGCTGTGTTTACCAGAAGTGTGCTGTTGGAGGGGGAGGTGGCTGTAAAAGGGCCTTGGGAGGATTTCCAGCCTTTAGCCTTCCCCAGAGAAACAAAGTGATAACGAACAGAGCCAGGCTGCCTACCTCTGGGGCAGCATTTCTGTGAGAGTGGCAAGTGGGCTTCCCTTTGGCTGAATAGGAGCTGCTCTGGACCTCTGGGGTCGGTTAGGGGCTGAAGCCATGGGCATGAGAAGGCTTTGGGCTCTGGTCCTGTCCCCTGACACTGCCATCCCCATCTGCTTGCCCCAGGTCATGCCCTCAGAGGCTGGGGAGGGAGCATGAAGGTGGTGAGTATGGTGACACAGCTTAGGCCCAGCCATAAGGAAGGAGGAAGGATGAGGTCAGGATAAGAGTGCAGACGACTTGAGGGTGCAGGTGGCTGAATCCCACTTTTTGAACAACCTGAATCAGAATTCTTATTGCTGGAAAGAACCCTCAAAGGCCATCTAGTCCAGCTCCCCTGCAATGAATAGGGACATCCACAGCTAGATCAGGTTGCCCAGAGCCTGAACCTGGGATTCAGCCATCTTTGTGCCGGACCTGAATGCCTGCCCAGAGGCTGTGGGCCGGCTGCTGGGCCCAAGGCCAGCTCAAACGTGCTTGTGCCCTCAGGGCTGGCCCTTGCTTCCCTCAGAGCCAGCAGGGAATGTGGGAGAACACATGGCTAAGCCCAGCTGCTGCTTTACTCCATGCTGAGCAGGATGGGTTGCTCACTGCTATTGCTGGAGGGCAGTGAGGGACCTGAGCAACAGCGTGGCCATGAGAAGAAGAGCCTGTTCTTCCCTCTGTGAGGGAAATTCACTTGTGGCCTGTGCACTCCTGTGTTATTCTTTAGAAAACAGTATGTAGAAATCCATGCACAAGTGCTGTACACACTGCAGGGTGCACTGTTCTTTCAGTAGCTAACAATATGTCACAGCTTCTTCTAACAGATGAATGTTCTTTCACACACAGGCCCACTCGCAGGCTTTGGAAAGCAGCCTCCTCTGTTGGTGGCAACCAGCTGGATCTGTATAACCAATTGCCCTGTGCCTCTCTGTGCAGACCACATCAGAAGTCCATGCATGGTATAACATGTGACAGATACTTCACGGTCTATGATTCTATATTAGGTGATAAGCATGACCAGCAGGGCAAGGGAGGTGATGCTGCCCCTCTGCTTTGTGCTGGTGAGACCTCACCTGGAGTACTGCCTCCAGATGTCAGTACAGGAAAGACATAGGCCTGTTGGAGCACGTCCAGAGGAGGGCCACAAAAATGATTCAAGGGATGGAACACTTCCCTACGAGGACAGGCTGAGAGAGCTGAGACTGTTCAGTCTGGAGCAGAGAACACTCCGAATGCTCGCTATGTCTCGCTCCCTTTTTATGGCTGGCTGGTTCTCACCAGTCACTGTTTCCTGACCTAGGGACAACGCAGTTCATCAGCAGGATCCTGTGACGCCAAAGCTGCAATGTATCCACTCTGATAAAATACAGGGTGGTGCAAGTCTGCTGTAGCACAGCTTCAGTTTTGTGTTTCACCCTTGTTTCTTTTTTTAGCTCAATAGATTTTTATTGCATTCATCCTCTGTCCGGTTCCCTGCAGTAAAATGACAGGGATAGCAGTGCCGACCCCATCCAGCTTCCCATGAGTGACTTCTTCCTCCGTTCTCAGCTGGGCACAGACAAAGCACAAAACCTATGTCAAGAAGCTCAAGTTGGGTGACTTTTAAAAAACAAACTTGATCCAAAAAAGACCTATACAGATATCTGCTTCATTTTAGGCTGAAAAAATCTCCTTTCAGTTCAGTAACTGACGAACCTTATATTTTTACAGGGCTTCAAGCACATGCTGCTTCAGAGGGCGGCCAGGGAGAGGTGCCTGGGTTATTCTGTAACTGCAGTGCCCAGCAAACACATCCCTTACCGGGGTTAGGCCTATTTGCAGCTTCTTTATGAGAGATCTACATGATCTACGTCATATCAGATAGCCCACGAGATTCTTCTACAACGGATTACCTCTGGCAATGTTTTCCAGAGATTTCCTTTACTGCAAAAAGACCAAAGGTAATGCCATTCCCGTGCTAATAACTAAAAGACCAGTCTGGGTCTTGGAAAAGGCTCCATGATAAGCATTCCTATAGGGTTACTCGTTACTCTAGCTCGACTGTAGCAGTGTAGCTTCCTCCACCACTGTGTTGTGGGGAGCAGGGCACAGTGGTGAGAAGCAGAAAGGAAAGGGGGGACCTAACAGCCACAAGGGAGGGATTCTCTCTCTTCTAGGAGATCCGCACCCAGATAATCTCTCACAATGGCCCCAACCAGAGTTTGGGAATCACTGTAGAGCTGAACACATTTACTGCTCTCAGGTGACTTACTAGTAAAGCTGTTGGTCAGGAACAGAGAGGTGTAGGGCTGGAGGCTGCATAAAGACTAACCCGGGTTCCAGGGTTAGTGGCATGTCTTTTCTGTCATTGCTAATGCCTGATTCAGCAAGGTACACGCTGACTAGACCTGAATTGAAGCAGCAGTCTTAGACATGAAAAGAGAATCAGAAACCACATTCAGAACTGACCACAACATTGCTGGGGGCTAAGCTGCAATCGCTTCTGAAGATAAGTATGAATTAAAACACAATAAATCATTTATCTTTTTTATGCCCCAATCATTTATGATTAGAGAGTAATCAGATGCTGGGCATAATTAGGCGTGGGGTGGGACCCAATCAGCACCATCTCCACAGAGCGCTCTGCTGCCGCTCATTGGTGTTCACTATCACAGGGCACATATAAGCTCGGAGCTGGAGCACAGTGAGAGCACTCGGACAGTACGCTGGAGGTGGTGAGTATGGTTTATCTCTTACTGAGTATGCTTCTTTTATAATGGTGAAATGCATGGGAGCCATGCGTACTAGCCAGGTCGCTGTTACCACAAAAAAGACTTGATAGGAGCATTCTGGTAGCCTCTGCTTCTGAGCCCGATCAGAGTTTAACTCTGACCCAGGGAGTGTCTGCGCTTTCAGCAAGCTCTGAGTAAGTCCGCAAAGCAGGGAGGCTCTGTCTTTACGCCACATGGCCAGCTGGGTAATGGAGCAGGCTGTCTGCAGAGCCTGTGCAGTCTCCATCCTTGGAGGTCTACAAGACCCAAGAGGACCCAGTGCTTGAACCTGTGTGAGCAGGAGGCCGAGCTGGGAACCTCCCGAGGTCCCTTCCAAGAAAAGCAAGACATTTTCAGTTTCCTTTGAGCAGAGAAAGTTCACATAGATTCTGCTGCCGTGTTCCCACTCTCCCTCAAACCACTTTGAAGTATCTCAGCCTTCTTCTTGTTGAAGTTATCAACGCAGTCTGATAACTTAATAAACACAATCTTTTATCTGCAAAGTACTCTATAAATATTAGCCTACGATCTTTGACACATTATTTCAGTAAGTGGCAGCCGCTGAATGTTACCGTGCCCTGCCTCTTGGATTGTTTCCAACTCCAATGGATATTTCCATTATCTCTTGCACATTCTATCCTGGCTTCTTTAATTGGATGTATTGCACTCTGAAGAGACTTGGGGGCTGTTACGAGACACCTACAACAGGACATGTTTGACAGCGGATCAAACAATAGCTGAAGCTTCAGATAGGAGTTAGGGATGTAGGTAAGATTTCTGGCAAACAAGAGAGGACGTTGCTCTGCTTTGTGATGGAAGGTGACTTGAAACCACTTTGAAAGCAGTGCGGGGAGATGTTTGCATTGGATATTGCTCTTCTCAGCACTGCTCAGCTTGCAGACCTTTCACAGAGGTCCCAACCCCCTCCCTGTCCACGCTTCTCAACCAAGCAAGCACGTTGGCAGGATCAAACTGCTGAACTTATCAGCAGAACAGTGGCTCCTTGGTGTTGTGTCAGGCCTTAGAGAGATAGAGGGAAGGTCAAGCTTCAGGTTGTCTGCAGTCTTGCATAGATGCTATTGAGCTTCCTATGCTTCAAGCTTCAGTTTCAATTTCAGAACTACGGTGGTTTTGGCTGCATCTGAATTTCAGTATACTAATTCAGACTCTGGGCACAGCTGGGCAGAGATTTTGGAATGATTGTAGCTTGGCAGGATATCTGTTCTACAGCACTGCATGAGGAATTAACCAGCTTTGGGGAAGATAAGTGATGAATCCTCCATCAGTAAGGAATGTAGATGTTGTCATAGTCAAGGGGCAGGTTTTGGTACTCTGCTCTCTGGACATCTAGGAAATACATCCAACTCTAGGTGACAGAATAAATGGAAATCCCATTCCTTGTGTTTTCTTTTGGGATGTTAAGGGACCTGAACATAACGAGCCAAACGTGATCTTAGTTTAAATGTAATGTGGTTCTGTACTTGGCATCTCAGCACAACGTGTAGTCTCTGAGGCTCAGTTGTAGGGCAGGCTTGGCTGCTTTTGGCAGAGATACCCTGAGGCTTGTGGCACTTCTTGACAGTGGTAAGGAGCTCAGAGTCTACAGGTCTAAGGGGGCATCTGAGGAGGTCACCTGCTTTGGCCTGGGGCACTTACATCCAGATGGGTGATATTATGAATGACATTGTCTCCTCACATGATTAGGTGAAGCATAAAGTCTCTGGGACCACCCACTTAAACTGAATGTGCAAACCTGATGCACACCTGGACGGAGGGAGGCAGTGGCAGCAGGTCCTCTCTGGTGATCCTTACAGCTCAATGTCAGCCCATGGCTGTGCTCAGCTGCCTCAAGGGCAAAGAGGCACAAGTCGAAGCCAGGCCAGACTGGCAGGTAGCTAAGGAATTGCACTGGAGCCTGGTCAAGGAGAGCCCAGCTCCAGGAAGGGTCTGCACTGGGGCATTTAGGCACGCAAGAAACCTGTGTGGACCAGCCTCTGCATAGGTCAGGTCCAGGCTGGAGCTGGAGCTTGGCTTTCTGTGGTGCAAGACTGGTCACTGTAAGCACCCCTATGTAACAGAGCTCAATGGCCTGATGGAGGGTTGGCTGGTGTGTCTCTAGGGAAGGATTTAAGGGTGACCTAGAGACAATGCCTGAAGCTCTGCCATGAGCTCCTCTCATGAAGACATCACCCATGGCCAGAAGGCAGCATTTCTCTTCCAAGTGACCCCTCAAATCTCCTGTCCTTGACTCTCTGAGAGGTGGGCCCAGCTGATGGGCCTGCTGGAATGGAGACAGGTCTATGCTAAATCTGGTTAGCCACTGCACAACCTCTTGCAGGCCGGCACTCACCAAGGCCAGGAGATCAGCATCCACAAAGAGGGTGAAAGAAGAAACCCTCATACTGTTTTGTAGTGGCTAAAAGCTCCAGCCTTTCCTATGTTTCTGCCCTACAACAGAATGGTGAAGATGGACATAAAAGGAAAAAAAAAATCTAGTAAAATCTTCCTTCCAATGTTTTAGTTGGTAAACAGTGATAAGCAGTTTATCTGTGCTTTACCCACAAATGACTTTTGCTCTGTCTCAGTTAATGCATTGGGTAAATAAGGATTTGCTTGGGGAGACATTCTCAAGGCTGACCCAAATCCTAGCTTGCAAGAAAATGGATTTTTTTTTCCCTTTAATCTCTCCTAAGAAGCAACAGGTTTGATGGTGGTTTGGTATAGTGCAGAGAAACAAAGTTTGCATGGAGAGTTTTCATCAGCCCATCTGCATGGTCCAGGTCATTTTGGCCTGATTGCCCTGCATGCTCATGGCTTCTTGCTGCCTTTTTGGGCTGCAGTAGGAGCCACCAGGCTGCCTTAGGAAGAGGAGTGGCTGCTCAGCAACTGGCTGCAGGGTGCCAGGTCTTCCAGAGGCCTTCTGAGGAAAATAAAGTTAAAATTGCTCAGGGGGAGCTCTGTGTACCGAAGTTTTCGTCACGTGTCTACATCCAATGCGTTGCATTTAGCTTAACTGGCAGTTGTTGGCACTGTGTCTTCTGCCCGAACCACCAGGAGGTAACAGACCTACCTGGGGTCTTGGATTACATCTGACCATCCCACGTGGACTCTCAGGCATCCCAAAGAGCAAAGTTTTGAAGGCCCAGCAGCACAACTTAGGTACAGAGCTGGGCCCTTATTGCAGCCAGGCTCCACATTTCATTTTTTATCATCAAAGTCACCATGCCTGGTGCTCTTTTTCAAGCTGGGGTGGCAGGGCCAGGCAACAACATGCATTTATTAACCTTCATGTTCAGAGAAGTTCTAGCTTCTGGCTGAAATCTGTTATATTTTTGTGTTTCAGGGACACCCACACAGAGCGAAGCGCAGCCCCATACACCTGGCTGGTGGAGAAGCCACTGAGAAAGCACAGCACTGACTTCAAACAGTCCCGCTGCTTCAAAGAAGTGACTGCAAGTGGGTGAAACGAGTGAGCAGGAGGATGGCAGAAATGGTAATCAAGGCTGCCCTTAGGCTCACGTGTTGGGCCATAAGTTATATAGATAATCATGACTCATCTGTAAGTGTTCTGGCTGCCTGCTTGACTGTTACGAGTCAGCAGGGCTTTGTAAGCACTACAAAGCCTGGGTGCGAGTCTCCAAACACGATCCTACTGAGCTTCAAAGTCCGTTTATTCAGCGAGGGCTGAATCAGGACCAATTCATTCCATGCATAAGTCAGAAAAGAAATTTGCAATTACCAAAATGTTTATTTTCTTGGTATGGATGGTTTTCTTGACTTCCCAAAAACTGGGTTTTTGGAGAGCCAGTAAGAATGCCCCAGGTGGGCTCCCATCCTGCTTCCACATCCAGATGTGAAAATAATTTCTCACCTTTGCCAATTATTACACAGGTGTCTGCCACGCTTTTCCTCCCAGGTGACTGTGCACTCTATTTCCACTATACAGGATACATCCAAGACATGCCTGCTCATGAATGGCAGCTGCATGGGAAGTCAGGACAGCAAAGGCGACAGCGCATGGGTTCTTCCCAACTTGCCCAGTAAGTGCACGTGGACAGCTGCTACACCTGCCAACAAGTCTCCACACTCCTGTGTACCCTTGTAAGTAATTCTTTTGTGCTTGCTATTTCGGAGTACAGGAAGAGGTACCGATAGCTACAATCCTTCATAAAAATTGATTACTATGGCTTGGGCTCTTAAACAAGAAGGAAGTGGCACATTCAGAGGTTGCCCACTCTTTGTAAGTGACCCAAGAGCTCAGTGCAAGGCGAGGTGACTGCTCTGAACCTGTTTGCGTCCACTGAGCAGCAGATTTCCTCCCAGGGTGAGGCAAGCCTGCCAAAGTGACTAGACGAGAAGTGTTTTTAATGGCCCTGCAAACTAAACTCAGACAGGCTATTACAGATAAGGCTGTCCTATAAATGTCAGGGAAACTGAAGATACATCGCTGCTGTGTCTGTGCGCTAATTCAGGTCCAGCATGTGAGGAACCAGAGCCTGTGAGAGGTACAACACTGCCAGCCTGGATGGAGCCCACCTGGGGCCCACACAGTATCACTGATTCAGGGAATGAAACACAGTCCACTGCATAAGACTGATGAAAATACAAACATATCACACAGCACTGGAACGTATCACAACACTTTACTTTGCAGAAGCATGTGGAATGAGCTGATTGTTTTCCCTTTTCTGCATGAACTGTAGATGGTGGCCGATAGGGAAAAAGGACTTTCTGAGATGACACCTAGCTGAGTTTGGGGGCAGAAATGGACAGTATCAGGGAAAGAAGGCAAAATGTTATTTTGGTTAAGGATATTAATTACAGTCTCCCTGAGGTATACAGAGATAGATAGACTAATTCTGATAGTCTTTAATCCAGTTCTGATCTGCTATAAGCTGGACTGCTTATCCTCTGGACCTCTTATTGAATAACATGTCACGAGTAAAAGCAGAAATCCTAGAGAAAAAGCATCCTTGTTCACTGCTATTCTAAGTCTGTAATAACTGCTACAAAACAAGAACATCCCCACCACATCCTTTAGGAGCACCAAAGACATTTCTACAGGCCTTGATATCCACAGACCTGCTTCCTTTGGGCACATGAACAGGGCTCACATAGCTGACAAAGGAAGCTGACTGTGCTAGCATTATTTTTGTAGAAAAACATGGTAGTGATTAGAAAAGTCATTTGACAGGAACTGATAAACATTCGGTGCCTTGCTCCAGTGTGAGAGAAGCCTTTCTTTTGGGGGAGTGCTCACTGTGGTTGCCTTGCTGGAGTGCACGTAGCATGGAAGCATCTCATTTACCACAGTCACTGGGCACAGTAGATAAACAGCCTTGCATTCTACTCTTGAACTGTCTTCTCGCAGTCTAGATGTGTAGTGTAGCTCTCAGGTCACTCCCTTGGAAGGCAGGCTCTAGCTAAAGGCCACCTGAGGGAGCTGGAGTCCCCTCATGCTGTGTCTCAGCTTTACAGAACCAGACAAGCATTTCAGAGGCCCTATGGCAGATGGAAAATGTCTCAGCTGTGGGGAAAACTCATTTGTTGAGTTACTGCCTCGCATTCACCAGCACACAGTAGATGTTAACACTTTCCATGGAGTGAGAGTTAGTAGCATGTGTGTAATACGCCACAATTCCTGAACTTGAGATGTAAGAAGTGGGGCTCCTTTTGGCAGTAAATGCCTCCAATAAAACATTACTCCGTACTCTTCCAAGAAGTGTATTTGTCCTGCTTGCAAAACTTGTAGGGAGGTGTGTGACTTTAAGTAAACCAGCGTGTCATCCTTGTACCATATGGACTTTCTGTCAGCAGACAGCCATCCTGCCTGCATGGCTGCAATAACACACAAGGATAACTTGGGTTCAAGGTTCAAAGGATGATAGTAAGCAAGAACTGTGCTGAACAATGAGGGGGTAGGGGTTTGTCACCCCACTCAGAGAGACATGCTGACTATCAGCCAGGAGCAATACATTTGTGGCCCCAATAAACACAGCCCTCATCAATCTTTTTCTTCCTTCTTTTAAAAAGTTCAAGGACAGCAGTTCCCTGTTAGCGTGGCAAGATGCATTCAGCTATGTGTTGGACAAACAAATCTTCTTCATCTTAGTTGCAATCACTGTGACGTGTTTCTTGGCTTCTTCTAAGAGGCTGACAGAGCCTTGCAAAACCACAAGGCTGAATTAAACTGAATTAAACTGACCCAAAAGCTCGGTTTAATTATTTGTGAAAAAAACTCCAGAGTCCTCTCCTTCATGGCAGAATTGACTCAGCCCACAGGAGTGTGAGAAAGCTCTGAGTTACATAATAAGGCTGCTCTGAAAAAAACAAGGTGCACTGCTAATTCATTGCAGGTGAAGCTGGCATGTATCAATTTGGTTGTAGTTTCTATGGGAGCACAGCTGTGTGAGAGCCCACTGATGTAGGGCTCTATAGGCCTGAGGAGAAGCATCCTGACTGATATTTCATTTCTTTACTCTGGGCACGTACTGGCAAACACAGATGGTAACTCTTGCCCTTGGTTGAAAATGTTGCTGGGTTCGTGCATAAAATTCAGACAGAATTCATCATGAGTTGGATTCATTTAGGTTGGATGTTAGGGGGAAGTTCTTCACTAGGAGAGTGGTTAGGCCCTGGAACAGGCTGCCCAGGGAGGTTGTGGATGCCCCATCCTTGGAGGTGTTCAAGGCCAGGTTGGACGGGGCCCTGGGCAACCTGATCTAGTAAATGTGTATGTTTGGTGGCCCTGTTAGGCAGGGGGGTTGGAACTACATGATCCTTGAGGTCCCTTCCAACCCAGGTCATTCTGTGATTCTGTGAGTATCACTTCAAGGGCACAAGACTCCAAAGCAAGTGGTGGTCATTCATACCCTGAAATATGGCAATCAATTGATGCTGGTGTACACATCATGCTGAGAGCGGCCTCTGTTGTCAGTCTGAGACTGAAGAGCCTTGGAGTAGCTGGACCTTTCTGATGGCTTGGAGCTATCCTAGCAAGTACAGGAGCAAGGCAAGAAAAAGGTTGCTCAGAGATGGCTGAAAATCTAAAAAGCAGAGGTTGAATTGGGCAGGATGGAGCAAAGAGGAAGAGGTCCGTATTGTGCATGGCTTTCTGTGGACTCTGTATAATCTTGAGGCTTGTTTGCTCTTCTAACTTCACGTAGTTATAGATCTGTTCTTATAGAACAAGTCATTTCAGAAAATAAACTATTTTTTTGTGTAAAGGAATAATTAACTTGAGGTAAAAGTGGTGAAAGACAACAATTAACTCTTCTTGTCATGACTTGATGATGGTTTCATCTTCTCTTGGTTCTGGGTTGTCTCTTATTGGCCTTCCCAGAACCTTATTCAGGTTTTATCTTGGTTCATATTGTGTAATGGTTGCTCTGATTTGAATTTTATTTTTTTTTCTCCCCTCTGTTAATACAGATCAGAAGAAACAAAGATTTTACCCAACATCTTGAAGAAAATTGGCAGCACCCCCATGGTCCGAGTCAACAAGATTGGGAAGTCCTATGGGCTCAAGTGTGAGCTCTGTGAGTTTCCCCTTTGCACCAGGTTTTTCCGGGCCACGAGGTGAGGTTGAGGGGCAGCATTAGAGGGGGCTTCAGAAGACACTCTATGGAGAGCAAGAACAGATGGGAGGGCCGCATGTGGCTCGTGTTAGGTACTCCTGCTTATTAGTTTACAGGGCAGTCATTGTTTTCCTGCACCACCCCTGCAGGCTGAGCAGGAGCTTCTCCTCCGGGAATTTCACTTTCTGTTTCCCTTGGGGACTTTGTCAAAGTGCAGCTGGAAGCAGAGCAGTGGGGCCTTCCTCCTTGTTTGGGAGGATCTGGTGCAGACTGCACCAGGCAAGCTGCAGTGAGGCAAAGCCTCGTTTGCTGGGATGCTGTCTCCCTCCCATGGTGCAGCAAAGGAATCGCTGAATCATTAAGGTTGGAAAAGACCACTAAGGCCATCTAGTCCAGCTGTCAGCCCATCATCACCATGCCCTCTGACTGTGTCCATAAGTGCCACATCCATATGTTTCTTGGATACAAGAAAGGGAACAGGACGCCCAGCAGCTGTATGTTCCTGAGCTGCAGGTCAACACAGGGCCTCTTACCCAGCAAATAAACAAAGGCTTGCAGCCTGCAGCATTAAGGAAGCAGTTAATGTCAGATGCAATTACCTTGAAATCTCTGTGTTATTGAGGATATCTGTGATAGCGGCGAGGGCTTTGGGAGCTGGGGGCTGTGGTGCAGAGTGATTATCCTGCTCTGTCCCTGAGGGAGCATCACCTTTGATTTTCAGTGGCAAAATGCGAATACTTCAACGCAGGAGGCAGCGTGAAGGACCGTATCAGCCTGAGGATGGTGGAAGATGCAGAGAGAGCAGGGATTATAAAACCAGGAGACACGCTGATCGAGCCCACTTCGGGGAACACAGGTAGCATGGTTAGCTTGTGGCACTTGCTCTGTCCTTACCTCAGTTCCCCTCCCTCCGTCTCTCCTGGCAGACTCACTTCTGAAATCCCTGAGCACCTCTGGATCTCTGTGCAGGCATGGGGGCAATGCAGATAAGCCTGAGGAGCTGGAGAACCTGGGGCAACCCCATGCTTGAATATTCAGAGGTTCCCAAAGAGGGTTTCCCTCATGGGCTGGAAAACAAATCTTTTTTTTTCACTCCTTGTCACCATCATGCTACTCAGGCACCAGATTATGGTGGGAGACTGTAGAAGAGTCTCCCCATCCTGCCCATTCTGCACTGGACCTTCTGAGAATGTTTCCACATCCCCATGCACAGCTCCCACTGCTGTTCATGGGGCAGTACCGTATCCCTGCAGCTGCTGCTGTGCCCTCCCATTGGGGACACACTGCTCCTGCTGCCCCATCTGGCTGGAGAGCAGCTGGCTCCATCCATCACCACTGTGACACTGGCATACAGATCCCTTTGGCCTGCTGGCCATAGGGTGAGATATGCAGCTTCACCTCCCCCCTCGCCCCCCCCCCCCCCCCCCCAGAGCATGACTGAGAGTATTTGAGGGTGAGGTACTCCTGAAAACAAATTCCCTCTCTCCTGTGCTTTGGAAGGAGAAAGAGACTAGGCTTTGTATCAGGAGGAAAGTATTCCCCAGCCTTACCAAGCAGTTTGTGCCACACCAGCGTTATCACAGATCATCTCCCATATTACAACATCCTCATGGTGCTCTGAGTGCATCCTAGAGGGCTCACAGAAGATGCTCTCACATGCAGCTTGGCAGTGAAAACGTCTGGGTTGTGTTCACCAGTGGGAGAGAGGCATGTTGGAAGAAGAGAATGTGTGCCAGTTGGCTTTGCCAAATGCTGTTGTTGAATGATCCACTTTTCCTCCCCACCATCTAGGAATCGGGCTGGCTCTGGTCGCTGCAGTGAAAGGCTACCGCTGCATCATTGTCTTGCCAGAGAAAATGAGCATGGAGAAGGTCAGAGCTCTGTACGGTATTACCCACAGTCTGGAAACATCTCTGTCTCTCTCTGCCTCTCCCTGTCAAAAGATAGACTGTCCTCTTCTTTAAAGGGCATTGAGCTTCACTGTGGGTACTGGCATATATCTGTAGCTGTTCAGAAGATTTCTTCTTGACAAAAAAAGCATGGAGATGCTGCAGTGATCTAACTAATTATGTAGTGTTGGTAATGCAGCTTGGGTCATGTGTTAGCTGAACACAGTGTTTGTCTGTAGAGATGTGGAGCTATCCATGCTCTGTGAGGGTGAGGGTTGGAGGGAGGAAAGGAGAGGCTTGTTGGGTGCTGGGGCTGCTGACCCTGATTCATTTCTCTGTCTTTCTTGTACTGGGGCTCCAGACCTGGACACGGTACTCCAGACGGGGCCTCACAAGGGCAGAGTAGAGAGGGACAATCACTTCCCTGTCCTTGCTGGCCACACCTTTTATGATGGAGCCCAAGGTACCATTTGCTTTCCAGGCTGCAAGAGCACACTGCTGGCTCATGTTAAGTTTTTCATCCACCAGGAGCACCCAGGTCCTTCTCTGCAGGGCTGCTCTCAAGGGCAGCTCCTTCCAGTCTGTATGTGTGCCTGGGATTCCTCCGGCCCAAGTGCAAAACCTTGTACTTTGCTGTGTTGAACCTCATTAGGTTCACCTGGGCCCACCCTTCAAGTCTGTTGAGGTCCCTCTGAATGGCATCCCTTCCTTCCCCTGTGAACTCATGCTAATGAAGCCAGATTCATTACCTGTTTAATTACCTATTACTACATTCAGGACCCTGGCTTGTCTCTGAACTCAACCCTTCTCCAAAGCACCACCCTTGTTTTAACATATATCTCACATAAGCTCAGTCTGGATCAGATGCCACATCCAGCTGCCACGAGCTTCACCTCCAGGAGCAGTGGCACATGCCCACTTTTTTCCTTTGACCCCATCTTCTGCCAACAGCTGCACCTCCCAGTGGATTAATATCCCAGGATTGATGGTAGTTGCTCTTTCCCCCAAGGGAACTTGGGGCAAAGACAGCTTTGAGCTCCAATTTGCATGCAGGGTCTCAGCTCACAGCACATACCAAAGCTGCTTCCCAGGCACTGTTCTCTGCCTTGATTCCCCTTCCCGTGTGCCACAGAGTGGCACAGTGTTACCTACCTCCTCTGTGTCCCCAGACTGTCCCCAAGTAGGACAAGGCACGAAGCCAAGCTCGATCCCATGTGTCAGCTGCAGGCAGAAGGCTCTTGGTGCCAGAAGAATGTCAAAGATAGCATAACCAAGAGCTGGACATTGTATCTCCAAATGTTAAATGTCTCCTGCATGCAAAGCTTCTCTGATATCTGACGCTGCCATGAATGCATGGGCTCAGATTACCAGCACTGCATGGGACTGGTTGCCTTAAATCTCCTTTCTTCCCTCCCAAAGGTTGATATTCTGAAGGCACTGGGTGTTGAAATTGTGAGGACCCCATGCACCCGTTTCGATGCTCCGGAGTCTAACATTCGTGTCGCCTGGAAGCTGAAAAATGAAATCCCAAACTCTCACATCCTGGATCAGGTAAACACAGTCCTTTCATGGACTCACTTCCCAAACACAGCTCATAGAGTGTGCTCGAAGTCAGCCTGCATCTGGGGCTTTGTTCAAACTGGCAGCAAAGGCAGATTTCACCACTGTGGAATTACCATTTTATGGCGCATGAAACATAATCACTGTTCTGTAAAGCAGAGAGTAGCAGAAACAAAATCGGGGGCACCTCCAAACCTGAAACGTTTCTGCCAGCACTGGGAGGTGGGAGAGGCTGGGTTTTGTTGCCCACTTGAAAGGCTCCTCATGTTGCTTCAGGTTTACCTTTGACCTGAAAATCACTTTTCACACCAACCTAGCGGCTTCATTCCTGCTTCAGAAATAAGCACTGTGCTGCAAAGGGCAAACCCTGATGATTCATAGCAGTGGTTCCCGTAGCACTGGGTCTTATACAGGGGGTGCGTTTCCTTCTGGTCAGACCCCACCGCAGGAAAGAATCCTGAAGAAAGAATTGAATAGGATATTTGAGAGGGAAGTTTGTTTCTTTTATAATTTTCTGAACACTTTAGGAGTATTGTAGGGCTGTGTTTTCAGCTTCTTCTAGGCAACAGGAAAGGTTAATAACAGCCATCTGCAATGCTGACGGACTCCTGCCTCCAACAGCAAAGCCATCAACAAAACCACAAAAGCTGGCAGTGCAGAGTGTGGGACTGTCATGCTGTCCTCACACCAGAGGCATCGCATACCAGACAGTGAGTGTTCACAGGCTGCCAGTATTCAGGCTTCCAGTGTGGACAAGTTCGAAGTGTTCTAAGAAACCTGTCCCAAGGTGACAAACAGGAGGAATACCTGTGAGCTGGCAGCCATTGCCACAGAGGGGAGAGGGGCAGCTGGATGTTTTGGACAAGGCTCATCAGGAGCTATTGCTAGTTCGGTATTTGACCTATGCTTTACCCCATAACTCATGCTGTTCTCTGTTGAAATAAACAGTACCGAAATCCAAGCAACCCTCTGGCTCATTACGACACCACCGCTGAGGAAATCCTGGAGCAGTGTGAAGGTACCATTTGTACCATTATTTCTACATGCTGAAGATGTGTGGAGGGCTACAACCCTTTGGGAGAGGCCTATTTTACGTAGTTTATTGAGTGAAAGGTATAGATGTAGCCAAGAGGGCCTTTGTAAGGGAAGATATCCTTGATAACACTGACACGTAGAGTGTAGCACCTTCACATGACCCACTCCAGATCCACCTAAGCCTGCAGGTCTTCCCTGTTACAGCTCCTGATTTCAAAAGCCTGAGGGAGGAGACATGACAGTGAACAGAACCTGGCTCTCCTGAAGCAGGAGGAGCCATCTCTTGGCTGATATAACACCTACGTGACCTGAGAGCACAGGATGGCTCAGGAGGCCTCACCATGGGGGACACATCCATCAGGGCATGGAGAGTTGTATCAGATCCTGAAATCTCATTTGCAAATCAAATCAGACTGTAACTTAACAAACTAATGAGATTTGATGAGACAGCCAGGGGAGGATGAAGGACTATCTATCTCAGTCCATGCCTGTACAGATAGAAATTTATTGCCAGCACTGGGAGCAATGCAAAAGGTGAACAAGAATCAGGGGTTTTGTCTGGAGAGCAGTTATCAGAATAGCACAGTGGTTGGGTAGCAACAGAAACAAAAATCTCGCCCTTACTTCCACTACATTTAGATTTGCTCCTGCTGGGAGCCAGTAGTGAACTGCGAGTCCTTTTGCCCCAGTGTAGTTGCATCACAGGGCTCTGAAGGCCTGGCATGGATTCTGCTCCTACAAGTCCTAAACCACTATAATTTCTCCAAAATCAGTGACACTACAGCTGACTGACACTGGTACCACCAACCTCCATGCGTCCTAACACTATCTGACAGGCTGTCCCTCCTGTTGATGTGTACTATTATTCATATGCATGCTTTGCTCCAATGTGGTGCAGTCTGAAAGGGCTGGAGGTGCTGAGATCTTCCCTCCTGCTCAGACCAGTAGGTGCCAAGTGTGAAGAAACCATGGAAACCAGTGGGAGATCTGGAGGTCATCCTCAACCCCCTGTGCTGAGGAAGGACCAGCTGTGCTCAGATCCAGCTAGCTCCTCCAAGCTCCTCACCATGCCTGTTAGCATGAGCCCTGCCCTTCCTTGCCACATACGGGGTTGTAGTAGTTGATGGAGATGGGGCTTGGACAAAAGAAAGACAGTGCTGTGGCCAGGCTGAGTCCCTGTGAGCCTCTCTCTTCTCTGATTTGCAGGCAAAGTCCACATGGTGGTGATTGGGTCTGGCACAGGGGGCACCATCACTGGCATTGCGAGGAAGTTGAAGGAGAAGTGCCCCGAGTGCAAAGTAAGCTGGGAGACAGGGTTCCCATTGGCTCCCCTGGTTTTTCCTGCCTATGCTTTTGATCAAAACTAATGCTATGGTTCACGTGTGGCAGGGCTGAACTAACACCTGTTGTCTCTGTCTGTTCACCTTTTCATGCTGAGCTTGGCTTTTGTTGGAAACAATTTGTTGTTACGCTCAGCTTGAGCTAGATTCATTCAAATGCCTTGGAAGTCAAAGGGTCCACAGCCCCATTACTAATCCTGGCCTTTGCAGGACATGGTCAGGTGTCTCCTGAAGAAGATTCTGGCCCAGCTGACAGCATTACTGATGCTGCTGCTGCTCCTGGGTAACTGGCTGCTGGAAGGTACCACCCTGGCTGTGCCAGTGCTTCTCACCTGCCTTTGAAAATACCATGCCAAATGGTTGGCAATTACTTCTCTCCTATTGTAGAAAGCACATGAGCAAACTCTGATGGTGGTACAGGCCAAGCCACTGGTGGACCTGGGCATGAGATAAGCTCTTAGGCTGCTTGGAGCTGTTTGTGGAGCAGTGCTGTGATTCCTTCCGAAGCTGAGCACTGAAGGAAGTAGCCTCAGAACAGATGGAAGGCTGTAAGCAATTAGAGAGATGCCACTGTCAGCCAGCAAAACTGGATCCAGATAGGATGTCAGTCTGTAGCCACAGGCTTCCAGAGTTCGAGCTAACTGGCAGGCACTGCAGTGGTGTAGATGAAAGAGTTCTCACTTTGTCTCCTAAGGGCTGAACATTGGAAGTATCGGCCTCACCCAAAATGGTGATGACAAACACCTGGAGAGTGATAACATTTTAAGCCATCGCTGTCACTTCTGTAGCAACTGAACCTTCTCTATTTAAAAAAGAAAAAGAAAAAAGTAGGAAACTGTGGTTTTCTTTATCCTGGAAAACCTCCACACTGCCAGAGGATAGTAATATTAATGAATACACTGGGAGGAAAAATGTCACTGATAAAGGTGTATTTTATTCTTTGATATTTCCTTCCCTTGCAGATAATTGGTGTAGACCCTGAAGGCTCCATCGTAGCTCTGCCCAGTGAATTGAACAGGACAAACAATATAACCATAGAGGTGGAGGGCATCGGGCATGACTTTATCCCTACTGTCCTGGACAGATCAGTAAGTAGCTGTGTGATAAGAGGCCTCTGCCATATCTTTGTCTTTGCATCCAACCTACTTCCACCATTTTCTCTCTCTCATCCTGACTCTGGACCTGTCAGACAGTCCTCCATTCTCCAAGGAAAGGCATCTGGCTAGAAAGGGTGTTCTGATAAATGCATTTGTTTTCATCAAGTGTGGAAAACAGCTCAAAGCTGCCAGGTGCTGTAGGCAGCAGCACCATGGCGGGTGTCAGAGGGTTGGGGCAGCCTGAAAAATCTCCTCCAGGAGCTGACCATCTTGTTTTCTCTTCAGGTGGTTGATCAGTGGTATAAATGCAACGACAGAGACTCGTTCCTCATGTCTCGCAGACTGATTAGAGAAGAAGGGTTGTTGTGTGGTAAGCATCGATGACAACAGCTGCTTCTCTTAACAAACTTTTTCAACCTCATCTTTTAATCGCTTTGGGTCCAAAGCAGCTCAGGGGTAGATGCTCTGTGTGTTTTGTGTCTGCTAGGTTAATGAGGCTGAGTGGCTATTATGTAGATCTCTGTAGATATCAGAGGCGTTACAGTGGTCTGGGGTCTGGCTCATTGTCAACAATAATTATAGAAGCAGTAACTCTCCGCTTGCTGTAACGCCTTTGCACATGGATCTTCTGGCCTAATTTTGCTTGGTGTAGTGTTACATGGGCTGAAGGGAAGGATTACCAGGATTCAGGATAGGACAGGTGGACTAAAACTGTCTCTCTTGCTAGCAACTGTGCGAGGCTATAATCTTTGTCTTTGAACTATTGCCATACTAGAGGTGCCAGGTTTGGACCAGGAAAGTTTGAAAGTAAAGTAAGCGTAAGGTGTTCTTACTGAGTATTTCTCCTTGTGCCAACAAACTGGAAGTGATCCTTAGGGCTTCCCAAAGTGAATAGATGTCCTCAGGCAAACCCTGCCTGTACTCTATGAGCCTCTACATAGCATCAGCATTTTTCAGCCTTGCCTGTCCCTGAGCAGATAGCTATAGCTTTGTGCTCAGGATCAGAAGATATAGAGGTCTGTAGGTACAGCTGGTAAAAGTCCTGGGTACTCACATCCCAGGAACTTTGAGAGAGATCAGGCTATTTATGTCGATTTAACTTAGCAAACGTAGTCACTATGTCTCAGTGGGAACCAATTGCTGAACTCATCTATAAATTCTGAATAGCTTCATGTTCCCAGAACTGCATTTTTCAGAGACTTTCACCATTAGTTTGAAAAATGTGACCCAGTGCTAATTAACCTGCAGTAAACTACGTGCTGCCTTGAGTGTGGTGTGTAATGGGCACGCAGATAGTGGAATGACTTTGACTTCCAGTCCTCGAACTACCCATGGAGAAATTGCCTCTGTAAAGCAGTGACCTGCTTCCCCTACGTGCAGCAAACCACATGCACACACACACATACACTGTTCAGGTCTTTCCATCACGTCGGCCTGGTATTCCAAGCATGAGTGTAATGTTTATGTAGTTGGGTTGTTTTTTTTTCTCCCAATCTTTGCAATGCATTTAAAACAAATCTTTGCTTGACAAATGCTTTCGCCAGAAGGTCTTGATTTGGCAGAGTGTTCTCCTCACCCAAATAAAGGGTGCGATATGGGCATCCTAGGAGCATGTCCAGTCAGTCCCTACTCAGTCTCTTCCTACCCTCAAAGCCTGTGAGGCTATCCCCCTTCCCAACGCTTGTCTCTCTCTTCTTGGTACCCATCAGGTGGCAGCTCAGGCAGTGCCATGTCTGTTGCTGTACAGGCTGCCAAGGACCTGAAGGACGGTCAGCGCTGCGTCGTCATCTTGCCCGACTCTGTCAGGAACTACATGTGAGTTTCCCACTCCCCTTCAAACAGCTCAGAGGGAAGAAAATGACATGAAGAAACAGCACACTACAGCAATAAACAGCACAAACCGGCTGTTGGGCCGCTTGGGTTTAATTTCCTCTTGTCACTGCCTTACTGCACGGAGCAGAAATTAGTCAACCTAAAGTTTTTGAACTTGCGTGCTTCAAGTTAGGAACTCAAATATCTGGCATGCTTTGAGGAGCCACCAAACACCTGCAGCTCCCAGTGACCTTAAAAAGGGCTAAAAGCAGCCAGCTGCAAAAATCATGGGAACCCTGAGGCAGTGCTGCGGTCTAATGCATGGAGCAAAGCACGACTGCTTGTGGAAGGCTTACAGACCCATTCTTTGTTGGTGATTTCTAGGTCCAAGTTCCTGAATGATAAATGGATGATAAAAAACGGATTCCTAAATGATGTCCAGGAGCACAAGCCTTGGTAAGGCAACTTCCACCAGTATGAACTGTGTTAGGAAATCAAGCTTCTGAGTCTGGGAATGATTATCTTCAAAGGAAAGTTTTATCTTCTAGTATTTAAATTAAAAAATGCAATTAACTCCAGATCCCTCTCAGAAGGCTGTAAAGTCAGCTCCTCTATTCTCAGTGACGAGATATCCCTCTTCTCCAATTAGTTAATTAAGGAGCCGTTTCTGTTCTGAAGATGCTGTTCTATCCTATGTGATAGTCGTTGTCCAGTCCACTGAAGAGAATGATGGAGAGGGAGCTGGTCAGCCTCTGCTTACAAGCTTAAAGCATGAGCTTTGCAGGCAGGCAGAATATCTCTGCACAGTTGGTCTTATCTCTACCGTCCTTGCCTCCCTGAGCACGTCCCACAGCCGCGCAGCATTGAGTAACATCTTGGTGCTGCCATTTGTCTTTCAACAGGTGGTGGAACATCAAGGTGCAGAAACTGAATCTCTCAGCCCCTCTCATTCTTCTCCCAGAAGTCAGCTGTCAAAAGGCAATTGAAATCCTCCGGGAGAAGGGATACGACCAGGCTCCCGTTGTTGCTGAATCAGGGTAACTATTTTTACTTGCTACAGAGATGGCCATTCCAACAGGAAAAACAGCCACCATGAAGCTAAAAAGAAAGTCCCATCTACTTATCCAATGACAGAACGCTTGTGCTGAATTCTGAGAAGCACATTTTTAAAATACCATCCGCCTCCTTGTGAAGAATAAGCAGATGGGTCAAAATCTGGAGATGTTCTACCCCATAAATTCTACAGCCATTGCATGAGCTCAGTGTTTCCTAGAACAGAATAACTAGGAAGTTTAGCGCCTCTATTTTTGCTAACAATAACAGCAGACACGATTCATCAAGGGGACTCTCTGTGATAGGTCATTCTAGGGGGTTGCCACCATAGGACCCCTGCCTACAAAAGATCCTTACTCAAGTGAGGAGAAGGCTGGTGCCTCTCACTCACAGCAGCAGGAATCTGACTTCATAAGATGTGTGCTTGACCTTAGGCCTGGCTTTCTGGAAAGCTCTGTTCCTTTGCAGACTTATTCTGGGGATGGTAACCCTCAGCAACACCCTGACCTCAGTGCTGGCTGGAAGCGCACAGTTCTCAGACCCCGTTACAAAAGTAATCTACGACCAGTTCTCCAAGGTACTGCTAAGGTTGTGGCTGCTGTCTTCTGCTGTCTGGGGGTGGGGGGGAGATGCTCCACCACCCTGAGGTGGTGAGAGCATCTGGGAGAGGAGGGCAGAGAAGGGAAGGTGGAGAGAAATCAGGACGGTGACCATCCTGGAGATGAGAATAGGGAAGGCAACTGCAAAAACATTGCCAGCCCTGTGGAGTTCAGATGCAGGAGCATCAGGAGCAAAGCACTTGAATATCCTCACCCAGTCTTACATTTGGCCAGAACCCTCTGAGAGCAAAGCCCAGACATTCACAGGTCTGAGGCAGTGCACCCCAGGTATATGGTTGGTGGTGGAGGTAACTCACACTGGCCCACAGAAGCTTTCAGGGAGACAGCACTGTATTTCAGCTGTGCCAAAGCCAGCCTTGCAGGTTTCCCACAGACAAAAAGACAAGTACCGGTGAGTAAGGAATGCCTAATCTGGGTCCGCTCTGCTCACTTGGCTACAATCAGAGGTGGGAGGCAGGTTCCTCACCTCTGTTCTGTAAATGTGAATTGTAAAATGTCTCTTTCTGTCCTGTTTAGATCAGCCTGGAGGACAGCCTTGGGAAGCTTTCCTGCATCCTAGAGAATGACCACTTTGCTATTGTTGTGCACGAGCAAATGCAGTGTAGGTATCTGTAAAAAGGGGAAGCACCGTCCAGGCTTTGCACAAATGTCTGAGAGGGGAGAGGGAAATCCCCAAACCAAACTTGAGAGGGATCAGTGCAGCTGCTTCACACGTGTAGCATCTGCACCTTTGCAGGAAGGAGCTGTACCTCACAGATCTGCCAAGTGCTGAAATAGTCCAATCATTCATCCATTTCCTTTCCTGATGCTGCAGGGATGAGAGAAGCAAGGGGAAACCTTAGCCAGTGGAACCTGGGACCAGCATGTGACTGGCTGTGTCCCACAGGAGCCCTTGGGATCTGTGTTGTTCCCACAGTGAAAAAATGACACAGAAGCACACATCAGCTCCTCATCTCATAATTTCTCATGGAAACCCAGCTTTGAGAACAGGAAGGTGTTTGTTTGGTCTCCCATGACAAGCAAGGCAGACTGTAGGTAGCATCTGGGGTGTGCTGCTTTTGCTGTGCAGCTGTAGCCTCAGGTTTTTAGTGCCCAATTAGTCTCTTGGCCTTGAATTCAGATCACTGCTTTGCTAGCTGTGAGCAACAGAGGAAACAAGGGAAGAGAGGGATTGCTGCAGAATTAGTAGCCTGAAGACAGGGGCAAAGGAGAGTTTGGGCAGGTTAGAAAAGTCTTAGATGGAATTCAGGCATGTAAGTGCAAGGGAAAAAAATACTCAGTCTGCATCCCACTGCTTAAAGACCTTTTCCGTATGCACAGAGGCTGTGCCATCTTCTCTGAACACCTCTGTTCCCACTTCCAGCCCAGGGGATGCAGCCAAGTCCTCCTGTGTGCCCTGAGGGGCCTGAGCCAAAAAGTCACTTTACAGGGCACTCATGGCTGGGTGTTGGACTGTATTTTGGACTGTGAGAACCAAACCTTCAGGCACCCTGTTATAAGCCCTTCCTGGTCTGGGGGTGGGTATAGGGTTGCTCTGCCAGTGAAGAAAAACCATTTGATGAGTCCAATAAAGCATCCATAGCAGCAGCTATTGCCCTGACAGCAGCAGGTATGGCGGTATGTGCAGTTCTGCAAATCTGGCCTAACACATCTTTCTGGTACAATTACATTGTAAGACTTGCAAAGGTATGAATTTGACCTTATCTTGAGGGAGGTTCTTTGTTTAAAATATAGCAACACATACACACACAAAAAAAAAACCAAACCAAAACCATAAGGCCCATGTTTAGCGTGACACTAGAGCTGAAGGCTGCAATTAAACTGACTTTATGGGATTACACACTGAACACGCGAGGCGTTCCTGTGGTGAGCGGTGTGCGCTATTGTGTTCTACTGACTGCCATCAGCAGGCTGCTGCTGACCTGGGAGCCCCAGACCTGCTGTATGCCAGCTGCACAACCCATCTGCTTGCATCCCCGTGGCCTGCTGCAGATCCTCCTGCAGCTCCAAAGCCACCTGCAAGCCCGGCCAAGCAAAAGGCTCTTTTTCAAGTCTGCTTTTGGTGCACAATTCCAATTCTTTCACCAAAAAAACACGTTTAGGCTAACTTTCCTTTCTCAGCAGTTGTTGCTGCTTTAATGCCCTCACGGTTAGTCCCTGGTATCTCATTGCCACATCTTCACAGTTTGTTCTTCTTCCTCTTGTTTGGACGCTGGCGGCTAATTTTATTTCCCTTTAGGGAAACATTTATCAGATAGTTGAAGTAATTGCTGCGGTGTTATTTTAATAATGGTGGTGTAGGACATTATTAGAGCAGAATAGGAAGCATCTCTAAAGAATCTCATTGCTGCTCCAAAGAGTCTTATTAGTTCGGCCTAAAAAGTTTTGTAGTGATAGAAGGAGAACCAGAATGGCGGCTGGCTACAAACAATGGGGAAGTCATGGGTCCTCCATGGGTTAAACCTCCCTGATGTGACCCAGTAACCTGACTTGAGGCTGCCCTGGTCATTTCAGTTGAGATATGGCAGAGACAGCTGCAGTCCCAGTTAATGGTTTTCTCTTAAAAAATAAACAGTAGCCTCAGTCTGAATAGCTTTAGCTTTTAAAATTCTCTTCTTTTCTTCCTCTTTTCCTTAAATTCTCCTCCACTAACCTGGTGTTTTCTGTGCTTCCAGTCAGTGGGAATGGCAGTTCCTTCATGAAACAGATGGTGTTTGGCGTGGTCACTGCGATGGACCTCCTCACCTTTGTCAGCAGAAATGACAAGAAGTAAGGAAGGAGCCCGGCCGTGCTGAGCCCCGTGTCTCCAGCAGGGTCAGCTGCTCCTCCTGAGCATGAAACACGTGGCTGAGGATATTTTGTGGTCTAATCCAGCTGATGGTTTCTCAAAATGACTATGTGAAAATTGTAATGTAATAACCGTGTGTCTGCTAGATGCCAGCCAGAGCATCGCTAAAGAGAAGCGAAACAAAGAAATTACATTTGATGGCCGTATGTGGTTACATGGAGCTACCTAGGGCTGGACAGGTAACGAGGGGTTAGGTTGGGATGAAGGTTGCTGCTGTTGTTGCCCAGATGATTCCCGATGCAGGCTTTAGTGCCTTCAGGAGAAGAAGGAGGTCTCACTGAGATCGGAGCCCATCTCCAACAAGAGCAGCTCAGCTCCTCTCGGCTCCTCTTGAAGGCTGGGGACAAGCCATGTCACACTGCGCCCTCCTGACCCTCATCGCATCTCACAGAGGCTGCAGTTCCCTGGGGACCCTGCTCCTTACCCTGACTCCTTTTGGGATACGGAGACTGGGGCAAGCAGGAGGGAGAGAGCCAGGAGGAGCAGGGTGTGTGGGGTTCCTGTGGGGCTGCAGGGCTGGTGGGAGCAGTGCGGGCCGCACGTCCCCTGGGCTGGGACAGCCAGCCGCACCCCTCTGAGGAGCGGAGACTCATTCTCACGACATGATAACAGGGCCGTGAGACAGGGCTATGTCCCAATTTCCTGTCTTATTCAGCTCATGAATATTCAGCCCGAGAGCTCATTTTCAAGGGAGCAAAGTGGAAAGGGGTCCTGTTGCTGTCATAATATTGTGTTCCAGGAACTGATAACGAAGGTCAAAAGAGGCATTTGTCATGGCTCTGAAAATGTAAATGAAATCAAATGTGAAACCCATGCTGTGGGAACAAGCTGAGTTGCTGCTGCTGAAACCTGCTTTGGGAGAGCTGCTCTCAAAACAAGCATTGAGCTTTGCAGTTCATCCCTGCATCTCGGGAGCTCCTCCGAGGGGACAACAACTGATTCTGGCTTGCTGCTAAGTGGCTGGTCCGTACTTGCAATTGAATCTAGTTTGTATGAGGTTTTTATTAAATTAAGGAATGCTGACGTATTTATATTTAGGAATAGCGTCTCTGCCACCTTTTGCTCCCTTCAGTTACACAAACATTATCGCATCTTCTGTGAGTTTTCGCCTGAGCAATGACTGTATTTGTCCAAAGAAAGAGTAAAAACTAATCAGATGGACCTTATTGTGCTGTATTTATTTAGCAGCTCTGTTGCATCCACACACTGCTGTGCTGTGTGGGTGATGGAGCCCAGAGGAGTTGAGGTGCCTGCCGAGCTCTGTGATAGGAATGAGAGCTCCAGGCTGTTGCTGCTCATTATGTGAACACAGCGATAGCCCAGATCTGCCTCCCTGAAACCTCTTGTAATACACAGTCCCTGCAGCTAAGCCCAAACAACAGCAGTGCCGCCAGCTGCTGTGCCCCTGTGTGCAGGCTGACAGCTGAGCAGGGGCTACACAAGAGGCAGCTGCAATACAGCACAGAGTAATGCAAAGCTGAGTGCTAACTTTGCTTTTACAATGGCTCCTGTATGCTGCCAGAACCAGGCTAGTGCAAGCTCCGGTTACTTTGGGATTTCTCCACCTGGGCTGGAGCCAGAGCTGCTGCTCCACTAGGGCTCCTCTTTCCACTCTGCAGAAAGCAAATGTGCTAAGGGACAGGGCCATCAACCAGAACACCCTTATGAAGGGCTGCTCTTCTATCTCTGCCCCCCAGTCTGTACATAGATCTGGGGTTGTCCCATCCCAGATGCAGAATATGGGACTTGTTACTATTAAACTCCATGCAATAAATTTCATACACCCCTGCTCTTCACTCCATTACTCTGCTAGGTGGGAGCACCTCTCCAACAAGCTCATTTGCTCATCCTACTAAGATGTCAGCAAGATAAACATCTCTCCAGCCCTGCCCTGCACCTTCTGTGCTGCAGTGGCTTCCCCGCCTCCCTCATCCCGTCTCACACCACAGACACATAAATAGAGGGCCAGTGTGCCGTCAGCCACAAGGGCATTTCTTGGGGTCCTGCAGCACCTCAGCACTCCAGCAGCCACCTTGTCCGGCCATACTGCAGGTATCAGGGAGTGGGGCAGGGGGCAGGGGGGCCTTCCAGACCAGCAGGGGTTTGGGGACAGTGGCACTGGGGTGAGTGGGAGGCTGTTACCTATGCAGCTAAGAAATGGGGAACGTGGTGTTTTGGGTTGGCTGGTGTGGGTTCTGTTGAGCAAATGGGGTCCAGTAGAATCAAAAGACATAGGATCACAGAATATCTCGGAGTTGTTAGGGGCCCGCAAGGATCACTGAGCCCACCTCCTGGCTCCACACAGGGCCACTAACAAAGGACGAGCAGTTGCATATTTGCAGGAGAAAGCTGTGTAAAACAGGGCATGGGGGCAAGGATGTCACTGCAGTCAGAGGAGGCACTTGGGGCAACCAGAGTCATAGGATGAGAATTATCAAGGGCTTGATGTGCCCATTTCCACACCCATCCCCTTTTCTCCCCAGAGCATGGATTCCACCAGCACAGTCCGCCTGTGTCTGTTCTGCCTGCTGCTTAGTGCTGCAGCCCCAAAACCCACCTGTGACCCCAGTGCCTGCCCGGCCTGCCCCGAGCCAGGACCTGGGGGCTGCTGCCCATCGTGTGCACCAGCCTGTGCCTGCCCACCTTACCTGCAGGATGACTGTGAGATGCAAGGCTTCAGTGATGGACGTGTCCCCACCGGCAGCTCCTTCTACATCGACTTCGCCCGCAAGCTGTGCACTTGCCAGCCCAGTGGGGACATCACCTGCAGCTCGCGCTGTGACCCCGTGCCTGCTTCCTGCCAGGCTGTGGGCAGCCCAGTGGCTGATGGCTGTCCCAGCTGTGTCTGCTACGATGAGGAGGAGGTGGCGGTGCTCGCTGGCTCCGAGGTGTCCCGAGGTGGCCAGCTCTGCACCTGCCCTCCCCAGGGCGGCCAACTGCAGTGCAGTGATGGGGGTAAGGCATGAGCTGCTCCAAGGGCAGTGGGACTGGAGGCTTGCAGGAGCGGGAGGCCTTCTGCTCCTCCAGGCCTATTCACTGGAATGCATTCGAGGCCTTCAAACTGTCCCATCATGTGGGGAGATCCTGTGCTGTTGCATCTAAGCATCTTCTTGCTGGCAAGATTTATTGCCTGGTGGTGGGCAGAGAGGTTGTGTTGGTTGCTGATGGCATTGCAATGAACCAAACCGCAGTTATTTATTTATTTGTGAGATGATTGTGCTTTTGTGCACGTCTATGTTTATATAATGTGTGGATAAGTGTGACTTGAGTAAGTCAACAGATTGGAGACAAGCTCTCCCCTTCCCACTGCTGGAGACTGTAGAATGTGTGCTCTGAATCCTCTGAAGTGTGCGTTTGTATAGATTTACATCGTTATATATGTATATGCAGGGATACTGTAATCAAGCACAGCTCCATCAGGCTGATGCGTTAACAAATGTTGGCTGTGTTCCTTCATGGGTTTGAATAAAATCAGTGTTACCAATGAACGTGTGAAAGCTTTCCTGGTAAATGTACATTAGTCACTTGTGCCTCAGGTAGGCCTGAAGCACGCAGTGTGCCTCTTGTTGTCCTCTCTACTGCTGGGCACTCAAGCAGAGGGTTGAAGAAAAGTTCATAGAATCATTAAGGTTGGAAAAGACTCATAAGATCACCTTGTCCAACCATCAGCCCACCCCCACCATCCCACTGCCCATGTCCCTCAGTGCCACATCCACACGGCTCTTGAACTCTCCTAAGGATGGTGACTCCACCACCTCACCGGGCAGCTTGTTCAATGCCTCACCACTATGTCTGAGAAGAATCTTCTCCTAATATCCAACCTGAATGTTGGAGGAGGAAGCAACCCCATTTACTTTTAAGAATAACTATTTTCCCTGCTGCTCGGCTGTGGAGATGGGGGGAACAAGGGAGCAGAGAGGGAGGGGATGCCTTTATCCCCAGCTCTCTCTGGGTGCCATTCCCTGGGTGGTGGTTGGCAGCTGCAGCAGCAGACAGGCACTGCAAGGTTCCCACTGCTCATTCTGCTCAAGACCACAGCAAAGCCAAGGGCTGGGTGAGATGAGGAGATGAGACAGCTGTCAGCAATTTTTGTGCTGCTTGCCTTGCTGCTCAAAGTTGAGAAATGTGTCACGACGAACAAAGTTAGAAAATAACAGCTCTCGCTTCCCAGTGGTTTTCTGAGGTAGGTGTTGTGAGAGAAGGTAGAAGGTAATGCTCAGAAGTGCTGAAACACTCTTAGCATGAATCATGCAGTGGTCTGTATGTGCCTCTTCCCCTGCTGATTTTACTACAGCTAGGCCATGGGAAGGGTGACAGAAATGATTCTGTTCAAGGCGTAAGATCAGACCCTGCCAGCAACTAACACTGAAGGGTAAAAACAGAAAGGCATGTAGGCTCCTACAAAGAGATGAGAAAAGCTCTCTGGAAACATCTGGCCTCTGTGCAGCATGCGCCAGGGCACAGCACAGCAGAGTTGCCTGGTGCTCAAAGGAAGCCCCCTGTGCTCCAGTTTGTGCCTGTGACCTCCTGTTGTGGATCTGGGCACCCCTCAAAGAAGCCTGGCTCTGTTCCCTTTGCACCCTCTCTTCATGTATTTATAGGCCCTGATGGGACCCCCTGACTAAGCTTCATCATCACCAGTCCGAGCAGCTGCAGTTCTCTCAGCCTCTCTTCACGGGAGGGGTGCTCCAGTTCCTCTATCACCTTAGTAGCTTTTGCTGGACTCTCTCTGATATGTCTGTGTCTCTCCTATGTTGGGCTCCTGCAACAGGAGAGATTTGGGCACAGTGAAGAGATTCCCCTTGCTTCAAGCCCTCCTCCAGAGCAGTGCAGAGCAAATTGTTTAGAGCCACGAGCACTATGCACTCTCTGGGGAGGGTGCTGGCCTGCTGAGCTTTTCTTATCCTTCACCTGGCACCTTATCTGCCCCTCCTGTGTAACCGATAACCTTTCCAAAGGAGAGGCCAATGACAGGCTGAGTAATGCTGTTTGTGTGTGAATGCTCCCTGTGCAAACACTGGGGTCAGCGAGGGAACAAAGAGCCACCATCTTCAGACAGCTGTGGCAAAATGAGCCCCAAAGATTGCAGCCCTTGAAAAGAATCGATTTTGCTTATAATGAAATCAAGTCTGTGGGCTTTGTTTGTGTTATCAGCATCCTTTGACTTCATAAAAGCTCATTACTGCCACTATTTGTGGAACCAGTGGGGCTTTCCTTCACCACATATCGGTGATTCACATAGCAATGCATTTTGGGCCTACACCTTTTTAGCATGCCTGCACGTTGCCTGCCTCATAAGATACCAGGGAAGTATTCATGCCTGAAAGACCATGAGGAGATGTTCCCAGAACCCTCTCTTTTCCAGGCTGAACAAGCCTTGCTCCCTCAGCCTGTCTTTGTAGTAGAGGTGCTCCATCCCTTTGAGCATTTTCATGGCACAACCTGATGCCAAGAAGCTGAAGTACTTGCCCAAGTCCTTCCTTCACCTTATCAGGCACCCTGGGCTGCACCAACAGAGGGGTGGCCAGCAGGGAAAGGGAGAGGATTGTCTCCCTCTGCTCTGCCCTCGTGAGGCCCCAACTTTCCTGGATCACATCATTACCAGTGATGAGATGTGGTGTTACCACTATGAGCCAGAGTCAAAATGGCGGTCCGTGGAGTGGTGACATGTGAATTCCCCATTGAAGACAAAGCAATGCGCAGTCTTTTGGGATCGGAAAGGGGTGGATTTCAGAGAAATAAATAGGGGGCATTGCTTTCAGAATGACCTACATGCATGTATATACATATATATATATACATATATATACATACATACATATATATATAAATCACAGACAAAAATACACTGAGACACCAATAACAGAAATACTCTCTTGCTTTTCTTTCTGGCATTAATTTGGATCTTACCCATGGGAATGCATGTACTCCTCTGTGTCCTCTGTGAAAGATCAGCACCTGCACAGTACTGGAGGATGCTGCTTGTGGAATCACACCTGTAATTAGGTCCCCACTGAAAGAGCGATCCAAATCTTAATGATGAAACAAGCTTATAAAGTCAGAACTGTATTAACAAAGGTAACTTGACAGACATTAAAATGTTGCAGAGTCTCTGGATGTGGTAGCTCCCAATGAGAGACTGAAGGGGAGTGGGAGGCACAGGAAAAACAGCAAGTAAGCAAATCACTGATTTCTTCAATACAATCCATATAATTTTTACTACTACTGCAAATCTAATCTTAAAAAATAATAAAGTTGGATTTTAATGAAAATTGTCTCTGGATTAAATTTTATTATGACATTTACACTGATCGTGTGCACTGGGTTCCATGATAAATTAGCAAAAAATATGCTGGGGATGCTGGCCATGAATAGGGCTGCAGGCCAAATCTTCTGCCCTGTGGTGCTGCTGCTAATGTGAGAGCTGAGAGAGCAACAGAAAAGATAAATATCCAGAAGAGTTTTTCCCCAGTTACTTCCATAAGCTTCAGATCACATCTTAGTTGCACTGGGAAGACAAACCAAGCCTGATGTATGAAGATCACACTGACATTGTAGAAGGGCATGGGAATGGTGGTTTGTTAAAACCCTGGTTTTAAAATGCAGGTATATATAGATACATGTTTAAATACACTTGATGCTGTGTACCTTGAGCACTCTGAAGTTGCTGTTTTTCTGCAGAAGGGTGTTTAGAAACAACCCGACGCTGGATGATAAGGATTAGCACCTTATAAACAGCTGCCCCACAACAGCACACAGGCTAATCACTTACTTGTGATTAAGTTTCCAATCCCTTCAACACCTTCTCAAAGAAGGGGATTCATCTTCCAGGGGCCTTTGAGACCAACCAGAGTAGGAACATGCTATTTGGGCCAGAATTTAGGTGAAAGAATCTGCTTTGGAGTTTGTATGGTTTTGTTTTAGTCTCTATAAGGAAACAGTTGGCCCCCAGGAGGAGCTGAGTTGAAACTCTTCCCAACTCTGACACCAATACATACAGGCATTCTTTTAATACCAAAGAACAGTTCTGATATCTTTAAGGTCTTTCCCAACTCAAGCAATTCTATGATTCTATGATAATACATCTGTGTCAAGAGCATGTACTGTTCAGTTAATCACACATTAACACTTTAAAAACAAAATATGGTCCAAAACAGCTTGGGAACACGTTCTAGAGTGAGTAGATAGCTGTAAAAAGACCACTTACTTGGAAAACAGTCAGTTATGCTTAGAAGTGCATGTTCTTTTGAGTAGAAGGACATCTGTTATAAAGGTGATCAGAAGGCTGATGAGCCATTTTGACATGGCCTGTGAGATACCCAGGAACCTCTGAAGGTGCCCGCATCCTGCAGTGACCTCCATCCAGCTGCCACATGAAGGGATGTGTCAGCAAGCAGGGCACAGCTGAGTCTGTGTTCCATACTAACGAGTTGCTATTGCATCATATGTAGGCTGCTCACCTCCTGATTCCTGACCTAGCGGAAGACCGTAATTTCAGAAATGCACTACAGTTTACCCTGCTACACCAGTCAGCACGTGGGTCTCGTGCCAATGAGTTCTTCCCCAATAAATCATTACCATATATGCTTGGAACCATTATTGGAAGTTTGATGTCCATGCCATTTTTAATCAACAATTTTGAAACAACAACAAAAATAAACCCCAAAGTCACACACGTTATGGACTGTTTATATGCTATTTCTTCCTTTAGTCAAAGCTGCTCCTGCGTTACAAAAGCGTAATAAAAACTCCCACACCGTTCATTTGCATAAACAAGAAAACCCAAACAAACAGAAGCCCAAACCATCCATCCCTGCCCCAAAAATGGTTAACAAGTTTGAAACTTAGCTCAAGATTGCCCCAAAAACAAACCGGGCCCCAAACCAATGCGTCTTTCAGCCAAACAACACTGCTGAAGTAATGTGAGCGCTTTGCTTTAAATATGTGCTTTTTCAGTTCACAGAGAGCAGCAGACCAAAAACAAGTCGTCCATGACTTTGCAAACTATTCTCTGATGGATGGGTTGCTTCAAAAAATTGCTTAACAAGGAAGGGGAGGAAAAAAAAGTCACGGGCCCACGTTTTAAAGACTGTCAGCTGCATAGACTGAATGCTGCTAACTCACTGGCAGCTTTACGGGCCATTTCTGTCATGATCTGAAACGCATGATTCAATTAACGCAATGTATACGTGCTTGTAGTAGTTGACAAGGTTGATAACAAGGTTAACAAGCATTCCGCCATTTTCTTGCACGTTCCTTTTCCCTGGCAAAAACCGCTATGATCACTCAGCAGGTCCTAAATAACCAAGTCACAGAATACAAATAAACAAAGAAACCATTTTATATTTCCATGTGACAAGAATGAACAAATAACATGATTTGGGCAATCTCTTTAAGAGCGCGTCAGTGCCAAATTCACTACGCATTACACTGGACCGACAAGTTACTTTAGGGCTTAAACAATCCAGAACCTATTTGAAAGAGCTCAGCAAAGCCAAGAAAGGCATGTGTGGAATCCAGACCGGGGGTGAGTCTGGCCAAGCCAACTGCTCTCCTCCAGCTGTGCCAAGCGAAGAGCTGAGGGTACTCAACACAAGGTCGATTGCTTTGTTATTTGCATACTACAGTTCAGCTTGCATTGTCACGGATACACTCTGTCCTTGGGAGGCAGCGACAGCTTGAATTTATTCCTAGGAAACCAGAACATTTCACTTAATTGTTCAACATGCAAGATTTTCATGAGAGAATGAAACTTAGTTACATTTCCAACAGGATTCCAGAGCTACTTCTTTTCTTTTTGTGTGTGTATTCAACCCTCAGAAACAAACTGAAGATAAGGCTGACAGGCTTAAAAGATAAATCAAAGTTAACAGGAGCCAGAAGACAACAATATAGCACCTGAAAATGGAAGAGTCACACAACACGTTTTTGACATTCATGTCTTGCATAGACAAATGCTTATTCATTATTTCCCCCCACTCCCCCCAGACAACTCTGCTTCAGAAAATAAATCTTAAACCAACTTTAATTACAGTTAAATGCATGTGTTTCTGTTCTTCAAAATACACTGTTTTATTTCCTTGTTAACTGCTACAAGTCCAATAGTTTTAAGAAACTATCATCTCTTGGAAAGACTTTTGCACCCTTTTGTGCTGTCAAGTTCATAAAGTCAGGAAGCTGAACTGCCTTCTAATTCATTTTCCACATGATTAGAGAAACAAATCGATTCATGATTCGCACATGAGGTCTCTGCACCAGAAGAAGGTCCATAAACCCGAAACTACTTTCACAGCATAGGAAACGGGACCTCTAGCCCTTCACAGCAGGTCTGCCTTCTGGACACACTCTGATGTGAAACAACATGTGGCACACATCAGGTCCACATAAAGTCCTTCCCTTCCAACCCCTTCACCTGTGTACTGGTTTCCATTGGGAGAAAACTTTGTCATGCAACAAAGGGTTGGAAGGTTCTCTAATAGGTTCCTAATCAATATCAGGGACCGTTAGAGGGAAGAAATTCTTACACAGGCAAATGCAGCCCTTATGGAGTTTCCCTGAGGTGAGCAGGACTCCAATATGACCCAATAACCAGACTGAGGAAAGTCTCTGCAGAGCCAAAGCCATGCCTATTAATGCTGAATGTGTTCCAGTACAATTATTTTTATTTTTGGAACAGCCGTTTGAAATACATATACTGATCAATTTAAATTCATTTCCCAAATGCAGAGCTTCTAAAGTTGAAAAGTAATGGGAAATACAGAGGGACCCAGACAGCTGGAGAAGTGGGCCCATGAGAACCTAATGATGTTCAACAAGGCCAAGTGCAAGGTGTTGCACCTGGGCCTGGGCAGCCCCAGGTGTTTATACAGACTGAGGGAAGAACTCCTTGAGAGCAGCCCTGCAGAGAAGAACCTGCGGGCCCTGGTGGACGAGAAGCTGAACATGATCCAGCAGTGTGTGCTTGCAGCCTGGAAGGCCAACTATGCTCTGAGCTGCATTAACAAAGGGGTGGCCAGCATGGAGAGGGAGGTGATTGTCCCCCTCTACTCAGCTCTTGTGAGGCCCCATCTGCAGTAATGTGCCAGGTCTGGGGCCCCCAGTACAGAAAGGATGTGGAGCTCTTGGAACAGGTCTAGAGGAGGGCTACTAAGATGATCAGAGGGCTGGAGCAGCTCTCCTATGAGGAAAGGTTGGGGGAACTGGGCTTGTTTAGCTTGCAGAAGAGAAGGCTCCAGGGAGACCTCATTGTGACCTTCCAGTACTCAAAGGGAATGTTTAAACAGGAGGGGTTATGACTGTTTACAAGGGTGGACAGTGACAGGACAAGGGGGAATGGTTTTAAACTCAGACAGGGGAGGTTTAGGTTAGATATTAGGAGGATGTTTTTCACACAGAGGGTGGTGACGCACTGGAACAGGTTGCCCAAGGAGGCTGTGGATGCCCCATCCCTGGAGGCATTCAAGGCCAGGCTGGATGTGGCTCTGGGCAGCCTGGTCTGGTGGTTGGCAACCCTGCACATAGCAGGGGGGTTGAAACTGGATGATCATTGTGGTCCTTTTCAACCCAGGCCATTCTGCGATTATGAAATCTGTTTTGCTTATCACAAAAGTCTTGGGACAAGTGGTCTAAAACCTCTTGTTTTGCATTAATGATCTATATTACATTGGAAAGTATTAAGAGTTTCAATAATCACAATTGCAGAAGAATAGCAGTGATTTGAAAAAAACAAAACCAAGCGAGCTCTTCTGTTGCCTGCAAATTGGAGACAGGGGATAATTATACATGGGTTTAATGTTAGGTTCCCTAAAAAGACTTTGTAAATAACTGTCTAATGTAAACATACACTTTTCCTGAATAGTAATGCTTTGTTTAAACCAGCAATCTTACACATCAAATAAGGAAGAACACGACTTTTTTCCCCCTAAACTGTGAAAAAAAAAAAACAAACAAAAACAAACCAAAAACAAGGAAAGCCCCCCTACACTTCTATGCAGCTCGTACCTACTACAGAATTCTCACCAAGTTAAAAACCAATTCCAGTTCTGTATGCTCAGTAATACCTTTAATTATATGGGTAAACCTTTTTTGTTCTAATAAGTAACTGTTTCTGTTTCTAATTTGACAACAGAACTATTTCATGTTCTCCCTTTCATAGGGGCATCTGTCAGTTTCACTTGCCGGCTGTTTATACAAACAGAAGGTCACAGTATTCTTGGGAGAAAACCTGCAAAGACTGAGGTGTGTTAGAGGAGTGGAGAAGCCAAGCTGGTAATGTTTTCTTTCTGAAAAAAGTAGTTTTTGCAAGCCCTGATGCCTATTTTCAACTGGGTTCAAAATGGCAAATAAACTGTACATATTTCAGCCAGCTGTACAGATACTAAATCATTTTAATAGTCTTACAGCTTAGTCCTGCTTTAGTTCACCCTTTTCCTCTCACTGCTGCCTAATCACTGCCCTCCCAGCTCCACTGCTGTGCTGTTTCCTTGCCTGCCTTGAGAAGCCAACAGGCAAAGCTCTGCTGGTAGATCTGGGGGAGCAACAACTTGCCACGGAGGGGAAGGAGATGGTGAGAAATGGTTTGTTCTTCTAGCACAAATTTCCTTCTAGGCCAATTTGGAAGAACAGATTTTACCGTGGCTCTGTATGCACTGACAAGTCATTATTTGTCTGCCTACGTGCTACAAGTACAGAAATTAGAGACATTATTAAATACGAATAAGGGTAGCTGAATAATCCCCTCACAGAAACTGGAGGCATGGCCTGTTACATAAAGGGAAGCGCTTATGGAGTTAAAACAAAGACAACTAAGAACAACAGAACATATCTCTCAGTTCTAGTTAACTCTGGCATCCTTTAAAGTTGAACGTTTCCAGAGGAGCATGATTTGTACATGATAGCAGCCTTTTAAAATATTTTGGGGTTCAAAATGGTTTTGACAATAGGTTTTGGGACAGTCATGCTATCTTACGTCAGCCATTTGCTGCACCCATTAACAAATGTGGTGCACAAGCAGCAAAGCAGAGAACTTAAGCAAACCAAAATTGTTTAGAAGATATCACTCCAGCTGCAGCAGATGATGACAGGAGCTGAACTCAGAAGCTAAATCCTCAGCCAGTAATAAATGAAAGCTATTGCAGAAACATCACTACTGTTGAGTAAGTCCCAACATCAGTTGTTCAAAACAGCTACCAATCACTTAAAACTGGTATTACTGTACATGTACCACTGATCCTGGCATTTCTTTCTGATTTTTTTCTTCATACCAGTTTAAACTTGCCTTGTAATGCAGTCTTTAAAGACCTACTTCCAAGCATTTTAAGCATAAAAATAAAAATTACATGCTTTAATCCCACAGAAATCAATGGGACTTAAAGCACATGCCTGAGTATTTTGGAAAGCAGAAATTAAGTACTCAAATATTGGCAGCGCGTTCTGCTCAAACATGATGTTTGAAGATTCTGCAAGCTAACATCCTTTTCCTTGTCACATTAGAAACGCAACTAGATTTGCTCTTAATGAGAGGAGATTTCTGGCTTTGATCTAACCCATCATAGGGACAAAGGGATTGGGCCAAAAAGAGAACATCGATCATACTGTGACTCTTGGAGTCTGTTATTTGAAATGCAAAGTTCCAAAAGTAAGTGTTCATGGATAAACAGAGACTCCAAACTTTGTAGGGGAGAGAGTGGGGACAGGATAAAATTAATTGTTACCACAAAACATATTTTCATCACCAGTTCTTCATTTTTAAATGACATACGAGGATCTTTTACTCTAATAAAGCCTGCTGTGTACCCCAGTAGTGACCTTCAGATTTGAAGGAATTTTATAGAAACCCATAAATAACTTCTTTTTGTAGTAGGGGGGTGGACATATTTTCAATGCAATGGAGTGATAGCAAATTCATAATGGTACAGTACACAACTTTTAACTTTTCAGAATCAGGTCTACAAACTGTGAACTCTTAAATTCCTCCAATAACTGGAAACGCGGTGGGTATTTGAATTTACTTACCTGAATATTCACTTAGCAAATATCTTCAGATACGAGTCTAGATGCAGAGTTAATGTAATTGGAATATTACACATAATATAAATCAACGTTTGACAATATCAAAACCCCATCAAACAGCAGGCCCTTCTTCTGCTATTATCAAATATACGTTTCCTCTATCACTGTGGGATAGCCGAGAATCACAGAGTGCTAGCGTAGGCTTGTTTATTAAATTTGGCCACTTGTCAGACCTTCCAAATAGGAATACTAAACATTTATTTTTTCCCCTCTGGAAATTTTTTCTCTTTTTTCTTTTTGAAAACTCCTGCACAATACAGTCGTCATCCCAATTCCTAATGAATTTATAAAAATATTTTTATCCAATAATCCCAAGTAAGGTAAAAATAGGAGTTTTTTTTTTTTTTTTCTTTTAGCAAATGATAAACAGGCTCATGGACTATGAGAGAAACTAAACTTCTTCAAGTTGCCATACATTCGCTACCGAATCACACGTAACATTTTTCTTTTTATGTGTGTTGCTGTCCACCTCAGACTAGCAGTTTTTAAGGTGCAGAAGCATCTTTCAAATATACGCCTCGAACTTAATGATCAAGTCCCTCACATGCTTTAAATGTACATTGTCTGCCCACCAAAGAGCTGTGTTAAATAACAGCGCTAATTGAAACTGCATAATTCTTTAGAAACGGCAGCACTTCCAATTCAGAGAATAAAGGGGTGCTTACGAGGTTCTTTATATTACTAGATAAATTTTCTGAAATAAGAAAATGAAATGGAAAAAAACAAAACAAAAACAAACAAACCACATTTGAAAGAAGTTGCTGCACCTGCAAAAACACTCTTTAAGCTTACTATGAAATACAAAAAAGTGCACCCTTCTATATCTACATATAAAACATATTAGAAATAAAACTTGTGTAAAATGTTTGCTGTGCAAACTATAAAAACAGTCAGTCAGTCCATTCTTTTTCCTAAACGTTGCGTCACACTCTCATGCTTCCTACTGCAGAGAATCACTGTTATCCAAAACCAGCCCACTGATGTTTGTCGTTGACAGATCTCCTCCATCGTCTTCACCGCTGTCTACAGACTCATCCTCACTTTGCCCCGCCATCATAACTTGCTGAACGGCCAACGTAGCACCATCGGATGACAAGGACTGGAGACTGTCTACATTCATGTTTACTGGAGCTGTAATTGTTACAACAGCACCTGGAGAAGCACAATCATACAAGTTTAGCTTCTTTCTTGGTTTCTCAGATTGAGCGAGACATATTTGTGCGCAGTAGAGTTTGTGATCAACAGGAAGAAAATCTAAGGAACTAAATTAAAATAAAAGCTAAATAACTTGCTAGACACTTAAATGTTAGGAAATGGCAGGATTATGTTGCTCTAGAATCTTAAGCTCATCTGTGCTCTGGATACTCATTACAGAATTCTCCAATCAAGACATCACAAGATCATTTCTGCAAGGTACACCAGCTTAACCCACAGCAGAAAAACTGCAGTGTTCATAGAGAAAACGTGACTTAAATGGATAAAGCTGTTATCAAACCCAGCAGAAGCCGAGGAAAAAGGTTGCTAAAACATTGCAATGAATAAAGCAGCAGGCTGCAAGAAAGTGCAGACTGTTCTGAGATTAAAACAGATCCAACTTAAGAAAGTGAAGTGTTATTCGATCTGATGCTAAGCAAGTTTCTGCAGTCATATTTTTGGAGATTATTCTATTTCTCTCCTACACAGTGATCGATTTGAAACACCTGAAGCACATATAAAAGCGCTGATGCTTAACACCCATCTAGCAATGGTGAAAGGAACATGAACAGGATGGGGACCTGTGAAGCTGACAGCACAGCCCAGTACTTCAATCAAAAAGAATGCGGCTGGTGTGTATACACATCCTTGGAGAACTTATTTGCACGTCTAGCCTTTCTCCTACTGTTTCATAACTCCTGAAATAAAAGCAACAGTCTCACTGCATCTATTTCAACAAAATATTCTTCCCAAAAATAAACTGAAGATGAAAAAATGACTTTTTTTTGTTGTGTTTTTCCAGATTAAGAGTCATGCTGAAATATCAAGCAGTTTTCTCACCAGATGTATCAAACCCTCCATTTCTCTGTTACAGAGGAATTAACTTTGCTTTCTCTGTTCTAACCAGTTCTCCTTACCATCTGACATCGTGAGCTCATTAGATTGCTGCTGAGCAACTCCTGATGCAATGGAGTCGGGCCAGAACCTCTGAACCGGTCTGTTCTGAGCTGTTTTCTTCTTTGTTTTTGGAGTTTCAGAACAACTGGAATCCAGCATTGGCTGAAGAATTCGTCTTCTAGCATTGATAAACCTAAGCACAATGATAAGAAATACTTATGAGCTGAAGGTAATTAACAGTCTGTCTCTTGGATTCACAAAGCATGCAGTAAAAAATCCCAACAAACAATAGTAGAAAAGCTGCATAGCATCACTTCTTCCTTCCAGCTCAGTCTGACATTCCTTTTAGCATGTAAAACCAGAACTCCTAGAATACTGACAGCCTTCAATATTAGCAAACTAGCTAAGCAAGTACTCCTCTTATTTTGCTGCTAACAGTGTTTCCCCCCCCAAAAAAAAAACTCACCAACAAAAAACTTTCCAGACAGCATGACAAATGTACATTTCAAGATCTTATTATAAACTAAGCACCAGAAAAGCTGTTGACAGTACCATTCAGAAAGCTGACACTCCTCTTATTAGGGCTCACCTAAATTTTATCCCTGTCTAGCCTAGTTTGTTTGGTCTGGTTTCATTTACTCCATTAAGCTCCTGCCTGCTTTAATTATCTGAAAAACTCACAGGCTTTTCCAGGCCTGGTTCCTGATCTAGGAGACAATGCTAAACTCATTTTTCAGAAGGAAGTAAGAGTGAAGTTGTCAGATTCATACAGCATAATGCAATGCCTTGTACAGACATCAGCCAAATCTCAGTACCATATAGCTCCGTTATTGCCACACCATGAAAACAGTTATACTGATGCAGTTATGAAGCCATTGCACTGCCACTATCTTGTGTATTTCCCCACTGAACTCTTGTGCAGTCATGCAGCCAGCACCATTTTGAAATCCAAGGAAGATCACTGCAGTGATTTCAGGAACACAATACCATGAGTAGAGTAGAATATAAGCTGGCAACCTTGCTCCTCTTCTGCAAGATCAGGCTTCTCACCTAAAACCTGTAGTGTACTTAAGACATACTGCATACTGCTGTGAACTGCAGTGATTGAGATACTGACACCTTCCATTTGGACATCATTGTTTAGCGACTGTGTCATTTGGTAGAAGAGCAGTATGATGATCTGTTGACAGTAACAAACTGCAAAATGCAGCCATAATTACACTGGGAGCACTTTTCAGAGCCTCAGGTCACTAAATCCCTTGAAGCTTGAACTGGTGTGAGTGCTTCCATCTCTTCCAGCAGCAGAAGAGAACTTAATTCTTATGGCTGCAAAGTTATCTGGAGTTCTTATATAATTAAAGTGGCAGAAGGATATAAATAGTATGCTTGTGTATCAGTGCATAATTCTTCTCCTTAAAAATGTAGCATAGAACAGTGAGCTCAGCTCCACATATCCAAGCCATACTCTTAACTACTTCTCAATCTTGCGAGCATGTAGAGACAAAAACAGAGATTATGGAAGAGTTTTTGGTCTTACCAATTGTTAACCTGGAGTAGTGTAAGATTCGTTTGTGCTGCAATCTGTTTCTTCTCATCCTCTGTTGGATATGGATGCTAAACAAGAGAAAAAAGCAAATAAGAAAGGCATAAGCTTCTGTTTCGTCTCCTCATAAAAAATAAGTACGCCTTTATTACAAGTGATCAAAGATGCTATGCTAAGGCCATCCGAATCATTATGAACAAATGTAAGAAACCTCACAAACTTTTACAGATAGAGATCATTCAATAAAAAGTGTGTCACCATGCAAAACCAGTTTTATCCTTGAAAATATGCATCGTATCATTGGGCTGTTGATGTTTAATTCAGCAAAAGAGATTCTCATGGCTGACAGTCTTTATTAAACAGCGTGATCTCCGGGCAACTAGCATGTGATAAGACCTGATTAGTTATGCTTTCTAAAGGCAATGTCATATGAGAGTACTGACAAGCCTTTTCTAGTTAAAATAAGCCACTCTGAACTAAATGGATGAAAAGGGTTAAAAAGTGCTAAAGTGCACACGTGCTTTCCCACCATCATTTGTCTGTTTTGAAATAGTTGCTATATGACTAAAAATACCAATAGATTAAACGCTGCAATATTCTTCAAGAATAAATATGTACACAAAGGCAGGACTTGTACTGTAGGCAAGAGTAGATAGCAACATACTTGGTACATATTGGAAGTGTTGTTGAAGAGCAGGAAAGACAGAAAGCTTGAAATTCCACTAAAACAGAAGCAAACAAAACCCCCCTCAAAAAACCTCATAGCCACAAATAGAACTATTTCTTTGTGTGCCACAGAACAAGGCGGAGAGAGCATTACATTCTCAACACAATGAAATGAAGGAAGATCCCTTTTAACCATGTTTATTGAGCTTGTGGGATACAAATTTAACACATAAAAATCTTTTGACTCCCGATCATGTTCAGTCCTTACCCCTATGTGCTGAAATAGCCAAGATCTCATCACATTTGTGGCGTGCTTGGGAAGAACTCCTCTTTTATTTTTTGATGAGCCATCATCTTGATGCAAGATGCCTAGATCTTGGTTTAATTGCAACTGAAGCTGCATGTACAATTTTAAAAGAAAGTTAGCATAGTAATAGCAATATTTTGCATTAAGTTATTAAGAGAAGGAATGAAAAGAGATTAGGAAAAAAAAAAAAAAGCTACTTTATTTGCTAGGGAAGGCTTACAATAGCAGCTCACCTACAGTAGCATTTCAAAGTTATTAATCCAAAATAATTAAGGACTTAAAATTATAACACTAGACTCACAAACCATAGTATTTAAGGTCCCGCTAAATAAATTCATCTGAATTTCCAAGAAATGGGAAGATATATGCAAGAGACTAGAAAGGGGAAAAGGTTCTGGCTACTATCAAATTCTGAATTCACTTTACAATGCCCTGTTTTCCTAAAATTTCCAGTTTCTTTCACAGCTTTGCCTTCTTTTTCACTTCTCCAGCTACCTCGGATTGTTTGCACTTTGGTTATTCGAACATCAGGTGAGACGTTCTCAAGTGCTTAGGCAGAGATAATAAGAAACGGGACATAAATTGCATATGAGATTGTGTTTCAGACAATTATAACTTATTCCAAAATCAGGTTATTCAAAACAATAGAGAGCAGTTTCTTCAGGCCAGTCATTATGCCTACGTCTGGTACGAAACAAGCTTTAAACATCATTCCTGAACTAGGTTCAAGTCATCAAATCACAACGCATATTTGGAGCACACTTTTATTTGCAAAACAACATTTCAATTTCTAAGTGATCTGTCTGCATGTGAAGGCTTTATAATGAAATTTCAATAGTTATCCACCAGTTTTTCTTGTTTACATACACAGCACTGCAAAACACTGAGAATTTCAAGCAGTATTTCCTATAATTGAGATACAGGCCCAAACCCATGAATTTTGCAAGTTTTATGGCAAAGTGCTCCTCAACGTACATAAATTCTGGGACACACACAACTTCACAGTGTTGGTGGTTGCCATCTTAAGAAGACAAATTTCTGACAACACAGCTCAACACTGTACAGCAACATTCCATTCTATCCTGCCATAAACCCAGTTCAACAAGTAGGAAAGCTATAATGCCTGGAAAGTCACCTAGCATATAATTCAGAGGGCTTTTTGTTTGGCTGGTTTTGTTTAACCCATGTATCAGTAAAGAAAAAAAGGGGAAAAATACATATATATTTAACAAGTATGACATACAATGGCTGATGTGGCAAGGCAGATCTGTTTGGGATATCATGCCCTATTATAAAATTTGTAAACCCTATGATGTATTACATTTAAACCCAAACTCTTGAAAACAAAGATTTATTTGAACCCAGGCAACTATTCTGTGATGCCCATGAAACACACCTGAGAATTCTGGATCCGAATAGTCCCAGGTGACAATGTTTGCGTCACCACTTGACCTTGTGGAGTGACCACAGTAACAGGCTGATATACTGTCCCTCCTTAAAAAACAAAACATTTCAGTAAGTAGAAGCCCCTAAATATTCTCTTTAAACACAGAAACACATAATGACTGTAGACAATACCACAGTTCTGACAACGTATCAATTATTTTAATATGCCATAATCTATTCCAGCAGTCATATAAGATGCATGATACAAAAGCCGCATGATACAAAAGCCACATCAATGTGTGTGGAGCAGTTTGGGGCCATCAGCTGGGTGGCACCTAGATATTTAGGTCAAGTAAGTGTTCAAATGCTACCTCCATACAGAAGGAGCACACCTACTCAGACCTGAAGGATTTCAGGACTCCTAGGGATAGTTCTAGACTGTGCAAAGCACAAGATCTGTTAATGCTGTACTTAAACTGTAACCTTCACTCACATACACATACCTGGCATACACAGAAATTAAACTGATATGCAGAAACCATAAAGGCACTGGTACTAAACCAACAACTTTTCAGGACTTAAACTTTAAACATGTGAAGAAATACTTGTGTATTTTTTGTAACAACTTTAAAAGAACCCATAATGAAGAGCAAGGTGCCAGTTTTTCTTTAGTTGTCATACCTGCTACTGTTGCCATAGTTACATTTCCCTGCTGCAATGCTGATGCTGGCACCACAATCCCTTGGGGACTGAGCGTGCCTGCAATGGCACTTGGCATTTGCTAGAAAAATAAAACAATTTGTTGGTCAAACTTTTTTCTTTCCAAGGAGATAAAGCAGCTTGTGTCATTTTGGCTCTAAAAATACATTGCGAGCTTAAACACAGGATTAGCTTCAAAGAGAGAGGCTTCATTAGAAGTTCATCGTTTACCTACATTAACTTCCGCATTATCACCCATCATTGTCTTTGAAAACCTTCATGACTGCAACTGTTAGAAAAGACATTAAAACTATCTGCAGTAATTACAGGAGAGAAATGATTGTAGGTATACAAATACTACGAGAAAAAGTTTCCAAAGGCACAAGGGATAAAGGACATTTAAAATGGATCCTTGATGCTCTTATTACAAGCATCAAAGCTTCAGAATTTTAGTTATTATTTTAATTCCTTCCTATTTCAAAATAACATATTATCTACCCAAAGTATCTCATATATTTTGCTCTTCTCAGGATAGTTCTTATTCAGTCCCAACCTTGCAAACCCTTATGAATTCCTTAAGATGTATGAATAATTTCTGTTGTTACCAAATGTAATATTCAGTCCCTCCTGTGTCAGCAGAAGTAAGGCTCGAACAGCCATACAAAAATAAGCCTTAAAAGGCTTTATTTAAATTATTTTTATTATTTCAGACTCTTCTTCCCACACTTCCACATAAAGCCTACATAAAGTAAGATGCTGAACTTTAAGAATCATCGGGGTTTTTTAGAAACAGATGGCATCAAACACATTCATAAATCTGAGGAGGACCATGCCCCGTGACATAGACAGAATTGGTTTTGAAACACACCTGAGATTGCACAGGTGAATAAGGACTTCCAGGTTCTCCACTTAATAGAGTTTCACTGTTCATTTTCGTCTTCAGGCAGGCAATGTAGCGACTACAGAAGTCCTTGCAAAGTTCATTAACCTTTTCTAGCTCAAGCAGATGGATACGTAGAACTTGGATTGCTTTTACCATCTAGGAACAAATTGTGGGGAAAAAGAAAAAAAAGAGGAAAAAAAAATGAAAGTAATTATTAATTTCAAAAACATTTCACTGTGAAACTTAAACACTACTTTCCAGGAAGAAAGACCATCCAATTAATGGAGAATGCTGAACGCTGAACTAGGCTTGTCAAGCTTTGATCATTACACTCCTAAAATGGCAAAGGAATGTGTTTACATACAAATCTGTATCATTACACTGCTTAAGTAAACTGATGTAGAGGAACACAACTACAGTATAATCTCTGCCTCTGTCCCATGTCAGATTAGACCTCCTAACTGGACTCTGCCTTCCTACAAGTTCATCATTTTGCTCAGCAAAGCTTCAAGTAGCAAAACAGTTTTTCTGTCCTACAGCTTTGAAGCACCTGCATTTCTATGTCAAATACAAACAACTCTGGGGTAGAATCTCTTGAGCGAAGACTGTTTCTGAAATAGAACGAGAGAGCACTGAAACCAACCAACATATCCACATTTACACAAAAATTAAAGTACAGGAGATATGTATGCTGTGAGAATACTCATCCCTGCTGCAAGAAAAAGATTCCTAAGTTTGGGAAGCTAGTGGTTTTTCATGCAGCATAAAAATAGCGTAGGTGATCGCAAGGGTCATGGCAGAAGATCAAAAGCTAAAATCAAATCCAGATGGTCTAAACATTGATGATGCAGTAGGAAATCCGGGACATTCAATTAAGCACATACCATATTGACAAAAAATGTTGTTGCTTTTGTTTTTTTTTCCAATACAGAGTGCCACCCCCAGCATTTACTTACTATTTAAATTCAATATTTAAATTTAATATTCAAATAGATTGTAACTTGGAATCACAACGCAAATTTTAGCATTATTTGGAAAAATGTGTCATACATTAAGGGTCGTGTACCCAGCTGCAGCACTGAAGGTAATAACCAGAAACAACAGTTGTCCACTTATTTTTAAGCGAAGAAGCCGGCCAGGAGCTGAAGGAGCCTTTACTCAAAGCAACCAAAGGAGATTAAAGTAGGTGCTTTTGGGTACACTCCCAAATGTCTTCAGCTTTCATTACAACAGACATTTTCCCCCATGTTTCTTTAAGTAGAAGATATTCCTGTTGTTTGACATTGACCCAACTGAGAAAATGGTACGTTAAAATAACCACGAGAACACTGAAATGATAACAAAGCAGGAAATCTTATCCCTACTAAGGGCTATAAATAAAAGAAAAAAAACCAAAAAACTTTAAAGCACAGCTGCAGATTAAAAAAAAAAGAATCTGAGCTGCAGACTTGAAGCAATTAATTCAAGTTACAAACTGGTAACTCTGATGACCTTTGACATCAAAACCCTTTGAAATCCTAAATGCAGTGGCCCAGCACTGAGGTACACAATCTGCAGTCTTCTAGAGCAAACCTCAATGGTGGCGGCCTTTAAAGCTGCATTTAAGTACCTTTAAACACAATTAAGTTGAACGATGCTACAAATTTAACTAGATTTTAACACAAAACAGAGGTCTTCTTTGCTTAAATATAGTCTGCTCCCTTTAGAATTGCTAATGATTGCTGTGTAGTGCTTCAATAACCAAACAGTTTCAGAAACCAAAAACCTGAATTATAAAATTACTTACACATTGCGGAACAACACAGATCACAGATTTTGTTTTTAACCTCTCCCATCCTCTTGTGGGAATACAAAACAAAACAACATCTACCAAAATTAGAGTTGAAATTCAAGTTAGCGGTTGGTATCTAACATGAAAATTAAACTAATATCAAAACTAAGTATAAACCAAGGTTTAAATAACAACAGACAGATTTCTATAGACCTTCCCACCATTGATGCTGCTTACAGGAAGCCGTGCTACTGTGGTTAGAAAGGCAAATAAAACTTGTAAATATACCATGCATGTCACAGTAACAGCAGCCATATCACAGATCACAGAATGACCCGGGTTGGAAGGGACCTCAAGGATCATGTAGTTCCAACCCCCCTGCCTGGCAGGGCCACCAAACATACACATTTACTACATCAGGTTGCCCAGGGCCCCGTCCAACCTGGCCTTGAACACCTCCAAGGATGGGGCATCCACAACCTCCCTGGGCAGCCTGTTCCAGGGCCTAACCACTCTCCCAATAAAGAACTTTCCCCTAACATCCAACCTAAATCTTCCCTCTTTTAACTTAAAACCATTTCCCCGTGTCCTGCTATTGTCAGCCCTTTCGAAGAGTTTATTCCCCTCCTGGGAGTAAGTTCCCTTCAGGTATTGAAAGGCTGCAATGAGGTCACCCTGCAATCTTCTCTTCTCTAGGCTGAACAAGCCCAACTCCTTCAGCCTGTTCTCATAGGGGAGGTGCTCCAGCCCCCTGATCATCTTCGTGGCCCTCCTCTGGACCCTTTCCAAAATCTCCATATCTTTTTTGTACTGAGGGCTCCACACCTGGACACAGTACTCCAGATGGGGCCTCACAAGAGCAGAGTAGAGAGGGACAATCACCTCCCTATCCCTGCTGACCACCCCTCTCCTGATGGAGCCCAGGATCCCATTTGCATCCAGGGCTGCCAGAGCGCACTGCTGGCTCATGTTGAGTCTTCATCTATCAGGACCCCCAGGTCTTTTTCTGCCGAGCTGCTCTCAAGGACACTCCTCCCAGCCTGTACAGGTGCCTGGGGTTCTTCTGGCCCAAGTGCAAAACCTTGCACTTTGCCGTGTTGAACCCCATTAGGTTCACCCGAGCCCAGCTTTCCAGCCTGTTGAGGTCACATATGGCTCACTGTGGCCCATGGCACGGGTAGACCAAGTGAAATTTGCTGACTGAAGCTCATATTATCCTTGAAACTAAAACAAAACAAAAACTGCAGTAGCAATATTTTATTACTCCCCTCCCCCCCCCTTTTTAAAAAAAATTAATATTATTATTATTTTAGATCCATAGCTTAGAAGTCTACAAAAAACATGGTTTTGTTATTTAGTCCTACTGAGCAGAATCTGCCCCACAACTACCCAATTTTATAACCCACATCGTACAGCCTTTTCGGCTCTGGAGCATCACTTCAGAGAGATGCAGAAAGACATAAGTAACCATTAGATGTATGGATATTGTTGGTATCATACATAAATAAAAGTAAGCTATGTTCACATACAAATATATTCCATCTGGAGATGTCTTTAGCCCTAAAACGCTTTGAATCATGCATTTGTCCTATCTTTTCAGTATACTGAGTTTAGGGTACAAAGTGGCACGGAATACACTATGCAGCATGCTAGTCATACTCCCCAGCTCACCTTTGTTCAGTTAAAATGCACACCCATGACATTTTATGGACTTCAAGGGACACAGCACAGGCACACATCAAAAATGCAAGTGGACAATACATCTTAAAAATTCTGGTATAACAGTACGTAATCTTCTCATTTCAAAAACAACTCAAATACAGCCATTCACTGTTTATCTACCTCCTCAAGCAAATTCCCACACAAGGCGTTAGGTCCTCAGGGTAGAAACACAAAGTCTGAGAGAAGGCCCATTCAGTCTTCACTTCTTTGGTTTTGATAACCTCTCGCCTACTGAATCCACAGCTGTGAGATCAGAGGTCTGAGAAATGTTGCAGATGTACAAACACTTTTTGGAAATTCAAAAATGTGGTTTGAGCACACAGAGAAAAATACAGAGATGTCAAAATGACATCCTTGTCTTCTTCATCACTACAGGTTTACCTAACACAACTAAGAATTCAACAGGGTAGTCTGACTGAAGAGGCTACTGAACCAAAAATCCTTACCCCAAACAAAACAAAAAAAACCAAGGGTCTTCAAAAAGGGCAGTGTCCTGGTCAAATACAAAAGGGAGAGCATATTCAAGACACCTTATTTCATATTGTTTCTGGCTTGATAAAGCTCTATTTAACCTGCTCTGACCTTACAGCTGAACCTACTTTGTGCAAGAGGTTGTCATGAAACAACCTCTATCAACTCTCATGAAACGACCTCTATCAACTATCAATAGTTTTCAAAAGGAGAGGTCTGCCGCACTTTTTGTAGCTATTTGGCACTTAAATCAAGTTCAAGAAAGCCTGCTAAAGAAACAGACAGAATGAATGACTAAGAATCAGAAAGAACAAAACTACTGAAAACCTGAAAATTAGTGTAGAGCTCAATTCTGGCTTCAACAACATTCTGTGTCATACATATATAGAGAAGAAATATACAGTGCACAAAATCATCACCTTGTACTTCTCTCTTCTACCTCCATAAATAGTCTAACCTGTGTAGAGCTAATGAAGTTGGAAGGGTCCAGTTTTTAAGTTCTACTTGAGGACAACGTTTGTAAGAGAGCAATAACACAAATGACCAAAGAAGAGTCACTTTCCTTATGTTTTCAATAGGGATGGACTGGAACCATTGGGGGAGTTTCAGTCCAAAGACAACTACCTTTAATGACTGGAAGATGAAGCTGTGCTAAAAGTAAAGACAAACAGAATGTCAAGACATCCTACAACTGAGGACAAGCTGAAAAGAGCCATCCAGAAGCTGGCACTAAAGCTTATTGAGTTTCTTTCAAGAGATCTCAGAACTAAACTTTGCTTTTTCCAGTGACACACTCTTCCTTGGAATAAAGAAATCTATCTCACACATCTCTCAGACAAAGGAAGAGACAACTGACATTCTGCAAGTCAGGGAAGACACAGTACAGCCTGAGCATTTATTTTTTAGCTATGTGGTATTTGAACACAAATTGCTGCGGACTCTGTTACATGGTGCATATACAGAAAAAGATTAGGAACACTGCGCTAGCTATGCAAACTCAAGTGTGCTTAATTCCAGGTCATTTCACAGAGTACCTCAAAAATTCATTTACTGAAAAAACATTACATGAGAAAGTGCTATTCCTTCACTCTTTCCAAATGCTTCTCCAGGAAATTATTGTACTTCTAAGTAGGCTCAAGCCAAATGTCAAAATTTGACCTAACCCAAAAGCCACCAATATTAATGGAAATGCTCTCCATTTATTTCATTGCCAGAGCTCCTTTTTGACAACACATCTGACAAAGCCTTTATTGGGCGAGCTACTATGAAAATAAAAGACCTAGTGTTTCTAGATCTTTTACTATTTTTATGTTGTGATCATAACCCTTTGCCATGCTGTTTTAAGATCACCAACTGAAGCTGTTTGTGTGGTTAATGAGAAAGAATAGAATAGTTCAACTGAACCTTCAAACATCATCTAGTCCAATTCACTGACCTCTTCAGGGCTAACCAAAAGTTAGAGCTTACTAATGAAGATTAAAGAAGGTTAAAGAACAGAATCTCTCCCTTTAAATAATCAAAAAGGGTAGAAACTTGGTTGAGAAGCCAGACTTAGCAATATACGGGCCAGGAACATCCTTGAAACAAAGAGTGTTAAGGCTGGCAGAAACACTGAAATTAGTTTCTGTCACTTTGAACCCATTGGCTCAAAGCTCTGTCACAAAGCCTACATGGAGCAGTTGTGTTGGGGAAAGAAAAAAAGAAGAAAAAAAAAAAAGAAAAAGAAATGAACCAGCTGAATAAGTGACACATTTCCTTACCTAAGGCAGGCCTGTGACTCTTGTTCTAATAAGACCTGCATGAGTCTTTAGAGCACTGTAATGCTCAGTTCATTTCAGTTTAGTTCTGGCTCCAATCTGAATGACTGCTACTAAGCAAACATATACATCTTACTAACTTGATTCTGCTGCAGTGAGATAAGAGCACATTTGGACAACCAGTATTTGGCCTACTTGCTCCACCCTTCATTCTCTGCTAAGTTGTCCTCCCAAGTGAATGGTTTATTTATCATTAGAATTAAAAAGGGAAGTACATCAAAAAGATACCACAAAGGTGCCCCATATTAGAACCCCTCCCTACTACAACGTAATTTTTAATCTACACAAAAAAGACTTTTAACCTATATAAAAACATATATTTATGTGACACAATGAAGAAAAATCTGCCACTAAACACAGCTACAGACTTCTCTGTCCAACCATCAGCATTTCAAGCTGAAAAAGAGTTTGAAGAACATACCAGATATCTCAAAACTTGACAGAAACCCTTCTGTTCCTCTGCCCATTGCCCTTGACAAAGTGAATTGCCTGCCAGAATACCAGCTACACAGAGACCCCGGCCCCCTGGACAGGCAGAGGAAAAGCCACACTCAGATTACATTTGGTATCTACTAACAGAAAGTCATCACTAACAATGCAACTATACATCAGGAATTCAATGCCAAAGATAAGCTGATTTTGCAATGTGGTTCCAGTTACAGACAGCACTGATCTCAGTGGCCATGGGACACAAGACATAAACAAATACTTCCTCACTCGTTTCAAGCAAAGTCAACCAGATCTGCAAAGCCCATCAATAATAGTAAATACCACATAAACCAAGAGACTTTGTCACCACTGAAGTCACAAACAGGTTAGTCAGGGTGGGTCTTGAATATCTCCAGAAAAGAAGACTCTACAACCCCCGTGGGCAGCCTGTTCCAGTGCTCCGTCACCCTCACCATAAAGAAGTTCTTGCACACATTCATGCAGAACTTCCTATGCTCCAGTTTCTGTCCATTTCCCCTTGTCCTGTCTTTACACACTGCTGAAAAGAGCCTGGCCTCACCACTTTGCCCCCCACACCTTAGATATTTAGAGACCTGGTCTCCTCTCAGCCTTCTTTTCTCAAGGCTAAACAGATCCAGGTCACTTAGCCTTTCTTCATAGGGGAGATGCTCCAGGCCCTTCACCATCTTTGTGGCCCTCTGCTGGACTCTTTCCCTGTCTTTTTTGTACTGGGGAGCCCAGAACTGGACACAGTACTCCAGATGAGGAGTACTGTACTACAGGGCAGAGTAGAGGGGGAGGATCACCTCCTTCGACCTGCTGGACACGCTCTTTTTAATACACCCCAGTATGCCATTGGCATTTTTGGCTACAAGGGCACACTGCTGGCTCATGGTCAATCTGTCGTCCACCAGGACGCCCAGGTCCCTCTTTGCAGAGCTCCTCTCCAGCAGGTCATTCCCCAACCTGTACTAGTGTATGCAATTATTCCTCTCTAGGTGCAAGACTCTACACTTGCTTTTGTTAAACCCTATCTGGTATATGGCTTGTATTTGATGGACATCAGATTTGGTGTCTATCAGGGCACTCAGGATCTTTTTCTGCAAAGCTGCTTTCCACCTGGTCACCCTGTAGCACAAACACACACATGAAGTTATTTCTCCCTAGACTTGGCATTTCCTTTTGCAGAATTCTCTTTCAGACTCTTTGCTGCCATATCTTTTTCTAACTGTCAAAGTCCCTGTGAAAGGTGGCACAGCTCCCTTTCACCAGCCACTCCTCCTTGTTTTGTACAACCTATCCCATCACCCAGGTCATTAACAAAGATGTTAAATGATATTGGTCGTGGTATCAGTCCCTGAAGTACACCACTCATGAGTGGCCTCCAACAGGATTTCATGCTGCTGGTTGCAATCCTTTGAATCTAGCAGCTCAGTACGATTCCAGTTCATTTCACTACCCATTAAACTAGTCCTTATTTAATCATTTTCTCATTTTAGCTTGCATTTAGTCCTCTCCAGAAAGGAATGGCCCATTTGAAGCAAAACATTATTATTTTAATTTGCACAAATGCTTTCCTGTTGAAAAATGATCTGAAATGTACTACCAGTGCCCCATAGCTGCATGCCAAGGATTTCTGCATCCTAATGGAAGGGTGATACTCTTCACAGACAGGCTGTGTTATTATAACAGTTCTGAAACATTTATGTTCTGCTTACATTTATAAAATAATCATAGTTCTACAAGTATTTCATAAATACAGTGTTATACCACTGACATTTCAAGTTAAAAAGCTATACCACTGTTTCTTACGCTAGGAAAGCAACTAAAGAAAAGAATTATCATTTATTTCCTTTTGCTGTAATGTTTCTTCTTTTGTATTCTATTTTTATTTCCTGCAGTGGCAATGATCATCCTGCAACAGGGTTTGACGCGTGGAATTGCGTTACTACGTATATTGTTAATACCCATCTCTTCATAAATTACTAAATCACTGCCTCTACCAGTAAATATTTATCAATCCAGCTACATCAAAATTTGCCTACAAAGATCTAATCATTAAGATATGAAAATGAAATGTTGGGGCTTTCAATTCTGTTATAGCTATAAACTTGGGTGTACGTGGCCAATGCCGAGTCTTTATTTATAAACCGAAAGCCTTTATACTAATACTGAGAGTACTGTTTCGTATCACATTACACATTCTCCTTCAGCTACTTTCCCACCAGAAGGGCATATCTGAGCCTCATAGCGTTTCCAAACTGAAAATAAAAGTCTCTGTAAAATCAACAGTTCCAGAAGACAAGTGATAAGAGAGTCTTACAGAAGCACGCTTGAAGACTGACTATGAGGTAGACTCAAAGATAAAGACTTGTTTTACTGCACAGCCTCCATAAAGGAACTAGTCTTCCAAAACTAAAAGTCTTGCAGATTAACACTTGACCCCTATAAATTTAGTGCTCTCAAGCATAAAATTGAGTTACGAATTGACTCCAAAGACAAGAAGGTTGCTGGTTTAGGTACAAACATAGCAAGGGAGCTTTTCTCTAGGGAATGTGATTCAAAAGGGAGACAAAGGGAGCACAGAAATCACATCTTGATCACTTTCTGCAAATCTTCAGAATTGAAGATACAGAAAACAAAGACAACATCGGCATGTAAGAGAAAAGTCAAAACGTTACATTTTCTAAGCTTATAACATCTTCTTCATTAACTACATGAATCCGGATTTGAAAAAGAGTTGGGAAAGAAAAACTTATGCCGATGACACATTTATCATAAACACAGGTCACATGCTTAACACCTTAAAATTAATTTGCAGAGTCAACATGGCTAAGGCAAGCTCATGTTTCTGGTGATCCCCAGCACATTGATCTCAGACAGACTAGAAACACATAAGGGAAGCAACCGTGAAGGAACATCACTTGTAGGAAGAATCATCAGAGGAGAAACTATAAGCATCAGCTGAGATACGAAACAATAATGAAGCAAACACGATGATTGTTGCAGACACGAAAGAAACAGCTTATACTTACCAGATTATCAGTTTCTGGATCTTCACAGAAAAAGGGTTTTCCTTCTTTTTCCTGCTTCCTTACAAAATTTTCAATATCTACATCAAAGCTTGCAGAAGTTGTGCCTTCCGATCCTTGCGTAGATTGTTCACATTTCTCAAATAATAGTGCTAATAAGGGAAATAGAGGGTGCCTAGAATAGAAGTTAAAATATTCTAGTCACTTCTAGTTACAATACTGAAAAGTCATGTATCTAGCTCACATAGGGTAACAGTCAGTCATAAGAAACAGAAGTCAAGTCTCAGATGAGACAGCACATAGCACCGCTGGCTATAGCGGAACACAATGAAAGTTTTTTATTCCGTTTTCCATTACCACATAACCTACGGGCAAGTAAAGCAGTAAAATAAATTTATCTAAATAAACATAACAATCACAAAACAAAGAGCTAGGAAATACTATATAATTCACTGTAAATAAGCAGATATGTTAAATACAGCACACTAAAACAGTGGTTTAGACTTATAAGTAGGATGAATACGTATCTAAATGTTTTCTTTTAAGTCTAAAGTCATTTATTTTAGGTAAAATTCATTTATTCTTCAACATGGGCTTTACTTACTCATCGCAAATAACTTCACAGAACTGGCAATAGTATGCAGACTATACCTGGAGGCCTCCAATAAAGTGTTTAGGATGGCTCAGAGCAGAAGCAGCTTTTGTCAGCACAATTATAAAGATGAGTGGATATGTCTTTCTATTTTTTTTTTAAATTAACTGCAAACTGGTAATAATTACGTATTTATAAAGCACTTAAAATGAAAGAAAATTGAAAGAACACAACCTCATAAAAAGAGAACAGTATCACTCAGCACAGCACTTAACATTGGAAAAAATCTCCAATTACTGTGTTTATACATCAACATTCAATCCAGTTTGAGTCAATTACTGGACTCTAGATTGTTATCCCTAGAAAAAAGTGAGTAAAAACTGACATAATTACAATAAATTAAAAATAAAAATTAAAAAAATCCCACATTAAAGATAAAAACTACTGTATATTCTACAGTGAGCGCAGCTCAACTGCCTGAATAGTATGCTAAATGACACTTGCTCTTTAAAAGCAGCCAAGCTTAGAACATCCTTACAGCTATGCTGGATTAGAATGAATTCCATAATAAAAGGAAGGTTGCTGGTTTTTTGCTCTTTTTTTTTTTCTTTTTCCGGCTAAAAATCAACAGTGAAGTTAAACTGATCTCCTCCCTTCCCTGCATACTACTGAGACATATAACCAAGAAATCATCAGTTTCTAAGCTGCCTTCTATTAGCATATGTTAAAAAATAGGAATTCCTCTCTTCTTTACCCCTCAAAAGACAGAGCACAAGTCCATTACTACCTGTAAATGGCCTGCTTGTCTGCATCCATTGGAGTTTGAGATTCTACAGGGGCAGGACTCACCCCTTCTGCATCAGTTTCAGAGCAGTTTGGATCTTGTTCAGTTTTTAACTCTGTTACTACTTGCATCTGTAGAAAAAGGATAAGTTATTAGTAAATCTGCATGCTTGACGTAAAATAAGCATACTGTTTTCTAAAGAAAAAGCAATGCAAAGGGCTACTAAATTGCCAGAAGGTTGGCATGACTTGGCAATAACACAAGAAGCCACGGCAGGAACAAAAAACCTCTTTTACTCCTTGAGACTTTTTGATGAGTAGTGTAAAGGTCACTTTAAGTTACAGCTCTCAGCTTTAAAATGGGAATGACAGATATCAGTAAAACGTTAAAGCATTTCACCTCTGAAGCAACTGTTTTTTGAGTAGATTAGAAGGGCTAGAATACACTGCTCCAAAAATGTTATGAGGATGTCTGCATAAAAAGCATTTAGGATGAAAACAACAGGAAGAACTCCAATAATAAAGCAGAAAGGAAAAAAAAAAAGATGGGGTAGCAGTAATTCCCCTGAAAAGAAGCTTGAAAAAATATCTCAAGCGTTACTGAAAAAGAACACTAAGACCTACAAATCTACCTAAATGACTAAACAATTCCACAGCCACCCTGGCAGTGTGAAATACCTCCTCACATTACCACAATTGATCCCACCTGGGGGCAACAACTGCTACCTCCCACACTGCTGTTCTGTTAGCTGCACGGTTGCAGCTGAACACTTGTCTTCCAAGGGACAGCTTTTCTGCTTCCCTATGGCTTCTTCCAGCCCACTGCCCCCACCTTAGTATCTGCACATTCAACTGTTTGCTTACACTGCATGGATTGCTTCACCAACTCTATTTCAGAGCACAGTAACACAATCTGCCCCTGGTGAAAAAACAACATACAGCCACAGCTTCTACCCAGGCCTGCATTGTGTTGGCTGGCTGGCAGTGCCTTGAAGGCCTTGCTTACATGATCATGGTGTTACTGATGATGGAAATAGCAACTTCCATAAAAGACAAGGAGTCACAGCAGCCTTTTCTGCTTTAACCCTAAGAAGTTTTGTCTGGAATAGAAGACAGGTGCTACCTGTCTCCCCCCATATTCAGAACTGACACCGCCATGTATATAGAGAGTGCAATGCCCTTTTTACATATAGCACAGCCCCGACAGGAACCCTCTGAGAGGGCTCCAGTGAAACTAATACAATTTTACCTATTTGCACACGACAGAAGCAAAAGGCATTTGCACTACCTCCAGTGAGGGTCTGAGAGAAGAGAAGGGTTTGTGCTTTATTACCTGTCAGGACCACCCACCTTCAAGAAAAATAGAGAACTGAGAAAGCAACAAAGCATCCAGCCCAAGACAGCATCCTGCCTCTTAAAAAGCTTCCTCAGCAAGCACAGGTGAACTTAGAGCCAGAATGCTTGCAAAAATGATGCAACTAATGAACTCCCTTCTTGGCTAATGAAAAGGGGGGAGGAGCAAAACAGAAGGAGGTGACTCATATAAGTGATTATAAACGCTGACCCACGTATCTGCATTGTTTGAAGGTGGAGATTATGCTCAGTGAGGGCTCTGTCTTGCTAGAGGGAGGAAATAGCTCACTTCAAACCGAGAGCTATTTTCTGTGGGTCTTTTCAATGCTACAAAAGAAGTAGGCACCAAAACTACCTGCTTATATGGTCACTGAGAGCTTAAGTCATGAAACAAATCAAAAGAAAACAACCAGTAGGTTCTTTACAAAAACATGCATTACTTTCACTGAAGTGTCACAGGGTGGCATGTATTCGCCAGGGGAATAAAGTGAAAGGGGTAAGGCAGGTGAGAGGAGAGAGAAATCAGAACTGCAATAAAAGCAGCAGACAACAACAACAATGAAAGCAGTAATACAGGACTGCATTCAGATAAACATTTTTTTTCTGTCGTAAAATGGAAAAAGTTGCCATTTTTTTTTCCTTCTGTTCATCATTGTTGCCATCTGCTGACAGAAGTACTTGTATTTACTGCTTAGGGCTGACACGTAGTAACATAAAGATGGGTCTTCAGGTTACAGGCCACTGGCATGACTTGTTTCCAGCTAACAGTATTTTAGTTTAGAAATTCAAATTGTTGCAATACATTTCCTGTTGTACAAAAAGAAACATTGTGACCAAACATAACCCACCATGCTTTGTTACTTCATCTGCCTGTTTTCAGAAATAAAAAAACAGAGTATCGTTGATCAGCTTCGGAATCATCCATTCTTACCAACAACCTCCTTACAGCAACTAAGTCTTTTACCAGACTCCTGCATAATTGCTTCAATTCAAACTAGCATATAATTCTAGATTCCTTGAAAGCAAGTTGTCTACACGTGCCTGAATGTCAACTGGCTATTATAATTGCATACATGAAAGAACACCAAAGAATCACAAACACAAAATATTAAGGATACCCAACTTGCCTTTCCTAAAAGTAAGAACATGAAGCGCACAAATCGCCTAGAGCAGAACTGGAATAAAATTCCTTATCTAACCAATCCAACAGAAGTTACACAAAGTCACACAAGGATCAACAAAGTCTTTATTAATTATTTAAAAGTATTACAGAATATTAGCTCATCTCTTCAAATATCTTGTTTTACAAACAAAAATAAATACTTAAGTAATGCCAATACAGGCATTAAAGTCATGGTTTCTTTCTCTTGCCAACAGTCAGTTCATAGAGAAAGAAAACCAATCTTACCGGTTGTCCATCTTGATAGTTGTCTATACTTAATGTCTGTGTTGCCATCATGGTTAAGAAAATGTTAATTGCATCAAATCATCATCAATACAAACAAATACTCTAAAAAAGAAAAAGAAGAAAAAAGTAGTGTTACAGAAGAGACCATTTAGAATCCAATTGCAAAAGATACTTTCAAAAGGGACTTCAGAATTCAGAAGCATCATTTTCTTCATCATTTAATACTTTGGGAAATATTCATTTCCATGTGATTTATGACACAAATCAATTCATGTCTGTCATGTGCTCTAAGCATTAGTTGGAGTCTGCTACCCAGAGGAGTTCAAATTATTTTTAGAAAGACAATATTTAGTATATCATCAACACCAGGTAGAGTTATCCATCAAACTATTCGTTTACTTCTCACTTCCTTGTCAGATTAGCAGACACTACAATAAAAATCACAAAGTCCATTAAGGCATTAACATTAACTATCACCACAGAACTCCATTTTCCTTGACCTGCAGGAGTCTTAATGGTTAGCTACTATAAAAATATTGATATAAGAGAGGAAAAAACAAAACCAGAGTTCATGTCTTGAAGAAGATTTCATCCAGGTTTTCCTTCTAGTTTTTGTGCTCTCTTCCACTACTCTCAGTCTTGAAAAATGAGATATAAGAATTTTCTCCAGCTTAAGATCTGAAATGAAAACTATTTCCTTTGTAATGGATCCAATCACTACAAACTTTTCAACTGTTTTCAAATCTTTCCTTCGCCTTGCTGCAGTACTAAAATATACGACCATTTTGACGAGTAATTTCTACAGTTTCAGATATTTTTCCCTGTAGATCACAACAGTCACAAGTACAGGTTTAATTTAGAAACACGGAGCAAGTTTCAGCATTCCCTTCCTCAATTACTTCACGGTTTCAGGCACAGAGATGGATCATAACTCCTCAGGACTAACCTCTATCCTTACTTTGCACAAAGTTCTAATCAAACTGGAATTAATTTGATTATTTATTTATTAAAAACCAGCCCTGAAGACCAGAGAAGTTTATCGCAATCCAGTGGGCATGACTCCCATTCTACTGCTTTTACTTTTTGTTTATACAAATACTACTGGAGAAGAAACTAACTTTCTCTCGTACAGCTTCACTGTGTTTCCCTATGACAAATACTTCACTGTATCATTAATGAAGTATGAAAAAACATCAACAGAACAAAGTCTCCAATCCCTGTGACCCCTAAATTCAATTTGATACTAACACAAAGAATACATTTTTGGATTTTAATAGAAGTATTATGAAATCAGGCTTTCTGCTTAGACTAATACAACAGCCCACTGGTATCATCCCCACACCATCTGCTTTTGGGTGGCAGAGGGTTCAACACACAACACACCAAGCAAAAGACATCATAATCTTACAGTTTTGAGTTACAAAGCTCCTTTTAACTCACCCAAACAACTGAGTGATCTTTCTTGCATTTTCTAGTAACATTTGCTCTTCTACCTTAATATGCAATGCTCTTTTGCAACCATTTGACTTACAGTTTCCTCTCTAACACATTTGCTTTCTAAAACATGAAACATTATATAAGGAACAACTTAGGAAAAACTTCAACTTTTTATTAGCTAAATCCACATTACAAAATACTTTACCATTTTAATAATGCACTAATCTACTTTCTCAAATGCTAATGTATGCTTTAGCTCAGCAATACAACATATTGTACAATTATATACAGCACATGAATTCTTATTAGTATTTCATGTTCATAAATAAGACTTTACGTGCAGTACTAAAATTTGAACTTCAGTCAAGTGATAATTACTCATATACAACTACACAAGCTGTACTCTACTTGAATACATAGCTGGCATTAATATGAACAATTAAACAATGAGAAGGCCAATCACAAAGAAGGCTCTGGACAGAAGAGGAAAAGTAAATCAACATTTCCTCCTTGTATACGATTCCTTTTCAAAACAGAAGGCAGAAAAAAATGTTTGGATTTTATTTAAACACTGCACTGAAAGAAAAAAAAAATCCAATAAAAGAGGAAATAAAAAAGGATTACAAAGAACAGAGACCTTCTCAAATGAGCCATCACTTATTATTTTAAGATTTAGATTAAAAATCCCCAAAGCACAATGAAGTACCACCAACAAAAAAACAAACCAACCAAAGAAACAACAACTCTTTGAGTTCTTTTAATATTTCTAAACCAAACATTAAGTAACATCAAGTAACATGAATGTTATTTAGCCCTTTACTATTACACTGTAGAACCAAAGAGAACAAGAAACACTTCAAACTTCTTGTTACATTTTACTTAGTTTTATAGCTTAAATCTCACCTGAGCTTTCAGTTTTCATAGGACAACAGTATCTATTACTTCAAAGCTCTGAAAAAAACCCACTAATTTCTCATCAGAAGAGGAACACAACAACACGGAAAAGGCATGAACACACTCACTGATAGAAATACCTCGGAACTGCTTCTTTATAGCTGTGAACCATTCAATATTAAAGTTGAAACAGATACCTAAGCGTAGATGCCTTTTCAAATGAACTTGAAGGAAACATATTCTAAAATATGTAGGCATTTACCTTGTGTTTAAACATTTTGTTTTTCAGAACAGCTTACAACCACAACATTGATGACTGACTACTTTGACAGAGTCAAAAGGCACATATAAAGTCCTGTTTTCTTTCCCTAAAGACGCACATTCCATTACTGACCATGACACCAGAAGCAGAGATGAGGCTATCCTCAAAATCAAAACATTTGAACAGATCGCATTCATCAATCAGTAAATAGTAAACGCTATTTCAAGATTATTTTACAAGTTGAAGAATTCCTTGCAAAATGTCACTAAATAAACTGTTTGGCTGTGGGAGACAGATAAGCTCTTAAAAATGAGGAAATAAGGTAAAACAGATTAAGAAAAGTACCTTTGGAATGGGCTAGAGTTAGCAAAGATGTGAGATAATATTAGTGACACAAAGAACAACAGGAAGAGAGAAGCAACGAAGATAACACATTCAAACTGGTGAATACAATAGGATATGATAAGAACTTCTAGATTGACTCTTCCTTCCACATTTCCATACAGAAAAGATATTCCACACTAAGAAATCCCTTAGTTCAAATAAAGGAAAAAAAGAAGTGCAGAGGCTTGAGCTAGATCCATAGATAATCTCACCAAAAAGGGCTCTAGCCCCCTTTTCTCTCTGTGGAATGGCTGGAAATGATTCTACATGGGTAGATTTGTTATTTCCCATAAGAGCTTCTCCTCTGACTTATAATTACAGTAGTGGAAGATTAAGCTATTAGGCAAGATAGCAACTGATGAGATTTAGTGAAGAAAACTACTGCAAATCAAGAAGAACAAATTGAGCTAATGACACACTTAAATTAAGGCAATTAACTGAGGAATTACTTGAGTTCACTAAAGAGAAACATCTCATTATCCAGTAGTGGTTAGAAACAAACTACATTAGACTTGAAGAAAAATAACTTAAAAAGTATTTACACATTTGACTTTTATAAGCTCATTTAGGATACAGCATCCAGTCCCAGTTAGCAGATACACAGCCTAAGCAGATGTTCATTCTGCAAACAGTGATGCTGGATGAAGCTGGTATCACTCCCAGATGTTTATCACTGCCACCCTGCCAGAGCTAATTATTTCCACAGCCCTACCCTGAGCTCACCAACATGTGAATGACTTCTGATCCCTTCTACATAAAGTGAGCCAGGCTAATTCCACTCTCTGTTAAAGGTGGCTATGATGCAAACCAGCTGATATCGTCTGAGGCACATTACTGTGCACTCACACAACCCCTGCTCTTGGCTGACCTCTTAGTGTGGTAATTTCTGGCTCACGTGTGGTAATTCCTGGTTCATGTGTGGTGATTATCAGCTCACAGCAGGACCATCTTTAACCATCACAGCTATACCTAGTGCTATATGCCCTAAGGTACCTGAATTGGGCCTAAGCACACATGACTTCTAGACAAATTAGACCTAAAAATTCCAGTTATTCTTTGTTAAAGAAATTGAGAGTTAAATTATGCTATACTTTAAAGAGTTACAAATAATAAATATATGGTGGCTGAGAGGGGTCTGCCAGACTGCTTCACGCTGAACTGGATTAACTCTCATTTTATTTATTTTGAGAACAAAGTGTGAGGAAAACCCAAGGAAATACCTAAGGTCATGTAAACTGGAGGCTGACACATGAACTGCAATCAGAAACGCCACTGACATCCGTGATGAAAGAGAGTTTGCAAAACCTCTGCGTTCTACAAAAGTGAAAGGAACAAAAATTCAAGCCTTTAACAGAAATGAATATGGAGGTAAAACGTAAGCTAAAAAGGAAGCTAAATTAAGAGGGGTGATCATAATTCAAAGCGTGCAGCCTTTGTGCAAATTAGGGAGTATATCTAAGAAAGAAGCTCAAAGGTGAGCTGAAACACTTTAGAAAAAGTGATTAGTTCATGCCCACCACTCCTCACTTGCTCTACTCATTCCTTCATAATTAAGAGCACAGGGACCACCCAGTAATGTTAACATGAGGTGCAAGTAAGCTCTTGGAGCTCAGTAATATCATTTTTAACATATACAAGCTACAACAGATGTTTGTAAGAGATATAAATAGTTATGCTTCAGGGCCTAAGCCAACCACTAACTGTCTTAGGGTTGTGAAGAAACTACCCAACCAACTTGTTAACACATAATTGTTCCTTTTAATTTCCCACAACATACGTTCTTTTGAAGTACTTCAGACAGAAATGGGGGACTGGCAGATTCCGTATGGCTATTTGTTCGTTCATTCTTAACTTCAGTCAGCATGTAGAGTATAACAAGCATTCTTACAGCTAACGTTCAAAGTTCAATAGAAACAAAATTAAAACAGGGAGCTTGCTTGACATATGAAAAGCATCTAGAACCTGCTTCACTTCTTATCACAATATGCAATGGTATAGCTACCATGGTGCATGGCTTTCTAAGTCAAACATAAGCTGGGAGAAACCTGCTCACCCTTCTCCTTCAGTGGGTTGAGGACACCATTATCTCATTCCAGCAGAGTGAGTCCCACCGATGTACCAGGTGCACGACAGAAACCTGGGAACCAACAGAAAAAGGTTCAGAGGAGACAACAACATATAAAATGCTTTCTGAGACTGAAGATGATTAAAGAAAATACAGAATGCTACACTCATTCAGTTGACTCGCTTGCTTTTGAGCCTTTATACTTTACTCTCTGTTTGCTTCGACAAGACAAGACACATCCCCAGGTAAAACTAATAGGAACAGCTCAGCTCGGAGTTTTAAAGGAAGCCCTTCCGCATCAAAAGTCAGCATGAAGCCAAGAAAGGGCAAAGACTTTTCATTTCCCAATTTAAATCTCTTTCATAATCACACTTTGATTTGATTGTGGAATGTGTTCCAGCGATGGCTATAATCAAGCAATCTTCTACATGATAAACACCAGCAGCATACGAAGGAGTGTGTGCCATCATCGGTATTGAAGGGTTAGAGAAGGCGGGTTCTGCTACATTTATTCAGCAAGTTTAAAAAAGCTTCACAAAAATTACCACTTACAATTAATTTTATTTAATTTCACAGCACTTGTTTGATACATTAAAGCTACTTTAGAAGACTTGTAATGACCGTGAAAGCAAAGTAGCAAAGACTGTAAAAATATTTAGCTGAAAAGTACTCCAGAATGCCTACAAAACTCTCACTGGAGGTTACTGATGCTAACCTTGTGCAAAGGCCATCTGAAATGACGACTATCGCACAGTTTGGCTCTTAAACCAGATTATCTTTGTTCCCCACACAGGAAAAGTTCTTGTGTTCCCAGTTTTGCTGAGTGTGTAAGAGCTGAAACAAAAGTAACTCCAACATTTCTGAAAGTGAGATGAAGTTGGTATCTACGTTTCTGAACCAACATTTATCAGTGTATAGTGTATAACATACTGTTTTCCAAGTCAGTTCACAGACACACAAAACACTAAGGGCCAGCCAACACAGACACCATCCACAGCTCATGAAAACTCTGAAAGAGCTGAGAAGACACTCTAGGAAGCAGTGAGGCATTATATGATTTAGCCACTGTTAAGAGATGGAATATCGACCTAGGAGCCCCAGCCCACACTGACACGCCTGTTCACGAAGCCTTGAAGATCTCTCTTTGTCCTCAGCTGTCTAAGACCTGTGTGCCCCAAGAACAGCTTTCATTTCTGTCTTATTCCCTTCTTCGCACACTTTTCACCTTCTGTAATTTTGGTACTCCTTTTCACTTTCCTCAGCTACTTGCAAATAATCATTTCCCATTCTCTGCAGAATCTTCTGAATGTAGGTCACTGCCAAATAAATGGGGATTATCTGTTTTTTTCTGTGTCTAAAACGTCTGGTTTACCATCATGAATCTGAAAAGCCTGTTTCTTCCATCCAGAAACAGCGGCAGCCAAGAACCCAGAGCATCACGGCTTACAGATCTGATCACTGAAAAAATATGATGTACAAAAAAGAAAGCAGTCCTTGCTTTCAAAGCCTTCCCTGAAACTCCAGAAATAGGCAGGACCTTGAGTATGAGATATTGAGAGCAGAATGAAGAAAGTACTGAAGAAATGCAGGGCCAGCTGAAAGATGCCGCAGAGGATAAAATTGGGCAGAGGAGCAAGAAGACATTGCAGTCATGTTGCTTTCTTCCAGAAGACAACTGAGAGCAATTACGACTACAAAGCCTACCCTAAAACATAGGAGAGGAGAAAATGATAGAGATCTGAGCTTGCATGTTATGTCCTCCCACATACCTCAGAGGAGGCAAGAACAGGGAGCAGCTCACCTGTTAAAGGATGGAGACAAGGCACCGTGGAGCCCACACTTTGAATTACTGTTGTCCATTTGTTTTTTCCCTTTTACTCTTCTTTTAGACAAGCTTTAAAATCATGTTATCAACACAAAGAAGACAGTTAACTATGAAACCAGAACAAACTGCCACTTGCTTTGCCACTTAAAGACTTAGGTATTTATTATGAAGTAAAATACAACCTTGTTCATTCAAGCACAAACGAGCCCTGTCTTCAGCCACTTTCACTTTGCATGCCAGCCAATAAGAAGCAAAGACCTGTCTGTACATTCAGATCTACAGATATTAACATACATTAAGGGCAAGACACATTTACATTATTGCAGATTCAAACCAAAATAACAAAGTAAAACACAGAGTAGATACGGCAACATGCCAGCAGGGGTTCATTCTACCTTTGCTGCAGTGGTTATTTATCTCCATCGACCTGCCTACAAAGAGACATTAAGTAAAATTAAGACAAACAAATCAATGTGAAGTTGATGCACCCAAGTTTATTACAAGTGCACTCCATGAGAATGCAGTCCTTACTCAGCAGAGAGGTGACTTTCATTTCCTCCATCTTCTGTACTTACAAAGTACAGTCGTTATTTAGAAATATTATACTTTCAGAGAGATTATGTTCCTGTTCAGGAGTATAATACCTGCCTCGGGGAGTTACAATACACAAATACAGCTCAACGATTATTACACAACAGCTACGCTGTCGATTTCTTTGGGAGAAGAGCCCTAAAAAAAGCCACAAAACCAATTTTCTGCTGCAGTAAAATGAGATTTACTTTGTGTCACTTTTTTCCCTTTATTGTTTGGTGATGTAATAAAGTTATTTATATATTAATCTGGATGAAGATGAGAAGAAACGTAAAGAAGAGTGCACCGTTCACTTTAAGAAACTGAAAATTAAAATGACATTAAAATCCATTGCTAAGGGTGATGTGTTTTTCAGAAATTGAGGCTTCAACCTACCATTTTTTGCATGTTGAACCTTGGATGTAAATACTGATGGTGATGGGCCAATATTTGGACTAGACGATCTCAGTGGTCTCCTCCAACCCTATGATATGGGCTTTATTCAGCAAGACATCTTCAATGCTATATGTACTGCTTTGTTGTTCCATTAATTCTCCACAGCATCCTTTTCTTCATATCATTCCATTTGATAGAAGGCACACAATGTATTTGTATCACAGGTTTTATCTTCCAACTTCCACTATTGCGAACAACAGAGCATCTCATGAAAAGATGTGTGCCCCTTTGGACACACTGCTTTCTGTATTTTGAAGGGATTCTGGAAATTCTCCTATTTTCAGGTACTAAATATGAAAAAATACTACATATATAAAAGATGGTGCCACTTTACAAGCACACACAATTACTTACTAAGTAGATATTAAGGATGCATAAGGCAATATACATTTCTCAATGCACAACAATGAAAGCAGATGGGTCTTGTCCAGAACTCCAGCTCCTTCATTTTGCCTGCACCTTTTGGGTTTGCACCAGCATGTTTCTGTGGATTCATGCATCATCTTGGCTCATGTTCATGGCTGTACTGCCTATTTACCATTGTGCTTCTTAACAATGGGAAAGAATTCTATTCCAATCTAGTCATAAAATGATGCCACCTCAGCATGCTGGGTATCCTGGCTGCAGGTAGCTCTTGGCATTGCAGAAGGTAATCCTCACAGGCACAAAAACCTCATACTTCCAACTGTTAAAAGGTTTTCCAATCCAAGAAACTTCCTGCAGCATCTCAGTTTTTTCCTACCCATTACACACTGTAATTTGATGCTGCTTTATTAGCTCCATAAAGTAGTAGGAAAGAATTATGGGGACTAGAAAGAAATCCTGATAAAAGGAAAACAAAATGTGAGGGAAAGGAAAGCTTCTTTCCCTAATTGCTCCGAGACTCCTAAGGGATTAGAGCACAAGGAAGCAAAAATATTTCCCACCACTCTCATTCATTCCCAATTGTCCACACTGTAAAGGATGACTCTTTTGCTACTTTTTCTTCTTAACACTGCAAACTGAAGGAGTTCCATGGTCCTTGCTTGTGTATCCTACCACATGAACTCCTCACACCTGTCTACTTATCACAGGATGGCAAAGAATTATTTTTCCCCTTCAAGCTGCCATCGTAGTATTTTAGACTTCCTACTATCAAATTGATAGCGCAGCATCTGACTTGCTGCTATAGCATTAAGAGTACTGCATTAGAAAGACTAATGAAGAACCCTTGAAGACCAGAGGGTTTGAGTCAGCAGTTACACAGCCAGAACTGATTCTGGTACAACTCTCCTAACTAATGATACTTAACCACTTTTTCAAACACAATTTTATTAATAAAGCAGAAGCCCACCCTCCCCACCTCCCTGAGTGGACAAACACCATCTTTGCCCATGCGCTATACCCAGCTCTGTGTCTCTGCCACTGCAGCCTGTGGGATAACCCCACAAGCTTGTCATGGCTCTTACTTCTGGAGATGCTCACTGCAGCATCTCCTTTCACCTAAACAAAAAGCATTGGCAAGCTCTTTTAGTTGTGATTTCTATCAGCACCCAGTGACTGAAATTAATCGTGTTTTGTGTTTATAGATATTTTCATAAAGAAGACACAAAATAAGCACCAATCTTACTACGTCTTTATTTCTATTAAATATTTACAGTAATAGCAAGACATTTATGTAGGAAGTCATTTCATAGGCACGGATGTTTTCTAATGTTCTTATCACAAAACTCTTAAATGTTTCTAATGATTCCATGACAGACAAACCATAATGATACTGACATACGATTGAAGATGATGAGTTTTATTAAACTAACAACTGCCATTAAAATGGACTTGAGATGTTGAATATGTAAGCAAAAACCCCTCTATTTGAACACTTTGAACACATTTTGAACACTTAAAATGCTTAAGATTAGAATGTTCCAGTATCAATAGTTTTATCTTTATGTCCTCAGCTTGGGTTGGAAGGGACCTCAAGGATCATCAATTTCCAACCTCCCTGCCACAGGCAGTGTTGCCAGCCGCTAGGACAAGTAGTATTTTGCCCAGGGCCCCATCCTACCTGGCCTTGAAACACCTCCAGGGATGGGGCATCCACAGCCCCTCTGGGCAGCCTGTGTCAGCACCTCACCACTGCGTGTAAATAATGGTTTTCAATAGATTTTGGAGCCCTTCAATGAAACACCGACTTGGGCCAGCTGAATAAACTAAAGCAACATGAAATCCCAGTCCTGTATCTGCCAAACAATCTGACCAGCAAGTTTTCCACCAACTTCTCTTTTTTAACTCCAACATCTGGTTGAACATGAGCAACCTGGCTCTCCCATCCACACCCGTTGGGCTCCCCAGCCACCTACCATACTTATTCCTCATTCACTTTTCTTCCTCACCCAACTGACTTCTCATTCCCTCCAGTTATGACTACTTGTAATTTCTTCAGGCTCCTGGACTTATTTCATTCCCTCCAGGCTCCAGCCTCTGCTTCCCACCCTCCCCAAAGACCAGCCTTCACTACTCCATCATTACCGCTGCATCTACACTCTGGGGTTGAAGAAGCAGCACAAATGAGAAAGGCTACATAGGATTAAACTTACCCATTGCCTAACGCTGCAGGAGGCATCATGCTTAACTGCTTAGTCCAGATGATGACTGCACAGTCAGGTGACGCACAGCCACCAACACACAGGGTGACACTCAAGATACATGGAATATTAAAGCAATTTAATCAACATTTGCCAAGTTATGTACTTCATCCAGTTTTCCGAGAGCTTGTCATTGGCTGAAAGTTCCTCTAGGTGCAGCCATATGTGCTATGTCAATGCATATGCTCCCTTTCCCCCTCCTCTGCTATTCTAAGCTCTAGAACCCAAGTGCTGAGTTGCTCTTAGATAAGCCAAAAAAGCACTTTCCCTCCTGTTTTCATTAACATGTTTACTTTCTCCTAATGTCTTTTTCAAAATGCTGATTCATTTTAACCTAAACTTTCCGGAGTAAACATACTCATAATGGCAAATTTCAGTATGACTAAGAAATAATCTACTGAAAACAAAAGAAAAAACAACGCACAGGATAGATCTGCTGCCACTGCTGGTGTCATGACCCACAGACACCCAAGTGGGCCAGAACACATGAACTATGCGACCATAGACAGATCTGGTGGTTCTTTAGTTATAAAGTTCTTCAGTCCAGAGAGCAGGAAGCTGAGAGGAGACCTTATTGCTCCCTACAACCACCTGAAAAAAGGCTGTAGCAAGGTGGGGGTCGGCTTATTATCCCAGGTAACAGTAATAGAGAATAGGCCTCAAGTGGTACCAGAGGGGCTGGATATTAGGAAAAAAATCTTCTCAGAGCAGTACTGCAGTGGCACAGGCTGCCCAGGGAGGTGGTGCAGTCACCATCCCTGGAGGTGTTCAAGAGCCGTGTGGATGTGGCACTGAGGGACGTGGGCAGTGGGCATGGTGGGATGGGTTTGCGGTTGGACTGGGTGAACCTAGAGATCTTTTCCTACCTCAATGACTCTATGAAATCACACAACATATTCATTTCTCCATTCCCTAAGCACGTTAAATACGTATGAAACTCCAATTTACGTCTTATAAACCTGCTTCTTTTGAATATAAAAGACTCGGAGTTTACTTTTTTCAGTGCTAAGTATAGTAATACCCTTTTCCGTTGTTCTGTTTGCTTCAAAAAACCTAAGCAGGATATGAAGTACAGCCAGATTTCCGTATTCCCTCCGTACCCAAAATAAAATGCATGGAATTCAAAGGGCTCCCAAGTACAATATAAATTAAAGTTGAGTGGTACAGAGAAAAATGTATCCCTCATTCTCAGCAAAAAGTCATCATATTCACAGTGAATCACAGACACCCTTTTTGTCTCAGTAGCCAGCTAAGGGTATGATTATCTCTTTTTAGTGTGTAAGCACTGAAATAGCCTCCCTCTTTAATACTAAATATTCCTTTTTACACATGTATATAGGAAGAAAAAGGAGATTACAGCCTGGAGTAGTTACTATATTAAGAACAACGACCCATGCTCACATACAGATGATAAGAAACTAGATGAAGGAAAGAAACAAAGTTATCCCCATTTATTATCTTGATAAACAAACAGTAAAGCGCCACTATGAAAAAGACTGATATTTCCAGACTGTCTGTTTTTTACCCTATTTCCAGCTCTATTTGCGACTGTGGTGTTACAAAGCTATGATACGAAACAGCCTTAGTGAAGAATCAGCCAACAAACGTGCATCCTTTAGCATTTAATTATCTGATGGAGAGCCGTAATGGGCAGAATAAAACACTTGGATAACATCTGGCAGCAAACAAGCCAAGGAAGGCACTCCATTCTCAGCTTTCTTCTTGCTCCTGGACTCCCCTGCTTAGAAGAACAATACGTTGTTTTACATTTCGTACAGCGCTGAGCTGTGGTAAAACAACCTCCCGTGAGACTTCGCATTTGTTAGCCTACAACCTTGCAACAAGCGCCGCTGAAACAACCAGCTGCTGCGAGAGAGAGGAATCACAGCCACGGAATTGTAAATTTCACACGCTAAAAATGAGCCGGCCTCACGTCCAAATATTCATCTGCTTTATTGCAAGCTTCCACATGCGCTGCTATTGCAGAGGTGTCATTTGGCTCTCGCAGCACTACACGACGTTATGAAATACAGCTTGGGCCGCACCTCTCTCTGTTTGGGACATAATGGTGCCACCAGCACCTCGCTACCACAGGCCCTGCAGATTGTTCACTTCTGGTGTGTGCTCAATAACAGGAGGAGAATCACACCCCTCCATGAACTGAACTGCATCTCAAACACTCCCACATTTGCTGCAGCAGCAACTGTAGCTAATATGACAAAGTGAAGTTTGTATATGTGTGTGTGTATACATAATATGCATTTATATACACATAAATAAAGCAGCTTTAGCAGTAATACAAAATGTAAGGACCCCTACAATACCCAACAAACAACATCACAGAATATCTCAAGCTAGAATATACCCATAAGGATCATCAAGTCCAACTCCCAGTTCCACACACCACCAACCAAATATCAAACCAGGAATGAGAGTGCATATGCTCCCAGCACTGGGGGCCGCGCCCACAGCCCTGTGCATCCCGTTCCATGCCTACCGCCCTGTGGTGCAGCCCCTTTCCCTGACCCCCAGCTGCCCCTCCCCTGGCACAGCTCCATGCCGTTCCCTCGGGCCCTGTCGCTGTCACACAGAGCAGAGCTCAGCGCTGCCCCTCCGCTCCCTGTGAGGAGCTGTAGGCTACGACAGCACCATTCTATCCACCATTTACTGAAGTTTACGTGAGGAAAGCAGTGTGAACCTACACTGAAGCTTTCATGGGGTTATTTTCATCATAAGATGCCACGGATTGATGCAGAGCAGCAAGCAGTCTGCTGAGAGTACACACCATACGCTACACAAAACAAACCAACGGGGCACATGTGAAGAAATTCAGAATAACCCCCAGAATTAAAACATTGTCATACCAAGAAAAGTGAAAACTGAGTCTTCAGATGGAATAACCATGAACTGCTAAACTTAATGACTATATATGGTTACACACAGACCCAGAAAAGGATAATTGTGCAATTTGCTTTTACAGTCATTTAGAAAACGCACTCGCTGCATTTCTTGCTGTTTGATACTCCAGCACCATCAAGGCCTGGCCATACTGTTAGTGATACAGCCCCCATTGGCGCACAGCAGGATGCAGCCAGTGCTGGGAGCTCACCCCGCGGCAGGGCCCGCATTACATCTGTGTGGAAGCACAAAGCCTGGCTGGCTGGGGCAGGCCCAGCACCTGACTGCCATCCCACACCCCTCATGCACCTGGGCACAACACCACCACAGCACCCCAAAAACCACACACGTCAGACAGCGAAGAAACACACGAGGAGGCAATGAGCTCACAGAATCACAGAATTACCCGGGTTGGAAGGGACCTCAAGGATCATGTAGTTCCAACCCCCCTGCCTGGCAGGGCCACCAAACATACACCTTTACTAGATCAGGTTGCCCAGGGCCCCGTCCAACCTGGCCTTGAACACCTCCAAGGACGGGGCATCCACAACCTCCCTGGGCAGCCTGTTCCAGGCCCTAACCACTCTCCTAGTGAAGACCTTCCCCCTAACAGCCAACCTAAATCTTCCCTCTTTCAACTTAAAACCATTTCCCCGTGTCCTGCTATTGTCAGCCCTTTCCAAGAGTTTACTCCCCACCTGGGAGTAAGTTCCCTTCAGGTATTGAAAGGCTGCAATGAGGTCACCCCGCAACCTTCTCTTCTCCAGGCTGAACAAACCCAACTCCCTCAGCCTGTCCTCACAGGGGAGGTGCTCCAGCCCCCTGATCATCTTTGTGATCATCTCCATCCCCCTGATCATCTTCATCATCACCACGGGGCCGGGCTGTCAAAGGCCCGATGGACGGATGCCACGATGGCTCCGCACCACTCGCACAAGCCCGTGAGCGCCCCGCTCTGCAGCTGCTCCCGCTGCCTGCTCTCCCTACACACCCACACGGCGCTGCCCCTTTAAGGACCCCGCAGCCGCCACCTCCCCCTTCCCTCCTTCCCCTCCTCCTCCGCCCCCCGCCGCGCGCCCCCCCTCCCCCGCCTGTCCCCTCCCCGCGCGCTCCCGTCCCTGGCGCGCCCCCGCCGGCGCGCTCCCGCCGCCTCCACACAACGGCCGTAGCCGCAGCGTTGGCGCTTCCAGAAACTTCCTCGCTCCCCCCTCCTTCCCTCCCTCCCTCCCGCCCGCGCCTGCCCGCCGCCGCCGCCCCTGACCCCCCTCGGGGCGAGCGGCGATGCGGGCTCCCCCTCCCCGCCGTGCCGCTCTGCCGGGCCCGCCGCCCCCCTCGACCCCCTCAGCCCCGCGGCGAGGCGGCAGAGCGGCCGGGCCCGGCGGGCGGCGGCGGCGGGTGCGCCGTGATGGATGGCTGGCGGGCTGGCTGGCTGGGAGCGGGTTTGAGTGACAGCGCTTACCTGGGTGCCAATCTTCGTCACACTGACAAGCGGCTGCAGCAATCGGGACCCGCACCGCCGCGACGCGCGTCACCGCGCACACACACGCTCGGCCAATGGGAGCCCGCGCTGCACGACACGACAGCACGCAGCGCATCGCGCCTCATCAATATGCAGCGAAGGGGGCGGGGCTTAGGGCGGGGAGGGACACGCCCACCGAGGCGGCCGACGGGGAGGGAGGCGGGGACACAGCGTGCCATGAGCACTGCTCATGAATATGCAATGAGGGGGCGGGAGGGGGAGTACAGCACGTGGGGGTGGGGAGTGTTGTAACATGGAGGTGGAGTGTTGTAAGGGTCGGAGAGACGGAGAAATAGAGGTGTCTTTTGAATCACAGAATGACCCGGGTTGGAAGGGACCTCAAGGATCATGTAGTTCCAACCCCCCTGCCTGGCAGGGCCACCAAACATACACATTTACTAGATCAGGTTGCCCAGGGCCCCGTCCAACCTGGTCTTGAACACCTCCAAGGACGGGGCATCCACAACCTCCCTGGGCAGCCTGTTCCAGGGAGCTGTACTTGGTGTCATAGTGCCCATCCACAGTGCTCACATGTGTGAATCGGGCCTCAGCCTTCATGGGAATGACTTAAACAAACTACATCATATTGCTCAGGGCCCCAGCATGGTCTCATGGTCTCCTTTGTGATAAAGTTTATTCTGTGTTGTATTCTCCTCAGTCGCTAACATTTTCTGCAGTACAAATATACATTCTAACTCCTTCAATCCCAAAATCATGGCCTTTCTCAATCACCGGGTTCGAATCCCCCCCTGTGGCGCAAGTGGTAGAAGTGCCGCTCTGCTACACAGGGCTTGAATCCCAGGGTTTGGACTCGATGATCTCTAAGGTCCCTTCCAACCTGCACGAGACTATGATACTATGATGCTATGATGATACCAAACTCATTGCCTACATGTGTATGCCTTAAAGTCAGCTAGCTTTATCATAGAATCATAGAATGGCCTGGGTTGAAAAGGACCACAAGGCTCATCTAGTTTCAACCCCCCTGCTATGTGTAGGGTCGCCAACCACCAGACCAGGCTGCCCAGAGCCACATCCAGCCTGGCTTTGAATGCCTCCAGGGATGGGGCATGACATGGCCATATGAATTTCATTTCCACACAAAATTAACCTAAAAGTCACCCTTGATCTAACTCATGCTTCCCCATTGACCATCTCTAAGTTCTCTGTTCACAGCTGCTGTTAAGAGGTCCCTGTTTTCCATTTTGCTTTCAGGTCTCTCTGGTACAGCCCTCGAAGACTCAGAAGCTAAGGAGCTTGTTGTTAAAAAACATGTCAGCCGAAACGATTCCAGAAGATGAGGATTTAAGAAAGGCACTATGAATGACAAGGCAACATTTGGCAAACAGGAGGAACTGGGAGGACAGGAGCAAGGGAAAGGAATGAAGAAGTAACTGAGAAGAGTAATTCAAAGGTGAACAAAAAACAAACAAAAGAGAAAATGAATCAGAGGAAAGGATAGGTGGCCTTTTTAATTTCTAGTCATAAAAACAAAATCTACATGTAAAATTGAATAAAATATCATTTAAATCCTTTGTAACTACAAATTACAAGTACATAAATATTAGGTTGAGTATTATTCAGGGTGGAAACTGCAAGTAACAGAACACTCAGCTTCTCAAATTGCTGTTACTTTCTTCTTATTTGACATATTAAATGCACTCTCTAAGTACAACTCATTACTTAAAGCAAGTACGGATATGTCTGTAGGGTTGTAGCCTTACTTGGTTATTGAGAACAGTACCAGATCCCCACTCTCAGACCAAATATTTGCAGACACTAAGCTGTTAAGGTCCTGTCTCACTGAATGAGAAAAGCACTCTCCAAATCTCTTCTCTGAAACACCCTTTCAGTTGCAGTTTACGGATAGCAGGAATGCATACGTGTATCAGAAGGCAAAACTGGATCCCATATACAGCTGCTCGGCAGGTTGAGATTACTGTGGCATCCTTTACTCATTTCCAAGTCCTATTACAACTGTGTGCACAAAACAATATTTATATGCATTAAACTTCTTCAGAAAAAGGAGGTTTCTCTTTTTAGATACACAACATTATTCCTGATTGTGCCCTTTGCAACTCTTTCCTAATTAAGCTTTCAAGGGAAATATTCACATAGAGGCGGAGGGATGGGCTCCTATGTAGGAGAAAGCAATCTGCACTCATTGAATGAAGACCAGGGTTGCAGTGATAAAGTTGGAATAATCTAAGCAGAGCAGAGTTTTGGCCAGATTTCCATAAAAATCAGGTGAGTTTTTAGGTGGTAATCTCTTTACAATAGGAGATCTCTACAGCAAACCAGTTTCTTCTTTCAACACTCTCAGGGAAAAAGTATGTAATAAGACATGTCAGCTACTTAGATGTCCTTTGGCTGTTCGGAGAGCATTCCAAAAAGCAAACTTTGTGTGCCCTGTTTGCAAGCACAGCACATTCACATCTGCAGCCACAACTTTACGTGGTATAGGAGGAGCCTGGGAAAAATGTGCAACTTATTTTATGGTGGATATGGCTTTTAAGATTTTAAAGCTGAAATTAATGAGTTAACTCAGTCTAAATAAACGTCAAGCTTCGCTTGAACTAGATCATGGAGATCTGCGTAACTCAGCTGGGAACACTCCCTCTGGAGAAATTAAGAGCTCACGTCCCACAGCAGGGCTTGGGCTCAGACCAAGAGCTGGCACTGCAGTGCAGCTCTACTCTGAGGAGTTTCTGTGTCGGGATCATGATGCCGTCCGTCCCTTTAGGAGTTATTGTGTGATGTTTCCCTTCTGCTTCCTTCAAAAAGGGATAAGTGATAAAGCCTGTATCTTATTTATATCTTATTCAACATTTATCCTCTTCTTAAATCTAATCTGAGTTTCCAGATCTGTACATTAACTGAATCACTGGCTTCATACTACTCACTCCATCTGTTTATATGGTTGAGTCACTGCATTACCAATATCTAACACGTTGCTTGGAAAGAATTTGAGGCGATCTGGAGGATAAAACCCCAAAGCTCTCTAAGATAATGCTCCCTTCTGTACGTTCTGTAGTGCCATGCTCTACTCCGTTCACTTTCTGCTATCAGCGATGTTAATTTGCACACAATGCTATTTTAAGAAAAAGAGCTTATTGCTGAAGTACGGCATATGCTTAAAAGCTGAAGAATGAATCGAGGTGTAGAAAAACACTATTGCCACCCCTCAAGCAATGCTTTGCTCTGGGAATTGCACCAGGGGTTCCATGGTGATGGAACAAACATCTCTCACCATGCAGCATATCTTTTTTTCCACTTGAGATGCTATGAACAGATTACCTTCTGAGGGCAAAGGGACTGCTTTTAACGATGCCAAAAGTTGACAGCATCTCATCATCGCCGGACTGCAAAGTTTCTTCCCAAATGTGTTACACTCAAAAAGACCTTTTTCCATTTATGAAAAGGGTTCAGGGCACGGGGGGGACAAAAACCAACGAAACAAAAAATACCCCCAAAAGCAGAAAAAAAAGAACAGAAAAGCAAAATCCAAAGGACTGATGTGGAACTGATGATACACGTCCTTAAGAAAAATGTGAAAAGAGAACATTTGGTATGAGTCCCACCGTGGAGGGCAGGGAATGCATTCACATTACTCTGGGAGTTGAGAAGCAGAGTGAAAACCAACTGAAATAAAAGAAAACCAGTGAGACTAGTTTTACCTTCCAGACCAGGGGCTAGATCCAACTCTGACAGAAGTCAGTGGAACAATTCCCACTGGCTTGAGCAGGATTTGGATTCAGCAAAGTGAAATGCAGAAAAAATAACCAGGAAGCATTAATGAGAGGTTTTCAAACAGTGGTCTACAGAGCACTTTCTTTAGTCCGTAGAGACCTGTCTTTCCTCTCCATTACTCATTTACTTCCAGCTGCTTTTATGGGTTTCTGCATTCTGGAGCCTAGGAGAACCGAGAGGTGTTAGCAGTGGGGAATGGGAATGGCCAGCCAGCCAGCCAGCTTGCTCTTGACACTGTTTTGCAAGTGGAAGAGGAAAGAAATCAATTGCTTAGTAAATAATAGAGAGAAAAAATATATATAAAGACAGAGTGTCTGAAGGAGCAGAAGGCCATTCAGTTGAGAGGATTAGTTGGCCTTTGGTGAGGATTAGGTGTCTTGCTGCCTAATGCCACTGTCTAACCAGATACCTGAGCTCCGAGCACAAAGCAGAAGAAAAGCTGAGCTTCACAAACATCTGCACTGACCGAAAAGCAGATAGGAAATGCCAAGGACAGAAGTGTTCCACAAACATTCCCCTTCCCTGCTCTGCCACAGATTGATTTTTGGAAGCTGTTGCACACACCTGCCCCTGGGCTGAAAGCAGACAGACCCTCCTCTGCTAGTCCACACCATGGTACTCACAGCAGGCCGCAGAGCCATGCCAGGTGGGACACATGCTGCTACTGCCACATGGGGCCTCTTTGGAGCAGTCCCATTATGTGGTCCATGAGGACTGGGTTAGCAAGCACTTGCACTGATGTCGTCCTGCTCTTCCTCCACACTGAGTCCAACTGTGGTCAGTTGTCAGTGCTTGGTGAGAAACAATTGGCTGAGGCTTCCTCTTGTGTCTCTTAGTTGTTCCCGGGGATCAGAAGCTTAGCACCTTTCTGAACCACAAATTGCAATCAGACTATCATATTTAATGGACACAGGCAGACTTCTCTACCACTAATGGCTTTGTGCCCTTGTTTGAACCCACAAGAGGGCCTATGCCATCCTGGCTTGTATCAAAAATAGTGGTGCCAGCAGGACTAGAGAGGTGATCATCTCCCTGTATTTGGCACTGGTGAGCACATCTTGAGTGCTGTGTTCAGTTTTGGGCCCCTCACTACAAGAATGACGATGTGGCCCTGGAGCATGTTCAGAGAAGGGCATGAACTGTGAGGAGTCTGAAGCACAAGTCTGATGAGGAGCTGCTGAGGGAATTGGGGTTGTTTGGTCTGGAGAGAGGAAGCTCAGGAGAAACCTAACTGCTCTCTACAACCACCTAAAAGGAGATTGTGGCAAGGTGGGGTCTGGCCTCTTCTCCCAGGTAATAGTGATAGGATGAGAGGTAATGGCCTTAAGTTGTGCCAGGGCAGGTTCAGGTTGGATGTTAGGAAACGTTTCTTCTCAGTAAGAGCAGTGCTGCAGTGGCACAGGCTGCCCAGGGAGGTGGTGCAGTCACCATCCCTGGAGGTGTTCAAGAGCCGTGTGGATGTGGCACTGAGGGACGTGGGCAGTGGGCATGGTGGGGGTGAGCTGATGGATGGACTGGGTGATCTTAGTGGCCTTTTCCAACCTTAATGATTCTATGACTGCAGTTCCTCTTGCCAGCCAGGAGTTAGACTCCTAAGCCTGCCCTTCTTCACAAGAGGAGATACAGGAAGCTCTGGACATTTTTTCCAAACTTTCTTAGTGAGAAGACATTCCAGGAAACAAAGGATGTATCAACAGCTTGTGGAGCAATAAGGCTCAGAGATCCCTACACCAGCTCTGCATGAAATAGCTGTGGCTCTGGAAGCAGCAGAAGTGATACCAGCCCCATACTGTGCCCAGGCCAGCTGGTGGGCTGAGTGGTGAGGCAAGTCAGCTGGAGACCGAGTGCTGTGCTAGCCAGGAAGTACCGTTTCTGGAATCCGTGCCTGTATCTCTGCCAAGGTCTGCTCTTTGAGAAGTACTGTCCCACTCAGATCCGAGCTGGGCGCTTGCAGCACAGGGCTGCTTTCTGTTACAGGGGCACATCCTGAGAGGCCTGCTGCCACAGTTCCACACACTGACCAACCTCTTGGATCCACAGAGGCATGAATAGAGGCTGCAGGGCAGTGGCATCCCAGCTTATTTCACAGAGCAGGTACAGATTCACAGCAAGAGTCCTCCAAACTGTAGCCCACAGAAGGGGGGCATGAAATCCCACAGATTTGCAGACCATATGCCCCATAACATGGCTATAGGGCCAGGAGCTCCACTCATCTGGTACTGAAATTCTTCCTCATTGCACACAATATTTACTGACCAAATCAGATGATTACGGAGCAATGCTCTGTAGGACTATTTAAGCAGATCTGATCCAGCACTGGACCAGAAATAAAATTAGTCCTGCCCGCTCTCCCATCCCACACCCAAGCCAAATCCCACCCTGCATACACTGGAAAGTTTTGCAACCTACTGTAGGGAACCTGCTTTAGCAGGAGGCTGGGCTAGATGATCTCCAGAGGTTCCTTCCAACCCGTATGATTCTGTGATTCACATCATTCACTTAGAAAGGATCTGAGGGTTGTAACAATCCCCAGCCCCTAAGGCAGAGTGAAGTTTTTGGCAGCCCAGTGCTGCTGCACATGGCTTCCCACTGACCAGATCCCAGTAAAGTTCTCCAGCAGACTAGAGGAAAAGGTTGCTGAACGATTTGATGAATTATGCTGGCCCAGATAGCAGCACTCTAACAGGGGAAGAGGGAAGAGCTAGCTCTTATCTCCTCACACCAACCAATAGCCTACACAGTCATGCTGCCTGACTTTTTCAGTCTTATATAGGGAACATCAAGCTATTAGCAATTAATTCCCTTTTACTCATGTAAAACACAAAGGTTGGATGATGATTATTTTTTTTAATGTAGTAAGTGAAGTTCATTTAATCACTTTTATAATATTCTGCATATTTATCAAAGATGTGTCATTGAACAGTGTCAGAAAGAACACACTAGGAATTAGTAGAGGCATTACAAATATTGCCAGAAATACTGTTTACAAGATTGTACCTGGTGGTGGAAAGCAGGAGTGCATTCCTTATTTACGCAGTACACACCATCGATTGTTTAAAACATCAGAAAACGAAGTGATGAAATACAGTCTGCATGGATAGGTGACTCGTAATTTCAGAGAATCACAGCTCAGCTTTAAATAGGGCTTGCTTCTCTCAATCCTACTTCGGGAGTGTTATCACTGCACCTTGAAAGCTCTGCTTTTGCTCTGCACTGCCTTCTAAAAGTGAGCATGCTTCTGCTTTTCCAGCTGTGCAGGACTCAAAAAGCTGGATCAGACCAGCATCTTTATTTCAGTATGACATCCCACATATAAAATATGTGCCTATTTCTGATGTCAATCTTCATTATTTTCTTTATTCCAATCAGACCTATGAAAACAAGCACAAAACATGCAATTTTTTTCCTTCTCTGTTTATTTTCTCAGTACTACTTTGCAGTACTGTATGCATCCATAGGACTCTTTCTCCTCTTAAAATGTTCTTTGGGAACAACGTTTTAGATTATCAAAGCTTTGCTGCTTCCCCTCCAGTTAGTGTAACATAAGCTGCATGTGGCCACAACCTGTAGTGACTATAAATTCTATCTGCTGCCCTAGTAGCCAGTAAAGTGGTGGGACACTACTGGTATAATTAAACACATAGAAACAACAGACTTTCAGATTCCTCACTTTCCCATCACACCTAGACCAAAGCTCACCCTTTCTTTGTACCCCAGTTTGGTTTTGTATCACCATCTCCACTGCTGACAATACTTTTTTCAATGGGAATATCACAACTGCAGCCGCTGCCAGAACCTCTTGGCAAACAGGCTGCTCTCTGAGTCAGAGCCTAATGCCATTACAAGGTCTGCAACAGCTGCAGCAGTCATACATCTGCAAGTCATTTGAACATTTTATGATGAATAAAAACTATCCATTACATAGACCTATACATTATATATTAACCCTAATACTTATTCAGTTACACTAACAATAACCTTTTCCCTCTGCATGCTGTAAACTTCTTTGGCTGCAGCAAGTGTTAACAGAGATACTTAAAGCTCTGTACCATGGTGGAGTAGTCCCCACGTACACATTACTTAACTTACTTTGCCTATTTAAACACAAAATGGGATGATGGAAAGAAAGAAAACAAATGCAAAGCTACAAAACCCCACCCCCATACTGTGCACAAGGAAAGCATTTTTCTAACAATAATATGAGACGGTATAGACTCATACAAATACGGATGATATACAATGATGAGAGACAGAGAGGAGGAATGAAAACATCAACGTATAACTAAGAGATTTGAGTTTGATATGTGCGGATCTCAAACCTATCCAGATGTCGCCAGCCGGCAACCTGATCCTCAACGCCATAGCCAAGACTTGAAATCTAACAAGTCAGAATGTGGAAGACGGGGTAGCGGGACTTAAGGAAAGAGAAGCAGGAGATGTGAAAGCTTTCGAAACCTTTGAAATAACAATGATAATAAAGAAACACAAGCGTGGTTGCATGAAGGAAATATATACACAGCTGCAAATTATGAAGTCAGCCCTTCAGGACGCGACATTCCTCGTGCAAGTTGCTGAGCACGCTCAACATAAATAGGTGCAAAATACACTCACCGGCTTAGCGACTTCAAGGATAGAATCCCATACATGATCCCCTACCAGTGAGTCTTCGACGTGTGTATACTTTTACAAAATGCAAACTGGGCAAGAAATACCTCCCTGTGAGTTTCACCATAAGAGTTTTAAAGAGACAAGGCAAAAGTCTGGCATTACAGGAGTCTATCTGAATTTTTCCATTGATTCATTCAGAGCCAGAATTTTACCAGCATCCCGTATACTTATAAGTACTATTTCATGTTAGTTCATCATCTATTGCTCGCAAACCCTTTTTGGAGCCTCAGAAATACCTCCCTGATGCTTTCCATTCACTTTTACTCTGTGTTTCATCAATCAGGTTGGTACCCTTCATAATACCAGTATCACTGAGGAAGCAGAGTGCTGATTAACTTGCACTTCCACGCTAAGTTCAATGTGTAAGACAGAAAATAGCACAGATTTTAAATAAGAAGCAGTTATTAGGGCAGTCTCGTGATTAGAAAGGTGACTTTCAGAAAATATTTTCTTGACTAAGTCTGCTTCCTCTGCACAGTCAGAGGCCAAACTATTTTACTGGCAACTCATCTTTATGGCTTGTGCTGGTTTTAATATTTACATCTGAACAATATAAACATGAAAAAAATGAAAGAAAAAAAGAGAACCTAACAAGGTTGCAAGCAATTCATTTAAAGGGGTTTCAAAAGGCATCCAGCAGAGATCTTTTTTAAGGTTTATGGTGTGAGTTGAAAAATCACCTCGCCAATGATGAGTGGGAAGCTTTGCCTGCTGATACAGCAGAATCCCTGTGGTCAGTTTGCACAATACCTCTGTCCCAATTATAACATAAAGGGGAAACCCTGCTTCTTCTGACAGCAGCGATCACTTACCGAGTGTGACGTGACACAGGGATGCCTTTCTGAGCCAGCTGCCTCCTCAGTGCTTCTGAGGCTGGTCCTGCACCGTGGTAGAGGGCAGTGGAGCAGTAGGGCCAGCAGCACGGCTGCTGCAGAGCCAAAGGGCAAGAGGAAGCCCAGCACTCACGTTCAGTCGCTTGATGCACTGCCAGGTCTCTGAACATTAGCACGCATAAACTGGTAAATAGCAGAAAGCCTGAGGCCTGAGCAGCTGGAGCCGTGCAGTTGTTACCTGAAATCTTAACATCCAGAAAAATAGCTGCCCCATTCCTTGAGGCTGTATGGAAAATCTCAAAATAAAAACCCACCCCACAGTCGTAAAAGTAATACTAGCATCAAGGAAAAGAATTCCCAAAGAATTAATTTTTTTTCTGTAGTTCTTGTTATTTTGTTTTTGTTTTTTTTTTTTTTACAGTCGCCTCAAACTTGCAGAGGTGATGGGGTGTCTCTCTTGAGCTTCCCAAACATGTTTCTTCCCCAGCACCAGTTGGTCCTCAAGGTAAATCCTGGAGTTCCTCACAGTGTAAGGAGGCTACGAAGATGCAGAGGGCCCAGCAGTAAGCAGCCAGCTTGTGAATTCACTTCTGCCCCACAGCATCTTCAGGAGCGGAGCAGAGCAGCGGTGTTCCTCCGGGATAACAGCTTTGGAAAGGTTCTTCGGGATTTGAGAGAAAAAATTACTTCTCCTTCCCCAGCCACCAAGAAAAAGAGTTTAAAACTACTGAATCCTCATTGCTAATGGGAGGGTGATACAGAAGATGGAGGCCATTGACTGGTGTCCAGAGACAACAACCCGGTATGAATTCCAGCACCATTCCACTTCCCAGCAGCTGGATTTCTCACCAGGGTGGATTGCTGGTTTTGGATACCTCCCCAATTTTTCCTGTCTGTTAACAGTCTTCCACTATAAGGAAGTTGTATTTGGAACAGTTGTAAAGCCTTTTTTTGGTGGGTTTTTTTTGGTTTTTTTTTGTATCTAAACTGCCCTGCCATTGCCTGAATGCAATTTCAAACTTGCTGGAATTTCTGTGCAGAGTATCTGAAATGTTCTCTTATGTGGGGTTAACAATTATCACATCTCCCAGAAGGACCTGAATAAGATCAGAGTTTTTAAACAATATGCATGCTCGACATAGAATATGCAAGAAAAAGGTCTTCTTTATTTTTCACTAGTTTCCAGTCTGAGTCGCCCTGTAAATAGATGTGAGATACAAAGAGAAAGCTGGGACCACTAACTCCACACCTGTAAAACAAAGCTGAGAACCCAAGAAATGGTGCAACTTGCCAAAGGCTGCGCAGGCAGCCAGAGGCCTCACAAATGAATCCAGAGCCAGTCTAACACCTGAGTCACAGGGACCGCCCTTGCCCTCAGTTCCTACATTAGCCTTTTCTTTTCTGTATCCTGAATTTCTTTCCTGCTCTCTTTACATTTCTTCCCGTCCTAACACAACAGAATATACGTCCTTTTTAAGGACACTCCAGGAGAGTTTGGGAAGTGCCAACAGATTAGAATGGTTTAGTCTAGTATTAAACTAAATTAAACATAGGAGATGCTTTTAGGATAAAGGAGTGAATGAAAACAAGAAATGAAAGCTCCAAGAGGTGGCTCCCTCAAGACCCTTTCCAAACCTCCAGGGAAAAGTAACTATTGCTCTCTTCTTTGATACAAGCCCTTGGCATTTACCCACTATGAGTTGCACTGTGCTTTGCACATTCCCTCTCCATTGCTGGACAGTCACTATCATTACAAACAAAGTATATCCATCTCCCCCATGCATGGAAAGGGATACTGCCATTTGAAATGAATGTCAGACTGGAAAAGAAAAAAAGAGACTACTGCTGTGAATTTCAGGCATTACTTTTCACTATGATACCTGGTGTGGGTTCTGCAAGCATTAGGAATTAACATGTAGCCTATAGGTTGCATTCAAGGCTTCAGATTTACTGAATCACATTAAAAACAATTGCTGAGAGCACAGGCAAGCCCAAAATAAATGTTGGGAGCTGATCTATTGACCCCTTACACTGACCCAAAGCTTGTGGGATACTTTATAATTATGAACAGACATTTAAACCCATGTCTGTCCCTAACTGGGTGTAAACACATTGTTTTCTATCCCAAATGTGCCAATCCTTTAGGATACTGTGAGCATGCTTTCTACTTCCTCCCTTTCAGTAGGGGAGTAGTCAATTCATGAATTAGAGCTGCTTCCCCTATTCTTCTTCCCAAATACCTCAAGGTCACAAAGTCTCACCTGAGCCCAATTTCACTGTTTAAGATCTACATGCAAGGGAACCACTGAAAGCAATCTTGTTGGCAAGGAACTCATTTGCTAAAATGAGAAAAGCTTCAAATGACTTGAAGTTTGAAAGCCGCTCCCTTCAACAAAGGAAGCGGGAGTTTCACCTTCTTCAATGAGAAATCAGCAAATCCCACATCCCATATTTTCATGTACTCCCACAATGACACTCTACCTCCTACTGAAAACCCTACTTCTGAACTCTATGCTGGATCTACAGAACTGATTTTCACAAAACCCAAGCTGTGACTTGATTTCTTTCTTTCACATTTGAGGGTTTCCAGGAATTATGTTGGTATCCCGGACTCTGCATTCTTTAAAACAAGTTTCCTGACTGTATCTGACAAGTGCGTAGCAGAGCAAGGCAGTTATTCATCATCATAACATCACAGAATACGAGCATATTGTATCACATCCTGCTTGAAATTTAAATGTTAGCATATGACTCAAACACAATAACATCAGATAACAGTCAACAACCAAAAAATGAAGCATTTTTCTTTGAAGTCTGGGATACAACAGTGGGAAAAAGTCTGCGTTGTGCCCTTACTTACATTATTTTCCTTCCTTGTTTCCTTGTAGACACATACCAAATGTACTAGAATTAGGAAGTTGCTTGACCTTCCAGCTTGATTTTAGAGGTGCATGAAGATAACCCCACAAGGCACTGAAATAGGCACACAAAGGGCAATCAATGATATTTTTTCTCTGTAATCATTGGAAAAAGGTAGCAAAAAGGCCTCGTGTGGATACACATTAAAATACTGCTTCAAATCCACCTCAGAAGAACTTTCGAATTGAGCGAATACAAGACACTTCAGTTTCAACCCACTCCTCCTTAGCTGATTAACTCAGTGTTTGTAACACCAACCCTCCTTAGAAATAAAAAGTGCATTAGGTGAGTAATTCTAATTCCAAACAGCTCACGATCACAGCCACCGTGAGCAGGCTTAACAAACACATAAGCATATTAATGGACACCATTTAATTTTTACTTCTGCTGCTTAGGTTCCAACATCTTGCAGCCTCCTCATCATAAAATAAGCAACTGGGAACACATTTACGCACCAGCACAGACTAAACCACATACGATGTTGAGTTTCAGCTAACGACAAAACACAGCAGCTTTACAGTGGCCCTCCAGAGGGCACTTAATAAGGGAAGTGTCCGAGAGCTCATTCTGAAGACCCATTTCCTTATTCATCTTTTTAATGTTAGCAGCAAATTTCTTTCCCAACTACAGCACACTCTGTAGTCAGAGGCTCAAAGTGACTTTCCGCTCTCTGTTACTAAGCGTGTGGATTTATGTGTTTGCTGATTTAGAATTTCATAGCTAAGAGTCAGAAATATGCTTTTTAATTTTTACAGGACAATAAAATTGCTCGCCAGAGGTTTCTGACTTAAAAAATCTAAACAGCAGATTGATGTAGGACTCTTGACCCTTCTTACCACATTTTTTTGCCAAGACAGAGTACAAAATAGCTGTTCTAGTAATTGCACCCAGGGGTTTGTGTCCAGTATCCAGATAGACTACTAAAGCTGACTCCCTGTTCCCTTTGATCTTGCATATTCTGCTGCTTGAAAGAATACAGACAGGTGATCGAAAACACCGCAGCTATTGCAAGTACAACAGCACAAAGACCAATTAACACCGAAAAATGAAATGAACAAGAAACCAAAATGGAACCAAACCCACAACAGCTGGTGGTCATCAAGGCAGTTTTCCCAGAGGGTAGAAGACTGTTACTAATAGGATGGAAATACAAAATTCACTGAGACCAACTGTAACTGCTGATAATACAGATTGAGAAGTGCTTCATTTCTCACATTTTCTGCAGAGCAAGAGAGGAGCTGGACACAACCACATTCATTTTGATTGTGGTAAAAAAAAAGTGGGAACAGAAACAGTCCAAGTGAAAAAAATAATAATAGATGTTTTTTTTTTTCCTTAATGCGGTTTTGGTCACATTTAAATAGCATGCAAATATAACTCGTAGAAATGTGTTACTTCTCAAAGTTCAATCAACGTGGTATAATTCAGTAGTAGCTGCTCACTGAAGTTTTTATACACTTTAATTGGCTTTAGCTACTACAGAACCTGGACACTAGCACACTCAGCAGAACAGTAGGTTACATTTTAGCCAATTATTTTTTTATCCAAAACCAGAGTAAGTGCAACCTCTAAATCGGAAAACATTTGTGTTCAAGGCAAATAGCCCATCGCATTATGGAGATCACAGAATCATTTGGGTAGAAATGGACCTTAAAGCCCAACCAGCTCCAGCCCCTTTGCCATGGGCAGGGCTGCCCCTCACCAGCTCAGGCTGCCCAGGTCCCCTCCCCTTCCTACCTGGCCCTGAGCATCTCCGACAATACCTGCTAAAACCATGTGAAAATCACAGCACACACTGAACAGACACATCACAGAAGCGATTACTTCCCTTGACACACTACTTGGTCAATATTAAAATTCTGGAGACATGGGAAAGTCAGGACACTCTTATACTGCACATATGCTGAGAGATAAAAAGCCTGTTTTTATTTGCTGATGATTCATTGACCTGTAGCTTGATCATAAAAATCAGGAAGTGAGGGACTCCAAGAACTAAAAACTGCTCAAAAGCTCAAGCATTACCTATCGTGCATTTATTGATTCATAACAGATGATACATGAGAGCTAAATAGAAGAATTCATCATTCTGCTTGTGCATTTAACTGTAGTTCTTTCAGTGTCTTGGTGATGGTCTTCCAGAAGATGGCTGCGGCTGCCTGAATTTTGAGAGAACCACGTAAGAATCAACAAAGGTATAGATATTATATTCATGGTGCTGGAGGTTCTTGTAGGTAGAATTATCAAATTCTTCTGGAGCAGGCTGAGCAGCTGCCGTAGCCTCTGTGAAAACAAAGAATAACTGGTGACTACAGGGATACAACAAGAGAAGGCAACATTCAGATCCCTCATCAAAAGGGTGGTGATGCACTGGAACAGGTTGCCCAAGGAGGCTGTGGATGCCCCATCCCTGGAGGCATTCAAGGCCAGGCTGGATGTGGCTCTGGGCAGCCTGGTCTGGTGGGTGGTGACCCTGCACATAGCAGGGGGGTTGAAACTAGATAAGCATTGTGGTTCTTTTCAACCCAGGCCATTCTATGATGGTCAAGGCAATATTAAAATAAAATAAAATTAATTAAAAAAAAAAAAAAAGTCAGCAACTATAACAAAAGGATAAGTTGAGGTTTTGCAGGTACCTTGTCTGATCCTAAAGAAGCACATTAGTATGCAGCAAGAGAACAGGAATCTGTACAAGCCATCTAATAGAGCACAGGTTTTCAAATCCAAACTAGCACCTAATGCTGGGGGAGAACTGGGCAGAACAGCTTATTTGTATTTGGAAGACATATGCCTACACTTCCTGGCTCGCCTTGGTTCTCACTTCAGCCAGAACAGTAGGTGACATTCTTAACAAGTCAGAAGAGGCAAAGAAGCAGTGCAAATGATATATCACCATGTCAGACTGTGAGATACAGCTCTTAGAACTACTTTATAGGCTGATTTTTTCCCATGGGGAAAGTGATTGAATTATTGATACCTTCACAGTTTAATTTCAAATATGGTTATACAAACAATAATATATTAAGTGGTTTTGATACACATTTTCTTTCTTTCAGAAAAAAAAAAACCTAATTGTGTTAGAATCTTTCTAAACTTGCAATCAGCTCTTCTTCCTAAAAGAACAATCTAATAGTGTTGTTCAGAACTCTTCATTTCACATTAAAACCAACATCAATTCTTTCACTTTTAAAATATTATGCAAATTTAGGCAGTACTATTTACATAAAAGCATCCTGGTACGGGCTGATTTTACAACCAAGGAAATTACAAGAAATAAAGCTTTATTTCCAATATTAATTTATTCTCACATGCCCAGAGTTATAGCAATAGGAAAGACATTAAGCATAATCTAGTGAAAAGCTTCCTCGTATAAATTTGCATGTAGTGGTTTATGTTAGACCATATTAAGCTTCTTTTTATAATGCAACAGCCTACAATAAAAATACAAGAACTCGAGCAATTGAGAACCAGAATTTCCCTTTAATTATGACACAATTATTGCAACGCAACGCTACTGGTTTAAGAGTGTGTATACATAAAATTTAGCATGGCTTGCGTATCAAATGCCATGCAGTAAGCCACGGTTTCAGCAAAGCAATGCACAGCCTATGAAAAGAAATACCCCTATCCCTGCTGCTCAGGAGACACCGGTACACATATAAAAGCCAGATGATATGGTCTTCGCTGCAAATAGCCCCAAGAACAAGGAGGCATAGGGAAGTGCACATTCAACCTGAAACAGACAGTTGTTCCAAATTAAGAGACAGATGCTCAGGAAGAAAAGCAGATGGAGTCTCACTTTCCCTGCCCAAATACACTGTACTTGGCTTTTCAAAGGAAAAAATTTATCTCTGTCTTCATCCTCCTTGCACTTCAGACTTCTTCTATGCCTTCTCTCTTTAAGAGCAAGGATTTGTCAGGAAGTCCTTCTGAAATGAATCAGGGGGATATTTCTGAGTTACCATGCTACTATTTTGCTTCTTATTGAGCAGCTGAAGTCAGCAGTTTTTTGCTGACTGCACAGCATATCTGTTCTACCAATTGGATGATAGCTCAACATCTAGGTTTCTAATGAGAAAAACTATTACATTAGAACCTACTAAAACTATTGCATCTTCTGTATGCTTGCTGCAGACTATGCAGATGAGTGAAAGAATATAGGAATGGGACAGAATTATAGACTATAAGAGGAATCATTAACTGTGAACAATAAACAGCAGTAGCTGCTTCCAAAGACCTCAAAAAGAAGAGAGAACATACCCGAAAGACAGCAGTAATGCTGTTGAACAGTGTAGTTAGGTTTTACTCTGCTACTCCCTGACACCCAAAGATGTTTCACCATTTGTAAAGTGTGTTAATTCACCTGTACTAGCCCCTGCCTCCCACACAGCCACAGCAGCAGTGTCCTCTAGTGGGGACCCAGCACAAAGCTAGGAGAAAATTTTCTGCTCTCACAATTACCACCAGCAAGAGGAGCTCAAAAGCAAAGCGATTTTCTCAGTGGTCTTTTGGTCTACCCCAAAGGTTTTGATGGTGTGGTTATGCGGATGAGAGATCTGAGACATGGCTGTTACATACACCCACAGGAAAAGTTTGTCACGCAGGCTTAATCTTACCCCGGATTTACAGTGTCAGGGTAGTGAAAGCTGTTTCAATAGATCTATGAGGTGCTGTAAGCTTCACTAGGAATCCTGAGCACATTTCAGGACCAAGTCCTCCCTCTCCTACTCATACTTGAATCTCTTTATGCCTCATGTGACGAGAAGCCCAGAACTGGAAACCCAGAATTCATGGTGCGGCTGCACCAGTGATGATCAAAAAGAATCATCTCCCTCTACCTGCTTGCAACACTCATCCTAATGCAGCCTAGAATACTGCTGGTCTTAGGTACAAGGGCACACTGTTGGCTCATGTTTAACTTGCTGTCCACCAAGACCCTCTTCTTCAAGGATCACTGGAAGGATGCTATCATTACAGCTTCATAATTATTATGCTTCTGCTTCAAGCAAGTTTGTTTTTGCTTTTTAATTCAAAGAAGTATGAAATCAAGAATGGCAAGTCACAAAAGATCTCGACGGAGGAGGATTTACTATTGAAATGCACAGAATGAAATCAGTAGGAAAGTTAACAGGACTGAAGGCAACCAAGAAAGCAAAGCTGGAAAGGGAAGCATAGCTAAGAAGTGCATGATGCTTTTTCCTAAAAACAAACTAACAAAAAACAGTAACAAAAAAACTCAACCAGACAAAAAAAAACCAAACACCACCACCTGATCTCTGTTTCTCAACAAGAACTAAGCTATGAGGTCAACTCTATGTTACTTCAACATGACTTTCTTAAAACCTACCAATCTCAGAATCAACGCATATCCCTGGTATCACACTATGATTTCTTGAAGTCTACTGAAATTTGAAAGCTGCCTAAACTTTCTGAGAAAAAAAAGAAGGAAAATGAGCTCTGTCATACAAAACCTATCATTTTGTTTATAATTTTGCTTTCATTTTTATCAGTAACAACTGGTTTATGAAACTGCAAATACAGTGAGTGGCAGACAGCTTCCTTTCACAACTTAACTGGAAACCGAGTGCTACAGAGCTTCTTATAAATATTAGCAGTGAACAAGAATTTATCTTTTAGAAAGTCACTGCTACGTCATTAGCTTCAGTATAAGGATCAGAGAATCAGAGAGATGACTTGGAAACTATATATAAACAATACGCCCTAATCTAGAAGAATCTATACCATAGGACAAACAAATTAAAGGTGTACCATCTATGGAGCTGCTTTCTCCAGCTTGGATTCCTGCTTCCTGAACAGTATCTTCCTTTGTACCCATCACCAACACTGTGCTTTCAGAAACCTCCTCTTCTAGTATAGGAGGAGCTACCTCTACCGCCGCTGATTTCTGTGTCTCCTTTACTTTTTTTCCTTCCCTTCTGGATATCAGGTTTTGCTTTTTGTCTTCCTGAGATGCTGATGGAACTTTCAGCTGAGTAGATGCTGGGTGGGCTCCCAAGGACTTTTCCTCCACATAATCAGATTTCAGAGTGGCATCTGTCAAGTCTTGTTTTTTATTTAAGTGTGGTTCTAAGACCAGCTTCTGCTGACCTGCTTCTTTAGGAACTGATTTTGTGTTCAGGACTCTTGCTTTGGATTTTAATGTTTCATGACTGACTGATGCTTTAGAAAATGCAACCTGCTTGGCAGTAGGTACATCAGTTTCCGTTTTGCTTGGCTTCTTCTTAGCTACATATGCTTTGTGGTCTTTCTGAGGCAAGCCATCTTTTGGCAGCTGTGATGTCTTTATCAGCGTGTTCTCAGAAGAGATGGAGTCTCGCCTAGGAAACTCCACTCTGGTTTTAATGGAAACTCCTGACTCATCATCATTTTCTTCTTCGGAATCTGAGCTAGAATCCGAATCTGAGCTGGATGAAGATGAAGTTTCCTCTTCAGCCAGTTCTTTCCTTATGCCTCCTCCTTTTGCAGTTTTACGGAGTCTTGCCTCCTCAAGGGAAGAAACAATCACTCGCTGAGGAAATGCAACCACAGTTTTTCTTGACATCAACACTCTTAGATCTTCATCAGGTTTTGAAGCTTCCTTTGGATTAGTATTCAGTGTGCTCCCACCTTCTTTTGCAGATACTGGGTGAGAGTTAGAAGACAACGTTTTAGGGAATTCAACTGTTGCCTTGCTGGCTAGTGGCTTGGTGCCTCCCTGTGGTGCCACTACATAAAGGGAATGGCACAAAGACAATTACCATTGTTATACATACATCCCAGTTAATGAGTGATGTGAGCCATTTAATTTTAACTTTATAGTAAAGAAAGCAAATGACAAAGTGATTAAAGTGAACACAGACATGAAGCAGAAAGCTCTAAGGCATTTTAAGCTACAGAAACTAGAGCACTACTTAGCACTGAACAGTTTCTTCTGCTGCGATGCTGAAACACTTTCTGTTCCTTGCAAGAGTTGCTTTTTTTCCTGTTCTTCAATTCTGCATCACTGGAGATGGTTACAAACACCTCCTAATCTCTGGTGAACACTAAGACAGCTTGTCAGCAGAGATCTTCACATATTTGTCCAGAAGCAGGCCAGCAGAGCAGAAGACGTAGCAAACAGATCTAACTATTCCAAGAGGTTGGCTAACACTGTCTTTTAAGCAGTAGTGAGGGATGACTCTAAGGAACTAATACTAGTGCAAGAGACTACTCAGGCCATGCATGAAAGCACTACTAGTTCATAGGACTGCGTGATCTACCAACTGAACTGGATCTCAGTTTAATGCTATTTTTCCTATCTCCACTTCCCATTTTAGTTTGAAATCTCTTCATTAAAAAACCTTAGGAGGCTTTTTGATGCTTTTGAGCCTGTCTGTGTTTCTTCTCCCTCACAGAGGCTCCAGAAGCAGATCAACAGCAAATACAATTTTTGTTAGAGAAAACAGGAGGGCAAAAAGGACTGAAAGCACATACATATATATGCATGGTTTGGAAGCACAGATCTACTTCACCGGACTGTAACGTAGACTGCAGTTTTTTTCCCTTCCTAATGCTCTAATGCTCAATGTATGTATGCATACATACATTGTATGACCTAAGGAGTTCCTGTAAGTAGCTCTGAATAGAAGCAAGCCTTTAACAACATTGAGATAAAAATATCATGGAAGAGACAGATACATCTAATTAAAAGCCAAAAATAGAAAAACAGAGCTCTTAAAATAAATGCAAATAATATAGAATATACTATCAGTTTACTATTCAGGTAATACTTTCAGAGAATTTCAGACATGCAATTTGCTGGACTAAAGGTAGAGGGTGGGGAAAGAGGATGGGAGAAGCAAGAGAACCGGCAATCACATTTGAAGGACATCTGACTCCCTGACAGTGAAACACAGAAGCCTTTATAATTGAATATTTGAGAAAGCATCCCTCCAGGCTAAAGAAGTCTTCAAAGAACTGCTGAGGAAGAACTCAAGAATGCCCGAAGGAAAGACATATAAGCAAAGCCTAAGAATAAGCTGAAGTATTAGTACTAAAGATGTCTTAAGAAATTAAGAAAGCAGATAGCATTGAACTTGAGCATTACAAGGAAGCGTTGCTGGAAAAATACTTTAATCAATTGTATTTGGATACGTGGAAAAGACACATTTCTACTTATAACCATGAGCTTACATAAACTAAGCATAACCATACGCAGGAAAAGCAGGTGGTTGACAGAGGTAGATAAGCCTCCTGGCACCTTCTGAAATCAAAAAGCTGCAAGAAAATCAACTTTGAAGCATCTTACTGGTCACCGGCGGCGTCCCGGAGCCTCCTGGCCGGGTGCACAGCGTCGCCCCTCGGAGCCCCCAGACCTCCGGCCGCACTGCCTGTATAAAACACAGCCATTAAGCTTTCAGCCATTGGCCCGGGGCCGCTCCGTGCCTCGGAGTGGTCCCGGGCCGAGGTTCTTTGGAGCTGGGAGAGCTGTAAGACCCCCACCTTGCGGGCAGCCGCCCGCCCGCACCACAGCAGTGAGGGCGCCGCCATCTTGTCGTCCTCCTCCTCCTCAAGCCCCGTGCTGCCCTCTATCAGCAATACCTTCTGTTTGGCTTTTTTCTTCCCCCCTCTCCCCCCTTTTTTAAAAAATCTATTTATTTATTTATTTAATTATTTATTTATTCTCTCTTCCAGCGATCCTTTCAATTTATTTATTTATTTCCTTATTTATATTGATCGCGTTGCTCTTTTTCAGTACGTCATCATCGTCTCGTCACCTGTGGTGACGTCCACACTCTGCGCCCTCTCTCGCACGTGGAATGGAGGGCGGATGGGGACGCGGCCCCGGGCCCGGCCCGGCTTTAGCTCTCAAGGGAACGTTGATGGCCGTCGGAGGTGGGAGCCGGCTGATGGCGGTGCGGAGAGGGGAGCACAGGTCAGTGTGTGCCGGGTGGGTTGGGGCTGCCCTCCGGTTTGGCTCCTTGGGAAGGGACTTAACGAGTGTAGTGACAGGACGACGGGGAGCGGCTTTAAGCAGAGAGAGGGGGAGATTTAGCTTAGTTATAAGGAAGGATTTATTCCCTGTTCTTCTCTCTGAGGGCAGTGAGGCTCTGGCACAGCTGCCCGTAGAAGCTGTGGTGCCCCATCCCTGCAGGTGCTCAAGGCCAGGTTGGATGGGGCCCTGGGCAGCCTGAGCTGGTGGGTGGCAGCCCTGCCCACAATTTGGCTTCTTTATGTTCTGAAAGAGTTGACATGTTCTATAGTTAAGGCCATGTTTGTTCCAGTTCTAGTGGTTTTATTCTGTTGTTTTTCCTTATTTGCAGGGATGATGCTCTCTTTGTGTATGACTGTGCCAATGTGGAAAAGAAGGCCTCAGGAAATAAAGGGTGAGAAAATAAGTGTAGATATACGGTGTTTTCCTTGATGGCGTATCTGACCCTGAGGTTGTGTGGCTGTTAAAGTAATAAACCCATTAGACTGCTCCTTGAACGGGTGATGGGCAGATGCTCATTGCTAGCCCCGATGGATGTGTAGATTTGCACCTGCATGTATCAGTACAGGTTAGATGATGATCATCTGGAGAGGAGCTCTACAGAGAAGGACATGGATATTCTGGGATTCAACGGGTTGGCCATAAGCCAGCAGTGTGCTTTTGTGGCCAAGAAGGCCAGTAATATCAAGGGGCATATTAAAAAAGCACGGCCAGCAGGTCAAGGGAGGTGTTCCTCCCCCTCTACTCTTCTGTGGTGAGGCCTCATTTAGCATACTGTATCAAGTTCTGGGCTCCCCAGCTCAAAAAAGACAGGGATCCCCAAGGAGGAGTCCAGTGGAGGACCACAAAAATGATGAAAGGCTCACAGCATGTTCTGCATGAGGAAAGGCTGTGTAACCTGCATCTGTTCATCCTGGGGAGAAGAAAACTGAGAGGGGATCTGGTAAATGTTTATAAATATCTAAAGGGCTCTGGAAGGCAAATGGGTGAGACCAGGCTCTTCTCAGTGGTGTGTAGCAATAGGACAAGGAATAATGGCCTAAAACTTCAGCATGGAAAGTTCAGAACTAACACGCGCAGGGACGTCTGTATGGTCAAGAAGATGGAGCACTGGAACAGGCTGCCCATGGAAGTCATGTAGCCTCTTTCTATGCAGATATTGAAAACCCTTGCTGGATGTCTACCTGTGTGACCTGTTGTAGGGTACCTGCTTTGGCTGGGGGTTGGATTCAATGATCTTTTGAGGTACCTTCCAACCCCTGCGATTCTGTGATATATGTCAATGTATATGTATTTTTTAGTTTCATCTCAGAAAAAACACTACATCTTTTATTAGAGGAACTAAGAAATGAAAGCAAGACAAAACAAAAACCAACCAAACAGATACAGTCTTCACAGAATCACAGAACTGCAGGGGTTGGAAGGGACTACTAGAGATCATCCAGTCCAACTTCCCCCTACTGAAAGCAGGTTCCCTACAGTAGGTCACACAGAAAAACATCCAGGCGGGTCTTGAATATCTCCAGAGGAAGACTCCACAGCCTCTCTGGGCAGCTTGTTCCAGTGCTGTATCTCCCTAACAGTAAAGAATTACTTGTTACTTGTCTGTAACCATACGCTTTGCTTGAGTGCTCTTCTTATGAACTTTTGTGGAGGTCCCTGTACCATGCACCATCTAGAAGTAAGCAGTATGGAAAACAGGATTCCTGTCTTAATTTGGGTTCACCAAAGTTCTGTGTCTTGTTTGTGCTGGTTAGTTTTAATAAAGAATAATTTCTCATATGCAGATACTGATGCAGGGTTTAGTCAGTGCACACTCTGTGCGCTGTCCTTGATCATGAAGTTGAGACGTCTGCAAAGCTGTAAATGTATTCCTGGATGTTTAAATTCTAACCTCTTGAGTTGAGAAGAAGAGTTTATCTTATTTATTATTATCTTAGTGGAGAGTGTGAGGAAGATGAGCTTGTTTTGTCTATGCAGAAGGTCAGGACAAGGCACAAGAGGAAAGCTTTTTCACTGTAGAAACAGGGCACAGAGAGGTTGCAGAGTCTCATTCTTAGAGATATTTGAGATTTCACTACACATAACCTGAGCAGCTTGCTCTAATTTGAATAGAATTGTAGTACACTAACAAACTGAATTATTCTGTTATTTGCGCGATGTGCCTCTGTGGGTCTTTGTGTAGAATATTAGCTGTGGCATATGAAAGTTGTTTGGTTTGGTTTGGTTTTAATTAACATTGTGAAGTTCTAAATTAGGCCATTGTGTATCTGAAACACACCTGAAAACATCTTTGAAAAGATTTTGTGGGCAAGGAGAGTTCCTTATAGCTTTGCCTTAACATTCAAATTAGCTTAACATTTCAAGCTCAAACATGACTTCTAGCATTGTACTTTGTATTGCTCCTTGCTGGTGGTGTGAGAACGACATTGTCTGAAGAATTTCACTTGCTGTGTTTCAGGTTGTGAACTCTTTTTTTACTTTTCCCTTTTCTCCATTAGACAGGATGGACAACCAGCAGACAAAGGGAGCGATAACATCCTCGCTTTTGCCTTCTCCCCATCAGGAGATTATTTGGTCTTGTCAGATGACAACAAACACCTGATTCTGTTTCGGACTAAGCCCTCGTGGGAGTGCATTAGCATCAGGTAAGGAAGCAGGATTTTACTTTTCTCTTTGTAATGGAGCTATGGATGATTAATACAGAGTTATAATATAATAGGACTTGTGGTGCAGCCATTTCTTGTCGCTAAGCTTCCTCCTTTCCCCCCTCCCCTCCAGTACTTAAATTTAATGTTTTTGGGAACTAAAAGATACATATCGAGAGGTGGTGTGTGGTGCATCCCACACCAAGAGTGGAAATGCAGACGTTTATGTTGTTGGCTGAGAAAAGGGTCATCATTTTGTTTATTCCAAAAGACAATATTTGCATCTTGAAGAACTGGAACTTTACCTTCTCCTGGAGAGTGCTAAGGTTGGGCCTTTAAGAGCGACAGAGAGTAGTTTAGTGAACATGCTGCCTGGTTCTGTTGATTGGAGAAGATTTTCTAGGGAGTTTGTGAGCTCTGTCTTAAAATTGTATCTAGCAATACTGCTGTGTTTTCTGTCTGTTGTACAGTTCTCTTCTGAAAACTAACTGTAGCTGTCCACCAGAGGTCCTCCACTTACAAGTTTTTCATTGCTGCTTATGACTATCCTCTGTACAAAAGGGGTCTGTGAAGGACTTCCTGAGGAGGTAACTTATTGTGTTAGGATTCTGCTTCTGGTGATCTTGACCAAAACCAAAACAAGCTCTGTCTCAGCTTGTCTGAGTGTGTGGGATATACATGGTGGGCCTTTGGCGGGTCAATTAGTGGTGTAGTGAGTAATTGCTGATAAAATCAAAAACGACAAATTCTGGTCGCTCTGTATTCTCATTTCCTTGCTGTTCTGTCCTGTTCTGCCTGTACAATCACAGAATCACAGAATGACCCGGGTTGGAAGGGACCTCAAGGATCATGTAGTTCCAACCCCCCTGCCTGACAGGGCCACCAAACATACACATCAGGTTGCCCAGGGCCCCGTCCAACCTGGTCTTGAACACCTCCAAGGACGGGGCATCCACAACCTCCCTGGGCAGCCTGTTCCAGGGCCTAGCCACTCTCCTAGTGAAGAACTTCCCCCTAACATCCAACCTAAATCTTCCCTCTTTTAACTTAAAACCATTTCCCCGTGTCCTGCTATTGTCAGCCCTTTTGAAGAGTTTACTCCCCTCCTGGGAATAAGTTCCCTTCAGGTATTGAAAGGCTGCAATGAGGTCACCCTGCAACCTTCTCTTCTCTAGGCTGACAATGCCAGTGGATAATTGTTGGGCATTTTAGTTTTCAACCAGAAGGTCAGCTTAGAACACAGATGGAAATTTTGTGATGTTCCCACCTCCTGTTAGGAAACTGGAAATAGAGTCAAAAGGATCTTTGTGTGGAAAAATAGATTGCCAAAGCTGAGTTATGTGACTTGTGGTAGTTTTTGTGGCAAGCTGTATTAAGGGTTTCAAACAGTGCTAGCTTTTGTAATAAATAAGCTTGTATCAGACAAGAAGCTTCTAAATCTAAGATCAAAGGCAGTACAGCCAAACTTGAAATAAGATTTCCTTGATGGCAAGGTATCCTATTTTGAAAATGTACTGCAGTGTGTTAGTATGTGTTCATGTCCTATAGGATATGCTATTCCTTTATACAGTCAATATGAATACTAGAACTTTCATTGGTCTTTTGGAAGTGTAGTATGTTGCTCTTTTGCCTCTAGAGGTCGCTGGGCTTCATGTATGTGGATAGAAACGTCCACTTCTTACGATCCCCGTTGTCTGCAGTCTTATGGTATGTGCTTATTCAGGACATAGGCTAGGAAAAGAGGTGTTTTGAAAATGGAAGAATGATAATAGTAGTAATGGCTGTTAATTTGCAGAAACATTCTTAAGTGATTAAACTTATTTTAATGCTTGTTTTTCTGGTATATGTGGCCCTTAAATTTACCTGAAAAGTTGTGAGAAAAACATTATACTGGCAGCTGGAGCTATAAGAAGCTGGCAGGTGGTTTGGGAGAATCAAAGTTCTATTTCAGGGTTTTGCCTGGACAAAATGCCTTGGGACTATATCCCTCTGACTCAGTATGCAAGGAAGAAGTTTCTGTAAGGCTCACGGAGGACTTTGTTGTGCAATACAGAATAACTACTGGATAAATGACTTCAACACAGTTTTTAGTGTGTTGTTGCAAAGTAGGAGCTAATAGCTTCTACCTTTCTCTTTTCCACATGCCTAGGTTGGATTTGTCTTACAGAGAATGCAGGAAAATCCAGTAGACTTCCTTTGAAGTGCAACTTTTTCTTTCAGGTCTGTGAACAGGAGATGCACTTCACTCGTTATTACAGCTGCAGAGGATAAGATTCTGGTGGCAGACAAATCTGGCGATGTCTATTCATACTCAATAACAGAACCAGAAGGAGAAGGCAAGTTTGAACTGGGTCACTTGTCCATGCTGCTGGATGCGGTAAGTATATGCCTCTGCGTGCCTGGTGTGCAAACTCACATTCTTTCTCAGAATATAGTAGAACAGTTTAATTGGAAGGGAACTACAAAGTTCATCAGGTCCTATTGCCTGCCTGCTCAAGCACTAAAACTTATATTCAGGTCTTTCATTGTTGTTGTTCTCCCAGCTTTAGATAGTTTGGGTTTTTTTTGCCAAAAAGCATCAGCCTTCCATAGGTATAGATAACATACACAGTCAATGGTGATTTTGGAAAGGAAGCAGGTGTGTGGGTTTATCTATCTGGATATATGACTGTTCAAAAATTCTTTGTGTTACAGTCACGGCAGACTTGGAGATGGAGAACGTAAGGGAATTCACCCAGTCTGTCGTGTCAGTTTAGCTCTTCAGTGTGATAAGTTTCTTGCTTTTGAAGATGCAGTGGGACTTGTGCTGTAGGGCTTTCAATTCAGTGGATTTTACTGGACTTAGTCTGTGCTGCTTGTCTTAGCAAGCAAGCAAGTTGCTGTCACAAGGATTTATGCATCAATTGTAGTTGAAAATGTGTGGCTTAATGCTTGCACTTGCAATTCAGCATCAAGAAAATGAGGTAGTCTACTGCTTCTGTCTTTCACTGGTTGGGAAAAGCGTGTTTAAAAAAAACATTGGACTACTGGATACTAAAACTGACACTTTACCTACAGGCACTGAGTCCGGATGACCGGTATATCCTGACTGCAGATAGAGATGAGAAGATCAGAGTTAGTTTGACTAAGGCTCCTTACAACATTGTATCTTACTGCCTGGGACATGAAGAGTAAGTTCATTGTGCACAGATCTTCAGTGTGCCTCAATGGATGAAGTGTTTGTCTGCCCAAATTATACTGTCAGCCAGGTCTAGGCTACAAAGACTGCAAAGTTTGGAGATTGTTAGCTTTAAACAGTCTTAGTCTTAGGAAGGGAGTGTCTTGTTTGAACAGATATTAATCTAATGGCATCTTAGGAGATCGGACTTGACAGGTCTGTGGTAATACAAGTTGTGGTGGTTTTTTTTTTGTGTTTAAAATGCAGCTGTATTGATGGGAAGGATAGAGCATTATTTCATTAGACTACAGTGAACTAGAGACTATAAAGCAGTCCTGTAAAACAGAATCCTGGAATCACGCTTGTTAATGTAGTTGTCTGGTCTTTCTGGTATCTGAGAAAAGGGACTTGGTGTTTTTCTTGAAAATGTTCTTTTGCCGTGAGTAAGAACATTTAGACAAATAGAAGGATATGTGGATGTGTCCTTGGGGATATCCTCATAGGAGGATGCTGTCATGATCTAAAATGGAACCTACTAGGAGACATAAGGGATGTTTTCTAGCTGGTACAGCAATACTAGCCTGCAGGAGGGACTGTACCTGCTCTTCTTAGTAGTTCTTCTCTCATTAAGAAGACTAAAATAGACTTTAAAAGATTCCAGCATCTTTGTTTTGCTTTGTAAAATGTCTGTGCTGTTTTCAGTTTGCCTTCCATCTTTGCATAGTTTCGTGGGCTTTCAGAGAGGGTTTTTTTTTCTGTTGTTGAGGGATATGTACTTGCTCAGGGAGGTGGTTGAGTCACTGGCCCTGCAGGCGTTCAAGAAACATTTAGATATAGTACTAAGCAACATGGTTTATTGGGGAAATATTGGTGATAGGTGAATGGTTGGACTGCATGATCTTGGAGGTCTTTTCCAACCTTGGTGATTCTGTGATTTTAAGATTTTATTTTCCTTAGCCACTGATACATTTTGAAGTCCATAGTGATAGGGTAACAAAGGAGATGTCATCCCACACAGGTCACAGAACATGCTTAATTCTCTGTGGCTGTGGACTTAATTGAGGATAACTGCAGCCTTCCAGGCACATTGTTTCATAAGGTGACACAACATGGTGCAGTCAGCTTGCTGTATTGGGAGCAAGAGTCAGAGAAAGACAGTGTGACTGTGGAACTTGAGGTATGGGACCAACCTATCTGAACTTACTCAGCTGAGTATATTAACAGAGCATTTAATTTGGAGTGCCTGTCTGATTTTTATAACACAATTTGATAATCCTGAATATTATGAAACCTCCAAACTACACATGTCAAAGAGTAGTCTTTGATATCAGGTAATTTCTATAGCATATTTACACAGCAATATCTGCGCTTTCCACCTGCTATGTACACAGTTGTACTTCCTAATGAAAGAACCTGATGCTCCGGAAGGCACTTTTAAACTGGAGCTATTGTGCCTGCGCAGAGACTTCACTAATGGCTGTATGGAGGAAAGGCACTTAATGTAAATTGCTTGAAATATATGCAAAAATTGTATTTCTAAGGAATGAATAAGCAAGGGACTGCAGAAAGCAGCTACAATTCATGGGTCTTGTTTCACGGTCCTGGTTTTTCTTTTGGAGGGCAGCATGGTGATTCAAGTTCTATTACACCTTCACGCACCTGCTGTCACTACTTTGTCATGGAAGTTTGTCATTACAGTAACGAGGTCTCTTCCTTCCTTTTTCTTTTTCTTTTCCTTCTTGTTTTAATAGCCTTAAATTTGTACCCATTTTCAAAAGCATGACAGTCCCACTCAATGCATTGCATTTTATGTTGCTGAAGTTCAGGTTCTTGTTGCCCATCAGAGACAAGTCAAGGTAGACGTAGCAATATTAAATACTTCTGGAAAACAAAATTTTTGGCTGAGTGTAGACTCCGGTGTTAAATTGTCACGGGCTTGTTTCAAAGCATTGTAAAGACTGGTTTTGAATGATCTCCAACTATGATGGGAGAGATGTTGTAGATGAAAGCTGAGTCATCGCTGTTGAAGTGTATTAAAAGCATCTGTTGATAAGTGGTTTTAGTGGGCAGCATGGATTGAGAAAAGGGAATGAGCTACCTGAGTAAATCTGTTTACACTGGCATTATTTTTGGTCTTGGTAGTAGTGCTCTCAGCTCGGAAGAAGTTTGAGGAATGTGATGAGAGCAGGTGGAAAAATACTGCTGTTAAATATGAAGTTTATATAATGCATATAATGTACTAAGTACTGTAGGCATTCCTTTTTTCTCAACTGGCTTTATTCGGAGAATCTGTTCTTTTTTTTCATAGGTTCTCTTTGAAATTGGTGTTTTCTCTTAGTGTGTGTTAAAAGACCAGAGTATTATGGAAGAGAGAGTTCAGTATTTGACTTCTTTCCCTTTAGGTTTGTAAGCAGAATATTTGTAGTACCCAACTATCCTGATCTTCTGTTGTCAGCTTCTGGGGTATGTATTGCAGTTTCCTTCAAGAAGTCTTTTTTCTTGAAAATTTAGACTTTAAAATCATAGTCTGCCTGTGTTTTCCTCCAGGTCTCCTAGGCCACTTGGAATAATCTTTCTTGCTTGTCCTTTGTCCCTTTTCCTCCTTTCTCAGCTTTCTGTTCAGTGTTAAGCCATTCTATTGCTGGACCATGACAGTCATTTACAATGTTTATAGCAAAGCTAGTTTCCTATTAAGATCTTTGGGATGGAGAAATTGCAAAGCCCTCAGTATTTCTTCATCATTAACTCTTGCTTTGGAGCACTGACAAATTTTAATTGTTGCACTATTTAAATAACTTTGAAGCAAATGAGTATTATGTCTGCCTGCCGTGGTAATGAGTGTCTTGAGAATTAGTGGCCTTAGAATCCCAGATTTTCTTACAGCTTCTGAGATGAGAAAACTGTTCCCTCTTCACCCTCCCACTTCCCCATGTGAGACATGCTCTGAGTTGTCCTCTTCTATATGTCCTCATAAGTACATCTAATGTATGTTGAGTAGATACCGTGGCACAGTATGACACAGTGCTTGGATGGCAACTGAAGAAGAATTTTAACTCCCTGCCATTTTCTATCTTAAATTGATGGGATTCTCTTGTCACACCAGACCTGCAGAGAGTGTGTAGATGAAGCTAATCTGCATTAAGGGAAACAGCATTATTCATATCTGAGACTACCAAAACTGAATAGGAAAATAATAGCGTTGAAGATTGTAGCAATTCTTAGCATTAGGTTTCAACTCTTGCTCTTGTTTCCCTAAGACTCCTGTCTCTTGCCACTCTTTCTGTTTAAGTAACTCCACTGTCAGTGTTGTGTGACTGTATTTCATTCTTTGCAAGTTCTCTGGAAGAACTGTCACTGAAGAGTGGTGTTCAGTTTTTCTCTGGGAGGCAACTGAATCAGATGAGAAGTTGGGTGATGACAAGAGTAGGTGTGGAGAAGGGCAACCTGAAAGAATTGTTATTAAAATGCTGATCACATGTATTGCTGTGCTATTTCAGACAAACAGACTTGAAATCCAGTCTTAGAGCTACCCAATTTCCACTTCAAAGGGAGAATTAAAGTTATCATGACTAAATAATTTAGAATTATGGAGGAGGGAAAGGGGGGAGGGGAGGTGAATTATGTTAATTAAAATGCTTTATCTGCAATTTGAGGTCTCAGCTAAATGACTACTTAGGAACTTCTGTGGGAATCTCTTCAGGGAAATAGAATTTAGCTGTAGGCCACAAGTGGCCACTCTTTGCCTGAGGAACTGTTAGACATCAACTTGTATTCTCTTCAATCTATCCAGGATTGCACTCTAAGACTTTGGAAGTATGAAACTGGGGAAGAGGTATACTGCTGTCAGCTAAGCAGCGTCTGTGGGCCTGAGCCAACCAAAACGGACCAGGTATGGCTGTGCCAATGCTGTTGCTGTCCCTGTGACTCCCAGAAGTGTTTGTCACATTTTGTTAGTACATCCCTTCTGTCACAGAATCACAGAATGACCCGGGTTGGAAGGGACCTCAAGGATCATGAAACTCCAACCCCCTGCCTGGCAGGGCCACCAAACTTCCACATTTACTAGATCAGGTTGCCCAGGGCCCCGTCCAACCTGGCCTTGATCACCTCCAAGGACGGGGCATCCACAACCTCCCTGGGCAGCCTGTGCCAGGATCTCACCACTCTCATAGGATGGAACTTCCCCCTAACATCCAACCTAAATCTTCCCTCTTTCAGCTTAAAACCATTTCTCTTTGTCCTGCTATTATTGGCCCTTTCAAAGAGTTTACTCCCCTCTTGGTTAGCCTTCAGGTACTGAAGTCAGCGATTCTGTCAGTGATTTTGGAAGTTGCATAAGACCCAGAAACTGTTAAATAGCCTGGAATTTAGGGGAAGGAAGAAAGTCCCTGAAATTCATTTTTGTCTTACATGAATTACATGAATTTCTAAAAATGCTAAGCAACGACTAGAAGTAGCTGTTCTTAATTCTTGCAGAGTACTTGTTCTGCAAACCCAAATAAGCCTTCACTTACAATTTTTTTCAGAAAACATTGATGTCTTAGTCTCTTAGCTAGAACTGTAACATGGAAAAGTCTGAAAAACTAACCCATTTGTAACATACTTAACTTGCAACTTGAACAGCACTTCAAATTTTCTCTTGAGTGAAAAGCAGCCCTGTAATATTTACATCCAGTTACCTGAAATGGTATTGCCCTGTGGAATCAAACTGCTAGGATTCCTTTTGTTTTGATTGTTCTGAAACTGGGCAGTGTCCAAAACAAAAATGTATGAGTTGTATTTATATTATTATATTGTATTGTTGGCTTTATTGTACATTTATTGGGTCATTGAAAATTAGTAAGCAACTTGCTGTGAATGGAGTCATATTATTAGTTCTGTGTGACTTAGACTCGCTTATCATTTAACTGGCATATCAATTAACAGTACTCAGATTCATAGAACCACTTGGGTTGGACTTTGCAATCTTGAAGGTATTTTCCAGCCATCAACCTGACCTCCTGAGTCCCATCACTAAACCATGTTTTTTAGTGCCACTTGTGATCTTATACTGAATCTTAACACCATTGCTTATGAACAAGTTTATCCAAATATATATGTATTTGGATAAAATATATATAAAATTTGGATATATATTATATAATATAAACTATCAAATGCTAGAGGAAAAGCCTTGTTGCTTCAAGCAGAAATAGATTTAAAAGGGAAAAATAAGCTCATGTTCTCTTATAAAGCTTTTGAACATAGATCAGTGACTCTTGCCTTGACTCCTAAAACACCTGATACAGTCACTTCTGTAGGATGACTGTCTATATGGTAATGGAGTTTCTTAGAAAGTTGGAGTATCCAGAGTGCAGGGCTGACCTGTTCCCTAAATCAGTGAAATGCTGCTCACCACCAGTTCTTACAGGCATATTAAAATCTGTCTCCAGCAACTAAATTGAAAGCTCAGTTGGATTCCACAGTTTGTGTGTACTTGGAAGAGGCAGTATCCTGGTGATTACAGGCAGATAAGTGACTTTTACACCTCAGTGCCATGGGTTGCCACCTGCATGCTGTATTGCTACACGGATCTCAATACATACTTCTGGCAGACCAAGTCTACTGTTTTAAGCCTGTGTGGTGACCATTAATTAATGCATTATTTTTTCTTAAGTGGTTGTTTCTGTCTTGATGGCCAGCTGGACCAAAGGAGTGTTTTCATGGCATTGTAGGGCTGGAAATGCCAGATAAATTGATGTCCAGCATTGCTATTTAGTCATGATGTGCATCCAGCTGTATCAAAGGGCAAAGATCATCTTCAAACCAAGTGTGACATTTATAGCTGGAATTTAAGGTAACAGGCTCTCGAGTCAGTGCTTTATAGGTGGTACTCAGTCTGCTAATGCCTCTGACAACCAAAGATTAGGTGGGGTTGTAATTGTTTTTCCCTTTCCTTCACGTTGCATTTCATTTTTGCCACTGATACCCAGCTATGAATTAATTGAAGCTCAAAATATAATTTGAAGTATAGTGATAATGGCATTGCACGTAGTGGTGGGTCACACGAGTGCAGAGATGTGGGCTTATTTTCCTTGGCAGATGATGAATTTCTCTGTTTCGGGTATGTAGGAGTGTTTCTGAGCAGCGTAGTGCTGGTTTCAGCTGATAGATTGCAAATTCCTCGTTCATTTTTTCCCACTAGAATGGAAGTAATTCTCTAATTCCATAGTGCTATATAAATATCCTCCTGATTTAGAGCTTTCACCTCATCTGATCCTCTTGACAACAGAAGCTTGTTTAAAGTCCAGAACGTGAATTGCACAACTCCACCCCCGTGCTCCAGTACATTAAGTTTTCATAGGGCTACCCCTTCTCACAGACAACATCAGAAGTTAATTTTAAGGTGTTGGCAGGCTGATAACACTGGCACACAAGTGCTGAGTAAGTGAAGAGAGTATCAAGTGAACATCTGTTTATCACAGGCTGTTCATGCAGCTATTCTCTAAGTTAACTGATTTCATAGGCTTGTCCTTGAACAAGATACTATTCTGGGCTTTGCATTCAATACACTGATTGTTAACTTCCCCATTAAAGAAACATGGAAAGAAAGGAGCTTGCGAAGAAGATGCGTTTTCATGTCTTTGTCCAGCTGTGAGTAGCATTTGGTTTAAATCAGAGTCTCCTCCTGTCTCCCGGGTGAGGAGTGGGAGAGAGCTTCTGCATGTATAACGTTCACAGAGCCCTTTGTCTCTCTGACAAAGCGTGGACTGTGTAGGTGGGTGCTTCCGTCACTGCACTTACTGTGAAAGCTGGTATGAGACAGAGGGAAGCTTTGTTATTAGAAATAAATATCATCTTGGCTTATTTCCTTGAATGTCTAGAAAACCCGCTGGTGGTTTATAAAGGAGTTGTCAGTTGTACTTCTAAAGTTATGGTGTAAGTGATTCCTTAGTGCAGTAACTACATCTGAAATGCTCACTGTAGCTACCCGCTCATCATCTTCATCCTACTAAGTGTTTGAAACAGCAAGCTTATGTTATATTGGTGTTATACAGGGCTCTGGGGTCCCCCTGTTAAATACAGAATAACAACTTAGTATTTCTGCAGTGGAGAAGAGATGAGTGCCTCCTGTTTACAAGGGCTCTGAAACATACCATCCTTTTGGTAGAGGATTGTAGAAAGTGTTCCTCTTCTGCCCAACCAAACCAGTGAGAAAAGTAAGAATTATGTGCTGTCAGTGGCACATGCTGTTCTTTCTCTCTCTCACCTCCCCTAAGAGATTGCATCACACAGATATTTTGTCTCTTGTGCTGGAGATGCACCATATAACCCTGATTTTTGGATATGGTTATGCTATTAATTAACTTTCCTTCCTGCGGTTAGTTCATCTTTTAGCAGTTGTCATGTGCTGTTCTGAAAAGAATTAGCTTCTTGTATTAAACTTGCTGACCAGAGGAGGCTGTAGAGCTTGTTTTGCTTCCCTCAGTTGATTGCAGAACTCTGGAGCAGGTTCCTTGACAATGCCTGTACATCAATTGCTAAGTAACTCAAAGGGCAGCATTCAGATGAAGCCGGTGGACTAGAGGCTCTGTTCTGTGAGTGGTGTTGTGTTAGGGAAAGAGGTGGGGGATGAGTGGGAGTAAAAAGAAGGGGAATTTGAGGACACATTTGAATTCTGCCAGAAAAATGACAAGAAGATGCATTTTCCCTGCCCTAAAGGGAGCAACTGACTGCTACTCTAGTAAGAAGGCTTTATTAATCAGAAATGTTTTCGCAACTTAAAAATATCCTTGAGACCCAGCCATCTTGCTTTTGCAGTCTCATCTTTTAAGCTATATGATAGATACTTTTGAAAGGGCACCCTAGGGCATCTTCTGGCGGATTTTGTGCTCATCTCCAGTTCTTAGTTCCCGCTTAGGGACGCTCAAATCAGCTGTTATATATTTCCAGTGCTGTGGTTTATCTTGCAAAGATATTGCCCTGGTTTTCTCCCAGATTCTCAGATGAGGGAAATGGCCTGAGGTGGTCTGGCCTTGTTATTCAGAACATGTTTCGCAGGCTGAAAATGGGGGCAACCCAGCAGGAATACTGAGTACGCATCACTATCTTCCTTTTATAATAAATGTAATAGCGGCTCAGCATTACAGGAGAGAATTTTTAAGGGTGTACTTTCCTGCATTGTCTTATCTCATAGTTAGTTTACTGAGAGTAGTTCATTAAAACTGTTGTATTTTATCTCTGTTAATATGGCTGCAAAGGGAGAAGCGTGGAAAGCTTCATAAAACAGCAAACACTGGTACAAAATATATTTGACTGTGGTTTAATTACGTTGCTTAGCTTGCTGTAAATTAAGACATCTGCTGAATTTTAAAGAGTAAGACATGAAGCTGAATGTGAATTTTCTGCCTATAAAATGGTCTTAATTTACAAGGATGTTTCTTTTTCTTTTTCTCATAGAAATACATTGTCTCAAGAATAGCCTACTGCTGTCAAGGAAATTATGTTGCCATACTGTGTGACTGGTAAGAATAAATAGGATAATGGCTTAAGTCACCACAGCTCCTGTAAAGGAGAGAACAGCTGCTAACGTTTCCCCAAGCTGAAGTACTTGGTACTGTTGATCTGAGTGTCACAGGGATGCCCCCTTCCCTTGGGGGAAGAGTGAAAGCCCTTTATTGTACATAATGCAGAGGTAAGTGCAAAGGCTACCTGACCTAGGTAGGTTTTGCAGAACCTGTGATGCGTTTCCCTCATGGGAACTAGGCTAAGGTGTTCAGGGTGCTGTGGTACTGAGTACTCAAATTTTCTAGTGCTGTGTTCTGCTCTTATAAATTAATTTTGCCATTCTATTCAAAATCAGAGCGTTACTTCAGTTTAAAGCCGTCAAGAGGATTTGTTGACTTTGGGGTTCAAATAAATATGTTTGTGTAAGGAAGGAGCGCTCAGGACCTGAAGGAATCTTTTCAATCCAACTGGCAGGGGAATACCTTGCCGAGATGGACAAACAGTCTTTCCTTCTCTTTCTGCGGCACCTTTTCTGCCAGGAAGGCTGTTCTTGCTGACAAAAGCGTGCCAGCAGGAAAGGGAGAGATTGTCAAAGCTGTCTGTATGGTCAGCAGTCTGTCCCCTTGGTGAACTTGGTCTTTGCCAAAGGGATAAGCCTTAGCTTCTCTCCATCACATCTACTGCCAGGCTTTGTGTCAGCAGCTGAAGTGTCTGTGCCATGCCAAACTCTTTGCCAAGGTTTTATTTACAGCTCCCCAGCCCAGCATTTCTAAACCATGTTGCTGTGTAGACCTTGTAGGCCAGCCCAGAGTGGAGATGTGCAGGGAAGTTAGGGAGCACAGTACATGAAGGGATGAGGGCTATCAGGAAATGTGTTCATTGCCAGTGCAATGCTACAAACCCGTTCTTCAGCCATTTTGTGGTTTCCTGTCCCTCTCATTCCTCCTTCATTTTCCTGGCATGTAATTATTTTCCTTCTTTATTTTTGCCAGTGCTCAGCTATATACTCTTTCATTTGATGTCCCTTAGACCAGTTGTACTGTATTGAAACTCTCCCCATTTAAATCCTTAGTAATCCTTACTAAATTTCCTTTACTACCTTTTCTTTTAAAGAAAAGACAGCATGACTACTTTTTCTTTCATATAACAGTTGGAAGAGCATTTGACATATTAGATATCTGCAGCTTCTGCCTCAGACCTTGTAAGCAAACAGCATCTGCGGTGCTAGGGTATTTTTTGCAATTCCTAATGATTTGCTTTGGCTTTGTTTGGAATTAGAGTGGGTGTTTGTCATTTGCTGAGAAATGGTGGCAGTAGGTGGATTTGATAATAATGGTAATTAAGTTTTTCCTCTCAAAAGTATTCCCACAGTCTACATCTTTCAGCTTGATGCCGTTGCCCAGCAGCTCGTTTACAGAGAGCAAATCTCTTTGAAGCATAAATGTTGGGACATTGCATTTGAGGAAACTGGAGAAATCTGGACTCTGCAGGAAGACAGTGAAGCCCCTCTTCAGTTATACAGGCCATGTGATGGACAGTGGAAGGTAGATACTGAACCAGGGTGAACTATGTTCCATGAAAACTAACCAGTGTGCTTCTTTTCTTCAGTCTTGAGACTGAGTAGAAGTCTTAGATATCCCACATTCTACTTACCTCTATATAATGCAAAGCCATTGAGAGCTTGTTACCAGTCTCTTCTCTGGTAAAGCTTACCTCTGGTGCAGTAGCATCAATGAGAATGTTTGTCAGCCATGGCACACGGTACTTTAAAGCATTGCTTATGCTCTCTGGGTGCTGCACTTGTTTAGTTTAAAAATACTCACTGTCCTTTCGCTGTGCTCATCTGTGAGCTGCTGCATGTTTCAGTTTGCTGTCAAACACCAGATTCCTTGTTTATGATGCACGAAATATCATGCAGTGTTCTTCCTTTTCCCAGTCTGTAACTGACAGTGAAGGACTGCAGAAGATGTCTAAGTGTCTTCTTGACAACTGGACGGCATTTGAAGGTGAGAAATTTGGCCTAGGAGTTGTAATTTTAGAGCTAAGGTTTTAAGAGTAAAATCAGAGTTCTGATCATTTCTCTTCAAATTACTTAATGTCTCAGCTTTCCCTTTCCAGCTTCATCTTTCTATCTGGTATGGAAATTAGTGTTGATAATGAATGGTATTCAAGTTACTGTTCTTGAAGGTAGCGCAGGAATCTGTTTTGCACAAATACCTCGGCATATGGGTGTATTTTAACACCCTATCACAGATAGGGTCACTTCACTGCTTGTTTTCTTGTCTCTTACTGTAATGTGAAAGTATGGTGGAGATGGAGGGTAGATAGTGGCTGCCATTAAGGTGGTTGTGCTCAACCTTCAAAATCTCAAAGGAAGTCAGGTGCCCTTTTGGAAAGGGGAGTGTTTGCATGTAGATATTGCAGACTTGATAGTTACAGTCAAGATTATTAAAAATACGAGGGCTGAGTGAAAATGAAAAATAGAGAAGTAATAAGAGCACGCAGGGGAAGAGATTCTGAGCATAATTTTCCAGTGTAGCAAATGACTGTGATGCGTGATAGCCTGTTGCATCTGCAGCTGGGAAAGGAGGACTGCTCCGAGACAAGATCTATTATCCTTAATTAGTAAGGCAAGGCTCACTTGATAAGCACTTACTCCAGTCCATTATTAGTGCTTGAAAAAGCAGTTACTTCTCTTGAAAAAGGTGATGGTTATATTACTTAAACCAGTCTTCCAAATGTCTGCACAGCCTCCTTTTTGCTTTCTGGAAACATTTTTCAGCTGTTTGCTGATTCTTTAGGCTTTAGGACGTGTAGGTCAGTGTTGAAGCAGATGTTGAACAATTGGAAATTATGTTAGAATTGATCCCAGAAGGAAGGTCAAGCAAGATTTAGTGCTGACTGACCAAGCAGAGTGCAGAACAGATATTCAGAATGACAACATACAGAGGGGACAAAGGCTTCTCAGTTGGTCTCTATGTGAGCGCAAGACCCTTGAAAGTACTTTGCCAAGTTCTAGCAAGGCAAAGTTGGTATGTTTGTTCTGGAGATGCTATGATGACTATTACACTGGATTCACAGAACCGTAGCAAAATCACTGGGGGTGAATACTTAGAATTGCATATGTACTGGAGGAAATGACTGTTTGATGTGTGTATATCTGGGCTTAATCGAAGAACCTCTAGGAAGCAAGTCAGCTAAGGACAGTTATGTAGTAATTTATGCCCTTTGCAGTGTTTAAGCACTGGGGAAAAATGCCAGCAGGCTGCCTAATAATATGTTGCTACAGCAGTAATTTGAAAATGGGGGCCTTGAAGTTGTGCAAGTGTCCAGTGTGTAAAGATAACTGTGTGCTCTCTTTGCTAGAGAGCCAGGTACCTGCCTGGGTATTAATTTTTTTACGTTGGTTGCACTTAGCTCTGTGAATGTAGAACTGATGATACTCCCACAAACAGTGCTGATGATGTATTTAATTAAGTGGATAAGACTACAGTAAATGAGTTGAAATTCCATTGTCTGAAACTCCAGTTCAGGAAATAATTGATGAGACTGCTAAGGGAATTAACACGTCTTGTGTTCCTGTTTTGCCCACTTGCAGGGTTTGTTGGTGCAGAGAGCCACTACAGCGGTCTCTACAAGGCTTCATTTGATAACATGGCCGTCTACCTAAAGAGGAAGGAGGAGAGGATACAAAAGCAGAAAAAGAAAAGGCAGAATGTGCAACATGATGCTAATGGACAAACCAAAAAGATCAAAGCAGAAGAATCATCATTATGACACTTCTTCTTGTTGGCTTGTAACTTTTGCCTTGTTGAAAGGGACTGATTGGGCTGTAGACTGTTTTTAAATGGAAAAGGATTAATGGAAGAAGATTTGTTTAAACTCAGATTCAGGTTTTCAGGCAGCCCACTGTGGCAATATCCCGCTTGCAGCAGATATTTTATGTACCCTATGTCTAAGCTTCTAAGAGCATAATAGTGTCAGCAGTTCAGTCCTAGGGATCTCGGATGCATGACATTTGATTACTGGTTGTTTTCCTTGAAGCAGGATTTTCCTTTTGCCTACTGTGTTCAGGCTTACATCTTCAGGTGGAAGTGCATGGATTAAAATTGACATCATATATATATTTTAAATTGTGTTAGTTAATGTAACTAACACAGCATAACTGGCTATGGGAAAGGAGCTATAGCTAAATTCTTGCTGTCTGTCAAGGCAGCTTTTTACCCTTTATCTTCCTTTTAATACAGTAAGACGTCTGTCTGGCTTCAGTTCAGCGCTTCTCTTTGGAGAAAGGAGTACAGAAATAGGTTTTATACACTGAAAAGTAAAAGTGAAAAGTGTCAGTCAACTTTAAGCTATTGGAAGATCTTTCTACTGCAGTATGTTCCCAGTCTGCGTGCATAAAGATGATTTGAAAGGCCTGTGAGCAGTGCTTGCGAGCGTGTTCTGCTTCATTCAGCAAGAACTCTTTCATGTTGCAATTAGTCGGGAGATGCATCTTTTTGAGAAGTGATCAGCGAGAGCCTTCTGGGGTCAATTGCTGCTTCACCACAGGGCAGAAAATACGTGTTCATCTACCAGATGGCATCCTGGCTGTATGAAATATCATATACTTGAGCTGAGACTGTAAAATCCAGGTGTTGAAATCTGTACAGTTCATTAAAGATACTCAGCCTTTGAGTCATAATTTGTTCTCCTCGGTCTCTTTATATATATGTGATCTCCTGAGTATGTAGATGTTAATGAGTCTTGCGCTCAAAATTTAGTTATGTTAATGTTGAAGGCATTGCTGAGATACAGCTTGTTTTGAGAATATCAGCTGTGAAGCAGTACTTCAGTACTGCTCAGAATTGCAGTGCTGTCCTTATTCTGGGTCTCAGAGGCCACAAGTCTTTCTTATGCTGCAAGATTTTGTATAAATTTTCATATGAATGTGCATTTGTAATGTTGTGTGCGTTAGCACAGAGCCAATGATTCACTTCCAGGGTCTGATTTCTTTCAGCGATTCCTTGTACTGGGGGACCTGTTTACTTGCAAGTAGTCGATTTGTATACAATGCTGAGTAGTATCAACAGTGATGTTACCTGTTCTGATTAAAGGGCTCAGTTCTGTCAGGGGCTGCCTTGCTGCTAATGGAAGGTAAACTAGTTCCTACAATACGCACAGTTATATGAAGTAAGGATGCAGGGCTGTATCCACAGGGATATCCCACATGGACTTGGAGCTAGGACTAAGAAATACTGCAGTTTTAGCCTTGCAGAGGACAGCTGCACGTGTGAAGTACTTTCATTGTATTTGGAGCACTTAAATGCACTGATTTAACACTGCCAATGCACATTTTTCAAGGAAGGATGTGAGATTGCCATCTGAAGTGCTTAATGTTATGGATATGAATTACGACATCTCTAGCAGCTCTTTTTTCAGGCCTCCCACAACTCTGTACATCCCACTGACTACGTTCCCCTTCCTCTTTCGCCGCTGCTCACCCACCAACTAACCAAATCCCAGCACATCAGGAGGACGTCATGACTCTTAGTCTACACTGTGTTTGTTTTGTTGGGTTCTATTCTGCAAACTCCTCTGCTCTATTGCTTGGTGTGCTCCAAAGCCACGTGTGTCTGTTCTTTTGCTGTTTCCTAGGGACTGCTTCGCTTGAAAACTGCTATTTGTGAGAGATGAATGCAGTCAGAAGCTGTTGCACACTGATAAGCCGAGGAGTCTTTAAAAATGCAGGTGAGGGGAAAAGTTGATGCAATATTGAGTTTTATTTCCTTAGCATTTGAAACTGAAACATTGCTGAGATTTCACAGAAACCCTCTTAGCAACAAATCTTTGAAGAGTGACCTTTTATCTCTCCTAGTCCAAAGGGATCCTAATCAAGTGCCCCCAGGTGGCATGCTTTAGAGCAGGCCTTATTTGTTAAACAAAGCTTGCTGCTTCTTGCAGAGTAAATGTGCTATCTGTAAGCAAATAGCATTCCTCTCTTTAAAAACATGTTAAAAATCCCAATTCCGTGCAATTGCTTTACACTCAGCCAATTAAAAAGTTCATCAATTTTGACATACTCCAAAATCTGCTTCAGTTTTCTTTACTGTCTGCTGAAATGTTTTGCATGAAGTGCTTTGACCTGCAAAGGAAAAGCCCTGTGAGCTCACTGGACGTCCCCACTGCTTTCAGACCTGGTCACACGCTGTGAAAGAGGCCGGGGTGACTCAGTGGAGCATGAGGGCTTGCTAATGGGAAAGAGCAGACTGGACACAATGTACAGTGACAATAATGAAAAGATGGTAGTAAATAACCCAAAAGGTTATTTATAGGAAAAACTCACCCGTATGGAAGCCTTTGGTCAGCTGGGAACCACTGAGGAGCAATCACCAAGAGATGCTGCCTTAGTGGTGGTCAGCCCTTAAATGAGGTCTAGAGGAAGTGGAGTCAAGCTCCACCCCTTCCAGGAGCACAGCTGCATTACCCTCACCTGTGCTCCCACAGCTGACCCAACACTTGCCTCAGCTGATTAATCAGAGGTTCAGGCTGTGATTGCCAATTTCCCATACAACACAATTTGTCAATAGGTGCAGATGGAGAAATGAAAAAGAAAAATGCCCAGAGACTTGGATGAGTGCAGAGGCCAACAGCTGTTGATTTCCAGTGTTTTGGTAGAAGTTACCATGCATCTCTGAATGCTCAGGTTCTGCAAAGTCTGAAGAGCCCCTAAAAGTCAGTCACTGCTCAATAGGTGTCCCACAGCAGCACTTCTTTTAACCAGGAACCTCCTGCACGTTCCTTTCCCTTAGGTTGAGCCTGGAATGGAAGTCTCTGGAAGGCAGAAGGGCAGACGAGATGAACCAAGAGCTGTAACCAGATGGGATGCCCTACAGAAGAAAGGGATGAGCAGGTGAAGGCCACAGCTGATGGCTTTCATGCACATAAGCCCTGAGCAGTTGTACTATGGCTTTAGTCAGTGCTGGCCACACTGCCTGTGAGTGTGGCTCTGCCTGAGGATGAGTGCACCTCAGCTCAAAATGGGTAAGCCTAATGCCTAACGCTGCAAGCATGTGGTGCGTGGCTGCTGTGTAACTCAGGGATCAGCAGCTAAAATCCTTCAGAGCTTGTTTCCAAATAGAACTGCCCTGACCTGTGGGTGCCTTGGGATGAAGCACAGCTGTGGGGAACCATTAACACTGATGAGCAACACACTGTGTGACCTGATTCTTTGTGTTGAGAAAAGCTTACAGCACAAGCAATGTATTGCTTTTAGTGCTGTATTTTTCTCACCTCCGTTTTCTGTTGTTACAGTTACTGGAAGCATTTGTTCATGCATAAGAAAGATGTTTCTGAACATACAAGCTGAGCATCCAGGGGCTCTTCCAAGAGCCTTCTATTCTTCAGGCTGAGCAGCCCCAGCTTTCTCAGCCTGTCCTTGCAGGAAGGTGTTCCATCCCTCGGATCATTGTTGTGGTCCTTCTCTGGACACAGATGTGCTGAGAGTGCACTCAGTCTCACTGTTGTTGTCATTGATGAGAATATTAAACACCACTGGTTCTAATACTGACCCCCGAGGGACACCACTTGTCGCTGATCTCCATCTGAACATTGAGCCATTGACCACCAATCTCATAACCAGTCCTTTGTCCATCAAACAGTCCACCCATCAAATCCATATCTTTCCATTTTGGAGAGAGGGATGTTATGGGAGGACTGTGTCAAAGGCCTTGCTGAAATCCAGATAGATGACATCAATGGCTCTTCTCTTGTCCATCGATGCACTTAGGCCATCTTAGAAGACCACAAGGTTTGTCAGGCAGGACCTGACCTTGGTGAAGCCATGCTGATTGTCTCCTACTACCTTCCTGTCTTCCATGTGCCTTAATGTAGGGTCCATGAGAATCTGTTTTACGATCTTCCCAGGCACAGAGGTGAGGCTCACCTTACATAATCTTGTAGGCTACACCTCAGTGTTTGTATGTGTATTACACAACATACATGTTTAGGTGATGTAACAGTCTCAAGTACCCTCAGATCTGTTTTTCTTGGATGCCTTTTCCACTAATACTTGAGTAATGTCCTCCGGTGTATGTTACCCTAAAGTTGAGTGCATAGTAAGCTGCTGCCATCAGGATTTTCTGGAGATAAGTTACATGAGAAATATATGAGGAGAGATGAGCACTTAGATGCTAGTGACCCTGCTGAGTTTTCTTTGCTTATGTGCAAGGAAGTCGGTCCTTTCTGAAATGGCAACCAGGGAAAAGCAGTTAGGGAACAAAGTATTCAGTGCAAAAAATACCAATTGAAACATACTCCTCAGCACTCTGTGCAGGTCTTTAGGAGCGGAGCCTGATGAATGACCTTTATGGCTTCGTTGCAGCCTGCTAAGGTTTTGTGGTTTTAAGTAAGATCTGTGTTACTATATTTTTTCCTCAGCGTGCCGTCAAGGTGGCGGCATCTTAAATAAATTCTGGTTGGTTTTGTTTAATGTTGAATGCCTTAGGTTTTTCCACTGGCTTTGTCCCTTTATAACTGCAGTATTTCAGAACAGAGTATTTCCTTTGCTCTCTAATAATCCCAATCACGAGAAGGGTAGGATGTGACACATCAGCTATATAAACTAAAACCAACTATCACCCTATTTCTCCTATTACCTGGTCTGTCCAAGAATTTTTATTATTATCTATGTGCCATTTGGCTTTACCTAAAATAATAATTCATCATATCTAATGTTAATGGCACCCAGCAAATAGAACAGGCACTAGAAAAATGAAGGCTTCTTATCTCCGAGGAAATACTAATGGCGATAGTTAATCAATGTCTGAGATTTGCATATATTCCATTTGCAGAATACTTGACCAGGAAATTCTGCATTGTAAGCAAGGCAGGGCTTTCTTGTCTGAGGCCACTTCTAGCAAGATCAATAAAACAATAAAAAACAACCCAATAACAAACACCACCACAGTACTTCTCAGTCTTCTTAAGAGATTTACGTGTCAGCTACCTGCATGGAGAAGCTGCTGCTGCGCCTTTTCTTCCTGTTAATAAATAATGTCTGCGTTTAGGAAGATGCTGAAAGTGGGTTCGAATAAATCAAAAACAAAGAGCCTTTTTTTTTGCCCTATTTGCTTTTTTATGCTTTCTGGGAAGCCTGGCTGCATGCTGCATTATCTAAATTGTGTAGAGGAAATCCGTGCTCTCCTGCTGACCCGATATCTTCCCTGCTCGCTTCCCCTTCCCGCACACCACCTGTGCATTGGCACTGCACCCTGCGCTCCTGCTCCATCTGGGATCTGACATCTGGTGTCACGCTGACACAAGTGGCAGGTATCAGGCTGCCCCCACAGATGTCCTTGGCATGATACAGCTCTCTGAGCAAGGTACGCAATTGCACCCAGCAGCTCAGAAGAACAGGGAACAGACAAGTGGCCCTGTTGTGAGTGTTCTCCAGGTGGGGTCCTGGGGGCTTCCCCCATCCATCCCTTGCCTATTGGTGACATGAAAACCAGGAAAGATGCCACCTCTTTCATCTGCAGGCGAGAACTGAAGTAATCTCACTTGCCTGAGGCCAATGAACCTGAGCTGAGTTTGTCAGCGTCAGCCTATTTAAAAATTAATATATCAAGGAAAAATGACCCATTTTTTAAAGTAGGTTACATCAAAGTTTCAAGAGATGTAAGGAAGAGTCAGGAAATGGTGCTCCCTTGCGAACAGAGAGCTCCTGAGCTGGTCCACCTTGCTTGCAGCAATCTGCATTGCCAGCATGTACCCTGCATGCATCAGGCTCCTCTCTGCCTTGGCTCTGGCTGAATGAGGTCCTGTGAACCCCAGCCTTTATGAGGGAGCACGAGATGCTGACCTCTTGCTGTAGTGAGCCCTCGTTCACCAGGAGGTGGTGAAGGTTGTCATTGTGACCCTGTAGTGACATTTCTGCCCTGGTCCTCAGGCAATGGTAGGCACTGATTTCCTGCTCACAGGCTCGTGGTTGTTGTCATACATTCTGGCTTACAGGAAAAGCCTTTCCTGGGAAGGGTGAAGCTGCTTTTTGCCCTAGGGTGGTTTGTTTCATTCTACTTGGAGCTCAATGGACTCTTTGCACTGAAACGAGTTGAGCACAGTGTTCCCAGCTTACAATAAATCTATATAATCTAGGAGGAAGGCATATCTAAATTGTCCTTACTTAAAGACAACAGATAAGCTGAACATGTAGGATTAACACTAGGTGAGATCTAGAGGAGGAAGGGAAAGTCTGGATCCAAGTGTTCAGCCATGCTCCTTGTAGAAGCTGCCACAGCATCTCTGTGCCATGTTACCCCTCAGATCTCTGTCCAGGAGTGAGGGAGCTGTCTCAGGCACAGCACAAGCTGCCAGGGGCTGGGTAATAGCTGCACAATGATTCAGAGCTACCACAATGTAAAGTCTTCTTCCATCAGAAAGCAACGTACAGGATTAGAGATGAAGAGAGAACTAATGATGTCTGATCCAACTTCCCTTGTGGAAAGGGGATACCCTTCTGCATTTCATCCTTACAGACATCCCTTTCCTGATGATGTGGCTGTTCTTTAAGAAAGTGGGATTAATTTCAAGCTTAGAGACTTCCAAATGAAACGCCTGTGCTTTATATATCCCTGTGGATAACCAATTTAGAAGTGTCCTTATCAGAGCTAGGCAAAAGCAGAGGTGTTTAGATTTAATAGATGAAAACTAGGAGTTGAGGTCAGGCTTACAATTGAGCTGAAACCATCCGGGGTAATGTGCACCCGAAACCCTCACTACAAATCAGGGATCACTACAAAATGGCTGATGGCTTCATCTCAGCCTGATCTGAAGGAAGTAAATGTGGGGAAAAAAAATCATGGTGGTCTCAGTGTTGAGAAGGTGAGCCCTGTCTCTAGCTCTTGTGGTTTTAGTGGCTGTGTGTCTTACTCATCCTGCTGGGGAGCTGTGCCCAGGGACACAGAGCCTCTGGGTGGTTGATGCACGTTACTTATGGAGAAGTACTCAAGGCAGAAAGGTTTTGAAGTGTCAAGGGCTTTTACAGGTGTGTGTTTGTGGACTCATAAAGTGGTTTGGGTTGGAAGGGACCTTAAAGCCCACCCAGTTCCAACCCCTTGCCTGGGGCAGGGTTGTCACCCACTAGAGCAGGTTGCCCAGGGCAATGTGTTCTGCAAGAAGGGTAATGAAATGGTGTGCTTTGTGTGGCACACCTCTGAAGATGCAGAGTCTTTTCAAATTATTAGCCCTCTTCACCTGTGGAAAGACAGACATCATTCCTATTCTTCTAGGACATTTTTGAACAGTAAGTGTCCGCATAAAAAGAGATGCCAGGTTGCTGTGTGCTTTCATGTTATTATGCTGCTTTTTTATAGATGTGAATACATTTAGATGGGCTAAGAAAGGGGTTCTTATTAGAGTAGTTCTGAAGAAAGTGAGAAACTGCAGACAGAGGTCTCAGATTTGGGCAGTCTGGGAAATGAATGGAGCTGATGCAAGCTAGTGAATTTGCATTTGGGCAGAGAAGGGTATAATGATGTCTGATGTAAACATTCCAGTCATCATATAGCATAAAACTGCAAGCCTGGTGGGCCCACACATCTGCCAATCTTGCACTCACTGCTTGCTTAATTGTGATCTTTGTTAATGAGGGCTCTATGCAAAAACGTATTGAAATCTATCTGCTATACATGCTTTGTTAAATATTGTGTTATGGCTGCAAAACCGTGCCAGAAGGATGAAGGTGCTGACATGCAGATTGAATGCGGCAACCTGATCCAGTGGGAGGTGTCTCTGCCCATGTCAGGGGGTTGGAACCAGGTGATCTTTAAGGTCTCTTTGAATCCAAATTGTTCCAATATTTCATGACTCTATGATTTAACTCTTCTGTCCAGGAAATTTATTATGTTATGGATTTCTTGTTTGCTGGCTTGGTTACTTGGCAGCAGTGCCCAGTGCTTTGTTTCTTGATGAGGGCCAGCACAGTCCTCAGTTTTATCCTCAAATGCAAAGCCCACGTTAGGGAGGGCAATGTCCTCTTTTCCGCTGGTTTCTCAGTGCCAGCTCTTGCCTCCACCACAGGGAGAGGTGCTGTGTGTTCAGAGGGTCGATACAGAGAAGCTCTAAACCCAACAGAACTTATATATATATATAACTATATATAGTTCTGTATATATATATATATATATATATGTACGCGCTTTAAGAAAGAAGTTAAGGTAAAAGGTCTTCAGGCAAAAGGTCTTTGATTTTGACCTCGGTGGATGAGTATCAAGTCATCCCGTGCAGTGCAGCCCAGGATTCACCTCTATTGAAAGAACATTCCTGGGACTGTCGCTCTCTTTTACAGTCTGCAAACACCACTGTTGCTCTGCAAACGTTGAGTTCCTCCTGTAAGTCACGCTACCACGTCCTCTGTGTGTACAGTGTGCCTTTAAAGATGATTGTTGTCCCCCTGGTTAAAATTTAACAGCTGGGATGAGAAAAGACCTTTGTCCTAGAGATAGGTTCAGAGGTGTTATAAGATTATCACATTGGAAATAATGAATTTAATTTCAGTTTTGGAAAAAAAAAAAAATAAGGCTCCTGAGTTAGCCTGCAAAGATGATGCCTGAAAAACAGAGCTCCGCCATACTAATCAGTACAAACTTAGTATTAATCAGCTCATCAGCTTTTTAAATGTTATCTGTTGTCATGCAAAAGATACTCACGGAGTCTTGTTTATGTCCAACACCTCCATCATAGAATCAGTAAGGTTGGAAAAGACCTTGAAGATCACGTAGTCCAACTGTCAACCCACCCTCACCATGCCCACTGCCCAAGTCCCTCAGTGCCACATCCACACGGCTCTGGAACACCTCCAGGGATGGTGACTGCACCACCTCCCTGGGCAGCCTGTGCCACTGCAGCACTGCTCTTACTGAGAACAGATTTTTCCTAATACCAACCTGAATGAAGTTTGCCAACAACTCAGTGCAGTTCAAAACTGTTGGTGCCATTATCAGAGCATTCAACACGGTCCCCTTGGTCAAAATAATTAAGTCGAGTGAATGCATAATTAAACCAAGATGTCAATAGGAATACATTTATCTGCTTTTTAAATATACTCTCCGTCTGGTGAAGCTGAGTGCCCTGCCATATCCTTATCTCTCATGCTCTCCACATGGGTGGGAATGGTGACGTGAAGGGTCAGTGCGAAGATGACCCTGAAGCACGAGTAGATGGATTGACTGGCAGGGTGAGGTGAAGCAGGTGAGATACGTAGACTTTTGGGTGGTGGAGGTCCCTGGGTGCAGCCAGGGAGGTGAAGTTCATGCTGATCTCTGCTGGCTCTGGACAGCCCTGACCTTCCGCAAGGCGAGCAGCATGTCCTCTGCCAGCAAGGGCGCAGGATGAGGCCCTGCCACCAAGGCCTGCCCTTGGCAACATACACAGTAGCCAGAGTGACTGGGAGGATCAAAGTCTCAGGGGGAAACAAAAGTACAGCGTGGAAGGGATAAAATTGTCATTTACAACGTGCACATCGCCCCGGTGAACTTTCCGAGGTACATGGTGTTTTAGACTTGTTATCCTATAACCTTTAGAGACTTGTTTCCTCAGCTCTTCCCTGAAGAGATTAGTGGCCACCTCCCTGTAGCCTGGGGGTGGGGTAGGGTGGGATCTGCTCATCAAAAGGGAATGTCTCTTATCCTTGTTGTTTATCTTTACCAAAGTTGCAATGAGACCAGCAGAGGATTCTCTCCCTACTCCCAACCTTCCCAAACTCCCTCATGCCCTTTTCTGGACTGTTCAAAATGCAACAACCACCAAACAGCAGCTCTCTGAGATGAGGCTGGAAGGAGTAAACCAGTCCTAAAACCAATACCCTGTTGGTGTCACCTTCACCTTGCCAGGTGTTTGCAGCTGCGTCAAAGCCATTGCAGTGGAGGTGGGTAGAGGTGTTTCAAGGGACAGTGGTCAGAGACCAGTGCATACATCACTGGTGCAATGCCCACATCGTGCTCTTCTTCATGAAGAGATGCTCTGCCAGAAGAGAAGCACAGGTACCCAGACACTAAACCTGGATGAAAGGGGAACCAGTTTTAAACTAAAAGAAGGAGGTTTACATTAAATGCCAGGAAGAAATTCCTTTCCCAGAAGTCAGTGATGCGCTGGCACAGCTGCCCATAGAAGCTGTGGTGCCCCATCCCTGGAGGCGCTCAAGGCCAGGTTGGATGGGGCCCTGGGCAGCCTGAGCTGGTGGGGGGCAGCCCTGCCCATGGCTGGGGTTGGGGTGGATGGGCTCTGAGGTCCTTCCAACCCAAATCATTCTAGGACTCCATGACAATGAAATGACACTAAGAAATTAGAAGGGCATGCTGTGTCCCCATAGTAAACTTCCTTTAAGTGGAAATGCTAGAAGGCATGGCTTGGAGAAACAGGTTTGATGAGGATTTATACATTTTCATGCTGTTTTTCTTGTTGTGTTTTCTAGCCTGAAGCATGTTCCAGCTATCCAGAGCCCAGCACTGCACCAGGGCTGTTCCTGTGGAAAGAAACCGAGCTGTTCCAGGCTCCTGTCGCCACCAAACCCTCAGGGACAGGGCTCCACCATGTCCATCAGCCAGGCAGTAAGCGTGTTTCCACACAAGCTGGAAAACAGAGATTTTTCCTCTGAGGTATCATAGCCAGCATTGGCTGTGACAAGGCTACTTAAGCTTTCCAAGGCCTCCTGGTTCTGCGTTTGTCTTGCAACAGAGCCAAGAGCGGTATTATAAAAACGTCCACAGATAGCAATTCTGAATGTGAGCGTGTGCCTGAGCACACCTGCAGCCCTTGGTTATGTGCCAGAGAAGTCAGAAAGCTTTTTTTTTCGTGTGTATGAAATGGTGAGAAGTGCTGACTTTTCTTTACCAATGGGACAGCTCTTAGCACAACTGGGTGATGAAGAAAGAGGTTCTTGGCTTGTTGGTTACAGCTTCTCTGTTTATGAGAATGTCCAGTAAGTTTTCTGGCCGAGAGTGTCAATGAAGTCATGTTTTCTGGAAATAGCAGCTCTGGGCTGTGTCACTGAGGAGTACTTTGCAGTGAGTACCATGAGGTGCTGCACAGAAAGCAGAGGAAAGCCCTGGCTTGGCAACCTGTTCCAGGTGGATCTGAAGACAGTGAAAGAGCAAGGCTTACTACAAGGAGACAAGTGAAATCACAGAATCCTAGAATCATTGACATGGTCTAAGATCATCTAGTCCACCACCACCATGCCCACACGTAGAATCATAGAATCTTTAAGGTTGGAAAAGGCCTCCAAGGTCATCAGCTCCAACTCATCACCATCTTGTCCACTAAACCATGTCCCCCAGATTTCCCCATCACATCCCCATCTGTTCCTTGGGTATGGTGAAACCAGGCGCGGTCTCATGCACTGTTGTGGCATCCAGGCACATTTTAGGAGGCACACTGGGAAACTGAAGAAATGGCAGTGTGGGAATGTGGCTAATACAGGGAGATCTGGCCTAAGCAAAGCGGGTGTGATGGCAACTGTATCTGCTGCCTTGCAGAAGCCTTCCCAACAGGACAGAGCAATATGAGAGGAGGATAAGAAGCAATGCATGCTTTTAATACTGCAAACCAAGCACAAAGATAAGACTTGTTCTGTCTTTGGAGCCTCCCAAGTGAGAGGGGGGAGCTTCCAGCAAGGCCTGCTGTTGAGGCAGGAGGATTTAATGCCGTTTGACAGGGCTTCCCCAATGGGCTCACGCTGTGCACCAACGCTCTGCTTCACTCCCATATGGAACAGATGCTGTTGTTATTGCTGCTCAGAGGCAGCGCTGAGATTAGCAGTTATGTGCAGATATTTCTCCAGCATTACATAACCCATGTATTTAACACACACTACATTTTCATTGCAAATTGGCTGCCGTGGGGACACTCACATTTATAAAAAGCCATTTCCTTCCCAAGATGTGTAGTTAAACCGTAGCCGTGGTTTGATCTGATTATGAAAGCCGTACTTGAGAATAAAGTGCGTGCAGGGCTGTGGGATCTCATCACTTAAAAGAAATTAGAAGTCCCAGGGCTCATCATTAGTTTTCCAAGTTAAGCAGCGTGGAACAGCTACAAACTGTTTGACGTTCACCTCTGAGCAGCAATGCAATGCTGTGCGCTGTACGATACTGGAAAGATGTGCGCAATGCATCACATGAAGTTCCTCACCACGCATCTACCGTAGAGTAGAGCAATAACTGAGGCATAATATTCACTCTCAGTCATGTGAATTAGGGAGAGAAAAGATTAAAACACGCGTCAGACATCTGTCTGGCTGTCTCAGAAAACTTCATTTTCATGCTAAGTGTAGTTTTAGAATGTCACCCTGAAAATGAGTGACATTTTAATAGGCTGATTGCCAAGATTCACAAATCTGTTCGTTTGCGTATGAATCACAGCATCAAATATTTAGGAGAATGTACAAGAAACTAGGATTATGAGAGAATGCCTTACGCTCCCCTTGGTTAAACTGACACTGGGAAGACTCTGTAGTTTTATTGTCTATCCAGAAATCTACTATTAGAAAGGAAAAGGAGATTAAAGAATGTTGTGGCATTCCTGTATGTACCAGTAGCTGGTTGTGATTGCATAGGTTCATTTTCACAGCTGTTTCTAAACAGCAGCCTCGTTGCTCCCTGCTTCCTTTAAGCCACACCACGTACTGCAGCATCATGACAATCATTAGCTTCACCTTCATTAGTTTCTATAGAACTTCCAATTAAGATCAGTGGGATTGCACCAGCATCTCCCTACCCTCTATCCATAGTAAATGCTCTTCAGGTTGCTCTGGCAAATAACAGAGGCAAAACAAGCAGCAAGAATCATCCATTACAAAAATTCCATGAGTTTCAATTAGGGAAAGCTCTGGAGCTTGCACTCTGCAATTAGCTACTGTATGCCAGGGTCCCGACTGAGGCACGTGGGAGTTAAGCACATGCATAAATCCCTGTTGGATTAGGGTTTATGGTTTAGAGCAAATCCTTCCAACTGAAACAAAACTTCCTATCAGGATCTAGCCCTTAAACAATTTTAATGGGGGGGAGAGTGCAGTCGTGTTCCTACAGCAGGTTTTCTCATCTAACATAACTAGCTGAGTGCAGGACTTGGCATGTCCTGAGCAATTGTTTATAGCTCCTGCACAGCACATCTGCTTTGGGAGCTGATTTGTGACGGAAATCCGCTCAAGTAGAGATGGTAAATTTGATTTATTTGCGAAAAAGAAGTGAAGAATTCCACAGCAAAACAATCTGGGTCACAATGTACTTTGGATTACAGGATTTAGTGCAGAAGAAAAGACCCAGACCACACAACTCAGATCCAGCTCTCAAGCGCCAGAAGTTTTGAGGTTAATCAAAACTAGGGCTTAGTGTGAGGATGTCTGTGTAACTTGGAGCTGACCCCATACTCGGATCTTCCCATCTCTCTAGGGCACCACCTCTGCAAATCCAGGGGTCAGGCTCTGCTTCTGTTTGCAGCAGAAAGCACAAAGGCACACACACCAATAGCCGATAAAGGAGCCAGGAAGGCAGAGGCAGTGGTAGAGAGCTGGCTGTGGGTACGTACCCCTTGGGCCTGAGGAGGTGTGCAAGGAGGAATAGGCTGTGCCAGGAGCCAGGCATGTGTCTCAGCGCCATGGCAGCAATGCTGTGCGAGAAGAAAGCCTTGTGTGCGTAGGGCAGCTCTTCCCTGCTGCAAGAAATTAGCAGACGAGTGGCCTCCATGGGCTCACCTGTCATGGCTGGTGGAAAGGGGATTTGCATGGTCAGTCAGTGCACTGGAGCCCACAGAGGCATCTGGGCTCCTGCCTCTATGAAGACATTGCTGGAAGTGTTGCCCTTGTGATATGACTGTTAGAACAGAAGCATTACTAAAGCCTCTTCTCTTCAGGTGAACAGGCCTTCTCCTCTCCTGTTCAGCCCCTCACCTTGTATTCATTATGAAAGCACTTGTCTGGCAGCAGAGGTGGTTCCTACCTGAGGTTATGACGCAAAAGAAAACAAATACGACTACGACACCCCTTTCTGTAGAAGAATATATTATTTAGCAGATCAGTTTAAAAGTAAAAAAAAAAAAATAATAATACAAATCTGTACATCTTTGAAAGTTCTTCTTGATGCTGTTACTTTTTACATTCCATTCACGAGGATAAAAACCTGCACAGTGGTGGTGCTCCCCTTTGCTTGTGCCAAAGGACCCCCTGACACTGCTGGGCACAAGGCAAACCTGTAAGTCCATGAACGCTTTCTCTGACTTCTAGTGTAGAAAAGAAAACCGCATCCACTCTGCTGGGCTTCTGAATGTACTGTGAACACTATAAAATTCATTGGATAATACAGAGAAATGTGTCATTAGGGCCTACCTGGCAAACAAAAATATCTGCCAGCCCACTGTCATTACATAAGCATCTGTTAAGCTGTGCTGTAATAGCATACTGCAGTACAGGTACGTGCAGGATCTTGACTAAAACAAGTTGTCATTTGTTTTGGACACCAGTGGTTTGTTTTACAGAAACGGCTCCTTAGCTCAGCTCCACTTTGTCCCTGGAGACAGCAGTTCTCAGTGTTGGCCAAAGAGGCAAACCTGGTGGGGAAGGAACTGTGCCATGGCCAGCGCGGCACCACCTGGAAAGGGCATCCATCTTGGTGTCCATCTTGGCCACCTCACTCCAAGCGTTACACCTGCTGGATTCCGCCACATCCGTTTGGCAAATGCAGTGTTTCTCAAAAAGAAAATAATCGTAAGGGCAATGTTTTCCTCAAAGTCTTTTTCTTCTCACTTTTCGGTGGTGCTGGTGGTCAGGCTGTCACTTTTTTTCTTCTGCAGCTGCAATGAAGAGTGAAACAATATTAGTGCTGAGACCCCAGCACCCAGCTCCTGACAATCTGCTGTACAGGAGGCCCTGTTTCATCTCAACAGCCCTGAAATTAGGTCTGGAGGAAACAGAACTCAGTGTTTCTCATTATCTTTCCTGTTAGACTCTAGGGCTATTTGCTGATTCCTATTGTTTCAGGTGATTTCTAAATTCAGGTAGCTATTATTATTCAAAGGCCTCTTGCACCAACACACCATTAATTATAGCTCCATCAGTCTGTATAAACTTTCTGCTTTGACAGCTTCTGTAAACCATAAGTTAAATTTCAGCTTGGCTGGAAAGATGAAGAGGTCACGGAAAATCTTGCTCTTATCTTGTGTTTTTCTTCGCTCCTTTGAGCTCATAAAAGATTTTCTACTCCTTTACCACTCACTGACCTCAAAACATCTCTCTGATTAACCAGCCTTAGTATTTGTGCTGCTGAGAAGGTTTTCCTCCAAACAACTTGGAAGGAGGTGACATCTACAGCCAAAAGCCACCATTCCCCTCATCCATCCAGGGACAACCACGTGAATGAACTTTCATTTCCCATATACCAAGGAATTTCAGCACAACTTGTGCTCTGGGGCGCTTGCCAATTTATTTTAAGGACACAACGACAGAAAGAGTTCTGTCCACATGATGAATCTGTTCATGTCAGAGAAAATCCCAGAGGGTGGTGCCATTTTGACAGGTTTTATTTGCTTGTCTCAGCTGGGGAATGAAGCACTGGAAGAGGCATGCAAAGAAGGTATATCTTCCCATAAAAGAAGACTGTGCCTCAGTGGTGCTGTTTCTTGAACCGCACAGGCCCTGAATGTCTTGCTGTTACCTAGCCTAGGCCAGCTCCTTCCAGGAGAAAGCAGCTCCCTCCTGGCCTTCAGGTGTCCCTCCTTCTGGCATCTCCCTCCCAACAGCTGTGCTGGGGTGGTTGAGGGATGCCCATGTGCACATCAACAGTTGGAAACACCCACGTGCTTCCAGCTCGGTGTGACAAATATGGTTCTCATGGTTATGAGGAGTGCCGTGCGCACTGCTACTGCTTCAGAATTAAATGGCTATTAAATTGCAATGTTTAACTTACTTAATCATACCATTTGCTTTATCAAAAAGATATTTAGAGCTCACCTCTTTCATAGCATCATCTATCTGTTTTAACTCCTCATAGCGGTCTCTGGACTCCCACAGAGGCTGAAGCATCATCTCCTCCACTTCAGGGAATAGCTACATGAAAACAAGAGAGAAGTGCAACATTTCTTTTTGCACTTCATAAACCTGCACCTGCCAGAAACAGACTAAAGGCAGGCTGTGAAGTGAAAATCCCCACAGCTATTTGCACACACGTCAGAGCCAGTGTTGAAGCTCTGCAAGCTCCCAGATCCGGTTCTGGCCTTGGTTGACCCACCTTAGTTACTGTCTCAAACATGGGGATGAGGACAAACTTCAGGAAGCCGATCTGTGCAGTTGGCTTGGTCACTTTATCACGGTCCATGAAAGGTGCTACTGGAAGACCCTCTGATTTTTCCCGGTCACTCTGGAACAAATTCAGAGTTAAGAAACTTTAATCTTGGCTAGAAGGCAAGAGAGCTGTGTAACAAGGAGACCACTAGCTAAAAGGCAGCAGTTTTCAGATGCAGATCTCAGCAATGTCTGAAGATAACATGAAATAGTAATATTCTTCCCTCAGGCCAATACATCCTGCCTCTGAATAAAGAGAACTCTGATTAGCTACATCTGCACAGCAAGAAACCCTTCATCTCCAGGCTTATAGGGCAATGAGGCTACCTGGTCCCTTTGGAAACCCATTGGACTTCCGGGGTAAATTTGTTCTGAGTGTTCAGAAAGGTGTTAGTGGCTTTTAGCACAATCAAAGAGGGAATGTCTTTGACTTCCTCATTCTACAATGAATAAGACACTGATTCTTCTCAGGCATTCAACCAGAAATTACATGACCTTCTTTAATAATGATTAAAACAAGTTCTGGCTAGCTTGTTCAATGGAGAATAGATCTATTGCTGAAATGAGTTTACTAAGCTACCCACTTGACTGCATAACTCACTTTTTCTATGTGGATTCATGGGCAAGGTCACAGACCATGCATGCAAAATGATCCTGCTGTAGACTTTCTCTCACCTACTGGGCCTGTGGGCACACAGTGCTTTCATTGGGTGACTAAAACAGTAAGGTACACAGATATTAAAATTCTGACAAAAAGGATGCAGATGCAGTGAGATAGAAGCATTCTTGACACATTGTTCAAGGTATTTGCGTCTTGTGAGATACTGTGTTCAGCTGGGAATCTGGTGAGGAGCAAGGGCTTGGGGAGCTTAAATCTGACCTTACACACCTCAGCAATTCTTCTGATTTCCCATTAGAAAATGCTCATATGTAAGAAAAATAATCTGAACTAGTTCACTTCTAAGACTTGATATCATTCACTTGACAGTTTTCTTCTGCCACTGTTCTTGCCCTTTTGGCTCAAAACCACATTTGTATGTCAGACAACCTTGAAAGGCTGCTAGAATAAGCTGTCTGCTAGCATTAGGATTTCTAGGTTTCTATTGTCTTCCTCTACGAAGTACAGCCAATTGCATTCACTTGCATTCTGAACAGCTTCTATTGCTGACGTGCTTCCCCATCCTTCCATAAATGAATCCTTTCTGTCCTACAGATAGCCTGGCCTATCAGGCAGCAGAGCTCTCATGGCTCAGGTAGGATACAGCCACAGAAGCTGGCTGTGCAAATGTGTTGCTCCTTCATTCTTACCTGCATAAAATATTCCTCCAGCAAGCAGTCTACCCAGGGCTCAGCGACTTCCATTGGGCGGACTTCATTGGAGATATCACAGCATTTTATCAGTATCATCTTCAGCTGAAAGAGGATAGTACTTTAATACTGCAGTTTTCATGCCAGCTCTATTTCTTCTAGATAGAATACTTGTCTTCGTAACTAACATTGGGATGAACCCCAGTGGGACATGTGCTTCTTGCTGTGTGAAGAGGATCAACCCCAAAAGCCCACGTACTCTTTGTGGGACAGCATTCAGAGGCCATGGAGAATGTCTTCCCTGGAAGGTAAAGGCTCCAGGATTTTTAAAGCTGGAGTCATCTATTTTCTATAGAGAAATTCCAAATTGTAAACATTTTTGGTGGAGTAGAAAATTTGTTTTTAACAGTGTATTTTGAATCTTGTTTTTTAAATGACTGAACGCTCATCTAAAAGGTTTCACACCATGAACAGAAAAATGATAATCCTTATTACAAAATCTCCTTACACAGGTCATGTGTTCTTCATTTGAGTAATCAAAATTTTCCATTTTTTCCTTGAAAGAGTCCAGTATTTCCGCATGTCTCGCCATGTCGGTAGCCAGAATTAATGTAATTATCCCCTAGCAGAGAAAACATATTAATACATCAATTTGACATTCTTTGTAAAGTCTATTGCAGAGAAAAACAGGCTTACACACTGAAACCCTCAGATGTATCACAATGTTAGCACTGATCAGACTTGAAACCACCAGGGAAACTGGAAAAGGGTTACAAGGAGTTATATAAAAATATCTGTAACTGGTGTGATATTCCAAAGCCATTCAGATTTTTCCTTTCATACTGACTAATCATGGAAACAAGCTCTACAAAGGGATGTTAAAAGCCACTTTCCATTCACCAAGATCCACTTTTGGCCCCTTGCAAAACAATATGCACTTCGCTACTGACTCTTAACAGAGTCAACACAGAAGAGAGAAAGACCAGTAGATGTGGATGTCCTCTGTGCTTATCCTCCTTGGTTGAAGGGCTTTGAAATATCCAGCTGCAACCAATATAGTAGAGCTCCATATGCTCCTGACAGACATGACTTATGATGGGAAAATATGTGGTTAATTTAAAATTGAAGATTTTTATGCAGATTAGACCATTTGAGGCTCATGCCTGCTTCTCATGCCTTCAGTGGCTCCCAATAGACCAGCAGGCGAGCCCTTATGCTGATCTACTATTTCAGTTGGTGTGCAAGGAAGTCATCATGTAGAAATTAAAAATAAATGTTGTTTCTTACTGCTCTGAAGGGAATTCTAGCATTGTTCCTGGTCTCAGGAACCATGATGACTCTTGGTCCAACAGAGCCTCTTCCAACAGTAGAAGCGCTCTTTTGTTGCACATCTTTTCCTATTTAGAAGCCCCACATTTAAAACTAATGCAACATTCTCTTCAAGCACAAATGTCTGGCATGAGAACATAATCCCAGCCAGACCTAATTGGCTCCTTCAACAAATGTCATAGTCTTTAATAGTCAGAATGTGCTCATTATTTCTCAGCAAGACATTCCAGGGAGTGCTCCTGTGGAAATTTTCCAAGAATCCCTTTTGGATCCTCCCAGTGTGAGGGGCTTTTTCAGTCCTGCCCTCTGGGGACTGATGCGGCACCACAGCCTTCCCTGTTGTGCATACTGCATCTCCAGGAACAGTCTGAATGGCACAGATGGGACCAGCATTCATACCTGTCTTATCTGTTTGAATTGGTCCTGGTCAACGTTGGAGAAAATGTTGTACTCTGGTTGGGAAATGATCTGGAAAGCCACAGCACAGTGATGGTTCTCCAGTGGGGAGATGTCATTGTAGCGTACCGCCAGCTCTGTTCGTGCATTTATCTGATAGCTGATTTAAAGAAAAACAATGAGAGCTCCTGCAGACGCACACCAGCTGCTTCCTTTTATTTACATTCTTCTGAATACTTATTCAATTAGCTGCAGTTTGTTTTTTATTGCTAATACTAAATCAGATTTTTAGAGAAGATGGATATTACTTTACCATCATCTCAGGCACTCTTCCCCTCCACTTATTTATTTATTTCTTATTTCTTATTATATCTAATATACTTATTTTACTTCACCAAGTCTCCGTTGCTTAAAATGACATAAAGCAAACACAGAAGGAATCTGGCTTCATCCAACACCTGCTGATGGTAATGGACAGATTCTCACTGATCTCAGTCAACTGAGTTTTGCCCTTATTTAATGAGTGTCTGCAAATGTATTAGATTACCACATTCTGTTTTTCATACGTGTATGCACACAAAGGTGACCATGTGTCAACAAATCTATTTTCCAATATGATAATAAATAGAATAATATAAATTTCATCATTTATAATTGCAAAATAATGAGCAAGTCAAATATCCCTTGGCTCTCATTGTGCAAATATTCCATCTCGCTTAGCAGAACTGTACCCATTTTCTGCACTCATTCTCTCATCTCTGAAATATTTACCTTGTTTTCTCAGGCGTAGGGGGAAGAGCTGAGGCAGAAAGCTGAAAAAGCCTTTTCTTTTCAGAGCCAAGGCCAGCTGGCAGCCCCATCCCAACCTGAGCTTTCCTGCCTTGGCCCATGTATGAGTGAGCAGCAGGGCCTTGGGGGAAGGCCATTGCCAGCTCAAGCTGTGAGAAGGAAAACCTGATCCACCAAAAATGCCGGCTTGCCTTACCTTCCCAACAGAGCCCAAGGCAAGAACGAGCAGACTTACGTGTTGTTATAGCCTGGATGGTCCAAGTCGTGGCACACTGCTGCAGTCATGAGAATCAAGATGTCAATTTGAGAAAACTTCTCCTGCAACATAAATACATGAACATAGTATTGTGATTTCTGCTAAGTCTACCCTCAGAAATGAAAAGAACTGAAAAAACACCCACATTTACATTTCAGGGAGAGGCGAACTGTGCAAAATGAAGTATTTTTCTGAACGTCAGTTTACTTCAGTGAAGAAAGAGAATTCTGCCTTCCCTTCCTGCAGAAATGACTCAAATTTGCCATTGTTATATTATATAGCAGCAGCACGGAGAAGCCAATTTAGTCGAAACTTATTTCAGAGATCATATAAAAGCACTGAGATAGTACCACTGTCCCTTACAAGTAATTTGAGCATTGTGATAAGTTAAGGCAGGGCTGGGGCATAGCTGCCATGACATTCTGTATTAGCTAAATCCATGACAAGAGTGAGAAAAACTAATGCAGTGTCTCCACAGCTTCTGAATAGGATAAACTTCCATACAGACAAGTTTTTCTCCATACTCTTCCTGGCAAGAAAAGCCAGAAACTGAGATGTATAGCTATGGAGAAAATAAAATAATTAGAAATAAATAAATGGTGATTTTTAACTGAATCAGACCTGACTTGCACAGAAATAAGCATACCTGAAGACTGCAGAGCGAGATCATGCTGTACATCATCTGGGTCACGCAAAAGCAGTGCCGGAAATTGTGGAAGGGGTTGTTTCTGTAGTTGTCATGAATGCAAAGCTGCAGGGAAAGGGAGCAGAGTGGTCATATAGGAGAGTTCTTTCTTAGTGAAAATGTATATATATATGTGTGTTTTCTGCCCTTCCTGGAAACACCCTGTGTCCTCACAGAGACCTGCAGAGCCCAGCACCCTTCCCCACTACAACAGGGTGACAGCTCAAGGGTCTGATTTTGGGGAAGGATGAGAGATTGCTGCCTTTCAGGTCTGCTGGCAGGTGAAGACTGCAAGAGGTGCAGCCCAGGTTGGAGACAGGGCTCTGTGCTGTCATTCTGAATTGGCATTTCGAACTGCACAGTGGGTAAACAGCAACACTGGGGTGTGCAAAGAGCTCAAAGCACACCCCCTGGAAGCCTTCTCCTTTAATGCATCCTCCCAAAGGGTAAATTTTCTATGAGTCCTCAAGCCTCATCAGGATTAAGCCCTGGGGACCTGCCTTCTAGGAGGCCTCAAGACTCTGGGTGAAGCCAAGAGACCTTTGGGTTTTCAGTGTTCATTAAATATTTGTGGGCTTCACTAAGAAAGCTCTTTTGCAGTGTGAACTTCAGAAACTTGTCATTATTTTATAACTCATAGAATAGTTCATGTTGGAAAAGACCCCTAAGGTCACCCAGTCCAACCATCAGCCCACCCCCACATCCCTCAGTGCCACATCCACAAGGTTCTTGGACACCTCCAGGGACAGTGACTCCACCACTTCCCTGGGCAGCCTGTGCCACTGCCTCAGCACTCCTTCTGAGAAGAAACGTTTCCTAGTATCAAACCGTGCCATGCTATGACTGGCAGCCAGGCTTGTGAGTGGTGGGTGGCATCTCACAGCCACCACATGGACATGTGGCTGTGCCCAGGCACTGTACGGCACGGAGGGGCGTGATGTATAAACTCTACAGCAGTGCTCTGCACATCCCCAGGGAGTCCTGACTCAGAGCACTGTAGTAACTGGGCGGCATTAGTCATCCTTCCCTCTGCTTCCTGGAACATTTCCATAGCCAGTGGATGTAGCCTATGCAGAAGGTGGCTTTTTCTCATCCACTTAAGTTCAAGCTGGTGCCCACGCTATGCCTGGGGAGGTGACATAGTAGAAGCAGAGTCCTTCGGGTTTTTTAATGAGCTTTCTGTGAAACTGGTGTTTGAGAGAGGAATCCTCACCCTGCCGTAGGTTCGTGCAAAGTACATAAAAAACTCCTCTCATTGTTCTCAAATGCTAGCGCTAACAAATGACTTGGAGATGCAGCCTAACTAACAGGAAGCTGCCTGCTGTAGAGCTGGTGGGTAGCATGTTGATGTGTGTTGACATATCACCTTGTTTCCTGTGTTTTCAGGCTGTGAGATGGGAGGAGGAAATTTTCTGTTTTATCTGTTTGGTGTTAGGCTTGATTACATTGGGTTTCATCCTACCCCTTTTGCTGATCTGCTTTTTAAGCCCTGTGCTACTAAGCTTTTCATCTGCCTTCTTTGAGGAGAGATTTCCCCAGTCTTGATCATTTTTTCTCTTTCAATTAACGTAGTCATTGTGTTCTTCTATAATGGCTTAGCCACTTCTACATGTAATTTCCAACCCTATTCCTTATATGGAGACCTGGTCACATGGGTCCATTTATTTCTTATTCCAGTCTTCAATCACCCTAATGCCTTATTGGCATCAGCCCGCAGAAGCACCCCAAGAAAGGACAACCTCTGCCCTGTGCACGCTGCTGCTCTCACTGTTCTTGTTGAAATGAAGTATTGTTTCCTGGCCACTTTCTGTATGGAATTTGTTAAGCCCTTTCCGGAGATAATCATTCAAAGCAGTCTTCTCCATCCTGTGCATACTCTTCAAGTAGTTAGGAGAGACTGTCGAGACATAATTCTTCTTTACCAGAATCGTATGAAACATTCATATAATGAGCACAATGTTTTTAATTCTTATTTAGATCAGCTTGCTGTCTGGAGGAGTAGGTTTTACTAACTGTAGTTCAGAGTGTCATCAGATCCTTCTTAAATAATTTGGCAGAACATTTACTGTTCCTTGTTCTCTAGGAACACAATGGGTTTTTCTGAGAAAGCCAATATAATCTTCAGCTTTTTAGTAATTTTTTTCTCTCATGCTCCTCCTTGGATCCTATACCACTGATTTTTTTAATGCTCCAGTGCCTCTTCAGACATCTTAGTTTTGGAACACCTTTGCCCTTTTCATGTCTTTTATCTCTCCCACATTCTCAACATTAAAGACTAAGGAAAAGAAAGTTATTTGGCTTCTCAGCAATTCCTTTTCTATCCTGTCTTGCTCTTACTCCTTGTGATTTAACACATCAAATCACAGAAACACAGAATCATAGGAGTTGGAAGAGACCTCTGGAGATCAGGAGTCCAATCCCCTGATAAAGCAGGTCACAAAGGAAAGTATCTGTTTGGGTTTTGAAAATCTCCAGAGAAGGTGACTCTACAACCCCTCCAGGCAGCCTGTGCCAGTGCTCTGTCACCCTCACAATAAAGAAGTTCTTTCACATTTTCATATGGAATTTCCTGTGTTCCATTCTGTGCCCATTTCTCCTTGACCTATCACTGAGTGTCACTGAAAAGTGCCTGTACACATCCACTGGATTCCCACCCTTTAGATATCTATAAACTGAGTTGTTTTGGCCATATCTGAAGACAACCATTTCCACTTCCATTTGGTACTAAGAGCATTCACTGAAATGAACTCCTCCCTGCAATAGAAAGCTCAACAAGCCAATGCAAGGCAATTAAAAAACTATCAATAAGAATTGTGATCTGTGACCACAAGAATGCAAACATTTGCTGAAGGACTTAAATTTTAAGAATTTGTATAGTTTACTGCTTTCAGTGGGATAACTTTTGTGAGCCAAATGGATTCCTTGCCTCAGTGTTTTGTTTGCTGATTTTGTACTAGAAAGATCGCAAACATCAGTAATTGGAAATACTTACCAACCACCTCTTTAATGTGATAGGATTGATGTTGAAGTCTTTGACCAGCCCAAGATCATGGTACATATGCTCCAAGCAACTCAGCATCTGCAGCCAAACAGAGAGGTTGTTGGCATGGAAAATGTCAGTTGGGTTTATGATATGTTGCAAAGTGAATTTCCTCCTTGTACGCATTGAGTAATTGCAGGGCCCTCTTGTCAAGATGAAAGAAAGATGTTTGAAGATTGCATGATTAAAGACAGTGCAAGAGGGGAGGCAGAGAGGCTCTGAGAGCTTTCTGAAGTAGAGAGATTGCTGTGGACTTCATAGGTTTTGTGCTAAGGTTTGAGTCATAGCCCCTCTCTTCAGTAATGGTAATTCATGTGAATCACAGCCATTCATTCTCATGAAAAAGTATAGCCATTTTTCTAATTCAGGAGGGATGTGGTCTTGTTCTAGTGCTCATTAAATCAGTGATGGAAATGGCTGAGGTTCTAGTTATACAGAGAAAATGACAGCAGCAAGCAAGGTATCTTTGAAGAAATGTGTCCACATCTTTTCTCCTAGGGTTTTTTTGTGTTCTATAATCAACTATTTTAACAAACATTTCCTTTTCAAAAGAAGACCTCTGGTTTCAGTGCTACAAAACTGAAAGTATATTTTCTGGGTGCATAGCAGCTGCTACCCACTAGAAATGAACCGGTTACTGGGAGTTCAGGAGTGCACGTTACTTATATTTACATCTCTGAAGGCAAAATCTACAGAGGGTAAAATTAATTCACTATATTGGCCTGTTCTCTGTTCCCAGACTATGGTTCTCAGACTGTGGACTGATCCAGGAATTTTAATATGTTGAGTGTAATGTCACTAATGTGGCCTTGGAGATATCTTCAGTTAGGTTCCAATTATTGCGTCTCTTTCAAGCTCTCCAGGACAAACAAAGTTTTCATCTATTGAATTTTTATGCTTACCCAGGGAACACGCAGAGTTCATGCAGTACCAGGGGGGATGGCTTTGAGTCATTCAGACAGAAAGAAAAAGATTTTCTTACAAGACTAGACGCCACAACACGTGGCCAGGATTCTGCCGTACATCACCTTGACTTGTTCCTAGCCCATCTGAACCGTAGAAATTAGGGTTTGCAGCCTGCCTGCTCCACATGGAGCACGTGGGCAGATGCTCACTGCTAAATAAGCATTGATAGAATTGAAATATTTCCTGTAAACATAAAGCAGAGCTGAAAGGCTGAGACAAACCCATATGGTGCCCCACTCCCATGCTTGCACAGCATATTACTGCAGAGCAGCAGGCCTCCTCAGAGCATGCCTGATCTCCTCACCCTCCTGTTAGCCTCCTTCATGCCACCAGATAGTGTTTCCTAGTACTCTGAATGAGTTACTGTGCTAAAACTCTATGTCTCAGCATACAAGAATCCGTAGATAATGTTTTTTGTCTGTGGTTTGTCCCTATTATTTCTTAGAAGCCAAAGCAATGAGCCAAAATGCTGTGGTCCACCTGGCAGGTCATAATTCCGTCTTGCTTTAAAGAATTGACAGCCATTCAAAATCTGGAAGCGAGACATTTTGTATGGCTGTGGTATGGAAAAAAGGAATGGGGGAGTAAGTAGTGAACATCAGTGTTGGCTTGGCACAGACCATGACTCTGCCAGCCTCTGCCGATGGGACTGACCCAAAGGATCCGGGGAGTCCTTCTGTCCTCCCATCAGTCAGAGGCAACATCCTGCTCCTGTAAGAGGAGTGTGGGGTGTTTTTCCTTGTCACGTTACTGTAGAGTCAGAATGACTCTTGTATGTTTCTTATTGAGACAGTAATTAAGGCAATAGCAGCTGGAGATGCTTCTAGAACTGCCCAGCAACAGCAGTAAGAAAAATAAGAAGATGATAAATCAGTAAGTAAAGACTGATAGTTCATGCAGCCTCTTCACAGTGCACCGCAGAAAAACTCTTTCCTAAAAAGGTGGGAATCAACACATACATCTCTGCCTGACTTCATATAGCAGCATGCAGCTCCACTAATTTAAGCAAAGTTAGTGCTGGTGCCCTGAAGCATGTGCTTTGCTGGGGATCGATTTGTTCAGACGAAATAGCACAGGAGAGCTCCTGTGGCAGCAGTGATCACGCAGTGGTCACTGTGGTACACTACTAGGAAGATTAAAGGAAAAATGAAAAGGAGTTGGAGTACCATAATCAGCATATCAGGTATCTGTTAGGGAAAAGTACGGTATTATGATGTGAAATGAATATGAAAGAAATACACTGAGCAAGGGGCAGAGGAAAGAAATAAATGCTCTGTCCTATTTGATTCCTCTGGCCTTGCTGGCGCCCAGAAAGAGTGCAAAAGAAGCTTAGCAGGGCATCAATACCTCATTGGGCTCCCACAGCCAGACATCAAATGTTGGTTTCCGAAGTGCTTCTATGGTCTCCTGGGACAGCATGTACTGTGGACAGAAAGACAACCAGAGTTAGTGTGGGTCCCCTCAACAGGTCCCATCCACATGGGCGTTAGCTGGTTTTCCCAAGGAAAGAGCAACACATTGCCTTCTGCCTGCGATGCTGGTTGGCTGACATACAATCATAGAATCTTAAATGGGAAAAGACCTCTAACATCATTCACTTCAACCATCAGCCCACCCCCACCATGCCCACTGCCCACATTCCTCAGTGCCACATCCACACGGCTCTGGAACACCTCCAGGGACGGTGACTCCATCACCTCCCTGGGCAGCCTGTGCCACTGCCTCCTGTCCCTGAGAAGGAATTTTTCCTAATAATCAACCTGAACATCCTCTGGCACAACTTTAAGGCCATTCCCTCTTGTACTATTCCTGTTACCTGGGAAACTGGAGGGAAGGGTCTGGAAGAAAGAGAGGAGAGCAGAGGTGTCCTGAGTGGGCTTGAAGGTAAATTTGGTAAGAGGATGTAAGGGCACAGGGCACAGACTGGCTGCACTAGCACTGAGCAGTGCGACACGTGGTGTAGCTGGTCTCGGAGGGATGCTGCAGAGCTGGTGCTTGCAGTGCTAAATTAGCTGGCGGGTGTGATATATCAGCTTTGGAGTGATTTATGCTCTCATTTTGAGTATTTTTTTCAAGAATACCCACGTTTTCAAAGTGGTTGTCAGCCTGCACGGTTAGAGCAATTTTTTATCGTTATGCTCAGAGGTTTCAAACAAAATGGAGCTCATCGGTCAGTTACAGTTTGTTTATGAAATAAAAAGGAGGAACGTGGAGGGTTAAAAGACCAGTCCATAGCTGCTCTCTTCTGAATCACATTTTTGAAGCTCTGTTGATCAGAGTCTCTCTGGGACACAAAAGCCTTGTAGCATTAATTGGCCCATTTACCGTGGCTGTCTCTAATTAGTTTGAGCTTACTGCACCAAGCAGGTGAATGAAATTTTCTGAGTCTCAAATTGCTGATACTTAAGGAAGAGTAACACTGAGGATGAATGTTCCTTCTCAAGAAGTTAGCTATTTTTGCTTCTGAGTATATTACGTTCATGTAATCTGATGTTCTGCAAGGAATACATGAATTGGCTGTACTGATTTGTTATCTGGTAACATCTTTCAGAGGATCCTTTTCAGCGGATTCTTAGTCTCACTTGAAACTGGACAAATCCAGCCCCTGAGAAGTGATAGCGAATCTACCAAATTCATCTAACAGAAGCCAAGCTCCCTCTGAAACTAAAATCCCTGTGAGTTTTGGTCCCTCGGCAATTCAAACTACTGGCTTACCCTGCAGTCACTCAATACAATGCCTGTTGTTACTTCAAGGTCCTAATAAAATAGCAGTAGATCAAAAGAAGTTGATCTGACCTATATACTTAACAAGGGAAGGAAATCAGTTTTACAACTGGTATGTTTTATGGAAACAACAGTTAGCATCAGGAACTCAGGTCTATTGGGTAAAAATTAATTAAATGATTCACAATGCTGCTCTCTAAAGCTCTAAAGACCAGTATGAAAGAATGCATGTCCATGTTACATGCCTTGAGAGCAGCCAAGGCAGCTTTGTGAGCTAGTGTTTTGTCAAGGTGTGTGCTGGGCATGGAGCAGAGCACACCTGGTAGCTCTGAATAAGTTCTTTGGGCAGAGGCTGCTGGTGCAAGGATTAAAGGTCTGGTGTACTTCATAGTTCCATCCACATTCATCACTGTAGGTGTGTATTTCTACATGCCTGGTGGATATTTTTCTTCAAGTACTACAGTTTTCTCCAGCAAATATAACCACTTTTTGTGGGAACAATGAAATGGCCTAGAGAGAAGCCGATGTTGTATTTTCTCTTTGTTTCCCTAGGTGAAACATCCCCATAAATTACTTTTTAAATTAAGAAATAATCCATTAGGAGAAACCCGGCAGCAGCACTGTTTTCAATTAGAGCACAGCACTAAAGGCCTTACTGATTATTTGCTAAGAGCATGCAGAATAAACAAGTGTAACTAAACAAAATAGCACTTAATGTTGACAGATGCAAAATATTCATTAACGCTTCGAGCACAAATGAGCTTTCAAGAATTAAAAATTACTGAGGAGCCAACTTTAATCTTTCCATGGGCAATGACAGCTTTTCCATTGGCTCCCAGTGATTTTGGATCAGGCCATGGGTTTCGCAGAGCTAGGAGATGGGCAGTAAGGGGCAGGCATCATAAACCAGCACTTGTCTAAGTAAAAGCAAGTATTGTACCATACCTTTGGGTAGGATGGCACATCCCGCCGAGGTGTTGGCCTCCTGTTTTCATCCAAAAAGCTGTACTTGCAGGGACAGGTAGTCCTGAAATGGAACAATCAGGGAATGAAAGACCACAGTGCCTCAAATATGGCCAGAAGTATTGAGGTCTCTTAGTTAGCACTGCCTGGAGAGCCGTGCCTTTTTCTAACTTCTTTCTACTTTGCTGCTGATCAAAAGTGTGATCCTCTGTAGGATTTTCTCTTCTTGTCCAATGCCCTTCTTGCCCTTTCTCTGTGAATTTGAATTCAAGCAAGGAGCATATATAGGTACTCCATCGCTTCTACTTAAACCAATTAACTTTTCTTTCAGTGAGCATCTTATGTCTTGCTGTAGGGATCCCTACAGTTCATTGCAGGTGAGTTGGGCCAGGTGGCCATTAAAGGTTCCTTCCAACTGAAATGATTCTATGATTCTACGATTCCATTAACACAGGTGCCAGCTGCCTACTCTCCCTCAAAGTTCAGAAGCACCAAGCTTGTTCTACCCCATCTGAGCAGAGGGCTGATGGTGAGAGATGCCAACAGCCTTTGCAGGACATCTACACCGCTGCACTTGTAGCCAGCTGCAGAAGTGACTTCATAGCCACAGGGGCACAATAAAACTGATGGCTCCATAGTGTCACCCCCAGCAATCACGTAGCGCTTTTCAGCTCAGCATATGTTTCATCAGTGGCTGATCACATGGGGTTTGATGACTCTCATATGATGTTGATCTTGCATTTTGCGTTTCTCCTGCCAGTCCTACCATTTGGATCACCCCTTCTCATTTTTCAGCTTCCCTGACAAACAAAGCCAGCCAAAGTCAACCATTAACATGATTTGACCTTTTTTTTTTTTTTTTTGTCCTTCAGAATTTCACAGATTTCATATCTCTTTTTAATGTCTTCTCTGTTAGGAATTTGATCAGGTCTATTTTTCTGCTCTTAATGTCAACTTATGATACAATTTCTCATGTGTTTTTTTTCTGAATCTTCCAGCAGAGTTATGTCACAAAATCACAGAATGGTTTGGGTTAGAAGGGATCTCACAGCCCACCCATCCCAATCCCAGCCATGGGCAGGGCTGCCCCCCACCAGCTCAGGCTGCCCAGGGCCCCATACAACCTGGACTTCAGGGCCTGCAGGGATGGGGCACCACAGCTTCTATGGGCAGCTGTGCCAGCGCCTCACCACACTGTGCCTCCCCATGTCCTGTGCAAGGGAGTTATCAGCTGGAGAAAAGCTGTATTCATCATTTCTAAAGCCTTTTCCTCAAAATTCTGTTGTGAGGGGCATTAGTGGGTTAAAAATAGTGAGACTGGAGCACTCCTTGCCCTAACTGGAGCTGTTAGGTCTATCTGGGGGCCAGATGAACTGCTCCTATTTTCCAGTTGCAGTAAGACATTTAAGCCTTCATCCAGCCACATTGGGGAACACAGCAGAGTCAGGATATGTTGGACCTTTACAAATGTGAATCTGTACCTACATCATGAGTTTAAGTGCACTGCAATGCTAATAGCATCTGCCAGCGTGAACACAAGAACAGACTGGGGGAAAAAAAAAAGCAATTGGAGTGGATGCAAGTGGGGTTGCTGCTCTGCAGGGTAGAGATGCACATTTCACAAACATTACGATTTTTCTCAAGACAGCTGCTCATCCTTAGGGATGTGGTTAGTGGGCACGGTGGTGATGGCTGGACTAGATGATCTTAGAGGTCTTTTCCAACCTTAAGGATTCTGTGATTCTATGATTCTTACCCTGTTGTGGGGGGGGAACCAGTACTTGTCCTCAGCAGTTCCCAATGGGGAGCTCATAGTGGCCAGGCCACCTAGAACCCTTGCTCACAGCAGGAGACAAGTGGCACCAGGAGCCAGCCTGGCTGGGGCCAGTTGTGCTGGGCAGATGCAGCACTCCTTGCTTCTGCTGTTCTATTACCAGGTTGCTGTTTGTGTTACAGAATATAGGCTGTAAAAAGGTGACCTGGGAGAGCAATGAGTCATGGCCGCTGGGACAGCCTTGTACTTCCTGAAGCTTGTGGCAGCTGCCCTGCATATGTGAACTTGCAAGCATTGCTTTTTGGCTTTACTCAACTTTCCTAAAGAGATTTCCTCACACACCTAGAAGGGACATGAGGCAGCCTGCAATCTGTCATACCGGTGTGCATCTGGAACAGGTCTCCTGAGGTTAATAGCATTACTCTGCAGTGCTGCTAGTGCGATGTCTGAATTTGGCCTTACTCTTAACGGGACTGCATTAACACCTTGCCTCCTGGAGTGCCTGGATAGTGACATTTATAAGCATTCCCAGCAACAGGAAATAGTTTTGATTAAAGGGTACCAAATTTAACCATAAATCAAGAACAAGCAGCCATCAATGCACAGAGCTACCCTTGCTGCAAAGACCCTTCAGTCTGCACTCTGAGCTAGGAGCATCCCTCCAGTGACCCTCCCAGGAGTCTCCATGGCCTCTCAGTGATGATGTGCTCATCCTGAATCACATCTCCAGTGACATTAGGGCAGAGCCATTGGCTGAGACCACATCCCCTGCAAAGTGCATTTTTTTCTGCAGTTCTTTTAATTACAGCAAAACTGATCTTGACAACTGCAGCAAGCTGTCAAAGTAGAAACTTCCTTCCCAGTTTCATGTCAGAATTGAAATGGATACTGTATAATAGCATGAGACAATAATTAGAAGAATGGCTATGTATATATCTACCATATTCCCAGAATGTAGTTTGAATATTACTGGAACTATCTTGAGCTCTTTGCAACTCCCACAGAAGCACTGCACTCTGCAGAAGCCCTCATCCCATTCTCCTTCTCCCCATACATCTGGATGAATTCCCATTCTGCATGGTGAAACATCACTTTCCATTGCAAGACACGCTTCTCTATTCACACAGCCCCAATTGCTTGAACAGCACTGGATCCTCAAATATTAAATTCATGCAATGTTTATTTCCTTGCTCCTGTACTCCTAAACCTGGCAGGCAGCTGGATCCTGCAGAAATGTTGCAGGAGGGCCTGAAAGCAGTCACCAATTGCTCTGCTAGGGCTGGTGCACAACTTACCTGCTGCTTCTTGCTGCCATTTCCTCCCTCATCTTTTTAATGTCGCTCTTGCATTTCTCAATCTCCACAACCTTCAGGCCTTCCACTGTCAACAAAGGAAAACATCAGGAGCATTACTGTGGCAAAATCTGAAGGCTCTCCTTTCACAGTTGTGCAGAATTTCAAAGGGCTTTAATAAGGGGGCAGCCCAGACAGCCGGTGAGCCCCCCACACACAGGTGCTGCCAAAGCAGTGTGTCATGGAAGCCCATAGACATTCTCGGCTGCCAGCTTCAGATAATAGGATGAGCCTTTTAATTCGCAGACTGGCCTCAGTGCCTCAGCTTTCCAGCAACTGTGGGCAGCAGCCAGCTTGTTCCAGTGCCTTCGCTTCTCTGCTGTAGAGCAGGAATCAAAGGAAATCCTGAGCAAAACCCCTCCTGCGATGGGATGATAAGTGCAGCTCAGCAAATGTGTCCCAGTGGGATTAGAATTCCCATTAAGATAAAAAGTTTTAATTTGAAAGGTCATGCAGAGCATTGAAAGGCTCTGAGAGGCATTGCAGAGAGTCCAAAGTGAAACTGCAGGAGAGAGAGAAATGTCAGAAAGTTTTGGCTGTAACCATTGATCTCATTTTTATGGGTATCGAAGATCTGTCGCTTGCCTTTGCCAATCAATGTTGTAATCAAAGGTTATTTCTGCATGCAATGCAGAAAATCCAATACGCCCTCTCTGTTCAATTAGAAAAGCCACGAAGCAAGAAGTTTGACTGCCTGATTGTGCTGCAGCACTTTGGGCCATGCAGCTGGGAGAGCCCCATGCAAAGCGAGGGTGAGAATATCCTCCCTTCCCCTTTGCGAGCTACCAGCGTGCTCAAGGATAGAACATGGCACCATCTGTGAGGGCCATGTCATTCACACGCCATCATTTCACAGCTCCTTTGTTTAGAATCACAGAATCATAGAATTGCACTGATCTGGAGGGGAGCGTCCAAGTGATCAAAAGCTGTCTTGGAAGGGCACATCTCTGCACAGAAGAGACTCTCTTTCTTTGTGCTGGTAACTGCAAAGACTGATTTGGGATGAAGAAGTAGAGATGGGGGAACAAAGAAGAGTTTGAACAAGGTAAAAAATTCTGTCAATCAGGAGAGGGAAGGGAAAGGGGTTTGGATGCCCCATTCCTGGAGGTGCTCAAGGCCAGGTTGGATGGAGCCCTGGGCAGCCTGAGCTGGTGGGGTCAGCCCTGCCCACAGCAGGGGATAGGGCAGGGTGGGCTCTGAGATCCCTTGCAACCCAAATCATTCTGTAGTTTTCTAATTCTATGATTCTGTGATTTATGCTTGACTATGGAGATACCCACTTCCAAAGCCCATTTCCAGATGAATGCATATTTTGGCTAGAGCTGTTGGAAGCAATTACTTTGGGCAACCTCAAGGTGAGGACAGAAACCAGATGCTGGCTGGTGCCCATGGGAAGCAGTGGGAGCAGAGCAGGGTTACAGCCCCACAGGGCAGGGGACAGGCAGCTGCAGGGGGAAAGGGTATGTGGTGCAAAATAGCAGCCTTGAGCATTTTTCCTATTGAGTCTCTTTAACTTGCTTCCAAATCCTTTCCAGGGGAGCGGGGATTTTACATAGTTATTTTCTAAATGGAGATGTGAGATCCTGAAGAACTGTAAAGGGTTTTGCCAGCTCCAAAGAAAGTGAAACTATGGCATGGATCGTTGCCAGTGCCTTCCTTGAATGGAGAGCTTTTCCAAAGAGAACTCACAGGCTTTAGGCTGAGTCTAAAAATCCCTTAAAAGATCCCTGAAACACACTGCTGCATATGGGCTGTGAGAGGTGATGGTGCTGTCGTGAGCACTTGTTCCTGCACACACATCCCACTAGGGAGATCTCAGAGATCATACCTGAGCTTGGTGGGAAAGGGATCTCCAAAGGAGGTAAAACAAAAACACAATTATTTTCCCAGTTTGGTTGCAAATGACAAATGGCATCTTCATGTGCGCTGATGAAGAGACCATTATATTATCCTGCATTAAGAAATACTTTCTGAAAAGACTTTGTGCAGTCTAAAGAAATCTTTGGGCTGTGTCCAGCCCTGCAGCAAGGCCCTCAGAGCAGTCTCTGGGATCCCTGCTTGGATCGGACTCTCTCCCTCCTCTCAACTCTGCCTTTCAGTCCTGGAGCTGGAAGCTGTAGATTTGGCTCCTTGGCAGACTGGAGGCCCCACACTGAGCAGCGGGGTGCCTGCATAGCCTGGGGCTGATGGAGTGACCCTGGGATGGCTCCCCTCTGGCTGTCCCTGGAGAAGGACATTTTTCTCCCTGCTTTGCTGACAAAGACGTCTCTTTCACTGAGCAGCTGTGGGGTCAAGGTAGCTTGTGGGTGGGAGAAATTTCAAGCAAACAACTCTTTCTATGAACCAAAAACTTTGTTCATTGGTTTATTTTTTAGCTTAGATTTGTTTTTTATTTGATTATCTATTTATTTATTTATTTATTTTCCCAGCCAGCCCAGTGAGAAAGTTCTTTCTGCAGCTGCAGAAAAAGGGAAGTTTCAATGCTGCATCTCAATGAGGATGTGGCCTTTGGCAGCTGAAACTTCACCACGTGACAGTGCCTTATTAACCCCCCGCCCCCCACCCTGCCTTTCTTGGGCCCATTCTACACTAACAGACTGAAGAATGAAAGTGGGATGCTGCCTGGAAAGAAAAGGAGCTCTTTGGCCAGATGAACTTTACTTTGTTGTTGCACAGCAACTGAAAACAACTGCGTCACTGTCAGCTCACTCAACGAGGTGGGTGAGCTGGAAGTGATAGGGTGCGCCTGCTACACATGGCCCAGGGGATGAACAGGACCCCGTGGGCATGCAGTGACAAGAAGTAGCCCCTGTTGAACATGGAAAATAGCCCAGCCCCATTCACAGCAGCAAAAAAGCAGAAGGAGGAGGTTGACATAGAATTATCCGAAATAATGGAGTGGAAGGGGGGCAGCAACTGGGGGTGGGGAGGGCAGGGTTGGAGGAGGGGTGCCCTGGGATGGGACGGCACGATGGCAGCAAAGGGACACTCACGTTCCACCTTTTTCTCCAGCATTGCCAAGTGATTAGCTACTTCCGTTTTCAGTTCATTGATTTTAAAAACCCTGGAAAGAAAACCCCCATGCGTTAATGTCATACAGTCAGAGCCAAGTCCACCCTAGCTGCCAACTGCCAGAACCCTCTGTGCTTCTCAGAGGGTCCATCAGACCATGTGGGACTGCCATAAGGGTAAGGAGATCTTCCATGGCAATGGCTCTGGGATCCGCACCCTTATGTGGGCAGCGACTCACTGCCATGTCCCCCTGCAGCCAAGGCAAACCCATAGCGCTTCCTAACAGCATCGTCCTGGGGCTGAGATCTTCTGAGGGATGCTGGAGGTTTGCTGAGATGTGATGGGGTTGTTCTGCCCTATGGAAAGCAGCTGGGGTGAAAATTATCAGCTCTGTGGATGTTTGCAAGTCTCCATTGAGGAGAGAGCTTTATGTGTTAAAGGGGCAAAATGGAACACATCTGATGGTTTCTGTGTTCCGCATAGAAATATTTTGTTGTTTCCTGAGAGGGCAGAAGCACGATAAGAGCATTTATATTTAATATGTTATCTCCTTTTTAGATCAAAGAGAAGCCAGGGCTGCTCCTGTTTGAAGATACTGCACTGCTTTCAGCAGGAGGGTTGTGTACATGGGGCCCGAATGTGGTGTGGAAGTGGGACTGGAGAGAGACCTTAAACACCCCCTGTGCCTCCTGGCAGCGTTTCACTTTTGGCTGATGAAAGGAACAGTATTTTAAATAAATGATGCCATTCAGCATCCTACCTTGAGAACTGCTCGGCAATCTGTCCCAGTAAATTCTGGAACAATTCTTCTTTCTCTAAAGAAACAAATAAACAGACAAACAAACAAACAAACAAACAACAACAAATAACAGAAGGGAGATGTGAGAAAAAAAAATTATACTGGAAAGACACTCAGCATCCATGAGACGGGGCTCTGTGATGAATCAAAATGGCACTCTGGTCCTCTAAGAGGCATCAGTGTTGGGGCAGGAAGGTTGGGCTGTGCCCCACCTTTCCCCCATTGCCTGTAGCTTGCAGGAAAACTCTGCCAGGAGTGTGCTGGGGTGCTGGGAGGCACCTGGTGTGAAGGCAGTGAGAGATCCCTTGGGTATCTACCAGCCAGGACGCAGGGCTCCGGTGCTCTGGGAGCAGAGAGGTGTGCGTGCTTTGCACAAACACTGCGAGTCGGTGAGCACCCCCTGCATTGAAACACCCCAGTGGCATTTCCTGAGCTACTTCTGAACCAGCACAAAATGAATGAGGCAGAAATGCAGCCCAGCGCTCGCGACATTCCCCTAAATAACAGCTCCTGTACTTGTTGAAAAGGTTTGCAACCCTTCAGATCTGATGCTAGAATACTCCTCGGGATTATTTCTGCACAAAGAGTGGAACAAGCATTCAGTGACTGGGGGGCTCTCAGCAAACCCCCTCGTTCCTGCTGCAACCCAACTCCCTACAGAGCAACTGGCTGCAAGATGACATCCGTTCCCACCACAAAGACCCATTTCCCAGTTTCCTCACCCTTAAAAAAAACAAGTCCAGCACTGAAGCTCTGACGGAGCGAGCGCTGTGCCCTATCTAGGAGGCAAGAAAATCTTACCGTGCACGAGGACGATGTGCGAGTCCGGTGGTGAGATTTAGCAGAACCACCCTCGTCCTCCCCGGCACCGCTCTGAGTGCTGACAGCGTGCGGGAAGCTGGCGAGTCCCCGATAACACAGCTCCAGTAAGAGAGCAGCCAGGCTGCTTCTTGCTCCCTCCCCTTGTCAAAACTCACTGGGAGTACTGGGACGCTCTCATCCCAGGAACAGTCAGCTGCAATCTGATGTTTATGGATGTAATAAAAGACTTTCAAAACGAAGATGTATGTTTTTATAACCCTAGGGTGCAGTACAGATATATGACTAAGAGTGGCAGCTCGTCTCATCTTAAAGGGACAATGAGCCATTTCTCTGCCCCCTTCCTGTCGGAGGGGCGGACCTCTAGTAAATCCCAGTTCAGAAGTAAATGAGGCATTTAGTCGTGCTTGTCCCCTCTACTGTGGAACAGAAGGGCCAAGCGTCCTTTTGCTCATAGAATCACAGAATCACTAAGGTTGCAAAAGACCACCAAGATCACCTAAGTCCAATCACTCCCTTACTGTCTGCCTGCCTTTACTCACTCCTCTGGGCAGAGCTGACACCCCAGGTGCCCACACCACCTACATGCCTCAGTTGCTTTACTTTTTCACCCCAATTTTCCCTTGAGAAAGAGGTAATGCCACCTTTGGATTGCAGCTCCTACAGGCAGCAAGGCTTAAACTCAGACTACCTGCAAATCTGGGCTTTTTTTCCCCAGCCTACAGGGCTGACACAGTGGGGTGCACCCACCCTGCTCAGTGGGGCACAGGGTGGTCCACCTCTTTTCTGCCATGGCCAAGCAGTGCTGATAGAACATAGATGTCTGCCCTGCTCATCCTTCTCACATGTGCTGTGCCCTTGGTGGGGCACCCACCTGCTTTCCTTCTCTGGGGCTTGTTTGGATCTGGGCTGTCAGAGGGATTTAGGAAATGCACAGGCAGGTGGACAAGAGCCTTGGGAAGGGGCGTGCGTAAAACCTGCATCCATGTTTTGCACCATATTGAGTGCCAGATTCACTTGGCAGCTCCGGATATTTTGGGCTGCGTGTGTAAGCCCTGGCAGGTGAGTCATCCCAAGGCAGCTGCCCCACAGCAGGAAGCAATGGGGGCAGCAGCAGGAGCAACAGGGATTTTTCTCATGTGCTCTGTGCTTCTTCTCTCTCACCTGAGCCATGGGTGTGCATTTGCCTCCAAAAGAAAACAGGGATACAAAGATTTAGACATGAGGAGAAGCTTCTGTTGCTTTACCAGCAGCAAATAGATACCAGCACGGGACCCCGTGCACTGAATTGTCCAGGAAACCCATGTGCTGATGTGGCCTCTAGCCCCAGCAGGACAGCACTGAGAGCACTGCTCTCTCTGTGTCTCGTGGGAAATGGGATGTTCATATTGGAAACCCCACAAGAATAAGCCATAAATTGTGGGAGGGGGAGAATGGGGACCATGCTCAGCACACATCATGTGCCTTTGGACGACATCCCTGGTGACATCCCTGGGCTCACTCAGCTAACCTGGGCATGGTTCAAAATCCCCAGCCTATGGCTGCTCCCATGCAGGACCACCATGGGTCAGGACCTCTGAGCACAACAGCTCCTTCCTCCATGCTTTCAGAAGCCTTGTACTCTTCAGTTTTCCTTCTCAAGAGCGTGCTGCCAGCAGGACTTGTTCCCTTAACTGTCATCTTCACAATATTGCAGAGTGCCTGAACTCCAATTACAACCTCAGCACAGCCATCGGTTTGTGAGCTGTGAGCCTGTTCCGCCTTGAGCACACAGACCAGAGCCCCACTGCTGCTAGGAAGGATGAGATGCTGGAAGAAGGTGCTCTGCAAGCCAGGTGAACAAAGCCTGGAAACCCAAACACCTCAAAGAGGGGTACAAGGGCAGGGGACAGCAGGTGGTGGATGCAGCAACTTCACAAACAACTGGTTGTGAGACCACAGCTGCATCCAGCAGGTGCCGGAGTAATAACCTCTTTAATTCCAACTCTCTCCCTTGGCTATGGCCAGGAAATGAAGAACAGTTTCTTAGTAGGATGGTGAATATCTCCTCCACTGGATGGAAGCCACTGCTTGTGTTTTTCTCCCGAAGGATCATCTTTTTCCAGTCCCACCTTTCACAGCCTTTGTTCTGCTGAAGCATGGACCGCTCTCATCCAGCTGCCTGGGAGACTGCTGGAAAGATGCACAGGAGCTCCCACACAGTGGAAATGGGGTTACTCTCCTTGCCTATGGGGGAGTCACTCTGGGAGGCAGAATCACACAGGCAGAGCTGTTTCAGAAGTGATGGCCAGAACAGGACTGGGTTTTTTTTCATCTCTTTTAACGAAGAACAATTTCCCATTCTGTTCATTCTTCTACTCTCAGCAAAATGTCAGGAATGCTTAAGATTAATGACAACCCATGTGAAAGAGAAACAGACACCAAGGAACGCTCGTTCCATCACACACTGTTCAGCTTTCTGCCTCTTTCCATCGCGGATTCTGTTTTACGTTTTGGCAAGACACCACCAGAATTTTTCTTGCCCTTTTCAGCTCAAATCTTTGGAAATTTTTTGTTTCACAAAACACGGGGAGGGAGAGGAGACCTTGTCGACACAGCATTCAGAACAAAGCAGAACCATGGGCTGTCAGCTGGGCTGAAGAATGAGAGCCTTGGGAAAGTGTGAGAAGGCTTGTATGGTCTTATAAAAATATACAGCGAGTATCACGTGTGTGTTTGGGGGGAGGAGGGGGGGAAAGAAAGAGAAAAGGATGTTTCCTAGAAAGCCCCTCATCTGGCATCCCTGCTAGTACGTCACAGTGGCATTCCCTGGTGCAGCCCCACCAGCAGCTGCCTTTACCTTAGGCAGATAAATGTGCTCCAGATGAGATCCCTCCTTCTCTGACCTGATCAAGCATGCGTGCAGTGTGTTGCTGCTCCTGCTGAGTTCGTTAGGATCAGGAAATAGTTCAGCAGACAGCTTCCTTCCCCTTAGTGGTCACGTGTGTCCCCTGGCTTTCACTGTTGACCTGGGACCTGTTTATGACTTACAACAAACCTCTCTGTGATAAAGTTCTTCCTTGTTTTCCAGCTGCTCTCTGCTCTCCTTTGCTCTCTACATGCACAAGGGCCTCGCTGTTGCTTCTCAGAGTCTCCCTGGCCATTCTCCTATGCTGCCTTGCTGTGCCCTCTCCTGCACATGTTTCTGCCACAAGGAACATGGGTGCATCATAGAATGGGTTTGCTTCCCTACTCTTCCCCTCTCTGAAAAACAGTACTCACAGACATTAGGTTTTGTCACAAAAGCCTAAGCAAGAATCAGAGAATCATTCGAGTTGGAAGGGACCCTTAAAGGCCATCTGGTTCAGTTCCCCTGCAATGAACAGAGCTACACCTACATCAGCCCCAGCTCTCTCAGCCTGTCCACATAGTGGAGGTGTTCCTTTCCTTTGATCATTTTTGTGGCCCTCCTCTGGGCACACTCCAACAGCTCCATGTCTCTCCTGCACTGAGGACTCCCCATCTGGATGCAGTACTCCAGGTGAGGCCTCACCATTGCAGAGCTGAGGGGCAGCATCACCTCCCTTGCCCTGCTGACCACACTTCTTTGGATGCAGCCCAGGATACAGTTGGCTTTCTGCTCTGCAAGGGCACACTGCTGGCTCATGTTCAACTTTCCATCCACCAGGACACTCAGGTCACTTTCACCAGGGTTGTGCTTTATCCTTTTGTCCCCAGCTTTTACCGACAGTGGGTGCTGCCATGACCCAGGTACAAGACCTTGCATTTAGATTTGTTGAACCTCATGAAGTTTACCTGGGCCCACTGCTGGTCTCTTTCCTGTCCCTCCAGCATGCTGACTGCCCAGCACAGCTTGGAGACATCCACAAATGTGCTGACGGTGCACCCATTCTCCCTATTGGTCTAACTGATGAAGATGTTAAAGAGCATCAGTTCCAGCACCGATCCCTAAGGGATGCCACTCATTACTGATCTCCATCTGGATATTGAGAAGAGGTGGGACCTAACACTAGCAGGGAAACAGCAAGGCTGCTTTGCTTCTGCCTCAACAGCTTAACCCATCTCTATAAACTCCTATTTTTTTTTTCAGGCCCAGGCTTTCTGTCTCCCTCCTGCTCTTCCATTCCCAAGATGATTTTAATCTCCTGTCCCCAACAATTCTACCTTTCCATCTGACTCCTCCAGACTGTCTCCTGCTGATGTACCCCTCCTTCCCCAGTGTACAGCCTAAGGTCCTGCTCATGGCTGCCTGTGAGATAGTGATAGGAGATACAGCAGTTACACAGATGGGGGCTGTCATAAGCTGGATGCTGTGCAAGAATTGCCCCCAGGAAACAGTGTGCTCGATCCTGACAGCGGCCTGATCCTGACAGCGACTCGCAAAGAGAAATGGTAGAAGTGCCACTTCAGTCCTGCCCATGAGGAAAAACACCACTGTACACCAGGGAATGTAATCCAAATGTCATCTTGCATCCAGGACTCTTTTAATCATGTCAGGTGTTTTTAAATATTTATTACCCTCCAAGCTACCATGCCCACAACAGAAACTCTGCTCCCTTCTCAGCCATTTGGAAATAACATGGAGTTCAAACACAATGCTCAGCTTTCAGCAAAGGTTTGCTGAGAGATGAACAAAGCACCGAGAAACGGGGTTGCAAATGTGGCTGGCGATGCCCTAACTGAACTGCTGCTCCAGGAGGGGCTTTCCCTGAGACACCAGCAGAGCTGAGCTGGACTCAAGCTAAGTGCTTCAGAAGTCCCCAAGACCTCAGCCATTCTAAGTTATCATCAAAGACTTTCACATGGAAGTGACTACAACCTCAGTTTAATCAAATGCAATGTAAATTTGATTATTTACCTGAAAGCTGCCCAGTGGCAACAGGTATTACTTTGTACGGAGACCTGGAAGAGTTGGAGAGGGTTGATGTTAGCAGTGCTGAGATTGCAGCTTGCATTTCACACCGTGCCCACAGCCCTGTGCACCCCGTTCCATGCCCACCGCCCTGTGGTGCAGCCCCTTTCCCTGACCCCCAGCTGCCCCTACCCTGGCACAGCTCCATGCCGTTCCCTCGGGCCCTGTCGCTGTCACACAGAGCAGAGCTCAGCGCTGCCCCTCCGCTCCCTGTGAGGAGCTGCAGCCGCCATCAGGCCTCCATCAGCTCCTCTGCTCTGTGTTGAGCACACCGAGGGGCCTCAGTCGCTCCTCACACACCTTGTCCTCAGAGCCTTCCCCATCTTCACAGCCCTCCTATGGACCTTCTCTAATAGTTGAATGTCCTTATATTGAGATGCCAAGAACATGGCATCATTGTTTGTGATGGCAGTGACAATTAATGATGATATACACGATGAAATAAGTAAAAGCAACTGTAATAACTTCAAGCAGACAGGGTGAAAATAAAAGTGCAAAGTTGAAAATGCAATCTGAAGCCAAGGAGAAAAAGAGAAAGGGATCTGAAGAAAGGAAGGGCTGACACCAGCATGGAAGAGGCCTAACCTCATCAAAGACTGCGCCTTCACTTGCTGCTGAAGTCATTGCTAGTGCTAACAGAACAAAGGCACTGGGAGCCTTGACAGCACCGGAATGGGAATTGATGTTCAACATCAAATACTTAAAAGCACAATTTTTTTCTGACTATAATTTCTACTTTAACAATAAGCAAAAATCTTCAAAACTGGCTGGCATCAGCACTGCAAGTTAACATGCAGTTCTCTCTGTTAGTTTCCCCTGGAGTGCTGCTTGACTCATGTGCTCAAGAGGCATCTGCGGCCCAACACCCACTTTCCCTTGGGCATCACCCCCTCTGAAGACCATGTTACTGTGAGACTTACCTCTCTGAGTTTGCAGGCATTGTCGGATCAATGGACACCATGCAGTTATCTGCCGTCAAGAGGGAGATGGTTGTGTTCCTGAAAAGTATGTTCCAGAGATCTTTATTTGAGCGAGAAAGACTGGCTGAGACCTCATGCCACTGTCTACTGCATGTGGCCAGTTTCCCCTATGCTACGTTCTTGTCGCTGCCACATCTACTCTATCTTGGCACAAGAAGGGTCAGAGTAGGTTTGATGTTTTACCCATTTCGGTTACCAGAGATGTTTCTGGGAAAACATTGTATGATCATCTTTGAACTCAAAGAAAACTTTGCTCCCTGCTAACTTGTGAATGCTGTTGACTCATCGACCAATAATTTCTGCTGAAAAGCTATGTTTTGTGATACATCGACTAGGCAGCTATATATTGACTCATGCTACACAAATGACTACCAGTTTTTCAATTATCTAGTTACTCCCTTACCAAAACAAACAAAACAGATGTCTTGCTGAATATGGAGCCTTTATTTTCATCCTGTGCTACGTGTGATCTCGTAGGCTCACATATAAGCCTTGGATGTTTTCTTCGTCTCCAGGAGCCTGATTACAATGAACAATTAAAAGTTTTTACAATCAGGGTGGTGAGGCTCTGGCACAGGTTGCCCAGAGAGGTGGTGGATGCCTTGTTCCTTAAGACATTCAAGGTCAGGCTGGGCAGGGCTCTGAGCAACCTGATGTAGCTGTAGGTGTCCCTGTGCATTGCAGGGAGGGTTGGACCAGATGGTCTTTAAGGGTCCCTTCCAACTCAAATGATTCTATGATTATTTGAAAAATTGTAGAAGACTGTGGAAGTCCTCTGCTGAAAATAAAAGGCCAGATATTCTGGGAACACTGAACTCATTAACAACTCTGACTGCTAAACAGTGTTTCCTTGTTGATGGAGTGGAGGTAATTGATATCAGAGGCAAAGGAGAGTTATTAAGGCCTCTGATGTCAAATGGGAAGAAACAGAAAGGAGAAACAGAAAAAAGCACTATGTCCAGCAGTCTATGCAAATTCCAAGTCAGTGCAGAATCGGAATAGACTACAGACAATGTTATCTTTCAGTCCCAAGCTGGAGTCATGCAACAAACCCATGATTAAAGGATTACTTTCTTTTTCCTGTTTTTTGTTTTGTTTTGGTTTTATTTCTTTTGGTGTATAAACCTGTACGTACAGAGATAAACAACATGGCTTATTGAGTGCTGCTGCACATCTACCCAGCACTGCTCGAGGTCACCAGCAGAAAGCAGATACCCTCTGATGAGGGTGGGGCTGTGACATGGCTGGGGAGTCATCATCTCTTTATTCTGTAAAATAGGGGATATTTTTTTACTGTTTCATATCTGGGATTAGAATCATAGAATCACAGAGTCATTTGAGTTGACAGGGACCCTTAAAGGCTATCTGGTCCAGCTCCCTGCAATGAACAGGGACACCTACAGCTCAGGTTGCTCAGAACCCCTCCAGCCTGGCCATGAATGTCTCTAGGGACGCAGCATTCACCATCTCTCTGGGCAGCTTGCACCAGTGCCTCACCACCCTTACAGTAAAAGACACTTTTCCTTATATCCAACCCAAATTTCCTTTCTTTTAGTTTGAAACCACTTCCCTTTGTCCTATCACAACAGATTCTGCTAAAGAGTCTGTCCCCTTCTTTCTTATAGCTCCCCTTTAGATACTGAAAGGCCACTCTCAGATCACCTCAGAGCCATCTCTTCTCCAGGCTGAACAGACCCAGCTCCCTCAACCTGTCACTATTCTGTAGCATATCTAAATAGCACCTTCCCTATGAGGACAGGCTGAGAGAGCTGGGACTCTTCAGTGTGGAGAAGAGTCCAGGGGGACTTTATAACAGCCTTCCAGTGCCTGAAAGGGGCCTACAAGAAAGCTGGAGAGGGACTTTTTATAAGGGCAGGTAGTGACAGGACAAGGGGAAATGGCTTTAAACTGGCAAAGGATAGATTTAGACTAGATATTAGGAAGAAATTCTCTGCTGTGATGGTGGTGAGACACTGGAACAGGTTGCCCAGTGAGGTTGTGGATGCCCCCTCTCTGGAAGCACTCAAGGCCAGGCTAGATGGGGCTTTGAGCAACCTGGTCTCAACCAGGGGGACCTTTAAGACCATCTAGTTTCAACCAGGGGGTTGGAACTAGATGGTCTTAAAGGTCCCTTCCAACCCCAACCATTCTATGACTGTGATTTAGTGCCAGTGTCTCTTACTGATAACAAGTTCTTTACTTAAAAATCATGTTTTAAAAGTATGATGATGTTTCAGTGTCTAGGGGCAAAAACACAGTGCTGGCGTATGGGTATAACCGGTAGGTGCACAGACCCTGCATATGCTCTCGTCTACACTGCTGTACTGGCTGTAATTTCTGTAGAGCAGGCAACTGAACACTCACCAGGGCTTTGTGCACTTCTCCAGCTGGGTTCTCTGCACAGCCCCAACTTATTCCAGCTCTCTGGAATAAGAGAGAAGCCTGGAAAGCAGGTAACCCAGCTTTTAATTGCCACTAGGAGTATCAGAGCAATAGTGAAATGCATGTGATAAATGAGTCTTACCTTGGTAACCCTGTTGCAATGCAGAAGAGGTCCATAATATCCCTGGAGTTGCAGTATTTACTGAAGATCACCTTCCAAACCGAGCAGCAGAAGGAGATTAAAAAAAGGCAGAGGACAGAAAGGACAATTAGTTCCCAGTGAGAGATGAACTCTATTCAGGCTTGAACTGGGACAATTTTAAGGCTAATCCTATCATTTCAATTATCTGATCTGACTCGTGAGCTGGAATATTTCTCCACTCTAGCTTTAATATCTGTGCTTCATTTTGATAACAGAAGAAAGCTCAGGAGACCTAATTGTGCTGCTGTGGAGCAAAGCAGTAATGTATGACAACTGATGGCAGAAGGTATCTCACAATGCAGATGTGCTGCAGGATGGCAGAAACCACAGATATAATTAAGCAATGCCCTGGATTTTGAAAGTGACTTTGTTTCTTCTAAACGTATACCTTGCAGATATAGGGAGCTCCTTGGATAGCACAGTATAGGCCGAGATCAATATGAGAATGCCTTTTGGAGCTGGAGGTTTAAGGAAACATATTCCACCATCTTTCCTCCTAAAATACTGGAAGACTGAGGACAAAAACACAGTGTCTGGCCCCCTTGACTCAGTCTTGCTGTGTGTGAGATGTGATTCAGCAAACCCTTGTTCTGATGCTGGAGCAATACTTCAGGTCTCACTTTGCACTGGTGCTTAAAAGTCCTCTTATTTTTCATCTGGGCATCATTAGGTGGACAACATCAATCTCCTCAAGAGACAGCTATGACCGATACAGAAACACACACTCACCTTACCTGTTTCCTGACCCAGATGAAATTACAGTAGTTAATTTATTTACATTGTAAATCCTGAGGCAATTGATTGCTGAGGTAGTTAGCGTTTGTTAGTGAGGAAATGGGTGGGATTAATATCTGGGTGTGCTCTAAAAGGCTGTTCTAACTATTTCTGTGATTGACTCTTGTTTGTTGGGTTTTTATAAAATATAGTAGCAATCAAAGCAATAAAGCAGAGCTAATCAGGTTTAGATGGTATGGAATCCTGCTCAGAGCAGAAAGCAGCATCCCATTGGAGTGCTAGCTGCTAAAATTGGCTGATGGAGTGATGGGAAGCTGCTCCTTTACCAGCAGCTGATACCTGCAGAAGTGGAGCAGATGACATTAACTGTGTTTGAACGCAGGGTAAAGGCTTGTGACATAGTGGGAGTGCTATTTCAGGTATTAAGGCTTCTTTTTCTGGAGATCAATTATTGACTGGAGCAGAGGAAAAGGTTAAAAATATATATTTTAAAAAACATTAAAAGTAAGAAAGGCGACTTGACTCACAAAAAGCAGCAGGAGCTTTCAGTGCACTGAGGAGGAACAGTAATGCCTCTCTTTACTCCATGCAATAGCAAAAGAGTGGGAAGCAAAACAAAGACTGTAGATATTATCTTCTAGATTATGAGCTATCCTAATACATGCCATATATATTTCCATATTTGACAGTTCTTTTTAAGTTTACTAAAAGTGGATTTGTGAATCACCACCTGTACTTTGATACTCATCCTGGGGTGTAAATGGTTGTTTTTCCCCCCCTTAATCACAGAGCATAAGCTACTAAAGTTCTCTGCTTTTTGCAACCTGCTGAGCTTTCCTGACCAACTTCCTTCTCTTTTAAAACAAAGCAGACAGCCTCAAACATTTCCCAGAACTGTGCAATTGTTCCTGTTATTGCCTGCATGTTTATGTTCCCAATAAAGCCAATGCCAGTTGTGTGTGTCTGTGGAATACAATTGGAATGTATTTTGGACAGTGCTGTGTACTATTGATGGCTCCAGCACGGTATAGGAATCCGATCTGCCTCAAGTCCATTACCATAGCAGGGACATTAGCACCATGAAGCCAATACAGTGACATTTGGCTTGTGGCTGTACGTGAGCCAGCTAGGACACACACTTTTTTCCTGTGACTAGAGAAAGTGGTTGTCCTGCAGCTCTGAGGATAATCAGCCCTCTTGGCTGTGGATGGAGAAACAAGCATCTTCTTCAGACCCATGAAGATAGCAGATGTCCTGGAGCCACTGCTATTTGGCCCATGTCTCTATGGTGATATTTTACTGGCACTGGTTGTAGTTCTGACTCAGGTTCACAGTCAGTGATGAGGGACTTCACCATCCTTCAAGCCTGTTTCAGTTCTGTCTGACCCACAGTCCTTGTCTTTAGTAGGTCCTCGCTCCTATCCTGGATCACAAGCCACTGCCATGATCATAGGATGACCAAACATTCCAGTTAAGAAGGGACCCAGAAAGGATCACTGGGTCCAACTCCACGCTCCACACAGCAACAACAAAAATCAGGCCCTACATCTGATAGCACTGTCCAGACGCTCCCTGAACTCCAGCATTGGGGGCCGTGCCCACAGCCCTGTGCATCCCGTTCCATGCCCACCGCCCTGTGGTACAGCCCCTTTCCCTGACCCCCAGCTGCCCCTCCCCTGGCACAGCTCCATGCCGTTCCCTCGGGCCCTGTCGCTGTCACACAGAGTCTCCCCTCAGCTCCTCTGGGCCCAGCACACCAAGGGACCTCACTGCCCCTCACACACCTTGCCCTCAGAGCCTTCCAGCCTCATAGCCCTTTGACGTCCTTTGACGTCCCTTAGACCTCAGACCCTGCAATAACACCCAGCACTGGAAGATATCACTGCTTTGGGCAGGTCTGAGACCTTGCTATGGAGCTCAGCGGAGACCAAAGGCAGGAGATGATGGCGCCAAGAAGAAGCCACATAATTTAAGCGGGTATTACACTCTGCCTGCTTTTGAGCGTAATGTGAAGCAAAGGGAGCAAAAAGAATACTAAATAATAACTGAGGCTTTTTGGAGTGGAAATAAGATGTTGATGTAGCATGCAGTAACCGTGAAGTAGGACAGCATGGCTCAAGACTGTCACATGGTTCCCAGCTCAGAGATCCCTTCTGTGGTCTGAAACTGTAGGCTGCTCTCTGTCCTGGTGACAGGACACTTTTTGGAAACTCTTCTTCTGACAAGTCATTTTCTCTTGACCCACAGAACCAACCTTTGGCAGGGGATAAGGATTTTAAAACAAGGAGAGATAAAGACTGCCGGTATCTGTCTGGCTTTATCACTCAGAGAACTAGTTTAATATTAAGGGTCATGATGGAGATATCACTGTGGGACCGCAGTGCTCACTCTGTCACATACCAGTTTACAACTAATCATATTATATTTTGCTATGAGATAGGACGGGTAAAAACATGGCCTACAAATCCAATTTCTGCCCTATATTTGATCCTGAGAACAGTTAATCCTCTCTGTACACTGCAAACCCTGTCCAGAGCGTTATCCTGCCCTGATCTGGTATTTAACTAGCATTTGTTTGTTTCTTTTACTCTACAAAAACTCCTCAGTGAATAATTCAGGAAGATTTTCAAAGCCTGTCTATCCCCAGTGTGTAATCTCAATTCCTTTTGCTTTCTGTATTCAAGACTTTCAGCATTTGCTGGTGCTTTTTCAATTCACCCAGTGAGCAATGTTCAGAGTCAGGGCTGAAAGAGTGGAATTAAAGCAATCTCAAATGATAATCTTCGACTAATGAGACTGAAAGATACGTGTCAGAGAAGAGTCTGGTAAAACTCAGTTAAGTATCTCACACGGACTATGGAAATCGTTGCTGCTTCTGTTACAGCAGCTTTCATGGAGGATTTCTAAACAAGATAGAGGGCTGATGTGAATCTTTTTATCATGATTTTGCCTTTCTCTCCAGCAATATTTTTTTTTCCATATCAAAATGAAACAGGATCCAGAGCTCTTAGATAACACTCTTCAGAAATCATTGATAGAAACTAATTTTTCAGACCTGTAAGCAAATAGATCTTCCTCAAAAAATAGTGATAAGAGCATATACTTTATCAGGCACTGTTCCTGATATTCAGCAGAAGCCTTACCTAACACCCTGCATCTAAACATCTCTCAGGCTTCTTCTTTAAACTGAGATACATATATTATAACATGAGCCCAGCTACCTCAATGATATCTGTGTATTCTTTTTTTCCTTGCAATAATTACCAGCAGATAGTTGTGAAAGCTCTCCATTTTTTTTTTCTAAGCTTCAAATGTTAGACAGTATTAAAAATAGTTTGCCAGTTTTGCCATCTGTTAGATGCTGTAAGGAGCTTCACTAAGAGGGGAACAAAAAATAAGTGTGTGCTTGTAAAGGCCTGTATGAGAAAGAAAGAGCAAGGGCCCTTGGCCAAGAATCCAAACAAAAATAAAAACTCCCCCTGAACTCTCCAGACTGTGTCTGTGTAAGGCAGGGAGGAATGTGGCAGACATTTTACTTTCACTGTCCAGAGCTCATCGTAGAGTCATAGAATTTTTTTGTGTGTAGGAAGGGAGCTTTAAAAGCCATCTAGTCCAACTCCCCTGCAATGAACACCTGTATGACACCTATAACTAGGTCAGGTTGCTCAGAGCCCTGTACAGCCTGACCTTAAATGCCTCAAGGTAAGGCTGCTCCACAGCCCCACTGGTTTGCACCTAACTTTGAACTGTGTGGTGTCTAGACATCATTCATTTCACCATGGTACCTAAATGAAATGTACAACAGGATTCATCTAACGTAACTGTCTACAGATGAGTTGTCTCATCTGTGTTGCCTGGCTAGTCACTGAGTCAGAATTATTGTCAGTAGAGGAAGAGGACCACATAATTCCAAAGGGAAAATAAGCCCACGTGTCTCCAAAATCCAGTTTAAGACTGAATGAATCATCCTCTGGAGATACCACCCTCCTCCCTAGTGCCTGTGGGGGAACTCACATGATTAGCTTGGAGTAGTCACCACTGACTTTTAGATGACTATGGTTTAGTTTTAGGTAGGGTGATTCCTATTGGTTTTCCTGCTTATATACATTGCCCTGAAATGAGAAATAGGACTCAGGCAGAACTGAGGCATGTGGCTATGTGATAAGTCATGGTTCCTATCCTTTATAACATTCCTGAACAGAATGCTATGGGAAAGGAGGTTTTTCTCTTTTTGGGAAAGAGATTTATTTTCTTTTTTTCTGTTTAGGAAAGAGAAAATGTTCATGATGCAATGGTATGATGCAGTCTTGGAGGTTCATTGAGAGGGACAGCATGGCAGAGGTGGGCTCTGTCACTACAATCTTATTAATTTTTTGAGGGTATGTAGGGAAAGCAAGTTACATTAAGGAGAACTTTTTGCAGTCTACTGACTATACTAAGAGATATATTGCCAATATTCAGTCTTTCAGCACTAACAACAGAATGCAACCAGGAAGTAGCAAGGCTGATTTTGAGCTAAAGCTTCTTAGTTTTTATAGTGGACATAGAAACATTTCAGCCTTTGACAAGTTAACCGAAATGTACATGCACTAGCTTCTATTAACAGAGAAAGGGCACATGATAGCTTCTAATGGAGTACTAAGCACAATTAACCCTGTAGCACTCTAATGCATTAGGCTCCAAATATTTTGTAAACTAGGTAATAAGGATGCTTTGGCATCAAATGTCCTTGCTAAATGTGAATGAAGCTAGGCTGCTTGTTTCAAAATTATTCACAAAAATAATGATGTCTGACATTCCAGCATGGTTCATAATATAAGGCTTTCAGATGTGTGATATTAGACAACACAGCAAGGAAAAGCAGTGAGAGGTGAAAGGCCAGTTGGTAGCTGTAGAATTTAATGACAAAGTTGCTAGAAACAAAATGGTTTCTTCTTGTTTGTGCTACCCTGAGCATGTGAGGAACGTATGCTGGGATGGTCTGCTTGTCCAAAACCTTAGGTATCACTAGCAGAAGGTTGTTAAACTTTTGCACGAGGATGGACTGCAGTAAACACCACTAGCTGGGGAAGACAGAGAGGTGAGGAAAGGGAAGAGAAAATGGCCTCCAGTATAACATTTTATGCCATTTCAAAAAAGCCTGTTTTGAAGCCATTTTTACTCTTTCAAATGCTTATGTACTCCTCACACGCTGTAACATGCTGGAGTCTGAAAGACACTGCTGTTCACTTTTGCTGCTTTACAAGAACATCCAGCTGCCTTGGGCTCACCAGAGTCGGCTTCAGTTGCAGAGCCAGCATTGGTCAAGAGTGCTGGCCAGGCTCTGGATGCACTACCTCACACCCTCCATTGCCCTCTGAGACCTGCCAGTCATAGGAAAATGACTGTGGTCCAGCAAATACATAGGAAGCCTCACTGAAGAGGCTACAAAGGGTTTTGGCATTGGAGGAACCCGTGAATGACTTGCCAAGAGAACCACGGGGACTGTCTTGCAGCAATTACGGATACAAAGATCTTTAACAGCCTTGAACTGATCATCAAGCCACTATTTTTCTGCTACATTTTGTTTTTAATCTGAATTCAGTTGCGTTAAAAATAGTGCAGCAAGCTTTGGAAAAAATCTGTTGGGTTTGCTGGAGTCTAGGCATTTATACCACAGTGCCTGTTGCTCTAATTAAAAAGAAAAGCTCACATGACAGAAAATATTCCCATGCGCTGACATTTCAATGCAACAACCGCAACACCAAAACACAGTCTTCTCTTTGTTCTCCTCTTCATGTGTCTGAGGCCAAGACGAACAAGAGCTGTGGATATCTGGGTGCGCTGCTCAATGGGTTCACATGGTAGACGCAAGGAAAAGTACATTTTTTCTGAGGAGGAGAGAGCTAATTACTCTGCTCGGCATCCAGAATGACTCAGTAAGCCAGTCAAATGGCTCCAGAATTCTTTACTTGCTTTGTGAAGGGGAAGAAATACCACTGAGTGATTTCCTTGACTAAGTCGGCAGTCATCAATTTTCCAGTTCATTCAGGCTCTGTACCCATTTGACTTTCCATCCTCGTTTCAAGTATGATGTTGATTAAGACACTGGAAACAGAAATCCTCTCAAGTCAAGCATTTTCTCAGAGCAACTCCTCACAACCAAGCAAGCAAAGCCACCACCCTCGGACATTTGGAAATGAGAGCCATGAAGCCACCCACCCACCTGGGAACATGGCCACTGTCTGGCTCTGCTCTCACCTCTTTAATCTCAAGGCTCAAAATCAAATGCTCCCCAGCAGTTTCTGTGTGGAAAAGAAGAAATATACATGTGTATCTGTATGTTTGGGTGTGATCTTCATGCTGATAGACTTCTAATGCAAAACAGTCAATAGGATTTTTTCTCTTAACAGCAGCCAAAGGGTTAATGACATTGTGAAGGAAAATAAGGCTGCAGAGCCACAGTTGGTGGCTTCCTCCAGTTTTTCAGGCTTCTCAGCTGGTAGACTGGGGGTTGGCTGCTCCACCCCATCTAGTGGCACTCTGGGATAGAGGAGAAATCTCTGTCTGCCACGGCGCTGTGAGGTCTCCTTATCTTCTGTGAAACATGGGCATCTCACTCCACAGTCTTCTCTTTTGGCTGGAACAGGCCTGGCTGTGCCTGAGGGGGACACAGATGTGTTTCTTTGCTGCATGAAGCCTTGGATGTGCAAGCGCAGCACAGAGGGATGTAAGTGACCAGGGAAGTGGTTTAGGAACTTTTATATATCTCTGGGAAAGAGCATCCTTTAGAAGCAGACAAATCCCGTAGCGCTGATTCCCCCAGGTGTGCATCCACGTTGCATAGGAACTGGTGAGACACTGATGAATTACACTGAAACCCCATTTTTCATTCAGCCTTGAGAACAAATGGCCTCTTTGAAGCTGCCCCATGCAGGGCACTGGCTCTGTGGCATTGCAAAGCCTTTGATCTCCCTCCTCCAGCAGCCTGACAGGTCTGTTCCCTCCACATTCACTGCTCTGCCTCCACCACTGGGCCTGTCCCATGTTCCTTGGCCAAGACACAGCCACCATCAAGCCTAAATCGTAGAATCATAGAATGGCCTGGGTTAAAAAGGACCACAATGCTCATCCAGTTTCAACCCCCCTGCTATGTGCAGGGTTGCCAACCACCAGACCAGGCTGCCCAGAGCCACATCCAGAAACATTCTCCTGGTGGATGCAGAAGCCACCCCTTGTGTTGTGGGCTCTGACATTGATAATCCAGCCCTGTTTGTCCCGTGGATTGCATCTGTTCAGTGCCACCAAACTCTCCTCCAGCTCTGACCACTGCAGCAGAGCACTAAACCACATCCCTTTGCCCCCCTCACTGTACCTCTCTGGACCTGATGACACACAAACCTACTTAGCTCAGCTCAGCACTTGCTGCAGAGCATTTCCCAATGCCCATCTGCAAAGTGTAGGCTCTGAAGGGGGGCGGCCAATCACTGGGGTATCCCTTCTTTTCCTCCAGTGCAGAGGGCAAACAATAACCCTAACCCCTAAAGTCAGCAGTGTGACCTAAGGTGGAAACATGAAATTCACTTCTAGTAATGGCTGCCACACTCCTATAGCATGGACAGCCCTGTTTCAGGGCTCTGTCAGACCCAGCAAGCCAGCTGCAAGTTGGAGCTGAGCCCTTTCAAACTCAGCAAGCCCTGCTCTAATGAAGCTCATACCTCATTACCGGCTCAGCATTGATTTAATGAGTTCCCTTTAGAAGTCTCCAATACCGCATTCCTCAGAAGATTAAGGGCTGCTTTTTGTCCTAGCAATGTTGTTACCGAGGAGGCATGAGGATCAGCGCTATGCCCTGCTTACCCCTGGGTGAACCCCATTTAAGCAGTGTGTTTACAGCAGGAATCCTTCCAAACACTGCACAGATGGAATTTCACATCTGACAAAAGAAACAGATAACATTTATCAGGCCAGAAAAGAAAGAATAATACTTAACGCTGGCTGGGTTTGCAGTTACTTGCCCACGAGCTTTGGCCTCTCCTGTGTTTTCAGTGACAGAAGTACTCTCCAGAGAAAGGCTCTGAGAAACGCTCTTGTTTATAAACTCATAGCAGTGGAAATGACAGCCAGTGTGATTGACTGACACCTCTGGAAGTGTGTTCTCACAGCACCAGCCTCCCCAGGGCCCTCTTTCCAATGGTGGTTCCACGCATTGAGACTGCGGGGGTCCCCCAGGCAGAGATGGGGGGACTGCAGGGGCTGCTAGCTCTGCCTTTGTCTGGATACACTGATACAGGAGAGAGAAGGGATGGGGAAGGGCATCTTTGCTGTTTCTTTTTAAAAGAGAAACAAACAGCACAGATGTGTGAAAGGGACTCCAAGCAGGAGCAGCAGGGATCAGGACTGGAATTCTGCAAGTCAGAGCTGAGTTGCTCGTGAGCCTCTTGGTGGCTTTTGCTTTGTTGCATGAAAGGCATTTGCTTTGTGGCCAAGGAACTGTCAACAGAAAGAAGGAAAAGAGGACGGACTTACAGGAATGCCAAAGCATTTTTCTGTCTACAAGCCGTGGGCTCTCTCCTGAATGGTGTGAGCTCCCTCCTTCAGCCAGAACACACTTCCCCCACAACTTCCCCCGCGCCGTGACGCTTGGCTAAGCCAGGTGGGGAACGGGAGCTCAAGATCCTATTAACATCTATCGATTCTAACACACGGCTTCACAAGTGCAGCCGGGGCTCCCGCACCGCTGCCGCACAGCAACACCCGGCACCTGCCTGCCCTGTAACTTCTCCCTAGGAGAACTCACCCCCTCGGATAGGCAATCCCATAAGCTCCGTGCCCTCCAGCATCTCTCTGCAGGCAAAACTTTGCAAACTATCTGGAGGCTGCTCTCGGAGAGTGGCCCCGCACTTCTGCCAAGATCCTGCCAGCCGCACCGGGTGCTCACGAGCTGCCGGCTGCCCCTTCCCCTTTAAATAAAGATCAGAAGCCTCTCCATATCCCCCTCCCTTTCAACAGAGGCTGAATGCACCACGCGTCCGACAGCGCACACACCGCTGCGTCCGGAGCCGCCGCTCTGTGAAAAAACATCGAAAGTACCTTTTGAATTCTTCCATCAATATCCAAATAAATACACTTGGGCCGGTAAGTTGAAGAGGCAGATCCCATCTTGCTACAGTTGAGCTTTTACCGGGCTTCCCAGCGGAGCAGAAAACAAGGCTTATCCCACCAGGCTGAGCCACCGCTGCCTGGCAGCTCGGTGTCCCCGCTCCGCCGTGTCCCACGACACTCTCATTCTGGGAAGGTCCCTCCTCTAACGTGCACGCGTTGTTTGTGCCCGTCTCCCCGCCACCTCCTTCCCGTGGTGCTCCCGGCCGCATCCAGATGCCGTGGGCAGGAGGGGACGCGGCTCCAGATGCGTCCATTCCCATGGCAACAGCCTTTCTTGGCATTCCCGTGGCACACGCCGAGCCGAACTGCACTTATTGATGGGGAATTAAGGGGGAGTGGGGGTGGATGGGTGGGGGGGCACTTCCTCCATCGGGGGTGCTGAGAGATGTCATTCATTTGTGTGTTGAAACAGGACCATCATTGCCAATTAGTGCTGATACTTCGGCACGGGCTGTGAGCACAGTGTGGCTGAGAGCTGCTTCTTCTGATTCCATCACCATGTAGGGTACATCACCCTGTAGGGCTGTAGAACATCCCACTGGCTATCCCATGTCCTACATTCTATCAGATATCCCATTAACTATCATACAAACTATGTCATTGATTATCCCATTGGTTACTCCATTGGATCTTTTATCAGCCGCTCTCTCCTTTCCTGTTTCCTCTGTTTTGCTTCTCTTGGGATATTTTTTGCCACCACAGGTCAGGGCTGCTAAAGACTGAACTGCTGGTTACAGCAGCACAAGCTCCTCCATGTTGTCTATGGCAGAAGCTGACTTCTTCAGTTCAGCTTTAAATCTTTTCCGTATGCCTACAGAAAGCGTAGGACTTTCTGTGTATGGAAATTGTTACTTGCTTCTTTGCACATTTCTTTTATATGTTGTCAGGTTTCCAGAGGACCAGGTCTCTTCCAACCTCAAGTGGTTGCATGAAGAGCACTCCCAGGCCATGGGTGATTCTTCCACTTCATGAACGCTCTCTGCTTTCCACTTCCCCCTCTTCATTTCCCAGTCCCATCTCCGTATCTCCCATCTCCCAGCTCTCTGTTCCAAAACCTTCATTTAAAGTATTTCCATGGATCTAAGAGTCCCCAGGTGCCTTGCAATCTTATCTTTGGCCCAGCTGTATATTGTGTGAAGGATGAGATGCATGCACATATGCACAAACCCTAGCCAGCCACTAATGGCAGATGCAGGCAGCATGCTGGAGCCCTGCTGCAGAGCTTCTGGGAAAGCCCAGCTATAAAATCCGTGTTTTCATAAGGTTGTGGAAGGAATCAGCAGATCCGACTGGAACCTTCAATAGCTGATGGGGAAAATGTAAATGAAATTAACTGTGTCTGGAGTCACTTGCTACATCATTTAGAGGGCTGAGAGCCAAGAAGTGGAAAAGCAAATTCCCTCTACTGGACAAGGCTGGCTCATGCTCTTGGCAAGGAAGTCTGAATGGGGGACCACAGCTCGTACTCCCAAACAGGAGATAAGCAACCCAGGGCTCTACTGGATGAAATCTGCCTGGGGTTTTACACAGCATGGGAAAGTAAAGTATCCTCAGATGCATATTCTGGGTTGCTGCCATCTGAATAGCTCAGTGCCGCTCAGTACTCAGTGCATATCAGCGCTTTCCATTTCTCTGACAAGCAGAGCTCAGACATGCAGAAGTTTTATGACAACCCCAGGATTAATAAAAGGCTGTTGACATTGGCACCAGCCTCGTGCATGCATAGGATGGGGGTCTGGGGAAAGGAGGTCTGTATGCTTCTAGGTGAAAGAGATGACATGGGCAGAGACAGAAGGACAGACATCCACCTGTACTGGAAGGGATCTGATGGCTGGGACTGCTTAGCAGGCTGGATGTGTTGACAAACTGAGGGCACTGGGTGGGAGATGGTTCCTTAGCTGTGGTACACCAGCATCCCATAACAAATGCCTGGATGACTATCTGCGCTACCCATTGTAGGGTACCTGCTTTAGCAGAGGGTTTGGACTCAATGACCTCGTGAGGCCCCTTCCAACCCCTGTGATTCTGTGAAAGGCACAACCACATGAACCTCTGGTGGGTCTTTGAACAACTCTTTGCAGCACATAATAGATTAAACACCCTAATTTAAACACGACTTTTTAAATTATGCATCTTCACAGGTAACAAGGTAATATCTCAGATACACATGTAACAGTTTCTCACATATTCTCTCATATCTTTTCCTGCTTGCACAGAGCTTTCAGTGCAGTTTCCTCTAATGGGCAGAAGTCCATTGTATTTTCTCCATACAAGAGATTAAATGTCTTATCTTTTAGTGTGGGAGGCCAGAACAGAACCACAGATACAGCGCGAAAAAGATGACAAAAGCTTGATGGGCCCAGGCAGTGCTGAAAATGTTCTGACCTGCTATAGCAGAAAGCTGTATGAAATAAGGACATTTTAAACACTTTTGCAGTTTCTGAAACTAGATTGAGTTCAGTGACGCCATTCCCTGGGAGCGTTACCTAGACAATCACCCATTATACAGCAGCCCTCTGTTAGCATCCTCAACATTGCTGAAAGCCACGGGTCATGACCAAAGCAAGTCAGAAGATTAGTTGAGAAATCATTAGTGTCTACTTTCAAAGAACACATTTCTGATCTTTCTTTTGACTCATCTCCGGTGTTTTGAATTTGCTTGTTCATCCCGGTCGTGTACGTGAGCTTTCCTCTCTACAAGTTTGAAAGCCAGAGATGTTCACCGAGGGACAAAATTGAACTGGAACTTTCACACCATAATAAGGCTCCGGTTCCTGAGGAAAACGGTAAATAGCATACAACTGATGGTACGGTCATGAGAAAGGGCAGTGCTGACGTATTATAGTATTAGAGAAAATGAAATGGAAGCATCTTATGGAGTGGATGGCAGGCCTTGCATGAAAGCAGTTGTATTTTGGTTAGTATATTTCACTATCCTTTCACTCTGCTCCATTTGGTTGTGTCCCATGCAGCTTCCTCCTCAGTTTGCACCACAGTGCTGTGTCTCATCCCATGCTCCCTCCTCTTTCTGAGCCCCTGATCAGGGTTTGCCAAGGGCTACCACTGAATAACAAGAGCAACTTTTCCTTTTCTGCACAGTGGCATTGGTTATTGGTACTCTGCCAGTACCAGTCAGGGATCATCGGCAGTCTACTGCCATCCCTGCTGGCTTCTATAGGGAAACTTCTCACCAGAGAGGCTTCATTAGTGGCTGGATCTTCTGCAACACAGATAGGATTCTGTCCTAGCTTTTCACCCTCTCCCCTTTCCCTCCTCTCTTTATCCTTCTCCTTCGAGCATTTTTCACCAGATTCACTTTGGATTTTTCTTAATCTTTGATTTTAAATCCTTATCCTCCCATCTTCAGCCACTTCCGCACAATCGAGACATTGAATGGGAAGCTTTCTTCCTCCCTCATTCCCTCCCTCTGCCCAAGCATTTGATGAAAACACACTGCTGGCTGTCAGTCACTGTCTCAAGAGAGACACGAACCTCTCATAGGCAGCAAGTAAGTTTTCTGACAAGAAACTGAGAAGAAATTTTCTGGGCGTACAGAAAAATATCAAAAACCCAGCAACCCTCCATTAAAAAGGGAACAAAGTTGTGGCTGCTTCTAAGAAGTCAGCTTGGTTTGCCTGTACATGGCTGTGTACAGGTGCGCCTGGGTGTCTCACATGTCTGGGTGAGATGTGTGCCGGTTACTATCAATTAACTATTGCTACAGACAGCTGGCAAAAGCTGCCCCATTTTTCAAGAAGCACAAGAAAGAAAAGCCTGGCTATTATAGGCCTGTCAGTCCCCCTTCAGTGCCTGTTAAAATTATGGAGAAGATAATTCTGGGAGTTATTGAAAAACACTTGAAAGACAATGCAGTCATTAGTCATAGCCAACACAGGTTCACAAGGGGAAAGTCCTGTTTAATGAACTTAATTTCCTTTTACGACGGGGTTACTCACCTACCTGAACAATGGAAGCCAGTTGGTGTAATCTTTCGGTATTTCAGCAGTGCTCTTGATACTGTTTCTCACAATGCTGCCCTCTGGTGCTACAAGGAGGGCCCGAGGGAACGGCATGGAGCTGGGCCAGGGGAGGGGCAGCTGGGGGTCAGGGAAAGGGGCTGCACCACAGGGCGGTGGGCACGGCCCCCAGTGCTGGAGTTCATAGGGCGTCTGGACAGTGCTACCAGACACAGGGTTTGATTATTACCACCTCAACAGAACTGCCCGCTCTTCTCACAGCTGCTCTGTGTGCATCTGCGCTGTGCTTCATTTGGCAGTTACCCGAGAGTTGGCCAGCTTCAGCAACTGGCTCACTTGGTGCTGTAAATGTTGCTGAATGTAAGCTCAGCCGAGCCCTCCAGAGACACAAAATCCATCACCACGTATCACTGTGTGAAAACTTTCTGCCTCTGGCATCCATGCCCAGCCACTGCTATCCAGCACCTCCCCACGGGAGGCATCACCTGCTGGAAGAAGCTGAAGTACCTGAAGGGCAGAGGTGGAAGAGGCTGCACACTCCACACAGACCCAGGATTCGATTCTCATTGAACTGAATGTTCATGAGGGGATTTTTTGGGCAAGCTTGTTTGAAAACAGCCTCACGTTACAGAATAGGAAGACTGCTGGAAAGTCATGCAGAGCTGGAGTGCTTACTGCATCCTTTTTGTTTGGCATAAAAAATAGGAGGAATAGTGATACAGTTGATCATAGGGTTGTTTGTTGTTGTTTTCTCAGCAGCACGCATTTACACGGGCAATTTCAACTGCGCCTGGAAAACAGAGACAGCAGAAACAACACAGAAGGGATGCGTAGGTGAAGGTACTGGGGCTGCTAGTCGTTCATTTGATCTGCTTTTATGGGTCTGGGAATTCTGAAACAAAACAGCGTATAGGAACCAGGCTGTGCTGAGGGATAACATTTCCTTTCTGGTGACAGACAGGAATGAGATTTAGATATCGATTTGACAGATGCATTATTCTATTAGCGGATTTCAAGCAGGCAAACGCAGGAGATTTCTTTTTCCCTGCTACTGAACAGCTTAAATCAGCCTTCCTACAGAGAGGTCTCACTTCAAATAACAGTGCTGGGAAAATCATCCTGAGAATGAGACATGTCAGCTTTGTTCCAGGCGGTCAAGGGGTTTAATAGATCCACCACTGATAGGTGCTTTGCTGGAGAGGGATTTCATCCCCCTCAAGTCATTGTGGACTGAAATTTGGAGCCTGGATCAGAGTCCCCATAATCTGCCTGACAATGGAGCATATGAGAAGTCAGACTGTCAGCCAGCTCTAGCACAGGTATCAGTCGGTAAAGCACAACATTCTTGGAGCAACGGCCGCCCAGCACAGAAGACCCTGCACATCACTTTCTTCTATTGTGGACAGAGAACATGCACTTGATAAGCTTTAGAGAGCTCTCCTATTCTCCTGTTAGATGCTTTGTTCCTTTCACATAACTTGAAAGCTGCAGCCAGAGGAGAAGGAGAAGAAGCTTTACAAAGACTCCCAGTAGTGACAGCTAAGTTGCACCCCTCCATTACACAGTTATTAGCCCCATGCACCAGTGGAAAACCAAACATGCAGATTCTGTCACAGAATGACACGATGTTCAGATGTTTCCTACCAGATGATAGGAGTGATTTAATAATAGCTTCAGAACCTGCTGTACTTATTAAGCTAAAGTCTCACGTGGCCTGCAGCAAATTGAATGACTCAGACTCAAATATAATATGCCGTCCTCTGCAGCAGAAATAACAGCATTGTGTTTGACAGAGGAGGCAGAAGAAACCCACTTCTTTAAGTTCATCCTGGACGTTATTGGCTGCTCTGTGCAGTACGTGCCAGCTACCCTTCGTATCACAGAAACAAAATGGTTCATTCAGTAGTTATTGACATTCAGTAGTTATTGACCATCTCCTGGGAAGTGAAGCCCAGCTCCCTTTCAGCTTGATCCCTATTTGTGCTGTAACTCATGTATATATATACACAAATGTAGCTGCGACCCTCTTGATTTAGCACATGAACTCAGGCTGCTGCTTTGAGTTCTGACCTCAATGAGCTGCTGCTGCTTTCCGAATAACCTGAGAAATTCTGGCCACCTGTTAAGGATTTGGGTACCAGATAAACTTCAAAACTACAGTGTCTGAGATGGCGAGGACATAAATAAGATCACTGGATTCTTCAAATGTTTTCTCCTGAGTTAAGTAAAAGGAGATTAACATCCTAGAAAGGATGACTGAAGGAAATACATCCTCACTGCAGCCTGTGGGTACAACTGCTAAAGCACTATGTTAGAAAAGGTGGACAACTTACTGTAGCTCCACTCTGCTGTACTTCATCTGTCCAATACGATCTCCCTAAGGTTCTGCCTTCTGAGAACCTTTCTCAGAAGCAAACAAACAAATTAATGCTGTCACAGATCGTAGATCGCGAAAAAAACCCACCCAACACGACTTCCTAAGAAACATTAAATCTGCACCTCACAGCCTTGGGAGAAACCCTATGAACTCAGAGCCAGGTTTATGCAAGGAATTGGTCTCTGGGGGTAAGGAAAAATGACACATAAGATTTAGTTCATTTTCTTTTAAAGGCACACTAGGTACGTGATTAGAACTGGAGAAATGTGATGGTAAATAAACACAAATAACACAGGCAGGAGGATTCTTTGACATTTATTTTTGAAGCAAGACTCGCATAACCACGGCAACCTGAAGATGATGGAAGAAATTCAGGCTGGGCTCCATGGGGACATGCCCACACCTTATCCAAAATGGATGTCCAAGATACTGTGACATGCAGAGATACCTATTTCTTTACCATGAGAGTGGTGAGGTGCTGGCAAAGGCTGCTTGGAGAGGTGGTGGATGCCCCATCCCTGGAGGTGTTCAAGGCCAGGTTGGATGGGACCCTGAGCAGCCTGTTCTGTGGAGGTTGGTGGCCCAGCCTGTGGTGGGGGGGTTGGAGATTCATGATCCTTGAGGTCCCTTCCAACACAGGCCATTCTGTGATAACTCTCCAGGAAAATAATGAATTGAATGCTGCACTCAAGCACAGAACCTACTAGTTCAGTGCAGCATCGAGGGAGACTTTCAACACTTATCTGTTCAGTACACACCTGAGTAAGGATGGCAGTCACATTCCTAAGATTGCATGAGAGAGAATGTAGTTCAAGGTTACCAGTGCCCCACAGCACTGAGATGCAAAGCTCCTAGGAAAAGAAATGGAGCTCTGTGCCTGCAGTCACCTTGCAGGAACAACAGTCTGTGAGTGGAGGAACAGTCTGTACTACAGCACAGAATTATAGAACCACCAAGACTGGAAAAGACCTAAAAGATCATCCAGTCCAACCGTTCACCTATTACTGATAGCTCCCACTATATAGACCGCATGTCCCTCAACAGAACATCCAGTCTTTCCTTGAACACCCTCAGGGTCGGTGACTCCACCACTGCTTACTCCATTCCAGTGCCTGACCACCCTTTCCAAGAAGTAATACTTCCTAATGTCTAGCTTGAAATGCCGTAGCTTGAAACCATTCCCTCTGGTCCTATCACTAATGTCAAGAGAGAAGAGGCCAACCCCCAGCTCACTACAAACCCCCTTCAGGAAGTTATAGAGAGCTATAAGGTCTCCCCTGAGCCTCCTCTTCTCCAGGCTGAACAATCCCAGCTCCCTCAGCCGCTCCTCATAAGGCCTGTGCTCCAGACCCCTCACCAGCTTCATAGCCCTCCTTTGAACACGTTCCAGGGCCTCGATGTCAGTGAGGGGCCCAAAACTGGACACAGTACTCGAGGTGCACTGTTAGTTTAGCAAAGAATAAAAAAAAAAAAATAATAAAAATAAAAATAAAAATGGATTTACTGGGAGCAGAAAACTCAGCAATAAGAACAGCCTATCAGATAAACTTCAAGCCTAGAAGAAATAATCGCATGATCTAATCTAACCTCCCATATGATATGCAGGCCATGAGACTTCAGTCCAACCAGAGAGTACCGCCATCACTGAATCAAGGCCTAATAATTTCATCAGACTGTGAACAATCTTTCTCAACTGAATTCTGTATGAAGAACAGTCCGCCTCCAACTGCTCTAAATGTACTCTGATTTCTTTTATACCCCATTACGCCTACATAACCTAGAGCAGTGCTTTTCATGCACGCAACTCCACTCATCCATCACTGGAGAAACCCATCAGCAGCAACTGAATGGATTCCCAAGTGTAAATGCTGCAAGTCTGAGGTAGTGTGACAGTGGCATGAACACAAATGAAGGATTCTCATTGCTATTCTAAGGATATTATCAAGAAACACACGCAGTAACTTCGAGAACTGGGTGGCAAAATCCCTTCTGGAATTTTGAAGCTGGCAGAATATATGGGAACAAATGTATCATCTTAGCACATGGAGTAGGCCAGCAATTTATCTTAAAGGTGAAAGAAATCTCAAAGGGATCTGTGAATATAACACACCTTCCTCACTAGCTATTGACAAAGTCTCCAATCGATCTGTGAATATCACTTCCTCACTAGCCCTGTTATCATTCTCCCACCCTATAAACCCTCCCTATGCACAGTGAGACAAACCTCCACTGCCACATCTCCAACAACCACCAGCTCACGAAGGTGCAGCTATGCTGGTGGAGGATCCCACTCCAGATCAGGCAGAAGAGAAACTTCCCCTGAGTCTCCCTTCTTACACAAAAAGGCCCAAGCTATTATTTGTCTGTTCCAAGAGTTGAGTGTTCTCCTTCCCTACAAGACAAAAAGGAGGTGGCAGAACCTACCCATCTAATGCAGCTGACCACAAACATGATGTTGTACAACCCACAATCCCATTATGAAAATAAATAATTACCTGTTTGAGTTGAGCAGGGTATTGTTTTCAAAACAAAAGGTTCTGGTTTGTACTCTTAACGAACTTTCTCCATGACCCTCACAAGAGACAGAAGTGCTAAGGAGAGATGCCTATCCTCCAAAACAATACATGGAGTATTCCTTCATGGAGACGTAATAGATGAAGTAATGACCATTTCACATTTTAAAGCAGAACACGTTTTTATTCAACACAGAAGTTATGTAGATAAAATTGAGAATAACCAGCATTAAAAAAACCCCACAAAACCAAACCCTTCAGTCCTACTCAAATTCAGTTCTACCTATTGATCACTCATGTTCCTATGTACAACATTTCGTCAGTTTTGTTCATTTCCAGATAAATGAATATTAACACCCAGTACTTACAAAACAGTTTGCTCACAGTTTGGGGGGACCCTTGGGGTTGTTACAAAAGAGCAGCCATCTTCATCTTATCATCCAACACATTCACTGCTGGGGGGGAATTGAAACACTGCTCGTTAAGCAAGGAAAGAGCCACCAAAGCAGCGAGAGTCCCAATTCCCTCCTGTGATCAATGGGAGGAAAGAATCAGCCCAGCACCTCCAATATTGTCATAATACCACATCCAAGTCACTTCGGTACAAAAGCTATTCAAATAAATAAATAAATAGCAGCAGCCCCATCAATTAAAACATAAAATCCACAGTTCTACATCTTTACAACGTGTAACTGTTCAATACAACTGAAAGCATTTTAACCTAAGACTTCAGCCCGTGGGGAACAACCCCTCAAAATCTGAGTGCAGCAGAGTTTAAGAGTTTCAATCATTTTGATAAATTAGCAACATGGATGATTTAGTCCTCCTGAGGGAAAGGATGGGCATCTTCAGCTGAAGAAGTCCTCCATCCCTCCTTTCTCACACAGGTCTGGAAAGTGATGCCAGCACAGCTCTTTTGGGGTTGCGATGTTATTTTTCCTCACAAATGATTCCTCGGGTCTGCAGCAGAATTCTGCTATGTTTAACTACAGCCTCAGGCCCAACTGCAGCATGTGTTTGTGAGGGCAGGTTGAGCATCCCCCACTGGCCTCAAAAGCTTTACACAAAAGGCGTGCAGCTGACTATTCCACCAGGGAACTACAGCTTCCAAGACTGTGTAGAGCATTCACCTGCAAGGAGTCTGGCACCTGCCCTTTGTGGGGCCAAGATCTTCTCTGTTCCTCTGTTCAGCACAGTTAAAAATGAACCCAATGTTCAAGTCAAGCAGAAAGCATACACTGAACCAAACCAGGGAGGTAACTCATCAGAGACTGAAAAATGACAAAACTGCCCTGGATATCAAGCACTGTGCCAATGCATGGAACAGCATACCAGTGGCTGATGAGACGTTTCTTTACACTCGCAGGGCTACTTCAGAGTGCTGTTTTGTTAATCAAGTATAAAGATCACTGCATTGTTTTGCAAAACTCAGAGCACAGTTCAGAACAAGACACGTCCCTACGGCTTTAATAAATACAGTTATCAACAATACACAGCTTAAATTACCCAACCTTCACGATCTGAGCATAAACACCTCAGACAATAAAAAATCCTTTATACTTTGTATGTCTTTAAGAAAAAAAGAAAGATCACAGAAACATCTGTTTTGCTAAGGAGATACCTGGATGAAGAAATGATATGTTTAGAAGACACTGAATTGTCTGTTTGCTGGGTAACACTTGTTACCAAAATGTTTTCTTACAACCTCCTACCTAGGCAATATTTCTTTTCTTACATACATATTTTGGCTCTGAGTCTGAAATTCAAAGCCACTTTAAACTAGCCACGTGAAAGAGATTTCTGGTTATTAAGGCCTTGATCTGTCAAAGACTTCCCAGTATAAATGACACCACTGAAATAAGCAAGCACCCAACAGAGATCATCGTGACACCAAACACTACAGCAGCTCCTTTTTTCAATCCAGTAATTCAAAGGTACGGCAGCACACAGTTCTCTGCCACCTCAAAAGGAACAATCTCTCATTTCAACCCAGCCTAGAGAAGCAGCACAATAATGATGTGAAATTTCCACAGTCATTTTACATTACAATGCCCTGAAAATGATTCGAGCCCCGCACTGGAAATTCTGACTCATAATCTATTTTTTGTTTCTTGGGACTCATTTTTTGCACAATCCTAACTTGGAGAACAGCATCCACCCAAACAGTTTGTGAAAACTGCTAATTACGGTACACTGCAACTATAAACTCTATTTCATCACTTACCAAAAGGTTGGATGTTGTCCTTGGGATTAGAATTCGTGCTGTAGTAAAGACTAATAATATGATGAGGTTAACATTGTCTGAGCAGCTTCAAAACACTAATAGCAGTGTATATTAATAACCTGATGGCACTATTCTCTACCAAGCGATGCCCTCAGTCACAGTGATGCACAAGATGACATAAGGGATACTTTGCTCACCAGCAAGGGGACATTTCATTGCTAGGTTGTCTGTTACGATTTCCACCTCCTTCTGCTCCACTTTCAACTTGTTTTTAGAAAATACACAGTACAACATTTTCATTAAAAACTTCCTATCAAAAGAAATAAAAAAGGCACTTGGTATTTCTCTTTGGCTCAGTTGAGGCGGTCCTGCTCAAAGCTTCCCAAAGTTCCTGTCCCTTCATCTGATGAATAGTTGCCATCCTGAGGTACTTATTCATGTGCAAAAATAAGAGCTTCAGGGATTTACCAGTTGCATTTCTCAAATTGCTTCCAGTAAACGTGCAAAATTCTTCACCGAACAGAACCTCTAACGTATAGAGTGACACGTTCCATTAAGGGTTTTTTCAGGGAAGAGCTCTGGTCACTTACGCAGTCCTTGTTCCAAATCTGGTCTCTCAACTCAGTGTTCCTTAAACCTGGCAAAGAACAGCAATCAGGCAGGAAAAGTTTAGGTGTGAGATATAAACAACCACTAACTTCAAAATGCAGGATCCTCGTTCCTTGCTATGTATTTTTTTCCCCCGCTGTGCTATTTCATTGCTCCAAAACAGCCTATCGCCAAATTTAGATTTTACTTAGACAAGTGTAACCCCATTAATTCACTGGATTTTCCTTTCTCAATTCACAACACTGTAATTCCAGTCACTTTTTCCTTTAAGGAGACCTTTTAGATAAAGCTACATTTGAAACTACCAAACAACATGGAGCAAGAAGGTACCTGACTGCTCATTCCCCACCTGCGCACTCCATGATGAAAACCAGAGTTGTCTACACTCAGGTATTAGGGGGCAATATCTTTGTTACCTGCTTTTAAATGGCTGTTTAAAAGCAACAGTTGTATGTAACACTTACAGGGTATGATCTGCATTACACCGAAGTTCCTTCTGAATGAGATGGAGTAAGAACTGTAAAAAGAGACACAATATCTGCGTTACTATCCATGCAGATACACCAACAGAGTTTCAGAACAAGCTGCACACTGCTATTCAGAGTTCTCTATTTGAAACATTACTCTGTAATGCTGAAACCATTAAGAAAAAGGCAGATGCTTAATCAGTGTTTGGAAAACGTGTTTTCACAGTGAACATGAAAAATAATTTCTTCTTTGCAATTGAGACATCAATTTCTGTGCATAAAACAAAACACTTTTCCAGTTGCTTTACCAGCAGACATATAAGAAACCAGCAGAGGGAACCCAAGACTTTAAGAAGAAAACACAAATGGAAATGTTGGAGTTTAAAATTATCTTAGCTGCTATTCTGAAAACAAGCTTGTGTGGAAAAGCTCTTATCACACAGTGATGAGCAATGTCAGCCATATTTATTTGCATATGCAGTATCAGGGCTTTCAAATGCATTTTAAAAGGTGAACTAACTGTGGCAGCCACCAGGAAAGTGATTCTACAAACAACGTTTGAGAATTCCCACATCCATTAAAGAGAGGATGAGAACTTCTAGGGTTCCACACTCTTATAGATTTCCTTACCCTGTCTCACTGTTGTAAAAGGTTTCTTCTTCAGTACTATAAGTACTGGTCATTTTTTGTTTAGCCCAGCACAGCAATTTTAGGGCCCATCTGGAGAATGTGATGTAGTAACTTTAAACAGTTTCATGATCGTGGTGATTTTGGTGGCACAGCAACGTAGACAAATAGTTGTTTCTGCTTCAGTAAGCCAGTTTTAAAGAAAACAGAAGTAATTCTTCTGTGAGTGGAATCTAAGGCATCTTCTAGCTTTAAATAGGAAGGTTCACTTAGAATTTTGCTTGCTGCAATCTGCTCAGCCAGCAATTAACAGATGTGTAACTGTTCACAAATTGAAGTGCGTCAGAACTAATTTGCACTTCTGATTACAATTAAATGAAAATTTCAACACAAGCTACTTTGCTCTTTTATTGAAAATCACCCATACAACTGGATGTTTCTTAGACAACAAAGCACTGCATTTGCAAAAGGAAAACATGCATTTTAAGATAAACAGTTTAGCATAAAGGAAATACACAACAGCCAACACGTATTTCTAGACTTACTAGCAAGGCACACCCATCTGCCACCATGAGCATGTAGAACACATTGTTCCAACCAGATGGTGAAATGAGACCAGCCAAGAGAGGCCCCAAAGCCGCACCTAAAATATAGTATTGGTAATGTCAGAATGATGCAATGCAAGTTTTATTATGCTGAACAATCACTGTTCTGAGTCAGATTATCAATTTCTCAACTTAGTTAACTCAGTATTACCTTAGGTATTAAAACACCCCAGAAAGCTCAGAATGTAACTGGCATAGCTGCAAGCCAACAGGGAACCTAACACAGGGGAAGCTGGGACTAGAAGTCAGATAAATGTCATTTTTGGCTAAAAATATGCCTATCCCACATCAAGACAAATCCCATTCAATTCTCCCTTCTACATACCAGTGCAGAGGTCATGAGCAATCACTGACCTTAGAAAGAGCCTCATGACATCTACTGTTTTTTTTTTTTACTTCACCCTCTTCCACCTTCCCTCAGATGTGGGAACATTAGTGATGCTAAACACTAAGATCGTTCTTCCTCTCAATTGCAAAACTATACCCAGCTTTGACAAAACCTGAACCAGAAAGAGCATAGTTTCTCAAAGATCTTTTGTTTTAAGCTACAATGGCCAAGCTCTGCTTACCTACAGATCCTGTTCCATCGATGATTGCTGTCACTGTGGACAAGGCTCTTGCGTTTCCTTTCAGGCTTTTATGGGTACCCTAAAGTGACAAATACTGCTTAGAAGCATCCTGAGTTGAACTCAGAAGTTTCTATACTAGTATCTAGTCTACAATTCTCCATGCTAGATGTACACTGCGAAGCTGGACTCCCACTTAGTACCTTAAGAAACCAGTGCCTTTGAAAGCAACCTTCAAAAATCTTCGCTAATGAAAGGTACCAGAGTCAATGGTCTCAGGTGGCATTCATGACCAACAGCCCTTAGCCAACTGGAAGTTCAAATAGTAGCATAGACATATGCTACCAGGCATAGCTTTCTACACTAATGAGAATTAAGTCTCCAGCTTTTCTCTCACATAAATATAGCCCTTTCCTTCATTCAAAGGTGCAAACCATAGAGAAGGGCAGAGTGAAGTGTGTACAGAGACTTGGCTTTGCATGCAACTTTTACGTCCACTTCGGGCCATCATCTACAAGACTTGGTTAATCCTCTTACTACAGAAGAGTAATTTAGAAATCTCACAGACTATTCCATACTAATGTATGAACTCTAAAACAATCTCAATGTCTGAGTTTAACACAGCTTAAACATCTCCTCATCACCTTGCTGTAGGACAGTGCAATCCCTTCTGGTAACCCTGCACAAATCAAACGGCTTTCTCTGGAAGTCAAAGCTGCTAAGGTGGAAGCAGAGGGGAAACCAGACTCACCAAGTCAGCGGATACAGCAGTGGTAATCAGTGCATAAGGGCCATTCACCAGGGCACCACTGATAAGCAGCATCACTATTACAAGTTGGATAAAAACAGAAAACATGAGTTGCCGAAAAGACTCAACAGCAAATAGACATGAACATATTCAGCCTGTATGAGTGAAGTTGCTTTCAAAAGCACTACAAGTAGTCTTTAAACATTTCTGGTATTTGTCACAGGGAATATATTAATGCCTGTGCTGACAGAAAACTTAATAGCGAAGACTAATGATATTACCTAAGTCACTGTTAGCTCAACTATCTGTTAGTTGACACGAGCTAACAATTTGTTAACTGAATCCCCATTACATATCTCACACCACCAATTACTTAGTTGGTATTCTTGTCTTTATTACACAAAAAGCCTGCAAGGCGCGGTCTAAGAAGTTTCATTCCATACTTCTTCCTCTCAAGGAAAAAAATAATAAGAAAAATAAGAGCAAAGCAGAGCAAAGGATCATAAATGAAAAGTTCATACGAAGTGAGGCATGCAATAATTCAGAAATACTCACCTACAGTAGCCTCGAGGCCCATTTTACTGACTGTACTGAACATGTACAACTGCAAAAATGAAAACAACACACTTGCTATAATACCAACATCTGCTCCGATACCAAGATCCCCACTTCCCCCATCTTAACTAAAAATATCTTAGGCATTAGGTGAAAGGCAGTTCTGGCATCTGAGGTTTAAAATAACCCTTTTAGATCATAGCAGGATGGTTGCTTGATGGAACAGATGAGGGAGATGATAAGGGCTACCCTCCTATTTCCTCATGTGTCTTGTCAGAAGAAAGGGCTATGTGATGGGACCACTCAACTTCTCAGCACTCAACAGCTGCCAGATTTTAGTTAGAGCACAGTAATTTCAGTCTTTGAGCAACTAGAATTCTGGCTATGAACCACATATCAATTTTAAAGAGTGATAAACTATACAAGGTTTTCAATGTCCAACTTAGCTCTCTGCTCAGTACTTCTACTGCTGCTTTTCTTCATGTGATGTAAGGGACAAGAAATTATTACACTGGTAGGATTGCTTAGTAAAGGCAGTCCAAATCTACACTTCCTCACATGCCCAACTTCTTTCGCTTTTAACCTGATCTGAATTCTATGTCTAACTTAGAAGATGCTGCTTGCAGAACTTCCTAAGGAGCGCTGTCAAAGTCTCAGCCACAGCTGTAAAAGAAGGGCAAATTCTTACTGTGGGAGCTGCAAGCAATAACATCATTCCACAGGTCGATGCCCTCTTCTCTAGTCTGTCTGAAATCAGGCCTGCCAAAATTCCACCTGAAAGAAGAGACAGGTATGTAAGGAGAACACTGAGTATGTTTTACCCAAAAGGCATCAGTTAGACTTAATGAAACTCAACTAAGATTAAAACAATATACGACTTTTAATGCAGTTAGACATGGCAACACAGATTATAGAACTGATGACATAATTGGCACTTGGTGATACCCTTATAGCCTACCCAGTTTTGACCTGGAAGGTAACTGACTTATTGGTTATACCAACTGATTTCCAAGATGGCAGGGATAAGGGTGGAACAGAGACAGAAGAAAAGCTTAGAAACAGTTTTGCTGCTTTCAAACACAAAATGCCTTTGCAACAGGTGTCACATGATTTCAACCTGCCTGCACCCCAGCTGGTCCCTGAACTCCTTACATGCAATAGTACTGAGCTGTAGCGTGCCCTGTCCATGTCATGTCAGCATTGAAAATGAGCTATTTTAGATCCCAGGGCAAATTAAATACTTGTTTTTCACTCCAAGCAGTCACTCCATGCTCTTTAGTTTTCCCTCCTTCTTGTATTTCCCAGTGATCACACACAGAAGTACTAATTGGAGTATGTGGCAGATGCAAGTTTGGAGGCCCCAGGGAAGGAGCTGTCAACATGATGTAAGGAGAACTTGGTACAGGGAGAAAGAAAGGAAGTTTTCTGGATTCTCTGCATTCCTGCCTCTCCCTTCCCAGCTGCCCAAGTGTCTACATCACACTCAAATTTAAATGTAAATGCCAAAGTTTGAGACAGCACAGGGCATCTGGTTAACCTTGCATTCACAGTCAAATGAGACAAAGCTGAAAGAAGTCCTTCACATCCCCAAGGAACCACTAACTCTTGCTTCCAGCTGTCTGGGATGTAATAAGCAGAAGTAACATTTAGCACAAGCCTGAATCAGTAACTGCAACACACATTGATAATTGCACAGTGAACTACCAAGGCCTACACAGCTCTTGATGCAGTGAAACTTTCTTTACAATATGTGTGGTGAGGCACTGGCACAGGTTACCCAGAGAGGTGGTGGTGTTCCATTCCTGGGAACATTCAAGATCATGCTCAAGGGAGCTCTGAGCAACCTGATGTAGCTGTTGGTGTCCCTGTCCATAGCACAGAGTTTGACTAGATAACTCCTAAAGGATCCTTCCAATGATTCGATAGTTCTACCATTCTACAAAACTTATTTAAAATAGTGTTAATGTGGCAGTGAAAGTGACCGAAATCAGTAACTCAGTGATAGTAACTCAGGATAATCACTCAGAGTTGGAACTTTTATCAACAAAATGGAATGCCTACACTGAATGTAGCTGAATAATTAATGAAAACATCAATTTGTGCTTAGCAGAGATACCATGGTTCAGCCTTGTCACTTTGTCATGGAGTGTGATTACGCACTCTTGATCTCTGGGGAAGGACTGATGCATCATCCCTTCATTTTGTACTATATTTAAGAGATCAATCTGACATCAGCAGTAACAAACACATGGAGATACCCAGGTCACCTACACCATGATCCTGAGAACTTGCTTTTTACAGCACTGGAAGAGGTTATTAATAAAAAGAAGAAAAAAAATCAGTCGAGGTTGCCAGTACTCCAGTGTGCTTGGAGCAGATCAGCTCTTAGGTGCAGAACACCTATTACACACCATGTAACTAAAAAAACTCCATAGTATTTGGCTCAGTCTATTATGGACAACATCACTAGCTCCTTGATTTGTTCTACTAAAGACGCTTAACAAGGATTTCAATGTCTAATCTATCTATTTAGTACCTTACTAGCACTCTACTTCAGGGGATATAAAGCAGAAGACTACTAATATACGTTAGCTGTGTGTACCACTGTTTCTGCTAAGCGGGTCTGACTGAAGGTGAAATACTGATGTTCAAACTTACCAAAGATTCCACCCACATCAAACAGTGTAGAAAGATCCCCAGCTCTTTTGGCATCAAGGTGCTCTGGTGACAATTACAAAACAAAAACAAAACAACAACAAAAGGAATCAAAGCCATTTTCTTCATTTCCAGACTATAAAAAGCAGATATTTCAGTACAGTCTTGTGCTGGGTATCATAACCAGTTACTCGGTGATACAGTCTTTTGAATTCAATTACACCCACGGCAGAACATTTTAATGCTTCAGTTAAAAAGTCTACTCAGTAGAGCTGTTGACTGTTACAGTTTGGCTTAACAATATTCCAGTTTGTGAAGAGCCACAGACTTATGACCTAATGAATGCTCCTAAGTGAGGCTCTTGGCGCTGAAGTCATTATTAGTATACACTCGAATCACTTACAGAGCCTCATCCTGGAGGTCTCCATCACATGTCAAGTGATATTCATCATTAGATAGCTGGCCACGTGCTTGGCTCAGCACTTGCTGTGCAGTTTCTGTAGACTACGAAGAGACAAATGATTTCCTCCAATCCACTCTCTGTTATTGACAGTGAGGACCACTGTTTGCATATATTTACGTTTAGTCTAATGTACTCATGTACTACCAGATCAGATTTCCAGAAGCTTATCAGGAAGTCTGGCAACTCAAGTTCCATTGTGTTAAATACATCATTTCAAAAGCAGCTAAATTTCTAAACTCCTTTTTTTAAAAGCTTCTACAATACACTTGAAAGAGCAGCATGTGCTAAAGCTGCGGTGTCAATGGCGCTACCATAACTTCACCAACAATAAATCTGCTACAGCACAGATTGGAGGACTGTTGATAAATATCTTCTATTACCAGCCAGCTGCTTTCAAGGTAGCACTGGTTACTTGGGAGTCCGCACGACAGCCGTTAGCTACAGAATTTCCAGCTGAGTGTGTTTTCATGGGTTGTTAAACTTGTCTCGCCCCAGTGTCTGCTACTGCAATGCTCAGGCCAACAATGCATTTTTGTTAGCTGGGGATTTAAAGGTCACATCATCACTCATAAGAACTCTCTGTCTAGGGAGAACTCGTTCCTCTGCACTCTGCAGGGAAAATCAGCACCAGTGAGCAGATAAAGAAGTTTGTTTACATTTTAGTAAGGCACTTTGGTAATTTAAAGAACATTTAAAGAATTGGTTTGCAAGAGCCACAGCACTGCAAGTAGGAATTGTTGAGAACAATCCACTTTTTTTTTTTTCTTCTTTTTAATGTCTCCTCATAATACTGGAATCACAAAAATGAGAAATATGTCAGTTGGTGCCTTACAGCTCTCCTGCTACTCTAGCAAAGACAGCCTATTTCAGAAGCAATAACGTTTACTCTTATTCATTAAGCCTATATTTCTTGACACTCTGTAGTCATAATTCTGTTTCCCCTTACTGTGATACTTACCTACATTTGTGATATAGAGGGGAAGCCAGAAGAGAAAAGTATAGCTCACAAGCTTTGCAAACAAAAGGCAGAGGGAAAACTCTATGACTCCCTAAGAAAATAAAGGACACAGGAAGTCAGTATCTTGATAATGATTATCTACTTTCAAAGACCATTATAGAAATATTTCTAAGAAGCATTTTACACATTCTTCCCTTGACTAAAGAAAGCTTACAATCAGAGCAGACTACAGTATTCTGCTTATATACATTCACTTAATTACACTGAATTGCGCAGAAAGAGCACTAAAATAAACAGAAAGGGTCTGATACCATGGGACAGCTGCATCGCTTATTTTCCTAATTTAGAGACTTTCTATGCAGCATTATTACTTTCGTGTTATTTACATCTATCAGATGGCCCTAAGACCTCTCCCTTATTGCCACACTGTTTAAAAAACAGCCATTCAACTGGTATGACGCAGCTCAAATTACTCAGTAGCAAGAACACATTATAGACATAGCAGATGCCTATTCTGAATACTAATTTATTCAATCTACTTTCTTGCTGGATATATGGAAGGTATACTTACTGCACAGATCTGTAACTAAAGTGTCAAACTGACCTATCTTTATTCCCCTCAACCTGATATCTTCCTGCTGAAGACAGGCATTTTAAAATTACTAGTACGGTGTACTGCAAGGACAACATATATGCAGCTGGCTCTATTTCACATACAGTTCTATGGCAGAAAAAATACCGTGGAGGTGCAGAGAATTCTAGAAGCAATTTTTCTACCCACTTTTTCCACTTTGCCACAGGAAAAACAGTTGAGGTGGAAAATTGGATTGGTAGAGTGAGAGGATGCAGGAATACAGTGGTTGGGTCCTGGGCACTTCCTCCTCTACCTTTACACCTGGTCCAAATCAATTCAGGTATAACTTTTTTACTTCTGCATTGCATTGAAGCTTATAGACTTCAAGCTGACAGTACTATCAAGACTGACTGTTCCTGAACTACAAGAAATTTCCTTTCCTTCCTTCCACCAGAGGTCTGAATGCTTTGGTTGTCTCACACTTGTCAATATAACCCATTTAAGAGATTTTAAAATGAAAACTTTAAAAAAAAATGTTGAGAAGTGTAGAAGATAATCCATGGAAGAAAGATCTGACACTGAAAAATGCTTACGTTCTTCCATTCCTAATACACACATCTCTGATCGACACCAGGGAACTTTCATGTTACAGGCTGTTACAGTAATAACTATAATGAGGTGGGGAAAAAGAGCAGACACTGGAGCCTAATGTTTGCTTTGTACATCAAAATCTGCTTCAGCCTACACACCCCAGAGTCACCAATCAAAGCTTATGATGCAAAGTTAACGATGTCTACCACTTCATCTAGAACTCCATGGAAACATGGAGGCAAAGCCTGATTCTTATAGGAACAGGCAACAGTAGCACATATACTCACAGGTATTCGCAAAGCCCCAAGGAAGCTGATAGCTGATGTCCCATGTCTGCCTTCACCAGTGCCCACAGCGCTGGAGTTCTGTGACGTCATGGAATTTTCACTGTCCATAAGCAAATGCAGCATCTCTGGATCCTGCAATTCCCCCCCAGCAACACCATACACAAAAGAAAAGAACAACGTATCAAAATACATATCAAACTAGCAAATCATTCCAAAATAATTTCTTAAACAAACCTATCTATTTTATTGCAGATAGCTACAAGTTTTAAAATATCTTTATTTCGATATAGAGGATACAGAGAAACCAAACAGTGTATATGAAAAACAGGGTGAAATAAGTCTGATTGTTTACCCTTGCTTGTTTACTTATGGATGAAGATTTTATTCTATAGAAGCTTATTTCAAGATGCAAAAAACTTACATATTATAATACAGCCTAAAGGAACAAAACAATTTCCAATTCTTCATTGTCCTGCTACTTAAATGTGGTCTAATTACAACTGAAAACCTCCATTTCTGTACCAAACCAATTATTACCTTTTTTCTGTATTAATATCAAGCTTTAATTTAATTTATTAATACCAAGTACCCTAAAATACAAACATGTAACTCAGCTGATAGGGAAAAAAGGAATATTGAAAGGATTGCCATTAAGTGCCTTCACGCTTTGTTGTCAGTGCAAGAGAGAGCGCGTGCCTTCGCCCACTTCCTATGCAGACTCTTTGTAAAGACTGACGGTAGTGACAGTGAGAGGTACAACCAGAGTTAGAGGAGACATTTTTGTGTACTGATTTGCTGCCTATATTTTAGCTCTGTCTTCATGACTTGTCTCCCGACATCTACTTAGATTCTTAAATCTTCTCCCCTTATCTTCCAGCTGGTTGTCAAGTTATACTGCCTAATGGTTTCTGTGCTGGAGACTGCTCTTAGGTGACTCAAAATGAACATGAGAAAACTCGGTACACAGCGTAAGCTCAGTGGTTCTCTGAAATGAGTTTACTCACATTTATTCTGAGCCACCGAAGGAGGATTAAGCTGCACTGATTGCAGACAAGCAAGACAAGCAAGACTTCAGGAATGGGACAGACTGAAATATTTAAAAGATTTTAAATGGCTTAAATTGAAAATATCAGGCAGTACATTACATTTGCTGAACTGTACAAAGATCACAAATTAAGACCAAATAAGCAACCATGCTATATTACTAATCTCTCCTGCAGTAGCTATGTGAGATAAATGCTTGGTTCCCTTATCTGATGTCACATTTGTGTATGAAAAGCAGATTTCAGCATTACAAAAGGAAGACCAAGCTTTGTCAACAGTAAACCTACTGTAAATATCCCCTGTGATCTTTAGAAAGCCTTCTATACTGCTTTACAATAACACATTACATTTTACCTGCGACTTGATAGTTTCCTTGGCATTTAAGGTTGGCATCTGGACTCTGAATCGAGATGCACCATTCACGAATGCTTTAGAACTCTGAAAGAAAAATAACAAACCCTCATGCTTTTGTTACCTGCTTTGTAAGGCATTACATAGCGCTAATAATTTCTTCACAAATGAAGTCTATGTGCATTATAACGTCAACATATGGTGTAATCCCAAATGAAGAATCCTTAATTAAATGACTGTATTTTGTGTCTAAGCTCTTACACAGACCTACGGCAATATACATAAAATGCAATTTAAAACGTCTTTGGAGTCTTACTGTTTTTATAAAGCAGCCTTATGCTGATTTTAGAGCACAGCCATGATTTTTCATCTTTCCAGCTTTTTTCTCTACTAGGCTTCCCTTGACACTGCTGACATTTTTTTCTCGTATGGAAATGATCCCAGTGACAACTACGGATTTTTATTTAATTCAATTTTCCCAGGAAAACTTTATTTCTTTATTTCTCTACCCATTTAAGCTAAAAATTTCTTCCACTAGATTTAAGTTCACCCCATTCCTACTCAGAAGTGAACCAGAGACCATGCTCCTGGGGCATCTGGAGGATTACTGAAAAGTCAAAGAGCCTCTGAGGTACACAGGAATCGAGGCAACGAGTTGTGTTTTAGGCCCTAAGCGGACATGAATGAATGCATTGCTTTTTACATCTATTTATTGCCTGTGCATCACTGTATCAATTCACACCAAAACTACACTCCTTAGAAAACACTACCCTGAGATCCTTGGGTCTAAATGATTTGCCAAGGAGACCATGGCTTGCCCAGTGAAATAAATATACAGCTTCAAAGTAGGCTTGCAGTCACGGAAGGAGAACCTATTGCTAATACCAAAAGAGGCACTGTGCATTCTTCAGGGATGAGACATCTTCTTACCTAGCGTCAAATCACATTCTGAATGCTACAGCAAAACAAACAAATGAGAAACCATCACAAATCAAAAATAAGAATGCCTGTCCTCACTGAACATTTTAATTCAGGATGAATCACTTGATAACTCCTGCCCAACAAAAATACAAGGACATATAATGCAGTTTTCTTTACACAAACTGCCTTTCATCAGTCAAATCCTCCCAAGAGGGCAAAAAAAACTTCCGAGAGGTGCGGATGAATAACAAAATTTGTGCTGCACAGTGCAGAGCTGAGGGACAAGCAACCCTGGCCATACATTCTGCAAAGCAAATGAATAACACCCATGGGCAGAACAGCTTTTTGTCTCACAGAAAATTAAACTCTTGTCAGAAAGTGATTTATAACAATCTGGGGGGAAAAAAAAATCCATTATCTGTAGAGAAAAAATAAAACCAAAGCACAAGACTGTTTTGTTTGACTTGAAAAAATAAGATTTACTGAGGCAAGAAGGAAATGTCTTGGGATAAAGACTAGACATAGAGGCTGCACATTTAATGCTTGGAACATCTTCCTTCTTTTCATTAAGATAAAAACTGCAGGTTTCTTCTAAATGCACAAGCACATTGCCACAGGAGTTCAAGAGAGCTACGTTTCATAGAAATGCAAAGTCAGGTTAAAGAACGTTCTTAGAAAATAAAGGCAAGTCTGTATGTACATGCTGCAATGAATATATGCACTTATGAGGAAAAAGAAAAAAAAATAAATAAAGCAGAGGGAGAGAAGACTAGAAGCAATAAATATAGTTTTAAATTATCGTATTTTACAAATGCCATTAAACCTTTCCTTCAGTTTTGATGATAAATAGTACACCAATGTATAATAAAGCGCACAGACGTCTTGCTTGCATTTGTCATGGGTATATCCTTCAGGAACACTGCAGATTAAGTTTCCGATTGTAGCACTTAAAAGCCCTTTATCATAATCAAATGTCTCGAAGCAAATTTCAGATTCATAAATCAGAGTCAATGTGAATATGAGCAAACAAAGCACAACTGAAGGAACTGCTGAATAAGGAACGAGAACTGCATATGCGAGGCTCTGTGCTTGGCTCTCCATCTGTTCTTCTGGACAGCTCAGTCAAATCAGATTACTCACCACTACAAACTCTGTAGAAATACTGGGCTCATGATCACGCTGAAAATAAACAGTAGACCAAATTCATCTAAGACAGTGATATCACAGAGAGACTAACCTAATCTTTACACCTTAATATGAATATATCTTAAACTCTTCCCTATTTATTTCAGTTGTCTTTAAACTTAACCAGCCTCATTCTTCCATTTAGAGGTTCAGCTTTTGGCACTAACCGGCACAGCTGTCTGCACCCAACCAAAATATTTGCCCAAAGTGACGAGCTACAGCCTTATGAGCAAAACAAATAGGCTTGTTTCCTTAATTCCTTAAATAATGATAATGATTTCTATGTATTTGCAAAAGCACAAGTTGTTCTGGTAGTCACCTGAGGTGACTGAGCATTGAACAACAGCTACCATTTTATGTATGCCAGCAAATTTTAACCCTTGGTTAATAAGTTCGGAAGTTTGTTCCCAGTGATAACAGAGTCTGTCTTATTACATGTATTATCCTTCACTTAACAATCTTTTCTTTCCAATTCAGCAATCAGAAATGATCACTACTACGTCTGCATTTTTAGGAGATCTTCTCAAACTCCTATTCTTATCAATTTTCTTAACTTTTAATACTGCCCTCCCCACAGTGAGCAGAAACTATGATCCAATGCACTTCATAGACCACACAGGTCTAAAGTGAGATATTTAAGCAGTTAAAGTGGTATGCAGTTTCCCAAGAGAGAATCTGAGAAACATTAGAGGTAGACAGGGAAGTACTTCACAAAACCCTAGAATATTTGCAGATATGAATGCACAGAACAGGGAAGGAAGAAGTGATCCCGTTTGTTATGCAGAGTAAGGTTTCCCGGGAAACAGTATGCCAAATGCAATGCTATGCAATGAGACTGCCCACACCGATGTCCTGGAGATTAGATCAAAAGACAGTTCCAGAAAGGGGAAAGTGTGGTGAAAAGAAGGGGAAAAAATACTCTAAAAATACTGGCTTCTAGTTAAAAATATCATGATGAGTAGATATGGAATGCCATTTTTTATTATACTAGCTCCTTGAGACATACGAACAGGCTATTGCATACAATTAAAATTTCTTAGTCATGCTTCCCAATAAAAGTTCATGAGAAACAAATAGTAAACATTTATTTTCATAAAGCTCAAGAGTCAATTCTGTCAGCATTATGCTCAAGGTATTACAGAAAGCAGCTGACATTTTCATGGGGACACTTCTGAACTACACAAAGCCCTAGTTAAAAATGCCTCCTGTTAGGAGTCTCTCCAAGTCATATAAACGATTCTCATATTTGACAGAAGATACCTTTAATGTTGAAAAAGAATTAAATGAAAAATACAGAAGCTCATTGTAAGTACAAATTATCTCATAGCAACAAACTAAGGAGTTCCAAAGAGCATTAAAGGCAATCAGAAGCTTCATCAAGAAACTTCCATATGAGGAAAAAATCCATTAACTGGTAAAGAAAAAGAAATAACAGACAGCAGAAAAGTCACCATCAGTTACTATTCAAAAAAAGAGAGAATTTACAACATAAAAAGCCATTTATCTAAAATAACTTGGGGGAGGGAGAGAAGGGGGGCAGAGTAAAATGCAGAAATCATCCCTGAAGTATCTGTCTGTGATATCTGAAACCAGTAGGTTTAGTTCACATATACATGTAGACAGCCTTCATATATGGCAACCCTCTACTTTATGAAAAGACACATGGGATTCCTTAGGACCTCTAACACATTCCTCAACAGCCTTGATTTGCTCTCACACATGGGAAAACCCAAGACCTATTTTTGCCCTCTTGTTCTTCCTAAGACCTAGTTGAAAATGCAGCAAACTTGACTGCCCATGGGTCCTTGGGAGTGAAAAAGAGAAACAGCCTGGAGCAAAATACTGCTCTGTGTTTCAGTTCCAGTAGAAGCAAATGTATACCAATGTCCTACTGAACATGAAACAGATAAACCTGCAAACATACTCTGGAACAACAACAGGAGGATAGCGACAACATTCTGTGACATAGTTGGTCTTCCAAATACTCTCCTTTTTGTTCTTTTTCCTTGTCTGTTATTTTTCTTGCTGCCCAAATTACCTCCCACCTCTTGGATTACAGCTACACAAATCAAGAAAGGAATCAACTTCTCGTGAGACTGAATGCATACAAGCCCATGAAGCAGGATGACATGCACCTCAGGGACCCAGGGTCCTAAGGGAGTTGGCTGATGTGGTTGCTGAGCCACTTCCCACTATATGTGAAAAGTTATGGCTTAAGTCCTCGAGGACTAGAAAAAAAGAAAACATCGCTCCCATTTACAAGAAAGGGAGGAAAGAGGACCTCAGGAACTATAGGATGGTGAGCCTCACCTCTGTGCGTATGAAGATCATGGAACAAATCCTCCTGGATGATATGTTAAGGCACATGAGAGACAAGCAGGTGATCTGAGACAGCCAGCACAGCCATCACATCCCTGGAGGTGTTTTATGGCAGGCTGTATGGGGCTCTGGGCAATGTGATCTAGTATGTTTGATCTAGTGGATGGCAACACTGCATGTGGAAGGGATGTTGGAACTTGATTCTTGAGGTCCCTTCCAATCCCTGCCAGTCTATGATTCTCACATAGCAGCTAAAGTTTTCAAAGGCACATCTCTTTAGCATTGAGATAAATTTCTACATTACTTAATACTGAGCACACAAAAAGTGAACTTCAGTGTTTTCCCAGTACACTTAACATCTCAGTACCAGAGCTTACCTACTTACCAACCTACTTTAAATAGTGTCTGAACAACCCTGTACTAAATATTTAAACAAAAGGATTTTCTTTTAGAAGTAACTGAAAGCTAGAGTTTTGCTGCCACAATGGCATAAGTTAGAACACATGCAATGTTCAGCAACACAAAGAAAGCTTAAGCACATGTAGACTGTCTTGACAGCAGTAAATTGCATAATTGATACATTTTAAAACTCATCTAACATTTAAAAAGAAATAATTTATGTATAAATAGCATCTCTGTCCTTGGAGATTCCAAAATTCCACTAGACAGGCCTTAATAAATCTGATCCAATGTAAAAGTCAGTCCCACTACAAGCAGAGGGTAGGATCCAATGACTTACTGAGGTCCTTTCCAAATTAAATCATTCCGTGACCCCACCAAACCAAACCAACAAACCCCCCCACCACAATACAGCATCGTCATGTGACCAATATCACTAAGTACAAGTTATTTTTCTCTCCATTTCACAGTTCTTCGTTAATGTCAAAGCAGTCAAAAGTATTATGTCAAAGCATAATACCAATTAGCTTGGGTTAAATAAAGGCTGTACTGTATCACAACAAAACTCTGCCACAGAAGACTGACTGCTTGCCCTAGTCTCTTAACCTTTTAGTTACCAACCCCATAGGCGTTCAAAGACAATGTAGACATGGCACTGAGTGATACAGCTTAGTGAACACAGTGGTGATGGCAGACAGTTGGGCTAGATGATCTCAATGTGTTTTTTCCTAACTTTAATGATTCTATGAACTGCAGTTTCACATACACTTTTTTGCTCCTCTTTTCCTCAGTCATGTTTTCCTGCTGCCCTTCCCTCTATCCAAGGGATATTCCACCTTTTGTTCAAGCTCAGAGATTCATGGTTCACAGACCACCTACCAAGGCTGTTTGCATTTTACTTCCTGCAGTGCCCAGTACAGGGTTCTTAACAGTGAGATCCTTGATAGCCCATGGCTGGCAGCTATCTCATATCCAAGCAAGTAGGGAAACTGGAGGACACAAGTCAATACACTCAGGAAGATTGGAGGAAAATAACATGAAGAAAAATAAAGAGCTTTTACTGAGTTTGCTGTGCTAAGTTCATCCACTGCAAAACCTTAGTTCAAACCAAGTTATTCACCTGATTTGTACTGCTTCAGTAGACAGTAAGCTTCTGGTTTACCACTGAAGCACAAAGGACCGATCATTCTTTCAAATCTGGGTAAGTTATAACGACACGGCACAAAGGAACCGTGAAGATTATTTGATTACCAGAGCTACCATAAATATGTATAACCGAAGTCAAATAATCACAGCAGAAAAAACATTCACTTACACTGGATGGTGTGCAGGAGCAACTTATATCTTTAGGATCTGAAATATAATAACACACACAGTTCATAACAAATGAAAGCATAAATAATCTTTCTTAAAACACTTATCAGTAGTGTAATTTACTACCAATAAGCCAACAGTATGGAGGACGCAAGTAAGTTTTCATACAAACATTTAGTTGTACATTTAAAGAAACAGAAAAGGATGCTTCAAGGTACCCTTTCCACTCTAAGACAACACAAAGTACTATCTGGCAGCTCAGTTCATTGCATCATTCTAGCTGGGTCAACAGAGCTTTTTATGTCCTCAGAAAAGACAGATGCAGAAAAATAATCATTCATATTACTATCTCTAAGTCTACAAAGAGACAAAGGGAAGCACTTCTTTTTAATTTCTAATTTAAGGCTGCAGAATTTGCTTTTATCAGGCAATTTCATTATTTTGTAGAACAGAATATAGGTGTCATAAGTCGAATGGTAGTACAGAATACACATTACAGCCAGGTGGGATGTTCTACTATTTAGATGTGTCTCACACCTGAAGAGCTTTTAAACACAGGGGTGTAAAGATAGGACAGTGCACTGAATTCTGAAGGGTTACTTCTCAGATATGATAATCTGAGTGCATAAAATTGTCAGACATACAGATTTTTCTTCATCTAGTTTTTTCAGTATTAGTGTATCCTGTTCTTTGCCTATATGAGCCCCTTCACACTTCTATCACACTAAAGCACTTACGTTCAATAAGAAAGAGGAAACAAACAATCCCCATCACAGCAATGATAACACCCGGCATCACAAAGGAGAGGCCCCAGCATGTAGATACCCAATAAGCAGCAATTAAGGATCCCAAGATATTTCCCACTGATGTGTGTGAATTCCAGATTCCCATGATCAAGCCTCTCCTGCATTAAAGAGAAACAAACAAACAAGTCCCACAAATATTTCTTATTATTCCAACAATAAGCAATCTTGAAAATAGTATATAAGAGGACTTCTTACCTGTGGTGTCCATGAAATCTTACTGCCCTGTAACTGACCACTTCCTTATGCTAGCCTTTCATCTGTCAGTTTCAAAGCATCTAAATATTAAGAGAAATGTTCCAAGAACTTCCCTGTGCATGACAGAATGCATCCTGCAGTTAACAGCACCACCAGGGCTTGCATACTTTCAGGTAAGAGTTTCTTTGGTAGAAACATGTATGTAGATGTTGCATAGCATATACATACTAAGTCCAATGCTTCTGTGAATGGAAGTCCTGCAAATACACTGCAAAGACTTGACTCGCAGATGCCTTGAACTTGTCACCCTAGAAATCCTAGATTTGAGCTGCTGCAGAACAGCTCCAGCAGAACCAATGTAAATCACAACAATTCTGCTGAAGTCTTGGCAGTTAGCAGGCTTTTTCCCTGTAAATTTTGGAAAAACTGCCTTGTCTTCAGCAGGAGGTTACCTGGAGCAAACTAATTTTGAATAAAATAAATCCTTTTCTTTGGCTGAAGATCCAAGAAGTCTGCTCGTGTTTCAAGGAATATGTAGCAAAATGAAAACAAGAACCAATTCAGTGTCATCAGACCAGAGCTCTATCCAACAGTCCAGTACATAGCCTTCTAAAACCAAAGACTGTTGCTTTTGCTTAAAAAAAAAAAATAAATAAAACCAACAAAAAACTTGAATGAATGCATCTGCTATGCACCGACCTATCAATTCTTTTCAGTAGTTTGATACTGTATTTTTTCAGTTGTCTCACCATTTTACATAGAAAGCTTATTCTGAATTTTGTATGTACACCCCTGGAACTGATTGACAATAATGTTCCTTTGATGATATCTACAACGGACAGCACTAAATAGCATTACTGTATACTACAGCCATCAACCACCAAAAGTTCCAATAAATTTAATATTCAGCTCTCACAAAATTCATGGAAGATTTCTGCGTGATATGATAATACGAGCATTTAGAGTGATCTGTATGCAAGATTTAAAAAGTAAAGGAAGAGAATGGATGAATTAAAGAAAGCGACAAAAAGAAAGGTTAAGTCAGCTGTGATCTCTCTTCTTTCAATTAAATTTCAGGTTTTTCTAAGTGTGTTAGAAAGAATATATTGGACAAAAAGATATCTTTAGAGCTATACTCTGACAGCTGCTTTGAAACACAGATGAAAACACTTTTAATAAGGCATGATAACAGCCTCTGTCAAAAGTGGTTTTAGACTGGCAATATTTGCAAGAATTCCAAAACAATTCATCTGAAAAATTAAACATCAAACGAAGGAGTTACCAGATAACACTAATTTGACATGAAAGAGAATATTTCAAATTGAAATGTAAGCTAACCAGAAAACTTCTGTCAAGGATCCACCTAACTTTTATCCCAAAGCATCACTGAAGCAATAGGTAGAGACTTACATTGATTATAACCTTATAGTCCTAAATGCTTTGACTTGTACTATGAAAACTTTGCATTATGTACTATTTACCTTCCTTTTCCAAACCAGTTGCCAATACATGTAACAACACTTGGCCAGCCAGTAGTTTGCACCAATCCATTAGCTATCTGAAAGTATATAAAAACAATAATAAATAAGCATAGCCTACGACAAGTTAAGTTCCTACATAATTCCTGTTGAGTGCTGTGTTGGAAAAAGGAAGACTAAACAAGTGCTTTGATTTCAGAAGTGTATTGAGGGTTTCAAAAGCATTATTTTTCACAAATAAATAAGCTGGAATGTTACACAGGGGTTCTTCCCTATTCCTAAATATTTCCAGTCATGCAAAGCAGAAAAAATTAAAATTCAATCACACGCTTACCAAAAAAATAACATTTTATAGACAACACAGAACAGGCAAACCAATTCCCTAAGCTCTAAGAGCTACACAATACTTTACTCAGTTTGAACATATGGCAACGTATATTTGCAATTGAAGTGAAAAAATAAAAAAAGCTTTCATGAAGACTGGATAACTCTGAACACTAGATTTAAAATGATTAAAAGACATATGCAAATAAGCTTAGAGAAGGAATGTAATATACTGTATTCAGACTGAAGGCCATTTCAGCCTGCAAGTTGCACAGATGTAAAGAAACGTTCCTAACTCAATTCCTAAAAGTTCACTGTCAGACAATTGCTCATTAACAGAAACATTACAGTATAATAATCCACAATGAGCAACTGAACACAAAATGAAGCAATCTCACACCTTTGTGTTACAGGACTCACTGTCCACATCATGCAGTACAGAACTGGTAGGCACACAGCCTATGCCTAAGGGAGCTGACTCGTCTTGGAAACCACACAGGCTAACAGCCTTGGGGCACTGACACAGTTCAGCAGGTGACTTTGGTGAAATGGTTATAAAAGCTTTCAGTGCTCAAGTCTGTATTGCTGCAAGTCACATTACACATGCCATGCAAACATGCCAGCTGTGAAAATGCAACCGAGATTATACAAAGAAAGCAACAGCACAAGGTGTAGACCTGCCCAAAATGAGTCAGAAGTGCTAATCATACACTGGCCATGATCAAAATTCCACTTTGGGTCAATGGTAAATCTTCTTGTGATGCCTGGTTAGATCTACAAGCACTCTGAAAAACCTCACACAACAAATTTTATTAAAGAGGCTGCCAGTTTCTCAGCCACACCAACGCAGGAGACTCCATCATTAGCCACATAAATGTAATTTTCCTGCAGAGAAAGCCAAGATGAATCACTCAGGTCTTGGCAGAATGACAGAAGTTAATACTTCTGTTTTAAAACTCATCCACATCTAAGCTTGCAAAGATTTGATCATCAATGAATTTGACACAGACTAAAACACTAATTTGTTTTCAAAGATTTCCTGTGTTTTGTTTATTTTTTAAACCTGGGGCTATCCACTCTATCATTTCTGTATGTTATTGCTGATGACAGATGTCAGCCTTCATATCCTCCCATCTAACCACTAATCATGGCTAGCAACTCAAAAGAAACAATAACAACACAACATTAAAAAGCACCATGGGAACTCAGACTACCTAAAGAAAATCATGCCTACCTGGGCCATTATGTAAAACCACAGATTATGTATATTACAGAAGTAACCCAATCCAAACATGGCAGTGAAGAGCCCGCTAGCAAGCATTCCAACTGTCAGATAGTACCGGATGGGCAGCCGTTCTCCTATTATTCCACTTGAAATGTGGAAGGAAAGAAAAAGAAAAGCTATAATTAAAAATCAAATCATAACGCTTTTAGGAATAAAGACTATTTTGTGTTGCTTAATTCCTGTTGAAGGGGAACTTTACAGGTAAAGTACTTGATAGAACAAAACAACAAATGTTTCATGATCAGTAACTGCCAAGGGCCAACATCTGCACAACAATCTTTCAGGGACATACTCACCTGAAGCCCACTGGAAGTGACTCACAGAATAATTTCCCAAATAGCCCAAAGCATGGGAACATCTCCAGTCATTTAAAATGAGACTTATCTCTCTCACTAATGACTCTAGTTATAAGGGTTCCAATTTTGGTAAAGAAAAAGAGGAATCTTCAAATGGCAGTTAATATCCAATGGCTAGTTTTGATAGTGTCTGCTACTGTTCTTTCACTACAGGACATATCACCTCAGTCTACAGATGCGTACCAGACATGGATAAAACCTGGGGATGTGCTTCCCAACCCCAGCACATCCCAAAGAAATACAGGTTAGACTGCAAGTTGAAAAGCACTTATGCACAAAGTAGTTGGGAGAGTAAAAAAAAAAGAACTTTCTGCACATCAAGTGGTATGACACCACTGGGAACAAAGGAAGATGCAATTCTTTCTATAGCAGCTAGCGGAGATAGGAGAACAACATCCAAGTTCTCATTCTCTTCATGAGAAACTTTACAGTAGTACAGCACAATATAATGGTAATAGTATGGCCTCCTATATCAAGTGATGAAGGTTTCCAAGAGAATGAGATTTACCTTAAATACATTCCAATTGCATATGCACACAGAAATGAGTAATCCAGTGCTCCCAGTAGCTGCTTGTAGTTATTCTTATCTAAGAACATATTTTCAAAATAAATCATCAGTTTATACATACCAATAATTTTCATATATTATAAGAAAAATGACATGCATAGGACACAGTGGATGTACGCTGGATATCTAATTTTAAATGAGTACTTTTAAATGGGACTTAAGCACACATTATGCAATACACATTTAGCAACAACAATAACAAAAAACCTCTACAATTTATGCTTTGACTTGTAGCACATCAGGAAAATCCTTCTAGGCCCACTTTTAATTCTGCTTTACTCAAAACATCACTTAGAAATTGTGCAGCTATTTGCAAGGTATCCTACTTTTATAGCTCCTTAAACAACCAAAAATGAGCCCAACCAAAGAAAAAAAGCCACCAAACAACTGAACCATAAAGGGTATTCTCAAAAACCCAGTGGAGAGATAAGTTTCCTATATGTGGTGCTAAAAGCAAAAGTAGCTTTAAAAAAAATCTATCATTGTACAGGCTTTTTAAGGAATCATCTTAATACTTTTTTTTTGAATGGTTAAGTTCTTCTGCACTTCATTCTCTAACTTCTCATAAGGCACAGTGACAGAAGTCTGGTTTAAAAGACGAAAAATAAGGTTCAGCTCTCTACAAGAAACAACCCTAATCACAACAAAATGGAACTTGTGGGATGGAAGGATGCAGCAGGAGGAACTTCATCCAGATGGAAAAAAACATGTCTAGCCTCAAGAGACCTGTGCTCATACCAAGAAAGACAACCATATGTGTTTGCACTGAGCCACAATTCAAAGAATCATAGAATCATTTGAGTTGGAAGGAACCTTTAACACTCATCTTGTCCGATTCCCCTGCAATGAACACAAAACAGCTAGATCAGGCTGTTCCGAGCCCCGTTCAGCCTGACCTTGCATGTCTCCAAGGATGAGGCATCCACCACCTCTCTGGGCAAACTGTTCCAATGTTTCACTACCCATAGCATAAAAACTTTTTCCTTCTATCAGTTTTAATCTCCTTTCTTTGTGCTTGATACCATTTCCTCTTGTCCTATCACAACAGATCCTATTAAAAGACTGTCCCTTTCCTTCTCACAGCTCCGCTTTATATACTGACAGGCCTCCCAGAGCCACCTCTTCCCCAGGCTGAATAGCCCCAGCTTTCTCAGCCTGACATTGTAGGGAAGGTTCACTTTTGGGGCCCACCTCCAAACATGCTCCAGCAGGTCCATGTCTCTCCCACTGAGAATAAAGTTGCTGCTATTAAAACACCCCATTTTTTCAGCATTGCTCCAGCTTGCCAGCTATGCCATTTCAAAAAAGACAGCTTTGCAACAACATGTGTGTTCATGGAAAAAAGTAGGACACTAGAGGTCAGTTTTCAATGTTAATAAAGCCAACTAGTATTTCAGACAACTAAGCTTAGTCTCCCCTTGGTCAAGGGACAAGAAAGAACAATTAAGTTTTACTGCACACCACAACATTTGAAAACGTTAGACTACATCATTTCAGTTGTCTGACTCCCTTGCAGCAGGCGGTCAGTACATAGAATCCTGTCCATAGAAAGCCTAGAGCTAAGATCTCTTATTCTCTTTGATGAGTGTATTTTTTTTTAATTGCTAATTAAAGAGTAATTAGAATGGCTTAGTGATGGCTAGACAGACCAGGGTTGACTACTCTACCCCACTGATGTTCTTGGCTGTGATTAAAGTGACAAAGAATGATTTAAAATCTCCATTAAATTCTAGTACAATTACATTTGAAGTGTCTTTCTAAGCAGGCACACATTATTTTGAGTAAAAAGACAGCTTGATAAGCCAGTCAGTAGACTGTCAATTCCACTCTTCAACTAAGTCCCAAGATTTACTCCATTAGAATGATGAAAACATTCCCTCTCCTCATAAAGACTCTGAAAATGTCCAGTTTGGATAAACACTTTATTATGGGGGGGAAAAAAAAGGGAGAATAACACGTCTTACCAAATGGCTCCCATCCACATTGGGATGCATTAGACAGCTTTCTGACAGACTGAATCTGGGCAGCATATTCTCTGTAGGAGCTGAGCTCAACTTCATGTGAAGCAGCACAATGCTTATGCAGTTCTCCCTGATACAGAAAGGAAATTTGAAAATGGAAAATTCACCTTCAGCTGTACCCTCCATAGAGCAAGAAATTTAATAATTCTGTGTGAACCTGCATCAAACACAATGAAATCAGTAAAATTTTAAGCCATTATTGACTGCTGTTGTTCAGTGAAGCCACCATTACACCAAAGAGAAACCACGTGGCTAGTAACGATGTGCTATAGAGAAGTGGTGTTTGTAAGTGCAGAATTTCAAAATTCTTCACTAATATTGAACTACCATGCCCACTGTTACTCACCAGTGATATACAAGAGCTCAGGCAGATTTGATTTGTGCGTGGCAAGTTGCAGGTACATGAGATTAGAATGAAGAAAGTATAGGTACAGAGAATAGCTTGTCACTGGCTTCACTGGGAACAGAAGTGAAAAATATGGAGTCCCAAGTGTACAGACAACTATGATGCTCAACAGCACTTGGAACAGTCATATAAACGCCAGTAGAATTTTAGCACATTTGAGTCATCAGTTGCAAGAAGATTTTCTCAAATATAAGAATGTAAATATGTCCCCTGCTACATATCTGTACATGGGATTAATTTACATGAACAGCCTCAAGCACAGGCACAACTGTTCCAGTTCTTAACCCCAAAGCATACAAGTATATATAACATTCTAGGAGTGGTCTCACTAAAGCTTATCATGTAAATGTCCCTGTGTGCCAATTTCATCAGGTTTTCATCTCTAAAAGCATTCCAAGTTAAACACTGCCCTTTACAAAAGAAAACACTGAAAAAGATGACTACTTCCTTGTTTGATAACAATAGAAGGATGTTTAAATAACACAACCTTGCTTACCTTAACTATACTGATAGGTTTCCTTGATAAATGGAAGCTGGCATATAAGAGGAAGGTGAGAGTGAAAATGAAGGCTCTATACCTGTAATACAAAAAAACAGAGATATGACTTACTTTTAGTGCTGTTCACACACACAGAATCACACAGAATCACACAAAATGACCTGGGTTGGAAGGGACCTCAAGGATCACGTAGTTCCAACCCCCCTGCCTGGCAGGGCCACCAAACATACACATTTACTAGATCAGGTTGCCCAGGGCCCCGTCCAACCTGGCCTTGAACACCTCCAAGGATGGGGCATCCACAACCTCCCTGGGCAGACATTACTGTTGTTACTGTTACTGTTGTTGTACTGTTACTGTTGTTACTGTTGTAACTGCTGTTACAGAACATTACACACTGGTAATCTTGGAATAGGTGAAGACAACTTTTTCCTCATATTCTCTAACAGTCAGAAGAGCCACCCTACCAGTAGCACCTGCTCTCATCTGGTTTTGGAAGGGAGCACCGTGATACACAGGACAACACATGCGTCTGCAGAGCTGATTTGCACATTTGCAACACTCCTTTAGGGGCTTTTAAAAGACAGTTCTACATTAAACACACAGATACTCATAGCTCACGTTTTATGAATTCATAAAGTTTTCTGTTACAATTAAGACATAAAAGCTGGCTGAGTTGTCATTTTAACTATTGCAAAGCATTACCTTCTTCTATCCTTATACTGCTCTTAGGATTTTTGCTTTATTTTTGATTTCCACAGCAACAACACCAGTTGGCCATTTCTAAGGACTGCAGCGTGGACAGACACTGCTTGCATGTGCTGTCAGTTGGAGCATGTGAATATAATTATCTAGCATTGGGCTTGGAAGGACTTTTCTTCATACTTCACTGGAATCCCAGGGTCTTTCTCTGCAGTTCCTATGAATTATAAAGTCACTCTGCCACTGCAAGCATAAAACAAACACAGCAATCTAATCTATTCTATTCCCTACCTACAGAACTTATGTTTCAGCTGCTTAAGCAGCTGAGTGTTTTGTGGATTTCTTCTTTTTACAATGCAGAGATATGAGAGCATACCTACTGGCTTTTTCTAGCAAATAAAACTGCATATGCACATAAAAAGATCTGATATCACACAGCTTAATACGGTCCCTAATTTTTAATTAATCTTCAATCAGCTCCTGTCTTATAAACTTCTGTATAGCAAGGGTATTGTTTTGTAGCTCTGACATCCAAAGACATTAACAAGATTTAAATTAAAAAAAAAGGGTGAGTTTTACTGTGAGTTGAGTTATTCACCCCTATGACTGAAGGCGTTACCATGAGTGATAAAAATATAATGACACTGTCCTTGTTTCTGTACTGTGATAAATTGTTTAAATAGGAAGTGCCTGGTCTTCGATTTGTGATTTTTTGTTATTCACACACAATTAACCCTCTCTCAGAAAGCACACAAACCAATGCCATCCACTTACCAGGATTATTTGCTTTTTAAAATATTACAGTACTAAGAATTAAAACCGTAATTCTAAAGGTCTGTATGACACATCAGTTTATGGGGAAGAATAGACATTTCAGGTTAAAATGCATAATCTTAGTTGGGAACAGTGCTCAAGTGTCTGAATATAAAAATGTGAAAGTTATCCCTTCAGATGTGTATTTTGCATGGGAAAGGTCAAAACGATTTACCCTCTAGCATACTTGACTGATAACTTTTATAATGCAAGCAATATTTGTTATACAACTTGCAACATTTTTTGCTGCATATACCAAGCAATAAAAAAGCAAAAACAGAGCAATAGAACAAAGTAATCTATCCCTGACACAAACTCACATTGTCAGCACCATACTTCAAGACTTACCACTGATCTCGTGAAAATGAAGTGATGAAGCGAATCCCGGGAGGAAGTTGAGCCATCTACAGCTGGTATCAAATTGTAGGCGACACAGTTACGTGCTTGTGAAAACCTTAGCTGCTGTTCAGAACGTGTATTAAAGATCTTCCACAAGCCATGCAATTGTAGGCTGCAAACTTGGAAGACTTCCCTTTAGATCTTGTTCTTGTACCTTCAAATCGTTCTCTCTGTTTTTGTTAATTGCTGATTTTTGAAAAAGAAAATCTGGTAAGTAAATATTCTCATCAAGGTACTGTAATATCTTCTGATTATAACATTTCAGCTGTGATGATCTATTCAAGACCTAAGTCATTACCATAACTAGCCTTCTAGACATCAAAAATGTAAGAGAGAACTTCAAGCCAGTATAAACTGCAATCTTTCCTACATTTTATCATCTATTTTGAGAAGTCAGCTTAGCATAGAGCAGTGGGAGCAGAAGGAAAAGATGCACACAGAACACAATGCAAAGCCTGCTGACAGCAAAGCACTGCTTTTGTCCCAGAAAGAATACAAACAGGCAATTACCCACCTTAGATAGATCTATTTGAACATATCATAAACATTCATGAGGCTGAAATTTGCTCAAAAACTGCAGTGTTTTCAGCCCGGAAAAGAGAATTCTTCAACTTGCAATCAGGTGCAGGTGAACAATGGTGTCAGCAACACTTGACCAGCACTCCCTGTTCTAGCCTGGTTCCCCTGATATCCAGTATCAGTGCCACACAAGGCACCAAACTGTCAGTGAAGCTGGAAAAGCAAACCAGAAATATCCCCACCTGAGCTTCCTACAGCAGCTCACCCAGCAGTCAGGCTCATGCACATCTGTGAATTACATTCCCTGGCATGCAGGGAAACAGTGCAATTACGACGGCATTGATTCAGTTTGACTTAAAATGTAGTACAAATCCTCCTGTTTCTTCTAATTTCAGCTGAAGCCCCTCGACAGAAACAACCGGTCCTTTATTACAGGTACTGCAACAGGAACTAGCCACAGTTATTTCACAGCAAGCCTGAGCCAGCAGTTGAGTAAGATGACAAAAGGCTCTGTGGCCATAAGGTGTGTCTGTAACCCAAGCAGGCAAGCTGAGCCTCCCTGTGTGCTAACAGCAGGGCCATCCCAGCAGGATGACAAATGATGTACCAGGACTATGACCAGGATGTGCAATGGAACGACACTGTCATCAGCCAAGCTGGTAAAGTCAGCACCAGGCACGTCCTCCTTAGCCTGAAAGTTGGTAGGATACAGGAGCAGCTCTCCTGACAAACAATGGGAAGTGAGATAACACAAAATCTCTGAAGAAAGCACACCTGCCAAAACCAAAGGACTGGCTTAACCTGGGAATTTTAGGGACTGCCACCCAACAGGCTGAGGTATGAGCCTCTCTCATCTTTATCCTTCACCTCATTACAGAAATCAAAGCTGATGGCCCCCAGTCAGCTGAATGACAACAATGAACTCAGCTCCCTTGTGCTGACCAGATCAAGGGTCTGCTTCATTATTCTAACACATATTTTTGCCGTGCCTTTTGCTTTTCACAGTGTCATATAATCATAGAATTGAGTTGAAAATAATCTTTAAAGGTCATCTTGTCCAACTCCTCTGCAATAAACAGTGGCACCTACAGCTACATCAGGTTACTCAGAGCCCTGTGCTGTCTGACCTTGAGCATTTCCAGGGATGGGCTTCCACCACCTCTGGGCAATGTTTGGCTTTCTGGGCTGTGAGGCACATTGTGTCCTTGTTATCTCCCTCCTCTGAAAGTGAATGGACTTGCTAATCTTGTTGGGTGTGCTCCACCTCCTCCCCCGTGCCCTCCATCAGATTGTGCAATCCATCAGCTTTCCTGCCAGGAGTCTCCTACCCTGCCTTCCTCCCTGCTCCCACTCCCAGCTGCAGGTTCCTGCCTCCTCGTGAGGATCTGAAGTCTTAAGCCTATTCACGTGGTTTCCTTAAAATACTGTGGGATAAGGCAACGGCCACCACAGAAAACTAAATGTTCAACAGGTTACTCTTATCAGTTTCAGCATAAGCAGTGGCAAAAAGACTTCTTGCATCTTACAAAAGGTTTCAGTGCTATGTGTTCACAGGAGGCTGCACATCCCTGCACCTGCTGCACAGACCACACTCAAACCTCCTCCTAAATGTTTCCTGGGAAGACAGTAACCAACAAGTCAATAGAGACAAAAAACCAAAGACAAAAACACAAGCTCCTAACTCCATGTTGTAAATGCAAAGCACTGTAGTCCTGCAAGGAGGACTGGACATTTGGAACCACACTCCGAGCCTATTTGGCAGGGGCTGATTTCGTCTTATCTTGTGCAAGAAGGGGCCCAGACCACGGCCTTGCAATGTCTGGAGTATGTTTCAGGCCTGAAGTTCTTACTGCCTTGCCAGCACCTTATCTCTGCATATCCAGAAGTTCCTATGGCTTCCAGGTCATGACTCTATTAGCAAATAAAACTTCTCACACAAAAGTCAAGCAACCTGTGGCAATAAAAGTCACGAACAGGTTATAAAAATCATATAGACCTGCAGGTGAAACTGGTTTCTTAAAACAAGTTATTATTCAGAAAGGGCATTAACAGACCACAACAAAGAACTGGTAATTATCAACACATTTGTTACATTTCCATTTCACTAATGAAGCACAAAGACGAGCTTCAACCACTTGAACTGGTCTTCTGTACTTTCATTTTCAGCAAAATTTTTATCTAATGGAGAGCAAATACTTGCACTTCCTCTTGGCTGTACTGCAATGCATAAAGCAACACGGTGGTACTTAGAATCTCTATTCGAACTTCCACATTTTATGCGTTTTTTTTCAGGTTTACACTGCACTGTCTGAAATGCAGCTCTCTGCCTGTTTCAGGAAAACATGGTCATTCATGACTGGTCTTTCCAACCAGAAATACTGAAAACCATGGCTTAGCTGTGCTGGAGGCACAGTGTGGCATTTCTTCCTGTGCGATGCTGTGTCTGAGGACAGGCATACACTGCCTGCTGCTTCTGCATACAACAAATCCAAGACCTCAGGGTGTGGGCTCAAGAGGCTTTCAGACATACACATAGCCAAGGCATTCTCTAATACTCAGCAGCAAAATCTTGCCCAGAAGCAGTCAGATCCATTGGCTTTGTAGGCTTGTAGGGCAACCTAAATGGCCACATCTGTTTAGAACCATGGAATACTAAGCTGGAAGGGACTCACAAGATCATCAAGTACAGCTCCTGGCTCCACACAGGAACACCCAAAATCAAACCCCATATCTGACAATGGTGCCCAGATGCTCCTTGAACTCCAGCACTGGGGCCGTGCCCACAGCCCTGTGCATCCCGTTCCATGCCCACCGCCCTGCGGTGCAGCCCCTTTCCCTGACCCCCAGCTGCACCTCCCCTGGCACAGCTCCATGCCGGTTAACATTAATACAGCAAGCAGGAAACAGTTAACTGATTAAAGAACACAGGCCAAAGGTTCCTGCAAGCACACAGCCAGTCCGTACCTGGGGCCCATAACACCGCCTTGCAAACCGCACCGGGGCCGAGGGAGCACAGGCCGGCCCGGCCCCTGAACGCCGAAGGTCAAAGCGCCCCAGGGCTGAGCGCTGCGCTCCCACCGGGCACACCGCACCGGAGCTGCTCCCTCCCGGCCCACCCCGGGCCCGCGGCAGGTGCACGGCCACCCCCCTCCCGCCCGCCTCGCCTACCCGCTGCCGCTTCTCTCCCAGCCGGTGCCGGCGGCTTCCTGCTTCCTGCCTGGCCTGAGCCGCTCCGAGCGGAGCCGGGCGCGGTCGCGTATCGCCACCCCGGCAGCGGGACCGATCCGCCCGAGCCCCTCCCCGCCGCGCCGTTACGAGCTGTGCTATGGACCGGGCTGCCGCGGCGGCGCGGAGGCCCCGGCCCGCCTCTAACGGCCGGCGGGGTGAAGCCGCCACCCCTAGCGCTCTCCTCAGGGCTCTCGGAGGAGCCGCTGCTGCGAGTCTTATGGAGACTAACGAGAAAGCTGTCTAATAATAATAATAACCATATTAGCATTTGCCCCATCCCTGGAGGTTCAAGGCCAGGCTGGATGGGGCCCTGGGCAGCCTGAGCTGGTGGGGGGCAGCCCTGCCCACAGCTGGGGTTGGGGCAGCGTGTGCTCAGAGGTCTGTCCAACTCTAAGCGTTCTGTGGTTCTGAGCTTTTATTTGCCTTCTGGCTTCTTGATCCTGACGCCAGCAACTTCAAGGCACTCACCAAAATGCTCTGGTTTCTTTCATTCCTCCCCTCTCCCTTTACATAGCCTGTGCCAGCAGTGCCAATAAAAAACACTCAGATCCGCAGTGTGACTTTAACTTGACCCCTTAGACTTTACACTTAGATCCTGAGCTTTGTTGTGCAGTCACAATGAATGCTTCTCCCTTAAAACAGAGCCAGGGTCTCAGGTTGACCATTGCACAACACAGCTACTGCTTCCCAGGGGGCTGCTGCTCTGGCTCACCTTTTTCTAGTTGCCCTCCACCTTCACAATCCCCACTATGGTGCATAAACGGAACAAGGAAACACTTCAAAGGGTAGTCAGGCATTGGAATGCACTGCCCAGGGAGGTGGTGGAGTCACCGACCATAGGAGTGTTCAAGAAACGTTGCATTTGTATATATGCTGAGCCACTCCAAATTACCACAGCAACTATCACCATCATGCAGGATTCTCATATACTTTAAACGTATTACAGCATGCCCTTTTTAGTTCCTTAAAGAATTTAGCCTTGTGTTTGGATCTATCTTCTACAAACCACATGTTAAAAGCACAAGCCAAGCAGACACAAAAGAAAATACATACATATACACATATATATACTTCCTACTTTTTCCATTAAAATGCAGGCACCTTCCTATTCCATTCCTCTAGCATCACTGACACCTGCTGGCTGTTACACTTCTCAGGACTGATATAAGCATGGCTTTTTAGTTTCCTTTGTTAGTTCTACGTGCTTTGTTTTCCCAGCAGAGCAGCTGGGTTATTGTATAAGCAGTTCACATCAACACTGGGAGCTGTCCAAATATAACATGCCACCAGGCTTTGGCATTAAATATATATACATACACACATTCAAAAGAGCCAAAAAAAAGTGAGAGGGAGGGGGGGGGGTGCTCTGGAGGATGTATCTGTATAGATAGGAGCAGAGAGGCAGAGCTCTGCTGCAGCCATCCTTAGGGATGGCTGGAGGTGAGCCAGCTCTGGTCTGGAAGCTGTGTTATCACAGCATGCCCTGCCTGCTGGTGAGAATTTTTAGCTCTGGCACGGGGCCACAATAGTATGATTATACAGTTTCCAGACTGGTAATTTTTACCACATCAATCTTGGAACAAAGCTAGCGAGAAACAGCAGAAAAAGAGATCAGCAGATGACACCAGTGTCAGCAAAGCCTTTTTCTTATCTGGATCTGGTCAGTGCCCAAGTGCTAAGGGCTACTTGCAAAGAAAATCTGTAGCAAGATGAACATGAAAGAGGCAATAAGCTATATCTGCACCCCTGTATAAAGACAGGTATTGCTGCAATTGCAGGAGATATTTAGGAATATGGCATTTGTTTGAACACTGGGAGTTGCTTATCTGTTCAGAATCAGAAAAATTAGATCAAGTCGATCTATCTGGTAGGTCACTACTCTGACACTTGTGAGGGCTTTTCAGAGGGATGAGGAGTGAAACTCTTGACATCACCTCATGTTTTCTTAGGAGACCTGTTAAAAAAAATACAACAGGGGTGTCTATCACAGTAGAACCTACTGGATGAGGTCCCAGGAAAGCTACTGCGTGCAGGGATCACTGGCCCTCTAGCTAGGATGGAGGATCTCTGGTTAGGGATCCAGACAAGCTATATCGTACTTCAGCCACTTGCTCATGGAAGAATGATCAAGAATGTAGACAAAACAGAATTTAAAAATAGATATCAAGTAGTATTGTTAAAAATGGAATCTATAAGGCAAGATATAGCCAACCTAACAAGAAGAACATTTATTATGAGGATCTTATCTTGAAGAATTTATTCTACTTCCACTAGGAAAAAGCATAGTTTCTTTTATTACTTTGTCTTTATTTGTACTCTTTAATTGACTGGATGGTTGAGTAGAAATGCAAAACATGGCTATATAAACAATTTCTGAGGAGCAGACAGATTAAACCAGGCAGATAGGCTACTGAGGGGCTTCATTTCTCCGTGGTTGCAGACTTGGTCACTGAAAAGCAATCATGTGAGAAGGGAGTGCTGTGGCATGTCTTAATAGAAATGAAATACCAGAACAGTTACAAATAGAAAGCAGACCAGAATAGAGAGCCTACACTAAAGCAATTGCCTTGCTTGTCATGAGTAAGAAGATGAAGTATGAAGTTATGCGAGCTGATGGGAATGAGAAGGCAGCAAAGTTATCCCATCTACCTCAATCATTTCATTCTTCTCTATTGAATTCATTCTAAGTTACCAGATTAGGACTTCAAATGTCTTGGGGAAAAAAAGAAAAAGAAAAAAAGAAAGAAGAAAAAAAGAAGATGACTGTGCTGCTTTATCTGTATGTCATTGCAAACTGTAGATAAAGAGAGAAGCTAAGGTTTGGAAGTATTGTTTGTTTGTTTGCTTGGTTGTTTTGGTTGGTTTGTTTATGCCCTTAAACAAAATCCACTTGTAGGAAAACCAAACCAAACTGTAATTTTGACATTGCTTTGTTAACATGGACCCTAATATATTTTTTATTTCATGAATGTGAACTGCATTCTCTGTAGCAGTGGTAATGCTGACTGTCATAAAAGCCTTGGGGAAAGACATTAGCAATGATTTCCTACATGGAATAGCAGAGACATATATGTGAAAACCCAAAAGAAAGGCTTTGAAATTCTCTCATTTGTCTGAAGAATGGATTGTGCTCCGTGCTTCAAAATTACAAGTAAAGTCAGAGGAATGGAGAGCAAAGTATAATAAAATACAATACAGCATTCTTCCTTGGCCTCTTTGCAGGAGAAAACTAAGGGTTAATTTAGCCAAGACTGAAAGAAGTCCAGCCAGTATTTCCAGAACAGCTTTTCTACAGCCATTTCTTTCCCAATTATCTGGCTTTCAGAGCATCCTGATATTAATCACACTTGAAGGTGACAGTTGTGGCCTAGCAGGATGTCTAGGAAGGTCATTCACTTGTTTTTCTGGCTTCCTTATGAGCACAAAAAGAGGTTATCTTTACTTGGCATGCAAACAGACTAAGCAGCTTTTATTTTGCCTGTAAGGGGCTTAAAACAGATGTGCAGAGAGGAGTTGCCATTCTGCAAAAGATTTTGACATTTCAAAATCTGGCTTCATTCTGAATTGGAGGGGAAATATACCGCACAGTAAATTCCACTTCATCCATCCTTTGCTTTCAGAACCTAAGCAAACATTCTGCTCGGAGTATTTTTAATCCTTTAAGTGTCTGATAGTATTTATAACAGAGTAATAAAAAGACCTGAAAGGTATATTACAAAACAAGAACTTCCTTTTAGATATTATTTTAATGCTCTAATCCCACAGTTTTACTCTGAAAGGCTGAAGACAACCTGCTTTACATTTCAATTTCAGTAGGAAGATAACGGATCTTTCTGAGAACTCCAGGTTAAATTTTGGTAGTATGTGGTATTGATCATGCAGTGTATCAGCCTGTGTCTTTAGCTTGCATAAAGAAAAAGATGTTAATGAACATTTTTTATTTTCTTTTTTAATGAAATAATGAAATATTTCCCCAGCATTTAATTTCTGTTCTTTAGATACCTCTCAAAAGACATTATCTCATTCTGACAGGGCAGCTTCTAGCTATAGAAAATTTAAAAGCATGCATCATACGTTTAACTGAGGTCAAGCTTTGTGATTCCAACTTACAGACACGATATCTGCCATTTTGAAGCTCAAAGTAAATTTAAATGTTATAAAGTTCTTGGCTATACTCCAAGCAAAGTGATTTGTTCCTCCCTCAGACCCTTTCCTCCTTCAGGACTCTGAAGCAAGCTACCCAGCAAGAAGTTAGCAATAATGAGGGGGATCTATGTGATAGCTTGTCGTTTCTTTCTGTGTCTGTCCCAGCTGTCCCCTTGGCCACGTGAACTTTGAAGCTAAAACATCCGGTTATTTTTGTCATTGAGCTGAACTGGGATCACCTCTGTATGCTTGCCAAAAATATTCTGCCTTACTGCTCTGAGCCATGGTGTCTGCTTACAGTCAATGTGCCACTCACAGACGTAGTGTTTTTATAGTTAGAGACATTGCCTCACTGTAGATAAAGGCATCTAGCCTACCTTAGTTGAAAGAAGAGAGGTAAGCATCATCAAGAGGGATAAAAGAGGAAATGCTGATGCTTTGAAGAAGTGTACTCAGATCGAATTCTGCAGGAGGCAAGCAGCTGTAGCAGTAGCTTGCATACTCTGCAGCTACTTATTAACAGGGCAGTCATTATGCAAATCAGACTTTCCTTGTCAAATGCTGGGGCTCTGCATGAAAGAGAAATAACCACTCAGTTTTGAGTTAATAAATGTATAGCTGTCTATTGCTATGCCAGCTAACAAAATTTCATTTCAGCATTCTTAAAGATTTCAGACAGAAAGCACTCTCAAAGTAATGACTGAATGATAACTCAGGAGCCCGAGGGGTTCCTATTAGCTAAGAACAGGATGTATTTAACAATAGCTCTCTTCCTTTTTCATCTTTACAAAAATGACAAACAAAGAGACACGTGCTAAAAAGTGACACAACTCAATACTGGCTTTCGATTTCTACCTATGAGAACAACTAAATGACCAGTACACGCGGCTTATCTTTTTCAGAGATCCTGTTTTTCTCCTGGTTTGGGTGGAAGAACTTTGACCTAGATGTCAAGGTGACCTCCACCGCTTTCCAGCCATTTACCTCTCCTTATGCTGCCTGCCCCAGGCACCTCAGCACCGCTGCCCAGTGCTCAGTTTGCTGCTTTTCACCCCACATTACCTCACATGACTCCTCTTGTGAAACCTCAGCCACTAAGTTACCACACAACGTGACAGCGAGGTAGTTTTGCTGCCCCATGCCATCACATGGTGGCTGTGGTGAGAAGGGAACTCTGGGGGCCCTTTGGTCCACTCCATCCTCACGCAGAGTTCTGTGTCACTGACAGACCCCTAGTCCTTGCCTGAAGTGCTGTCACAGAGAAGCAAATGACTCCTTGCATTTAGTAAGGCAACCTGCCCACAAATCTGCAAGAAGCAGGCATGAGCTATGATGGAGTGACCAGTAAAACTCCCTTAATGACCAGTAGCTCCTTTAGTGACTAATAACTTCCTTAGCTAGGGAAGGTTTCTAGAGTATTTTCCTAAAGAATAACAAAGAATTGCTTTGCACTGAAGTAAATAAATTAATTTTATAAGAATGATTGATCTAGCATGCTGCAGCTCACATTTGAAACACAATGAAATGCCCAAGTGGAGCTGGTAATGAGTTGTGTCCACCAGATGTACATCCCAGGACCAGTATTCTTTAATATCTTTATTAATGACATAGACAGCGGGATTGAGTGTACCTTCAGCTAGTTTGTGGACAACACCAAACTGAGTGGTGCATTTGGTACAATAGAAGGAAGGGGTGCCATCCAGAGGGACCTTGATAAACTCAAAAAGTGGGCCTATGTGAACCTAATAAGGTTCAACGAGGCCAAGTGCAAGGTGTTGAAGCTGGGTCAGGGCAGTGCACGATATGTGTTCAGATTGGGACAATAATTCCTTGAGATCAGCCCTGCTGAGAGGGACTTAGGAGTCCTGGTGAATGAAAAACATGACATGAGCCAGTAGCATGTTCTTACAGCCTGGAAGTCCAATGGTATCCTGGGCTGCATCAGAAGAGGGGTGTCCAGCAGGGAGAGGGATTGTCCCCCTCTGCTCTGCCCTCACCAGGCCCCATCTGGAGTACTGTGTCCAGACCTGGGATCACCAGCACAAGAAGGATGGGAGCTGTTGGAGAGGGACCAGAGGAGGGCACAAAGATGTTCAGAGGGCTGGAGCACCTCTCCTGTGGAGAGAGGCTGGAGGAACTTGGCTTGAGCAGCCTGGAGAAGAGAGAGCTCCAGGGGGACTTCATTGCAGGGTCCCAGCACTTGGAGGGAACATTTAAGCAGGAGAGGGAGTGACTTTTTATTGGTTGACAGCGATGGGACAAGGGAGAGTGTCTTTAAATTTAGACGGGGAGATTTAGATTAGATACTAGGGGGAAATCTTTCGCTGAGAGGGCAGTGAGGCGCTGGCACAGCTGCCCATAGAAGCTGTGGTGCCCCATCCCTGCAGGCGCTCAAGGCCGGGTTGGATGGGCCCTGGGCAGCCTGAGCTGGAGGGGGGCAGCCCTGCCCACGGCTGGGGGTGGGGTGGGTGGGCTGTGAGCTCCCTTCTAACCCATCTAACTCTGTATTAACGCGGCGCTGTCTCCTCATCGAGGTGCCCTCAGCACCCGGGACAGCAGGCGCGCCCCCGCCGGCCATAACGGTAACGCAACGCGCGTGCCCGGTTGCCATCACGACGGCTGAGACGCGGAGGCAGCAGCATGTCGGAACAGAGCGACGAGGAGGGCGACGAGGAGGCCGAGCCTTACCTGGGGGTTCGGCAGGGAGCGGGGCCTCGGGGCAGGGCGGGGAACGGAAGAGAGAAGCTACTGCTTGTGGGGGCTTTGATACCGTAGGCCCCGTGGGGAGATCTCAGGGTGCTACACCAGAGGGAGGGCTGAGCTATTTTGGCTGGGACCTATTTTCTTCACAGGTCATCCATGCTTCCCAGCAATGAGTCAAGAAGGAAAGAAGGGCCCTGTGTGCTGGGATCTGAGGGGAGAGCCTGCGGAGAAGCAGCACACGCTGGCCAGGCTCTCCTGCATGCTCTGCTTGGAGCACAGCTGGAGCACCTTTGAGAAAACATGGCTTCCTCTAATTAGGTTGATTTCAAGCAGGTCTATTGCTCTTAAACAATTTTTCTAATTGCATTTGATTAGGAGTATGATGGTGACCGCAATAATGAAGGTGAACGGCACGGACATGGGAAAGCAGTGCTGCCCAATGGTGATAAGTATGAGGGTGAATACGAGCACAATCTCAGAAATGGGCAGGTGAGACAGTAACCAGACAGTGGCTGTGTGGTTGTGTTTCTGCAGTTCTGTGAGTCTCTGCACTATACTGAAATGAGTGAGAACTGACAAGTCTTTTACCTATATCAAATATCTTTTAGGGGACCTACAGATTTAAATCTGGTGTTTGCTACATTGGAGAATATCTTCAAAATAAAAAGCATGGCCAAGGTACATTTTATTATCCAGATGGATCAAAATATGAAGGTAAAAACACTGAACATGGTTGCACAGATTTCTGTAATTGAAAAGACGTGTTTCTCCAGCTCCTGGAATGCAAGAAGATAGCAAAGTAGAGATTATTTTAAAAAGATACATTTGCTATAAAACATTTTCCCGTTATTCCTTTTTTACTATGAGCTCCAAGAGCAGATTTATTTATTTATTTATTTATTTATTTATTCATGGGGATTTACTTGAAATACTCTGATAAGTGTGGTATTTAGTAGCAATTTATTCTAGACATGTCCTTATTTCAAGTGAGGCATTACACGTCCTGAGAAATGCCAAGCATCATGTCTAATCTGGTGCAATCTTGATAGAAGAGGGTATAATTGCTCGTATCTAATCATATGTATGATGATTAGAATTGCTGTGTTCAGTATAGACTCATACAATTATTTGAGTTGGAAGGATCCCTTAAAGGTCATGTAGTCCAACTCCCCTGCAATGAAAAGGGACACCTACAGCTACATCAGGTTCTCAGAGCCCCATCCAACCTAACCCTGAATGTGTCCAGGGATGAGACATCCAGCACCTCTCTAGGCAAACTGTTCCAGTGCTTCATCATCCTCATTGCAAAAAATGTCTTCCTTATATACAGCCTAAATCTCTCTGGTTTTAGTTTGAAAGCATTTACCCTCATCTCATCACAACAGACCCTGCTAATGAGTCTGTTGTGACACCTAGAGATGGGAATTAACAGGATATGTCTTAAGCCAGGATTAATATAGTTGAGATGACAAATACCATGGGCCTCTGTTTTCATATCATCTTCTTTGTACTGATTTTATAGCTATTGCTTAAGAGGCAAAAAAGCATAATGAAGGCAGTGGAAGTAAATGAGCAGGGAACAAGAAGGCAGAGTTGGCAAAGACAGATAACAGAACTTGGAAACTCTGTGTATGGGGAAGCCTTTCCTTGATAACAAAGAGCAAAGAAGATAGTATCTCAATAGGGGAAGAAAACCATCCCAAGTGAAAACATTAGAATTGTCTTTGCCTCTAACGTTGAATTGTTCCTACCCTTATACTCAGGTCGGAAGGTGGAAAGTTACTGGATAGTCTTGCATATGGAGCTGCTATCTACCCTGTTGTGTCTAATGATGGTTCATCTCATCCATCAAAATTCTCATCCATTTGTCAGATGTATAATAAATCATCCTTTTCTTTGCCACAGAATATCAGTGCCTCTTTGATTTAATCTGTTTTGATATTAACATTGACATACTTAAATACTGATATGCAAATCAGATATGCTTAGATTTTAATCAACAAATGTTTCCCATTTACATGAGTTTTTTTGTGTTCAGTGTGAAAGAACAGGATTTGTTTTAGCAGTCAGTCATAATGGTGTCATAGTTTTCTTTTCCTTCTCTAATGAGGTGTATTCTCCACTCAGTTGAATTAATGTATGACAATTTTACAAACTGACTGCTATATCACATGACTAAATATACCACTTCTCACTGTGTTATTGATATGTTCTTTTTAAAGGAAGCTGGGTAGATGATCAGAAACATGGCTATGGAGAATATACCTACCCAAATGGAGACACTTATGCTGGAGAATGGTTTAAGGACAACAGGTTTGTTTTGTTCTTTCAGTGATGTTTGAAGTCACTCTCTGTAGCATCACAATATGATGAATATTGGTTATTTTCAAAGTGTGTCTGACTGCAGCAAATCAAATGCTACTGGGTGGCATTTACAATTTAGCCCAACTTGAGCCATTTCAGCCACTTAAAAATATAGTTTTAATACCTTAAGTATAACAATATCCCATGTTCTTCATATTTCATAAGATAAAACAATTTTTTTTTCCTCCCTAGGCATGGACAAGGTACATACACCTATAAAGACACTGGATCTATGTATGTTGGTGGTTGGGTAAATGGAATCCAGGAAGGAGAAGCAGAGCTTATCCACCTAAATCACAGATACAGGGGCAAGTTTTTGAAAGGAAATGTAAGTGTGCTAGAAAATGCTTAATTAATTTGAACAGTTAGCATAAAACTTTCTTAATATGATCTGTTTGCACTTAAAATGACAAGCTACATCATGTTCTTGCATAGTATTGCTTGTACCATAAATGTAGCAGATAAAACTGAATTGATCTGCAAGGAAGAAAGCCAAGTGTCTGTAACTTTGCCTTCAAACAGTATTACAGAATCACAGAATGGTTAAGGTTGGAAGAGTCCCATACAGGTCATTCACTTTAAACCCCTGATCAATCAGGGACACTCAGAGCAGGTTGTCCAGTACCATGTCCAGGCACACTTTGAAGATCTCCAAGAAGGGAGATTTTACAACTTTTCTGGCAACTTCTGCCAGTGCTCCATTACCTTCACAGCACAGAAGTGCTTCCTGGTGTTTGAATGGAACCTTTTGTGTTCCATTTTGTACCAACTGCCTCTTGTTCTGGCACTATGCGCCACTGAAAAGAGCCTCACTCCATCCTCTTTGCATCCTCCCTTCAGATGGAAGGACACTGATGGGATTCCCACTGAGCTTCTACTTTCTCAGGATGAACAGTCCCAGCTCTCTCAGCCACTCCTCAAAGGAGAAGTGCTTCAGTCCCTTGTTCATCTTTGTGGCCCTCTGTTGGACTTATACCTGCCTGTCTCTTGTATTAGTGTTGTTATTGACTAATCTATGAATTTTGTAGTAAAGCATATTTTACATTTATATGTGTAGAATTTCCTAACTTTATAGTTCTACTGACTTCTTTGCATCTCTTTGTGCAGCCCGTAGGTGGTGGTAAATACATCTTTGACATTGGATGTGAACAGCATGGTGAATACATACTGCCAGAAGAGGTAAAACAAATATTGAATGGTGTACTGAATATCGGATAACTCAGTAAATTACTGTTAATTAATATATAAAATACTTTAACATCAATACATACAGGGTGTCCTAGATTTAACTAGCCAAAAAAAAGGTGCAAAATTGTGGTTTCTTCAGTACTAAATAAGGTTTAATTCTGCTTTTTAATGTATCTTCCCCACTGTGTAAGCTTAGACAACTATATGATGTGATTTTTGCCCTGCTTGCAGATAGTAATGCTTTCTTCTTAAACTTCAGAAGAATCAGGATCTGCCCAAAATATTTTAGGTTTATGTGGTTTTAAACCACACAAGAACATAGATATTTGTCTGTAAATTTAACTGGTGTTGTACTTTGTTCTGAAAATGGGAAAACAAAGAAAATATTTATTATTGAATTTCTGAATTGCTTGATGTTACATCAGCAAAATGTAATTTGCAAGTTTCTTGTTTTAGAAACATGTCCCATAATTTTCCTGGTCCTGTAAGAAGCTTAATTTTCACAACTACTAATTGTAAAAGCAGATGGGATCAGGGCTCATTCTTCCTTCCTTCATTCTTCTTCACTTCTTCTTCTCTCCTTCACTCTTCACTCATGAACTTTCCTAAGTCTTTCTGATTAATATGATACAAAATAGCTATTGAGATAAGAAATGTATGTTAATATTTTCATTTCAAGAAAATATTCCATGTTATACCTGAACTTTATACCTCTAATGTCCAACACATTAATTCCCATTACATGCTCTTTAAAAATTCATAGAATGGCCTGGGTTGAAAAGGACCACCAGACCAGGCTGCCCAGAGCCACATCCAGCCTGGCCTTCAATGCCTCCAGGGATGGGGCATCCACAACCTCCCTGGACAACCAGTGCATCACCATCCTCTGTGAAAAACTTCCTTCTGATATCTAACTTAAACCTCCCCTGTCTCATTCTCCCTTGTCCTGTCACTGTCCACCCTTGTAAACAGACATTCCCCTTCAAGTACTGGAAGGTCACAATGAGGTCTCCCCGGAGCCTTCTCTTCTGCAAGCTAAACAAGCCCAGTTCTCTCAACCTTCCCTCACAGGAGAGGTGCTGCAGCCCCCTGATCATCTTACTGGCATTCCTCTGGACTCATTCCAAGAGCTCTGCATTTTTCTTGTGCTGGGGACCCCAGGCCTGGATGCGTTAATGCAGATGGGGCCTCACAAGAGCTGAGTAGAGGGGAACAATCACCTCCTTCTCCCTGCTGACCCCCCCTTTGTTAATGCAGCCCAGAACACAGTTGGCCTTCTGGGCTGCAAGCACACACTGCTGGCTCATGTCCAGTTCCTCATCCACCATGACCCCCAAGACCTTCTCCAAAGGGCTGCTCTCAAGGAGGTCTTCCCCCAGTTTGTATACCTGGGATTGCCCCAACCCAAAAGCAGCACCCTGCACTTGGCCTTATTGAACCTCATTAGATTTTCATGGGCCCACTTCTGCAGCCTGTCCAGGTCCCTCTGGATGGCTTCCCTTCCCTCCAATGTATCGACTGCAACGCTCAGCTTGGTGTCATCTGCAAACTTGCTGAGGGTGCACTTGATGCCATCATCTATGTCACTGATGAAGATGTTGAAGTGCTCTGGTCCCAAGACCGACCCCTGAGGGACACTGCTTGTGACCAGCCTCCACCCTGACACAGAACCATTAAATCACAACCCTTTGGCTGCGTACAGCCAGCCAATTCCTAATCCACTGAACAGTCCATCCTTCTAATCATCTAATTCAACATCCTTCAAATTCTCTAATACAACATTTGTTTCATCATATAATTTCACTAAGTTTCAACTTTCTTCTACTGTATGCATTTTACCTTTTCCAAAATTTGCATTTTTATTTTTCTGTCTCTGCACTGGACCAGTATTTTTTTATTTTTTTTTTATCAGTGGTATTTGGCTGTTACCTTAAGAAATGGAACAATATTCCTTTGAGAGAAACAATGCTTGAATAGATCCCTCTCAGCTATTCTTTTCGAGGGAGAGATAAAATTTTATCTTTAAGAAAGAAAATGGGCAAGCATAGATCAGCCATATTGGTCAGCCAGTTTCAACAAGGTTCAAAGCATAGTTTTCTTGCGAGATTTGCCATTGAATTTCCTCCTCCTGTCAGTGCTTTAAAAGCCTGTCATGTTGCCATTTGAGCCCAGGTAAAGAGCATTTAATACACAAATTCATCATCTTATCTACTCCTTTAATACTTAGAAGAAGAGATCCTGGATGTTGAGAGTTGTCTTTTAGGTTAAAGGGGAGGAAGAAGATGAAGAAGAGGAGGAGTCTCCTTTACCTGCTGAGCCAACGTGGAAAGCAAAAGAAATTACTAAATTAATACTCTGGGCACCCAACGAGGAAAAAGCACCTGCTCCCAATGAAGCAGCAAATGCAGGTTTGTTCTGATGGATGTCTAGAAACCCTGTGTTTTGACTATCCTGTGAAGCCATGTTTTTCATACCTAATTTTGAATACTGTGAGAGGGATTTTTTTTTTTTCCCTCACGTTTTTTACCCTACACTTAATACTGGGGGTTTCTGGGCCTGTTCGTAAACGTGACAGTATATATGTACACTTGTTCTATCTCCCATAGCATAATATGATACAACTATCTTGGGAAGCCTGTGAATCATTTTAGTCTATGTCATCACCTTTTATACAAACTTGATTATAAGTTGTTGCAAAAATATGTGTGGGTTTTCTCAAGTGAGTAAAGTCTTAGGAGTTCACTCCGTTATTAGTTGTGGCATGAAAACGATGACTGAGTACAAATTTGTAAAAATTAATTTTCTTCAGAATTTCTAATTTCTCATATTTCTGTCACTGATGAATCTGCTGAGCACAGTGAAGTGAGCACAGTGCTGCCACCTGTGGCTGTTGTACTTGAGCTTTACTCAGTTTGTGTCAGTTCCTTTATGCAAAAGGGTTGCATCCAACAAAGGATGCAGAAGATGAGCAAATAGGGGAAGGAGAAAATGAAGGAGGAATGTACTAAGGTGAGGAATGATGGACATGTGCTTGTTCTTCCATGTACAATCAGGTTTGGAAATGATGCATGTCAGTTGGATGCTACCGGGTGGCCTGTTATCAGGCTAAAGAAAACATGGGGATAGAACCCTTCTAAAGCTGTAAACTGGTTTTGAGTAGTCAAATTCATATATTAACCAGTACAAATCAGTGATACTGCAGTGCAGCATTACCTGTGCAATACAATGTTGACAGCACTTGAGGAGCTGAGTTTAAAAGTGATCACATTTGAAAGCTTTGTTTCGTACAAACATGAGAGTAGCCTGGGGAATTCAGGTATTTTTGAACACATGATTTTTGTATTGTGAATAGAACTGTATCTTCTATGTCCTCTCAAGTTAAATAAGAAACAAGTCTTAGGTATTGTTATATGTTATGATTTGGAGAGACAAATCATAACACAAAGGCTAGTGTCTCACTGATTGTTCCTCTTAAAAGGCAAAGAGCTTTGAAATTTGGATGCTCAGGTTTTCTTCCAGGCAGTTCAGAAGCCTGTTTTTATTCAAAATTACAAAAAGGCAACATAAAAGGAAGCATCTGTGTTTACCCATACATAACTTATAAGCCTCCATTCAACTGTGTTTTTTGCATTTGTTAAATGTTAACATTTACAAACTTCTGATGTAGGAAAACATTAGATAAATTTCTCCATCTGTAGTCAACACATTTAATAATAAATCAAAGCAAAGCAGCAATCAGAAAGGCTGTAAAAAAAACCTTGAATATTGCATAGAGGTATAACAAAAACATTAAGGGCAGGTCTTGGAATTCTGTTAATTAACTTGATCTCATTTTTCACTCATCACCTCTGAAGGTGATCTTTTCCTTCAGCGCAGACTAGCCAATGAGCTGATCAGGTGTTTACAATTGACATCTCACAGGATCCCTCAGCTGGGATCAGATCCAGCAGAAACAGAAGCTGGCTTCCTGCATAGCTCAGCTTTGGACTTGGCAAGAATTCATTGAGCTTGATTTGTCTCAAAGTCTGCTGGACTCAAATAATTTTTACTGAACTTGATTCCAACAGAATGTAGGCCTACTACATAAAGTAGATCTGGGACACTCATTTTTTTTTTTTTGGTTGGTTTTTAGTAGTAGTATTTTTTTAAGGGCAAATGTATCCACGCATCTGTTAGAGATTGTATAAATGCATATTCTAATGTGTGAGAACACAGGAATACAATAGGTATTTTTGAAGGTCTTTAAAATTCTTTATTTCTAGAATCAGAGAGCTGGATTTTCCATTTTTTTTTCATCATAATACTGCCATAATTAATTAGCAATATATTGTGCCCCTTGTCTTTATATTTATCAAGGTTAAATTACAGTTAGAGGAAATGATTTGAAAATATGTGGACTGTGAGGAGTGGGTGTAGCAAAAAATCATATTTTTTGCTGGTTTATATTCTCTGTCCCGTGACCATCATTTTTACCACATAGCAATTCCATCCTTCTAACTTCATGTTTCTATGAAACTCCTCTGAACAGAAGATGTTCTTTAGCTGTTCCTGAGTTACATACAGACTGGCTGGCAGTCAGTGTGTGTGTGTGTGTACAGAGTCTGTCTGCCAGCTAAGAAACAATTTGTGTCAGTTAAGTTCAAGAATTGGTAACAAAGGAGTTAAGGCTGGAGTAGACAGCATGATTCCGGAATTATGTTTTAGGCTACTAGAATTGTTTTCCAGTGTTTTATTACAAAATTCATTTCAGCTTTCTGTTTATTTTTTTTAAACTGTCTTCACAGGAACTGCTAGTTTAGAAGAGGAGGAGGAAGCAGAGTAATTGGATACAACTGAAGTCAAATATAGGCAGAAAAGGAAATTGCAGAGTAAATCATTAGTTTAGGCAAACCTGCAATATTTTTATTCATATCTGTGTTATTTTTGAATAAACATTTATGTCACTGTTCTGTCTGGAATATACCTCTCCAAAACTTTTACAGTCCCAGAGTGTGCCATGTCAGGACCACTGTATTCCATAGTGGCAGGCAGTTGTTGAATTCGGTATGGGATAATTCTGGATCTATAAAGTTGAGTCCTCACACATTTATGGAATCAAAGTTTCGAAACACTTGGCGTGATAGTTCTAAAGTAGAACATATATGCATCCAATAACTGAGTGGACCACTTGTGCCTGTGGTGAGTAGATTGCTTTTGGTGATCTATGTTCATTTCTTCACAGGAAGATAGATGATTTTTGAACCTGATGAATACATCAGTATTGCCCAAAACTTCAGAACATTATATCCATCTTGGGAGATAGTTAACATGCTCAAACGTGGTCTTAGAATCATTTATGTTGGAAGTGAAGTCAGGAACTACAGGCAGCTCTGTCTGTATCCACTATCACTGGACCACCAAGTATAGAACCACATTACTTACTGTAAGCTGTTATCACTGTTCTCTGAGATATCAAGCTTAAATCTCTCCTTGCCTGATTTACAAACCTGTTGGCAGAGATGCGATTATTCCACCTTGTTAAATGGCTTCTGTATTTCCTTTTTTCCTCGAAGATTGACCTGTGGCGATGAAAGTTGAAGCACTACCTCTAGTAACAGTCATATTACCAGCTGTTAATCCCCAGGATTAACAGTAGTTACTCCTATTTTGCTCCCACGGGAGTATAGTTGATAGTCACACGAGTGAGCAAACAAGGAGGTAATGCTCATCGGACAAGATGAATTTTGGCCATGCTTCTGCAATACCCACAATCTTGTCACTTGTCAAGCAGAAAACCTCCCATGACAGTATATCCGGTACATGGACTAGTGTCTCTATCCCCTAAAGGAGAAGGACCTCCAGCTGCTAACACTTGCTGTTTCTTTTTAGTGTTGATGCTTCATCTGGAGCCAGTTAGCTTGGAAGCATCCATTTACAGCCTCTGTTCCCCTCCCATGCCTATTGGGCCTCAATACCAACTCTCCACATTCAGGTCTGAGCAAGAATGGTGTAACATTTATCCTGGTGCTGGAAGTTATGAACTATAACAAACTCCCTCAGGGGAGAATCCTTCCAGCATTCCATCCAGTGCAGCCTCTAGCCATCCCTTCAACCTCACAAGTCCGGCTTATGTCTCAAGAGAAGCCCCACTGATACCTCATTTGCCCTCTTTACTGATATACAGTCTGCACACTTCCTACAAGCCCTTTATGTGGTCATGCGACATCTAAATCACTACACAGAGCCTCATCAAGAGGCACCAACTCAGATAGTGGGTGCAACATCCCCCTGCCCAATCCAGGTCTAGACTGACACTACTGATATGCCAAGGGTATGCAGTTTTTCTTTTGGTGGAAGAGATCAGGCCCAGTAGCTCGTGAGCATTGATGAGCACAGTCCCACACACTGAAGGAAAGTTTCTGCCTTCGCTCAGCACCCTAACAGTACCTTCCCCTCAGCCTCCAAAAAACAAATCAAACAAAAAAAAAGCCAACAACCAACCAACTAACAAACAAACAAAACAACCCACCACCACAACAAACAAACAAACAAGCCAAAAAATCCCAGCTATCAATACCTAATGAGAAGGAACCAGTCAATCAGAAGAGAGCTACCAGGAGATTTCAGCTGAAGAAGGCCTTTAGAAGCTACCAGAATCGAATCAAATGACACTCTATAAATAATAAGTTAAAAGTAAAGAGCAAGGTAGAGCTGCACAAGGAGATATGCTGAGAAGTTTAAGCTAGTGATAAATATGGATTAAGAGAAAATGGGGGTAGTGAGGTGAGTGACACAAAATAAACAGAGTTTATTTCTTCTCCCTGAAATATTTCTCCTATCAGAAATGTCATAGTGTGAAATTTCCCACACAAACTTTTCCCCAATGCCTTACATGTCTTTTTGGCATTTTCTTGTCACATCGTTGTGACTTCAATAAGCACTTTTAGAGGTGATTGTCTTTTCCTCTTTTGGCTTTCTTTGGAGAAGTGCTGTATTATTGCTTGATCGAAGCATACTTGGCTTGGTAATTTTTTACTTTTAATAATAACTTACAAATCATTAGTTTACCAGCTGTTTACTCACTATATTTCACTGTAAATTTGAGAAACATCAACATAATGCATTTCCCTGTTCAATTCCATTTAAAGGTAATCTTCAGTTCAAGAAGTGTTAATTCTTGAAGGATTTAGGAAATCACCTTTTTCCTTTCAGCACCCAGTGCTGTACTTTTTATTGGTTCCCTAGTGACCTCCAGTGGCAAAGCTGTGAAAAGTGCAAACCGCCTGGAATGCAGCTAAGAGCATCTGAAAGCCTCTATGGGTTAGAAAGGGCTCCTGATGGTTTACTCCATTGGGAAACCAATGCTTTTGTAGAAGGTGGCATTTCATTTCACTGTAACTTTCAAGAAAACCCTAAGGAGAATTTGTAAACTCAGTAATTCCTTCATCGCTATTTTGGAGAGAAATGCTCCACTGAAAGTTGTTGCACTGAGGTGTGTTAGTCCCTCTCATCCTTCTGCCTCTTCACTTTTCAGCAAAGAAGAAAGACAACAGCAGTCAGTATCCCTTGTTCTATTACTCCATGCCTTTGAAAAAGGTTTCTTGCTCTTCTTCCTATGAACCCTGCTTCAATTATTAGAAGACTGCAACAATTTACTCACATACATGCCCCAAAAGGTGATGTCCTCTTGAAAGGGTCCTTGGTAGCTTTCCCTGTTCAGCCTGTAGGCTCAGCAAAAAGATTACATGTTTCCCTAAGGGACTTGGCGGGACATGGCTACAGAAAGGCAGTGCACGCATAATGCTGTGTTAACTCTTACATTCACTAAGAACACCAGAGTGCTTTGCAGGTAATAGCTAAAGGTCCGTAAGTTGTAGCCACATTAATACCAAGCTGTTCCTGAGCTAACTGATGCTATTACTAACTAGAGTGAAAAAATGTCAGCATTGTCCTGAGAGTGTTTATCCATGTTCGGCATGGACACAAAGATCTCTTCACAAATCACTACTAAGCCATGTGGGTGGGTGAAGAGCAAAAGTACAGCAAAGAAGATGGCGGTTTGCCTTTTAGCCCTGCAGAAGGGCACAGCTGACTAGAGAGTCTGAAATTGTAAGTACCTTCCTCATTCTACCATTCAGAATACACGGCGTGGCTCTACTGATGAAGAAGAGCAATTTACAATGCATTTACCAACCTACAAAATCAGAGATTTTCACTGACAGAGGCACTTATACAAATGACTCTTCAGAGGCTTTTTAAATAGCACAGTTACTTTCAAGTAACTCCCTCAAGTATAGTAATGTAGAAGGTGATGTTAAATTGAACACCGCGATGTAAATTAACAACTTCTGACACAAGTTCTGTGTGACCATAAAACCCCATTTCTTACATACATCTAGCTTGCTATTTTTTCAGGAAGACTGATGCTTCTTTTGAATAAGCTGGTACTTTTAATGAGTTGGTACTGATAATATTTCATGTTTTATATTGCATGTTATTATTTATGCAGCGTTCAAGCCTGCAGGTAACAAGAGAAAGCAAGCAGACACCTGGGAAACAATGTCTTAGCAACTAAAAAAGTTAAGGTAAAATGAGCTGCAAAAGGTAGAAATAAAGTTGTTACATTTTAAATGTGTTTTGTCAAAATTATATTGGAGAACTTATGTAAACAAATTTGCAACATAAATCCCCACTGTGGATTAGAAAATATCTGTATGTTAGCAGCATCTCTATTTGCTTCTCCCCTCCAGCAAAATATGAGCATCAAAGTGCTTCAGATTTAAGCTCTTGTTTTCCAAATGCTTAATTACGCAAGTAGTTCCATTAAGGAGGCACCTTCGGGTGAGTTGGGTTGAATGTTTTTCATCATCATACTTCTATTTTTATGTTTTGTGAGAGGTAAGAGATGCTGCATCCCGAGTTTCCTCACCAAGAGTAAAAGAAGCTCAGGAAGATGCCAGCTGGAGGTTTTGTACAGGTTTTCTCCATGGGAGTATGCAGAGGCCATGTCTACACACATATTCAGCACAGTTTGTGCTACAAGACATTCCTAAGAAATAAACCAGATTTGGGGAAATATTGGTACAGGGTTACTAGGCTTGTTTTCCAACCCCATCAGCCTCAGGACAGTAAAGCTCTCATGAGCTCCCTGGGCCAGGAGCCCACAGTTTCTTCCCCCTCCAACTGAAAAGAGCATGGAGAAATAGCCACTAAGTTAGTTATTTAACTTGAGCATTTCTCATGGTAGTACAAAACGGTGTAGGATGGACCCATAAGTCATCCACAGGGCCTGATCTATGAGATAAACACCCATGAACCTACCAGTTGTCTTTGCTCCCAGGCCAGGATGGAGAGTGTGCTTCTATGTTGCCCTCTCACAAAAGAGACTGGGGCATTCTGGTCTTTACCACAGCTTTTGGATGCTTTCTCAATTTGTCATCTGAACTGTTCTGGCCTGTTGCTTATCTGGGGTCACAGATTTTGACCCTAAGTAGCAAATCTACCAAATGAATGCAGACAACAATATCCGTTTCAGCTGACGTGGCCTTGGGTTATATGGCCCATGGGTTAGTGGGTTTACTAGCCTATGCCGTTCCAATCCTAAAGGCCCCTTCCAACCCAACCCATTCTGTGATTCTATGCTTCTGTGAACTGCAGAAATGGAAGAGAATGGGTGAATGGACAATTGCTGCTGCCAGGAGATGCTGAAGCTGCTTTTGAACATAGCAGACTACTGGGAATTTGCTTCCCAAGCAAAGTTCTGTGGTCAGGGAAAGAGTGAGGCTGCAAAACCCACCAGGAGGTTTCCTCCACAAGACATGGAGAAAACAATAAGAACTGTGAATCCAAGACTAGTTATCAGCTTCTCAAGTTTCACACAATAATTGCTTTGATGTTATGATTAATAGCCAGAATACTGCTAAAGGATATAGACACTAAACAGATGTTAGAGTCAATTGGCCTCTCCAGACCTTTCATGAGTGGTATTAGATCTCCACAAAAAGCTGGACTGCAGAATTTGATGATTCACTAACTCCTACCTATGCACCAGAGAACAACATTCTGTTTGTTCAAAAACTTCTATGCTGTTCCCAAGTCCAAAGAGGCACGAACATTTTAATTTTTAATCATCTGTTTAAAAAAAGCACTAAAAGATCAAGGGCAGATCCACCAAAAACTGCTATATACAATCTTTTCAAAAATGATCCTTATGCTCCAGAGTATTTCAGTAATAAATCCTCCAAGACAGTAAAAAATCTACCTGACAGCTTTAATCAATGCTTGATGACTTGAAATGCTGCAAAGAGAACTGAAATAACTACTGTTCTGAGTCAAGAGATTTTCACATTTGCTTTGAGCAAATATCAGTGCTGGCAAAGGGCTTCAGAAAAATCAGGACAGGCACCACAGATTTGCTCTTCTGCTTTTCAGAAGAACAGGACTCAAGTGTCTCTTCAAGTTGCTTAAAATCATTATGAAATGATGAATTTCTTTGTTATTGTCTTTTCAAAGATTATGGATGGAGTGACTAACCGAGTGTTCCTCATTCCTGTTAAAAAACAGTGTGTCTCTCCCCTCCTCCCCATCCTTCAATCACACCTAAAGATCCTATGTAGGCACGCAAGGCTGAGGTTTTCTTTTCCCACGAGGTGTCACCAGAGATTAACTTCACTGTACGTCTGTAGCAAACGAATTTACTGCTCTGTTTTTAAGATATAAGCAAAACATTCAGATCTTCTATGTGCTACTAGAAGAGCCTCACATACTCTTCACTGTCACCTGTGATACTTGGTGAAACTGGAATAAAACTCACCAAAAGCAACAGCATTCACAGACAGGAAGTTATCATGGGAGAACTATGAAGTGGGAGTTGGTGCTTCAGCTAAAATGAAGCTGGGAGCACCAGGAATGACATGCCCAGGGCCAGGTCCTCATCCCATGCCACTCCTGACCCCTTGGTGTCCAAAGCTGTTAAAAAAAAACAAAAAACAAAACACAACAGGAGCCCAAGCATCTTTGCTTGATCTGGGAAGACAAAATGAATGATTTCAGGTAAAAGACTGAGAAAGGAGATCTCCATGCCACTGTTAAGGGAGCTTGGTGGATGCCCCACATCCTGTGTGCTGGATGGGCTCCCCTTGTGTGCCTTCAGGCTATAGGCACAAGTGCAAAGAGATGTCAAGAAAGACCTACTGAAAAAGAACATGGAGAAGAAGAGTGATAATGAGAACTTTTTTTTTTTTTTTTTTTTTTTTAAACTCATATAAAGAGAGAAAGTGAAACCTCAAATTTTCTGCTTTCATATAAAGAAAAACTTGTGCTTTCCTAGAGGCAGTTATCTGGGAGGATCATTTGGAAAAGAAGCTCATGTAAAGACATGTTCCTGTTTGTGCATAAAGTATTGGGACTACACTTTAATCAAACATATAGTCAAGCAAAGAGCTACAGAGACCAGTCAGACAACCCAGTGTGTCACCATGTATATGATTCGGCACAGAGCAGCACACATCATAGCTGTTGTCCCGCCAGTGTCATCTCATGAATTGTTCAGCAGTTAGAGTTGCTCACATCAAGGTTTTGTCACCAATACAGTAACACAGGACTTCTTTCTTTGCCCCAGTAAAAGCAATTGGTTCAATTTTCTCTGAAGGAAGACCTTTTTTTTCTGTTGCAACACAAATCACTGTGGAAACGCTGAGCAGTAGAACTGCTGTGGTAGAAAATGAACCCACTTTATAGAAGAGGTAAACATGTTGTCTGTATGCTATTTCCCCTTCTCCTGTGCTCTCGCAGAACTGGAGGAGTCAACAGGAAACCAACTGGCTTTAAGTAGAGCTGATATCTCTGGGTCGGAGTTTGCTTCTTTCAGTTTATTAGTCTGCTTGACTGAAAATATACAAGTGCATGAAACAAGTCATTTATACTGTGTCTGAACTGGCTGTATTTTGGTCTTGGAAGATGTAATAATGTCTACTAGAGTGCCTTTTGCAGTAGAATTTGCTCTCTTCTATGCCAGGTCCTATGTTTTTCCTCAGTTACTGAAAAGGAAGCGAAGTTCAGGCACTGAATTGCTTTCTGTGCTTTGACTACTCAGAGAGGACAACTCACATCCGCTCTAACTTTTCTAGATGAATCATTGGACTGTGCTGTACCATAGTGTATCTTCACCTCAGTTTTTGGCAGCTGCAAGGACAAAGCCGGCCTTCTAATCTTCCATGACACTATTTCTCCAGTTAAATGCCGCATTTGCTCCGTGAGTTAATGTCTTCACTGGAGGGTTAACCATCAGCCATTTCTTCTCCTCTTTGAGCTCTTCACAGAAACACATGCCCAGAGAAGGGATCTAGAAAGGAAGGATACAAGCAGCAGTTACTAGCAGGGTCATTGCTTTGGTTTTGCAGCAGAACAGAATAGCAGATTCTGAGACCATTCTGAAGACAGTCTGGAACATTTTGCCACTTTTGAAACAAACTAAGAACAGGCTGGATGCCTGTTGTGCAATAGCTGACCTTGTGCCATCACCTTGAGTTCACACTTGGATTTGAAAATCAAGATTTATTCACTCCTCATGCATCAACTGTGGGTAGTAAAAACACATCTAAAGACTGTATTATCCTCTTAGTAATACCAAGGCAGGTTAGGAAAACTGGAGTGAAAAAATCTGTCAGTGGTGATAATATGCAAGTAAAACAGGCAAAGAAACTCTACAACAGTCTCAAGGGCGGGCCTCACTTGTGAAACTGGCAAGAAAAGCCTTCTCTGCTTTACTCTGTAGCTGAACACTTAAGCTGTGAACTTGCAGTGACCTGAAAATGTACAATTTAAAGAGTCACTTACCGAATATAGCTGCAGCTCATGCTCATAACACTATGAGGAGGAAAGGGAAGGCTCTTAGTCCTGCTTCTATAGTTAGGAGGCTCATGCTCGAGGGAGAGGTTTCCGTGCCCCTCTCACATGCAGGTGCTACCTGATACTGACTTTGCATGGGGGTTGAATGAAAATTTCCTAATATGTTGTTTAACAGGACAAAATTCTCTTGACAACTAGTTCTACACTAAAACTACACAAGATTCCTTTTGTACTGAGAGAGCTCATGTCAGTGGTACTGACATACAGTTACACAAGTCTCACTGCCTGGGAAAGCTCCATACTGAAAGCACAGAAACACACAAAGCTGCCTGCTGAATAAAAAGTCTTTATACCTTTCGGACCGCCTGGGCAAAGTCATTGCTGTCTCTGGCAGGGAGTCCTATCAGAGGTCGGGTGAAAGATGCCAAGGAAGAGCCATGCCCCACAATGAGGATGACACCTGAAACATCATGGTAAGAAGAGAAAGGTGGTTAGGGGGTTGTCTGACTTTGCAGACATCTTTGGTAATGTGGCAGGGTGTACTGTGCTGGTCAGAAAAAGCCTGATGTGTTGCAGACATACCAGCTAATGAGAAAAAGTATTTGCTAAGCAAACAGCTTTCCAGAAAAGTAATTTTCTTATGTTGATTATCATCCCTAGACACAAGTAGTATGACCAAAGTATATACGCTTGTAATTTTTTACTGCCTTCTGTTTAATTTTGCTTTTTCTTTTCTGTTCTATAAATTGTATTTATTTTAACTTAGTACAGGCCAGGCCAAGAACTACAAGCCTACCTTGAACTCTGTGCAATACAAATAATCCATAATAAATGTGCTTCTGTTGACAAACCCATGCCTATTCCTGATACTGAAAGCGTCTGACAGAACATACAAAGATCTGAAACCTTTACCTTTGCTGGGGCAGGCAGTGACAATTTCTTTTATAGCTGCAGAGCTTCTGCTCACGTATTCCTCATAACTTTCTGACGGGACCAGAGAAGAGAGTGGGATGTTTCCCCTGACAATATAATCAGAAATACATGTTAATCTAGATGAATGAATGAGGACACATGAGAGGAAGCACTTGGTTAAAAGGATGTGGGTTTATCCGCTGACTTGACTGACATACCGATACCTCAGCAATTCACATTAAACCTTACACCCACATCTTGTAGTTCATAAAGCACCAGAAACAAGGAAAACCAATAAAACTCCCAGTTTACAGTGGAGGTTGTTTGAAACAAGACATGTTTCAAACATGGGAAAAGGTGGCAGAGCCTACCATGCTTTGATGCACAGTGGCTGGTGGTGCCAAGGATAGGCAGCTGGGGAGGCCAAATTCCTAGTGATGAGAGACCTACCAGCCTCCCCAGGGCTGTAGGACTAGCAAAATAATCAGCAGGACAACAGTGATTTGCTGCCCCTCAATAATCATCTTGCTTTTCTTGGCTGATGCTTATATTAGGAATTCTTGGCTACAGAATTCAGCCTCCTCAAACTCACTTCCTATTTTTCATATAATTCTCTGAATCTGAGAGCTAGAGGAATTAGCAGCCGTGGCTGGCAAGTGTGATTATATGATTAGCCATGTGCTGTGATACAATCCAGAATGTTTACTTCTTTCTACAAAAAAACCTGCCCTTGCCATTTTGATAGTCTCCTTTTTCAGTGAATAGACAGGAGAGAGATTAGGTTAATATATTGTAGTAAGGTTTGATATCAAAGTGTACTTTTACAGGTGAGTCCTTGATACATTACAGCAGCACAAACTGCAGAAGTAGAAAATAAGTGGTAGAACCTTGTGTCAGGCCCATGCTAAATTGTTAATCATAGCTAATACTAATTCCGGCTAGATTAAGTCTGCTGATGGAACAATCCGGGACTTGACCCAGGTGAAGGCTGTCCCTTGAAGTGAGTGAATATGGTAAAACTACCCCTGCAACCGGAGGATTTTGAACCCTGTACATGACAGGAAGAAAGTGGCATCAAATGTGCAGGGTTACAGCTCATCCTCTCCGCTTTTGCCTGGACCTGAGCGAGCTGTGAGGCTGCAGTTGGCACTGCTGCAGAGCTTTCCTCTCCACTTCCCACTGCTCAACACTTGCACTCTGTCCTGTAAAGTGACCTCATGTTGAAAAAAAAAAAACTGTTGAAAAACTTTAGAATGATCTATGACCCATGAAAAGGAAAGATTTTATCATTTCACAAAGTTTAAAATGAAGATGTTCACTTGGCTGTAAGAAATACATTATGATCTGAGAAGTTTGTGTCCCTCTTTCTTACACACATGTAAGAAAGATATGCTTGCTTTTCTCAGCTGAGTGATTTCCTGGAGCTGGCTGTGCAACTGCACACACGGAACAGCCCCAGAGTGCACAGTGAGCAGCTAGGTAAATTGGAGCCCAATCATTTCCTGCTCCTCTGTGGTTTGCAAGTGCTCGGAAATAGCATCAGCCCCCTCTCTCAGCTCTGGGGGCCCCAAAAAAATCCTTGCTGCAACTCTTAACAATGTCTTCTCCGACCGAATTTGGCATGAACTGTCCTGCTGCCCCCCAAAGATCACAAGGACAGCTGGCTCGTGCTGGGGTGGGTCACCTCTCTCAACCCAATGAATATAAAAGCAGCTCCAGAGCAAGGCTAATGCTGTATGCAAGCTTCAGGTGTGTGCCCATTTCTAAAAATGCCCATATTGTCTCCATGTTAGAGCAACAAAGCTGATTCTTGCCATGAGACAGAAGACTGCATATCTTTGGGGACAGGCCAGGCAGTCTTGAATTTGATTGGCATCATCCATTGTTTGCAATGTCCCTAACCATTTACAACATAACATGAGGAAGGAGGTACCTCAGGGAACAAAGAAGTGGCTTTAATAGCTAGACAGGAAGAAATTACCTGTAACTTGTATCTATGTTGTAAGAAGCCTCTGACAGTTCTGTGAGAGTCATAAAGTTTGGAATTACTCTGCTTGCTTCCCACTTGGTCCATTCAAACAGTCCTGGTTCCACCCTGATTTTGACTTTTTGGTCTAGTTTAAGCCCTGCAAAGACAAGCTGTATTTCTTAAAAAGAAGGTGTACTCAAAGTGTTACATTTGGGCAATACATTCTGCCTTGTTTGCTGTAACATTTTCATTAACTCAAGGGCTTATTGTTGGTAAAAAAGAGGATCGTGTTTAAATGAAGCCAACATATTCTTGTTGGACTGATGTTAAGACACACAAAAAATTGCACTATTATTATTACTATATTATGTTGTAGCTATATTGCTATTATTATTGTTTATTTCTGGAGTTCTCTTGTTAAACCATCAAAGTACAGAGGTGAGCAGAAGCCCTCAGCAATGTTTTGGTCTGAATAAGCTTTATAAAGGAAATGTCTTTTTTTACTCATTTTTATATAACATTTTCTACAGTGACCCTCTGTGGGGCAATAAACCATTCTACAACATCAGAAATTTAATTCTGTTGTAAAAAGATACACCCTTTTGTTTATTATTCTCAAGAGAGGTCATTGGGTTGCACCATTTCCCATGAGAAATGCGTACTCATTCTACTGTGGATGTAAGGATGATGATGAACAGTGAACTTATTGTTACCTGGGAGAAGAGGCCAGCTCCCATCTCTCCACAACCTCCTTTCAGGTGATTGTAGAGAGCAACAAAGTCTGCCCTGAACCTTCTCTTCTCCAGGCTGAACAATGCATATTCCCTCAGCCACTCCCCATCAGACTTGTGCTCCAGACCCTTCACAGCTTAACTGCCCTTCTCTGGACATGCCCCACGGCTTCAATGTTTTTCTTGTAGTGGGAGGCCCAAATATGAACGCAGAACTTGAGATGTGGCCACACCAGTGCTAAATACAGAGGGGTGACCACCTCCCTGCTCCTGCTGGCTACCTCCAATGGAAGTTTGACACAGACATTTTCATTTTTTATGCTTTACCTTGTAGAATGTGTTGGGCTGTCTGTATGCAGCGTAGGGCGGGCGATGAGTACACATAGCTGACTGTCACCTCCTGGTCCAGCAGAGCTTCCCCTGGTGGGAACAGCAATATGAGGTGCTCTTTCACTAACCATCATAAATGAGAAACTATTGCAAAAGTATTTCAGTAAAAAAAAAAAAAAAAAAGAAAAAAGAAAAGGCTGGGACAGAGTGTTGAAAAGGTCCTTATAGAAGAATGTCTGAAAATCTGCAAACAGCAGTTAAGCATTTGCACCAGACTTCTGTTGTCAACATCAGACGTGTGTGCTCGGGGTGCAGAAATAACTTCGTTTCGTGAGCAAACTGAGTCAAACTAACCCATATAACCCAGCCAGCAGCTTTATCTGTGATGAGCTGACCACAGTCTGCTGACCATGAAGCTGTGTCCTCCAGCCAACCTCCTTCCCCAGTGACAAGTGAATGAGACATTACTCCCTTGCGGATGTGCAGCAGGGCACAGGTAGTGTTGCGGTTTCCTTGGCCAGGAACTGGTCTTGAAGATGAACAACCAGCCTCTCTATATATTTTACTGTTTAATAAGTTCTTGCAGCAGTTATCCATCCAGAATGGTTACCACAAATGGTGCTGCTAGCAAGTTTCTCTACTAACAAGCCAGTGTGAGCTTTGCCAGATGATGAGTTTGTTTCCCAAACCCATACATTTGCAGCAAGAAATTATCCACCTTACCAATAAGTCTTGACTGGAAAACACCGCAAGAAGATAAAGGAGGATCATGCTCAAAATGCTTCACGTTGTCTTTCCGTTTTGGTAGGGTGGAAGGAAAGTTGAGGTCTGCTCTGTAGTATTTTCCTAAAACAAGGTGGAACATTTTGCTGTGATGTGAGGGAGGAAGCAACAAAACACCCTGGCTGCCTTTCATTGTAATGGCTCCATTCATTTTGAATTCTCAGCCCAGAATTATATTTCTGCTGGCAAATAAAAACAGGTTGGAGCCCTGTTAAAAACCCCAGTGACTACTAATTACCTCAAAGAGATCACATTTTAAATTCAAAACACTGACTTGGGACGTTGCCTGTCCTAACAAAAATATCATCTCTTCTTCAAGCTCCCAAAGGAAGAAAAGAAGGGAGTGGAGGAGAAAGAGCATGGAAAGGTAGAGATGTCTGATAAGCCCCAGCCAGGTCATTTGAGTAACTAATGGTAGAGATTTTATGTTTTGTGCTTCTGTCAGCAATATGTATGAATCGTTCAAGAGCACTGTTTGTTCTGCGGTGTTTATCCAAAACAAACATAAAGTACAGCAGGACATAAAGGCCAGGCTCTGAGCAACCTAGTCTAGCTGTATATGTCCATTTTTATGGCAGGGGAGTTAAAAGTCTCTTTCAATTCTAAGGATTCTATGACATGATGATGGTTAGGTGCAGGTCAAAGAAGCGTTGTGTCTGACTGTGTGTCATTATTCACTTTTCTGTGTCAGCATATATACCTACACATAGAAGCCTGTATCCCTTGTATTTATTACTGGAGTAAAGAAGTTTGGGCTCAGGTTTGCTCAGAAGCTCCCATGATATTACTCACCATCTGCAGTTAAGCACTGTTGAAGCCAGGATTTCCCAAAGACCTGATCAACTCTTTCCCCATGGCGCATCACCAGCACACCCCTTCGCAGACTGGTGTTCTGAGAAAGCTATATGAAAATTACTTCCCATTACAATATTATAAACAATACTCATGAAAAATCTGGATTTGGGGATGCTGTCTAACAGAGCAAGGGCCAGCAGGGCTGTCCCAAAGGATTAATAACAACCACAGAAGGGGAGAGAATGAAATTGATAAAACGGACTAGAATATTTAGGACAAAAGTCAGCCTGACTAGGTCTCTGTTGAAAGCAAATGAGGAATATCTCTGATCTTCATGGGCTACAGGTTAGATTTAAATTCAGTGTTTATTCTAGTGAAAGGTAATGCTGATAAATCTTTTCATTCCACCGTGGGAAGGAGCTATATTGGTATGTATTGTGTAGTTGGTATAAACAAAAAGGGAAAGTAGCTAGCTGATTTAAGGCATAATATTCACTTCTAACATCAATCTTATCCTTTTTTTTCCAAATGAAAACAGAGATTTTACATTTTTCCAGCAGTGTATGGTCAAGTCATTAGTGAGCCCAGGTCTTATCTGAGGCCTTGTTTTCCGTTAGTCTGCATGAGGCTACAAATACATTCTAAGTATGTAGGAGTCAGTTTACAATGAATATAGACAGAGATGAAAAGATGAGTAAGAATGGCTGAAAAGCTTTAAAACTTTTTAAAGAGCAACTCATCACAGCATTATTGTTGCAACACCAAGGTTAGCGACATCTATCTTCAGTAACAGAGAAGGGAATTCTTAAGAAGTGGTATCAGATATGTGTTCAGGTATTTCGATAAATACTGCTGCATTTCTGCCATAAGGCACTAATGAGCTGTTGTAAGATCAGAGTTTGAGGTTTTGTGGTCTCAGTATTCTGGCTGGGAGGTGCTCAGAGGCTGGGGAAACTCCTAGATTGAAGACATGAACATCTGCAAAACATGTTCCTTGGTAAGGTAAGCAGTGGCTCTTCCATGGGTCTGAGCAAGATGAGGGGTTAAAGAGCACATGTGAGCTAGTGGAAGGATGTGGCTTTTGCAAAAGTGAGCTTTGTGTATACATTACATATACTACAAAATATTTATGAGATATAGTACTGTAAATATACATGCAATGTATGCATACACTACATATCTTCATTACAACATAACATGAAAATGTTAAGGAGAACCAGGAAGATAGTATTAAATTTAATATATGCTTTTACTTAATAGCATATCATGCACCACCACATAGCAAAGATACGAAATGAAATCCCAGCTACCTGAAGTGAAAGAACATCGGTTACACTCCTTGACATAACAGGATTGTGGACTTCTTCATTCAGCTTAACATTAGGTTCATTTGTGGATTGGGTGAAAAGTGCTGAAGCTGGCACAAAAGCATATTCCCTGGAGAAAAAGCAGAAGCAGTGCACACACAACATATGGGCACACACAAAAATAGAAGAGATTTTTAAGTACGGATTTTGGTCATAGACATATGATTACCAAGATTCCATATTACACTCAACATCTTTCAGACACATGCAATCCATTTTACCACTTTGTTCGAGTAAAAATAAGAGTAGAATTATATGAACTGATGATATATATTGGGTGTAACTATTCTGAAGTTTGAGCTTCAAGCAGTAAAAACTAACTTGGTTGTCACCTCTCTGCCTCTAAGAGCTCAGTGTGAATCAAATCCATGCCTCTTAGTAAAGTAAAAACAGTTCTAAACTAGAAGAATCATTTGCCACACAGGAAGCCAGTGAGATGTTGGCTGATACAGGTTGAATCGACATAGCATGAGTGAGCACGAGATGGTGAAGTAAACTTTGTAAGGTTTAATTCATTTAATTTCAAGTTGGTTATGCTACCTCCTGAAATGAGACAAAAGAAGAAACACTGGAGGTGCTAAAGGACAGATTGGATGGGGTTCTGGGCAGCCTGATCTGATGGGTGGCAGCCCTGCCTATGGCAGAGGGTAGGGGCTGGGTGGTTTCATGGTCCTTTCCAACCCAGATCATTCTGTGATGCTGTGCTTCAGGTTTTTCAAGATCACATAAAAGCTACTCTTTGAGCAGCTGGACTCCAGGTTTCCACGTGCACGTGTCCTATCACTTCTCATTAAGAAATTTCATTTTCCCACCCAGACACCAAAGTCCCCTCTGCTCACCTCACCTCCAGCTCTTTCCCAGCAGCAAGGAGGAGCAGCAGCTGCATAAAACCCTGGCACCATGAAACCCCAGCACTTACAGAGTGGACCACAACCAACCTGTGCTTAACCCATGTGTCTGACTCGTTGGCTCTCTCTGTGTAGTTTTCAGGAAGAAAACCCCTGCACCCAGTTTGGTGTGAGGTCCCAATGACCCAGCCTTCGCTGACTTCAGACTGCTGCATTGGGTTGACGTAGATGAAGTCTCCAGTATTTATCATGAGCTCATCAATATTCTGGGGTTTGTACTGGAACAGAGCCCGCAGCGTCTGGTGGAAGGACAGAGCTGGGTCAGGCAGAGAGCTGGTTGCAAGGGCTGCAGCACAGAGGGGATGTATGGCTAAACCTGTGTCAGCCACTGCCATCAGCACCATTTCCCACACTGCAGCTTGCTCTGACTTCGTACTTCAGCAGACAGGTAACAATGAATACACAATGAGTGTAAAAATAGGCACTCAGCATTCAGAATATTGCTTTTTTCCCCCCTGTAACTAGTGTGGCATATGTGAAAACAGAGACAGCAAAAGAATTATCAGCTATTTCAGTGATTACTTTCAGCTCTCTCAAGTCAAAACATGAGATTCAAACCAAAACAATATACTGGTCTGGATAAAACAAAACAAAACCAGTTGTTCATCATTCTGTAGTTTAAATTTGGAAATGAAAACTGGTAAAAATATTGACTGTTTTAAACTAAAAATGCTGTAAACTGAAGTTGACCAGGGAAAACCGTGCCCTGCTCACTGATCTTTAACCCGTGCCTTTTCATCATTGCTGAACAATAAAAAAATCAAACTTATTCTGCTGAATGCAGTTTTACTGCAGAGCAGTGATTTGACAAGGAAATGTTCAAAGGTCATAATTTCCTGTCTCTTTTATTTTCTCATAGCTCACTGTAAGATGAGTTCTTCTGCTGCAGTTTGGAACTGGATCTTGCTGACATGCAGGTCAAGCAGGTAACCGTAAACACATCTCTTATAGACTCAAGAATAAAGTTTTTTCAGCCCAAATAGATATTTGAAGCAGCCATACATTTTGAGCACTCTACTGTGCATGTACTGATTTTCTCCACGGAAAAAAACAAAACAAAACATACAAGATGACTGCAGGATATATTCTAACTAGAGACCCAGAAATTTAATAAACCCAATGACAGTACCTGGTAATGCACAAAACGCATGTCCCTTGAGTAGAGAGCAGCTACCCAGTGGCAGGTCTCCTCGGGGTTAATGCATTTGGCGAGTTGTTCCAGAGTCTTCTGGTGGTGAGGACAGAACTTGTGAGCCAAGGTAAGGTGGAGCTGCTTTAGGCAGGGCTTCACGTGACAGTCTAGGAATAAAGAAACCAACTTGCATCATGACTTAGAAGGGAAGGCCATTTAAAGCTCTTTGTATTTTATCCTGCATGCTTTGCATGATTCAGGAAATATCTTCATAATTAGTAGAAGCGTAGACCATAGTTTTATTAAATAATTGTTTTACCAGATGTCGTGGCTTTATTCATGCCAAAATAATTCAGAAATCTGCACTGAATTGGAGCCTTGGCTTAAACTGAGAGGAGAAGCAAACTGTTGGAATTCATTTCTCTGCCTGATGTATGGAATTTGTCTTTCCCAGACCAAGCCATCCAAAGGCTGAGGCATTTCAGTCTCCGCTGATGGCTGAAGTTTCCCAGTATCATGGGAAGTGTTTATATGGTGCTTGTTGCACCAGTGTCTGTAAGTATGTGCCTGCTCCTAGGTGGTTACAGAGGTCTCCCTTCCTTAGTTCCATAAGCTTGGTTTAAAATATACTTCTGTATTTCCTTATTGTATTTATTGCCCTGACAACTATGAATGTAAAAAGCACTTCACACACTGGTGGTATGAGTGTAAAAAATTGTTTGCCCTTGCTATGCCTTAGATGAACAATTCCGGGGATGCGGGAGATCCCCAGCTGCACACAACCACCGAAAGGAGATGGGTGACTCAGATTCAGGAGGAGACAGACTTATGTGAGCATGAGGGAAAAACCAGGCCTGATGGGCTGCATTTCTTCTTTTATTCATTTCTGCCTTCCTCCTCAGCCTGGCCATGGAGAGCTGAATATCCCCAAGGTGGAAAGGTCTGTCTTCCCTAGTCTGCACGTGAGACAGAGAACTCTGAATAGGGTACAGTTATGATTTGGTTTATTTCTTCCAAACAAGTATTTTCTCTTTTGTTTCTGTTCTCACACAATCATGGCACTGGTACTTGATGAAGAAAAGACAAAGTAGAGGTTGGGTACAGAGGAATAGGGGTATTTAGGAGTAGACCTCTTTCTATCTTATATATCCTGATCCTGATGGCCTCTCAAGTTACACTGACAAACATTTCAGTTTGTGGGCCAGTATAAGAAAAGTAAAGGAAGGAAAACCAGATAATAACAAACCCAATGAAGCCAGTTCCACAGAAATGACTCTGTAAGAGCTCAAAATGGAATAACCCTCTGGTAATTTCAAAACCCATTATGAGCAGCACAGCATAAGTGGCCAGAAAACGAAGATCGCATATTGTTTTAAGGGATTGCTGCCTAAAAGATGTTGCCAGGTAAAACGTTTGCCTGGATTTCCTAAAAAAAGAATAAATTTATGAAGACTGCTAGCATCTTTCTCTTTTCTTGTACACAGAGTTCAGCAAAAACCTCCTAGACAAAAGCAGCACGTCTTCAGAATCTAAATCAAGCTCCTCTAGCCACATTGTTTTTGAATCTGTGGAAGGAAAATGTGCTTGTCAGCAGTAAAACATCTGCCACACAGCTGTGGAGACATGGGAGATGGTTTCCTTATCATGTCTATGCCTCTGCACAACAGCCCACTCAGCCCTCTTATGTTGATCCCACCTGCCAGGGCTGAAGCTTCTGAAGAGAAGGCCACAGCAAACTCTTTGAGGATATTTGCATCGCTGTCACCAACAAAGAAACCAAGGTAGCTGGTGGATGAGTGTAATGATAAGGAAACAGTTGGTGGAAATCTCTGTGCAAAGCTGTTGCAGATTCTCTTTAAGATGTCATACAGTAACTCCACTTTCTGGTCTTCACACTGTAAAAAAAACAGAGGAAGGGCATCCTTTACACTGTAAGATCAATAGCCACTGTGGCAGCCTGTCTTGTGAAGTTACACCAGAAAACTGGATGGGCATTACTTAGAAAAATAACACACCTACAAATATGCCTGTGTGATGACACTACCTCAGGAGATGGGGTCTTTTACCATTAAGTGAAGGAAGAAAAAGCATGAGATTTTACCATCTGAAGTAAACTGAAATGAGGCAGAGTTCATGACTTCTCTCTTCAGTTCTAAGTAAGAATTTATCCTACAGTCCTTTGCTCTGGTAAAAAATTAAGAGCTGAGCAACATACATAGGAAGGCTAATATGGATTCTTTGTAATTGGGATCTTTTGTCCCTTAGTTACAGCTTATTCAAGGATTGTACAAAGCCATGCTTCCACAAAAAGTGTCAGTTAAACAATTTAAGAAGTAAATAGAAGAAGACTGAATTTATGCCATAAAGCCAAAGTCACAGACATAAATGATGCTCCAGTTCCACACTGTGACTTTTGTTTTTTCCTTAGCAGAGCTATTTGCTCCTCTCAGGCGCAGGAGATGCAGGGTGTCAGGAGACAGGAGAGTTTGGGTTGGGAGGTAGAGGTGGGAGCAGGGCAGTGAGTCTTACATCCTATATGGAAAGCATCCAAGTCATCTACTGCTGACAGCTGAGGAACATAGAATAGCACTGGAGGGTGTGCATTCATCCCTAGAAATATACTACCTGAAACAGAGCTGAGGTGTGTGAGGTGAGGTTTACAATTCAGGCATCTCTTCCAAGGTCAGGCCTTTAAACTCAACACTTCTCGAGAGCACAGCATTCGTTATTAATGTTTTTTGGTTTGCATAATTGTGACGAATGGCTGCAAGTCACCACACTATTCTATATTTTGCAAAAAAATGCTTGTATTTTCATTATGCTCAGCAGCATGATTACACATGATAGTATGATATACATGATAGTATGATATATTTTGTGCAGCTGCTCTATAGCAATGGTACCATAGCAATAGCCTGTTGGCTTGGAATTACCAGGCTGTCCAGTTCCACCAGTAATCACTTTTTGTTCCTTACCGTGAAGAAGTCACAGAGTGTGATGTGAGGGAAAATCTCATGGGCTCTGTTCTTCCCGCACTGGCGCTTGCTCTCCTTCCAGAACACTTGCAGGCAGTTATACAAGTGGCCAGTGGGGCACAAATAAAGAGCATACTCCTGGGGGATTGGGTCATCCAAAGAGGGATCGTTGCAGTGAGAATGCAACCTGAAAACAAAACATATCACACAGAGAAAGCACGTAAGCCACCTACTCTTCTTTTCTTGGCTTCCTTGGGTGTGCACCACGAGGTCCTACAAAACACAAGCACCATGATAAGACAGGGAGCACATTTATTGTGATGTAGCTTTGAATGCCTATCTGGTTATGCCCCATGTATGCACACAATCACAGCTCAGATACTATAGCCCTATTGCAGTGAATAGCCCATAATTAAGAGGCTTGAAACTGGGGACAGATGTCTGCCCAGAGCAGCCAGTCCCCCAGTCCTGTGAGATATCACTGTGGTTAAAGTAGTTGCTTCTGCCCATGAGTCTCTTTGCTCCCTAACTCTTGATTTACCCCAGACCCTCAGCAAATAACCTTGCTTCCCAGAATTACTGTAATACAATTATTTCTTTCTCTGATGAACTAAAATGAAAAACAAACAAACAAACAAACCAACCTCATATGCTAGGTCTTCAAAAGCAGCTAACTTCATTCTGAGTAACAGAATCAGTATGTGAACAAGTGTTTTTAATCAGTTTTGATGTGAAAGCACTCCTCAGAAATCACAAGTGCTTACCATTTTGCAGCATCTTCTACTGACTTTTGACCAGTAGCAACCAAGGCTTTTTGCCTAGAAAAAAAAACAAAAAACAACCCACAAACCAAATGAAAACAAACTGGATTCATTAGAATAGCAGAAAACATTAAAATTGTTTTCGATGACTTTAATACATTAAAGAAAAATGGACATGCTGTGACAATGGATTCTATTTTTCAGCACAATGTATACCTGTAATAACCTAACCTATAATGACAAGGTTATTCCTGGCACATATTAATGTTCTTGAAGCCCTCCAGACAGTCTGCTCTGCTTCATGTCTTTAATTCCTTGCAGACTGGTAATCTGCTCTTTCCATGGAATATCCATAGAATGTGTTTTGGAGATGTTTGCTTACCACCCCTACTGATTAAATGGGTTTCCTTAGGGTTGGTTTAGGTCTCTCTCCACATGCTGTAAGAACAGGATTTGCTCTATTGATAGTATAATTAATGAGAAGCTCAGATTCAGGTGCTAGATTCAAGTTGCCACACATACAACCTAAACAAAACATCTGGGGTTTGAAAATCTGGACTGAGGATTCCCCATAACCCAGAAGAAAGCCAGACCCAAGCCACAAATGAATTCCAAGATAACATACAATATCTCCATTTTCTCCCTTTTATTCAACTGACGTTCTTTGGGATCAAATTTGGTTCATATTTCCTTTTCACAGAATCATAGGATCTCCTGAGTTGGAAGGGACACACAACAATCATGGAGTAAACTCCTGGCTTCACACAAGACCACCCAAAAATCAAATCCTGTGTCTGAGAGCACTGTGCAGACACTTCTTGAATTCCAGCTTCTTGGGTCTGTGACCACTGCCCAGAGCAGCCCATTCCATGCCCACCAACCTCTGGTGAAGAACCTTTTCCCAACCTCCAACCTGGTCCTCCCCTGTTTCAGTTCCCACAGGTTCTATCGCTGGTCACCAGAGAGGAGAATAGCTAGGGCTTTCAAAATGCCATTGACATCCTTTATGTGGCAGAGTCTTTGTGAGCAAATGCTGAGTTCTTGAAGGCTGAAGGGTTCACAGTGTTTCATTTCCAGCCCTGCAATCCACCTGTAAACTTCTCAAAAGTGACATGAAAGGGAATGAGAGGTAGTAGAAATGGAAGAAAAACTGCCAAATTACTCCACATGTGCTTATCCTTCCTTCTTTCTTAAGGTTATCTTTTCTGACATCTGTGTCCTGAGGGCATCCATTTGCTTAACCCAGTCCTCACATCTTTATCCTCCCTCCATCCGTATGGCACCTATGTATGTACTGGAGTGCCATAGGTGCGTTAAGGAGCAAGTCTTCATCTTGCTGTGGTTGCTTCTTCCCAGACTTTTCCTTCTAATGCAAAACCACACATGGGTCTGTTAAAAACAATGAAATATACATCTGTGCATGTGCAACCATACTTGGCTTCTTAGTGGAGGATCAGCACAGCTGAAGACTAACTCGAGTCTTTCCGCTCAAGCTCTACCTTCTACCTTTCTCCTCTTTAAAATTAAAATTGACTACCATGGCCAAATCAATCCCCAAAGCATGAACTAGTTGATCAAAAGTGGCCCTGTTTCCTCTGTGACCTGCATCGCCTCTCTGCTGACTCTCTCTTCTCTATCACATCAAACATGAACAATTTGTGTTTTCATTGTGCTCCCCATGCAGCCTTTATTGTCATACCCTGCTGGAATGTAAATGATTACTTCTGCTTGGCCAGAACTTTGTCACCTACTGCTACAATTCACTGTGAGTGTTTTATCACTTTATGCCATGCCACCCCTCCCATTTGGAGACAAGCTTTTTGTAAACAGCCCCAAAGACAAGCAGAGCTTGACAGCAGTTTTTCTTTACATAAACTCTGTGCGATCGTAAAAGTAATAAGACAACTGGAGACCTGGGGCCACGGCCTGTCATGATGCTCAGCATCATCTCCTTGCTCTCCCACGCTCCTCTCTGTGTCTGTTTCCATCTTTCATCCCATCATATAAAGTTGGTATTAGGATGCTGTCCAGCAGGGTTTCTCAGCCCTCAGTGTTATTAAAACATTAGGCTGTAATTAGACATCCTGCGCTTCCAAGATGAGCAGCGGAGGTTAAAAGATAATGCATACGATAAATCCTGTACATGCCTAATTCGTTCAGATAAACTGTAGGAATAAATCTTTTTAAATCTGCATTCAAAATAATATATTTACAGGGAGAACAAGCTGGTTCTTCCTTAAGGCAGAAAACAGCGATCACATTTCAGTTCTATCAGAGCATGAGATATTCATTATGCTCATCTGCTGGTAGGCTCTATCATCAAGTTTTAGTGTTTTGTACTTTCTGAAAATGTTGCTTTTGCATGATTGTCCAACATTATGAAGCATTTCATAATGTAAATAATAAATAAAAATAAATATTTTCAACAAGGCTTACTTTTCATAGGCCAGGATGTCACAAAAGAGCAAATTTTCAGAACTTTCTTTTATGTCGGAGGCCAAGACCTACGGAAACAGCTAAAAAGCTTTATAAACTACAGTCCAATTTTTAGATGTGTTAAAGTCTGTAAAGACAAACAAACAAATAAATAAAGTGCTTTTGGACTTTCCGCCATTTTATGTTGCATTGCGCTTTGCTGTGTCTTGATTTTGGCCTGGAAAGCACAAAGCCACGTCAATTACCGGAGAAAATGTTTTGAAGGCAGTTTGAAGAACATAACATACAGTATAGAAACCAGACTTTATTTTGGGGTGACCATACTCATACTATCTACTAGAAAAACAACAAGGCAGATTTTAAGCTCCACAGCTAAAATTCCACTGGGCATAACCAGGAATAAGGAACCCACAACTTCCCTGTAAATTGTACGCATCACATCTAAAGATGCTTCACTAAGCATCAGTTGTTCCCAAAAAACAGAGCCTGATCAGCTTGCTTAATTTTCAGTCTAGAATGGAGTTTACAGTGATAATTATGTCCTTTTTCAAACACTTGTGTAAGAACTTCTTTGACACTTCAGTGGAAGGACTTATTTTCTTCAGTCTTAAGTCAATGGTACAACTGGCTGCCACCACAGAGTCCAAACAGTCCAAATTCCCTTCAGAAATTTATTGATGCTCTGTAAAACCTCCAGGCCTCTCTTACTGACCAGAGCCATATCTGGGGAAAGAGTTGACCTCAAGTAACTGATTATTAACTAGTTTTTATTAACTGAGTTTTTATTAACTCAATTGGAAGTGCTGCCACCAGTTCATCCTCCCTCAGATGGAGCAAGCCAAGGACAGGGCTTGACATTTTCCTGGTAGGACATACTTTTGAAACAAGATTCATTTTTAGGACAGAAAGACTAATGTGGCATCTTGTTAAGGAAAGCTTACCCTTTTAAAACAGTCTCCTGTGACAAAACCGAGACAGAACTTTTGTTTGCCAGGCCTGAAAAAATATTTGTATAGAAGCCACATCCACATTTAGTTCCCTTGTAATAACAGTGTTAAGTAGAAAAAAAATGAAAGGATTCATCCCTAGAGTGAACTATGGATATCAACTTCTTAACTCATTGTGAAGCCTCTCAAATTCTGGGTGCAGAAGAGCATGTGCTTTCAGATACCCAGAGTAGTTTTAGAAATGGATACAGAACAAGTTGTTTCAGCAATAAGATCAATACACAGTGCTCTACAAGGTATTCAAAATGAGACAGACCTGCTCCTCCTGTGGAGATATCATCACCCCCAAGAAGCAGCACGTTCTCTTGATGGAAAACGCAAGCTGTATGCATTTAAGCAGATGCAAGAACCACCTTTCAATGTACAAAAGCAGCTGAAAACATTACTCACGCGATGTGAGCTGGGAATCCTTTGGCCAGGAGAGACTCGAGGAGTGCAGATGGGCTTTTGCTCCTGCGTTTGTTGGACACCTTTGCATACAGCTGTGTCTCAGCCACCGCCATCTCCTCCTCTCTCCCTCTAGCTATGCTCAGTGCTGACAGAAATTAGGAGGGGGAGGGGGGAGGGGGCAAGAAAATGAGAGAGAAAGAGAAAGAGGCAGCTAAAAGAAAAAAACCCTCAAACTTCTTGTGATCTATTCTGACAAAAGATCATCCTGACATCCTGTTTTCATAACCTGTGTGTCTTTGAGTTTTTGTTTTAAAGTAGTTAAAAAAGCAAAAGTATCTGCAGGCTGTTCCCATCTGCCCTAGCAGAACAAGATGTGTTGTCCAAGTGAAAATTTTAGAGTCAGGGTGGACCTGCTGAACAGTCTGAGACTGGATCTCCTAGCTCTTCATTTTAAATTCTCTTCTTGAAGCCAAGAAATCCATCTGAGCTTCTACTGGAGAGGGAAAGGACTTCCTGCACCATATAAGAAGTTGTTTTGTAGGCTGAACTCATTCTTCTTGGGCTCAACATTCATATTCTCCAGTTCAGCTGTACTTGGACACCCTTGTAGCCACAGCCATAGTCCACCAGCTGACCAACTGTACAAGGACAAACCAGGCTCCCCATCTAGACACAATGCCCTGGGTCTGAGCTTGGAGCAGTTCTGAGAGGCAGCTCAGTGAGGCCTGTGCTTTCTGGTAGTGCTTCATCACTCTTCCTCCTTCTTCCCTCCACTCTCCCTTCAGCAACATCTCTCTATTTACTGAAAAACTGCAAGCCAAATTAGGACTACTTCTAAGTATTTTACAAAGCTGAACATAAGTTTTCATTTTCTAAGCCCAGACTGCAAAGAAGCTGATACAACACTCTCAATACAGGCACACTGTTTTCAGGAATGAGTTACTGTTTGAAAAATATTCCCAAAAGGTTGTACAATGCTTGATTATGGAAGTTATCCACAATTAACATATGTGTTGTTATTGCTGTTGTTTTCCCAGAACCCCTGTTTAAATGTGCTGTTTGCTATGAGCATACAGCAAAGGGTAAGGAAGTGAAGAAGGAGCATCATCCAAGGTCCCAATATGACAACACAAAGAAACACTTGGGCCTCTTCCTGCTGCCACTCAGGGCTGTAGGCAGACTCCTTCACTGCACAGTTTTTGATAAAAGATGAGCAAGCACAAGCCCACGTGGTTTAACTTCGGTGGTATTTCTTTGCCTGGAAGGTTACAGAAAGGTTTGCAAATACTGCAATATTACTTTACGCTCTTAGGATGATTAAAACGTGTGCTGACTTTTTATCTCCCCCTTTCCGTAGCCATGCCATCCGGGGCTACCTGATATCCATCCCCAGCTTGGATTTCACAGCCGTCTCCACAAGGCTGCCTGTGACCAGTGGCTGAACAGGCGGCCTGGGGTGGCTTGAGAAACCTCTGATAGTGGGCTGGCTTAGCAACCTCAGGACTTCCTTTTGGCTTCTTTTGATGATGAAGAGAGAAAACAGTTTTGCTTTTAACTATGACTTCTCAGGAAGAGGTGAGTGAAGCTTTGTGAGGGCATGATGTCCTCTAAAGAAGTGACGTGGCTGTGCTTATCTCTCATGTAGTTTATACCTCTCAATGCTGTTCTATTTCCAGATGAACAATTTATGCAGTGGTTAAAGGGTTTTAAGGGTAGAACAGTATTAGAAATGCTTAAAAATCATTTATAGCAAACCGTTCTTTTATCTGCCATAAAATTAGTGGGCTACATATAAAATTTAATTTATGGTCATTGAAATGAAAATTGGACTTTATCAAAAGAAAGAGTGGAAACCTCATTGCAACTGTTTGCTAAAAGGTGAAGAGATATTCCAGGTGATTAGAGATTAGTGCCACCAACAAAGCACACATACTTTGCCTAAAATGTGCCGCTACAAATATTTTCCGGGACTGATTTGGCAAGCACTTGTGCTGCTTTTACATCTTGCCAACTCCACTCTCTCTAGCAATCCTGGACCTATTTCACACCATTACGAGGTCAAAAACCTGATACCTTTTGTCACTGATAGTGTTCAGAACTGAAGCTAGAGATCAGTATTTTGAAGTTGCTTACCTTGAGTTCTGGTGTGGCCAGTTTTAATTATTTTCCACATTGTGGATAGAGATCAAGGGTTTTCTGGGCTAAAATTCAGTCAGCCCAAGCATGAGGTTGCTGCCAGGTGCTATACGGGTGTAATGTGCTTTTCTGTCTCTCTTGCTTCTGATTGCAATTAAAGAGAGCACCTCACAGGGGTTAGGTTGAAATTTAAGGGAAAAAAAGGAAGTCAGAGTTATTGAAAGTGCTTAGAGAAACTTGAAAATAATTTAACCTCTGCAGTTAATTAATTACCAGAGCTTCTCTCAAGAAGTATGGTTTCTTTTCTCATGAAGAAATAGTTTATTTTGGGCAAACACAGCATTCTTGCAGGTGTCTCTGTGGATTCATTCTGTATCTGCCTTGAATGGAAAAAGAATTATCAATGGGAGTAGGAAGAAAATATCTTTTCAAATCAGGAGAAGAGCATCAGATTTTTTGAGGTGCAAGAAATAATTTGCTTAAATATTGTCTTTTTGTTTCTTCTGTTGAGCCAGGCTCAAGGGGGAAATCCCACTACTGGAAGTCTTGAAATCATCTCTATTACAGAAGATGGACCACCAGTACCAGAAATTAATTTCTCCTTCAAAAGATTTTTCAGCATACAAATGAGAGTTGATCCCAGTGCAGATGGATCTGGTAGGGATGCTGCATGGTGTTTTGACCTTTGTAATCTGAACAGCTAATTAGCTTGCCCACACATTCAGAGAAAGCAATTACTCGGAGGAACAAGAAACACAAGCTCACTCCCCCACTTGTGAGATTTGCCACCATATCAACAGATGACGACATCTTCTGTCTTGTGCTTGCACCCACAAGCATTTTTTATAGACAGATTATCCACTCACTTCTGCCACATAGCAGATACTTACCCACGCTTTTCAACATGGTTTTCATTGGCTTATTTGAAGTTTTCCCAAATTGGAAATTCTGTCCTTTAAGAAAAACCTGAATGTACAGTATAACAGTCTGTAGGAGGAATAGCAAACATGTTGGTTACTTCCCATAGGTTTCACGTCAAATATACCAACTTTAACAGAGGCAGAATGAGTAACAAGGGTGAAAATGCAATTTATTTCTACAGTCCACTACCTACTGAAGCTGTGAAAAATATTGAATATCAGTCATCAACTCCATTGCCACAATCAATTGCTCAGTTGCTATAGGGAGGGTCTGGGAAGGTTGGAATTTACCTGTGATTCTATGATCCCTGGGAGACCCTCAGCATCCTTGACTGGTTCTAAGTTTTCCTTGGAAACTCAATCCCAGCATAGAGCTATTACTTGGTTCTCTCCTTGCCTTTATAGTAAAACTTTGTCCAGATCACCTTTTCCAATATTTTTTTTTCAAGCTATCTTCTAATTTGTAGGTCTCATGTTTGCAAGTTTTGCTTTTTACCACTGTCAATTAACTTTGATTTGAAGTCCAAAAGTTCTTGCCTTAAATGCTGTTTGTTAACAGGTCCTATCTTCTTTCCAAGATTCCTGCTCATGTTCAAAGCTTTAGCACCTCTTCCTACCTCCACTGCTGATGCTGGTGCATGGGGCTGCACACAGTTATCAGAGAACCATGCAGCTGGGGTAGCTGCTGGAGGGAGCACTGGGACCGCATACATAGTACAGGCAAGAGTCAGGAGATATGGACAGGAATGATTGTGAAATGCATGCAGCAGTTGCTGCTTCATCTAGCTTAATGTAAGAGAAATCTTTTCATTGCAAACTCCAGCTGTTTTAACTTCATAGAAGCTGTTATCTCTGTTTGGTTTCTAGGGGATATTGAACCACCTTCGATTTGCCAAGTATTAATCTCTCCCAAATACCTTCCATATGTCTGTGCTTTATTCTTTGTAGTAATCCTAGCAGTTGCCACTGGCCTGGGTGGTGAGTACAATTAGTTATTCATTAAGTTATTCATTAGTCATTCATTCTCCATTAACCATTCTAATTCTTAATTTTTCATGAGCTTTTTACTTAAAATGGAATTAAACTGCTTCTGCCACTTGCTAACTGAAGTATAAAGTCTTGTTGATGTGATGGCTTTACGTTTTACATACATGTAGAAATAAAATAGATCTGGTGCTCATGACAAGATTGATGTAATACTTAGGACACTTGGGGAGCCTGTAGGACTAAGACTACAATCAGATTTCACTGATTCCTCCTGAGTGGTGATATAATAATTGAGAAATCTAGGGAAGCGTAAGCTAACATGCATAGTCTTGTCTTATAAATCAGTACTTTCAGTTTGGCTTCCAAAACCAAACAAACTTTCCCCTATAACAAATCCCTATGAAGGAAAAGAAAGCATGAGATGAGTTCAGTTGTGACTGGAAGGTGTATTCTACCCAGTGGTATGTGCCAAATATGTTGATGGTACAGTGGTGCCTTCACATCCACAGCTGGAATGAGTAAGGATCTCCTTGCTTTGCTGGTGAGGGTTCACAGCACCTGGAAACTTATCCTGGTGTGGAACATAAACTGGGTTAAGATATCTGTGAAGGAGGCAGCACAGGCAGAAAGACAGTTTCATCCTACAGTTCATTACTAATGGATGAGTTTAACAGCACCATGAAGCAATGTCCGGGTTGTATTTCAGAAGTTCCTAGAGTACAGGAATTGCCTTTGCCTCAGCAAGGTAGAAATATGGCCAGATAATGAAAGCAAGAATGTGTGTTTCTTCACCTTGTTTTCTTCCATTCTTGCCAGTCCAATACAACTGCATTGGGAAGTTTCGCTGCCGATCATCCTTCAAGTGTATCCAGAAATCAGCCAGGTGCAATGGTGTCTTCAACTGTAAGGAAGGGGAAGATGAGTATGGATGTGGTAATTCAGATTTGATTATAAATCCCTGATACCTCCTCATGCAGTGACTGGGACACTGTTAAGAGAGATGTGTTGTAAAGAATTTCAGTGAGACCGAAGAATAGATACTGAGCTCTGCTCTGTGTGACAGCGACAGGGCCCGAGGCAACGGCATGGAGCTGTGCCAGGGGAGGGGCAGCTGGGGGTCAGGGAAAGGGGCTGCACCACAGGGCGGTGGGCATGGAACGGGATGCACAGGGCTGTGGGCACAGCCCCCAGTTCTGGAGTTCAAGGAGCATCTGGGCTGTGCTCTCAGACATAGCATGATTTACCAGTTCCCTCCTTAAAGTTAAGAAACAGAAATGCACAGAGAAATTCTGTCAAAGGATCCAAGTGATCAAAAAGACAAGTAATAAAATCTTCAAGAGTCAGGAAATGTGGATACCACAATGGTGAACTGCACAGCTGTGTGCATGTTGTTGTCCTGGTGGTTCTTTGCATCTCACTCAGGCTTCTCTACCTCTGAATCTCAAAGTCAGGCTGAGTGGCAAGAGAGCTGTACTTCAGGTGTTCACCTCAGGATCCTGGCGAACAGTCTGTTCTGATGACTGGAAAGCAGAGTATGGAAATACTACCTGTAAACACCTGGGTTTCTCAAGGTATGAATGTAAAACAAAAGGAATTTATTTGACATTCTTATCAAATTCTGACAGTTGCAGTTTTCTTAATGAAACCCTGCATAAGTCTGTGCTTTAAAATAAAAAAGGACTTATTCAGTTCTTGTGAATAATATAATTGAAGATAACATAGGAAACTGTCGTGAACATTTTCACACTGAAAATGCCAGCTGTTGCTCCTATGAATCCTGGATGATGGCTAACAGCACTGGTTTGGTTAAGTCTTCCCTTCCCTTCCCTTCCCTTCCCTTCCCTTCCCTTCCCTTCCCTTCCCTTCCCTTCCCTTCCCTTCCCTTCCCTTCCCTTCCCTTCCCTTCCCTTCCCTTCCCTTCCCTTCCCTTCCCTTCCCTTCCCTTCCCTTCCCTTCCCTTCCCTTCCCTTCCCTTCCCTTCCCTTCCCTTCCCTTCCCTTCCCTTCCCTTCCCTTCCCTTCCCTTCCCTTCCCTTCCCTTCCCTTCCCTTCCCTTCCCTTCCCTTCCCTTCCCCTCCCCTCCCCTCCCCTCCCCTCCCCTCCCCTCCCCTCCCCTCCCCTCCCCTCCCCTCCCCTCCCCTCCCCTCCCCTCCCCTCCCCTCCCCTCCCCTCCCCTCCCCTCCCCTCCCCTCCCCTCCCCTCCCCTTCCTTCCCTTCCCTTCCCTTCCCTTCCCTTCCCTTCCCTTCCCTTCCCTTCCCTTCCCTTCCCTTCCCTTCCCTTCCCTTCCCTTCCCTTCCCTTCCCTTCCCTTCCCTTCCCTTCCCTTCCCTTCCCTTCCCTTCCCTTCCCTTCCCTTCCCTTCCCTTCCCTTCCCTTCCATTTCCAGGACTGCAGGTACCTGAATTCTACCTGTCTCCCTAGTAGCTGCAATCTGTTTGAGAGGCACTGTACAACATATGAGTATTTTCCATTTATTTTCTTCATCAGCAGGAAAATTATATATGAGATCTGCTCAGAAAGTAATGCTTCTCCTATTTTATGATGTTGGCCCACAGCATCAGAGGCGGATGTTGGTGGGATGGCAGAAGAGGCTGAACCTTCCCACCAGTATTCCATTACATGTTGTTGCCATGTGACAGATGGCAGCAGAGGGGCAGTCTGACACAATGGTGTCTGACACAAAAGTGCAGCTGAAGTAAAGGTGTGTTACTGAATTCCTCCATGTGGAAAACACAGCACCCACTGACATCCATTGACACTTGCTGAAGACACTTGCCATCCAGTCACAATGAAGTTCTAGCAGAACATTAGAATTAAAATTGACTTTCTCTGCCAGTTGAAGACCTCTCAATACATGAGAATTCTGACATGGCTGTGGAAGAAGTATGCATGCGTTATAAGAAGCACTTCTTGGAGGGGTTGGGATGACTAGGAGAGTGGTTAGGTCCTGGAACAGGCTGCCCAGGGAGGTTGTGGATGCCCCGTCCTTGGAGGTGTTCAAGACCAGGTTGGACGGGGCCCTGGGCAACCTGATCTAGTAAATGTGTATGTTTGGTGGCCCTGCCAGGCAGGGGGGTTGGAACTACATGATCCTTGAGGTCCCTTCCAACCTGGGTCATTCTGTGATTCTGTGATTCTGTGTGACTTCACCAAGTGCCAAAATCTGGTCATTGTGGCTGCTGCACCGGGTTTCCACTAATAGAGGCACTAAATTATTCAGGCGGATTACTGGATGTCTGTCTGATGAAGCTGTGTTTATGCTTTATTTACAGTTATGTGAGTTCAGGTTATCTGCCTGTGGCTGCTGTTGAAAAACAGTTCCAAAGACATTTTGTATCCCTCAGCCATTGGTTATCAATGGATCAAGTGACATCGCTGCATAATGCAACAAACTTGAGGTATGCTTTGACTTGTTGTTTGAATGGCAGAAAACCATGTCGTTCATAATGACAGAAAGAGAGAATTTAATGAGCTATTTGACAAAGCTGTCCCACAATTTCTTTACAGCAAATGGATGGACACCAGGCACTTACCTTTCTCTAACATAGATCAGTTCCTTTGAGTTCACAGACCCCTAGCTGTTTCCCAGTGGGCATATAACCCCCTTGTAGTGTGTTTCTTTATCTTGATAATGGCTTGCTTCTCTTAGTTGCTTTTCACTGAGAAGCAAGCTATGGATCCAAGGAGACTACAGATCATGTGCTAAAAGTAACCTCCCCTTACAGAAGAGTGAACCACTCTTCATCAGGACAGCAAGTGGTCTGCAGACTCCTGATGGTATCTAAGCTCCTACCTTACATATTTCAGTTGAATGCCTTAAGTAGATTGGATGAATGCTTGAATACATGTCTCTCTTATTGTATGAATTATATGTATTTATGTAGACATACTTGCTAGGGAAGAAGTGGTAGTCCTAAATTGTATCTAATACTTTACTGTCTCTTCATCTTAGGGAAGAATGCACTTCTGGCAGTGTAATCATCTTAAAGTGTTTAGGTAAGCATCAGCAGAAGTGAGAATAAGATGAAGACCTGTCCTTCATCACCCACTGCAGAGCAAGAGTGAGGAGGAATTGGATGCTCAGGGGAATACTGTCAGCTTTTCACATGCAATGAGAAATTGTATTTCTTAATACAAAATTTCAGAGAATTTCAGGAATCCAGAGCAGACTTGGGGGGCAGATTTGGAGTATCAGGTAGCAAGAACAACTCAGTAAAAATCACAGTAGGAAGTAGACACGTATCAATGATCTGATGCTACAATCCAAACTCTTTGCCATCTTGACATCTAAAGGGAAATTGTCTTAATTCCTGAACTTCAGTGCACACCTCTCAATGCCAGCTTGTTTTCCAATTGGGATATGAGAAGTCTGGGTGTTGGAGATGGTCCTGCTGCAGAGACCACCTGGTCTTGGCAAGGTTAGAGGTTCATAAGGTGACAAAAACTGTTCCTGTGTTTCCCCCCATGGACTGTAACCTTTGCTTTCTGGCAGCATGCGGGGTGCGGGCCAGCTACAGGCCACGGATTGTTGGAGGCAATGCATCCTTGCCCCAGCAGTGGCCTTGGCAGGTCAGCCTGCAGTTCCACGGGCACCACCTCTGTGGAGGGTCTGTCATCACCCCACGCTGGATCATCACAGCTGCACATTGTGTCTATGAGTAAGTAAGTCCCTAAATTGACTTACTCGGGTGTCCCATTGACTCTACTTGCAGCACATATTGGGGAACACTGCAGAAGAAGGCTCAAACATTGCATTTTGCCTTCAGAAAACCTGCAGAAGAGATTGGCTTATCCTGATTTCACAGACTTTATCTATAGCATTTAAACCATCTCTCCTTCTTCCTGCACCAGTGCAAATCCTTATGAAAAAGGATCTTTCACAAAAGTGTTCAAATCACAGCCCAATTTTCATGGCTCAGGAGGAATTTTTACTTGGCTGCTGAGCAGTAAAGTACTCAGAAGCTCCTAAGTAAATGGCAAGACCCTTTTCAACTTAATAGGATCAATCAGTTTGTGAGCTTTGGAGACAGATGACAACCTGAGAGTTTTCTTAAAGGATTCTCACTCTCCCCTACCTCTTCATTTCAGCTTGTTCTTACCGAGCTCGTGGAGTGTGCAGGTTGGCTTTGTGACTCAGCAAGATACCCAGGTTCACACATATTCAGTGGAAAAGATTATATACCATCGAAATTATAAACCCAAGACCATGGGAAATGATATAGCGCTGATGAAACTGGCAGCACCTCTTGCTTTCAATGGTAATTCATTGTGTGAGCTGTCACTTGACTTTCTCACTTCTGCAGCTAAGAGCACAGGCTGGGAAGTTCTTTTGTTCTGACACAGGACATCTGGGTGCATTCTTACTGCCTCTAAAAACAATGAGAGGAAAGCAACATAGATATAGTGAACCTGCTGCTGTGATAGCAAGGGATCCCTACCCCAATGACAATGGTTTATCCCCCTTGCTCACCACCAGCCATAGGATGAGCCTTAGCTCAAGTGATGTACCTTAGATGAGCCTTACTTCCAAGTACTGTCTCCACATGGCAGCAGAAAGCAGCAGAAAGCCTTCCCAGCCCCAACACCAGAAACACTTCTGTACTTCAGGTGCAGAGGTACAGTGTGATTGCAGGCACTACAGGCTTCCTACTCATTCTGGTGTTGGCTTGCTGAAGGCGTTTAATAATAGACAAATATTAACTTTATTCTTTCTAAATAATTTTTCCTATCTAAAATATACATCCCACCTAATTTTTCTTGGACATCACAGAGATTTTTACAACGTTCTTGCTGTCCTTATTCCTGTGAGTATAGGGAGTTCCAGCAGAGCCCAAAGCTGAAAATCAAGCTTAAATTTTAAAGAGAAGCCAACACAGTACAAATATAACAGTGCTTTTGAATTAAAACCACTCTTATTTTCTCAGTAGGATGCTGTCTATGGCTGACACAGCTAGTGAGTTGAAATAATGTGTAACAATACTGTATGAATATAAATCATCACCTACCAATATTTCCTATTCACTGTGAGCTCTTTCTGCAAAGGTGGACTGGCTCCCCATTGCATCTAGATTCTCCAACCCTAAATCAATACTCCTGAAATTGCCCACAGCAGGAAGAGTGTAACTAGATGACCTTTAAGATCCCTTCTAACCCAAGCCATTCTATGATTCTATGATTCTACTCTATTAAATCTTTCCAGCTTCCAGTTTAGATAAAAATTCAGCTTGAATTTATTCCATTTGAAATTTCTGCCACTGCTGTTTTCTTTTGCTCAGGATCAAGTTTGTGAAGCTAACAAGAACAAGAAAAGCTCTGTATCTGAACTGGGGACAAGGGGCAGCCTGGGGAGCCTTGGAGGCTTTATGCTTTTAGCTGTAATCATTGCATAGTGGAGAAGTGTACTGCTAGGAATTACCCAGTATAACATCATATCTTCCATCCCTTCGTGCAGTGCTCTGCCACCTTGATAGCTTGTAGTTCATCCCTGTGAGCATCAAGCACTGACCGTATTGCATAGCATTCAGTACCCCAGAGCACAGAGGTACCCTTGGTCTATAAGAATATGGATGGAAAGCAAATAGTACTCCAGACATCTTGCTGCCCTTTCTGAGGATCGCAGTAATGCATGCTGATAGCTTTTTCACATGCCACTGCACAAAACACATTATAAGGTACTATACCAGCCATGTTATAGCTAACCATGGCCCTTTGGCAGAGCAGCATGCCATGGAGTCTCGATGAGTATGAGGTGTATTTCAGCTGAGTATGAGGTGTATTTCCTATTTACTCATTCATAACTTTATTGACAACCAAACATGTCTTTTATTACTTCCTTCCTTTTAAGCCCACTGTAGGTATTTGGCCATAAGTCTTAAGGAAAGTAGGATATTAGGAAAGATTATTCTCAGCAAGAGCAATGAGGCAGTGGCACAGGCTGCCCAGGGAGACAGTAAAGTCACTGTCCTTAGAAGTGTTCAAGAGCCATGTGGATGTGGCACTGAGGGCCATGGTTGGTGGACATGGTGGGGATGGGCTGATGGTTGGACTGGGTGACCTCAGAGGTCTTTTCCAACCTTAATGATTCTATGATTCTATGAACTACTGAGTTTCTTTATGTGGTGAGTGTATAGTTTTCTTAGAAACTTAATTGCAGGCCATATCCTGAAAGATTTACTCAAGTATACACTTTGTATCAAAGTGATTCTCTCTTCTCTTATTTATGTTTTTTAATAGGTCACATAGAGCCAATTTGTCTGCCTAATTTTGGTGAACAGTTCCCAGAAGGAAAAATGTGTTGGGTGTCAGGATGGGGAGCAACTGTTGAAGGAGGTATTTTAAGTGTCTGCTGTCAGTTACAGTACATGAAAATATCTCACACAGATTAAATATAGGATTTGGCTGGAGCAATTGATCAACATTAAATTGTCTGGGGTATCTGTGGGGAAGAAGATGACATATTCCTAAATTTTATGGTCACCCTGGAAAGGGAATTGAGTCTTTTGCAAGGGGGAATATGAGACAAAAGTGCTGTACTAACTCTTAACATGAGGAATGAATGGGTACACTCTATGGAAAGGATGAAAACCACCTGTAGGTGCAGTACCATCTAGACACTATCCAACTCTCATGTTTTGTATAACTTCAACCACAGAAAGCAGAGCAGAAATGCAAAAATCAAACATTCATTTTTTCTTTTTCCAGAGAGAGCATGTATATATTTTCAGGCGAGCTGGATGATAAAGAAATCAGATTTGTGAATTATGTTGGAAACAAAAGGGAATATTTTATTTTTAGCATGACTTGTGGGTTATGTTAGTCAATAATACGTACTGACTCACTTTCACTTCAGAGTGCTTGAGTGCTCAGGTCATTGTTCTTTCTTCATTCTTGATATGTCTCATTTAAAATGTTCCCGTTGTTCAGAAAACAAAATAATGGAGTATAGCAAAAGGTGGGAAAAAAAAGAGAAAGCAACATTTGCCACATAAAAAGATGAGATCTAAATTGGAATGATAGTGTGCAAGTGCTCCTATTTGTAGAAATGACTCACTGAGATTCTGATGACTATTTGTAGAATAAAACAGATGTTTGCAGGTGATTTGTTGATGAACAGAACAGGGACTCAATTCAAAACAGATTTGTGCACTAGAATTAGAAGACAATGTCCAAATAGCTTTTAAGTTCACAACTGAAGTAGAAACATGTAGCTCACCATTTTGTATTACACGCCATAATAACACCCAGCTCTATGCAGTCACTAGTTACCAGACTATGTACGTGATGAGACTTACATTATGTTGTTATTATACTGTATTTCTGTCACTCTTGCTTGCCAGTTCTTCATATTGTAAAGCATCTTCTGTTTTTGAGATTTAGAGATTACTTTCAAGGATAGAGAGTTTTTCCTTGTTTGTTTGTTTTTGGTTTTGTTCTGTTTTTGAACAGGTGATACATCCGAAACCATGAATTACGCAGGTGTTCCCTTGATTTCTAATAGAATTTGCAATCACAGGGATGTCTATGGTGGGATCATAACCTCTTCAATGCTTTGTGCCGGTTTCCTAAAGGGAGGGGTGGACACCTGCCAGGTATGGAAGTTTCCAAACTGCTAGTGTTCTCATTAACAGCAGCAATGGAAAAACATGAATGATAAGCTATCAGAAGGCACTCCCAGGCTTTTCTTGGACAAATATTTGTTCTTGTACCATTTACTCTGTTCAGCATGAATACAAGCCACTGACTGTGCACACATTCATGCACTACAATTCCCTTTTTACCTTTCTTCTGTGGGCCATATCTGCAACTTCTGAAGCCAAATTTACTTAAGACATTTTTTTAATCTCTTGTATGTGCTGCTGTGTGGGACCATCCTTTCCTTGCCCTCACTATGGCCTCTGCACTGCACTGAATTACACTGTGAGCAGCTCTGGAGACCTGCAAGGTGCAGAAATCCCATAGTGAAAAGCAGCCAAAGCATACATGAGAAGATAAGAAGTGTGGAATTTTGGAAAATGTAGAGGAATGGAAAAAAGGATTTGAGTATCAGTAGATTTACAATAACTCAGTGCCACACACAGTAATGCAGGCTCACCCGGTTTGTCGTGAATGAGGGGCAAAGTTACCAGAGTTACCCAGTTACAATCACACAAGGGACAAGATGAAACCAAGGCATGAGGTGCACAGATTTTCATTTGGGTGTCTGAGGCACTGACATTTGTCTTAATTCTTTATCCTCCAGGGAGACAGTGGGGGTCCTTTAGCATGTGAAGATATGAGTATCTGGAAGTTGGTGGGAACCACCAGCTTTGGAGTGGGCTGTGCAGAAGCGAACAAGCCTGGTGTCTACAGCCGAACTACCTCCTTCCTGGGCTGGATACACGAGCAGATGGAGGTGTGGTTTTACTCTGTTTCCATCTCCAGCTGTAGCTTTGCTTCACCTGTTCCACGTAGGATTCATCTTATATTTGTCACAGCTGACTTTTGCTTTATGGCAATATGTGACACAAGAGTGAGTTTGTCCTGTAGAAGCTGAGTGGGGAGAAATAAAATGGGGAGTGGGGAGAGAAGGTGTTGGCTGGAAGGAAAGGAGAGGAGAGGCAAGGAAATACGGGGATGCTGCAGCCACCTTCACCTACCTGGGTGCGTCACAGCTCACAGGTAAGCATCTATACACAGGCTCTTACATTTCATTCTCCTACCAAGATAAAACCACCCCAAGAACCGAAGCATACATCCCATCCTGCTCTAACCTGGTCCTCAGAGACAGAGACACTAGTGCTGCTATTCCAGCACTCAAATTGCTGGAATTAATGAATGAACAAACAAATGAATGAATGAATAGTGGTGGTGGTGTGCCAGAAGCAGCAATATGACTCCCAGCCCCAACACCTGCCTGTACTGCCACCGTGCCATGAGATGAAATCACTCCTGTCTCATCTTGTTTGTGAAATAGGCTAGACTTACTCCACAATCTGAAGTGCTAATGTCAAGCACTCTCAGATGAGGAAATTCCCAAAACAAGATCATGTGTGCAGTTTTAGCTCAGCTCAGTCTGCATACTGCATGACACATGCTGTTTTCGCAGTCTATATTACATGCAAAGGTTAATGCTGTCACTGCCCATCTGCCACTCAACAAAGCTAGAGAAGACAGGATAACATGCCCAAAGCTTTCAGACCTCTGGTATTCTTCCCCTCCTTTCCCTCTTAATCACTGTGTTTTCCCCACATCTAACCATAGGTTCCAGAAATGGCTGGCATTTTGCACATGCAAGATAAGTGAAGACATTTCAGATGAAGATGTCATATATGGTGATGTAATCAAGAGGGGAAAAAAGTGCAGTTAAATATATGTTTGGCTAGATGCTAGCAAGTCATAATTTTTCACAGGGACATCCTTCAGATTAAACATCTATTCATCCTCAAAAAAACTTTCAGTTGCAGCACAGAAACACAGACACTTCTTAATGCAACCTGAAAGAAACCAAAAGAAAGTAAAGTAAAGAAGAAAGTAAATAAGACCACAATTCTAATCTGCTCTTAGCTGCTATTGCTCATCGTGGATTGGGGTTCATTTGGTGTCTTCAGAAGTTCTTTTATTTTCTTCACACTAACTTAACTATTGTAGTTAAGGCTTATCAGAGAGGCTGGGAGAGGGATCCATTTTGATCTAAGAGATGTAAAATAGCAAGATAAGGAGCTTGGTCATCAGCTTGCCCTTTAAATGCTTTCCTTCTGGAAACTGACATTGTGACAACTCAGCTCTCAAGACCGTTCATTTAATGCCAGGCATGATCAGAGAGGAGGTATTTACATTTTCTGATCCTCAATTTCCTGGTCTAAAACCTGAGGTAAGCACTTCGGCCTCGCAGGTTTTCGAGAGCTTGCAAATATTTTGTTGATGACTCTCTCCTGTGAAGGCAACAGACAGTTTTCTATTGCTTTCCTCTAGGCAGTGAAATTAGGTGGTGTTGTTTCACAAAATGTTCATCCAACACAGTTTCTCTTGCTTCCATTTTGAATTGCTAGGGGAGGAAGTAAAGCTTGTAGTGCAAAATGGGAGTACCATTGTCCTTCATACATTACAATCTGAGATCTACTATGCTTCAGCTAGTGCATCTGAATAGGCATGAAATGTTCCCACCCCAGGAGAAAGAAATATGAAAAAAAAAAAAAAAAAGAAAAAGAAAGCAGCAATGGAACAACTAAGAAGAAACAAAACAAACCCCTTCAAATCTTACTTAGCTCCCTGTATGCGCTATCCCCCACATAGTATCTGCCACTGTTGCTAATATATTCCACCATCCCCCATAACCATAATTCTTTCTGAATCTTCTGTTCCTGCCGCAGCCTACACGGTTAGCAATCAGTGAACTCAAGTGGTGAGAGAAGCTGATGGCATTTCCTCAGGTTCACAGTACGTGTGATGGGAGTTGCAGCCCATCAGGAGGAGGTGGTGTATTTTTGTGAAGAACAAGCACAACCATTCATATGGCAGAACTGGCTCCAGCAGGCCTGTGTTGACATTGGTTCAAATGGAAGCAAGCAGAATGCATACATAATTGGTTTTGCTTTCTAGAGAGAAGAGTTGCAGACCTGAAGGGCACGCTGACTCAGTGGGCTTTTGGACATCCATGACTCACTCCCAGAAGGACCTACCATGCTCTTCTGGACACCTGCTCTGAGCTCTGTACCTTCATGGAATACTTTTAATCATTTGTTTTTGGTACTGGTAACTGTACTTAAGGAAAACTGATGCACATTTAGCCTCTATTGGATGGATGAGGCAGTTTCGTTCTGGTTGATGGGCATGTGCATTCACTGTCAGCTAGTAATTTCACACATCAAAAAAGTGCTAAAACTGATAACCCAGAAAGCTGCAATAAAGTTTTGCAGGCATCATGTGCAAGTCTACAGGAACTTCAGATCAAGTTGCTTGCTACTATTTTGATTCTTCCCTTTCAAGAATCAAGGTACAAAAATACTTTTTTCCCCCCTGAAAATATCCACACATAAGGCCCAAGCTCTGATATGGAAGTACCAGCAACTTCCATTATAGCCATAAAGCAAGTAGGAAGAGCAAGCAGCCAGCAGTTTTGGCACATATTTGGCAAGTATGTTCAACTCTTGTTAGAAAAAAAAAATCACAGGAATCAAGTCTTATAGCATGTAGATGTGAGCAAAGTCCCTAAAGTGGAATTCTTAAGTGTTTTGTTGCTGTAAATGGCTCGGAAATGAGCAATATACAGACTGTAACTACTGAAAAATTCCGAGATCATCCAACAGCCTTAAAGAAAAGAGGAGCTGAAGTGCTGCTGTGGTTTCCTGTTTTACAAGCCATTTTAATACAACAACATCTTGTTATGTTGAAAAATGCCTCATCATCTTGTAGTTGTTCTTTGTTAAAATCCTGGGATGCAAGTTATCAATATTAGAACTGGGTTCTAGGGGCCGGGTAGGGTAAATAAAGTTGTCAGAGATTTTCAGTACCAGTCAAAACTGATCTTATCAGGTGATTACATGCACATGCTTCTGATCAGCTTGATATGTGGTTTTGGAGGCAGTTTTGTTTGCCTGTAAATCAGTATCTATCACAAATGCCACCCTTCACAGCTGCAAGAAAGCACTGGTGAAATGAGAACTACTTTCTTGCTATAACACATCGGGTGTAAATTGAGAGTGAACAGAAAACCAGCATGAACTGGCAACCTTCCTACTGCTCTGAGGACACTTAGTTTATACCTGGAGGTCACCGCACTGGTACCCTTCTCCGTGGCTACAGGAACTGCAGTGCACTCGGAATTACAGTTCCAGGGACATCATGTTGAAAGCAAGAGAGAAGTACCATTACAAATCTGACATTAAAGTCAGAATAAAATGAGAAATTTCAACTTGAAAGAACTGTGACAGAATTAAAATGAAATATAAAATGTAACTAATAGGTTTTCAGGAGTGTTTTAACATTCACTGTTTGTTTTCATAACGCTTTCACCGCCACAGTATGGCTCATATACAGACTGACAGCAGTCTAGAGATGAGGGGCTTGTTCTCAGCTCATATATTAGTTATTTCTGAAAATACCCCCTGAAAAATCCTTTTGAATCATTCTATTACCATAAAAAGACTGCTCAATAAATATCCGTCGTACTCTGTTGTATATTTTAGAGAAGTCTGATGTAAACCATGGAGAAGTCTTCCAGACAAGGAAGGCATATTACTACCTAAATCAATGACCATCAGTGATGGATGCCCAAGATCTCAGAGCTGCAGATCTTTATTTGTCACAGCCCTTGCCATGGCATCTTAGGTAGAGGAAGAATGTAATCACAAAAGAGTCACTCCAAAAAGCTGGATTTTCCTACCCCAACCTATGCCATTAATAAGAATGCCAGAGGTTTAAAATTAACTTTAATCACAGTACTAACATACGGCTTTGTGCTAAGCCAGGTGAAGATACGTGGAAGTTTAGAACATTTACTGTGGAAAGAGTTTTATTATAGAGATGGCCATTTCCATCTCTCTTTTATTTAAAGAGAGGTAGGATCAGAGAGGTGGTCTCTGCAGAAGACAAATAGACAATAAAGTACCTTTTCAAAGAGGTGATGCAACCACATGCTTGTTCTTTTCCTTCCGTTATCTTCTTCCTGACCAATGAAAATAATTAGCTACAACACATGTGTATGTACAGAGGCCCACCAAAGCAGTTGGAGGTGAAGGCAGCTCTCATTAACTAATTCCAATTAGGAGTTTGATGGCAAAAACCTTGGAAATATTTAAGATCTTTATTCTAGAGGAGTGTATATCTACTGCATTATTAAAGAGGCTGACGAAACAGCTTGTATCTTGTGAACTTACATCACCAGTTAAAATAGCTGCTAAGGAAGGATTACATTACAGTCATAGTATCCCTTAGAAATACAACCTGTTTTGCACCTCCCGTAGAGCAAATTTGCACCAACAGCAAGCATCTCAGAAAATTCATCCAGTGTCTAACTTCCCATAAACATCTAGCATACAAAAAACAATATTTTACCATCCACTGCCTGTTCATGGCATCCTGGTATTTTGTCCCAAAACTGAGACAAAGCTAATAAGTTTGGATGAACTGTTCTTCAATATGCACTTTTCCCAGTAACATTATTTTTTACTTACAATGCAGAAATAGAAAGACAATTTCTGCCATGATACGGAGATTAGCATAAGAACAAATGTGTGAGCAAGCCAGGTGTTCAAGGAAGCAAAAGTATTTTCTGAGGCTTTACATGCTTTCATATGGCAACATATCCTGCACCAGGAAGCAATCACTGCACAAGGAGGGGGTATGAAGCAGAGCTGGGCTCATAAGGCCTTTCTCACTGTCAAGATTCATGCAAGGCTCTAACTACAAATACAATAACAGCACATTAAACTTAAAAAAAGAACAGATTTGGCTCATCCAACTTTTGACAATCTTCAACACCCAGCTTCTATCCCAATTGCTGCGCTGCAAATCTAGCTATTGTGGCGACAAACCTAGGTCAATCACTGGAAGGGGTATGTTCTCCAGTATCTCTGTGGGTGTACTTCTGTTTCAAGATATGTGGATCAAGTTTCTTTTCTTCAACAAAAAGCCCTGTGAAAAGCAGTATCACACCTGTGAGCTGCAGAAACCTGCGATTACATAGAGCACAGTAAGAAATGAGCTTACTTCAGGTGTTTAACTTTAGGGAAGGTACAAGGAAGTGTTTCTTATCTAAACTGAAAGAGCACACTTGATCATTGCCTTCCATCTCTGTTTTTATGTGTTTTACAAGATGGAGGTTTCCAAGTTTGTTTTCTTGCCTTTACCACATGATCTGGTGGAGCTCCACAGCAGTATTGCATTGACACTGGTTAGCCAGGAAGGATTTTGAGCCCTTGGCCTTAAAATTTGGCATGCAAGAAGTAAAAATGTCATTTTAGGGGTGGCAGAAAACAGAGTAATTTTTGCTGTTTAAAAGAAAATTGACTCTGTACCTGATTCATTTTCAAAGAGTTCCATGATAGCTTCCAGCCTGAGCAGTATGAATATGGAAAGCAATATGAATATTCCAACAGACAAGAAGAAACTAATTAATGATCCCCCCAACTATTACTGCTGAAGTGTATTTAAACAAAGGTATTGCATGTTCAGGACTTGAAGCCAAGCTGTGAGCCTGAACTTGCTATGGGCACCTACGCTGTGTCCATATAGCCAAGGCTGAACACAGCAGTAAAGACGAAAATGAGCTTGACAGAATGAAGCAAAAACTATTTTAATACATTAGCAGAGACCCAAATAAATGGAAATTGGCTGCAGCAAGGAGGATCCTACCCTTGGCACCCATCTTTTAAGGTCCCCTGCAAAGTCTGGTTCAGGGCTAGCTGGTGGGAATATGGGAGCTTAGGGCATGCTGTGGCTCTCCTAAGAAATAATGTCCTGGCATGGGTTTTGATTGATGAAACTCAAGTGCTGCAGAGGGCAATAATGGGGACGAGGCCTTCTTTTCTGAGATGTAGTTTTAAAATAGATGTGGTCACCCCAAAGCTTTTGAGTGAGAAAGGAAGGGTAGTCAGAGAGTGAAAAATGACAGGGGAGGTGGAACTTAAGGCTGTCTAAAGCTCATCGGAGTAAATCACTTGGGAAGGGAAATCATTTGCACTTAAAATCACCAGTAAACTGTAATTTCTTCCTAGGGGTTTATCTTGCAGATCTCTCATTTGTTTGAACACCCCTGCCCTCTGCAGCGCTGCCTCCATCAGCACTGAATGTGAAAGGTTCTGGCTAACACTCATCTCACAGCAGATGGCAGCATACATCACAAATTCACCTACGTTCTCCGCTCAGCAGAATAAATAAATGAATAAACGTTTATTTAAACTTTCAGCAACCTCCCCTTTTACTGACATCAGACTGGGATGATATCACAGCCTGCAGGCCTCGGGTGAAAGACAGCTGCTACAAAATCTATTTAGGTACCAAGGCCCAGTGCTAAGCACTTACAGCTGTGTGTAGACATCTGTCAGACAAATTATATTTTAATAAACCCTTAAGGTTGGTGGGAAAATGGAAATGTAGGCTGGACACAGGGAAAGATGGTGGTCTGTTTACAGTTCTTTTTCTTGGTCTCAGCCTCCTGGTTCTCCCAGTGGGAGGCTGGAGACAGGATCTCCATCTCTGCCCTTCTATAGCGCTGCAGGTTTCTGACCCTGGAGCACCTTCACTGATTAGTTAGAAAAAAAGTATACTTATATATATATATACTTATATATACTTATATGTGTGTGTGTGTGTGTGTGTGTGTGTGTGTGTATACATATATGTGTGCATATGTTTGTGACACAAAGAAGTGTATATTGTTTACCTTATTTTTGGCTTTGTTTTGTTCTGGTTCTGGAAGGCAGCTGAGGCACAAGGGGGCTGTGGAGACACCTATGTAGCCATCATGCAGCATTAAACACACAGCAACGTTATGAACATTTCTCAACGATGTATAACTAGTCACGACTTCACTGCATGATGCAGCACCATGAGAATCACACAGAATCACACAGAATCACGTATCTGAAATGTCAGATCACACAACAGCAGCAGAACTATGTGAAGAATGGGCTGTGATGCTGCAAGTACCATCAGCCATCTTTTAAGAGCAGGTTTTGCTGCCTGCTGCTGCACAGTAATGCAGTTTTCCCTCCAAGCCATGACCTAACTACTGGGCTGGGTTTAGCTGCTGTGTCTCCTGTCCACATCTGTGTCCATCACAGAATAATAAAACACCCCAAGTTGGAAGGGACTTTCAGGGATTGTCAAGTCCAGCTCTGGGCTGCATACAGGACCACCCAAAAATCAGACCCTGTGTCTAAGATCTCTGTCCAGACACACCTTGAACTCCAGCACTGGGGGCCATGCCCACAGCTCTTTGTAGCCCATTCCATGCCCACCGCCCTCTGGTGCAGACCCTTTCCCTGACCCCCAGCTGCCTCTCCCCTGATACAGCTCCGTGCCATTCCCTCAGGCTCTATCATCAGTTATCAGAGAGAGCAGTCCAGCACCTGCCCCTTGCTGGCTTGGCTCTGTGTATCTTTATTCAACTTGAATAATTTTGGTAGCAACAGGATTGTTCATTTTTAAAATGTTCTCTTAGACAGGAAAAAATAATGAGTAGTGTGTTTAAGAGCGTTTAACTGCCTGTCCAGAAGGATAGTGGTCTTCTGTAGGTCCTCCCAGCTCTGTGTAGGTGTTTGGGATCTTCCAGGTGAGTGTGGGCAGCACCAGCACCATTTGGTGAGCAGACAAATCTGGTCCCATGTGCCAATAGTGGAGAACTTCTCCATGCTCTCATGAGAGAGCTGGGGAGCTGGAGGGCCCAAATGCAAAAGCAATCACCATCAGGGTCATTTCCCCAACTTACAGCACAGGGTTTTTGCTTTAGGAGACCCTCCCATTGTGGCCTGCACTTCCCAGAGTCCAAACCAGAGGCCCTTGGCACAGACAGATTGAGCAGTTTCTCTTCCAAAAAGGAAACCAGAGCCCTTTTGGGTAGGCAAGAATGGCTGGAGACAGCTGGACTGGTAGCAGCAGATCCTAGAAGGGCTGAGGTCAGGTAAGACCCAGCTACCAGCATCTTTGGACAGAGGACCACCACCACTCCTCCTTCAACCTCCACAGCACCCAGTCCATGTGCCAGAAGAGGGAGTGCAAAGTCTACTCACAAAGCTGAGCACAGATTTCTGTAAGATCTCAGCGCTCCCTAGGTTCCAACATGCTTAATTTACAGAGGAAAAGAAATGAAGGTATCCAGTAATTATTCCTTTATTTCAACTGATGAAAAAATTCTGTCTACATGTGTTTTTTTTGTTTGTTTTTTTTTTCCCAATGACACTCTTCATGATGGAAATGAAACAAGAATTTTATTACACACGTGCTAACAAATAAAGGTAAAAGCGTACTACAAAGGTCAACTGAAATACTTGTTATTGTTAGTCATTTGATTGAGGTGGCTCATCACTGCACCAGACAGCACAGGATGCTTTCAGACAGGCAGGTAAACATCCATCTGTACAGAGAAAGATTATGGGTGACATATATATGTGCAGTCAGTAGAACATGTACAAAAGCAAACTAAGCAGCTGAAAGGAAAACCCATAAAATAAAAATCCATAAAAAGTATAAGGCATCAGAAGAATTGTAATGTGGCCAAGTACCTTGTTTAGCCAACATCAGTCAGGCAGCTGCCTTACTTGCTTCTATCAGAGGAGAGCACCGTGGCACTCCGGACACTGAGAATGGAAACACCCACACCTCCCACATTCCCATTTGGTGATGCTGGGACACCGCATCACAACAGTTGAATTTCTACCTCTTGGAGTCTGGCCACAAAGCTCATTTAAAGCTGGAGAGGCTCACCTTCACAGAATCAGAGAATCACAGAATGGTTTGGGTTGGAAGGGAGCTCACAGACCACCCACCCCACCCCCAGCCATGGGCAGGGCTGCCCCCACCAGCTCAGGCTGCCCAGGGCCCCATTCAACCTGGTCTTGAGCATCTCCAGGGATGGGCACCACAGCTTCTATGGGCAGATGTGCCAGGGCCTCACCGCCCTCGGGAGAAAGGATTTTCCCCCCATTCCAGCCCTCATCAGAGGTTGTCTTTTAGGAGCATTTTTGCTGAGAATATTTCAGCAGGGTCTCTGCTTCACACCATTTCCAGGCCTGTTTTTCCCAAGAGCCAACAGTGGAAGATCTCTGATACTAATGTATACGCAAGAATTTACTAATTTTGTCTTTAAAGGTAGTGATCATTTTGTTACAGTTAAAATAGCCATGTTTAATTATGGAATGTGAAGAAAACCTCTGAAAGTTTCTGACCAGCACGTTGGCACCTCTAACATGGGCAGGGAACTATCTAATCTAGTGTTGTATAAAAGAACACTTAGGAATGGCAAACAAAGCATTTACTAAATAACAGTTATTCAGAAAAGATCTCAGCGCAATCATCGTGAATTATAGAGACAAGAAATGAGTTAAACTATTGGCAGAACCTTTTGTGACAACTAATGTAATTTGACTAAAGATAAGTGTTTCAGAAGGGTAAGAGGGCTGAGCCAAGAGTACAGTCCAGGCTGGACTTTGCGGAGAACAAGGGGAAACCCCAAGGCAGAAATGCTCATGTTAGGGCACGTGGACGGTGCTCCCAGCTCCTGAGGCCTCCCTCTGACTCATGTAGTACCTCTCTGTTTCCTCTTTTGCAGGTGGCCTCCTTAATGCAAACAAATCTGTGTTACGTGAATGTGGCCAGGTTTGCTGCCTAATGAGTATCTCTGGCAGCTGGTTTGTTGTTCAGAAACCAGGCCGTTTCATACAGAGGCCTCAGGTTTCCCACATTTCTAAAGTTCTCTTTTGTTATTAAGGGGATGAATAAAGCTATTATAAACCTCTCCAAACAAAATCCAGCCAGCCCAGGACTATGATCTAGGAACAGCACATGTAGAATGAGGCAATGAGGGATTCCAGCAACACTTAACTTGTCATTTATATATAGTTAAATCTTGCTATCCCTTCCATCAGCAGTGGATGTTTCCATCACAGTGCCTTTGGCTGCAAAATGCTGAGGCTATGGGGCTGGGAGCACAACCATATCAGGGTGCAACACTGCATGGCTCTAGGAAAATGCAAGTTATCACATAGGAAAGCTCCAGGAAAGCAATAGACCCTGATCTCCCCAAAAGCCTCCTATGGTGCTATAGCCAAGTTGGCTTGATGGGCATGCTATACGGAAATAGCTGCCTGCTGGGTTACTGATGGAGTGGCCAAATATCACCAGAGGCAGCAGAGAATACAGGATGGTCTGGTGCTTCACCCTTCTGAAGAGATACATGGGGGCATGATCTGATGGTTTGCTTTGGATGTGGGTGTTGGAGGTTTGCATAGAAAGCGGACAGCCCCTCTCTAGCACCTGGTGTACATGCACAAAACTTTTCTCACCTAGGTAAAAAACCTCTCTGACCTCTCAGCACTGGCTGACAATCCCAGAGCACGCACTTGTGGCTATTTTTGTCTGTTTTGCAGTCAGTATCCATGTAAAACTGCATGTGAGAATCTATTTCACTAGCACAGATGCATCCCCTTCCTTGAGAAGGGGTAAAAGCCCTTGGGACACCTTTGATTCTCTCACTGAAGCTTATACCAGAGCAGCATTCATTTGCACTGACACCAGCCCTTTCCGTTCCTTGCCCTTTCCAAACACCAGCACCCAGCTGGCTGAAACTGAGCCCAGCAAACTGCGTGTTTCCTTTTTCTCTATCAATTCTTAATTGTGGCCCCTTCATCATTAGTTCCCACAGGACCATCAATAGCATATTTGTCTGACACAGGCAGCTTCACTGCTATAAATTCTCCACAGCCCATTGAATAGAGACTTTTTAATTAGGTTTTAGAAATTTTCCATTAGCAGAGAGACACTGAGAATTCAGGTCTTACTTCTGAAAAGCAAACTATGATAGAGGTGGCAGCAGCTTGATTTACAGAAATATTAATATTTTCTATTTATGGGCATGAATTAAGAGATGATTTGCTAGTGGATAGAAACATGTTTGTCACTTGTGCTACAAATGAGAACGTACGAAATACACTCTCAGGAATTCACTGCCTTCTAGTGGAATGCTAAAGCCCAGTTCTAGGGTACCAGTAACAAAAGATCCTTCTTCTCCATCACCTTCTGTCACCTTCAGCCTTACACACACATAGTGAAAGCTGTTTGCAGCATAACACTTATGCCAGAGCCTCATTTGAAGGGCTCCCAGGGCACCTTGAAAGCATCACCCTCAGCGGCCCCACATGATGACTGTACCAGCCCAATACCAGACAGGCTTTCTGACTTCCCAGCTCAGCTCTGGACCAAACTTTGCCTTGGTCCTCAAAGAGAAGTTTGCATGAGATGATGGAGAGACGCATATTGACCTCTCCCTACAAAGGAGTTTCCTTGGATCCCACCCAGACCAAGACACTGATTTACAGTGCACTCTGGATCAGTTAATATAATTTTTTTTTGGCACTAAATCAATTAATTCTGATCACATTTGTAAACGGAGCCTGGAACCTCAATATCTCCCAAACTTTAAATTTTTGTCATGTTGCCTTTTGATTGCCCCTCTGTATAGAAAGACACCCATTCCTGAGCTAGTTTATGCTATAAATATGTCCTGAAATGGGTAAATTACATTACAATATGTTTCTGATTTTGCCACTGTACCACCACACCACAGGAGGTATTTTTGCTCACAGCTGGTCCACACTGTTTCCTGCTGTTCCAAACAGCTGACCTTAACACATCAACATATGGAGCTGGTGATCAGCGTTGGTGTCTCCCTGTTCCTGGTGAGAGGTGCTGAATGGATCCTGCCCCTCGTGACTTCATCAGCCAGCTTCCCTCCTTCCCTCCTCACTGAGGGAGGAAACCATCACTGGCGAGCCATCCCTTCCTTCATCAACAGTGTCTTTCTTCCAGTGATCACAACTGACATGAAGGACTGAGTTTGCTTTGAGTTCAGGTGAGTTTCAGAAGCATCGCCATTCATCATGCCATTTTCCACTCTGAAAAGTGGGACATTTTTAACAGATTTAGAATTTAAACCAAGCTCCATTATCTTGATTTTGAGCTCTGAGCTTTCAGAATGTGATTAAACTCCAAAATTTAGGAGAGTCTGAAAAGATTTTCCTAAAAATATAACAAAAAAGCAAAAGAAGTAATCATAAAATCATAGTTTTGGCCAGACCAAGTCAGGCCAGGTCCATCTTTATTCCTGATCTGATGCCAGGCCTGGCCAGTCACGGGTGCTTACAGGAAAGCTTTAAGAAGGAGTACAGACCAATCTTTCCTATAGGTCGTAGAAATTTAGAGCCTTCTGAAGACAGAATTTATACCTTGAATATCATAAATAGCACTGCCAGTGGCCCTCTGTGCTGGGTGGTACCACCTGTCTTACAGTCCTTGCCTATCCCTGGCCTTCTGCTTCTGGAGAAATGAATTCTAGACCAGTCACACATTATATTCTTCTCATTTGCAGCTGCAGTCTCACTGCAGCCTCACATTTACTGACTTTCTCATGTTTGTATTGTGAGGAGCAGTGAGCAACATGAGCCGAAGGCCAGCCACCATCCTTTCCTAAATAGCAGCACGAGTTGCTGCCAAAGAAAGAGTTAAAGAGCAAGTCAGATGGGCAGTGACACTTCCCCAGATTCTTCCAACATCCAATGATTTCCAGCTTAGGCTTTTATTGAGATAGACTTACAACCCAGAACAAATTTTCTTCTACAGATTTTGATCACTCCCCAGATTCATGTGAAGTTTTAGCAAATGCAGGATCCTGCAGGAAGGAATTCCACAGCTTGCCTACATCCTGCCCATGTGTCCATCTTCCTTCCCTCACTTTGAATGTGCTTCTTAGATGGCCAGACTTCAGTATTAGGTGAGACAATGAAGCAGTGGTATATTCCTCTGCCTTCTGTGACTTTATAGACCTTGCAGTCTGGATAGACCCAACCTACATGGTCATTCCCGGCGTGGATGCTGTCCCATCCTACCAGCTTTCCTTCATCGTCATGACTGGACCTGTTAGAGACTGGAGACTGAGAAAAGGGGCATGAGAAAAGCAGATGTACTGTGGGTTTTTAAGATGGCACAACAGCGTTCTCCATTCCATATCCTCCATTCCATTTAATAATCACTGCTAATTGCCATTTGCTTTCCTCATTTGCTAAGTACTGAGCTGCTGTTTTCACAGATCTGCCTCTCCTGCCCTATATGCCAGCATCACACACTGTACTCTCTCATAACCAGGTGATAAGAACCAGATCAGGGCTATCATTTTGTCTGAAGGGTTAGGGTTGCTCCTTTCCCAGATGAGCAGTGCTTCATGTTTACAGGCAGTATCAACTGCAATCTTACCCTGCAGTCATTCAGTTCTGCAAAATTCATCTGTGCATCTTCCTCGTATCTTCACCACCACGGTGTTGCTAACAAATTTTACCCTCTCCCACTGTTTCGAAGCAGTTTATAAGTTTATTGTTATGCAAAGGTCCCAGCATGGCTCCTTCTGGCCTTTCCCTTCAATGAAAACTGCTCACTCTGTTACCTTCTTCTTATTACTCTGTTACCTTCTTCTTATCCAGGCAAACACTTCTCCTTCTGGCCTGTGACAACTTAGTTTCTGAGCTGCTACTCTCTTCTAAATCTGTGTCCATAGTTGACTGCTTCCAAGCCTGGGTCTTTTCTCAACATCTCTTCAAATTGCACTTTCTCCTTTTAATGTGGGGCAACCAGAACCTCACAAAGCCATACAGGCATGGGCTCAGCGGGAACTGCAGTGGTGTCAGAATCACTTCTGCCATTTCATCCTCAGTCCCTTTTCCAATAGCAACTAAAACTTGATTTGCCTTCTTGACACTTTGAATATTCAATTGGTGTAAGCAAAGTAGTGCAGAGCTCTGTCTGAGTGACAAGGGCTAATTTACGGCCCATCTTTGTGTTTACATATAATTAAGTTATTTTCCTCCATGCACTTTACAGTGCACTTACTTATTCTGTCTTTCACTTGACATTTATCACTCTTGTAAGATATCTCCATAACTCCACGGTTACCTGCACTTTTTGGAAAAATATGACAAATAATTCTGAATCATCTGCATATTCATCACTTCATTATTCACCAACATTTTCTTATCATTTCTGAGCCTGTTGAACAACAAAAATCCTCTTCTCCCCTTTGTGATAACTAACCTTTGTCTTCTATTGCAGAAGAAGTTATTTGTTTATCTCTCTCTGATTTTACCTCCATGCATTCATTCTTATTTTTTATCTTTTATGTTTTCTTTATTTGGCTTTGGGGGGGGGGAAGGGGGGGGGGGGAGGTGGGGAAAGGCCTTTTTTTCTTATAGTAGCTCCCTTTACTTTCCTGCTTAACTCTTCTGGGTCTATGTACATGCATGAGGACATTTCTTCTTTTTCTTTTCCTTTTTCATTTTCATTTTCTTTCTCTTTTTCTTTCTCCTTTTTCTTTTTTCTTTTTTCTCTAATTTAGTCATAGGATCATAAAATATCCTGAGTTGGAAGGGACCCATAAAGATCATTGAGTCCAATCTCGGGATCCACACAGGAGCACCCAAAATTCAAACCCTATGGCTGAGCACTTTGGATGTTGAAATTCAGGCTTTTAGACCTGACTGAGCTCTGAGTTACATATCTGATTAGCTTCACGTAATTACCTTTCTCATTTTACCTTAGGCATGGATGCTGACAACAAAAATGTGATGAAATCCCTTGTCCAGAACTGCCTCTGCTTTTATAAAGTTCATATTCTTTTTAAAAAGTCCCCTGGAAGAGTTCATGCACACCAAGTTAAAGCTGGTTTGGACACCCCCGCTAATATATCTGGTATAGTTATATTTATCTAAGAGATAAGGCTGAATGGCTCTCAGTGCTTACTTTGAACCATTCGTTCCCAGAGTTAAGATGTAAGGTTTTCTCTGTTTATTTTTTGAACCCACAGTGTTATTCGGTTGATAGGCAAATAACAACCTGAACTGAGAGCTTTTGTGTGCTCAGTCAGCTTATTAAAATACATGGGAGGCTGATGGTTCCACTGGCACCAGAAATGCAAGCGTTTTCTCACAGTGTATGCTTCAAAACAACTCAGAGAACTGTCAGAGACCCTGTTGTATCTCATCCTTACTGCTTGCTTTTCCATGATTCCTCTTCTAGAGGGGAAAGCTTCTCCTTCTTTCTATAGTTCTTCCCCCAGACCTGTGCAGCTCTGGCTCTGGTCCTCTGAGGATGATGTCTTGGTAATGTAGGGAAACGTGAGCTGTGGTGGGACTCAGCCTTCAGAAGGAACGTTCATCCAGACTGAGGTGAACACAAGGGTCACGGAGTTCCTCTGTTTCCAATTGCTCCTGACCCAGTGTCAGCCCATACTTTTCTTAGTGACAAGCACCTACCTCTGCAACAGAGGCAGATTTCCCTGTGGTGTGTCTTGCTAAGTAAGCTGTGCAAATGGAGAGCTGCAAAGCCTCTAGATGTACTTCAGGAGCTTACATTTATAAATATGTGTTATGTTAGACATAATACATATGCACACTTTCAAGCATTGTGGTCTCATGTACTATCATTCTCCACAGTTTGGTTGAGCTGTATTTTTCCAGAAGTATTTCTTAGCTTGTCTTTGAGGCCTAGTTTTGCTGTTTTGATCCAAAAACAGGGCCCTCCCTAAAAGGGAAAAGGAAAACCCATCTCCAGCTCATACACAGGGCACAGGGATCTCTGATCTGCAGCACCCTTGTAGAGCAAGGCAAACAGTCTGACAGTTAAGGAGGAGAGTATTGCTCATTCCTGCAGTTCTCATAAATGTTCTCTTAAAACTCAGCATTGCAGTGAATGACATGAGATGAGCTTTGCCTAGGTGGTCTATATGTACTGTCTTTACTTATGGGTCTTCCTTTTTACTGGGCATCCCTTGCAGAGATTGAGGAAGCTGAATTGATAAAGACTCCTACAAAATCCAAATATACAAACTGGAGACATTCATTGTTTCTCTATGCCTGAGCCCCTAGCTCCATTGTGATTCCCAGGATACCAGAGAGTGGTGGTGAGAAAGGCCAGGAGGCTGGAAGGAGGCAAAGAGCCCTTCCAGTCCCTCTGGTGCTCAATGCAGAGTGACCCAAAGGTCTGGGTGGATACTGGCCTCAGGGAAAGAAACACATTTGTGGAAAAACCCCTGATAGTGTCCAAGGCTTCGCTCTATAAACATATCAGAGATCTTAAAGTGATCCGCTGGCAAAAAGCGAGGGGCTCATTTCTTTCAGTGTGTTTGCTTTAAGATGCCAATCATGTGCTCTTTCCGTAGCAAGAATTCTGTGGTATATTTGCCATTGTGTGTGTGGTAGGATTGGGCCCAGGAGCTGACAGCCAGCAGATAAGGGCTTAACTAATGTTCTGTAAGAGGCAGGAGGGACTGATTTTATCATGGTGGCCTGATTTATGCCTAGGGCCAATAATCAGCTGTGAGCTGCTGTTGTAGCATGAAGGCTGCACAGCTCCCGTGTGAAGCACAAGATTTCATCCAGGCTCAGTGCCTTCTGAAGGAAGCTGGTGGAAAACTGATCTGGGCTTCCTCAGGACAAGCATCACCTTTGGCCTTTAGGAGTGCTGTCAGCATTCCATACAAGGAGAAAAATGGATTTTTGAATTTTAGATCTGGTGTTTTCCCTCACTGATGAAAGTAAAAGGTGAGGGCTGGCACACAGTCCTCCTCCACCTCCAGCTTGGTATCATGTGCAGTGAAGGATGCACACAGTGTCTGATTTCTGAATCATGGCTTTCAGTGAGAGAACATAAATGAAGTCTTTAAGAAGTTCTACAGCAGGATTTGAGTCTCTCCTTTATAAGAAAGAAATTGAGGCCCTGGAGAATGTTCAGAGAAGGGCAGTGAAGCTGTGAGGGATCTGGAGCACAAGTCTGATGGGGAGCAGCTGAGGGAACTGGACTTCAGTCTGGAGAAAGGGAGGCTCAAGGGTGACCTCATTGCGCTCTGCAACCACCTGAAAGGAGGCTGCGGTGAGGTGGGGTTGTGGATGCCCCGTCCTTGGAGGTGTTCAAGACCAGGTTGGATGGGGCCCTGGGCAACCTGATCTAGTAAATGTGTATGTTTGGTGGCCCTGCCAGGCAGGGGGGTTGGAATTACATGATCCTTGAGGTCCCTTCCAACCCGGGTCATTCTGTGATTCTGTGATTCTTCTCCCAGGTAACAGCAGTAGGACAAGAGGGAATGGCCTCAAGTTGAATTACAATTAAAATATTCAGGAAATAAATTCAGTTATTTAAAGAAGCTCAATTTCCATGGGGCAGACACTCTTGCATAGGATAACTACTCTGCAGTATCAGCTGGAAGGTAGGGGACCAGCCCCTGTACAAGCACCATCCCCAGTTGTTTAGGCTGAGATGATGACACAAAAACTCTCCTTTTCTCACCCAAGTGTCCCAGAGCTTGAAGGTGTTACAACTCCAGCTGCCCTGCCACATAAGCTGAAGAGTAAATGTAACTCAGACTGAACTTAAGGACAAGGAATATTGGTGGCATATCAAATGCACTTGGAAAGGAAATGCATGTATATGTTTTGCAGTAGAAGCAACCATTTGAAGCTGCTAAGTGATCCAAAGCACTCATGGCTATGATGTCAGCTAGGAATGCCAGAGGCATGCAGTAATGTCCAATTAATAGATTAGGGGATCACGTAATAGATACGTGTTCTAGGGGTACATAATAAACATGCAATGAAAAGTTCACACGAGCCTAGAAATTTATCTCAGGGATATCAAACTATACACGTTAACATTTCCTAATTAAACAACAACAAAAAAAAACCCACCAGCCTCTGGGTGAAGCTTTGCAGGGAACAATGTTATCGGATCTCTCCAGGTAAACATGAGGACCATATAAAACAGGCTGCTTGAGGCAAAGCAGCACCTCTCCTCCGCTTCCCTTCCCAGCCAGAGGCCAGAGGGCTCCCAGAGCAATGGATGTGAAGGGGATCTGCTTGCTCTTTGGCATCCTTGCTGTAGTCCTCATCAGCTCAACAGAAGGAAAACCACCATGTAAGTACATTTACCTCCTGTTGCTTTTGCATCAGCCTGATCCTACTGATTATAATGGCAGCAAGAGCATGCCTCCAGATCACACGCCAGACAGGGACTGTATTGCTCTGGCACTATTCCCAAATCTGGAGTCTATTTAATTTTGTTTTCAGAGAAAGCTAGAGCAAAACAACAACAAAAACTGCAGGTGAACTCCTATTGGTGGAATAACCAGAAACCTGCCCCAAAAATGGAAGAACAAAATGCTCAGGAGTACAGTATAACAGGACTGGGACTGGAGTAGTAGTTAGATTTGTCTAAAGAGTCTCCTGACATCCGTTTCATGTTACTTTTCTGCATTAATGTGGTTTCAGATAAATCTATCTGCCTCATCCACAGAAGACAAGTCATCTAAGTAACTCAGGAAGTGGAAAGCCAGTAGCTCAATGGCACGTGCAAAGGGACATCTCCAGAATGTCTTGGTTGTAGTTGACTATGTAGTAGCAAAATATTAGAAGCTGCCACTCAGAGAGTGGTGACGCACTGGAACAGGTTGCCCAAGGAGGTTGTGGATGCCCCATCCCTGCAGGCATTCAAGGCCAGGCTGGATGTGGCTCTGGGCAGCCTGGTCTGGTGGGTGGTGACCCTGCACGTAGCAGCAGGGTTGAAACTGGATGATGGTTGTGGTCCTTTGCAACTCAGGCCATTCTGTCATTCTATGAAAAGTGCAGCTGCAATTATTTGTATGCCACTGTGTTCTTACAGTGACCTGAAAGATAACGCTAAGGTTTGGTATCTTTAAACTTACATCCACAGGACCCTTAACTCATTCTTTCCTCAAATGAGATGAGCGAATCAACAAATATTTAGCACCTCAACACCTGAAGTTACCATTTTTGGCATTTGATGTGATCTGTTTGAATTTCACTATCCCACTGTGCTGAGCTGGGCTGGATGCATGTGGGACCATGCAGTACTGGGTGAAGTACAGATCTTACTGAAGTTGATAAGGGAGTTTCACCTTAGCCATTAGAGAGGGGCCCAGCATTTCACTTGCCATCTATTTGCCATGAACAGATCTTAAAACAAACATTTTAAGCTCTGATCTTAACAAGCAAAAGAAAACATGCACTTATAAGATGGCCAGAGTCCAGGGAAAGCTTACAGTTTCAAGAGAACACTTATTAAATGTACCTCTGTTAACAAGTATGCAAACTAACACCCAGTAACTTTGGATTTCTGTCCTCAACAGCAAAATGCCAGTGCAAAATAGCTGCCAGGGAGCGGAGGAACTGCGGCCCCCCAGGAATCTCAGCAGCAGAATGCAGGAAAGCTGGGTGCTGCTTCAATGCATCCGTACCTGGTGTCCCCTGGTGCTTCACTCCTAAACCAAAGAAAGGTAACACCTCCACCAGAAACACTAACTTGCCTGGTGCTTGCTTATACAGAAACATGTGCAATCAGGGAGTGGCTCTGCTCTTACTCTTAGGCCAAAGAAGTGAAAGCAAACCTCTCTTAGAAGACGTTTGGTAGAAAAATGCAAAGTCAAATATTGATTGCCTGTCAGGCTTGGAATGCGTCCTCTTTGCACAAGACATTTCTTTTTCCTTCAGGATCCTTGTTATCAGATAGCTCAAGCTGACTGTATAAAAACATTTCACTGCCAATTGTGGGCTTGTCTGTCACTGGAGCATACAGTGGATGCTCATGGATGGATGCTCATGGATGCTTGGCACTTACCTAAAATGAGCTTTCTATGTGGCTGACAAGAACATTAATGCCACTTTAGCAACATGTGTTAAAGAGATCAGAAAGTCCTCAGCAGATGAATCATTTAAGAACACGGACATCCTGTAACTTAGAGGTTTTTCTTCTTTTCCTTTTATAAGATTATTTTCATGCTTGCCACTTTCTTCATTTTCTGCTTGATTCCCAGTATAATGCCAATGGGTGGTTCTTTTTTTGTTTGTTTGTTTTCTCTCCTGTTTTTGCTTCCAGTGCTCATTTAATGACATCTCCAAATTATGTCAGGGCAGACCATTTTTCTCCATTAGATTCTTCCTTCTGAAGACCCATTGAAAAATCAGAACTCCTTCTATCTTTTATCCTTATGTTCCCATAGAGGGTCAGAGATACTCACCCAAATCCCTCAGTTGCTGAGTGCATTTCATGTAACTGTTGAATGCAAAGCGCCAACTGCATGACTCCTTCTTAGGAGAACTGCAGTGCAATTTTAGCCATTATACCACCAGCTCTGGACATGTGAGATAAGAGGAAGTGAGGATACAAAGGCAGTGTTAACAAATAAACTAACTTAGTGTGTATCAAGATTGTTTAACAAGGCTTAGAACTGCTGGGATTTTATTTTGGCTTTGAACACTGCTTGCTTTTCTTTAAAATCTTGAAAAAGAAATGGCTGTATCTCACAACAGCACTTTCATAGAGTTGCTTCTTTGAGCAGTAATCTTCTAGGATAGGAATACCTAATTATTCAGTCTGGGTGGTGAGAGGGGCTTAATGTAGATTCCCCACAACTACAGTTCCTATCCACTGGTTGCATTCCCACAGAAGTTCCTTCCTTGCATGTAATTTTAATTTGCTGGATGAGCTGTGATTCCTCCTAAGTGACTTAGTTTCCCTCCACAACTGAAGCTGGCATGGATGCGAATGGATCTTCCTCTCATCACAGCAGGGCTGCTGTAGTGTTGGCCTCTTGCACTGAGCCAGACACTTGGCTGCAGTCTGTGGTATCATCATGGAAGACAAAGAATCATTGAGTATTCTCAGTTGAAGGGAAACCACAAAGGTCACTGAGTCCAACTCCTGGCTCCACACAGGACCACTCAAATTCAAATCCTGTGTATAAGAGTGTTGTCCAAACACTCCTTTAACTCTGGCAGCTTGGGGCTGTGACCATTCTGCATTTGGCCCTCTGCTCCACTGCTGGATCTGCAAAAGGCTAAACTGGATTGCTGCCTGCCAGGCACTTCTAGGGTGAACTTTGGCCCATCTAACCCCAAGGGTGCAGCAGAAGTTCCTCATCTTTTGGTATGCAGCTTTGCATAGTAGGCATAGTAAGAGTTTGAGTGATCTTGCTGCCTGAAATCAGTGTGGAAAAGGTCACCACTGCTGTTGTGCTTGCTCATAGACCCCACCTACCTTTTATTTGTAATTTTTTTTCCACCATGTACATTGGGCATAATGTAATACAGCCTCTATCCTTCCTTCTTTCTCCCTTTACACAGTTAAGAAAGTGTGCCCTGCTGATCCTCGTATCCGAGTGAACTGTGGCTACCCTGGCATCACAGCTAAGGAGTGCCTAAGCAGGAGATGCTGCTTCCGGGCACATCCTGCTGGTGTCCCCTGGTGCTTCTACCACCGCACGGTCGAAGAAGGTAAAATCCAAATGAGATATCTCTCCTGCATCCCCACAGCCACCCCATAGTTCCAGAACAGGACAGGATCTTCTCTGATTCTCAGTATGGGTTCAGAGCCTCCTCACCCAAAGGCATCAGTGGGTGATAAACCCTGAAAGACCAGCTTCTTTCACGGGAGGGGGGGTGGTGCTGATGTGTCCCAGGACCAGGGACCTGAGGGCAATTGGGGCTCAAGTGTGAGTGCGAGCCCTTGGCTAGCAAGATGATAGAGGTGTGGCTGCCAAGACTTTATCACAAGAGGTAAAGGCTTCTTTTTAGAAACATAGAATGAATATGATAGAAATTTCTGAACCCTTGCTCCTGTGTTACAGTACAACTAGTGCAGCCCTGTCTGTTTCCAAGCCATCCCACAGTCTATTTTGCCCCTGGAATTATCATTTGGTTTTAATCATCTGAATCATAGCTAGGAAACACATGTAAAATGGGTGGGACACTAGTTGCTAAAGTCTGTCTGTTGGATGCACGCACTCTTTTTAATATACTGCATCTAGGCAAATACTTCCTTGCATCTTGTCAAATTTGAGGAGAAAAACATCTATCTTAACCTACCACCTCTTTCTCCCCCTCCTCCCAGGTTGTTAAAGTAGAAACTTCCTGAAGAACCTGCTCAACTGGGAAATAACAGCCAGCTGTCCCAGCTCCAACTTCTTGTTTGTAGTAACCATGATTTCCAGGTGATTTTTTCTTCTTTCTGAAGAAAATATAACCACAACTTCTCCTCTCTCAGTAGGGTAGTACGTACCGGTTTTCAACGTAATAAAAGAACCAAGATACAATCCATGAGTCCTCTGCTACCTTTATTTTAAAGCTGCATATTTCTGCTTCCCAGGAAGTCAGACATCTCAGTGATGTCTACTGCTTACATTTCACACCTGTGAGCAGCTATATGTACATGCTACCTGACAGGTGGCTACACATGGACCCCTCTCTTTTTAGCATGGACAATACTCAGAACTTCCCTTCACACCGCTACAACAGTAGGACTGGGTTGCTTTTTCCCCTCAGGACATAAGTAAAGTTCCATTTGCCAATGTGTTCCACAGGAAAGAATCATGGTATCAGTAAGGCTGGAAAAGAGCACTAAGTTTACTTAGTTGGCTGTTCAAGTTCTGGCAAAGCTCCCATTCAGGAACAGGGGCCACAATTTGATGTTTCACTTATATGTTTTCCTAATATTTTCTGTCTGTAGAAGAGATCAAGGACAGGCACAAAACTACAACGCCAAGCAGCTAGCAATGCAATTGCACAACACTGCATAAAAAGTTATCAGATACTCTCGAAGAAGTCTGCAAGGCACCAAAAAAAGGCAGAAGACAGAAAAGAAATGAGGCTATGAAATAAAAAAAGAAAGATGCATTTAGTACTAATGTGACTAATGCTACCCTTGGCGGCAGTTTCTGCCACAAATGGAGCTTGCAATATACATTTCCCAACCAAGACCTTTATTACGGTTCTCTTCAGATCAGATCTCGGTGCTGAACTGTCAGCATGACAACTGCTTGCTGTCAACCTGGGCACTTGTGTTCCTCCATATTCAAAAAGGGGGCAATCTTACTGTAGCAGATTTCCTGCCTTCCACTGTTTCTGAATCTGAACTATGAAGGAGAGTTTAAACTAATAGCTACAAGAAAATAATGCAGCATTAACTGTTGTTTTCAAGTGCTCTCTGTTTTATGAATCCATTTGGAATATAGAGTGGAAGGTAATTGTGTGTGAGGTACATTAACTTTTGCACAGTTGCTAATGAGAAGCTTATGGTTGGCTTACTTCATAGCATTAATTATAATGTAAGACACTAAAAGTAATTTAAGTTGCCCCTCTGGCTACAAAGGAGTCCTGTTGTTCTTTTCTGGTCTTTGGAGATTTGGCATGGGGAGCCATCTAATTTTGGGGGCTGTAAATCCTTCAGTCCAGCATTTTTTCATACCATAAAATATGGCCTCAATTACAATTAGAAAACTGTCTTGCCTTTAGTACGAAAAATGCAATCCTATTGCATCCTATGGGCTGTTTATCCTTCAAGCATCATGGCTTGCGTTGTCTAGGACTGGATTCATGACCAGCTTGTGAAAGCTGTGGCTGCTGTCCTTGACCCGGGGTGAAGAGAGGAATAAATCTATACATTCCAGATTACTGAGCAGAAAGAAGAAAGGGGATCACAGAATGATTAAAGTTTGACAAAACCTCTGAGACCATCAAGTCCAACCACGAGCCCATCTCTCCACATCCACTAACCACGTCCCTCAGTGCCACATCTACATACAATCATTCACTGCTGCCTGTAATGCAAGAGCATAGGGAAACTGTGCTGAAACATGCAGGTAGGGTGATGAACAGGTGATTCAAACAGGAATTAAATGTGTCTGTGGAAGTTAAATCCATCAAAGACAAGAAAATACAGAGAAACTCCCAGAGACTCAGGCAGTCCTTGACTTGTCAGGCAAGCACACCTTGATGCATTGCCCTGTTCTTACACTCTTAACTGTGCAGTGCTGTTGCCACTGTCAGATACTTGGCAACACAGATCTTTGCCCTGAGCCAACACAACTGCATTTCTGTTTTGAGGAATTTTCACTGTATCCATAAACTAAATGCACTGGGACTTATGTGAAGCTACCAGGATAAACATCCAAACCAGGCAGTTCGCTGCCCTTCCTGACTGCCAGAACCTCACGCAATCAGTGAGAACGTACCTCCACCAACACAGCTGCCACATATATACATGGGACAAAAGCAACTGTCTGAAAATAATAACACTTTATTTGATTTTTATTTTTATTTTTTTTTTCCTTACATTATCATAAATGCTCTCTATTCTCAGAAAACAAAGCCCTAGTTTGGAAAATAATGCACATACAAATCTCTTACGGGTATTAAGTATACAGAAATATACAAAGATTTCTCTATTGTTGTCATGTATCATGAGAATGTCCCACATCCCACATTTTTACTCAGGTTCACCGTACCAGTAAGCATAAACTACAAAGGTAACAAGCAACCTGAAAAAGACATGGTTGATATAATTACATACATGTATATATATATCTACAACAGTGCAAATATATCACAGCGTGCGGGCAGCAATAGTCTCTAGAGAAGCATAGTAAAACTGATTCATAGTAATGCAAATGCATTACAGAAACAACAGTGACATTCGATATACAGCATATGCACACTTCAGCACGCTGATTTAAAATGATGCTTGCATTGACTCTTGCTTTAAAAACAAAAGAACAAATGTTAAATAATTCAATTACAGATTCAAGGGCAGTATCTCACAATAAGGTCAACTGACTCAGATCAAGTAATTAACAGATCTGTACCAATACAGGTAAGGGTTTGGCTACACTGTGGGACTTGTCTTCTTGTTAGATATATCATGTGATCTTCTTCCTTTAATTTCATTACTGTAACTGAGGAGCATTTGTTTCATGTTCTTTTTCAGAACTGCTCAACAACTTTGAGAAACATTAAACCTGTTTCTTAAAGTGAACTAAAGGAGTCTGCATAACAACACTAAATGGGTTACTAAAATAATTTAAACTAGGGTCCAAAAAAAGACATCACAGATGTCAATGTCTATGTTAAAGATTCCCATGTCACCTTATCATCTGCAGAAAAAGACCCATTTTAGATTTTTCTTTTCTTCTTGAAAGAGAGAAGGAGAAGCACGCTCTCAGATCCGGACTGTTTGTTATTCTGTAGCTCAAAGAAGTCTAAAATATGTCTATGCTCCTTCTCCAACTACCTCGTGCTATTCCTAAGAAGTTCACTGTAACCATCCATGTGGGCAACAACCGTTATCTAGCAAGGACACAAGCAGTTGATTCATGTGGCCTGAGCTGTATAGAAGCCCCCAGAAGGAAAATAGATCAACAAAATCTTAGTGAACACAGAAGGCATAAACAATGTCCAGAATGCAGGCTGGCAGGCTGAGCTATGGGAATTCGTTTTGCAAAAGGATCCATATTTTGCCTGGTCATCCTTTGTTTTATGTTTCTTGCAATGAGTCAATAGAACTCTGAATCTCTGTGAGGAAGCTCCTACAGCTGACAAACATCAAGTTATGGTTTATCGGAAGATTTCAAAATAATAAAAGAACTTAAAGGAAGCTCATAACCAGGAGAGAAAACCTTTTTTTTTACATGGGTAGTAGTCCAAGGGGGAATGGTTTTAAACTAAAAGAGATTTAGATGTCAGGGGGAAATTCCTTACTCAGAGGGTGGTGAGGCGCTGGCACAGCAGCCCATAGAAGCTGTGGTGACCCATCCCTGGAGGTTCAAGGCCAGGTTGGATGGGGCCCTGGGCAGCCTGAGCTGGTGGGGAGCAGCCCTGCCCATGGCTGGGGTTGGGGCGGGTGGGCTTTGAGCTCCCTTCCAACCAAAACCATTCTGTGATTCTAAGAACAGGACAGTAGGAACCGATTTCTGAAAACAGTGCTGCCCCTGTCCAATAGCAAAGCCCATGATTAATGTCAGTGACACCCAGCACTTCTGCACTCACTGATGCTGCGTGGCACAATCATTAAGACCTGTGTCACGAGCTCAGCAATGATCAGCCTGTCATAGACTGTTACAAAGGACATGACAGAGTGTCATTTTCTGCCTACTCCTTGTTCCCAACAGTTTTTCAAAATGCCTTTGTGATTGTTGTATCTTATTAATGGATTTCCATACAGGACTAAAAGAAGGCAATTCCTGAGCAACCACACCCTTTTAGGGTGTTCTGGTAGGAACACAGATACACACAATATGATCATTTGGTCTCAAATGAAAAAAGAACAACCTTTGGGACAGCATCTCTGCATCTACCACTGAGATGCCCTCTGCAGAAATCCAGACCAATTACCCACCAAGTCACCCTGCAATGGAAGGAGTCTGAAATCAGCTAGTGCTAAAACCAACCCTGAACTTCTTCAACATTCTTGCTTATGGCAGGGATTTTGCTGTCCTGAGTCAATATTCAAGGTAAGAACAATGTGGAAGAAGGGGCAGAGGCTGCAGAAAGAAGTACTGATGTCATTTGTACCCTTCTCACATGCATTCTTTAAGGCTCTCTGGGAACACTGCTGCCACACCTTAGGTCCCTCCCTCTGTCCTTTTTGTACTGGTACTAAATATCAGTGTCACGGGGTAGGAGACAAAAGAAGACAATTGCATTTCAATACAAGCTAATGCTAAAAAATAATTAAGAACCTATTCTTCTTAGTTTGGAAAGAAGAAATAAACACCGGCATTTTTAGTAAGCAGAGCACTCCTGGATTGGCATTTCTGGTGCAGAAAGAGAAGAATAGAAACATTGTTTTTTCCTTATCAAAATGATGCAGATAATAAAAGCTTTTACGCAAACTCAAACTCAAAGTAAATATACTGGAAAACATACGCTCCTCTCTGTGCTCTATTTTCACTCTCCTTTGCCCCAGATATTTTCTGGTTCAAAAAGATTAATTCAAGATGACTGTAATCACCAGCAACTAACCTAAAGCAAATGGACTTTTCGGTATAGACTTTGAGTCTCTTCACACAGCCACCATCTCAGTTTTCCTGTGCAATACAGCCTCCAACCAGCAAAGTACTTAAGCCTGGGCTTTATTTTAGAGACATCAGTCATTGCCTTGATTCATGAAACAATACAGATGTGAGGAGTTATTAACATACTTAATTACTTTTTTTGGGAAAAAGCTTTCCCATTAGAGTAGAATGCATTCACAGATAGGACGTACTTCTTCAAGAATCACTGTAGTGGTACTACAGGTCAGGGTGCATTATCACACTTTGTTTTAAAAGTAAATGCTTAACGTTACATTAATTTCCTTTGCTAGCACAGACACTGGCACAAAAGACTATACTGAAATGGCTGCCTCCTGATACATCAAGTTTTTGGACTCAAGTGCTTATTATCTCACACTTACATAATCGTCTCTCTCTTTAATGTGCATATATGTTCCTCTCCTTCAATGAGAAAAGAGATATTTGGGTTCCATTGGAATTCAGCACCAGTTATTTCTTCCATTACTCCCTTTGATTCATTAAGATGACACCTTCTCATTTTCTTATGTGAGTAGAAAATGTTTTCCAAATCTTTTATTTCATTGTAAGTAAAAAATAATTATTCCTAAAAACTTTCAGATTAGACGCACGTTTCAGCAGGAAAAAAAAAAAAAAAAAGAAACTTGAAGCATAAAGTCATAACTGATGCACATAATAACCAAAATAACAGAAGAATAAATAAATAAAAATGAAACAAGGAAGCCAACAGAACGCTAAAGACAGCACAACAGCAACCACAGATTTAGTCTGCAAGAGGCCATTTAAAAACCTTTGTGCCTCATGCAATTTTTAAATGGACTGCAATGGGTCTGAACAGCATTGATTTCAACAAGTTTATGGCTATTTGGACATGGTTATAAAAACAGACTTTTTGAAGTGTTTAGTTTCTTGCTGGCCTCATCTTTTTTTCAGCACGAAGCCTCCAGAGGTTGGCAAAGTGCTCGCTCAGTTCACTAACACAGGAATGCATTTTATCCTGGCCTGCTAGAGCTTATTACTGCAAAACAGGAGAAAGGCCAAATAGAATCTGTGTTAAAAGACTTCACAGCTTAAGAACATACAATCGGGATGCACTTCAAATACTTCTGTCCCACGATAACATCAAAGGATATCATTAGTTAATTTTAGCACCAAGGCAGGAAAGAATGATTATCTCATCTGTGGGTAACGTTGGCTTCAAGAGAATTCATTTATTTCTTTATTCGGATACTACAGCCTGAAAGTGTTCCTCAGAATAGTAACTTTCAGCTATATTCTGCCAGCAGATGGCTGGGAAAGAGCACATCTAATAAAAGGAGTGACAGAAATATTCTGGAGTGCCTATTTTTTTTTTTTTAGGAACACCCACAGAGGACCAGATTTTTGGCTACCATAATACAATACATCGTTACAGTACAGAAGGATATACTGCAGACTAAAGAGCTAAAATAAAGTTTACAAACAGAGAAACAAGCACACACGGACAAGACAGTGTTCAAGGTGCCCATATTACTAAATTAGGTTAGATAGAAGACAGCGTTGCCCTCATCCAAGTGTTTAAATGTCAGTTTTATATGCAAGGTTATTTCACTGGGCAAACTGCAGGTGATCTTCAGTGTGCTGTTTGGTAAATGGTAAACACAAACTTAAACCTTGAACTGATTTAATGGTGTGGATGTCTCTAATTCATACTCACGTAGCCCACAGCTGGACCACCAGTGTGCAACAGTCATATGGCAAACCCTGGGTTTTCTATCTGTTTGCAAACAGTAACTGCCTGAAATACTTACAAATATTCTGAGAGTCTTAAGATAATCAAAGCAGGTTGTACCAAGGAATTTCAGCTTGTGACTTATTTAATATGTGTTCACAGTTTTGAATATTATTTAGAGCAGCTAAAGTTCTTAATTTCTCACAGATAACAGCCAGGTAGACACATACCTCCTTGTTAGCATGCCTGGAAATGCTGTGGAGCTGTATAAAAGCTCTAGTGGCTCCAGGGATACTTTATTAAAAATGAAATAAAACAGCAAAAAAAAACCATGCAGAGATTGTACAAGGAATTTTTTTTTCTTCTGTAGTAAAGATTAACCTTGCTTTCACAGGCTAACCTTACTTCTAGGGAAAGTTCAGCTACCATTCCTAAAATGTGTGAAAAGACTCCAGTCTTCTGGAACACTGGCTTAATTCAAGTATGCTGATTTTAATAAGTATACACGGTCTGTGTCTGCATCAGTAAATTAAAGGTAGTCTGGGCATGGGTAAGGAAAACCAGCAAACTGTCTCCACTGAAAACTGAATGGCAGAGTTGTAGCCCAGCACAACCCAAGCTTTTTTGGAGAGCATTTGAAGTTAGCATAGGGTAGAGACTGTTCCTAGCAGTCCCAGTTGTTTGAGGATTAACAAGATAGCAGATTGTTCAAACCGCCTGAAGGCCGGAAATCAGGTTCTGGCATTATTTTGTTAACTAGTAAAGATGTAGCCGTGGAGTCCTCAGACATAGTCTGTGAACTATAACTGATGATGAGCAGGTGCACAAGGTGTCTCTTCATCTACTCTACTGTTATGAATTACTGAGCTGCTGAGTGGTTTGCCGTCACTGAGCTGCTTCCAGTCTACAATACTTCAGCACCCTGATAGGAATAATACGCTTACAGAATGCGTAGGTCTGGCTCAGATATCTGCGACACTTAGGTAAATGGACAATAACTGCAGAAGGTATTGGTATTCACAAAGAATTTCACCAGGGTGTCCAACATGGGCACGAGTTCCACGCTATCATTTTGGGTTGCCAATCCATACCCATGAAAATCAGTAACAAAATTCATAATGACTTAGAGTCAGAATTCCCCAAGTTTACAAAGGTGAGATACACAAAACAAATGCATGCCTCTTGCAATAGTTTCATTGGTGTTTAGAGACTTTGCTGTTAATTTTCATTTCACTTACATAGACTTTCAGATGTGAACAAAACTGCTTGGCCTACAGTGTTAGAAGGCCCTTTGCATTATCTGAGGAGACTCCTACAAGTCATTTTTAACCGGTATTTCAAACACTGACATACAAGGCAGTCACAAGTGGTTTAACACAATACTCCAAGCTCTGAACTACAGATAGATTTTGGACTCCATCAGATGATTTCTTCAGGGATAGATTCTGTTTTCATAATTTAAGAAAAACTGAGCCTTAGAGTGCTCTGATCTTTTCATTCACAGGAGGTAGATCAAACAGATAAGGAGCAGTATCAGTATTTTCAAGATAACAAACCTTTAGGATTTAAAAGACACTGCAAAAGAACATATTTTCAATCATTCAGCAGTAGCTTGAACATCTGTGCTATCTATTGTTGCTTCCAAATATGGATCACAGACTTAGCACAGACTCAGAATCTGCCCTGTCCTATCACGACAATTTTCAGGTATGAGACCAGCTCGACAAGTAAAGCACCAGAATTCTACATTTAAACAGAAACAAAAATAATGACTTGAATCATTTTAGACTTTTTTTTTCTGCTTTTAAAAAGTACCCATATCAAAAAGATGTATTTTCCTTATTAATTATTACAGTTACAGACTTTTGGCCAGTAGGGGTAATGCCATGGAAAATAACTGCAAAATAATACATAGAAAACTACAAATTTTAAACTCTTGAATTTAAAAAGATGAAATAATCCTATTTTCTTTGCATTTCTCATTTTGCATCTCATTATCTTGTCACCTACAGATGACATTATACTATTCAGGCTACCAGGACTTGAATTACCTTATCGCATAATTGGTTTTCATAAGGAAATTTCCTGCAACCAGTTTGTGGTTTTTGTTTTTTTTTTTTATTACAGTTACACTGTCTCAGTATTGATATTCTGTGTTGTAAAATTCCCTTCTATTTCTTCTTCCTAGTTAAAGCTAGAAAGTGTAATGAAAACATGACCCAACCCAACTGGACTGATTGACGTAACGCTATATGTCCTCTATCCCAGTGTGGTTCTCTATGGGCTAGGTCATAACAGCATCTAGCTGGGCACTGGAGACAGGCCTGCCACAGTGAGACAATGTCAACTGCCCTCTACTGTATGTCTAAAGATCTTGCTACTGCATCATTTTGGTTGTTTTTCCTCTACCTCTCTGCTCGGATTTTGTATCTGAGAACAAAATAGGCAATTAGACGCAGAGAGAAGAAGAAAATTCCCAGAACAATGAAGTCCAGGTAAAGTTTGGCATTTTCTACATCCAGTTCTCTCAGAATGGCCTCTGATTTTTGAAAATGGCAAGTATCATCTTTGTCACAATGCAGATCTTCTCGATCCAGTCCATAGATGGAGAGAATAACTCCTTCGAACCCGTATCTGGAAAGAAGAAGAGTGGATCATAATTTAAAATGTTGATTATCTTTTTTGTGGTAATCTCACTGAAATACACTCTCTAGAAGACCTTGCATGGAAACACTGAGAAGTTCATTACTGTCTTGATGTATGTCCCAAGTTAAATTCTATCCTTATTACAATAAAACAAAGGACATGACACTCATATTTTACATGGTGCAATTTCTCAAAAAGGAAAATGTTAAAATACAAAGCAGGCGAACTTCAGCTCATTTTAAAAGTGATATAATAAATTCAATTTTTAATTCAAGCAATGGGGATAGAACTATAGTTGTACTGCAGTTTCACTAATACTGCACAGTTCTCATGTCTCCCCTGAAACTGGGTGCACTTAAGACCTTACTCTATAAGCAGATATGTTATCACAGTTCCCATGCACGTGATAGCTTCAGGAGACCCTATGCAGGCTGGACAATAGCTTAAGGCCTCATCTTGAATTCTAGCCTAACTAATTCAGGGGGTACAGTCTCTTTACCACTGATGGGTCTTTGTGTAAGACCTCACTAGACGAATGAAAGGATATTCAGTTTGATTTTTCTTAGCAATACTGCAGTTTGGGCAGGGTGGAGAGAAGGGAGTAAGCAAAGTAGGTACCACCTAGGAACCTATTTCCTCATACTAAAGGGGCCCTACAAATACAGAAGCCACATACAAAATAACAGTCCAAAGGTTTTTATTAAGATGCACTTCAGCTCCTTCTGCAGCATCCACTTCCTAATCATTTCATCTGATTTCAAAGAAAACCTTTTCATAATCATCACGGGAATTCACCATTTCATTTTAGCCATAAATATTTAGGCATCCAGTCCAAACTAGCCTGCTGTATCAGCCTCCAGAGGTTTCCTGATGGCAATCATCACACCATAAGATAACTGTCTCAAGCAGAGCGTGACTGACATAGATAGGGCGCAACCTGCCTACGCCTATCAGCTCTTGAGCTAAGAATTCAGATTAGTGATGACAAGAATCCTATGCCTCTTTGCTACTGCAAAATTTAAAGAAAACAATACTTTGTCCAACAAGGCTACCTTGAATACAGCAGTGATTTATACACCATTTTCCTCTGAAACGTGGTGCTGACAACAATTTCTCAACAATTTTAGTTAAACCAGCTCTATTATTTCACAAAGTCCAGGGACATTTGGATGCTGTGCAATCCAGAGTATCTTCAGAAGTACTTACACAGACTCGTGGTCAACAATCCATACCAAATATTCCTGTTTATTTCACAGTGTACACAAAATAAAATGAAGTGAGGTAACGTGGCATTCATTTACATTATACGTATATCTATACTTCAAAAGAATATCTTTTGAACATTGACTCCTTGGTGACCAAAACAACCAAACAATCATGCAAAGGCAAATAAATAGCTTTTCTAAAATGGGAAACTAATGGACTCCCTAGCAGTACCTGACGTAGGAAATGTAGGACATCCACTGGAGGTATGTTGGGATGGTATCAAAGCTGACAAAAAACCCAGAAAACAGAAGCACTGGAATGGCAGTAACTGGACCCACAAAAGTGGCTACCTGGGAAGAGAAGAAGTAGGCAGACTCTTGTCAGACAGAGAAAAAACTAGATTAACTTACTCTTTCATCTGATGTCCAGACTTCAAATTAGGAAACCAGACTGTCAAATAACACTTTTCGTACAAAAATCCTGGGTTTTGTGCCAAACCCAAATAGACAGTGAAATTCTACTTTCCTAGGCAGTGGAGAGTTCTACCACTCAAGTCATGCTATTTCACTAAATAATTAGAGTTTCCAATGGCAATTACTGAATTTTTTGAGCAAGTTCCTTAGGGGTAAGTTAACATTTAGTAGAGGAAAACAGGTCTCCTCATCTTCTTAAAACTTGTTCCTACTTGACTACATTGCTGCTTCAGGATCCATCCTTTGAAGGACTTGAACCCACGGCAAAATTTACAGACCAAGATGGACACTAGGATTCCTTTGATACTCAGTATAAGTGACACCTCTTCCTCACTGATTGTTTGACAGACCAGAAGGCACACAGCCCCCCCTCCTCATTAATTGCACATGCACAGTAGTTTCAACTGGTTCTAAAATTTGATGAAGGTGGTAAAATATCATCTCCAATTGAACGGCTTTGGTGAGGAAGACAGATACTGGCCCATCTCCAGCCTCTCCTCTCTATATCTCCTCTAGGGCAAAGGGTCATACATGTATCTCTAGTGAAAGCAGAAGAACAAAGGCAGAAAAGAGTTTTGCTCAACTTCACAGGATGGTACAGAGTAAACAAAGATTTCCAATTCAAATAACTTGACACTATCAGTACACATTAGTATCAATATAATATTTTACAACAGGCACTGCAGAACATTTCTATTGTAAATTACTACTTCATCAATCTCCCTGCCAGGAAGCAGAATGGAGTTATATGGCCAGCTTCCAGCCTGGCAGTCACACCAACAGCTGCTTCCTGCCCTTCTTCTGCAGAAGTTTAATGTCTGGTCAACCTTTTTTCTACCTTTCCTCCTGCAACCTTCTTGTATGTGCATGGAAGAAGCCCATCCTGAGCTGCTGACCTCCATGGCCAACCTCCACTCTGTATATGCATATAAAGACATCAGACCTGCAGTTTCTAGGACCTGCTCAGCTAGGGATAAATACCAAAAGACAAACCGCTCAAGCAGGAACAGCCCCATCCAGATCTGGTAGCAAGAAGCATCAAGTAGCTATATCAGGCAAGGAGAACTTTTTGCCTATCTTCTTTTAACAAATGTCTTGGGGACATAACAGCATTCACAGCAGGCAAACAGTGCTAGGAGACTATCTGGATTCCTGTGAGATCACCAAATGCCATCAGTACCTGTAGAGATGTGGAGGCTGCACCTATGAGAAGACCCAGTGACTGTGCCACCAGGGATGTCATGGTTCCCAAAGCTGCAAAGAGGACAAATCGGAGTGCATCAGACGGCTGTGAAGTCATCCAGTACACAATGCTGCAATAAGCTACAGGAAACATGATCTGCAAGGAGATATACTTGTAGTTAGTCTGTTGAAGCCTAATGTTCACTTTTACCCTGAATAAGATAAAAACATAGGAAGTCCTAGTTAATCCATAGCTCTCATTCTTTGCATGTTACATGACAGGTATGGTGTTCAGCTGAGAAGAATGAATTATCTGCCACAAGCTGTAATACGTATCATACTCCTTGTGTTTTACACAACAAATCCCACACTTATATCCCGTTTCAATTTCCCTTTACACAAAATAAGAAATGGTAATTATTTAATTAAAATAATACTATTTCACATGTGGGGACACTATTATCAAGATGCTTTTTATCTGAACCTGAGGCTAAGGCACACATGAAAAGTTTCCCCATCACTCAAACAGATAGAATACTGCTACTGATCTTCTCAGTACATGGACTTGTAATGAATTTAAAATGGTTCTTGTTTCATTGAAGAATAGCACGTATACCTGAAAAGGAACATCAGCCATTGTTTTGGCAAGATAGTAGGCTTTCAGGCTGTACCAGTAGTTCAGATGTTCTCTAAGAAACACTCCCATCTCAAGAGGAACTACAAAAAACATAAATAAAGTTAGCTAGTTTGTCAGTGTGTAATATTCTTCCACATAGTAATAAATCTAGTAATATAACATAATAATAACAATATCATAATCCTTAACTGCTGTAGTCTGACAGTAGGTCTGGAACTCAAATACCTTTCACAAACCAGCAATAGTTTCAAGATTTATAATGAAATGTGAGAAGTCAGCCATGAGAATAGCTAACTTTTGAGAATATGCACTGGGTTACTCAGATGATCTGAACTCTCCTCTAAGAAGCTTTCTGAAATAAAAAGAGTTTCAAAGCTTAGAGGACCTGGTTATTCTTTCTGGTACAAAGGCACATTTGAAGTAACAGCGCTCCCTGAAGAAGCACTGAACAGTTTGTATCAGATACCACATGTCTATACTGATTTCATGCAGCAGCTATGACTTAGAAGTCCTAGAGAAATTAGCGTAGTTTCTCTGAGATTTAGCAAAAAATCTTAACAAAGCAGAGTTACACTGGTACGTCAGGAAAAAGAGTAATTCCAGTCAGGACTGTAACAGTAGACTATGAGAGTTGAGAACTATTTGCAGAACTGTGGAGAGAAGTCTGTTCCTGTTTGCTTCTACACAGCAGTTAGTGATAACGAGATTTACCTCCAAGCCTGTCTTAGAATTGAAAGCACAATCAAATGTTATGGTACACGAAATAGATACAAAGCCCTTCCAACCTGCTGTAAACTTCTAGTTCTTTAATTTAAGAGTATGACTCATACTCACATGTAAGGACAGTTGGCATGAGTGCAGCAAACATAAGAAACAACATGGAAAAAAAGAGGAAGCCAGAATTGCTGAGAACCTTCTTAGCTTCATTGCCAATGCCTAAGTAGAGCAAGCCAATAAGCAGACCAATTCCAATGTGAGAGGTGATACGCAAATGTGTTAGGACCTATAAGCAAGGAAACAGAAGTATTTCTGATCAGAAAGTCTGAGTTCAAAAACAATGGAAATATGACTGAAATCAGATATACAGCATGCGGAAAAAGAATAATTATATCCAGAAGAACAAATATAGGAATGTTTACTTTCTACTAGGAAACTGGGTCTCAGCTAAGGAAAACTTACATTTATGAACTTTCTAATGGGAATCAGATCCAGGGCTATTAGTTCAGAAAATTTCTTCCAATAAACAGAAACAGAAATTGTAAATATTGCAACCTGAAATCCTACTGTCCAACAGTGTAATGGAGCAATTGTCCATCATGCATCAGGAGACTTTCTCTCTCACTGTAAGATAAATGTCCCTGAGCAGATAAAAGTGGCAAGGGGGGAAGAAAAGAGGGTTGTTTTTCTGTTTTGTGAAGACCAAACCAACTTAATCAGGTATACATAAGCCTTTTGTGTCTTCTCTGCAAGACAGTAGTCCTACAAGAGACATGGATGAATAAAGAAAATAATGAAGTATGAAAAACCTGCAATAATTCTTAAAAACAATTCTTTTTCTCTACCTAAGTGTTCTAAAATAAGCCACAGTTTCCCCTAGATGGAGATGAGGCCTTGAGCACTTCAGGGATGGAGCAACCACAACCTCCCTGGGCAGCTGTGCCAGCACCTCACCGCTCCCAACATAACATATATGGTCTGGAAATAAGACACTTTATAACCACTGTAACAGCATGGTTCTACCATATCTTCCCAACTACCATACTAGGGAAAACAGCTACTTGCTTTTACTATAACACTCAATATAGTGTTTCTCTGTCTAAAAAAGAAGTAACACTTGTTATCTGACAGTGGAGGCCTGGACACAGAGTCCCAGCAGATTTCATCAAAAGCCTGCAGTTGTGTACATGCCTATACTGTAAACTATAGTGTCCTAAAAAGCTACATCCCTAGGTGAGGGGCAAGAACAACACAGTCACAGCATCTGGAGCTCAGTGTAACTCAGCTTACTCTGTTGCAAGGCTAATTCACTCATGCTGAGCTCCATCTGACTAACGCACTTTTGGGTTTCTAACTACCTCATACATATATTTTATGGCTTTCCCCTTTCTTAAAGACAGATATGTCTAATTAATGTGTATGCTAGTGTCTGTGCTGTCTTTTCTCCACTCTCATGTGAAGTACTGAAAACCTTCAAAAACACAGAAAAAGCAGCAAACAAACCTCCCTCAGATTTAGCAGACTGCAAATTAGTTACTGACAAAACCACTTGGCCAAGGACACAGAACATTGATGAGTCCCTTGGATGAGTTCTCGCATAAAGTCTACTTTTGAGGAAGCTCATTTCCTTAACTTGTGCCTGTTGGTAGAGGGACATTCATATCTAGAGGACCTTTCACAGCAGGAGCATCGATTACAAGTGCTCCCAACAATTAAATTCACAAACAGTTCAGCTCTACACTGTCATTATAACTTTTTACTAGGATAAATGTTTGTATAAGTAACTATACAGCACAGAAAAAATTCAAGCCTTAGGTTTGTAGCCTGAATGTGTTTGAATTCTACTATGAAAACTGCTGTTCACAATTAAGGTGGTACAATTAATAGCAAGATTGAAAGAGAAGAGTCTTTACTTCAAAGTTTGTTGTCAGTCTTCATGCATGGGCTGTGGACAAGATCCTTAAAGCACTGTTACAATGCCTTGCAACTAACTGAATAGACCTTTAGGCTCCAAAGGTACTATCAAAGCAGACTTACTGAATCCCTCATGATGGTGAGAAAAGTTCTTTTGAAGAGGATACAGAATTGGGTTAGGCAGCTGGCGGAGAAGCTGTGGCAGCCTTCTGTGGAGGAGGAATCCTGCAGAAAGAATATAACATGAAAGAATAAACTCCTTTCTTCGCAGCGTCTTGCTTAGTTTTCTTTCACAAAACCCCATTCTCATCATCTAAATGTGCCCAGAAAACTCCTCCACTGACTGAGGATTTAAATTCTCTTCCTCCCTCTCCAACCTCAAGCCATACCCATTAGTTGTGATATACAAAAATACCTCTTCAGAGGGCCGGTGCCAGAGAAAGGGATTCAACTCATTCTCACCACCAACATCTCTCTTGTAGTCTGTGTCACATATCCTCTCCCGTACTGCCCTTACCAGTCGGCTGTTCTGGTCTCCATATTCACCAGATGCTACTTCCATAACTACACAAATCAGAAGATGAGTTACAGGTTTATACTACAGGTTAGTTACAGGCCTTATTATTAGGTTCCCTTGATTCTGTAGCATTAAAAGTAGTAGAGTTTGTTTTTAAAAGGGCTATAATCTAAACTCATATGTATACATATATATATATATAAAATACATACATATATATATAAAATCTAAGTGTATTTTCCTATATATCTTCAGAAAATTCTCTTGATTTTCATAGTTAAATTAACCATTTTAGATGAAAATTATTAAATATGGAACAGTCTTGGCAATCAAAAGTGACAAAGGTCTATTTTGTGGTCCCTAGTTCATCTTTGGAATGAAGAAAGAACAACAGAAAAATCTCAAGCTGTATGATACCATGCTACTGTTCATGAAAAATAATTAAAACGCAAACAGACAAAAAAACCCAGAAAAACAAACAATCCAAAACACTAGAATACTGGAGTCACTTTGAAAAATCTTTAAGATTAAATTACTATGAAATATACAACGATATGTTTAACCTTTTATTTCATGAATGTGCACTTCCACCAGAGTGAAACAGTCACTAAATTCGACCACCAGATGGCATTCAAATTGCTTAGAAAGAATCCCATTGATTCTAATACCAGTTTTGGTAGATATATGTACTCAGGCACATATGTATGTATGTATCAATGCATGTATGTACAAAAGTATAAACTACACCATAGTTCCCCTTATCCTGAAGGTGTTAGCCAAATACAAAACAAATTATTCAAAGTCTCCTTACCAAAATCTGCAGGATTATGATAGGTTGGACAATTCAAACCCAAATCTCTTAAGTAAGGGACGAGGTTTAATACTTTCCCCCGGTAAATACATTGACCTTGACTTAAAACATAGAGCTGGAACACAAAGCAAAGAAAAGAGAATCACAATATGAAATCATGTAATAATATCTGAACACCCAAACTGTATGCCAACAACCCACAAACATAACATACTCTTGTTGGCCCAGTGAGAGAAACATCTCAGGAAGATCTGTCACCATTTGGAACTATTTGTACGGAATAACAACTACTGGAAGATGAAATGCTTCCCTCCAGGACTTAAAAGCACATTAACTCAGAAACAGACTAATTCAAGCCTTAGACACATGTTGAAATCAGGCAAGAAACTGCATAACCAAGTCATCTAATCTCCATATATTATAGATTATTATTTTTTGCTGGGAGATGAGGCTGGTGAATGTAGGAAGAGAAGAGGTGAAACAGCACAGCAATAGGAAACAGGTTGATTATCCTCACTTTTTGCTGCACTGTCGGCATTAAATAACCCCCACCTTACCCACTGGTAATATCTTGCAAGATTTTGTTCACCTATGATGTAGTAAATTTTCTCTTTGCTCTAATTTAGATATCCTAAAAAGATACAGGTGAATTTAAATCTAAAATCTAACCTAAAAGCACATGGTTCACACCTTGTTAGGTTGGAGAAAAGATCTCCAACTGACTTCATTTCAATTATTATTACCAATAAACACTTCTGAATTTACACCTGTGCAATTAAAATAAGAATGCATACTATAAAACTGCAGACATTTCTACTGCTCTGGAATTACCTCTCATTTACTTTACTGACAGCACCGTGCCCAGAAACAGTAGTAGGTGAAGATATAAAATTCCTAAGTGTGATAATGACCATTTTACAATCATATCAGACAGATTCTTTAAAAATATTGCAATTAAATAATGGAAATAGGCAGGGAAGGAAGGAAGGAGGGAGGGAGGGAAAGAAGGAAGGAAGAAAGGAAACATAATAAAAAGTATTTTTTACTCCGATTTATTTATGTATTTGATTTGGAACCAAAGAGTTATGTTTTTACTTAGAGAATGTAGCTTGGAAAGTATAACCGTCTTAAACCATGTAAAAAGAGTGAGAATTATACCTGATCAAACAACTCAAAGAGTTTAGCACTGGGCTGATGAATCGTGCAGATGATGGACCGGCCACCCTGGGCTAAAGCTTTCATTAGAGAGACAACTTGAAAACATGATGCGCTATCCAAGCCACTGAATGAGAGAAAAGAAATCTGTTATCCATAGATCCATACACACTCAGAACTAGCACATGTATTCGATACTTTGGTATCTCACTATTATCTTTCTATAAATTCTCTCTATAACAGTTTAATTTTATCATATGCCAACCCTATGCTTGTATTTCTCATCAGTCTTTTAATTAAGTTGGAAGCATGCCCAAGAATGAAAAATAGGAGTATTCTCAAAACTGCCTTAAGGGATTTCTGCATTTTAGAACTACAGATTTAAATGAGCCTAACTTTAATGAATAGATACATATTCATGGCCCTCCTAGCCTCCTCCTAAATTGATCACAGAATCTGATCCAAAATATGCTACATTTGTTACAAAAAGTTAATCTTCAAAATGCTTATATTCAAGCTATTTTTGCTTGAGGAATGATACAATCACATGATACAATCTGCTCACATGATACAATCTGAAAACAATATCCTCTGTCTTTCCCTTCCTGTTTCAGTTTAAGTCTTCTTTAAATATCACTTATAGACCCATAGTCTCATGTTTACAGAAGTGAGCCAAGGCACTAAGTACTGAAACAAAAGCACTGAGGCATTATTCAGTACTTGCATGCAATACAACATGAGCCCTTTCCAATAACTTAGATGTGAATAACTGTTTTGCAGCACAGTGCTATTGCATGAGCTACATTGGTCTGTCCTTAATTTTTGCCTTTGAAATACCTGGTTGGTTCATCAAAAAACATAACAGGAGGATTGTTCACCAGCTCCAAAGCAATGGCAAGACGCTTTCTCTGGCCTCCAGAAAGACTCCCAGTCCTCGTATTGGCACAGGTTAGCAAACCAAGGGCTGTCAATATTTCCTTTACCTAGAAGAAGCACAACAATGGAAGTAATATAAACATGGTAGCAGAAAAGACACTCTTTACTATACCACCAATTTTCATGGAGAATGTAAACTAGTGTGATTTTGTTTCACCACCTCTACATCAAAGCCTATTTCCTTATAATGTAAGAGAGGTTAAACATTTATTAGATTCAGTGGGCCTTAACTGAGCACTAAACATTTTGACCAAAAATTCTACTTGTCTGTACTACATTATTTGCCTCAGCAGAAAGCCTTTCTTGTGATAATCAGACCTTCCATAGTGCTCCTTGGATATCGTGCAGATATCAAAAGATCTTGGGAGTATGTGAAGACCTACAATACAGCAAAACCAATAAGCTTCTATCATTAGAACTTCTAGGCTGTATTTACATGGGACCGGGGAACTGCTTAATTCAAATGAGTAGTTTCTATACAGGCTTGAGCTGTTCTCATATCTGTTCTTCCAACTCCACTCTTTAAAGTGTGGCCATTGATTTTAAGTGCTTTCATTTTCTCAGAGCCAACTGAGCTGTCACATATATTCTCAGATGTTTAGGATTTCCTCAAGGTACTGCCTCAGGAAAAGCAGTTTGTCCCAGGGTCCTTAGAGCAAAGGAGAACAATCACAGCTGCTGTGAATTTTTCCATTTCAGTGACTAGAGATTTGGACTCGTAGCCCTACATAAGGAAAGCAATGCTTTGCCATCAAGAAAAACACAGACATAAAAATGTCTGAATCCAAGCTATGCTACTGTAATAAACCACCTACCAACCAATCCTCATTCTCAGAGAGAAGAGCCCAACCACCTCTTGCCTTAATAATAGGGAAGGTACTATGGAACATGGATAACACATGCTAAATCATCCAGAAACTTCAGAAACAAACCAGAAACTTCACTGGAGATCTTTGACTTGTCCTTGGCTGTTTTAAACAAGCATCTGTAATCTTGTTGACACAAGTGCATAAATTCATACAATTTAACTATAATCAACATTTACCAATTTATAATAATAAAATGAATGATTTATTCCAGCACAGGCCAGTAATACTAAAATGAGTGCCCTTTTAAAAAGAATTGTGCAAATGCATACAACTCAGTCTTTTCCTCAAAGAGCTGTTCGCAATTGCAGTGACAGCATGAAAAACTAGGTTGGCCTAAATTACTGAAGTGCAAACAAATTAAGACTTTCAAAGTACAAGTGAAATAGCATTTGTTTCTAAATAAATACATTTCCCAATAAAAAAATATGCACTTATCGTCCTAAGAAAAATACATGAGTCAACCAAAACAATTCTAGCCAATGAAACATATGTTGATTCACATACCTTTCTGGAGTTCTTTCTGCATTTCACAAATTCTCTGAGATTGAAGAGTTTTAGAATGTTCCAATTAATTAGGAAATAAATATGGACAGCAGACAGCAATGGAAATGGCTGCTATACCTCTGAAGATGCCATTTTCCTACTGCAGGCAAAGGATATACTTTTCCCCAGTTGGATCAGAAGTAGTTTCCCCTTCTCCTTTTGCATGTGGATCTTAGGATAAAAATGCCAGCTAAGGCCAGAGGCATCTCTTACTAGAACAAGATATTCCTCTGGAGTGGTTAAGTCCAAAAAGTCAAGTTCAGGTCTCAATCAGATGTGGAAGAGTAAAATGAATAAAAAAGGTTAAGGGAACTGGGCTTGTTTCGCTTGGAAAAGAGAAGACTTCAGGGAGACCTCATTGTGGCCTTCCAGTACTTGAAGGGAGCATATAAACAGGAGAGGGAATGGCTGTTAACAAGGGTGGATAGTGATAGAACAAGAGGAATGTTTTCAAACTGAGATAGGGGAGGTTAGATATTAAACTGAGATAGGATAGGTTAGATATTAGGAGGAAGTTTTTTACACAGAGGGTGGTGATGCACTGGAATGGGTTGCCCAAGGAGGCTGTGGATGCCCCATCCCTGGAGGCATTCAAGGCCAGTCTGGATGTGGCTCTGGGCAGCCTGGGCTGGTGGTTGGAAACCCTGCACATAGCAAGGGGGTTGAAACTGGATGATCATTGCGGTCCTTTTCAGCCCAGGCCATTCTGTGATTCTAAAACAAACTGTAATGTGAGGAAGAGTAAGAAGTAACTCATGTTCCTGAAACATCAGGCCACGTCTTCCCTATGTCCATGCTCATTGCTTTCTTCATTCTGCAGACTTGTTTCAGTTGAGTTCTGTTACATGGCTTTTTCCAGCTGCCTGCACTACTCCCAAATTCACCTGTTAACTGTATGGTTTTGGGAGCACAAAATGCACCAATGCGAAAATATGACCCTTTCTTTTTATTAGCAGTAGGACCATCTTACCACATTATCCTTATTAACACTCAGACCAACTCCCAAATAGTAGAGGTTTTCACCTTGAAAAGGAGATTTTTTTTTAATGAGAGACAATAATTACGCAACATCTCCTTGCTTGGTGTTGTTTTACCACCTCTATTTTCAACAGTGCCATTATTTTTTCTTTTATTTTTAGCTGCAGGCGTAATCCTCCCCAGGTATGTACTGTTTTGAAACACACTGTGCAGCACAGAACTGTTCCTCCCATATGCTTCAGCATGCTCTGGTAACACCACTCAAACTGAGACAGACACCTGAGCTCTGAGTATTCTGGAATACATAGAGGCCCACATTTTTTATGTGCAGAATAAATAGAGAGATAAGGTACTTCGACAGCTCTTTGAAGTATAACTGAGGTAACCAAAGTCAGGTGAGAACACTGTCTCATTAGCTAACATGTCAGCGGCCTTTATGACTAGTTGGATACCTCCAAGACATTTTCATTTTTCTTTACACAGTGCTGTGTAAGATCAAACAATCAGGAGGAACTGTGATAGTCAGATAAGTGAGGAGCACACAGTGCAGGTTCAGGTAGGTTATAGGTCTCCACAGGCAAAAATACACCATGGCTTTTCTCTCACTCAGATAAACCGTATGACAGCTACAGCCAGAAGCAAGACAGTGCTCCGAATGTGCAAGAGTAAACTGTGCAACTAATTCCTGAGCTGTTTTCAAAAAGATACATGCATGTTTCAGCCTAGCTTCCTACTTACCCAAACCTTGGACACATAAAATAGCTTCAAATACATTAGCCTCTGCCTTAAGTGCAACTGTATTATCTTGCCTAGCTGAGCAACGTGATTTCAAAGCACATCCTTTCTGCTCATCAGCATAGCTACAATAATCAAAACTTTCAAATGTGGGCACAGAAATTTCTACAGTAGTTACAAGAACTCCTGAATTTTTCGTTAACCTTTGGAAAAATGAGTGCTTCAACTTCTTGTTGAACACTTCAACTTCTTGTTGAAGCATTCAAGTGAGCAAAGGCCTTCACTCACTGTAGCCAGACATGACTAACTTATGTCACCACACACAGAACCACAGAGAATCATAGAATCACCAAGGTTAGAAAAGACCTCCAACCATCCACCTACCACCAATATTTCCCAGTAAACCATAACCTTCAGTACAACATCTAAACATTTCTTGAACAACTGCAGGGTCGGTGACTCCACCACTTCCCATGGGCAGCCCATTCCAGCACCTGACCACTCTCTTGGAAACGTATTTCCTAATGTCCAATCTGAATCTCCCCTGGTGCAACCTGAGGCCATTCCCTCTACTTCTATTGCTAGTTACCTGGGAGAAGAGGCTGATCTTCACCTTGCCACAACCCCCTTTCAGGGGATTGTAGAGAGCGATACGGTCTTCCCTGAGTCTCCTTTTCTGCAGACTGAACAACCCCAGTTCCCTCAGCTGCTCCAGACCCCTCACAGCTTTATTGCCCTTCTCTGGACACACTGCAGGGCCTCCATGTCTTCCTTGTAGTGAGGGGAACAAAACTGAACACATACAAAAGGATGATCACCTTCCTGCTCGTGCAGGCAGCACTATTTCTGATACAAGCCAGGATGCCATTGGCCTTCTTGGCCACCTGGGCACACTGCTGGCTCACACTGAGCTGTCGACAAACACCCTCAGGTCATGAGAATGCCTGAGCCATCAGATATGCATGTGAAAAAACCTACATGTTAAGTAACATCAAAAGGAATCCTACAAAACCTGTGAATTCATTTTGATAGATTTTTTGCAATTATCTACTCATTATCAGCATCAGGCATTTTTTAAGCAACTTTTATGCCATCTGTACTATGTCTTCACTTATAATGATACCTGTCAACTTTGAGGTTCTAATTTATTCCATTATTTTAAGTCCAATGCAATTCAGTTTTAGATTAAAAATATCAGTTTCAGAGTGCTAACTTCACAGACCACTTTGGTATCCCCAAAAATTCTGTTTGATGGAGAGTACACATACCATTTCTCTTCTGCCTTCATCTTTTTCTTGAAGTTTCAGATGAGCAGACACCTGGAGTGCAAAATACAAAGGAATTTGGTTATGAACTGGTCTGATGCTTGACAACCAATTACAGTGGATGTCTCAGGTAAAACCTCCCTATGTACCATTTCTATGACCTCTTTAATTCAGTTTACACTGAACTATAATGTTCAAATCACAAGTATCACATATGCATGTGCACGAGAGTAATCTGACTTGAACAGATCCAGCATCCAACAAAAGTCACATTAGAAAGAAAGTCAGTCTTGCAAGTTAAAGGAAGATCAGAGGAAGACAGAATAATCATGTTTTTGCATAGCCGCTAGCTTCACAGGCAATGCTCAAAGCACAGATTATCTGTGCTTCATCTATACCATGAAGATAACAAAAAAATGGTTGTCCTCCAGGAGGTAAACAAATGAGTACAAAAATAAATAATCTTGTGAAAGATGCCATAGCTGTCCTAAGAGGTAGCTGCACAAAACTTTCTGATTAACCTTTATGAGAAGCAATTAAGCTGTTAAGAAATTATTTTTGTCAGAGCCTTGATTGATTAATTTAGACAGAAAGTATCACCTGGGCCCATTTCTACAAAAGTGATCCTAGGGGATTCTAACTACAACATTCAAACAAATACAGAGGAAAAATTCCACACAGGGGAGTGTCTCTGCTGGAAATTAGCCACATGAAGCATAGCCAAGACTACATTTATTTCTCTGACCTTGAAATTTGTGAGCCAATGCTGATATACAGTGTGAGCAACCTTAGATGTATTTTGATAACAACCTCAGAAAAATCACCCCATTTCTCAAACTGAGTGACAGGCCTTTCTAGACTGATTAATCTGTGTGGCAATTAGTAAGCCTCTTGATGCTACGATAAGCAGCAAGAAGATTTATGTTGCCTGTAATTATAGGATTATTCTATTCCGATTGTTTTCTTTTGAAGAACTCAAAAAGATTATATACAATGCCTTTATTAAAGAGTTAACTAGGAGAGAGGCCATGTTTAAAGTCAAAATAGAGACTTTACAGTCAGAGCATGGAAGATGGAGAGAAAAGGAAAGCAAATACTTGACCACTACCCAAGAAATACAGTGGTTCCTATAAAGACTCATTCCATATGGAATTGCAGGCCTCATTCTTTTGGAAGACTACTTAGTGCAGCCTTAGATTTTATTCTAAAACATAATGCTCATCACAAAATGAAAGTAGTAAAGCAGAAGAAGCTCAGAATAACAATATGAATGAGCCTGGAACAGAATTCAAGTCATTATCAAAGTCCGTACGCTCTCATTGAGCAGGATCGAATAGAGATAACAGTAAATGGCGTTGCTAGAAGTAAGAGCATGTACAACACACTAATAGAGATCTTCCACTTTCTCCCACTCAAATAAATTACAGCTAAAAATGAAGTTCACCATCATAGCTTCTTGGACAGTTAGATGAGGGAGGAGCATGTCATCTTGCATGATGTAGCAGGAGACTTTGCGAAAAGAGCGTAGGTCACGAGGTTGCCCATTGATGAGAATTTCTCCTTTCATTCCAGTCTCCCTGTAATAATAAAAAAAATAACCAGGCATGAATCTTGCTTTCTCCTGTTAAGTCAAAGTCCTCATTACGTGGCAGTCCTGCTAACAGATAAATCATATGCAACCACAACAGGAAAAGTAGGGGAAAAAAAAATATATATATAACATATATATATATATATATATATATATATATATATATATATATACACATTATTATACATACATACATATACATATACATACATACACACACACACACACACACACATATATATATATATATAAAACCAATAAGAATCTAATAGAAAATCTGTGGAATATTTATTTTCTATAAACACTGGGTAAGATTTCTTCTGTTCTTTTCTCCTAGACAATCTTACTCTTCTTGCTAGACAATCTTACTTTACTTGGGGCTTTCATGTTACTGACCTGTACCCTGCCAGAATGTTCATGAGTGTTGACTTCCCAGCTCCTGACGGACCCATAATTGCAACAAGTTCTCCACTGCTGAACTTCCCTGAAATTCCTTTTAAAAGGGTCTTATAACCTGAAAAAAAAAAAAAAAAAAAAAAAGGTTTACTGAATCCTTCAGAATCATGTCTAGTGGGCAATAAAATTTTATTTCCACTAAACAATGGTGACAATTAGACATTACCAGTTCCTTCATGAGAGGATGATGTTGAGTTCTTTGCAATAACTACTGAAAGCCAAACTGAGAGTGGCAGACCTCTCGTACTACACAAACAGAAATCCATTCATAAGTACACACACTCTTGATTCACGGTATGAAACACTTCAGAAATTTTTGAAGTTTTAAGCCTTGCTGCCATTTTCTAAGTGTCTTTTCAGAGTGCTTTATGAGGATTCTGGTGTCTCAGTTATCAGATTTAATACTCCTCAGTTAATGCAACTCCACAGACTTGGAGCAGAATGTTGTCCTCCAATCAGTGCAGCTTCAATGACAAAATTCTGCTCTCTCACCCGAATAACTACTTGGATGGTAGCAGCCAGTACATCAAAAGCAAAGCCCTATGATTTTGTTCCTTTCCCACTAAAAGCGGTATGACATCAAACACAGCATATACAGACATATAGGAAAAGACAGTCCTTGAATTCCAGATTCAGACCTAGTTACATCCAATTTGGTCTTGCATGATGCACATTTTAAGGCATACTACAGTCTAACATGTCAGCACTCTGGTGTGGGAAGTCAAGATTTCTAGTTCACAATTTCTCAGTGCAGAACAGAGGCATTTTACTGAAAGAGTAAATCTGTATGAATAAAGCTTACTATATTTACTGGCAAGCAAAACAAGAAGTTGACATTTAGCTAGCTGACATCTAAAAAACTGTGCAGTAATAATGAGACTGTTGCTTGCAAAACATCACTGGTTAATTGGATTTTCATTATGATCTGTAATAATGACTCACAAATTCACCTTTTCCACTTATGATTTAGAGGAGGTCTTTTTCCTTCAGTGATCTCTAGAGGAGGAATGGGATAGTAACTGGGTGAGGAGGGTGGAGAGAGCCCTGACCAGCATTTAAACTTTTCAGAACCATTTTCCCTTTTACTCATTTGCTTGCTTGCTTTCCTTAAATGACTACTACCTTTCATTAAAAATCTAGCAATAAAAAGATATCCAATAAGGTGTCAAAAACCAATCCTCCTCTATGTTGAAAATGTTTTTATGATCAAAGACAAAATAGGAAGGGCAGAAGATACTTATACATACAATATTAGTATTCACTTATTCATCTTGCCATATTAGTGCATACCCAGGCAGCATTTGTATTCAACAGGTAAACAACCCCAGTGCTGTGATCATCATTAGCCTAAGCTTTATCTGGAACATTGAAATAATGTAAAGAATCATCTTGTACACAAGCTCCTAAAAGATGAATGGCTGATTGCCGCCTTCTGATTTCTCTTTCTTCCTAACTACACCACTTCTTGTTTTCCTCCCGTCCCCAATTAGTGTTCTCTTTAAATTTTCTTCCTTTTTTCTAGTCTCAACTCATACACTTTCAATACCAATGAGCAAACATGATTGCCATCAGAGAACATAGACGTTATGTCACCAGAAGACTTCCCGAGTACACAGCCAATACTTTCAGCATTATCCACTGCAGGGGGAAAGCAGCAGCCACAGAAAATCTCTCTAGCTATACTTGAGCCTTCCTTATTTCACAGAAGATATTCTAGAAAATGTAAGTGATCAAATGTATTGAAACGATGGCTTTCTTTCAATCAGGCCAGCAATTTTTTAAATTTAATTTAAATTTAAAATCTTGTTCTGGACATGAATGAAACAACTTTCTAGGAAGATAGCGAGATAACACACGTATGAAAAGAACAGTATGAACAGGTATGAAACAGGTATGAAAACACAGGTATGAAAACAGCAGTGTATTTACACTACATCTTTTGGGGGCAAGTCCTACGAACAAAACCAACCAGAATCTAACAAAAGGAACAGCTGCTTACAAGAAAGAAATCCATGGTTCTCCTACAAGGTCTAACAACCTTGTTTCTCATGTCAATTATAGAATCACCAAGGTATGTCACCATCTTTTGGAAATCAGAATTTGAAAGAAAAGCACAAAGAAGAGATCAGTTCTTTCAAACATGACAGTACATACTAAATAGGATCTAGATATACAATGTTTTCCATAACATTCCTTAAGTCCAACGAGAATCATCTACCTCCCAAACCTATTGGGTTTATAAGGGATTCAAGGATTTGACATTAACAGCACACACCCACCACGTACACAAATTATACACAGCTGGGAAACACTTTCTCACACTGGTCAAGAGCTTGCCAAGTTGGTCTGTTATTAACTTTCACTGGGACAGGATTTATTTCACTGGATCCCACATGTAGTGTACAGAGTAGAGTACACACTTGTGTCTTTCTCTATGCTCTGTCCAACCCACAAAGCAGTTCAGAATAATGAAAAATTACATGCTAACTCTATTACAAAAAAAAAAATCTATTGTATGGCTTTATTCTGACCCAGATTTCCAGCTTAAAGCATTCTTGTAAGAGGTCTGTAACAGTCAGTACATCATGTGTGCCAAGATCAAGACAGTAAATAAAACATAAACAAAGGAAATAAAACATAAACAAAGGAAATAAAACAAAACATACATTCATCACCTGAAAACATCTATCAACATACATTCCATTACCTAAAATTGAAGTCTTTCTGTGAAAACGTATGACTTGGACTTTTAAAATTACACCTATTAAAATCACATTTCCAAACGTCATTTCACAAATGACAATTAGTTTACCCGTAATTACATTATTTTTCTCCCCTCAACACTTGCACTTTTTTCCGCATTCTATTGGAGATTTCTATGGTAAGTGCCTTGCACGCAATGTTTAAATCAGAGTGGGACACAACTCTACAACGCATTTGCAAAACTATATGGTAACGTAATCCAGGAAGAGAAAGAAAAATGTATTAATTTTAGATGAAGATCACAATCACTGGCAATATAAGTTGCAACAAACTCAAAGCTATCTCTTCTTTTGACTAGAAGCACATAAGAAGCCTTTCTGTGACAAAGGTTAATTCAGCAAACCCAAAAAAACATTTTACATTGTAGGAATAGCATATCTACCAGTATAATCCTTTAGCAGGAATTAAAGACTGTAAGTAACTACAGTCTTCTCTTTCAGAACACTGAGGCTAATCTGTAAACGAATCAGTTGACCTAAAACTTCTATACTGGGCCTCATGTCTTGCACGAGAAACAGATTACGCATTTGGAGGAGATTGTGTTCTTAAAGTACTGGGACAGCTTTATATCCCTCTGTTGTACACTAGGAATTTCTGACTACCCTCAGTCCCAGTTTACCTTGTCTAGCTCCATTTCCTTAGGTCACCAGCTTGTGATGAGTACAATAACGAGTTTCAGTACCAGAGAGCAGTGTCTAATGAAAAGCTGCACCTCAAAGAAAACTCTCTACAATTAACATGCATTATCAGCCATTCTATAATAGTACCACAGTGACCATCTTCTCTTGGCCTGGACTTAAATCAAGACAGCGTTTAGTATCATGACCTTCAGATATTTCTTTTAAAATTATTTGGATAATAAAAATAAGAATAGTTTGGATCTTTCCAGTTTTCCAATGTCCCCTCCCAGTGTTACTGTGACAAAACCCTTAAAAATATGTTTAGGGTCTTAAGCCTGTAAAAATCTAAATATCAGTTTTCAAGAACTCCTTAAAATTCCTCAACAGTAAATTAATAAACCAGTATCAACTAAAAAAATCACTTAGCAACTTTCTTAGTCCAACCCCAGTAAATAAAGGACATGAACAGTAAGAAATCAAAACTGAAAGTGTAGGAAATGCAATATGTTTTGGTCTTAATTTCACCTCACATTAAATTCCTAGGTTCAACTGGTACTCCTGAGCCATGAAATTCATTTATGTCTATGTAAGGATTTCCCATGGAAAGTAAACTCCAAGCTCTCTGATTTTAGATCTCACTCATAGTCAGAACCACATGACTGGCTGTAACAGACCCCTATTCAAGAGGTGGATTTTCCTCACTGCATGTATGAGTGCAGCACAAAGCCCATAGCAGCCCTTCCTTTAATTAACTGATCTAGCATGGCCTTTTTATTTGACAAAGATAACTGCAGAGCTCTTGTTGCTTAATTCACCTAAACGTTGCTTATTCATTCAACAGAGGAGACATATGGGGATGGCTTTATCTGCTTCCCTGAGGATTCTACAAGGGTTTCTGGGTAGATTTTATTTCATCATTTTCCAAAAATTATGATTAGTATTAAAAAGAGGAAAGCTGACCCCTCCCCATATTTTGGACAGGAGTGCACGTTAAATATGTGTTTGAATTGGCACAAAACAATTCTAACTAGAACTCCTACCCTTACAGCAAATTTCCTCAGGTAAGCATTGCCTCTAGGTTTCTGATTAAAAAGTTTCATTCATTTGCATTTCATTGCCAGTAATATAGTTATCTGGTATTTGGAGAAATGTCACACACTCCTAGAAGTTTCTAGGCGTTTTGACCTAATTTCGCATCCATCAATAGGCACACAGAGCTCGCCCCAGATCCCAAGTGGGCCCAGCAGGCTTTCCCTTCTTGCTACAATTAGAGCTGGATTTGCCCTTCCAAGTATGTCTGAACTGGTTCTCTTTCATTACAAGCTCTTCTGAAGGTAGGAAATAGCTGTCGATGCCCTAGCAACTACTACTGGCCTGAAACTGCTCAGAGCTTTCACAGAAAATTCACTGTAGTGAATAAGCAACATTGGAAATCACAACTCAAATAGCTTAAATTTTGCAAAATGAGAAGCTACTGAAAACAAAGCTATAAAATAAGAAGAAACGGGCACTTAAATGTTAAAGCCAGAGTAATCATAACCTGCTCAGTCCCTGTGGCAGAAATAAGCTTGTTTTGTCAGAATATTTTATATAAGGACTACATTTCTATGCCGTCTTGTGAGATCTTTTCAGATGTGATGTGATTTCCTACTGCTCAGAAACATCCAGCTGGAAATACAGAAGACACTTCTGGCAAGTACCATATTACTACCCAGTGATGTTGCTCAGAGGTCAGTATTGGAACCAATGCTCTTCAGCATTTTAATCAGTGACATCAACAGTGGGATCAAGTGCACCCTCAGCAAGTCTACAGATGACAAGCTGTGGGGTGAAGTCAGCATGTCCAGGAAGTCATCATGGATGGGATGCCATTCAGAGAGACCTAGACAGGATTGAGCATCAGGCCCAAGAGAACCTCAAGAGGTTCAACAAATCTAAGAGCAAAGTCTTACACCCAGGTCATGGCAACCCCCAGTATTAATACAAGCTGAGTGATGAAATAATAGAACACAGCCCTGCTGAAAAGGACTTGGGGACACTGGTGGATGTGAAGCTGGACATCAGCCAGCAACATGCCCTTGCAGCCCAAAAAGCCAACCGCACCCTGGGCTGCATCCAAAGAAGAGTGGCCAGCAGGTCAGGGAGGTGTTGCTGCCACTCTGCTCTGCACTGGTGAGGCCTCACCTGGAGTACTGCATCCAGATGGGGATGCTGTACTTCCAGTATAGGAGAGACATTGAGCTGTTGGAGCACGTTCAGAGGAAGGCCACAGAAAAATGATACAAGGGAGAGAGCTATGGCTGTTCAGCCTGGTGAAGAATAGGCTCCAGAGAAACCTGAGAGTGGCCTTCCAATATCTAAAGTGGAGCTATAAGAAGGAAGGGGACAGACTTCTTAGCAGGGCCTGTTGGGATAGAACAAGGAAATACGGTTTCAAATTAAAAGAGGAGAGATTTATATTGTACAGAAGGAAGAAATTTTTTACAGTCAGGGTGGTGAGACACTGGCACAGGTTGCCTAGAGAGGTGGTCAGTGTTTCATCCCTGGAGACATTCAAGGTCAGGCTGGACAGGGCTCTGAGGGCAGCCTGATCTAGCTGCAGGTGAACCTGCTTCTTGTAAGGCAACTGGACTAGATGACTTTTAGGGTACCCTTCCAACTCAAACAATTCTATGATTCTGTGATTAAAGACACTCCACTACATTTTCTTATTTTAAAACTCTTAGGTTTAATTCTCATCTTGTTGCCTCCATTTAAATAATAATATATAAATTAAGAAAAACAAAAACTAGGCTGAAGCCCAGAGGAGAGAAAGTTGAATCCAGACTCCGTGTCCACACCTTTCCCTCTGACACAGCAGTGGGCAATACTCCTATTAGGAAATACTATTAGGAAAAACGCTCCTAGCAAAACTATGACTTTGCTGCTGCCTCTGAGACCTATTATACCCACACAACAACTTGCCGAAGACCATTCACTTCCTGGACTACCTACCATTGAACACCAAAAGCAACAGGCAAAATAGGTCTCATATCATCTGAAAGGGCAGTCAGTGACATGTATGGAAGAAGGAGCTTGCAGAAGTCCATCTGGAAGATCTGGAAAATACCCTCATACCTTGCAAACATTTCATTGCACGCTCCTTAGATTCACAGCAAAAAAACCTGAACATCTCTGCAATGCTAACACAAACTCTACAGTGAAGCAAGTTGAGACGCACACACACAACACACACAAACAGCCTTAGAGCAGATTTAAATTAGAGACATTTGTAGATATAGTACAGCATCAGCAATGACATAATGCTTTACCATTTTTACACTGGCAAAAATATCTCTTCCATACACCTAGATGTAAATATGCCAACAAAATCTCCCCTTGTCCAATCTTTCACAAACTTATTTAGTTTAAAGCCAAGGTCTTTTCATGAACTGACATACTCACAAATAGATGTTTTTTGTATATTTCTAATTTTAATTTCTAACAATTTCTAACCGGCCAGGACATCACATTCCTTGCCCACAATATAGATGAAGGATGCTTTTTTCTCAGTGGTAAGGAAAGGGTTTGTTAATGTTTATGTTCTCAGATGAGAACTACTATCTGTGTCAATTGATATTATTTTATTAGTTTGAACTTGAAAAACCTTTCATTGGGGATTATTTTAATAGGTATTTCTTTCCCAAGCTCCCCACTGAGCTTAAATGGGTTTAAGTCACAGTCAATTACAGGCACCAATATGTGGAAAGAAAACCACATATCTTTTAACTTCCAGAAAACACAAGGGACAGAAAGTGCTTTGTTGAGAAACAGAGCAAAAAAGTATAGAGCTGCAATAATTTGAACTTTCCTGAATATATATTGGCCCAAACTGTACCTCTATAAAACCTAAGGGGACAAGTCACACTACACATAATTAATGTGTTTATTTTACATGTCTATCAAATGAAACTTAACTACACATTCACAGGTCTGTGATTTGTGACCTTAAGCATCATTTGTGGGTTAAAAGGGAATAAACCTTTTTATGAATAATTATTGTATTCTGGCTTGCGAATCTATACATCCATATATTTACATTCAATTCACACATCTCTTGGGGACATAGAACAATAGGATTTGCCATTGTCTAAGCTCTGAGACCTGCTTTATGACAATTAGTAGAATTTACAATTGTAATGCATCCTTATATCCAGCCTCAAAGAAACGACCTTCATTATGTAAATATCTGTAAAACAGCATGCCAAGCACCAAAGCGCCAGGACAGAGAGGGCAGAGAAGCTAAGTAAGTGCTTGAAGCAATCAGATCAAATGCTTTTGTCTCAAAGTCCTTTCTGACTCAAAAATGAGGAATCTGTTCCATTCTGCATAAAAATATTACGTCCTTCATACTTTACCAAAAAAGAAAGAAAAAAACCAACTTTGTAGTAAATCTTTTTGCAGCGGACTAAACTGCATTTCTGAACGTAGCTGACAACTGGGCTTTCTTGAACATATTCCTCTTGATTCACTGCTCATTTCCCACTTAATGATCACATAACTGATTACTCACAACTCAAATAGAGAGCTTATCCCATGCTTACCACTGAACCACAGAATATCCAGAGTAGGAAGGGACATGAAGAGTTCCTTTTACCTTATGTTGTATATCCAGAAATTTGATACGTAAGCTAAATTAATTGTCTAGAATCCAGTTATTACCAATGAAGAGAGACAGGCACCCTTAGCAGTTAATTAATTCTACTTATTTTGCTTTCCCATACTGGGAAGGGATTGTAAGAAAGCATCTTTCACTTAGCTCTTACACTGGACACCTCATATCTAGATGCTGTGACAAATCTCATCCTTCATCAATGCAATAACATCTGATTTCAGTATCAATCACAAACAAAATAGGTATCAAGACTTTTTCCATATTTAGTGTCACTTTTCCATATAAGTGTCAGTTTGAATGTGATCCCTCATATGCTTGCCCTATAGCAGTAATTAAATACACAAATCACGCATTCAAAATCTTTTAGTTGCACTGGCACTCCATGCATTCGAGATGCTCCTCACAAACATCAAGAATCACAAACACCCATCTTCACGATATACAAATGTAACAGGAATGGTGTTTTCACTTCATCATTAGTATTCAGCATTTATTTTTCACTTTTTAAACTGGACAATTCAGACCTACATGAATTTTTGCATCAAGTGATACAGTACATAAAGAACACATCACTGTATTGCTAGCACTTGGTTCACACTGAACTAGAACATCTCAAAGGCCAAAAAAAATAAAGCATTTAAGGTTTGGAAGGTCAAACATTACACAAAAGCTCCAAGTTAGAGAACAAACTTTTAAAGCAGTTTATGAATTCTGTTTGTGTGGTGCCTACATTTTGACTTCTGTCAGGACACTTCCCTTGCACTAAATGTATCTGCTAACTTCTTTCTCTGGAAAATCAGTAAAGAATACAGTAGATTGCAGCGTCTAAGATTACGAGTCCCAAAACCAAGATTTATAATGTGGAATTCCTTCCTACCCTAGCCAGTGTTCTATAATAAGAGGGAATATATTGATGAGAAAATGGCAATCTAGATAAGAAACTGAATTCTAGCAGAAGGAAAATCTTAGACCAAAATGTAGACTTTAAAGAATCAGAAAAGACTCTTTAATTTCATTGCTCTTTCAGATTGCAGGACTAGATACAGAGCTTATGCAAGACATTGGATATGACAGTTCACATGGCCAAATTAAAAAAAAAAGCCTTGACTAAATAAAGATTTCTCCCTTCTGAAATTTCAGAATAAGGGTTGTATACACCATATTCTTTACCTACTATGCAGGCCACTCACTGCATTGTTTCAGTATCTGAAAATTGTTTTTCTTTAGAGTAACTGATTTGATATGACAGTCTGTTAGGCTGCAAGCTTTGCAACCTCATAACTTTGAGTCTGAAGGTTTAATAGACTGTACAACCCCACTCACCTTGTCTGGCTCTATCACACTTTCTGTCCAGGCAACATTCTCTAGGAACACAAGGAGTTTTCTGCACACAGAACCCATACCACCAATCAACATGAGACTGAAGCACTTGCAGGTGAACAGAGAATTCACAGACTTCCTTGAAACATCACACTCTCCCAATAGTGCAGAGAAACAGAATGGGAAGCAGTAGTATCATGGGAATACTTCCCTGCTCCTGCAACTATCAATTAAGCCCCCCCTTCAAGCTGAAATATTTTTGTGCCAGCTCTCATTAAGTCTACACTCTCTAAAGTTATGACCAGGAAGAGCTAAGTATTTAAGTATCTTATCAGTGCAGCCTGAGGTGGTAACAGGACAAGGTAACTGTTTGACATCTTACTTGTTAAAGAAATACCTCACATGCAGTGACATTAAACCCCCCGGAACAGCTTCTGTGAGCCATTGGTTGTATTCACCAAACATCAATTCATTCACTTCTACTATAAGACAAACAAGACCCCACTTATTTCTCTTCCAACACAGTAATTCCAAGAGTGTAATAACCTTGTTTTGGTCCACTCACAAAGACCAAGAGACCTGAATGAGCAGAGGTTTAGTGAAGAATACAGTGGGCAGTCAGTTTCCACAGTTACCCGGAGTTGCGCTAGGATTACTAGCGCAATGACACATTATCAGTAGGGTAAAACTAACCTGTCTCATGACAGTCTAACCCAGCTCACGTTCACTATTAGTGGAATAGGGAATATTCCCAGATACCTGGAGTATCTGTGGAGCTCCCTTTATCCTTCTCTACAGAGATTAGATACAGCTTTCAACTGAAGATGATTTGAATGATGTACCGGTATTCATTTTATTCAGATACATCCATGGCAAGATTTGGTGTGTTTCTCTGGTGAATATTTTTTCTAGAGAGACTTAAAACTGCTCGTCTTTCTTATGCGTGCACATAAAGCCATATGACTGCAACTGAGGATAGGGAATGATAACTAAATGGGTCAATGAACGAAAGTAACCTTCAACCACGAATGCAAACAGATCTGTACTTGCAATGAGACCTGATGTCTTCAGAAGCAGTATTTACATGTTGAAGCATTTAGAGATCTAGGACATAGCCTGTGCTTTGTCTGTACTAAAAACTGCTACCCTAATTTATCTTCAACCCCTAGGAAACATGAAAGAGGGAAAAAAAAATGCATGAATGACGCACAGCTTTGTCCTTCTGCAACTATTAGAAATGTATTTTCAAAGCAATACCCACAGCCCAACCCTTGTTCAATAATTGTTTTTAACTGCTTTTTTAATTTTTTTTTTAATTAATTGCCTTTGTTTCTGTTACTGACATGCACCAGAAAGGTCTTCCCTGACAAAAGAAGAGCCAACACAAATTGAAATGAAAGGCTGACACATTCTCTCAAATAACAAACTGAAGTCACGAGCCTGATGCATACATCTGGAGATGAAAGCTGTTTACGTATGCCAGTCAGGCAAAAAGCAATTTCCTCATAATTGCAGTACCTTTATACCTCAAGTACAAATAGTATTATTCATAGTCTTACAAACAGATAAAACCGAAACTCTCTCCAACATCCCCTCCCTTAAAAAGAAATCTTCAAGTGGGAGATATTCTAAATTAGTCCGGCAGCTGTTAAGAACTGCCCTCATTTTAAAGTGCAGATGTTTCTGGATCACCCTGTAAAGGGAGACAGAAACCCTTCCTCCCTCAGAGAAGGCTACATTGGGACTTCTCATGTTTATGTCCAGAGTAGCGACATTCCTTGCTTCTGATCTCTCCCTTTTTCCCAACCTCTCCCCACTCACATGCACAAAGCACAAAAGCAAAAGGGAGAAGAAAAACTTTGAGTCTCTCCTCCTACCTATCTTTGCATAAGGGCTAGAGGGAAAAGCCTTGGAGCTTTTTAGAGTTACAACAGAAACAGCAGAAGTTACACAGCACTCTTTCCTTCAGGCTAAGCCTGATGCTAATACCTAGTTCGAAAAACTTCTATGTGTACTGAAAAGCTTTTCGTAATAATTCATCTCAAACAGCTTTATCAGAAATTCTAGACTGTGTATGATGAAGCATCTACTATGAACTACATAGGGAAAAAGTAGAACTTTTTCCTAGATTACTAGAAGCAACTGTGGTTTATAAAAACCCAGAGTTCTCAGATGACTTATGCTCACAAGATAACATTTTGTCCTTAGCCATTACAGCCACTGGGAGACATATTTCCTGGATTCTGAAAAACGTTTTCATTTCTGGTTACCGCAATTTAAAAGATGTCCCAGCTCTTGACCTTTTAAAAGAAACTGTAGTTCACAAGTCAGCTTCAATAATTCAAAATATTACATTTAACTCCAGATAAAAAAGTATTTCACAGCAGTCTTATCTAACCAGGGTGGTCATGACAGCTTATTTCAGGAACTTCATCCAACGAACAGCCAACCACCAAGCACCTTGACCATCCAAACTTCTGAACAACTCCTGACATTCTTCTCCTGACTATTCCCCCTTCTCTCAACCATGTAGAAATGTTCTGTACTGCAAATTGAAAGAATTCCATCTCTTCTCATTTCCATTGCTACTATTCCCATTCTCTGTTCCACAAGGAGACTACAGAACGCTTGTAGCTAAGAGTACCCTTTGAAACACAGTTAGGGGTGTTTTAAAAGAAAACTTTAAACTTGGTTATTAAGACTTTCAATATAATACACACATACACTCAGGAGCAGAGACACAGATCGTAACATCAAGAGTTGGCTTCAAACTGGAGAAGCTCAGTGAACAAGAACAGTAGTTGCATTGAGAAGAACCGCTGAGGCTGAAGAAGCTGCTGTGGCAGTGGGATATCCTTATGGCCAGCCATATGGCAGATTGGAGCAACTATTTTGGGTGACACTGGTTTTTAGAAACAGCCATGCTGTTTCTGCCCATTTCTCCTCAACATTTTCATAAACTAGAAACACAGGATAATATATTTACTTAATTCTAGCACTAACCTAATGACAGATTTAAACTATTATCCTGGATGTTAAAATAAAGGGAAACCTGAAGTGTATGCAGAAATAAACTCTGGATTAGCTCCAATTCTTGCATTTTACTTAGAAGAATTGTGTTTTTCTCTCTCGTCTTGAATATTTACCCTAATGAGGTTGCCCAAATTAAAATACTTTTCGTTGTCAGCAAACTAAATATAAAATCCTCTAAACACCACTGAACTAATTATCGTCTTCTGTAGCATGTCAGAGCTGAATGTGTTACAAAGAGAATCCAACTGCACATGGCATCATTGCTTCTGGAATGAAAATGAGTTGGAATAAGCGGCTTTTAGGAGGCTGATTTCTGCTTTCTCTGCAATTTGGAACTGGAGAAGTTGGCAGCCTTGTGGGGACAGGCATCCATTGAGCTACCATAAACTCCTAAACTTCCATCTGTTTTAAAAAGCTCCAGTTGACCTACATTTTATGTTATGGATTAGCTGAAGCTGATGGAGTAACACAGACAAAGCCTGACTCTTGCTGCTAACCATATATCCTTAGCAATTAAATATTTTATCAGTCATATGTTCCATGTAAAGATGAGAGTTTGAAAGAGGAAAACTTCCAGTGTTTCAAACACACAAACTAGAAATAATCACTTGACAGATGCACTTAGACTGCAATATAAATATCAAATTGATTAACTTTGCCTACTAAGACCTAATTCAAATGTACATGCTACAATTATTTGAATTTTTAAAAAATATATAAAATGCTAATTAATTCACAATTTTGGCATATGTTAAAATGAGGCACCAGAACCATTTGGCATTTTGGAAACTCTGTGTTTTTCTAAATTATCTACAAAATTATTGGTAAAGTAAGCCAGAAATCAAAAATATGTCTCAAAATAGCATGTTGCTGCCTCAAGTTTTCATGTTGTTTTTATCCTGAGGTAGAAAGAAAACTCAGCCTCGAGTTGGTTGTTGTTTGGTTTTTTTTTAGCAACCAGTAACATGTCATTCTACAGGCCAGCAGGACACACTGAGATGAGAAGAATCACGTCTAAGCCCCCATGTCAGATCAATAACTCAGATCTGAATGTCTTCCATTTTAAGTGTTCTGATCATCAGATAGATGGGATTTTCTCATTTTCTCTCTTCCTCTTCTTAACGAGAAAATCAGAAAGAAAAAAAAAAAAGAATATAATGAAGAAGCAACATATTTCTACTCTGATGCGCTACCATTTACAAAACAAAGAGGGTACTGAAAAATTGCCGATGGGTTATCATTATAGGCTCATCAGGAGACCTCAGTCAATAGCTGTTTTATTTAAACTTTTCTCTCCACATTGGCTCACTTCCCGCTAACACCTGTAACTAATTTTGATGCATTTTGTCCTTCTCTACAATGAGGTTATTCCAGTGTTCAGTTAAAAGTTAAGAGGTAAGCTATAGACACACTTAGGCTGGGTGTTGAATCATCCAACTGGTCTACCAAGAGACACACTTAGGCTGGGTGTTGGATCATCCAACTGGTCTATCAAGAGACACACTTAGGCTGGGTGTTGGATCATCCAACTGGTCTATCAAGACTTTCACAGTGAAAGCAGTTGTTTCCATCCACAGATTGAAAGTTCACAAAAATAAACCAACAATGTTAATGTAATGAAGACTTATATGCATCACTAGTTAGAAAGTTCTGGTCTTCTCACATCCTTCTAATTAGATGTTCCTGCTATCTACATTTCAAAACATACCTGTTCTCCAAAGTTAAGACATGCTTCCATTTTTTCTGCTCACCAGCTACACTGACTAACATTTCAGAAAAATGGCAATTAGATACATTATCAGAAAATGAAAACTGACTTGTTTCTTCATCTTTCTTCATTCTCTTACTGTATGATTTTATGACTGTCTATCCATGCTTAATATGCTTCTGTCAGTCACTTATCCATGCTACCAACATCTGCATGCCAATTGGAACTAGTGAATAGACTCCTTATTTTGTTTTGCTTGCATGTACAGCTTTGCTTCACTTTTTAAACTGTCCTTATCTTGGACAAAAAGTTTTCAGTTTCTCCTTTTTTATTCTCTTCCCCATGCCTCTGTGGGGTAATGAGAGAGAAGCTGCAAAGGGCTGAACTGCTGAATGGGGTCAACCCATCACAGCTGTTTTTCCTAGCAAGTGTGGAGAAAGAGTTCGCTTTTAGGTTCATTTAGGATGAAATGAACAGTAACCTACTCTCCACTGATTGTCAGTGACATCCCTGTGGTCTGTAACAAGCCAAGGTTATTAATCTAACTTAGACACAGGTTCATATATGGTAGAAACTTACACTTACCCAGACAAATCTGAGCGTTACATGTCTGCCACTGCTATGATGTGCCTAAGTGAAAATGTGGTCCAGTGTCTCTTAGGTATAACTGTAATTTCTGTTTTTAAAAATACCAATATACCTGAGTATAATTCCAAATCTCACTGAGAGATGAGCAGCTTCATTAAACACAGTGATAGAACAAGCAGCAGTTTATCTGGCTACAGACATTCCCTCTTACAGGTAATACACTCAGCGCCTAAATGGAGATGCACAAATTCAAATTCATCTGTGTAGTATTTTCTACATACATATGAAAGAACAAGAGAAAGTAATGACAGCTGTAGCTTGTGTACCAATGGAAAAAGTAAGTACATTTCTAATATTGTTGGTCATCGTTTTAGTGCTGGATAAATGCCTCTGATTGCTACAAGCAAGCGGTGAATGCACTGTGTCTTTCTCACAAAAGGTGAGTTTCCATGATGCTGAGAAGTGCTTTAACAATCTGGGTAATGACACAAGAGCAGTATAGTGTTCCGCCATTAGATCACAACATTTTGAAACTTCCTTAAATTTCTGTATGTATGTGTTAAGATTGAGTCACCACTCCGCTTCCAGCAAAAACCTGAATAAAACAAAACAATGTACTTTCAAGGTCCGCTACCTGCCCCTAACAGATGAGTTTCCACTCATACATTTGTAATAACTTTGAGAGTTCTTCTGTATTTCACGGTTGTTGCAGTTATTACTGTAGCCCCTACACACTCCATGTTTGTACTAACATCAAATATTAAGATCCTGTAGGAAGGATGGAGTACGTTTTACTTCGTTCTTCCCCTTCACATTCTCTGTTTGTTTGCTGATGATAAATTCTCCCAATTCAATGAAAAGATTCACTACAGTATGTTTTCCTGAAGGGATCCAAAGCACTGCCTTAAGACCCTTACTGGTCAAGAAAGTGAAGCTCACAAAATGCTTAATTTCCCACATGGTGGTAAAGTGAAATTTAATTAAACCTACAGTTTGGCATTGCCCACAAAAATCCCACCATCTGTTATATTTGAAGAATACTTGGGGAAACTGCACAAGATACACTCTTCTCGAAGGATGTTTGCTGATCAGTGAAATCAGAGTCATTTCAGGAGTGAACCAAAACCAAAATAACAGGCCTGAGTTCCAATACATATAAACCCCAAGAATGTGACTTATAAATCATGAAGCAAGAGCCTCGGCTGGAGTTTCTCTCTATATGGAGCTATCTGGCACTTGGTCATTTTCTGCAGTAAGGCACAACAGCAACTGGATGATAGAGTCCTTGCTCAGGCACAGGACCTTTTCTGGGAACTGGCAAGAAATTCCCTCTCCATACACCTTACCTCTGTTGTAGCTCCAGGTTCCTGACAAAGGCTATCCACACCTGTCATAAAGTAGCATGTATTATTAAAAACCAGCTGGATATATTCTCTGATCCACTGAACTTCAATGGAGCTGTTCTGCCTCTGGACCAGAAACTTAGGAGCAGCAAAGACAAAGGTCCCCTGCAGGGATTGTTCAAGAGTCAATGATTCAGGGAGGAAGAAGTCACTTTAAAGGCAACGCATAAGGAGAAGATGCAATTGCCTTTGGGGAGGTTTACATCTGTCACTTTTTCCATCTTGCAAATCCGCAGCGAAAATGGTGTAGGTGGACGGCTGAAGATTGTTCTTCTCAAAGGCTTCCTCCTGAAATGGGAGCCTACGCTCTAATACTGACTAAGCCACAGGGCTTTGCTTCTGATCTAATTAGATAATGATACTGCAGTACAAAAGGAGAGGTTAATCTTGACTCCATCTTCAATCTTCTTTCCTTGTATACAATTGTAAACACCCTGGAATCGTTTGGAATTACCTCTCCCTATGTGTTTTAGTATCAGCACGTGCACGGTACAGCTACAAATATGTGTTATTAGGGGATCTGGAAAGGAGGAGAAAGGAAAGCCAATCTTAAAATATATTGAGCATTCCACACAAATTCAGAGGTATATTAGTGCCAGCGTGGATAGATAGAATAGCAACAGAATCTGACCACAACCAGACAATATTCTCATTAGACCTTTCCCTTCCCTACACCAGAAGTGCTCAAAGGCAGCCAACATAGCCACAAGGAATACAGACACCCATCATTGGCATAGAGCTGTCTCTGGAAAGTGCCCTCCACTTGCAGACCTCAGCTGCTCACTAGCACTATCAACTCTGGATTTTGCCTTAGGGCAGTCAAGGAATATTTCTGGCCCCCAAGAAAATCAGCCACTGGAACATCCCTACTATGTTCCTGTTCTCTGCACTACTATATCTGAGCCTTTTGCAAACTAAATAGTCACATTCTCACTAGTTTACATAAAATCCTACACTTTCCTTCTATGCTTCAAAACATTGCCTCCTTCCAGTTTTCTGTCACCAGCAAATCACTATCCAAACAAACAAAAATACACTTTTATCTAAAGCATAAGCGTAGTCTCCCTTACATCTAGGAGGAAAGTGAGTTGAACTAATGCTCAGTTTAATTAAAAGGGAAATTCAGATAATGACATTAGCAGCTGTAAAAAGACAGGAAAAGTTGTCCAAACATATGAATTGAATCATATCATCACCACTCATACACACGAAGGCTTCAAACCGTTCTTCCTTATAACTTCTAAAGAAAACAAGAAGAAATAAAGCAAAAGCAATCTGATTGCAACAGAAATTACCGAGAACAGAAAATTACTCAACTTATGTAATGCAATAAGCTCCTATTGAAAAGCAGCAGCAAAATGCTGTCTTTTCTTTACACCATTCTTTACACTAGTGGCATTCAGCCACCATTTTGCAGTCATTTTTCCTGCTATTTTACCTTATTATGCTGCTAATCCAGTAACGGCAGACTTGAATCTTTATTATGCAACTAAAATTATTTTGTTTTCCATCAAAAAAATCAGGTTCTTACTGCATTTCCATAATTATATCACCTTATCACTGCAAAGGAAGAAGAATACACAGCTCAATAGAAAATTTTACCATCAAAATATTTGCTGTAGTGACATACAATCAGATCTCATATGTAAATATTTATACCTGAGTGAATGTGGTTATGTGTGTATATATACATACATATATATAGCCTCTGTTCATATATATATATATGTGCATATATACAATATATATGCATACATATACACACATTTACACATATCGATATGAATATATTAGATCTACCAATATATCTATATTATATTGAATGTATTAATAGATAATACAAAGAAATAGAGAGGACACATACAATGTACTCACAGATTGCTAAAATGAAAACTTAGAAATCTGAGGAAAGAAGCAGTACATGACTCTGCCCTCTGAAAGAGAGGCATCCTGATGTTCTAAGACACACTTATATTTGACGATGACATCTGCTGGCACATTTCCACCACTATACCTCATTTGTAATGCTGGTTGCCTGGACAAGAGTCGGACTACAAGTCAGGACAAGTTTTCTCAGGTCAAAACTGGGATGATTGGAGTGCACAGAAAAGAGAAAGGCTTTGCTTTGTTATGCTGGTACTCCAAAATCCAGCTTGCTTGACATTCATCACTTGCATTTAATATGAACTGGATTAGCTTCTGCCTTTTTTAGAATGCAATTTTAGCATTGAACCATATTAATAAGTGAAAGTCCCTTTTAAGTAGTAGGTCATACGCTTCCTTCAGCAAGCTTTATTAATTTCAGTTAATTTATATCAGCGATGAATTTGGTACAAAATGATTCACTGTAAGTCAACACTCCTGGCATAACTATTCTTTGGGTAAGCTCTATCCAATATGCTATTGCAGTGATTTCAAGATTCATTTGGCCATGTAACTTTTGAATTGTACATTATGAGTGTCTAAGCCTAGACACAGACACCTAGGTTTGCTTCAAAGTTAGGTTTATTTATTGCATGATGTATGTGACTTTTTCTTCCTCGCTTGGCTTCAAGAGGTTCACTTCCCCTGCTTGTCTCCTGTCAGTGAGAACAAACAGCGTTAAAACACCACAGTTATGCTTTAAATGAGGAATCTTACTTTATTTTTGTTTTTATACTTTGTATACAGGGTATTTAGAGTACATGGGATTCAGGGGGTTAAGATAATGAACTTGATAAATGGTATTATGCATGTTACTGAGTTTCATCTTACTTGTAGCCTCCCTAGGTGTCTAACTACTATTGGAGAAGACACAATTGTTGCCAATGAACACCCAGCTTTACAGTAATCCCAGAGTCTATGGATTTGTGTCCGCTTCAGGCTATTTTCCCTGGAGGCTTACGTTATCAAATTCCAGACAAGAAGTCAAATAGTCAGCCTTACTCATGAATGTCTGACAAGGTCCTCTGACTATTTTTAGTAAAACAACCTGCATACATAGCCGTAACTCAGCCTTGAAGTCAGCAGAAACTGATTTATTATAATAAAAAATGTCAGCACCTCTATTCCCTGTCTGTAGTTACTCACAATTTTCCTGATAGTTTCATACGTGAGGGTAAAAATACACAGGTATGAGTTACAATTCAATGATGAATTAAATCACAAATTAATTTTTCATGGACTTAAAACAAGCTACTGGCCAGGCACAATATGCCATTCATTTATAAATAAAAGGCTTAGCAAAGTCATATCAGCCAAGCAGATCTAAAAATTGTTGCCCTGAACATGAAATGCAGGGCTCAGATGACCAACAGGTGCTCCAGTCATACCAATAGCCAACAGAATCAATACATTTTAAGACTCATGAAGGACAAGGACTGGGGCACTGGCCTGCCATGATATGCCAATGGGGAGACTCTCCCTGGAGGGGAAAAGGACTTGCCCTGCCATGCAGAGGGAAGGGAAATATGGATTAGTGTGAAATAACCTATGGGATGGTTATAGAAAAATTACAAAGGAGAGTAAGCAAAATTTATCACAGGATGGTTTTGGGGAATCAATCACCAAAGTCAGGGAAAAGAAGGAATCAAGGACAGAGAAGGTGTAAGTCCAAGAAAATGAAGAGAAAAAGGGATTTATGAGGCCAGGTCCATGTGAATATGCAGCTGCTCATCATGCTTGTCTGACTGATCCCTGCACCTAACCACTGCAATTATTAAATCCCATTCCCAATTATTTCTTGTGTGGATGCACTCTTTGTTGTGAGCCTGTGTGTCTGAACCCTACTGAAAACCAAGAAGGGCTCAAATAAAAAAGCCAAGAAGAGTGAGCAGAAGAGGTTTGTATGCCAACCAACAAGAAGTTACAAACTAGAGGGCCAGGTAATAACTAGAGGAGTACAGTCCAGCTGTTGAACTAATACAGTCTAAGACCAGTGGGGAGATCTCCTTTGTGTGTATGTAACCCACAAGCAGACTTCAATCCTGATCAGCTAATGGGGATGAAATGCAGCAAGCCATTTATGTTTTTTATGTTAGCATATGCCATCTGCATCTATATGAGTGCTGCAGAGGCACTTCTGTATTTGTGCAGGTCCATATGACTGGCTGTGTGCTATGCATATATGGACATGTTTGTGTGCCCAATGGAATACACATCCTGACTCTTTACTAAGTGGATCTGTAAATACAGGACCAAGGCTGCTTCCTCTGGGGCAAATTCTCCTTCAAGTAATTCTGCAAGATTCAGGGTCAAAAACAAAACCCAGTGAGTAACTTCATTCTCTGCTGAGTAAAGATGTGTCCCTCTAAATTTTTCCTCATTTTTCTAGATCTCAAATTTCTCTTCTGCTGGTATACAACATTCACCTGTCTGAATGGAGAAGGAAGTAGAGCTCACTTACAGATAGACACCCACAGATTTTGGTTTTATGGGTCTCAAATAATATTTTAGGCAGTTGGCCTTGACAGTCATATTCAGTAAGTTGGCTGAATTTACTGGTTTTCTGACCAAGGTAAAATAACTTTTCTTGCTCTATGAACAAAGCATTTAACTTCAGTCCCCATCCTTTCAAATGAAATCATTTGCCAGTTCTAGCCCTGTTATGCCTGTACAATTTGAGCGTTTTATTTCTGAAGCACTTAAAATAACAGCATCACGATTAAAAAAATTATATTAGCCATGCTCTGTTGGTGTAGCCTCAACCACTTGAGCACTTTCTCAAGCACAAAAGAGATGCAAAAGCGCAGAATTTAATTCTATTGCTTAATGAGAGCAATAAAACCCTCAAGTTTGTTTTTTGTTTGTTTCTTGGTATTAACTAGCTCCATTGCTTCCTGTCTTTTCTTGACCAGCATGAAAGCCCACCCTCTGAAGATTATTACAAGACAGAGATAAGGCCTCATTCTCATCTACCTCAGAACCTAACCATGGCATGTTCCATCTTCTCACTGCTGTAGCAGACGTATTGCAAGTATAAACAACATCTGTTATTATTCTATACATGCAAAGCAGGAAGAAATATGATTCTTACACAGAAAATGTAGGTGGTAGATGCTGGATGAGAGGCAGATGGTAGATCATTTCTAAAGCCATGGTCTCTGTCCTTAATTTTTCTTTGGAACAGATACGTTAGGAATGATGAACAAAGAAGTGGTTAACTCAGTTTGACTATTATGTAATTTCACGTACTTCTTTCTGTTAACAATCTAGATTGCTTCATTCCTATCCTCTCTGAAGAGAATTAAGTCTTCAAATTACATCTGTTTCTCTCATCAAAATCAACAGCCTAAATGAACTGTGGACAAGAATACAAGCCTAGCAGAGACAAGAAAGCCCAATCAGGAAACACAGCTAAAAAGGTTTCCACAGCATGACTGAAGTCATAATGCAGTGTAAGTCTATAGCCATACCACTTCCTAGAAGGAATTATTTTGTCCTTGTTCTACAGATACTAGCACAGCACAGGTCTCTCTTACATTCTCTGTCAAATATTCATTCTAAAATATTGTTTACTAAAAAAAGGAAGTAACCGAAAGTCAAATAACCCCAAATGTCTGCACTAAAGCATAAAATTCACAAGGAAGTTATTGTCAATTTACCTATTTTTATTTTTTATTTTTATTACTACTGCTGGGATATTTCCATAGGCCTCCTAATAAGAAGTTAAAGAATAAATGAAACAAATATGAACACTCGCTTGTAGGAAGCTACTGAGATTCAAACAGTTACTGAAAACAATTGAAATTTCTTGCCCTTCTATCTCAGTTCCACAACCCATTTCCACCAGATTTAAAATACTGTTTTGGAAATGAACATGTTAAAGAACTGGTTGAAAAGGAGCACTAATTCCTCAACACATATGCTATTAAACTTTAACTTCTTTCCATGTCTTTGAAAGTTGGCAAAAAAGCAGAAGTTTGGAGGAATCTGAAGACCCTTGTCTTTCTGCTTCCAAGTGAACGCATACTTTGATATCTAGAAGATGATGATGTTACTAAGAGCACTAAATTTTCCCACATGGTACAATCTAAGCAAGGACTGCTAGATTTGCTGTGCCCTATACTGATAGTGTTAAACAGAAACTGATAGCTTCTAGGTTCAAAGCCTAGCTGGCACAGCAGGCAAGCAATCTGAACCACTAACATCTCGCTTGTTACTGTCCCACAGCTTCTTGACAGATAAAAAGGCAGAACTCAAGCAGTAGTCTCCAATACAAAATTCGGCTACATAAATTGCATGACTGCATGTGATGTCTTTTGGAGGTAATACCTCAAAAAAAGAAGAGTGTACAAAAAAGCAAGAGTGTACAAGCCACACAAGTTCTAAGGCGTTAAGACCATCCACACTAATGCCACATTTTGAGTAGTATCGTGTTTCCTGAACTCTATCTTCCCAAAGCCAGTCAGGTTATGTAGAAGAATGCTACAGGGAAGTGTGAGGGAATTAATTTCTTAGAGAATACAGAGCTGAACTCTGAGATCTTAAATCCTCTGAGAATAAAAGATCTGTCTTAGTACGAATGTAAGTTTAGACGCTGAGGGCTTACAGAAGGGCACTTTCCAAAACATGTGAACACGCAAGTAAAAATAGACTGAAAAAAACATTTTTACGCTTGCAATAGCTTCTGTTCTTGGTTGGTTTGGTGTTGTTTGTTTTCATCTTCCCTCTTACTCAGGCCATGCAGAACCCTGATCAACCATCTTATGGCTGAAGTCCTCAATTGCAAAGTGACCTTCACGTAATCTTTGTTTGGACACATCTTCAGACTATGACCAAACTCTACTTCAAAATATCATCATGCAAAAAAACTATATCCAGTCTGTGGTCTGTTATGCCTTTATCAACATGGCACAGCTGCGTATCATCTCTTCAAATGGTGCATGCTTTCTCATCAACACCTCAAGCAAGAGATCTGAATATGGGCAGAGGACACCAAAGTACTTCATCAGACCCTACTCCGTATAGAGAAGGTTGCATTGGAGAAATGACAGGGTGAGTTACAGCCAGCCCCCAACAGACACTCCCTGTGAGATGGAAACAGTGGAAACTGCAGCTAGAACTCCTAGCAGCCCATCACCACTTTCCTTGCATATAAACTCTGAAATATTTCTACTGGTCTCCCTCTAAAAACTTCCTTTCTTGGCCACAAGTTTTCAAAACAGCAATAAATAAAAAGAAATGTATCATAGTAAAACATTAGGTAGTATGAAAAACAGTGAGGTCATAGTAATGTCTGGTTTTAATAAACAACATGTCAAGGTGAAAGAGGAAAAACATGTTTTACTCACACAGTAACTCAGTGACCAAGACTCACTGAATCAAGCTCAGACATATAGAAAGAAGTCCTCCAGCAATAACTGTGGGCTTTGTATGAAGGAAAATAAGTAATCCTAATACTTCAGTGGGACTGCTGCTGAAAGAATATTATTCTTGGCTGGGAAGCAATAGAACAGTCAGACAAACAGGCTGACCAAGATTTGTTTCTAGTATCTCCCTATTTCATACAATGTGTGAAATGATGTTAGGAATTATTATAAATCTATTAATAAAATGCAGTGAATTATTCCAGTAACAATGACTTCTCAGTGTATTTTTAACATACTGAGACAGCTTAAGTGGTAGAAAAGAAACTGCACGATTTTATCATGGCTGAAACACGAATTCAGAAATCCTGTTAGAAGTCGTGTTTTGTTTCCATTAATTTCACTAATATTTGAAGTAACAGAAAAAGAATCCACAAAACATTTTGTTGAAGGGCTTTTAGTAGCATCGCAGCTCATTTCAACCAGTTTAACTTGCTTATTTGTTCTAACGTTTGGATCCTAATTTGCACACATTCTGCTCTCCTAGATGAAACCACACTCTCAGACAAAACAGGCAAAACCAGAGAAAACAATGCAACCCATCTGTTGGAGTAAGGCGAGAAACAAAAAAATCCCCCTCTTGCAAACGGCTTTTTGTTGGTTTTTTTTGCTCTTTACCGCTCATCTCTTCCTCTCCTCTTAGCAACAGCGTGTAGAACAACCAACCAGGACTCGCTCCCGGCGCTGGAGCATCACAGCCGGGGTTACTGCCGTGCACTGACCGCCAGTAACCGCGAGCCTGGCAGCCCGGGCATGCGGCACCTCTACTGCAGTGCACCTGCTGGGGATGAGTAGAGGCTTTTTCCGTCTCCTCTGGCAAGGATTAACAAACAATTTAGGGCAAATCCCACCCCCCTTTCCCTTTATCTTGTGGGTCCTTGGATATCTCCGGGAAGGGGGAGGGGGGGATCTTTTAAATGAAGTCACTGCAAAGATGCTGCAAAGAGAAAACCCTAGCTTAATTGAAAGAAACAAGTTAGTCTGCACGCACACGAGCACGAATAACAGAACAAATTCATAGCAAAGCACCAGAGCGAATCAGTAAAAGCCAGCGTGCATTAAGGATCTGACAGTGGTTCATATTTCCATCTTACTCAGAGATCAATATTAACATAATACACAGACCTCTCAGCTAAAACATCAGTATCAGCTGTTCTGATGACACCATCTCAGACTATGATGGACGCACTCAGTGCTTTTCAAGAACGCCAAGCAACCTGCCAAACATCCCATATTTCCCCACTGGATGCTATGGAACCATTCAGAATAAACACCGTCCTTCACCTCCCTCCTTTCACAGGCAAACCTCCTCTGCATCTTTCATGTGCTCCATCTCAAAGTTAGGAAGCTGTAATCATGTAAGAAAACACAGGACCTCTTAAGCTACTTGTTTTCCCAGGGTCTGAGCTATTGCAACAACCCCAGAATAGCGGAACGATGGCTTTTTCTGCTGAGCATGAATTTCTGTTGCTGCTAATCCACTCGATAAGTAGAGCAGATTGCAGCTTGACTGGCTGGAACCCCTTCCCAGTGAGGTTACTAGAGATCAAACCTCCATCCCGAGGCAGTACAAAATGAGTCACTACATTTCTCAAAATAACAATGGAGAAATTTCCAACTACAGTGTTGCTTAATTAACCACTAATACTGACAAGTACTAGAAAAAAAATAAATGAATTCCCAAGTTCCCGTGGAGTTTTAACAGCCAATAGATTACTGTTTTCTTCCCAGCCACACTCAAACATGTAGAAACAATAGATTCCTACACTGTGGTAAAAACACCTAGAAAAAGGATGGATGGCTTTTTTTGCACGTGCATATAGAATCAAACCAACACTGAAATAATTATGGCAAGACAGAAGACTGCAAGCTACTTACTGTGCCTTCCTCATATTTCGGACTATCCATAATTTTACATTGAAGTCACTCATCCTATTCAGATTACTTTATGGTGCTCACTACAACAGCAGTAGAAAGCTAATGCACTGACTTGTCTATAAAACCCTCTTGGTAACAGTTTTCAGGCAGTTCTACGTTTAAAACCTATGCCTCAATACATGTTTCTGTAGTTTGTATTTTAAGCTGCATTTTCAATCTGAAATATGATTTAAGCAGGTAGTTCAGAAGCCATGATAAGAGGCGCTGTCACAGCTCTTTTTCAACCTGTTAAGATGGAAATTTGGAGCATGGTTTACTCTGAAGCCTTGTGACACTGCATTTTTGAAAGGGTAGTCAGGCATTGGAATGCACTGCCCAGGGAGGTGGTGGAGTCACCAACCATGGGAGTGTTCAAGAAACGTTTGGATGTTGTGTTGAGGAATATGATTTAGCGGAGAAGTATCGGTAATGGTTGGACTAGATGATCTTGTATGTCTTTTCCAACCTTGATAATTCTGTGATTCCTCATTTAAGGAGCCCACATAGAGGGCTCCTCCTCTTCCCATCTGAATCAGCTGGCTCCCTCATCCTAAAAGAAGAGAAGGCATTCTAGGACTCAGCAGTTCTATTATTTCTTTGAGTGCTGAATTTTCCTTTCTCTTGTTTTGCCAGTTCATCTTAAACTTATAAAACAAAGCATCTGCCCCAGCAGTCCTGGAGGTAACTTATGGAAATCTTGAATCTTGCTGACCTGCAGAAGACTTTTGGCACATGTTAGAACAAAGACTGGAATCAAAGTGGGAGGCATTTTTGGTTCTGGAAGAGAGTGGTTATGCTATGATCCTTAACCTCAGAAAATCTGGATCAAGTCATTTATCAGTCTCTTTCATTCAAAACTTCAGAACGAGTTCATCCTACTGGTTGAGTAATTCCCTAAGCTATGTGAGACCTGCTGACAATTTTATCTTTGTAGCATATTCCAAATTCCCAGATTGATAAGAAGTCTTACTGAACTGAATGGGGCAAATACAGCTTCTTTGATCAAGAGCTCACTTGCCAGGTTCACTCCTGTTAACACCACTTACTTCAAATAGAATTACACCATGAATCAATCAGGCTTAGCGGCAACCAAATCTTTACAATGAGTTTAATTAAAGTTCATTAAAACAAGTGGAACGAGCATTTTTGTAGCAAGACGCATTTATCAGATAATTCTGAGAATGAAAATGCACTTTCTTGTTTTTAAAGAGAAAACGAGATTTAGTAGATAAATTAAGCACATTAAGGCTGGGAATAAAGAATTCTAATTTGAAGACTAATATGTCATATTTAGTTACTTTCTTGTTAACTGTTGACAAGCAACTCAAATTCACCTTCTTTGTGCTTTTAATAAAAAGTAAATGATATTACAAATCATTAGTTTAACTGTCTGAACAACACAGCAAAGGGCAGAACACAATGGCAGAATTACTCACGAATCCTCCTTTTGTTAATTTATAGTCTAACCTTAACACTACTTTACAATGCCATTCTCGCTGAGGGGAGTACATCTTTTTATTGTTGCTTTTTAGTTGAATTCCTCTTCAACCTATTAACACAAATTGTCTTTGAGAGCAAACTATACTTCTCCCTTTGCGATCCAACCTTCACTGAAAGGTTTTCAGTAATTCATCACAATTTTGGAGAAAAACATATAAATAGATTTTCTGTCAAGCTTGATTTCAGAATAGAAACACCACTAGTTTAAAAGGCCATTTTTACAATGGCATTCCTTGTCCCTTACTGCTATGAACAGCACCACAGAACAGTATGAACTGAGATACTGGCAGGAGGTGGACAGTTGGACTGGATCTCACTTCATGGCAAGGAAAAATCCTTTTGGTGCAGAGAATCCCAGTCAAATGCAAAGCTATAGGAGTTACCAGTGTTTGAGGGTAAGGCATTACCCATTTCCCGAACCTAATATTTTGATGCCTACCTTCATATGAGATCATTTAGGCAGTTCCTTTTTCAGTCTACTGTTACACTATTGGGAAGCCTTCTCTACCAAAATCAATACATTGGGTCAGTTCCTGTGGTTAGAACATAGCTGGGAAGAAAGTTTCTTTCTAGGTTAGCAGCCTGGTTAGTAACTCAGTAAATTGTAGAAGTGATGCTTGGAAGAGACCTCTGGACATCTAACCTAGCATTCTGCTCAAAGCATGATACTCACCAACACCACACATACCAGCTGTGGCTCTGCCCAGACGTATCTTTTAGAACCCCCAGTGTGGATACACTATACCATCTGAGTGAATTATCCCACAACTGCATTCCTCTATGGGTAAAAAGATATTTCCTAACATCCACTCTAAGCCATTCAAAACACAGTGTGTGGCCACATACATCAGTTGGCAATACCTACAGGAATTTGGCTCCAGTGACTTTAGAACTGCCCTGTGAGTAGTTGTAAAACACTACAAGATGATCCTGCAGCTTTCCCTTCACTCAACCTAGGAAGACCAGCTTCCACAGTCTCTCCTCATCAGTCCCCAGCCAATTCTTCACTTCTCTGATAGACCCTTGCCAACTTCCCACTACCTCTGTTGAACTGGAGGGAGCAAACAAGATGCAGTGTTCCTGTTGTGCACTCACTAATGTTAACTAGAGAAGGATAACATCTCTCCACTTCCTGGCCACATCCTTTAAAGGTAGCTCATCATGTTATTTGCCTTACTTGCCGTGAAAGCACTCTTTGGCTCGTATTCAGATTGGCTGAATAAACTCCCCACAGATCTTTTAGATTCCTGGTCAGCAGAAGAGTGCCAAGACCTGCTGACAGACAGCATTCCTCACAACCACTCAGCAACTGACCTTACTGGTCCAAGGAAAGACATATAAGGTGCAAGGCCAAGTGAGGAGTGGAGAATAAGAACTCATGCTCACAGCTACCCAGAAGCTGGAGAATCCGTGTCTAGCAGTCATTCATGCCCTATGGCAAGATGCCACAATGGGTCCTTTTTAGCAACAGGACATTTTGTTGGGATCTGCCATTTGATTTTTGTATCACACATTTCTCAACAAGGAAAGCCACCATGTTGTGGTACCTAGTATGGCTCAGACAAGTACCACACTGACAGGGTCTTATCGTTTAAAAATAACTAAAGCACACAACCATACGAATTTACATTACTAAAAGAGAATTCCTTAAGGAAGAGCAATTATGTCACTTAGCACACAAGACTTTCCTTAATATTTCAGTAATTTCTTTTGGGCTTCCTTCTTTTCACTGAGAGGAGTTGACTTCACAACCTAGTTTTCCTGTCAGAAAGATGACTAGCCACACACTTACACACACAAAAACATTAAAAAATGCCCTGAAAACACATGGCTACAACAAAGCAGATGAAAGTATAAAAAGAATGAATGCAAAGCAGATGAAAAAGGACAGAATCACTTCACACCTTTCAAAACTGTAAGTGACCAAAAGTATACAAAGAACAGATCTGAATATGCCCTCCCAACTCCCATCAATATTTCAGCACTGGAAGCAATGTCTCAGAACTATAAGAGAAACTGTACTGTGGGGAGAAAGTCGTAATGCTTCAATTTCTTGACACGCATACAATGTCCACACCATTTTGATGTGCCTTGTATTGAATGGTGAGAACTCTGTGTTGTGTGTTAGCAAATTAATTAGCAAAATAGCATCCCCATACTTGACCAAAGCTCAGCAACTTCATCAGTTAAAAGAAATGGTAACCCTAAAGATGCCTATCTGAGAAAAGCAAGAGTCTTGGAAAAGCTGACAATCCTACAGCCCATGACACTGATTTCCAAGCACAATGTTTTAAGAGAATAATCATCTTGATTTCAAATGCTTTCTGAAATTCTGAGATGCTTGCTGTTCTTAAAGAGTACTTAAAATATAACTATCTGACAAAACCTTATTGTAAAAGTAAAAAAACCAAACAAACACCCAAGAACAAAAACTACTCCCTTTCCCCCAACCTCTGTCTTTACTGCATTCTCTAACCACCCCCAACAATAAACAGGCAAAATCCCAGATGACTGGCAGCACAGAAGTACAGTACATACTTCAGATACTTTAGAACTGGGAAGCAAACAGTTAAATGAGTTGCAGAATCTTCAGTTTCTCAGACTTCAGGAAAGTTCCCTGTTGCCTCCATGTTCCTCAAAACAAAGTAGTGTCTGCTTCCAGAGCTGGAACAAATACTGCACCTGGCCTTCCAATCAGTCCAGAAGCAGCTTCCTTATGCTGTCTTCAGCCATGACACATTTTCTAGTCTTTGTTCTTTATGTTTGTTGTTTTCTTGTTTGTTTGTTTTTTTACTTAGAGGGAACTATTTATTTCCATACTCTTAGAAGTTTGATATATTGAGAACCCAAGTAAAAAGCACTGTGAAAACACACTTTCCTTACTCGCTTTGCTTCACTAACCCAGAACAGACTCGTTTCAGCTACCACAACTATCCACGTAGACTATAACATTTGTATAGTTGCTAAAATAATACTTTTCCTCACCTTTCTTCCTCCACCATGGCCCTTCTTGGACGGAGTACGACAGTTCTTTAAACTCAATATTTACAGCAGGTCTGCGTGGTAGATAGGAGAAACGGTGAGCTTCTGTCAGAGTGTTGTCCACTTTTTTCAAGTGCCCATTCATCAGTCGAATGTCTTGGTTATCTGTGCCATTTGAGACCACTTCATCCACTGAAACGCACACCGACTTTGGCTCGACCATAGTACAAGCAGAACTGCTGGCGTTCTAGAGAGAAAGTTGAAGAAAGAGCAAAGTTCACATGCTTTTGTTCAGGAATACATTTCAAAACCTTCTGCATAAGAATTATTAGTATTTAAAAGTAAAATCCAAGCACAGAATCCAGCAAAGTGACATACTAAAAGGTGAAAATAAAAACCAAAACCACCTTTTATTTGCTCTTCCAGTGTCTTTGTAGAAAGCCCACACACTTATGGCACACAAAGGGCAGTTCCTTTAGCACTGTTTTCCTCTCAAAAGGTACAAACAGCACATCACTATCCACCTTCAGAAATGAACAGCTTTTGGACCAGAATAATGCAGCAGAAAAATGCAATTTCTAAGTATAGTCATATTGTATTCCTTCCAAGAACTGAGTTCTAGTTGTTCTAATCCCAGAGCTTGTACTGGGACAGAGCTGAAGGATGAAGGAAGTTAGCTGTGCCATTTTTTTGTGCAGACATGTCAAAAGACAGCCACTCAGAGAGTCCAAGAGCTCTTATCCCTTCAGATCAGAACACACACCTGTACATGTGAAATTGTACAAGTTACATTACTGAAAATTTTGAAATATGCTGTTTTCTGCCTTATCTGCTCATGCAGTGAAAGTTCTGGAGACTCTGCAACCTACAGCAGTACAAGAGAAAAGCACAAAGATTTCCATCCAAAATCTTTCCTTACTTGACAGCAATCCCTAATGGAAATCTTATCAGCTACATAAACATACTAAACCCTGTTCCAGTACTAGCACTGCTGACACTGCAAGGTCAATGCTCTCAGCTCACAGCCTCTTGCCATGCTTTGCCCAGCATAGCACTCAGTGCAATTGCACTTAGCATTCTTTGGACTAAGGCTCTTTCCTCTCCTCTCCTGCTCATACCAGAAGCCTGCAGCCTGCCCTTCTCTTTATAATATACACACACATAATCTGAACTTTTTCCATTCCTTTCACCCACATGAGCACCCTGTATCAGTATCAACAGGGCACGTCCAAAGCCTAAAGAAAAACAACCTGGAATCTTCTTCAGTTTAACAGAATTTTGAACAGTTCAGAGGTTATCCTTTGTCAAAAGTATGTAACGTTGTATGTCATAAGTGTGTAACATCTGTGCAGTTTTCTGTTGTAACACCTACTGTTTTTAATGCAGATCTGCATCAGAAAATAATCCCATAGCTGGCTTATGGGCTAGGCTTTCCATATTGTCACCCCTAACCAACAGCCTACATTTCTCCAAAGGTATCTGCTACACTTCTTTCAAAGGTGCCAGTATTGAACACTCTCAACAAGGAGCAGTAGGTTATGCCACTGTCAACTACTGTTCGCCCTCCAAAGCAACTAAGTCATGCTGCCATTTCAGAAGTCAACACACTTCCACTATGCCACTGTCATCCTCTCTGTTACAGAGAATGGCCTCCCCACTTATATGGTAAAAGTAGTGCTTTCCAGACTGGTCACTTATCATGAATGCTGATGAAAAACCCTAAAGCAAAGTACTACAATAGTCTGGAATCCTACAAAACCAGTAGACTGGAGTCTTCCAGTTCTTCTTGGTTCTGGATACAAAAATCAAATCTGTTCTCCACGCTTTCTCAAGTGAGCAACTTTAATTACCCTCTCAAGTGACTGAGAGGTCAGGTATCCAGTAACACTTACTCCTGATTTCTTAGAGTTGACTGCAATGGCATGGAATTTGAACAAAACAAGCGTAATGTGAAACATCTGAGACTTGAGCGGTTAAAGCAAAGGGACCTCCCTCTTCCTTAAAAAAACACGAGATGCTGCGTTAATAATATTCTTTCCTGAATGTTTTTGAGGCTTAACTTTGAAACTCTCGGATTGCTTGGTTCACAGAATCTACTGAGCACTTTCACGTGTCAAAGAGAATACCCACAAACTAGCCCTCAATGAGCAGGTCACCTTGAGAACTCAAGGGACAGTGAGGGCTGCTCCAGCTTATTTCAATCCAAAAAGAAAAATGTTTGCCAGACAACTGCTGGGAGTAGGAAGCCAGAGACTTGTATTCCCGGAATACTGAGCAAACCCTTTTGGTGTCTGGAATGATTGAAGCATCTGCTTACAGCAGACCATCATGACAAAACCTGGCCAGCCGTTAGGTCACACACCAGCCTCCTTTGGGGGACACTGACCCAGAGGGCTGGGGCAAATGAATCCCGCTGGCTGCCAGGTGGGCACTGCCGGTTCATGGAGCCGCAGCACTGCACAGTGATTCCTTAAGCACACTTCCGTACGTGTACAAACATAAACAAGCTGCTCGCCGCTCCACTGACACGGCCGATGTGTGCTGACATCAAACTAATGTCCGTCTCAAACAGACAGATAACGTACACACTGAAGGACGGCGTTACATCGCAGCTGAGCTCACGCCGCTGTATTTCACAGAATCACAGAATGACCCGGGTTGGAAGGGACCTCAGGGATCATGTAGTTCCAACCCCCAGCGTTTCTCAGCGCTCAACCGCTTGCTGGTGTTTACCAGGCACGGCAGCGAAACGGTCCCCCACGCTCTGCAAACAACTTCCCTCTCTCATCAAACCGAGGCCGTTACGCACCAAGCCGATGCTATTATGCAAAGACCCGCTGAGGTTACGGTCCTCCCGCAAATCTGTTTTGAGAACCATCGGAGAACGCCCGCAGAAGCCCCTAATCCCTTCCAGCAGCTCAAGCCCAGAGGTAACTGTCGGTCAAACTCCGCCGTCCTCACAGCCGCCGCCGTGGGGCTGCCCCGCAAACCCCAAACCCGCAGCCGCCCCGCGCCGACAGTCACCCCACCGCCCTCCGCCCGCTGCCCCTCACTCCCCCTCATTTCCCGCTGACCCACGGGGAAGCACACGCAGTCAGGGCACCCCTTACCAGAGCGGTGCCCAGGGAGAAAGCCGCCATCAGGCATGCCATGTGCCCCACTGCCCGGCCGCCTGCTGCTCCCGCTGCTCCTGATACCGGCGGCTCCCGCTCCGCCGGCGCCGCGCGAAGCCCTCCAGAGCCGCCCGGATTGGTGGCGGAGGGAGGGGAGGAGGAGGAGGGAGCGGCCTCCTGCCTCGCTCAGGGCCGCCCCGCCGCGCCCAGCTGGCCCCGCCCGGCTCCACAGAGGGCTGAGGAACGAGGTCCGGAGCTCCCTGGACCCATTCCATTGGGGTAGGGGGCTTGTCCCCGCTCTGGGCAGGGCATGGGGGTCCTGGTGGATGGTAGGCTGGATGTGACCCAGCAGTGTGCCCTTGTAGCTCAGAAAGCTACCCGTGTCCTGAGCTGCACGGAGGTGGTGGATGCCCCATCCCTGGAGGTGTTTAAGTGTGGCTAGCTGGGCAAGTGAGGTGATGCTGCCCCTCTGCTTTGTGCTGGTGAGGCCTCACCTGGAGTACTGCGTCCAGATGGGGAGTACTCAGTACAAGACAGACGTGGATCTATTGGAGTGTGTTCAGAGGAGGGCCACAACAATAATGCGAGGGATGGAACACCTTCCTGCAAGGGCAGGCTGAGAGAGATGGGGCTGTTCAGCCTGGAGAAGGCTCCAGGGAGAGCTGAGATCTGTATCTAAAAGGGGGCTGTATGAAGAAAGTGGACAGACTGTATAGCAGGGTCTGCTGTGACAGGACAAGGGAAAATGGTTTCAAACTAAAAGAGGAGATATTTAGATTGGATATAAAGACCTTTTTTTTACAATAAGGATGGTGAGGCACTGGCACAGGTTGCCCAGAGAGTGATGGATGCCCCATCATTCAAGGTCAGGCTGGATAGAGCTCTTCGCAATCTGATATAGCTCTAGTGAATAGGTGTCCCTATTCACTGCAGGAGAGTTGGACTAGATGGCCTTTAAAGGACCCTTCCAACACAAACATTTCTGTGAATCTATTTAAGTAGGAGCCCAAACCCCATCCTTGCCTATTAGGTGTGCTGGATGGTGTTCGTGTGCTATTAGAATTGTACTGGCACTCCCAACATGAATACAGATCCACAACTAGATTTCAAGTCAGAGTAGTTAGCCTCCCTACCTAGTGGCAGAGAGCTTGGCCCAGCCATGAGCCTTTCCTTGTGCTTCTGAAGTTACGTGCTGTCTGGGCCCATTCTCCATAAGCTCCGGTGCTCCCTTCCCTCAGGTATCATCAGAAAGAGCATAAGGTAGATAAATCATAACAGGGATCTGAGAACTGGATTCAGAATGTCTTATACATTTATACATGTATAAAATGTTCTATACATATCTCCCGCAAGACCAAGAAGGGCTGTGAAATACAACTATGTATGTTTAAGGCATTTGTGGGGTTAAACCATTTAAAGATGTCACATATTTTGTCTGCTGGTAGAAGGTGATACAGAGAAAGTGCATGAGATATCCTCATTTTAGGGCCCATGTGATACAGACACATCATAATGCTCAGTTCTCCTGCCTTTCAACTGCCTGAGAAAAGTAAGATAAGAAAAAAATACTACTGTAGCACAGCACAAATGCACAGTACCAAAATCTGCTGCGCAAACAAAAGTTTTAGCTCAGGCTATAAGCAGCTTTTGGCACTAAGGCTGAACAGTGGTGTTCACAAAGCAGTCCTGCAAAGAAAGGTATGCACAGCTTGTCTGCTTCAAGAGTACCAGTGCTGCCTGCCAGGACCAGCCCAGCATGGAGGGAGGTCATGTTATTTGGGACAAAGTGACATGGAGACACAAACCCTCCTCACATGGGGCACAATATGAAGACAACGAAAGGCTCCATTGCTCACATTACTCTCCGTGGAAATTCTGCCTGACTATGAATACATGATCACATCCCAGGGATTTATGTTTTCACAGTGGCTGCAGTATCAGTACCCACCAGAGCTTCCTGTAAAACACTGAGACGTAGAAACAGGTTTCACAGAAACTGAATTCTATTTGGTATCTATTTTGATATCACACAGGGAAAAAAAAAAAAATTACATAAGAAGAAGCCTGCTAAAAATAGCAGTCTCCTGCATTCCTACATTCCCTCATTAACTCTTCCATTAGCTTTACGGGTGATCCCCTGCTCCCTGCAGACAAAAATATCAAGAACACAACTCAGAGAAGAAAGAAAAGAGGAGAGAAAAAACATGTTAAAAAAAATCCAGGGACAAAAAAAAAAAAACAGAAAAAAAAAGAAAAAAGAAAAAAAAAAAGCTACAAATGAAGGTGAGGACAAGCAGGCAGGAACAAAACTCTCACTCCTAAAATAGATGAGGAAACAGTAGTAGCTTCCAGGCTTTACAGCAGGGTAAGCATTGCAGGCAGTGTGTTGGTGCAGCCCACGGGAAAGAAAAAGGACAGCACAAGAAGAAATGAGCTGGGAAGGGCAGGGCAAAGTGGGAGCGTGTCAGCAGTAGGAGGGGGCAGATTTACAGCACAGTCACGGGAGTAATTCTGGTGTCTTATTGATAGCTCTGGTGTCTCTGTACAAGATCTAGTTCACATGGAAAAGCAGTATAGCCTGGGGGAAAGCGGCAGCCAGCGTGGATGTAGCTGATAAGGTACAACATGTAGGAAAAGTTTAATTCAGAAGAGTGGAATAGGCAGATGAGGAAAAGGAAGTATAAAATACAAGATATTCTAGATGGCGTTTTCATTTATGTATATAATATATATACACATATATACATACACACACATATATACATATATATATATATACATATACATATATGTTACAGTAAAGGTATATATGTATATATGTTATATATATATATGTATGTAACTATTTTGTTAGCCTGTTAAGGTTTGCAGCTTATTAATTTTAAGTGGTTTAGGCTGAGTTCAAGGAATTCTGGAGAAAAGATTCAGAGTGTTTTCAAGACATTTTCAGTGTGTTAAAAATTTACCAGAGAAAAGCATTTGGAGTTTTCTTTCAGAACTCTTCCTGTATCCACCTAAAAAGCCAAAGGATCTGTGAACATAAAGAAACTTATCCCAATCTAAAATGCTTACACGCAGTTATTGACCCAAATTAAAACCCAGTAACAACAGTTTATCCCAGACAATTTGTCACCTTTCTGTTGCAAAATATCCATTGCTTTGGATGGTTTCTGAATTATATTTTTATCTTCCTGTCCTCTGATCTGTAGATCTAATACAGTAAGGGTGAAAAGAACATCAGTAGGTTGAACAGCCAAAAATTTAGGTTGAAAAAAGCCATTATGGTCTGATTCTAAGGCTGACAGCCTTCATTTGTGGCAGCTAAGAGCTGTGAGTTTTCATGATGCCATGAAGCTGAAAAGCAAATAATGATAGTAATGATAATAACGCAGTCTTACTGGAAAACAGTTGTTTGGAATAAAGAGGTAATTTTCTATTTAAGTACCCAAGTAATAGGAGTTGAAAGACACTAACACACGCATGGCTTTCATATGATACAGCAGAAAAAACACAAGTGATATTTCAGATTTTCTTGTGCTACTAAGAAATTCTTGCAAGCTCTGCGCTCAGTATCCAGCTAAAAAGTTACAGCACTTTTTGGCAGTGGGCTGGAAATTTGAAGATCACAGTAAAACACAATAAACTCCTGAATTAGTCCAGATTATTCTTTTCCTTTTCTGCTGTTTACCTACTCTGTTTTAGTGGAACAACATTAGAAATCAGTTCATATTTTCTCAAGTCTTTTGGTACATTATTACTTCCCTTTCTATACTGGAAATATTCACATAATGCTATTTAAGAAGAATGCAGTCAGTCAGTTTAAACAGATCTGCCTTGAGATCTATTTAATATTGAAGAACACAATCAGTCATTCCTTTCATGTTAGGTATACTCTGTATAACGGGTGGGATTCATCTCTAATTTTAGCTGCCTGGAAAATTGTTATCTAAGCTAGTCATGTGGAGTCTTTCAGTCATTGGAGAGAAATGGGTCTCCACAAAAGAAAATTCAGTCTTAAATATTTATCTTGATTTAGGATGAATAGGCTTCTAGACCTGTCTTGGCTTCCCAATCAACCAGGGGCTCCAGACACCTACCTTGAATTAGCCATGGGCCACTGCTATAGAGATGGATGCCACCTAAGCTGTGTTCTTAGTCTACTTTAGTTTTCAACTAACATTTTCAGGAATGATACAAGAGGTGTCACATGTTTATTTTACATGAGATATCATGTCTTTTTTATAACTGAGTACTCCAACATCCAGAAATCCAAGGGCAAGAAATTCAAGAACTAAGGACCAATTCATTTCTTACCAGTTTTAGTTACAGTTCATTCCTATGGCTACTGCCTATTATACTGATGGGATTTAGTAGGGCTTACAGTGCTTGCTTCGATACAAGCAAGTTATTTGTCTGAGTTTTTTAACTCAAGCATACTGAGGTGAACAATGGAAAAAAAAAAACTAGCAGTAGGCACACTGGATTAGCTCAATTCTACTGATGTTGATTGCCCATTACTTTATATTTAAGTAACCCTCACTTACCATAGCCAGATGATCCCAAGATACGCCAGGAGAGAAAAAGAAAGCACACTGTCCTTCTACCTGCTTAAACAAATAGCGTTATTTTCTCAGAGATTAAGCATAATTTATATGAACTCACTGCTTTCAGTTGATACCAACATAGTACACTATGACTGATAGTCAGCAATAAGAGCAGTTGTATTGGAGGCATCATGTCTCCCTAGACAACACCTTTACAGGCAGGCAGCAGAGTATAGCCTCAGGGTCTGAGTGCTGGGGAGCAGATTATAACTCTCACATGGGGATGATAGTCAATGGGAGGAGCTGTTGTGAACAAATCAGGTGAAGGACCTATTCTTGTGACCTGAAGAAAAGGCTTCAGTCTCAGTTCGCAGGGCAACTTGTCAATCAGATGTAGCACCAGACTTCTGAAACTCTTTTCACCACCTTAAGCTCCCAGGTGAATGCATCCCATACAATGCATTCTTTAGGCATCCCATACAATGCCTAAAGAGAGTGTCAGGCACCTGGGAAAGGAATACAAAGAAGCCAGCAGGAAAAGTTAGGCCAAAAAAAATGCCAAGGAAAAACCGGTGCTCAGTGGACTTGGACTCAGTCTTTGAAATCCATCTCCAAAGGGAATTCTCAGCCATGACTCCCCTTCATGTTTTGCTGACAGAAAGCTGCAAACAGCACCAATCCCACTACACCCAATTATCCTGCAACTGAGCATTCATCCTGGTGCTGGAAAGCAAATTTCAAATTCTGCCTCTGCTCAGTTTCAGGTAAAGTCATGGTCAGGCCTTTTGGGGCAGGACAAGGTCCTTAAAATAACTCAGGGAAACTTATTTTAAGTATTTTCTAGGGGAAGTATTTGGTGTCTCTCCCATTACAGTTCTCTGAAAATGTATCTGAACACTAACTGGGGAAGGGACCTGAATGCCATTCTCTCCTTTGCTTTTTCTGTGAAGCAAAACAACTTCAGGCAGTCAGGAGTTTCACCCCAGAGTATGCAGCTCCACTACAAAGGACATGAAGCTCATGTTCAAGCTCCCTGCTCTGCTCCATCTTATGTGGAACAGTTATGGTACCCGCTAGAAAAACACTCCAGTCATCTACGTCCTAGGGAAAAACAATCTTTCTGCCACCCTGTCAGCCTTAGGTGGTTTGGAACATGTTTGACAGCAAAGATTTGGAATTGTAGATTCTTTTTGAGAGATGTGAGACTCAGGAGAGAAATTTCAGTAATTCCGCAAGGCTATGGAGTCTGTCACATCCCAAATCTCATTTCATAAGTGATATAATGCTCCCTTTCCTGTCAGTGAGTATGTATACCTTTATTTCCTGCAGCACTGAAATCTTTGGAATATAATAAGCATGATTCCCAGGAAACAAAACCAGGTTGTTGGAGTCTCGGCCTCATAGAAAAGTTGCATGTCCTTCTTTAGCTCAGGGGTTAAAAAGCTGCTAAAGCACTCCAAACCAATGATGTATTGGGAAGTTCATCCCACTCACTCACATGAGTCTGACTGGGGAACAGAGATCTGGCACACTTATACCATCCAAGATGGTAGAAAAAAGGGAGCATAGAAGAAGCTGGGAAGCTTATTACAAGTGTATTGCTTGTTACATGCACTTGGCAATGCTTTTGTTTAAGACTACATTTCAGAACAAGAAATATGTATGATACACGCTGTAGGGGATGTTTGATCTCTGGGAAGCCTCCCATGGGGGCAGAGCTGCCATTACCTGTAAGGCAGACAAACTGCACAGCCTGATATGTCATGGTTATCAGAATGAGAATGTGCCACTTTGGATCAGTGAGCTCCTTGGAGTCCCTGACACAGCTAACTGAGGCTTGCGGATAGCAGACTTGAGACCCAAAAATGATTTGTCACCATCACAAACCTCATGGCCACAACACTCAGTAGTACTTATCTTCCTTGGTCAGCCCTCAGGCTTGGCATGAAAGCCTTCATGATGAGCCTTTCCCAATTAACTGGTAGACTGATACATGTAAAACTAAGTGGTCATACCGGCTAATATGATCCTTTATATATCAACAGCCCTTCATGTACAGCAATCCTGTAAGGAAATAGCAATGTTCAGCTCTCTTCTGAGTAGATGTTCCAGTTTGATTTTAAGGTATGAAATCAAAGAAGGGGAAAATACTCTTTATCAGTTTTTGCCAGTTTTGTCATTTGCTGTAAAACAATCTGTAGAGTATTTACATGTCTATCACAGCTCCTGACTGTTTATTTACATGTTCAAGTAACCAGGTTAAAAAGCCCTTTGCAGTTGGGTATTTTTCTTTCCCCTGGTCTCAAGAACATAGATACTTAGACATAACAAGCTGTATCCAATCTTCAATTTGATAAGCTAAACAAACTGAATTCTTTAGGGCTTTCTACAAGGCAACTTCACCAGCTATTTCATCATTTGTGACACTTTTTCATGCCTTTTTCACAGCCTCACTTTTGAAACAGATGATGTCAAAATGGGATGCAGCATTGCAGTGTCAGTTCCACCAATGCCATATCCAGAGAACATTACCTTACTTATGCCCAATTCATGCACTGTTAGTCCAAGATACCATTAACCTTTTTTGACAGCAGCATAACTGTGGGAGCTCATGCTGGTTTGCTTATCCTTTGATTGCCAAATCGTTTTCTGAGTCCATTCCTGCTGGGATGCAGCATCCTATTCTGTAGGCATGACCTTCTTTCCTTATTTCTAGAAGTGTGTCTGTGCAGTTAGCTACTTAAATACATTTCACTTAAATAGGTCAAGCTTATCAAGAAGTCGAGATTGTTGCATGCAACATTTCTACTCTCTTTGTTTACCGTTCTGCAGAAGTCACACACCTTAATCAGCAGAGGAGATATATTTACTTCTGAATCACTGATGCAAATATTTAATCACTTCAGGCCTAACACTATCACCAGTGGAATCTTAATCAAAACATGCCCATTAGAACTTTCTCCAATGATGATTGCCTTGAGATGTGTTAGTTTACCACTTTGCTAAACCACTTAGCTCATTTTAAATTACTGTATAGTATCGGACAGGTTCTCACAGGACACCAATTCAAACCTCACAAGAATGTAGCTATATCACATGTGAGTGTGTATGTATTTTCCTAACTCAGGGCTGTATCTGCTCATGAAGAAGGGAGCTACAATCTGGCTGGGGCAGGCTCAGAAAAGGGCAGTCTTCTTGACGAATGGGATTAGTCATCATGTTTGAAAGCACAGATTGTTATTATTTTGTCTCAAGCTGGTGTCATGCTTCTAAACCCAATCCAGCCCAGTCTTTTCTGAATTATGGTGCAGCTCTATTAAGGATAATGGAATTTTCCCAGGATTCCAAGTTTTATTCAACTTGATTAAGTGTTTATAGTTTTGATATTTTTTTTATAGTAAAAGAATTGAAAGTATCCAGGCCAGAGATTTAAAAGTTTGGTAAAATCAAGTGCTATGTAGCATCCACCTCCATCCTAAGAACCTTCTTACTTCTTAGTACTTAGTACTTCCTTGAATTCATCAGCTTACTCACACCGTGCAGCTCTTTTCTAAACACTAAACAGAAATATTTCTTAAATTACTATTTTCTTTAGTTATCAGGCATGTCAGGTTCAGAGCAGGTCTGTCTCAGACTCTTCTTACGTTGTCTTGCTTGTATACAGACAGGCTGGCACCAGTGGTCCCTCAGCAACTGGTAGTTTCCAGTCCAGCAGAGACAGTAAGCACCCAGCTACCTTCAGTCAGGTATGGTGCTTTTAAGCGCTACCAATCTGCTACTTTAACACCTCTGGCAGTGGCTTACTACTGACACACCCACATTCAAGTCTGCTTTTATTCCAGCCAAGGTGTGCTCTGCATAGTGCACGAACTACTGGTTGTATCCAGTAGTCCTTTATTTTCCTTCTCTTTCTATTTCAAGCCATTCAGATCGACTTTCTATGTTATCTGTGCACACACTGTGGACGTCTGGAATTTCAAGTTGTAGAGTAACCCCGCTTTGGATGGAAATGCCTCGGTGTCGTTTTGTTGAGATGTCAGCAGTTTTGTAGCAGCTTACCAGTTTTTGGTTGTGAAAGGAAGATGAAAAGGAAAAGGAGCCCTCAAACATGTCTTGGGTAGAAGTATTAGCTTCCCAGCTCCCGCCAGCCTAGTTGGTGCAGTGGATTGAAAGCCATCAGCAGCAGCCTCCCCAGCCAGAGCCTGAACAGACTGACAGGATAACAAGCAGGTTCCTGCAGAGCTATTTGACTCTGGCAGTTTTCCAGCATAAAGCTTTTGGGCTGAAAAACTGACAAGCAATTTTGTACGTTGAGTCTGTGTCAGAGGTAGTTCCAAAATTGAATAGCCATTCCATTCTCTTACAAGCCCCTCAACTCCTCCAGCTCTCTTGTCAAGAAATCGAGTCAAATAAAAAAGAAATCGCTAAATATTGTGCTTGTAACCTTAGTGAAAGAATGACTAATTAAAGTCATCATGAAATAATTACATACTGCATTGTACAAATGAAAAGGGAAACTGTTCCCAGCTACCCATGGAGACATCATTTAATAGAAGGGAAGGAGACAATTGCAATACAAGCTGTAAGACGAAGAAAGAAACCCTTTTTTTTCTCATATTTTGGATACCAATCGCTTCTGATGTAGCACAAACGAAATAAAACCTTTACAGTGACCCACAGGCTTCCTTTGCAGGATTATTTATTTATTTACTCAGCAACAGATTAGTCCATATGTTCCTATAAGTTAAATATAAATACGACTTACACACTTTTGCAACATCATGTTGCGAAAGGACAACACAGCAAAAGCTCAGTTGCTATAGCAAAACAGGTAGCACTTATTCACATGAGACTGAACAACTCAAGGTGAATGGAGTATTCAAGTATGAAATAGGATGGAAATTCTCCGTCTGATCTGAGTAAGTCTTTCAGCACTTTCTGCTGAATTAAGGAAATTGTTCACACAGCAGTATGACCCCACTCATTATTAATATCAGGCCAAACCTCAAGGCTCCATGCGCATACAAATTCAAAAGAAGGGGCAAAGGGGCTCATTGCCTATTGGATGAGACATCTGCCATCTTCCTTGTCTGAAGCAGACAGGTTGCTGGCAGTGAGAATCGTAGCAGGTGCATCCTATCAGGCTTGCAGAGCATTAACACATCCCTGATTCTTTGCTGCTCTCAGAGCCCCATGCAGTAGGCATGACAAATTTGCAATGATGGGCAGTGATCTCTCATCAAGGAACGAGTGAAGCAGTCGTTCTCCTTAACAGTTTTCCTTAGATCTAGCAGTACTCACTGGCAAGTCCTGAATTTAGCACTAAAAGAGTTTTCAGCTTTTCCATGCTTTTGATCCTTTTATTTCTTCCTGTCTTCTGTGTTCATCCTGCATAACCTCCACATGCTCATACCTTCATTAGGGCCTGGATTGCACATTGATACACATGAGATGGCTGCAGCTCTCCATGTAAGCTGCATAGGCTGGGAGGCACAGTGATATAGATGAGGGTATGTGCAGTAATGCCCAGGTGCCAGAGCCTTCCTACCTGCAGGCAGATCACTTCCTCCCAGAAACTGCAAGTATTTCTTGTTGGCTTCACCTCATCTAAAATAGACCTGTAAAACAAGGGCAGACAAATCCTGTCTCAGGGATGCTCATTTTTCTCTCCTAACTACAAATGCCTTCATACCTGTCAAAGTATTGAGCAGCAAATACTGATTCATCTTCAGGAATAGACAGGGCTATGGTCTCCCAGGGAGAGCTCCCTCCTTGGGGACAGGAGGCAGGCGCTTTGCCCCACAGATTTAGGCACCATGCAGCAGAAGAGAAGGAAAAGTATAATTTCCTTATACGCTAATTAGGATTTGAAAACCAAAGCAACAGGCTCCCCAGGGCAGTAGTCATGGCACCAAGCTTGTCAGTCTTAAATAAGCGCTTGAGGAATGCTCCCAGGCGTAACATCTGATTTTTGAGTGGTCCTACCAGTCCAGCCCAGCAGTTGGACTACGTGTCCTTATGGGTCCCTTCTAACTCAAGATATTCTGTGATACTATGATTCAGGTTCTTCAATGCAATGCTCAATGCCGAGTGAATCCTCTGATAGCTGACACTCTGCAGCCATCCATTTCCCCAGACAAGAGAAATGATTAGACAAGTGAAATGACCTTAGTAATAGTTAAGGAAAATGACACTTGGAATATCAGACTTTTTAATTAGCTGAGAGCTAATATTTAATTACATTTTTTATTTATAGGGTGTTTTTTACTCAGATAATTTGGCCATGCTCATAAAATTATATCTTTTTTATAGTAATTTACTTTAGCTGCTGACTCAGTAAAAATCTCCCTAAGAAGTATCAACGAAGACTAAGAATCCATACTGTTGTGTAAGGCTTCTGAATGTAAGAATAGAAAACAAATTATCATTTTGAACATACTTGATGCACAATTAACCTTTTAATCAGCAGAACAAGATGTGTAGTGGTACAGTGAGATGAATTAAAGTTTAGGAGCTGCACCACAACAGCAATGTCTAACTCCAACAAATGCATCAGTCCCTTGACTAAGGCTGCAAGCAGTTCCTTCATCTGCTGCCAACATGCCGCTCTGAACCAATTCAGAGCCTACAAAAGAAAGAGGGGTGAATGGGGGAAACAAGTCAAAACCTTTTTATTTAAATGTTTTTGTGGGTTTCAGGGCCATGCTTTATACTGGTATTTAGGCACTTGAAGAGACAGGCAGGATCACACTGAGATTCCCACAAACAATTTCATCCCTTTCTTCTGTGACTGTAATCCTGCTATGAGTGACACGTGCTGGAAAAGAAAACACTTGGGTGGCTTTGAGACGGGACTGAAGTGCATTAAAAAGGCCATTGAAAGGGAAGACAGTTTCCAGGCTGCCCTGCCAACGCCTACAACAGAGGCTGAACCAATAATTTAGGAATTTATGAAGTTTTTAATGCAAATGATTCTTGGTGCAGCTGGTATGGGTACAGAGAGCACCATCTGCTGGGTACTGCTGCACAGTGCAGCATCTTGATTTGGTGTCTTCATGAATAGTTTTCTGTCCGCATCTCATCAATGTATTAATAAGATATTTAGACGCTCGGAGATAGTGTTATGTGCATCCAGTCTCAACAGACAAACAAACAAACAAAACAATGAACCAACCAACCAAAAACCTTTTTCTTTAATGAAGCTGCAAATAGGAGAAAGGGAATAATTGCCACTAAAGTAACTTTGAAGTTGGTTCCTCCTCTCACTCTTTATTTATCTATTTATTTATTTATTTTATTGTTTGCTTGACTATGCATAACTTCCATGGGATCACATACCTGCAGTGATTCACTAGAACAAATGGAAGTGAGCCACAGAAAACTAGACTGGATTTGGCTTAAGTGACCTCAGTGGTCACAAAGGCAACATGCTGATCCCATGAAAGAACCAAGTCTTCCTAAAGGCATCCTGACTCTATAAGAGTCCCACCTAACCTACACTCATGTTGATGCTAGCACAGGATAATGAGGAGCTTAGAAAAGGACTTTTTCAAGCAAGCAATGAAAGCTTTCATTTTCCTGGGCTCAAGCATCTGTTATTGCTTCATGTTCTAGCATAGTTTCTCTTATATCTGATCATATGAAGTTTGTGTCTCCACAGCCAGCAAGAGTGACTGAAGAGAGATGGGAGAGGGCAAAGAACAGCTTTAGCTGCTCAAGGCAAACTTTTAGCTGGGGGCATGAGACAGTTGACTGGATGTGAGCTGGCCACATTCCAGCCTCATGCTGCAAGCTTTCTAACCATAAGCTGAGCACAGCCTATTATTTCTTAAATGTTTGAAAGCCAAGTCCTTCAAGAACCAATTAACACTTGGAAATAATCAACAAACAGACATGTTTAGACAGTAAAAATGTTTAAGCACAACCCCTGTTTAAGCAGCAGCACTGTTTACTGTTCATGAAGTAGAAACCAAGTTTCCAGCAGGCAGATGCACCAGTTTAATCCAGTCAGTGACAGCTGAACAGATGCATTATCAGTTTGGGTCTCCAGAATGTGATGATCCAGGATAACTGAATTCTTACAAAGAGTAAGAATCACAGAATGGTTTGAATTGGAAGGGATCTCACAGCCCACCCACCCCAACCCCAGCCATGGGCACGGCTGCCCCCCACCAGCTCAGGCTGCCCCGGGCACCATCCAACCTGGCCTTGAGTGCCTCCAGGGATGGGGCACCACAGCTTCTATGGGCAGCTGTGCCAGCGCATCACTGCCCTCTGGGGAAAGAATTCCCCCCTGACATTTAACCTAAATCTCCCCTATTTAGTTTACAGCCATTCCTCTTTGTCCTGTCACCATCATTCCCTCTTACTTATAAGCTCCCTTCAAGATCTTGAAGGCCTCTGTCATATCTCCCTGGATCCTTCTCTTCTCCAAGCTAAATAAAGCCCAGCTCCCTGAGCCTGTTTTCATGGAGAAGTGATCCAGCCCTCTGATCATCTTGATGGCCTTCATCTGAACTCACTCCAACAGTTTCACATCCTTCTTGTTCTGAGGGCCCCAGGCCTGGTCACAAGCAATGAGAATCTATTTGGATTATCAATTCTGTTGCTAGATTATTTTCACATTTTTACATTTTAAAACAGATGTCAGCAAGTTCTGCAAATTCTTACTACAACATCAGTCATAAGGATTAGACACAATCCTAAAGCTTTGATCACAACATACAAAATGGAAATGGCAGATTAGGTGGCTGCACTTAGAAGGTAGTTAAAATTTGAACAGTGAAGACTAATAGCACCCAACATAGAATGAGGCTTACAAAATAGATAGCTTGTCTTTTATCTGCAAGCTGTTGGAGTTGGAATGCTGGGTTAGGTGTATATTGTCTTCTAAGCCAACGTAGCAAATCTTAAACAACAGGCTGAAATATTTCTCAGTTCTTATTCTACTGGCACTAATGGGAATAATGTCAAGTCATGAGCCTCTTTAGAGGCTAGAAGGCAAATGCTGCCAGAAAAAGAAACATCCAGGCCTTGTAATTGATGGAAAATAACATAGAATCTCAACATTTGTGGTAAATCTTCTGTGATACTCTCATTTGAATTCCGCTTTAAAGACTTCAGAGGACATACCTTGCAGAGGTTCACCTGAGTAAAATATGTGTTATCCATCTACACTTCCTCTATTTCCATACACAGACACAATAAAAAGGTGTGAAACATTAAGATATGGTTAGTGTGTGTTGGGTCAGTGTTCTACTTTCAGAATAACACGTGCTTCACGGTGTCCTCCAGAACAGTCTCATTTAGTGCTTAGTTTATTACTTTCCATATTTAGGAACTTCAGTATCATACCTCTATTTCTTATTGTTCTGTAGAGAACATCATTTAACTGGAAATGCTATTAGTACCACAGATGAGATGACCCAGAGCCTTCTGCAGAGTTTCTTTGTTTGAAAGCATTTTTCTCTCCTCCTGTGTGATAGACCTTGCAACAGGTTACTACAAGAGTCTCACCCTGGAGATAACAACAAAAGCCAGCTATCTAGGTAACTTTGGATATCTTACCCCCAGCCATTTCTGTCCCACATTCTGGCCCCACATTTCAGAGCAGAGAATGTACACAAGCCAGTCAGACTGCCGCTTGAAAATGAGGAAGAAATGCCCTGGGGAAGGGAGTGTTCTGGCTCTAATTTTCAGAGAATTCTCAGTGTCTAGATGACGCAAGATGGTAGTATAAGGTATTTCTGGAATATGAAAAAAATGCTAGATCCAGTAGATCTAACTTTTCATGAAATCTCTGAAATCATATACCAGACCAAAGTAGCTTTGTTGTTGATGGAAGGGGCCATCTTCCCCTTGTGCACCTTGAAGAGACTCCACTTTACACAGCAGAAACAACAGACGCCTTCAGAATACAAAATTGTAAAAATAGAAATTTTATTTGTATAACTCTTGGGAAATTTTACAGAGACTGTTCCCAGAATTCCATAGTACAACCCTGCTGTACATGGTCTTTAGTTCAACATTATTGCAAGGACATTAGAAAACTTTATCAACAATATGATATTGCTGTTCAAAGTAGACCCCACAAAGAAAATGAAAAAGTATTAACATAAGCAAAGAAGCTCACTGGTATTTTCAATGCAGCTCACCAGAGAACTTATATTTACTGACAGAATGCATTGTTAAACGTTATTTTTCCACTCAGGGAAAATAACAGCAAAAAGCAGCCATATTTAAAACATTCAAGAAATAATTTTAATAAATGTTAATCACACCGAGGTGCTCATGCAAACAGCACAGGCCATTGGCCTCACACCAACACTGCTGCTAAGCCCAGGGCAGAAATCACAGCCAGCTGTGGATTTTTATCCACTGGGACAATATTACAACCTGAACTAAAGCAGCCTGCATTTGTTGAGGCCAGCACCTAGACAGCTCCACCTTTCTGCTTACCCAGGTCCTTGGCAAGATTCATCCAGGAGCTGTAGGAAAGGAAATATAAAACCTGACTGTACACAGAGGCTTTTCAGTGCTAATGTCCTATAACATGCCATGATTCTGGACAGTTCCTTACTCTAACCCTTGCTAGCTAACCATAATGGAATCAGCAAAGACAAAGGGCATGAACTGCTAAGAGGGCCGGAGCCAGTGTCTCAGAACATCACGGGTATTCAGTGCTTCTGTACTTCAGTGCTGAGCATTGACATACAGACAAAATACACAGGCACAGGGAGAACTGCTTTGAGATTAAATAAATAACTCCTACTGAAAATATATACAGAAATATACTGCCTTTTATTATTTGTTCAGCACTTTTCAAGGAGAAAAATACACCATAGGAGAAGCAGACAATAACCTCACTGGGACTGCAGCTAAGAGTGGTGAAAATAAATAAAGGCTTTCCTTTCTATTTACCTAGAACACAGGGTATTGTGCAAAGCTACAGGATCCACTGGGCTGCTTTCAGCAGGCTCTGCTTTGGTATTATCAGGAGCAAGGCACAACAGCATTATATGACACACTCTTACCCAGCTCTCTTTGACAGGCGTAAATTAAAGCGACAATTTACTTCAGCCCAGATGAAGTTTTATATCCCTTCTCCCATCTTCTAGTAACACATCAAGCTATGCAATTACTGATTTCCTACTAAATGACATTTGTATCTAGCATGCTATCCATTTGTCACATGAAGGAATTTGTTTCTTCACAGCCCAAGAGTTAAGGAATCAAGTCTTGAATTCAGAAACTTTCAGATAATTTTCCCGTTCCACCAGAGACATCTGTGGCAAGTCTGTATTGCCCAGATTTGTCGCACTTTCCTCCAGGCTCTAAACCAAGCTACATATGCTAAAACATGGAACTGTCCTAGGCCCATTTTACAGTCACTGGAGAGAAGAAGACATCTTCATCTGTGATAAAAATCTCACATTAGATAAATTACCTTTGGCATAAAGTTCAACTCTGGGCTCAGATTTGTAGTCAAATATCCTGCTATAGGTATGAAGATCAGTCAGTTTGCTGTGTTGTCTACACATAAGAGAGTATTGAGTAGTTCAAATTCTGTCTCTCTTTATGGTCACTGGGTAAGAGTCATTGCAGTGCCCATAGTCAGTGCTCTGAACAGGAGTTTCTCAGTGCCTTAGTCTTCCCCACCTACTAAGAGGAAAATACACAACTCCTCGCCCAAGAGTAATGTTGAAAGGATAATACATTAGAAAATAATTCATGAGCTCAGCAAAACACATTGAGAAGAAGAAGGTCGGGCTATGTTAATTTAACATAAATGATTAACAAAGACAAAAGGAATTTAAGACAAATATATTACTTTTCCCCTGTACCCGAAATATGTAAGTCTAAATGATAGCTTACATTACAAGTGCTTGTAGACAAAATTTCCCAGGAGTCCTGTAGGTTCAACCAGGTATTTACCTGATCTTTTCTTCTTCCAAATATAAACCAATATTAGCAGAAAAAGTAGCACTAAAGCAACTCCAAATAAAATTCCAAGGACAATCACTGCCACTTTCCAGGAAGAATTTCTTCCAGTTGATGACTGAGTAGACAGAGCTAAAAATTTAAAACACATTTTAGAGATACTAGTTAGAAATGTTAAAAAAATAAAAAGTAGGAGTGGGAAAGCTTGGAGCCCCAAGTAACAGCTGCATTTTACTTTTGGTCAGCTTTGAAATGTTTGAATAATGTAAAAAATGCTTCTGTTTGAAGTAGAGCTTTCTTAATTGGGAAATTTTATGGACCCATCTCCCTCTGAAGGTTCTTGAAGTCTGTTGGTGACACCTGTCATCAACAGATCTGAGTTTTTGTTTGGTGGAAGGCTCTAGGAGAACTCCAGTTTGCACCTCAGAAAAAGTTACTCCAGGGTGTGAAAAACTGGTATTTGCAGTGCAAAGTGTACATAATTTAACCCTCAGTCCTTATACTTGCACAAGCAACTTTGTAAAATTATTTGGGATCTAGACTGCCAGTCCATGGATTGCTCCAGATGAAGGCAATGAGAGGGCTGTACCATGTGTAAACATATCTCATCTGTGTAATAAAGATGCACTTAGTAGCAGTGGAAGGGCACATAGACTAAAGGATAGTGCTAGCCAGCCTTTTATAAAAGATGTATTAACTGGGCCTGAGAGAGCATCTATGTTCCATGAAACCCCCTCAGCTCACTGCAAAAAGAGCTTTACCAATATCACGGGCGTGACAGATACCATATTTTGGATGGATATCCTTCTGCACAATTTCTACTTCCCCTCTCTGCCTTTCAGCAGCTCTGCAGTACTTTGTGTTACTAAATCCACACTGCATCTAACCAGGAAATCAGGTACCAAAGCTGCCCATTAGTCAAGAAGAGTCCTTCCAGCATATCTGTACCAAGGGAAGAGTGTTATAGGTGCCACTAAAGAAAAATATGGATTATCCTTATCCCCTCCTATACATGTCTTTCAGGGTCTGTGTGGAGCATGCAAAAATGGCTACACACTACCTAGTCCTCTTTCTGTGTGAAGATAATCCATTCTTATAGAAATGGATAAGCTATTTAAAGTAGATCAGTAATCTACATGACAGTTGGAATATGCTTTCTGTTTAAATAGATATGCAAATCTCTTAAAAAGAAGTTAGTTTATCTGCTTTTGTACATAGTAGAAGATCTGATCCCCCAGTCCCCACACCATCACAGAAAAGATGTTTTTAACATCACTTACATTGTACTGTTACATCAGTTTGACCACCAAACTTGCTCTTCAATATTTGGCTTAAGAAGTCCTGCATAGTATGCACATCAACAGGCTCTTGTTTTTGCAGTACAGAAATAAAATCAACAATCACACTCCCGGGTCTGAATCCAAGCACCAGAATATCAAAATGATCATCTTTCAGTTTGATGCGCATTTCTTTAACAATCTGTAGAAACAGATATTTATGTTTGTCCCATTGTGTCAGTCAACTGAGATAGAGCAGGAATTATTGCATCAGGATATTTACTTTCTGAATTTCTCCTTCTTTCATTGTTGTCTCTTTGGAATAACAAACAAAATAATGACAGACATTTTTTGTCAAGACCAGTAAAATACTTATGGAAGGAGAATTCTGGAACAGAATGCAGTCTGCAATTGAAAATATGAAATCAGATTTTGACTTTCAAAGCAGTAACCTGCTTAGTTAACCAGGATTTCATTGCAATTAGTTGTCCTTCTTCATAAGCTACAAACCCAACTGCAATAAAAAGGTACTTAAAACTATGCATAAGGTTTCTGAAATTACTGCTTGCTGCTCCCAGTTGTATTTTTTTGTTTTTAAACAACTCAACCTTGAGCATGATGGTCACGCACACAGTGCCAGGGCAAAACTTGCTGTTAGAAATTTTGCCCTATTCTAAATTACTACCCAACTAGTGTTGTCTACCTCTATTCTTCTCCTTGGAATAACCCCTCACCCCAACTCAGACTACACATCGCTACAGACTACACTAAGATTTCTGGCCAGAGACACAAATCATGTTTTCCTTTTGCCCACTGAGGAAAGGTTTAGAAAAGAAACCTGGACTATGCAGATGAAAGTGTTAAAAAAAAATCAGAACTATAGTTACAGCGTGGCCTCACCATGGAATTTAAAATAAATAGTTCAATATTCAAACTGTATTAAAAAGGCAATAAACATTGAAACTGACAACATGTTCAGTTGTGATAGTACAATTTCTTTGGTTTTGCCAAATATATAAGAAAAGTGTAGACATAATAAGACTGTGTGCAATATGCCAGGATAAGTGAAAGTTTATTAAAAGGCAACAAAGAGATTTTTCTTTCATTTGGTCAGGTTAGCAGAAGCCTGTTAAACTGACTGAAGTCAGTTCTCTACCCATGAATTGGAGGCACCAAAATTAGTAAGACAGAATCACTTCTGAGTTGATGTTGTGAGAACAAAATAAGTACTGCTTATGAAAGCCACAGAGATTCTTAGGTAAAAAGTATGATAGTCACACTAAAAATATTTTTCTCTGTTAGTTACACAAAAGCAGTCTATTCCCATCTTAGAACAGTGGCACTTTTCCAGTGGATTCAATATTTCAGGATGCCTGGGTGGTATGTAAATTGACTGGTCCTTTTCTTTAACATTCCCTTAAAGATGGCTGCTTCTGCATGTCAGCTTTACTAGAGTCATCACCATCTCTAAACTTCCACTTTCTCTCTTCACTTTCTCCTTGATACAATCTCCTATTCCCTCCTCCAGTCCACCAGCTGCAACTGACGAAAATTCACAATGATCTGGGCTAACAGTACCCGCTTGTAAAGGTCCCATATTTCCTGGTGTGTGTTGAGCTACTTTTTCTTTCCCTTCTCCACAGGCACATGTTTAGTACAGCAGAGGAAAATTAAGGGAATAGGAAGTTCCTTGTGCTTGTAAAAAAGAATTTTAAATCATCTTTCACTAAATACTGTACATTTGAAGACTAGGTAGGTAACATACCCCTCCTCACCAGATGACATGACTTCGGTCAATACAGTTCTTGTTGAGCAAGTGATTCATATGCTATTTTATTGAGGAGAGCTTACCTTTTTCTCCTGTCACAAATCTTGATTTAACAAAGAATATAAGTGACCAGCATTGCTAATTGCAAAAAATTTCTTAGCTTACTTATGGTGATAAATAAGATTACAGCAACTTACTTCTGTTTTGATACTTTCAGACATTGTTTTGTAGCTTCCACTACTGGTGTCATAAAGGGAATTGTTAAACGTCTGGCTTTTTAACAAAGCTCTGCAGGCAAAGGATTGGTAGTCTGAAAAAAAAAGAAAAACAGAAAAAGAAAACAGTAGGTGAATCCTGGGACACCACTTTACAGTTGCTTTATGGACTTTGTTTTCTCGTGTTAATGGTTTGTAATGCTAATTGATAGGAACTAATCAAATAGTAAGAAATAAGTCTATCACACAAGTGTTTACTGGCTTCTGAACCTTCACAGTTGTCTCCTCTTCCTCTTCAAATTTGTCTGCCATCACAATCCTCACAATTTGTTAGTCATTCCTATATTATTCAGGGCATATCCCACTCCCTCATTCAACAGTCATTCTCCCATTGATCTCAGCAGAAGTAAGATCAGTGTATTAGATCCTGCAAAACATTGAGTATGCTTCAACCCTCATGAGTCGGTGGATATGCCCTAAGCTAAAAGAAGTACCCTTCACACAGAAAAGTGCTGTCTAAAAACAGAGATTCAAGCTGACATTAAGTTTGACAAAGGCTGTTTCCTTGCCAAAGAAACGTGAACTTCAGATGCCACGTAAATTGGCATAGTGAAGCAGATGACAAAATACTCAGGAGACTATATTGTGAAATGATACCCTAAAGTCATGAACAAATAAAGAATAAAATTATATAAAACTTACTTGAGCATATAATGTATTTTAGGTCTGGACAGCCACGATTCTGTGATAAGCAAAAATCAGTTCTGCTGAAACAGGAATCAGGATCTGCAAAATAAATAACAAAATCAAGAGAACTTCCTTTGTGCAAGGGTGATTACTGCTGAGAATTTAGAACTGCAGATTATGAAAACTGAGTGTGTCAAAAAAAGAGGCAGGTGGTAGGTTTGTAGGGGAAGTCCATAAAAGGGAACTCCACATTTAATTACTAGAACAATAGTCCTAGAAGGGTTTTAAAAGTAGTCATAAAATCCACTAGAGAATGGAAAAGAAAGTTGCAACAAAGGGAGTTATATAGAGAGGGCAAGAAGTGACCGAAGAAAGTAAGAACTGCATATAGTCAAATTAGGTATTTCAAAGGATATTAAAAAAAATAATGAGAACTCTCTTGGGCACTGAGTAAACATGATAAAGTGCAATATAATTTTATCAAAAGTAAGTTGTGCTAACATAACCAAATCCTTTGACAACTTGATTAAGATCTCTTCCAATCTTTTGCAGTGCTGTGCCAAGTAATATGTTTTTGAGGGGAAAAAAATATGTGTCTCTAAGAGCACTAAACACCTTTAGTCTGGTCAAGGTAGGCAGATAAGATTCTTCAATTAAAGCAAATTCCTGTCTTCCTACAACATTATTATTTTTTTTTAGGTTTTTTTTTTTTTAGTTTTTTTTTTTTTTTTTTAAACAGAGGTATAGGTGACATGATGACTATCAGTGCACATACATCTCAGCTATGAACATGCTTTTGAATGCCCTGGAAACTAAACTGTTAGATACAGATTATATTTACTGTCTCTAAGTATCGCATAAGGAAGACAGCATCATTTGGGAGTCCCTGCACATAATGTGAGAAGTTCAATCAAATGCTGAGGGGAAGGATGTAAACATTCTGGACTGTACACTTTCTAAATGATGCTTTCCAGGTGTACCTGAAATTTTGAGAAAAAAAATATGGCTTATGTTTTCTTTGTGATATAGTTGTGATTCAACTAAACAGTTTGTCTTAGCATCTATAGCCTAAAATGAAACTGAAAAGATAACAGTGATAATTAAGGACTGCCAGCATTCACAAAAGAATGTACAACCTAAACTTTGCATTACCAGAAGATTTACTGATAAAATTGCTTTCTAAATAACTTGACTTTTGTACAGAATTATCTGGTTCATCAGAAATTTTACAGAATAAGCACTTACTCCTGCAAACTCCTGTTTAATCCAAGCAATCACACCTAAGGAGATGAGTCAGATAAATAAATTCAACTTACAAGATTAGTAGTATTTGAAATCAAATCCAAATCACATTGCAAAAAGACATCCTGAGAGTATATCCATTAAAAATAAAGAACAGTATGATCAAGGAAATACCTGTTTGGACACTCACTGAAGTCCTGCTATTCTCAGCACAAGATAATACTCCCACAGATATTGTGTATACATGACCAGGAAGCAGATGTTTAAACATTATTGTTGTCTCATTTGTAGTAGTTTTATTTATCTCTCGTATTCCATCCATGAGGAAGATGTTGTAGAGACTGCCTCTCCTGCTGTCTGCTGAGGTCCAGCTGAGTTGTATTTTCTCCCCAGTCACATTCTCAACTTTAATGAACACCGGCACTGCAAAGTGAAAATGATTCATGCAGCTGAGGGGGATTCTGTTCATTTATGCAATTCTAAACATTTAATATTTAACCAAATAGTGTGAAATAAACCACCATAGAGTTTTGTGAGTTTTCTGAGGGTTAGTTTCAGTTTTTTTATCCCATTCTTACACAAGAGTAGAAAGAAACGGTCAGCTCTAAAGAAATAAAATATATGTAGGTCACTCCAAAAGTCATGCCTCCTATTTATTTCCATTTCTACAACACATACAAAGAGCACAAAAACATTAACTGAGTGAGCAAATTTTCAGCTACAGAATACTATTTTGCAACTCAGTCACCACCATAAGCTTTGCAGTATTGCCAGCAACAAACAAGAACCTGCATGCCATGTTTCTAAAGATCTGTACCAGTGGAGGTTGCTGTCACAACTGATGAAATCCACCACTCGACACTTCCTCTCAAGTCCATGGGGCCAGATGGATTGCACCCTAGAGTGCTGAGAGAGTTGGCAGATGTGGTTGCCAAGGCACCACATTTTGTGGTTGCCAAGACACCATTCTTTGGCAGTCCTGGCTAACTGGGAATGTACGAGTGGACTGGGGACTGGCAAATGTGTTGCTCATCTTCAAAATGGGCTGGAAAGATGATCCTGGTAGGTACAGACCTATCAGTCTCACCTTGGTGCTTGGGAAGGTTATGGAACAGATAATCTTGGGAGCCATCATGGACCAGCTAAAGGTCAACCAGGGGATCAGGCCCAGTCAGCATGGGTTTACAAATGGTAGATCCTGTCTGACAAACCTGATTTCATTCTATGTCAAGGTGACCCACTTAGTGGATGAGGGTAAGGCTGTCAATATGCTCTACCTGGTCTTCAGTAAAGCCTTTGACACTGTCTCTCACAACATTCTTATGGGGAAGCTGGCTGCCCATGGTTTGGATGGGCGTACGCTACACTGGGTGAAACAATGTCTGGATGGCTGGACCCAAAGAGTTGTGGTCAATGGAGTTGAATCCATGACCGGTGGCTGGTCATGAGCTGTGTCCCCCAGGGCTTGGTACTGGAACTGCTTCTATTTGGCATCTTTATTAATGATTTTGATGAGGGGATTGAGTGCACCCTCATTAAGTTTGCAGATGACACCAAGTTGGTAGGGAGTGTTGATCTGCTTGAGGGGAAAAAGGCACTACAGAGGGATCTGGATAGAGTGGATCGATGGGCCAAGGTTAACTATATAAGTTTCAATAGGGCTGAGTGTTGGGTCCTGCATTTTGGTCACAACAACCCCAGGCAACCCTACAGGCTTGGGGAGGAGTGGCTGGAAAGCTGCCTGATGGAAAGGGACCTTGGTGTACAGATGGACAGTTGGCTGAATATGAGCCAGCAGTGTGCTCAGATGGCCAAGAAGGACAATGGCATCCTGGCCTGTATCAGGAATGGTGTGGTGAGCAGGACTAGGGAAGTCATCCTGCCCCTGTACTTGGCACTGGTGAGGCCTCACCTCAAGTACTGTGTTCAGTTTTGGGCCTCTCAGTACAGAAAGGACACTGAGGTGCTGGAGCAGGTCCAGAGAAAGGCAACAAGGTTTGTGAAGGGCTTGGAGAATATGCCCTATGAGGAGAGACTGAAGGAACTGGGGCTGTTTAGTCTGGGGAAAAGGAGACTGAGGGAAGACCTCATTGCTCTTTCAATATCTGAAAGGTGCTTACAGCAAGAGCGGGACTGGTCTCTTCTCACAGGTGACAGGACGAGGGGAAATGGCCTCAAGTTGCTCCAGGGTAAGTTTAGGTTGGATATCAGGAAAAATTTCTTTACAGAAAGGGTTGTTAAGCACTGGAATAGGCTTCCCACAGAGGTGATTGAGTCACCATCCCTGGATATGTTTAAAAACCATTTGGATGTGGTGCTCAGGGACATGATTTAGTAGAGGGTTGTTAGGGTAGTATGGTTAGGTTGTGGTTGGACTTGATGATCTTTAAGGTCTTTTCCAATCTGAGCTATTCTATGATTCTATGATTATTTTATGGCTCAAAAACATAAATAGGTGTAATTTCTCTTATTTCTCTCTCTCATCATTGGCAAGGCAGCTGCTCTGATTGATGAGTGTACTGAGTTGGGCTGCTAACTGACTCAGATTGACATTTGATATCAGGAAGATAGGTTACTAAAAATTTGCAAGGAAACCCTAAGTTCAGAGCAGTAAGCAGGCATTTAATAATTGTGATTCACAATAACATTACAAAAATGTTCTATCACAATGATTTATCCTTGGAGGTAGGCATTTTTGCCCATGAGGAATCCCATGGTGTCCAGGGTGGCTTTACCAAGATTTGAAACTTCTTTGACTGATATTTCTATAATTAATGCTGTTCTGTAAGAAGCTGCATCTTGAAATTTTACTTCTTAACCAATATGACTGATGAACAAAACTATTATAACTGATCTTAATAACCAATTTCAAAAAACAAAACAAAACAAAAACAAAAAAAAAGTTACAGCATTGAATATTAAATATTTACTCACTGCAAGCTCCTGTTGTAAATGTGGTAGCAAAAACAGAACCAGTTTTAGTTCCTGTAGATCTACCCAGGGTGCTTCCTGGAGGGACTGTAGTTATCTTGTCTGTAAAATAGAAATTTGGAGGCTGTATGCAAATGTTTAAAGCTGACAGACATAAAGCAGCTCAAAGACATAAAACAGTTACATGGAGGTGGATTCTGCTTTAGTTGGCAAACTCTCCCTGGAACTGGAGGGCTGTTATCTGTGAATCCTTCGTTGCATTGACAGGAATAAGTTGCTCCTTCAGCACTGCAGGTAGCATTTGGTGAGCAGTCATTTAATCCTGGCTGACAACTATTCCTTGCTGCAGAGAGGTTAAACAAAATGGAAAAAGAAGAATATTTTAAATGAACTCTGAAAAAACAAATAAACAGAATGCTACTTGCAATTGCTTTGTGCTATTTAAATCCCATTTCACTGGATTCTACCATCAGTGAAAAGTACACTACTACATTGATGCATGAATTCATACCTTCTATAACAGTCTTTTTAAGATCAACTTCCAGTACTGTACTCATGTTAAGGGCCTCTGTAAAAGCATCTGAAACGTCTGTCTTTGTTACATTTTCTCCTTCATCCAACACAATGCTGAAGGATGCAATCACACTGCCATTCCTGAGGCTATTAATTACAATACGCATTTTTCCTTCCTCTATTAACTTCAGGATCATTGGTGGCAGATGTTTTTTTATCTGCAAAGTAAAAAGTTTAAGTTATTATCTTTTTTCTCCCTTAACCCCAAGAACTGTTATAACAGTAAACTAATTCATTTTGAAGCATCTCTTACAGGAGGGGAGTACATGTCTCAGCCAGGTAGAATTACTTTTAAATTATGGCTTCAGAGGACCACAACATAAATGAGAAGTAAGGCCTCAATAAGTGGTGCTTTGTTTTTAACCATCATATATTTTTCATAACCACATAAAAGATTATTCGTACCTGGATCCTCATGATTATTGATATTGAAAAGAGCACAAGACAAAATAAATTTTGTTAGAATTCCTAAGCAAAATACCTCCTCAATGAACTTAGTTTCAAATTTCTTAAATTCTGTACTTGATTTGTTCAGATATTCAGGTTTGAAGTCTTCATTGGTAATCCTAGTTGTTCCATTAAAGACTTTAGCCGCTGTGGAGATATAAAAGACAAAATAACCAGCAAAAGCAAAGTTACAGCTTAAAATGGTTCTTCAGCTAAAATCCTCAAAGGGCAAGAGTGAACAAGAGATGAGCTTAGGCAGGTTAACTATGTGCCCCCCAGTTGGCCAAAGCATAATGCATAAATACTTTGTGCCGCTCACTGACCAGTGTATCCCTCACCTTTTATGTGATGTGTCTCTGAGGGAAGAGGACAAGGTGTGACCTGAGAAAAGATATAACTGGGCTATGTGCCTTACATCAAGGCAACTGGAACACCATGAAGGGGCCTGCTTTTGACCTGCATTGCATTGTCTGCTCCTTCCAAAATGTTGCTCAAACCAGAAACAGTTACTCCTAAAATCACAGGTCATGCTATACAATGGGAAGACCCAGGAAGACTCCAGGTATTTCAATAGTTCAGATAACTGCACTGGTAGATTTTACTGCAATCATTTGTAAGCATAGGGCAGCTGCTTGCTGAAGAAGTTATGATTTGCTAAGAGAGAAATAGGAGCCGCAGGACTCCAGGATTTCTTTAGCGAAGCCTACATGGTTACAGGAAGGTTATGAGTTTAAACCTGCTGTCTGCCTTGTGACTGGGAACTCAAAAGAGGGCACAAGTTGCATATGAAGAGCAGGGCAGGTTTGGGAAGATGGTGGAGCTGTGAGACATGGGCATGCTAAACACTGGCTCTAGTTCAGCAAAATCCTGAATTTGGCAGAATGATAAGGGGAGGTTTTGGATCTTAGTTCCATGAAAAATGTGAAGGTTAGCATTTACTGTCTGGAGTTTTGGCCTCAGTTTTCCTGTACATTTCAATCTAGAGTTTACTCATGTCCAGGACAACGTCTGATGAAACGGCCTTCACTGTCAGGCCAATATGTATGTTAGCATGCTAATGAAAAAAATGGAAAGATTTCAAAGGAGATACCTGTCCGAATGGTCATCGATGTACTGACATTCTTAGAACAAGTTAAAACATCCACAGATATTTGGTATTCATGATCAGAGAGCAGACCTTCAAATACAGTACTAGTTTCATTTAAGTTTTTATTCTCAATTTCTCTAGATCCATCCCAGAGACGCACACGATAAGGACTGTCTCTTGTGCCACCTTGAGGTTTCCAGTTGAACTGTATTGTTCTACTGGTCACATTCTCCAGCTGTATGGAGAGAGAAACCGGAGCTAAAAAAGAAAAAAAAAATATCACTGTAAGATATGTTGTTGATATAGCGGCGTTGAAAACAATAAAACATTAATGCAACATTCTGTACCAGAGGAGAAAAAAACTTAAATCTATGCCAAGTTTTTATTAACGTGTGAAAATCGAAGTTCTAACTTATACATGGCTATATCCTATTGAATCCCATGACACCAATACAACAATAAATGAGGGTAGCATGACACCCATTGTTTTAAAAAAGGAAGGTTATTAGTTCCCTCAAAAGATGAAAATCATAAAAACTAAAGTATCATTCTAATTTTCTGAAGAATAAAAGGGCAGTTTTATTAGATTTCTCCAAGAGAGAAAATTAAAACAAAACAAAAAGAAAAAAAGAAACAAACAAACAAAGAAAAAAAAAACAAAAATTTCAGATCCAGAAGAAACAAATCAGAAAATGGAGTGGGCTGAAAAGAAATAAAATGATCGAGTTTGTATCGCTCTGAGACATGCATGGTCATTTACTCAGAGATACATCAAACCAGCCTTTCAAGAAATCACAGAGGGAATTTGAGAAAGTAATATAAAAATTATAAAGGAAAAAAGAGTGAAAAGAGGCAGAGTAAAATAAAAAAAAGAAAGAAAAAAGGGGGTGGAGGGGAAAACTAGAGAAATAAAAGCCAAAATAACCACAAATTCCATAAGAAATTAAAAAAAAACAAATAAGAAAAGATGAACATAAAACAACAAAAATAAAGACAAACAAAGAAAAACAAACATACAGATTCAAAAAAAAAACAAACAACTATTAAAAAAATTGAAAAAAGAAAACCACTCACAGCAAAATCCAGGTAAAGGCGCACTATGAGATGTGAATGCAATAACACTTGAAATAGATAAAGGATCCAAAAAAGTAGTAAATACAGATGTCAACAGTCTTGGTGACGGAGACACAGAGCCAGCACTGCTGCTCTCTGTGACAATGCTTGTAAAGCTGGTGTCAGGCTTCAGCGTTGTGGAAGCGGCACTGGTGGCCTGGCTACCGCCAGATACCCCACTCGAGCTCACCGTCCCAGGCGGCATCATGGTGTTCTCCATATGTGCTTCTCTGCCATCCGTTGTGGTCACAGACGCAGCTGTCAAAGACGTTGTGACGGGGAAACTGGATGTCTGGTGCTGCTGGTTGTTTGTTGTGCCACTGAGGTGCGTTGCACTTGGACTTCCACCTGTGCTAGCAAGAGTGCTTGCTCTGCTCATAGCTGACGTCGGAGCTGTGGACGACAACGTGCTCTCGTTGAACCATGACGTGGATGTGGTCAGAGCAATGGTCTGCCCTTCTGATTGTGCTGTTTTGGACTGTGCAGTACTCGCACCCGCACCCGCAGTAAGAGCTGAGGACGCTAAACCCGATGCTGTTTCTGCTGTTGAAGGCTGTGATGTCTTGGTGACTGCAGCTTCAATGTTTTCACTGATGCTTCGTGGCGTGCTGCTGGAGGGTACTGTTGAGGAGCCTGTGAGCGAAGAAGAGGCACTGGTAGCAGCCGAGCTGAGCGTTGGAGACCCAGAGCCAGCACTGCCGCTCTCTGTGACAATGCTTGTAACGCTGGTGTCAGGCTTCAGCGTTGTGGAAGCGGCACTGGTGGCCTGGCTACCGCCAGATACCCCACTCGAGCTCACCGTCCCAGGCGGCATCGTGGTGTTCTCCGTATGCGCTTCTCTGCCATCCGTTGTGGTCACAGACGCAGCCGTCAAAGACGTTGTGACGAGGAAACTGGTTGTCTGGTGCTGCTGGTTGTTTGTTGTGCCACTGAGGTGCGTTGCACTTGGACTTCCACCTGTGCTAGCAAGAGTGCTTGCTCTGCTCATAGCTGACGTCGGAGCTGTGGACGACAACGGGCTCTCGTTGAACCGTGACGTGGATGTGGTCAGAGCAATGGTTTGGCCTTCTGATTGCGCTGTTGTGGACTGCGCAGTACTCGCACCCGCACCCGCAGTAAGAGCTGAGGACGCTGGACCCGATGCTGTTTCTGCTGTTGAAGGCTGTGATGTCTTGATGACTGCAGCTTCAATGTTTTCACTGATGCTTTGTGGCGTGCTGCTGGAGGGTACTGTTGAGGAGCCCGTGAGCGAAGAAGAGGCACTGGTAGCAGCCAAGCTGAGCGTTGGAGACCCAGAGCCAGCACTGCCGCTCTCTGTGACAATGCTTGTAAAGCTGGTGTCAGGCTTCAGCGTTGTGGAAGCGGCACTGGTGGCCTGGCTACCGCCAGATACCCCACTCGAGCTCACCGTCCCAGGCGGCATCGTGGTGTTCTCCGTATGCGCTTCTCTGCCATCCGTTGTGGTCACAGACGCAGCCGTCAAAGACGTTGTGACGAGGAAACTGGTTGTCTGGTGCTGCTGGTTGTTTGTTGTGCCACTGAGGTGCGTTGCACTTGGACTTCCACCTGTGCTAGCAAGAGTGCTTGCTCTGCTCATAGCTGACGTCGGAGCTGTGGACGACAACGTGCTCTCGGTGAACCGTGACGTGGATGTGGTCAGAGCAATGGTTTGGCCTTCTGATTGCGCTGTTGTGGACTGCGCAGTACTCGCACCCGCACCCGCAGTAAGAGCTGAGGACGCTGGACCCGATGCTGTTTCTGCTGTTGAAGGCTGTGATGTCTTGGTGACTGCAGCTTCAATGTTTTCACTGATGCTTTGTGGCGTGCTGCTGGAGGGTACTGTTGAGGAGCCCGTGAGCGAAGAAGAGGCACTGGTAGCAGCCGAGCTGAGCGTTGGAGACCCAGAGCCAGCACTGCCGCTCTCTGTGACAATGCTTGTAAAGCTGGTGTCAGGCTTCAGCGTTGTGGAAGCGGCACTGGTGGCCTGGCTACCGCCAGATACCCCACTCGAGCTCACCGTCCCAGGCGGCATCGTGGTGTTCTCCGTATGCGCTTCTCTGCCATCCGTTGTGGTCACAGACGCAGCCGTCAAAGACGTTGTGACGAGGAAACTGGTTGTCTGGTGCTGCTGGTTGATTGTTGTGCCACTGAGGTGCGTTGCACTTGGACTTCCACCTGTGCTAGCAAGAGTGCTTGCTCTGCTCATAGCTGACGTCGGAGCTGTGGACGACAACGTGCTCTCGGTGAACTGTGACGTGGATGTGGTCAGAGCAATGGTTTGCCCTTCTGATTGCGCTGTTGTGGACTGCGCAGTACTCGCACCCGCACCCGCAGTAAGAGCTGAGGACGCTGGACCCGATGCTGTTTCTGCTGTTGAAGGCTGTGATGTCTTGGTGACTGCAGCTTCAATGTTTTCACTGATGCTTTGTGGCGTGCTGCTGGAGGGTACTGTTGAGGAGCCCGTGAGCGAAGAAGAGGCACTGGTAGCAGCCGAGCTGAGCGTTGGAGACCCAGAGCCAGCACTGCCGCTCTCTGTGACAATGCTTGTAAAGCTGGTGTCAGGCTTCAGCGTTGTGGAAGCGGCACTGGTGGCCTGGCTACCGCCAGATACCCCACTCGAGCTCACCGTCCCAGGCGGCATCGTGGTGTTCTCCGTATGCGCTTCTCTGCCATCCGTTGTGGTCACAGACGCAGCCGTCAAAGACGTTGTGACGAGGAAACTGGTTGTCTGGTGCTGCTGGTTGTTTGTTGTGCCACTGAGGTGCGTTGCACTTGGACTTCCACCTGTGCTAGCAAGAGTGCTTGCTCTGCTCATAGCTGACGTCGGAACTGTGGACGACAACGTGCTCTCGGTGAACCGTGACGTGGATGTGGTCAGAGCAATGGTTTGCCCTTCTGATTGCGCTGTTGTGGACTGCGCAGTACTCGCACCCGCACCCGCAGTAAGAGCTGAGGACGCTAAACCCGATGCTGTTTCTGCTGTTGAAGGCTGTGATGTCTTGGTGACTGCAGCTTCAATGTTTTCACTGATGCTTTGTGGCGTGCTGCTGGAGGGTACTGTTGAGGAGCCCGTGAGCGAAGAAGAGGCACTGGTAGCAGCCGAGCTGAGCGTTGGAGACCCAGAGCCAGCACTGCCGCTCCCTGTGACAATGCTTGTAAAGCTGGTGTCAGGCTTCAGCGTTGTGGAAGCGGCACTGGTGGCCTGGCTACCGCCAGATACCCCACTCGAGCTCACCGTCCCAGGCGGCATCGTGGTGTTCTCCGTATGCGCTTCTCTGCCATCCGTTGTGGTCACAGACGCAGCCGTCAAAGACGTTGTGACGAGGAAACTGGTTGTCTGGTTCTGCTGGTTGTTTGTTGTGCCACTGAGGTGCGTTGCACTTGGACTTCCACCTGTGCTAGCAAGAGTGCTTGCTCTGCTCATAGCTGACGTCGGAGCTGTGGACGACAACGTGCTCTCGGTGAACCGTGACGTGGATGTGGTCAGAGCAATGGTTTGGCCTTCTGATTGCGCTGTTGTGGACTGCGCAGTACTCGCACCCGCACCCGCAGTAAGAGCTGAGGACGCTGGACCCGATGCTGTTTCTGCTGTTGAAGGCTGTGATGTCTTGGTGACTGCAGCTTCAATGTTTTCACTGATGCTTTGTGGCGTGCTGCTGGAGGGTACTGTTGAGGAGCCCGTGAGCGAAGAAGAGGCACTGGTAGCAGCCGAGCTGAGCGTTGGAGACCCAGAGCCAGCACTGCCGCTCTCTGTGACAATGCTTGTAAAGCTGGTGTCAGGCTTCAGCGTTGTGGAAGCGGCACTGGTGGCCTGGCTACCGCCAGATACCCCACTCGAGCTCACCGTCCCAGGCGGCATCGTGGTGTTCTCCGTATGCGCTTCTCGGCCATCCGTTGTGGTCACAGACGCAGCCGTCAAAGACGTTGTGACGAGGAAACTGGTTGTCTGGTGCTGCTGGTTGTTTGTTGTGCCACTGAGGTGCGTTGCACTTGGACTTCCACCTGTGCTAGCAAGAGTGCTTGCTCTGCTCATAGCTGACGTCGGAGCTGTGGACGACAACGTGCTCTCGGTGAACCATGACGTGGATGTGTTCAGAGCAATGGTTTGCCCTTCTGATTGCGCTGTTGTGGACTGCGCAGTACTCGCACCCGCACCCGCAGTAAGAGCTGAGGACGCTGGACCCGATGCTGTTTCTGCTGTTGAAGGCTGTGATGTCTTGGTGACTGCAGCTACAATGTTTTCACTGATGCTTTGTTGCGTGCTGCTGGAGGGTACTGTTGAGGAGCCCGTGAGCGAAGAAGAGGCACTGGTAGCAGCCGAGCTGAGCGTTGGAGACCCAGAGCCAGCACTGCCGCTCTCTGTGACAATGCTTGTAAAGCTGGTGTCAGGCTTCAGCGTTGTGGAAGCGGCACTGGTGGCCTGGCTACCGCCAGATACCCCACTCGATCTCACCGTCCCAGGCGGCATCGTGGTGTTCTCCGTATGCGCTTCTCTGCCATCCGTTGTGGTCACAGACGCAGCCGTCAAAGATGTTGTGACGAGGAAACTGGTTGTCTGGTGCTGCTGGTTGTTTGTTGTGCCACTGAGGTGCGTTGCACTTGGACTTCCACCTGTGCTAGCAAGAGTGCTTGCTCTGCTCATAGCTGACGTCGGAGCTGTGGACGACAACGTGCTCTCGTTGAACTGTGACGTGGATGTGGTCAGAGCAATGGTTTGCCCTTCTGATTGCGCTGTTGTGGACTGCGCAGTACTCGCACCCGCAACCGCAGTAAGAGCTGAGGACGCTGGACCCGATGCTGTTTCTGCTGTTGAAGGCTGTGATGTCTTGGTGACTGCAGCTTCAATGTTTTCACTGATGCTTTGTGGCGTGCTGCTGGAGGGTACTGTTGAGTAGCCCGTGAGCGAAGAAGAGGCACTGGTAGCAGCCGAGCTGAGCGTTGGAGACCCAGAGCCAGTACTGCCGCTCTCTGTGACAATGCTTGTAAAGCTGGTGTCAGGCTTCAGCGTTGTGGAAGCGGCACTGGTGGCCTGGCTACCGCCAGATACCCCACTCGAGCTCACCGTCCCAGGCGGCATCGTGGTGTTCTCCGTATGTGCTTCTCTGCCATCCGTTGTGGTCACAGACGTAGCCGTCAAAGACGTTGTGACGAGGAAACTGGTTGTCTGGTGCTGCTGGTTGTTTGTTGTGCCACTGAGGTGTGTTGCACTTGGACTTCCACCTGTGCTAGCAAGAGTGCTTGCTCTGCTCATAGCTGACGTCGGAGCTGTGGACGACAACGTGCTCTCGTTGAACCGTGACGTGGATGTGGTCAGAGCAATGGTTTGCCCTTCTGATTGCGCTGTTGTGGACTGCGCAGTACTCGCACCCGCACCCGCAGTAAGAGCTGAGGACGCTGGACCCGATGCTGTTTCTGCTGTTGAAGGCTGTGATGTCTTGGTGACTGCAGCTTCAATGTTTTCACTGATGCTTTGTGGCGTGCTGCTGGAGGGTACTGTTGAGGAGCCCGTGAGCGAAGAAGAGGCACTGGTAGCAGCCGAGCTGAGCGTTGGAGACCCAGAGCCAGCACTGCCGCTCTCTGTGACAATGCTTGTAAAGCTGGTGTCAGGCTTCAGCGTTGTGGAAGCGGCACTGGTGGCCTGGCTACCGCCAGATACCCCACTCGAGCTCACCGTCCCAGGCGGCATCGTGGTGTTCTCCGTATGCGCTTCTCTGCCATCCGTTGTGGTCACAGACGCAGCCGTCAAAGACGTTGTGACGAGGAAACTGGTTGTCTGGTGCTGCTGGTTGTTTGTTGTGCCACTGAGGTGCGTTGCACTTGGACTTCCACCTGTGCTAGCAAGAGTGCTTGCTCTGCTCATAGCTGACGTCGGAGCTGTGGATGACAACGTGCTCTCGGTGAACCGTGACGTGGATGTGTTCAGAGCAATGGTTTGCCCTTCTGATTGCGCTGTTGTGGACTGCGCAGTACTCGCACCCGCACCCGCAGTAAGAGCTGAGGACGCTGGACCCGATGCTGTTTCTGCTGTTGAAGGCTGTGATGTCTTGGTGACTGCAGCTTCAATGTTTTCACTGATGCTTCGTGGCGTGCTGCTGGAGGGTACTGTTGAGGAGCCCGTGAGCGAAGAAGAGGCACTGGTAGCAGCCGAGCTGAGCGTTGGAGACCCAGAGCCAGCACTGCTGCTCTCTGTGACAATGCTTGTAAAGCTGGTGTCAGGCTTCAGCGTTGTGGAAGCGGCACTGGTGGCCTGGCTACCGCCAGATACCCCACTCGAGCTCACCGTCCCAGGCGGCATCATGGTGTTCTCCGTATGCGCTTCTCTGCCATCCGTTGTGGTCACAGACGCAGCCGTCAAAGACGTTGTGACGAGGAAACTGGTTGTCTGGTGCTGCTGGTTGTTTGTTGTGCCACTGAGGTGCGTTGCACTTGGACTTCCACCTGTGCTAGCAAGAGTGCTTGCTCTGCTCACAGCTGACATCGGAGCTGTGGACGACAACGGGCTCTCGTTGAACCGTGACGTGGATGTGGTCACAGCAATGGTTTGGCCTTCTGATTGCGCTTTTGTGGACTGCGCAGTACTCGCACCCGCACCCGCAGTAAGAGCTGAGGACGCTGGACCCGATGCTGTTTCTGCTGTTGAAGGCTGTGATGTCTTGGTGACTGCAGCTTCAATGTTTTCACTGATGCTGCGTGGCGTGCTGCTGGAGGGTACTGTTGAGGAGCCCGTGAGCGAAGAAGAGGCACTGGTAGCAGCCGAGCTGAGCGTTGGAGACCCAGAGCCAGCACTGCCGCTCTCTGTGACAATGCTTGTAAAGCTGGTGTCAGGCTTCAGCGTTGTGGAAGCGGCACTGGTGGCCTGGCTACCGCCAGATACCCCACTCGAGCTCACCGTCCCAGGCGGCATCGTGGTGTTCTCCGTATGCGCTTCTCTGCCATCCGTTGTGGTCACAGACGCAGCCGTCAAAGACGTTGTGACGAGGAAACTGGTTGTCTGGTGCTGCTGGTTGTTTGTTGTGCCACTGAGGTGCGTTGCACTTGGACTTCCACCTGTGCTAGCAAGAGTGCTTGCTCTGCTCATAGCTGACGTCGGAGCTGTGGATGACAACGTGCTCTCGGTGAACCGTGACGTGGATGTGTTCAGAGCAATGGTTTGCCCTTCTGATTGCGCTGTTGTGGACTGCGCAGTACTCGCACCCGCACCCGCAGTAAGAGCTGAGGACGCTGGACCCGATGCTGTTTCTGCTGTTGAAGGCTGTGATGTCTTGGTGACTGCAGCTTCAATGTTTTCACTGATGCTTCGTGGCGTGCTGCTGGAGGGTACTGTTGAGGAGCCCGTGAGCGAAGAAGAGGCACTGGTAGCAGCCGAGCTGAGCGTTGGAGACCCAGAGCCAGCACTGCTGCTCTCTGTGACAATGCTTGTAAAGCTGGTGTCAGGCTTCAGCGTTGTGGAAGCGGCACTGGTGGCCTGGCTACCGCCAGATACCCCACTCGAGCTCACCGTCCCAGGCGGCATCGTGGTGTTCTCCGTATGCGCTTCTCTGCCATCCGTTGTGGTCACAGACGTAGCCGTCAAAGACGTTGTGACGAGGAAACTGGTTGTCTGGTGCTGCTGGTTGTTTGTTGTGCCACTGAGGTGCATTGCACTTGGACTTCCACCTGTGCTAGCAAGAGTGCTTGCTCTGCTCATAGCTGCCGTCGGAGCTGTGGACGACAACGTGCTCTCGTTGAACTGTGACGTGGATGTGGTCAGAGCAATGGTTTGGCCTTCTGATTGCGCTGTTGTGGACTGCGCAGTACTTGCACCCGCACCCGCAGTAAGAGCTGAGGACGCTGGACCCGATGCTGTTTCTGCTGTTGAAGGCTGTGATGTCTTGGTGACTGCAGCTTCAATGTTTTCACTGATGCTTCGTGGTGTGCTGCTGGAGGGTACTGTTGAGGAGCCCGTGAGCGAAGAAGAGGCACTGGTAGCAGCCGAGCTGAGCGTTGGAGACCCAGAGCCAGCACTGCCGCTCTCTGTGACAATGCTTGTAAAGCTGGTGTCAGGCTTCAGCGTTGTGGAAGCGGCACTGGTGGCCTGGCTACCGCCAGATACCCCACTCGAGCTCACCGTCCCAGGCGGCATCGTGGTGTTCTCCGTATGCGCTTCTCTGCCATCCGTTGTGGTCACAGACGCAGCCGTCAAAGACGTTGTGACGAGGAAACTGGTTGTCTGGTGCTGCTGGTTGTTTGTTGTGCCACTGAGGTGCGTTGCACTTGGACTTCCACCTGTGCTAGCAAGAGTGCTTGCTCTGCTCATAGCTGACGTCGGAGCTGTGGACGACAACGTGCTCTCGGTGAACCGTGACGTGGATGTGTTCAGAGCAATGGTTTGCCCTTCTGATTGCGCTGTTGTGGACTGCGCAGTACTCGCACCCGCACCCGCAGTAAGAGCTGAGGACGCTGGACCCGATGCTGTTTCTGCTGTTGAAGGCTGTGATGTCTTGGTGACTGCAGCTTCAATGTTTTCACTGATGCTTCGTGGCGTGCTGCTGGAGGGTACTGTTGAGGAGCCCGTGAGCGAAGAAGAGGCACTGGTAGCAGCCGAGCTGAGCGTTGGAGACCCAGAGCCAGCACTGCTGCTCTCTGTGACAATGCTTGTAAAGCTGGTGTCAGGCTTCAGCGTTGTGGAAGCGGCACTGGTGGCCTGGCTACCGCCAGATACCCCACTCGAGCTCACCGTCCCAGGCGGCATCATGGTGTTCTCCGTATGCGCTTCTCTGCCATCCGTTGTGGTCACAGACGCAGCCGTCAAAGACGTTGTGACGAGGAAACTGGTTGTCTGGTGCTGCTGGTTGTTTGTTGTGCCACTGAGGTGCGTTGCACTTGGACTTCCACCTGTGCTAGCAAGAGTGCTTGCTCTGCTCACAGCTGACATCGGAGCTGTGGACGACAACGGGCTCTCGTTGAACCGTGACGTGGATGTGGTCACAGCAATGGTTTGGCCTTCTGATTGCGCTTTTGTGGACTGCGCAGTACTCGCACCCGCACCCGCAGTAAGAGCTGAGGACGCTGGACCCGATGCTGTTTCTGCTGTTGAAGGCTGTGATGTCTTGGTGACTGCAGCTTCAATGTTTTCACTGATGCTGCGTGGCGTGCTGCTGGAGGGTACTGTTGAGGAGCCCGTGAGCGAAGAAGAGGCACTGGTAGCAGCCGAGCTGAGCGTTGGAGACCCAGAGCCAGCACTGCCGCTCTCTGTGACAATGCTTGTAAAGCTGGTGTCAGGCTTCAGCGTTGTGGAAGCGGCACTGGTGGCCTGGCTACCGCCAGATACCCCACTCGAGCTCACCGTCCCAGGCGGCATCGTGGTGTTCTCCGTATGCGCTTCTCTGCCATCCGTTGTGGTCACAGACGCAGCCGTCAAAGACGTTGTGACGAGGAAACTGGTTGTCTGGTGCTGCTGGTTGTTTGTTGTGCCACTGAGGTGCGTTGCACTTGGACTTCCACCTGTGCTAGCAAGAGTGCTTGCTCTGCTCATAGCTGACGTCGGAGCTGTGGACGACAACGTGCTCTCGGTGAACCGTGACGTGGATGTGTTCAGAGCAATGGTTTGCCCTTCTGATTGCGCTGTTGTGGACTGCGCAGTACTCGCACCCGCACCCGCAGTAAGAGCTGAGGACGCTGGACCCGATGCTGTTTCTGCTGTTGAAGGCTGTGATGTCTTGGTGACTGCAGCTTCAATGTTTTCACTGATGCTTCGTGGCGTGCTGCTGGAGGGTACTGTTGAGGAGCCCGTGAGCGAAGAAGAGGCACTGGTAGCAGCCGAGCTGAGCGTTGGAGACCCAGAGCCAGCACTGCTGCTCTCTGTGACAATGCTTGTAAAGCTGGTGTCAGGCTTCAGCGTTGTGGAAGCGGCACTGGTGGCCTGGCTACCGCCAGATACCCCACTCGAGCTCACCGTCCCAGGCGGCATCGTGGTGTTCTCCGTATGCGCTTCTCTGCCATCCGTTGTGGTCACAGACGTAGCCGTCAAAGACGTTGTGACGAGGAAACTGGTTGTCTGGTGCTGCTGGTTGTTTGTTGTGCCACTGAGGTGCATTGCACTTGGACTTCCACCTGTGCTAGCAAGAGTGCTTGCTCTGCTCATAGCTGACGTCGGAGCTGTGGACGACAACGTGCTCTCGTTGAACTGTGACGTGGATGTGGTCAGAGCAATGGTTTGGCCTTCTGATTGCGCTGTTGTGGACTGCGCAGTACTTGCACCCGCACCCGCAGTAAGAGCTGAGGACGCTGGACCCGATGCTGTTTCTGCTGTTGAAGGCTGTGATGTCTTGGTGACTGCAGCTTCAATGTTTTCACTGATGCTTCGTGGTGTGCTGCTGGAGGGTACTGTTGAGGAGCCCGTGAGCGAAGAAGAGGCACTGGTAGCAGCCGAGCTGAGCGTTGGAGACCCAGAGCCAGCACTGCCGCTCTCTGTGACAATGCTTGTAAAGCTGGTGTCAGGCTTCAGCGTTGTGGAAGCGGCACTGGTGGCCTGGCTACCGCCAGATACCCCACTCGAGCTCACCGTCCCAGGCGGCATCGTGGTGTTCTCCGTATGCGCTTCTCTGCCATCCGTTGTGGTCACAGACGCAGCCGTCAAAGACGTTGTGACGAGGAAACTGGTTGTCTGGTGCTGCTGGTTGTTTGTTGTGCCACTGAGGTGCGTTGCACTTGGACTTCCACCTGTGCTAGCAAGAGTGCTTGCTCTGCTCATAGCTGACGTCGGAGCTGTGGACGACAACGTGCTCTCGGTGAACCGTGACGTGGATGTGTTCAGAGCAATGGTTTGCCCTTCTGATTGCGCTGTTGTGGACTGCGCAGTACTCGCACCCGCACCCGCAGTAAGAGCTGAGGACGCTGGACCCGATGCTGTTTCTGCTGTTGAAGGCTGTGATGTCTTGGTGACTGCAGCTTCAATGTTTTCACTGATGCTTCGTGGCGTGCTGCTGGAGGGTACTGTTGAGGAGCCCGTGAGCGAAGAAGAGGCACTGGTAGCAGCCGAGCTGAGCGTTGGAGACCCAGAGCCAGCACTGCTGCTCTCTGTGACAATGCTTGTAAAGCTGGTGTCAGGCTTCAGCGTTGTGGAAGCGGCACTGGTGGCCTGGCTACCGCCAGATACCCCACTCGAGCTCACCGTCCCAGGCGGCATCGTGGTGTTCTCCGTATGCGCTTCTCTGCCATCCGTTGTGGTCACAGACGCAGCCGTCAAAGACGTTGTGACGAGGAAACTGGTTGTCTGGTGCTGCTGGTTGTTTGTTGTGCCACTGAGGTGCGTTGCACTTGGACTTCCACCTGTGCTAGCAAGAGTGCTTGCTCTGCTCACAGCTGACATCGGAGCTGTGGACGACAACGGGCTCTCGTTGAACCGTGACGTGGATGTGGTCACAGCAATGGTTTGGCCTTCTGATTGCGCTGTTGTGGACTGCGCAGTACTCGCACCCGCACCCGCAGTAAGAGCTGAGGACGCTGGACCCGATGCTGTTTCTGCTGTTGAAGGCTGTGATGTCTTGGTGACTGCAGCTTCAATGTTTTCACTGATGCTGCGTGGCGTGCTGCTGGAGGGTACTGTTGAGGAGCCCGTGAGCGAAGAAGAGGCACTGGTAGCAGCCGAGCTGAGCGTTGGAGACCCAGAGCCAGCACTGCCGCTCTCTGTGACAATGCTTGTAACGCTGGTGTCAGGCTTCAGCGTTGTGGAAGCGGCACTGGTGGCCTGGCTACCGCCAGATACCCCACTCGAGCTCACCGTCCCAGGTGGCATCGTGGTGTTCTCCGTATGCGCTTCTCTGCCATCCGTTGTGGTCACAGACGTAGCCGTCAAAGATGTTGTGACGAGGAAACTGGTTGTCTGGTGCTGCTGGTTGTTTGTTGTGCCACTGAGGTGCGTTGCACTTGGACTTCCACCTGTGCTAGCAAGAGTGCTTGCTCTGCTCATAGCTGACGTCGGAGCTGTGGATGACAACGTGCTCTCGGTGAACCGTGACGTGGATGTGTTCAGAGCAATGGTTTGCCCTTCTGATTGCGCTGTTGTGGACTGCGCAGTACTCGCACCCGCACCCGCAGTAAGAGCTGAGGACGCTGGACCCGATGCTGTTTCTGCTGTTGAAGGCTGTGATGTCTTGGTGACTGCAGCTTCAATGTTTTCACTGATGCTTCGTGGCGTGCTGCTGGAGGGTACTGTTGAGGAGCCCGTGAGCGAAGAAGAGGCACTGGTAGCAGCCGAGCTGAGCGTTGGAGACCCAGAGCCAGCACTGCTGCTCTCTGTGACAATGCTTGTAACGCTGGTGTCAGGCTTCAGCGTTGTGGAAGCGGCACTGGTGGCCTGGCTACCGCCAGATACCCCACTCGAGCTCACCGTCCCAGGCGGCATCGTGGTGTTTTCCGTATGCGCTTCTCTGCCATCCGTTGTGGTCACAGACGTAGCCGTCAAAGACGTTGTGACGAGGAAACTGGTTGTCTGGTGCTGCTGGTTGTTTGTTGTGCCACTGAGGTGCATTGCACTTGGACTTCCACCTGTGCTAGCAAGAGTGCTTGCTCTGCTCATAGCTGCCGTCGGAGCTGTGGACGACAACGTGCTCTCGTTGAACTGTGACGTGGATGTGGTCAGAGCAATGGTTTGGCCTTCTGATTGCGCTGTTGTGGACTGCGCAGTACTCGCACCCGCACCCGCAGTAAGAGCTGAGGACGCTGGACCCGATGCTGTTTCTGCTGTTGAAGGCTGTGATGTCTTGGTGACTGCAGCTTCAATGTTTTCACTGATGCTTCGTGGTGTGCTGCTGGAGGGTACTGTTGAGGAGCCCGTGAGCGAAGAAGAGGCACTGGTAGCAGCCGAGCTGAGCGTTGGAGACCCAGAGCCAGCACTGCCGCTCTCTGTGACAATGCTTGTAAAGCTGGTGTCAGGCTTCAGCGTTGTGGAAGCGGCACTGGTGGCCTGGCTACCGCCAGATACCCCACTCGAGCTCACCGTCCCAGGCGGCATCGTGGTGTTCTCCGTATGCGCTTCTCTGCCATCCGTTGTGGTCACAGACGCAGCCGTCAAAGACGTTGTGACGAGGAAACTGGTTGTCTGGTGCTGCTGGTTGTTTGTTGTGCCACTGAGGTGCGTTGCACTTGGACTTCCACCTGTGCTAGCAAGAGTGCTTGCTCTGCTCATAGCTGACGTCGGAGCTGTGGACGACAACGTGCTCTCGGTGAACCGTGACGTGGATGTGGTCAGAGCAATGGTTTGCCCTTCTGATTGCGCTGTTGTGGACTGCGCAGTACTCGCACCCGCACCCGCAGTAAGAGCTGAGGACGCTGGACCCGATGCTGTTTCTGCTGTTGAAGGCTGTGATGTCTTGGTGACTGCAGCTTCAATGTTTTCACTGATGCTGCGTGGCGTGCTGCTGGAGGGTACTGTTGAGGAGCCCGTGAGCGAAGAAGAGGCACTGGTAGCAGCCGAGCTGAGCGTTGGAGACCAAGAGCCAGCACTGCCGCTCTCTGTGACAATGCTTGTAAAGCTGGTGTCAGGCTTCAGCGTTGTGGAAGCGGCACTGGTGGCCTGGCTACCGCCAGATACCCCACTCGAGCTCACCGTCCCAGGCGGCATCGTGGTGTTCTCCGTATGCGCTTCTCTGCCATCTGTTGTGGTCACAGACGCAGCCGTCAAAGACGTTGTGACGAGGAAACTGGTTGTCTGGTGCTGCTGGTTGTTTGTTGTGCCACTGAGGTGCGTTGCACTTGGACTTCCACCTGTGCTAGCAAGAGTGCTTGCTCTGCTCATAGCTGACGTCGGAGCAGTGGACGACAACGTGCTCTCGTTGAACCGTGACGTGGATGTGTTCAGAGCAATGGTTTGCCCTTCTGATTGCGCTGTTGTGGACTGCGCAGTACTCGCACCCGCACCCGCAGTAAGAGCTGAGGACGCTGGACCCGATGCTGTTTCTGCTGTTGAAGGCTGTGATGTCTTGGTGACTGCAGCTTCAATGTTTTCACTGATGCTTTGTGGCGTGCTGCTGGAGGGTACTGTTGAGGAGCCCGTGAGCGAAGAAGAGGCACTGGTAGCAGCCGAGCTGAGCGTTGGAGACCCAGAGCCAGCACTGCCGCTCTCTGTGACAATGCTTGTAAAGCTGGTGTCAGGCTTCAGCGTTGTGGAAGCGGCACTGGTGGCCTGGCTACCGCCAGATACCCCACTCGAGCTCACCGTCCCAGGCGGCATCGTGGTGTTCTCCGTATGCGCTTCTCTGCCATCCGTTGTGGTCACAGACGCAGCCGTCAAAGACGTTGTGACGAGGAAACTGGTTGTCTGGTGCTGCTGGTTGTTTGTTGTGCCACTGAGGTGCGTTGCACTTGGACTTCCACCTGTGCTAGCAAGAGTGCTTGCTCTGCTCATAGCTGACGTCGGAGCTGTGGATGACAACGTGCTCTCGGTGAACCGTGACGTGGATGTGTTCAGAGCAATGGTTTGCCCTTCTGATTGCGCTGTTGTGGACTGCGCAGTACTCGCACCCGCACCCGCAGTAAGAGCTGAGGACGCTGGACCCGATGCTGTTTCTGCTGTTGAAGGCTGTGATGTCTTGGTGACTGCAGCTTCAATGTTTTCACTGATGCTTCGTGGCGTGCTGCTGGAGGGTACTGTTGAGGAGCCCGTGAGCGAAGAAGAGGCACTGGTAGCAGCCGAGCTGAGCGTTGGAGACCCAGAGCCAGCACTGCTGCTCTCTGTGACAATGCTTGTAAAGCTGGTGTCAGGCTTCAGCGTTGTGGAAGCGGCACTGGTGGCCTGGCTACCGCCAGATACCCCACTCGAGCTCACCGTCCCAGGCAGCATCGTGGTGTTCTCCGTATGCGCTTCTCTGCCATCCGTTGTGGTCACAGACGCAGCCGTCAAAGACGTTGTGACGAGGAAACTGGTTGTCTGGTGCTGCTGGTTGTTTGTTGTGCCACTGAGGTGCGTTGCACTTGGACTTCCACCTGTGCTAGCAAGAGTGCTTGCTCTGCTCATAGCTGACGTCGGAGCTGTGGACGACAACGTGCTCTCGGTGAACCGTGACGTGGATGTGTTCAGAGCAATGGTTTGCCCTTCTGATTGCGCTGTTGTGGACTGCGCAGTACTCGCACCCGCACCCGCAGTAAGAGCTGAGGACGCTGGACCCGATGCTGTTTCTGCTGTTGAAGGCTGTGATGTCTTGGTGACTGCAGCTTCAATGTTTTCACTGATGCTGCGTGGCGTGCTGCTGGAGGGTACTGTTGAGGAGCCCGTGAGCGAAGAAGAGGCACTGGTAGCAGCCGAGCTGAGCATTGGAGACCAAGAGCCAGCACTGCCGCTCTCTGTGACAATGCTTGTAAAGCTGGTGTCAGGCTTCAGCGTTGTGGAAGCGGCACTGGTGGCCTGGCTACCGCCAGATACCCCACTCGAGCTCACCGTCCCAGGCGGCATCGTGGTGTTCTCCGTATGCGCTTCTCTGCCATCTGTTGTGGTCACAGACGCAGCCGTCAAAGACGTTGTGACGAGGAAACTGGTTGTCTGGTGCTGCTGGTTGTTTGTTGTGCCACTGAGGTGCGTTGCACTTGGACTTCCACCTGTGCTAGCAAGAGTGCTTGCTCTGCTCATAGCTGACGTCGGAGCAGTGGACGACAACGTGCTCTCGTTGAACCGTGACGTGGATGTGTTCAGAGCAATGGTTTGCCCTTCTGATTGCGCTGTTGTGGACTGCGCAGTACTCGCACCCGCACCCGCAGTAAGAGCTGAGGACGCTGGACCCGATGCTGTTTCTGCTGTTGAAGGCTGTGATGTCTTGGTGACTGCAGCTTCAATGTTTTCACTGATGCTTTGTGGCGTGCTGCTGGAGGGTACTGTTGAGGAGCCCGTGAGCGAAGAAGAGGCACTGGTAGCAGCCGAGCTGAGCGTTGGAGACCCAGAGCCAGCACTGCCGCTCTCTGTGACAATGCTTGTAAAGCTGGTGTCAGGCTTCAGCGTTGTGGAAGCGGCACTGGTGGCCTGGCTACCGCCAGATACCCCACTCGAGCTCACCGTCCCAGGCGGCATCGTGGTGTTCTCCGTATGCGCTTCTCTGCCATCCGTTGTGGTCACAGACGCAGCCGTCAAAGACGTTGTGACGAGGAAACTGGTTGTCTGGTGCTGCTGGTTGTTTGTTGTGCCACTGAGGTGCGTTGCACTTGGACTTCCACCTGTGCTAGCAAGAGTGCTTGCTCTGCTCATAGCTGACGTCGGAGCTGTGGATGACAACGTGCTCTCGGTGAACCGTGACGTGGATGTGTTCAGAGCAATGGTTTGCCCTTCTGATTGCGCTGTTGTGGACTGCGCAGTACTCGCACCCGCACCCGCAGTAAGAGCTGAGGACGCTGGACCCGATGCTGTTTCTGCTGTTGAAGGCTGTGATGTCTTGGTGACTGCAGCTTCAATGTTTTCACTGATGCTTCGTGGCGTGCTGCTGGAGGGTACTGTTGAGGAGCCCGTGAGCGAAGAAGAGGCACTGGTAGCAGCCGAGCTGAGCGTTGGAGACCCAGAGCCAGCACTGCTGCTCTCTGTGACAATGCTTGTAAAGCTGGTGTCAGGCTTCAGCGTTGTGGAAGCGGCACTGGTGGCCTGGCTACCACCAGATACCCCACTCGAGCTCACCGTCCCAGGCAGCATCGTGGTGTTCTCCGTATGCGCTTCTCTGCCATCCGTTGTGGTCACAGACGCAGCCGTCAAAGACGTTGTGACGAGGAAACTGGTTGTCTGGTGCTGCTGGTTGTTTGTTGTGCCACTGAGGTGCGTTGCACTTGGACTTCCACCTGTGCTAGCAAGAGTGCTTGCTCTGCTCATAGCTGACGTCGGAGCTGTTGATGACAACGTGCTCTCGGTGAACCGTGACGTGGATGTGTTCAGAGCAATGGTTTGCCCTTCTGATTGCGCTGTTGTGGACTGCGCAGTACTCGCACCCGCACCCGCAGTAAGAGCTGAGGACGCTGGACCCGATGCTGTTTCTGCTGTTGAAGGCTGTGATGTCTTGGTGACTGCAGCTTCAATGTTTTCACTGATGCTTTGTGGCGTGCTGCTGGAGGGTACTGTTGAGGAGCCCGTGAGCGAAGAAGAGGCACTGGTAGCAGCCGAGCTGAGCGTTGGAGACCCAGAGCCAGCACTGCTGCTCTCTGTGACAATGCTTGTAAAGCTGGTGTCAGGCTTCAGCGTTGTGGAAGCGGCACTGGTGGCCTGGCTACCGCCAGATACCCCACTCGAGCTCACCGTCCCAGGCGGCATCGTGGTGTTCTCCGTATGCGCTTCTCTGCCATCCGTTGTGGTCACAGACGTAGCGGTCAAAGACGTTGTGACGAGGAAACTGGATGTCTGGTGCTGCTGGTTGTTTGTTGTGCCACTGAGGTGTGTTGCACTTGGACTTCCACCTGTGCTAGCAAGAGTGCTTGCTCTGCTCATAGCTGACGTCGGAGCTGTGGACGACAACGGGCTCTCGTTGAACCGTGACGTGGATGTGGTCACAGCAGTGGTTTGGCCTTCTGATTGCGCTGTTGTGGACTGCGCAGTACTCGCACCCGCACCCGCAGTAAGAGCTGAGGACGCTGGACCCGATGCTGTTTCTGCTGTTGAAGGCTGTGATGTCTTGGTGACTGCAGCTTCAATGTTTTCACTGATGCTTCGTGGCGTGCTGCTGGAGGGTACTGTTGAGGAGCCCGTGAGCGAAGAAGAGGCACTGGTAGCAGCCGAGCTGAGCGTTGGAGACCCAGAGCCAGCACTGCTGCTCTCTGTGACAATGCTTGTAAAGCTGGTGTCAGGCTTCAGCGTTGTGGAAGCGGCACTGGTGGCCTGGCTACCGCCAGATACCCCACTCGAGCTCACCGTCCCAGGCGGCATCGTGGTGTTCTCCGTATGCGCTTCTCTGCCATCCGTTGTGGTCACAGACGTAGCGGTCAAAGACGTTGTGACGAGGAAACTGGATGTCTGGTGCTGCTGGTTGTTTGTTGTGCCACTGAGGTGTGTTGCACTTGGACTTCCACCTCTGCTAGCAAGAGTGCTTGCTCTGCTCATAGCTGACGTTGGAGCTGTGGACGACAACGGGTTCTCGTTGAACCGTGACGTGGATGTGGTCAGAGCAATGGTTTGCCCTTTTGATTGCACTGTTGTGGACTGCGCAGTACTCGCACCCGCACCCGCAGTAAGAGCTGAGGACCATGGACCCGATGCTGTTTCTGCTGTTGAAGGCTGTGATGTCTTGGTGACTGCAGCTTCAATGTTTTCACTGATGCTGCGTGGCGTGCTGCTGGAGGGTACTGTTGAGGAGCCCGTGAGCGAAGAAGAAGCACTGGTAGCAGCCGAGCTGAGCGTTGGAGACCCAGAGCCAGCACTGCTGCTCTCTGTGACAATGCTTGTAAAGCTGGTGTCAGGCTTCAGCGTTGTGGAAGCGGCACTGGTGGCCTGGCTACCGCCAGATACCCCACTCGAGCTCACCATCCCAGGCGGCATCGTGGTGTTCTCCGTATGTGCTTCTCTGCCATCCGTTGTGGTCACAGACGTAGCCGTCAAAGCCGTTGTGACGAGGAAACTGGATGTCTGGTTCTGCTGGTTGTTTGTTGTGCCACTGAGGTGCGTTGCACCTGGACTTCCACCTGTGCTAGAATGATTTGTTGCAGCTGCCAATCTCGTCGTTAGTGACCCAGTGCCAGCACTTCTGCTTTCCATGGACATGATTGTGGATCTCGTGTCTCTTTTGACATCTGTATTAGCTGCTGACACTGCTTAGGAATATGTTAGTGTTAGGAAAATCATTTCTGGTTTGATATTTTTTTTTCTTTCATTTTTTTTATATTTTTTGCTTTTTACATTTCAACAAATTCTTTTTTTCTCTTTTTCTCATCTCAGATTACTCATTTATTTTATGTTTTTTTATGTTGTCTGTTTCCGTTTTTATTTTTCTTATCCTATTGGTTTTTTTTGTTGTTTTTTTTTGTCTCATGCTTTTCTCCTTATTCCCACAGGCCACATATGTTCCAATACACCTTTTTCTGCTTTCATCTCATGCCTCATGCCATCATGGCAATGGCTCTTTGTCACTTTACCTCTCAGACCCTGGCATTCACTTTTCACTTAGCAGGTACTGTACTTCTGTTTGTTTTTATAACTCTTTCTGAGCAGTATCCCAGACAATGTTTTGTCATAATGAAGTTCTGACTCATTGTATGGCAAATAATTTTATGTCTTTTGATATTTTGGCTAAAGTATTTCCTACAAAGTGTTAAAATAATTGTTTTGTTGTCCATTTTGATAAAGGACTTTGAGAATATATTTCAATAATTTTATATTGAAATATTTTAATATCTTCCATCTTATGGTACTTTAGTGATTCCATTTTCAGTCAACATTCAGTATATATCAACCTGGAGTTTTCAATTTGAATACACACAATTGCGTGTATTCAAAGATATTCAACACAAGAATTTTCTCTCACCTTCCTACTGGATTTCTGTAAGGCCTGTCTTACCAGAGAAATATATCCCTTTCTTCATTATCATGCCTTATTCATATCATATCTTTTTGGTTCTACATACATTTTTGAACAATTATTTTCAAGGATCAAGCACATAAAGTGGGAAATTTCATAAAAAATCTCTGAGGAGCACCCAAGGAATTCACTAAGAATCACAACCATTTCCGTCAAAGCAAACTGATTCATTAGTTTCACACACAAAAAAAAGGTCAAATATCCCACAAGTTTTCAGTTCTGGTTGCTTCCACTTTATTCATGTTTGCCTACTCTTTTTTATGTTAAAAAATAAAGGGTAGTTACTGAGGTACATCAACTATTTTATATATTTTATATGCAGCCCAAGACAGCTTCTCTTCACTCACTGCAGAGCTCGCAAACCAGAGGATTGGACACTCATGTTATTTTTTTCCTCCAGTTATTGTTCTATTTTTCTCCTTCATTTTTTTTTTTCTTTTTAACTCTTTTAATTCTTCCTCAGTGACCCAGATTTCTCTTTTATTTTCCCTTCGTACTTTTCTAGTTTTGTTATCATTTTAGGCATCTATATCTTTTTGTTGTTGTTGTTGTCATTTTTGGTTGTTGTTTTGTTTTTGTTTTGTTTTTTTACGTTTATATTGATATTTTATATTTATCTGTTTCCCATTTATGTTGTTTTTTGTTTTATTTTGTTTAATCTCTCTAACTACAATTTTTGCATATGTCTTTACACTGCAGTTTTATAGTGTTTTTATAGCTGTTTTCCAAAGACTGCAATTATTTTTTGCAAAACTGTCTCTTCTTTTGTCCTTTGTAGTCATTATTTAACTTCCCAAGTTTTGTGAGTTATCTTCATTGCACACTCAGTTTTAGGCAGGGTAGATTAGGTTGTGTTTTTCTTTTCTGTTACCCTAAGTCATTGATTATTTTGAGAGAAAATTCATTTATTTCCTGTGTTTACCTGTATCTCTAATTACAAAACAAGAATAACTACTATTGTTTGCAATCTGAAAAATATTAGTTTTTATACTCCTTAACAGAAAAAATGAATCCTATTTCAGTTATGATCTTCTACAGACTAATTCAAATCCATTTCCTGTACTTGCCCCACTCATTTCATCATGATTTTAAACGTTGTTTTTGTCCCTCCTAGAAACACATCATCTGCTGTCTCACTTTAATATTATTCCTTAACAACACTTAGCTGATATCCTAGCTCTTTATTTGCAGCTGTGTAAAGTTTCAAGTATCCTCATACAGGTGTACTGAAATAGTTCTACCAAAAAGTTAGCTTGCTTTGGCTCCATGTATCTCTAAAATCAAAGCGTCATTCATCATATTATTTGGCATAGATGTATCAGCATGTAATATATATGTATTCTGCAAAATTCCTCCTACAGACCAATAATTCTTCTGTGTCTCAACACAGCTCAAATTGTATGATCCTCTGAATGTATGCTTTGGACTCTTGAGAGAAAAAAGTAAAAAATATTGAAGAAACTTAAACCCATCTGCACTGAATGTCACAGAAGTAGGCAGTAAGAATAAACATGATTGCTCTTTGAATTTCTAGATATTATTTCAAACTTCTCTTGCAGTACATTAGCAGAACAGCATAATTAATATAACCCAGTCCATATTTTATCTTTCTTTTTCTAAAGAGTCTCTCAGGAGAAAACAGACAAAACACAGCATTCATTGATCTCCTAACAATAAAATTTAAGAATTAAGGCTAAGAAACATCATAAAATCTGGTCATACAATGCATGTTCCATTTTTAGCTGTGCTTTCCACATATTTTTCTCCCATTTATTTATTTATTTGCAACTATATGCCCTACTAAAATGCCCACTGAAATATAGAAATTTAAGAGAAATTACAAAATAAATTCTAACTCTAAATAGTGTTGATTTATTTTACTTTGATTTTTAGCCAGCCCTCTCCCCAGATTATTGTTTCAAATCTATCTCCAGGACATCCTCTAATACATACTGCAAATGCAAATAGTCATATAGATTTTAACTTACACAGAAAAAGAGATAAAATGAAATGCCAGAGGTAATTCCAAATCTCCATGATGAGTTTTCACCTCCTTACAGTACTCTCTCCATTTCTGAAAATGACATTTTGTACTGAAGGCATCCGTAACTCAAAGAGGGTGAGGCTTCATTGTTACATCACAGTTAATCCTTCACACAGGCGGGATCACAGCCAATGTAATGAAATTCTCACACCTGACTTCTAGTATCATAAATTCCAAAGTTTTCAGTTCAAGTATGCTTGCGTTTCTATAGTACAACAAAGTCGGAATGTGATTCAAAGTCCATTGTGTCAAAAGGAAAGACTTATGGAATTCATGGGCAGTGCATCACACCCAAACACTGTTCAATATTTGATTACAAGGACACTTTAACAACCTTGGGCATGTGTCATACATGACTAAGATACAGTCCTGTGTTGCCCAGAGCACAAAAGCCAAACTCTAATCTGTAGATACAACTTCCCTCTACAAATATTTTCCATATTTTGAAATACTTTGGGAGTAGCTATTGAGGTAATAGCTTGGATTTTTATTGGATACCAAATTACTACAAATGCACCAACCTTTTGTTCTTCAACACTGTAGACAAGCTGCAAAAGCAGTACATCTCTGCTAGTTCACCTTCTTGAGCTAGACGGAAAATACAAAAAAAACCTCATTCTTAGCTGTGTTTGTCCAGATTTTCTTCAGTAAGCAAGGTCCTCCTAATGATATGCAGGTGATACTGATGGTCACCTGCCCTGAGCTCCATCTTCATCCTGATGAGACTACACACATCTCCCTTCACTTCAGTGACTGTTAATGATAGAAACCCCCCACTTTTCCATGCCTACAGACACACTGAAGACATAAGTATTCATGTTATCTCGTGTTTTTAATACCTTTTCCTGGTTCATGTTTGTTTTCAGCCTCAGAGTGCTTAGAGGAGTGCCACTGAACACTCAGGACACTTGTGGCTCTTTGCAGTGTGGAAGGGTCCCATCTTACTCTGCAGCTCAGGGGGAGTTAATACCTATGTCTCTGGGGGATGCTGCCACTGCTAGCACAGCCAGAGCTGTGAAAGTAACTGAAGTTCCGTACTATCTGCCTAATACATGTGTTACATGTATTCACATTAGTTGGCCTTTAATTTGCAGTCTCCTCTGCCTCAACTGTAAAACGTATTATTCTGTCTTCCTTCTACCTCTCCCCAGATGGTTTTCATTCTGTTTATTTTGCTTCTTTAAAATTAAATGGGTTCTGTTTTCCTAGTCACGAAAGTTAGGACACTAACTCTCTAACATATCCACCTATTTTATTTTTTTATTTTTTTTAAGGAAAGAATGAGGAAATGAAGGATATAACTGAGAGAATAATCTGTTTCATTGTTATCAGAACAGTAATTCTGGCTTTCCATTGAGAATACCCTATGCAGTATAGTTAGTATCGCAGAACTGATGAAATGGGACCATTACCAATTTGAGGACTTCTCAGGTTTTCAAGTCCTAACACGTCTGTAACTAAGTCTTAGATTTTTAGATTTTCCTGAAGTGGGTGTGTTTTCTTACCTTCATTTTGCTTTGGTTTTCCTTTGACAAGGAAGTGAGACCAAGTCAAACAGTCCTTGAAATGAACCAAGGAAATGGCACTGTTGTTCTTTCACGTGAGGTAGAGTAGCAGATTTCTGCTTCATGCTTTGTTTGTTGTAGGAACTCCTGACACAGTCAGATGTTTTCTAAGCAATCACTAATTTAGACCTAATTTCCCATGGCCTATGCAGGTCCTACTCATCTACTAACAATGTTTGAGCGTCAATTCCCTTGCCAACCAGAGTCCTCTGTCCCTGTTGAAGGAAGGGCAAAATATAACCCTCATTAACTTCCTTGCCCAGAATCATCTTCTGTGATATGAAACATATTTTCTACTGCTTACAAAAGCTATTTCTGAGTTCTCAGGCCAAATTACGTCAAATCATTTCTGAAATACTCAGAAGAAGGAAACATAGTGGGCCTTATGCAAAAGCACATTTCTGGCTCCTGACTGTAAAATCACAACAAAAACCCAGAAGACCCAATTCAGAGAAACAGTTCCCAGGAGCCTTTAACTATTCTGACTTCCATCTCTCCCTACCCAGCTATCCAAAATGCATCTGGCTAAGAAAAATCACGTTCTTGGCTTGAAAAATAAATAGATAAATAAATAAATAAATAAATAAATAAATAAATAAGACAGAAACAGAAAAGGAACAAACAAAGGCAAGATATGTATCTTATTTACCTCCTGGATTTGCAAAACTCTGATGTTCGTGTCGAGACACTTTTTACTGTCATTCTAGTGATCAGAAATTTAAAATGGGAGAAACATGAATACTGAAGACTTCTATTTCTGTGGGATTTTGAGGCTTTAAAAAGCAGAACACTTGATCATAGCTATATCAAAGGATCTGTAACACAGTACTGCATAATGCTATGTAGAAAAATTGTCTCTTTCAGTTTGACCAGGAAAAGGAAGAAAAGAAAATGAATCTAAACAAGAAAGTCCAGTTCTCCACCATGCACATCACTCACACAGCATCTGTTTCAGAAACACATCCAATAGCCTACTGCCAGAGGACAAATATCCGTGTTAATCATAAACCACAGGCGAGAATTAAGAAATTAGCCATGGTTTCCAGGGTAGAATTCAAAAGACGTTGCTCAGACAGGGATTATTTCCAACAATAACAATGTAAGTTCATTACATAGAGCTGGCATGCAAAACTAAAACAGTGACTTTTCAAGGAAGATCATACTGCGTTTGAGGCTTTCTGCAGGACAGCTAATTCTGTTCTCAGAAACTAACAGAAGGATTATGTTAGACACAGAGAGAGCAGGTTGCTGTCAACACGACTACTGATACTCAACTTTTTGACATCTGTTTCCCTCCGCATATCTCAGAATTAGAACGAGACATTTTCTTTTTCTTTCTTTTTTTTTTTTCTAAATACAACTTCCTAGCAACGCTGAGAAATTCCCTATGTGTAGGAAGTCTAGTAGTATAACACTTGTGACATTATAGAGTACGTTAAACCTCCTGTATATGCAAATATATAACTGATGCCAGGGAGAACTGCAGGAGAGCCTGACTGGAGCTTTGCCCAATTAATTCTTTTCCCAGGACCATCACAACCATCCCTTCTCAGCGAAATGAAAATTCACTTTCATAATGTGGGCTACTAATGTTCCTATTCTTGGAAGAAAAGACAGCTGCACTTCCATGTATGAGCATAAGATGTCCTAAGCTGACAGGTGTCCTCTCACTGAGGGGCAGTTGTTTTATATTGCTAAGATAAGCAAATAGGAGATTATGTCAGTTTAATGCCTGGCAGCTCCCAGGCATTAAACTGACATGATGGCGTTGCCATTTCACAGCTTCAGCATCTTCTTGTGAAACATTTCCTGGTGCAAAACCAGCAAAATTTGTCCAAAAACTTTTGAGCTCATTATGATTGTTCCATCTAGCCCAAAACCAGAATTGCAATACTCTTTGTCTACATTAGTGATAGATACTTTTATCTCACCTACTGAGTATTGGAATCAAGAACTCATTTGGTAAGCATCTTTTTGCTACAGATAACATTTCATGAGTTTTAAGAGAAAAGTATTTTATAACTCAATTTCTCCACTTACCAGCCATAGCACCCAGAAATAAGCCACACAGTCCTTCTAACATCTTTGGGCTCAGGCTTTGAATTTTTACTTCCCTTTGACTCAGGACAGAAATTTCACTATTCCCCAGAGAATTTGTGAAAAAAATAATAATTTCAGTCTTCACTAAACTTTCAATTGCAGTCAGACTGAATGGCCTTGGTTTTACTTTTAGTGGTTTACTTGGTTTTACTTTTTTATCTGAATTTAAACCCCGTGATTTCCGAACTATATTAATTTGCAATATGATCTAAAATGCAACGTGGTGAAGGCTAAATAAAACCTGCTTAACACTATTTTCATGAGAAGTGTTGTGATAACTTCTCCCAGGTAATCCCACATAAACATTTTTTTTTCTCAAAAGTTCTATTCTCTAGCCAGCAAAAGCTGTTAAAGACCTTTCAGTGGAGTAGCATTTTTTGCCAAGGACACTTCTAAATTATCATCTTCTTTTACATGACATGGCCAATAACTGTGAGTGATTTTTAAGTTACCTGCCTACACATCTTTTTCATACTGATATACTTTTCCATATAAAGCATTAGCTCTGTTACAAAACAACACACAGAATGCCTCCACAGCTAAAATGAGGATTCCAGTCTTCCATAGCTCTTTTCCTAGAGAGCTGTTAATTAGCTTCACGAAACTACATAGAAGGCACTTGGTCAAGGTTTTAAATAAAAGACTTTTTTTTTTTTTCCCCTGAGTTAAGGGGAAAAGATAATCATCAACTCAAGTATTTTTAAACAGAAGAATTACAGACTGCTCCTAAACACCAAGGCCAGAGAAATTAGCTGGCTCAAAATTATACTGCTTAGGCTTCACCCATCTCGCATATCCTTGCCTTAGAGAGAATCAAGGAGTGAAATAACAGGTGAGTACTGTAAAAAATGAGAGTTCCAACTGATGATTTCTCCCTCGTTCACTTTTGTTTAGAAGCATAAAATTAACTATTGAGAATGTTGCCTCCCTCTGTACAGAGAAGATATTTGTGAAAGTTTTTATCTTATTTTTGCAGTGAAAGGCTCCAATCATGTCTTTTCCATTGTCTCCCTGACACAAGCAAGATCTAGATGTCAGGACCAGAAAAGGAAGATGAGATTTTCTCCATGCATACAGGCAGCAAATAAGGGTACAGATCAGGTAAATGGCAACATAATGATCATCCTCGAAGTAGTATGTAAATGGAAAAATGAGAAAGACTTCAATCTCCTTTCTAGGTTAATATAATATCAGGGCAAGAGCACCTTGGCTCTGCTTCTGTTGTCTGTTCCAACATTATTTGTGAGGAGCCCTTCTGCACATCAGATAGAGCAACAGCAAGGGCTTAGCTGGAATACAAATCACTCTTCTGGAGCATACCCAAATTAATGGGATTGAATATAATCAAAGATTTTGTTCCTTATTATTGTCTTCCTCTATAGTCTCTAATGTGAGAACAAGAGCTAAGCTTCGTCTCCTGATGTTATTTCTTTGCATTTCAGTTCTTCTAAGAATACTGTTTTCTTTCCTCAATTTCTTTAACAAAGTCTGATTTGCCCTTTGGGGTGTTGTTAATTAAATAGATGTTTAGCCTTCCTTCTAAATTTTGGAAACCTTCTCCACCAATGACACCTGGCCCTAACCTTCAAAATACAGAAAGAATAAGCTAACATTTTTATCTGGCAAGGATTTCCCCAGAAACTATAGATGTAGTAAAGTGGTGTTATTTTGAACAGATTCAGCTGATTACTCTTCTTTAAAGCATCACTTCTTTCAGTGGTACTTTTCAAACTCATATCTGAGCCCTGCAAAAGAAATAAGCCTGAGAAAGTACAAACCAAGAACCAGACACAGCACCTAAAACTTTACTTTAGATTGTATATTGAATCTAATTAGGGCTACAGACACCCTCTCACATCATTCAAGCATCTACGCATTTTGCTACTTTTGGAACTGGTCACTTAATAGAAATATTGAATACCCAGTGCTCACTGCAGTTGCTGTGACTTTGAAAAGTCCTACCAGTCTGTTGACAATGTCAGTCCTTTAAGGACCTAGACATCCTGCATGGCGACACATTGTTGATAGTGAGGATCACTTACGTGTTTAAGCAAGGAGGAAAGGCCACATGCACACAGTTACAACTAAGCAGGCACATAAGTGATGGTTGGATTACAGGTTCACAACACAAAGCTGTAAACAGCTCAAGGGCAGAGAGCACAGAACAAGAGTACTCATGGCAAATAATGCAATATTAAAATCATTAAAAATATACAAAGTAAGCAGAGCAAACTCCAAGCCTTCTTAGCTTTTACTGACACGGGCAAAGTTGCTTGACTTCAGTGCCTAAGGACCTCCAATAACTACCATTTGGGATTTCAGAACAATTTATGAACATGATTTATACATGATTGCATATTTTACAATGTATCTGCCTCAAGGGTTTTGCTGAGTATCATTTCCCCGATTTATTAATAGAGAAACTGAGCGCTTACGTGTCTTGTTCAAAGCATTTACACAAAGGAGACCCTGAGGACTATGAATACTGCTGCTCAGAGTCTAGCAATCTGTCCACTTCTCCCAGAGAGAGCGTTCAAGTGAATGGGTGCAGCAAAGCAACTGGTACGGCACAGAGGTGGATGACTGGTATGCTGGAATTTCAAACACTTGGGACACTTTCTGTTCCCCTCGAGAAAACTTAAAGCAATTAAATGTATGTGGTTAAACAAAGCACAGACATATATCCCCTTGGTTTATTTCAACAACATGAATGCAAACGGGGTAAGTTGATGAGAAGTGTATGTAGAAACTCTTACTGTGCGGTAGGTGAACAGAGTCAGAGAAACTTTGGGATAACACTTCAAGTCCCTTGTTTTGAGAAGAAAGCCATGCAGCCTCCTTGTGATGTCTCCGTTACACTCATAATGTGAAATGTCTAAATGACTTGAAGTTTTGTGCATTTCTTTATAGGACTGCCAGCATAAACATTCTATTACAAGAATCTGTTTCTCTCTGGCATTTTATGTAAGATCAGGCTGGCATTTCTGCTAGAACTGGTATGAACCTTGGCTCTTCAGGCACAGGGTTACACTAATAGCAGACAAGAATTACTCACTGGACATTTCAGTCAGGACCCTATCATTTCTGACTGATGCGATTATCAGATTGTGCCAGATGACATCAGAACAAAGCTAGCAGCCACTATGCATGCTCCGCCCCTGCGCAGAAAGCCTATTCACCTAAGGGTGAATAACATGGGATTAAAATGAGATCTCCTGGCCCTCAGAGAACACTTATTCAATCTTGGATTGCTATTATCTTTCTCTTCATTTAGCAGCTTTCTGGCGTTCTCCACCAAGGAAAGTAGAAAAAAGAAAAAAATACATATTGATGGCAGACCCTCTTACTTCTTTCCTGATTTCATCTGGAAATGAAGTTTGGAAATCGTCTTTCCAGACAAGCTTTCCTTAAAGAACCACTTAAAGTTCCAAAAGTGATAACTGAGAATCATTTCACTGGTTTGCGTATCCTAAGCCTTGGATGGGTCTTGGATGTATGAGAAGCACTGTCCTTTGGTCACACAACAGAAACTCGTATGAGGATCTTCATGGCTGTTTGCACCCATGGTGTCATTTATCTCTATATTCAAACTGTCAGTTTGGACAACATACTCCTTTGCTATGAACCCACTAAGCTGTACCAGTAAGCAGTAATGACAGCATATTGTATTGCAGAAGTCTCAGGATACTACTCTGGTCTTACTGTGGAAGTTCTCAGTGAAGTACATCACAGACACTTTAGCTCACCTTGCCCGGCTGCATGTCATTTCAGATCACTGTGACTATAATGCTTATTTCTTCCACTACCAATTTTTACACTGAAACCTCTTCAGGGAAGGGAAAAGTCACATTCTACAGAGGGTCAGCACCAAGCACAGTGACTCTACAGCCAAACCAGCCTCCCTGATCTCAATTAAGACGCCTTACTAAAAACATTTTTTTAGTATTTTTACCAACCCTTTCTTCTAGTTACGGTTGAAGAGATGAAAGGAAGTGTGAGATCAGCCTCAAGAAACGAAACCAGGCTGAACAAACCAGATCATTCCGAATCAGCCTTGCCTCCGGCTGTTGAGAGCTCTCTGTTCAGCTCTGCTGGGTAACAAGGGGAGGGAAAGGCACACTGGTGGGTGAGGCGAAGGGAATGGGAAGCAGGCCAAGGAAGGGGCCATTCCTCTGTTCTGTAATCTAGAATGCACACTGCAGTGCTAATAGTGAGATGAGAAGTGCCTTCCAGCCTCCAGTCATCCTGTTGGTGGCTTAAACAGCGTGTGAACAAAATTTATTGGGGGAAGATTTATTTGCAAGTGTAAAGAAAAGTACACAGCCAGAATGCTTAAATAAATACAATAATACAAGTAACCTTGAAACATACAGCCTTATGGGCTTCTTGTTTAACTGTTTTCTGTTGGTTTAGTGAGATTATTTTTATAAACCTAACTCCACCTATTCAACTATATAAAATTAACCTACAGCCGTCAGAATCTGCATTTGTTCAATAAGGAAAAAAAGAAAGTGCAAGTTCTCCTCTTATCATTGTGGCTCCGTGTTTGTTTCGTTTTTCTTCAGAACGTTCTCCTGTGCCTGGTCCTGGAGCTGAGGTGTGTGCAAGTGCCTAATAATACAATGTGACACCAGGATTGTTAAGAGCTTTTTACACCATCCATCATTACTACGGTGCCATGCTGCAGCAAACTGTACCCTGCTGGCACTAGACACACGAGGAGAGGCCTGAGACTACACTGCCTAAGAGGAAGTTTGGGAAGAAACCAAGGCTCATTCATATCCCAGCTCCTCCAAGCACAAGGGGGTAGATCTTCAGTAGGGCCAAAGCATGCACAGGATGATCTGTGCTCTATAGCGAGTAGAAGAGAGAGAGCAAAACAAAAAATGGAAGTCTGTAAGCCAGAAATGCAGTGGCCTGAGCTGACAGTCACACGCAAACTTCAGCATTTGCCTTAGAAGCCTCAGACCTGTGTAGCAACCTCTCCTATTGAGCAAAAGCCTCACAGGAGATAGAGAAGCAGCAAAACTTCCACTACAGCTTGCTACAGGTTTGCAGATGCCTTTGCTGAACACTCATCTAGCTTCAGTATTCTGGAGCAACTTGATCAATATTCTATCTCCTTCACCCTCGTGTATCACCAATCTTTTAAATGCAGATTCTCTAGAAGAGTCACCTGATACTTTGAGCCTAGACTACACCCCTACCTTCCAAAGAAGGGCAACAAGGCTTGTGAAGGACTTGGAGAATATGCCCTATGAGGAGAGACTGAAGGAACTGGGGCTGTTTAGTCTGGGGAAAAGAAGACTGAGGGGAGACAGCGCTTTACCTGTAGCTCTGCAGGCAATGCTTTGGCTTGGATGCTATAGGCAAGGAAAGAGAGATGGAAGCTGTCATTCTATGCTATTACAAGTGATGGCCTTATCTGTGCTTTGTGTTTGTACTGGCAAATGATGTCAGCTCAAGGTAACCATTTTTTTAACCAAGAGAGATATATTCCTGGATAGTCTATAATGCAAGTGTGGTTAGATCAACATGAAGGTGTCTTAAGTTGGAAAAGCTTCTGCTTTTTGCTATGCAGCTTACTAATTCTGGAATGAATGCATCCTCTATGGGGGAATATCTACTATCACCACTTCAAAATAAACAGATGTGACAACACTTGTCCATGAAAAAGGGCATTTTCATGTCTGGGGACAGCAGGGAGCCCTAGGAGGTATATTCACTGTCAAAAGTTTTGGTAGATGTGTGATCGCTAGGCACAAATGACTAACAAATCTCTGCTGTTTCCCAGGCACCACTGCTCTCCATAGACAAGTTTTTGTGAGATTTGTACCCATGTCCTTCCTCTTTCCCTCTTCTCCCATGTTTACCTGTGGCCAACATGAGACTGGAAGCCATGCCTATTCCCACAGAGAGCAAATAAGAGCCATTAAGAGCACAAAGATTAGGTATGACCCTGTTTTTTCTGTTTTTCTGGATTAGTCAGTGCATGCATGGATTGAACTTATAAATATGTACTCATATTTCCTCATCTGTTCTGAAATCGTCTATTTGATTTGGTATTTTAAAATAGACAGATTAATCCACGCTGGCACTGCTTAGCCCATGACTATTTGTGTTCCTGCTTACAACCTTTTCATTTACAGGATGATTATCTGTCCATTACTATAGACAGGCTTCTCATTTTACCATGCTCACTCTGTACTAGCACCAGGAAGCAACAGTTTCCCAAACCATATTTGACTGATGCCATTTGAAATTAGCAGTTATTAACCTGCTGGCACTCTAGAAGTACAAGGGAGAGGGACATAGAAGTTTATTTTCTGCTTTGGAAAGCATGCTTTCTCTCTTAGGGTGGTTTTATCTCTGATAAATTATTCATTCAGTCACATGCTATCCCAGGGTCCTATAGAGGACCCACTCTTCTGCCACAAACACTAAGATTTGGCTCATTTTGGTTGGCTGCCCAAACATCTTAAGACTCCCGAAAGTTGTTCCTCCTTTCTCCAAGTAAGGAAAGCCTTCGCTTCTCCAAGCTTCTTTCTGTGAAAGAACAAAACCACTGAGGATTTCTTGTGGAATTTACCACCTAAACTGTGGTCATTTGCCACCACGGGTGGGTCCATTTGGCATGTGCAGCAAATTTACCTGATAAACTCCAACCTTGCCAGAAGCTCACTAGTGTAGTTTTTCAAGGTATTCTCAGCTCATACTGTTGTTGGTTGAAGGGAAGATATTTGAACCAGGAATAGAAAAATTTAAAAACAAATATTTTTCAGCAGTGATGCAACCTCACTGCAGGGTACCTCAGAGAGATACAAGTCTAAATGCGAGTTTTAATTAAGAGATATAGTTTCCTCGTAATCTTCTGGCTGAACAAAACTGGGAAAATACAGCAGGTGTAGGACAAAGCTAACAGCTCACCTAACCTTGATGTTGGCTGACTATTACTTCTGCTTCACTTGATCTCTTAACCAGAGCAATTTCTTGTGAAAACAGTTAACAGCTTTGCCGCTTGTTTATCTATCAGTGGAGAAGTGGAACTATAAAATTGACTCATTCTGTCATGTCTAAAGGTCAGTGACAAATAAATGTTATATTGTGTATAAATAAGGTAATTTTTATAATACATGCTCATACACATATGTGGATATCAAAATCCAGAGAAAGAAAATACCAGATGCATCAAACCTCAAACCCCTTACCCATGCCCTCCAAAACATGGCCCTTTGTTTCTACTAGAGGTCACACTGTGCAAAATAATGCATTCTCTCTCCAGTGCCAACCCGGATGGCCATAGATGCAGAAACTATGTGAGAAGAAGCATAGAAATGACTAAGTACCCAGCTCTGCAAAGAAGGAAAGCAACAGAAAGATATAATAGGCATTGGGTATTTATAAGACAAAAGCACACAAGAGCAACAAATAGGAAACAACTACATTGTATCTGTTTCTACATGAAGAAGTCTAAAAAAGTGGGAAGAAATAAGCAAGAATATTCTTTTCTGGGGTCCAAGGCACCAGTACAGACCTTAAAGATGAGGCAGAAGAGGCAGCTGGGGAGAAAGCTTTTCATTTGATTTGTGTGCAATTCCCATATCGCACATGGATAGTCTATTGATGATACAGCTTCTGTGCATGGGTCCATAAATCCCTTGGACAGCTAAAGGCACATATCTAGAATACACATATATCTGTGACACAAGAGATATGGCATACACATTGCAGCAATAAACACATGCTGCCAAGATATGCCAAGTCATTAAACTTTAAAATCTGCAAAAAGAAAACAACAACCAAACCCACAAAACAATAGTCCTTGAAGTAATCTATATTAGAAATATTAAATATATTCACAGTACAAAAAGAAAAAACAACTTTTGTTCACTGGTAAAAACTGCAATAACCTGTTTCTTAGGATCTATATCTAGTATCCATTGAGTGCTATAGAAAGCACCTATGGGCTGTACACAGGAATTGGTATGCAGAGGCTGAGCATTTCCAGGGGTCTGAGTTAATACAAAGCTTTTGAGAATGCTCACAACACCCCTGTCAGCAATAGCATTAAAAGCAATTGACACTAGTATTGACAGCCTTCTTCTGTATCCTTTAGCACTGATAGCAAACTTCTCATTAGGAGTGGGCCTGTTTTTCCAAGCCATACAAACATACAGCAGACAGCCCCTTTCCAATGTGAATGGAGATAACATGCTGGTATTGCAGAAGGTAAGCAATGTTCTCAGCAGTACGGGGATTCTTCCCTACTCAGCTCCAGTGTTTAAGTGTTATGCTAAAGGTGACAGGGTTAGAAATGGGAAGATTAGCTCATCCTATAAAGGTTTGGTTTTTGGTATTAAATATCAAAGTTCCAAACTACTTTGGATAGATAATAGCTTGGCATTTTCAGTTTAGCAGATAACAGGAATAATGTGCCAAGCCACTAGATGACTCTCACATCAGAACAAAATACTTCTATTTTTGATTCTGAGCAATTTATAGCTCCTGCTGGAGGGGTGTGGGAACAGTAGGACAGAATTATATGGCAAGGCAATGGCATAACATCCCTTTCCCCACAAATAAAACATAACTGCCTTACCTTATTGCATGTGGTTTCATAGTTACACAACCCAGAAAAGAAAAGTCAACAGCTGACTTTGTGGTATTACGTAGTCAGATGGGAGTTAAGTGTAAGCATAACAAATAAAGTTTAGAGCTTATTCCTGGTGATGTGAAACAGACGTTCAGATGTCTTCCACACCCACCTATCTCAGCTGGAAGTATTTATCCTGCTAATGCAAGGCTACTGCTTTAACAGCCCCGCCAAGTTTTAACTACAGCTTTAGGCTGTAGAATGGCTTGAGTTGGAAGGGACCCCTGAAGGCCATCTAGTCCAACTCCCCTGCAACAAACAGGAACATCTACAGCTCAGCATTATCCATCAGTAGAGTGCCTTGCATGTGTGATTAGACACAGTGATGAGAACCATCATCACTATCTCCTCTTCTTTCGGCTACTTCCTGCTAAAAGCAAAATGGCCAGATGAGGTGCTAGCCTTACATAAAGACTCTGGGGTCAGTGTGCTGAACGGACAGAGGATCCCCATACAAAGCAATAACCTAGTCAAACTGCAGAGAAGGACAGGCATTCACACCAGTTTCCCCTTACTATTTGTGGGCTGAAGGCCCCATTCAGCAGATCAGCTTCTTGCAGTCTCTTCCAGAAGGGCTACAGAAGGAGCTTAAGACCCATCAGAGTGGTACAGCAGGACTTATCCCATAGTTTTACTCTTTCCTTTGGGCAGACACAGCCTGCAGGGCTCGTGGTGGATCAGAGGGTTGAAAAGAGAAACCCTGCTGTCAAGCAGGATTGGCATTGAGCTCTGAAACTGCCCCCACCCTTCCTACAGGCCTGGGCATCTTCCCATCTTCTCACCCCTGCCCTTCACTCCCCTACAGCTCCTCTTCTCAGTGGGGATAGATGTCTGGTTTTACTCTACCAAAATGCTAATAACAGTTGAAGAAATAAGTTTTGGAGCAGGTACTAAAACAAAACAAAACAAAAACACCCTAGAAATTACTAAATATAAATCCTCCCAAAGAGGCCATGTGGTCAGTATTAAGGAGCTGCAAAAGAGGTATATTATATTTTCTTCAGTCGTACTGTCTCATAAAAGAAACCAGAGAATCACAGAACCACAGAATCATAGGGGTTGGAAAGGACCTTTGGGGATCATGAAGTCCAGCCCCCTGCTCAAGGAAAATATTGGACCATGATCACAGCCTGGACATGCTGTCACACTGGCTTTGGCTTTCATAGATGTCAAAAGAGTTAGATATTATTCTCAGGGGAAAGACTGAACTTTACAATGTGGTACTTCCTGTACACCTGTAAGACAACAGATGTTTCTTCCTCCTGCTTAAGAATAAGATGTCACAGCTGAAGCCAAACAGAAAATGAGGAGAGTGGAGTCAAATAGATTCTGACAAACACAGGAAACTGGCAGCACTATCTATAATCTCATGAGGAAAAAGTCAAGTGATTTTAAAATGGGTTGTGTTGTGCAGCCTCAAACTATTAGCTGAGCATCTTCTAGGACATAAGCAAAGCAGATTAAGAAGGCAGTCACGTCTTGTTCAGTTGTTACTCCTGACTTTTGCCTTACTGAAAAAGATGAGAGCTGTGGGATTTGGTTTGGCTTTGTGCTGTGTAAAAGCTGATCTGTAAAAATTTAAGTTGGATAAGGCTATTCATATGTAACATGCAGAAGTGAGAGAGCCTCTCAGGGTTGGCAAGAGAACAAACACAAGACCCTTCTATCTCTATATGCTAGTAAGAGCTGTATTTGTTGAAAATACTGCAGTGGAGCACCTCCTTCATCCTCTCAAATCGCCAGATGCCGAAGCAGCTAATAAATGCAAACACTGTTTGGCCACCCATTGATGTGAGCATTTCATATCAAAGCTCTAGGCAGTGTGAGGGGCAAAGCCAGACACTCCCTGAGTGGATTTGAAGAGTTTAAACACTACCGCGTATAAGCCATGAAGAACTCACACTGCCAATATTGCTGTGAGCTGCCAGCACATTCCCAAGGATATGGTGATACTGGGAAAGTTTGACCCAAATGAAATTTGTTCCCCAACTGTCTTTGTTAGAAAGGCAGACTTTTCTTGGCATTTAGAGGGCAGGGCACCATCAGAACTGTGAGATGAGCAAGATTTTTTGGTACTTTGGATACATATTCTCTGTACAATTGCACTATTCCTAGCCAGTCAAAATCCAGTCTGTCACACACCCAAACAGGAACAAATGTGGGTTGATATGTTTACTACCTGTTTTCAGTTCCTTGTAGTTAACAAAACCAGTTACCAGGCAGCAGCGTGCATTTACCCCAACTGTCCCAATACTTTTATTGGCTTTGGTAGGGCTGAGCACCAACGGTTTTAAAGTGAACAGTATGAGTGGGTATTTCTGGATCCACAACAAGCTATACCAGTGATTTATTACTGACTCTTTGTCACAGGAACTTAATTGGAACTTCATTGTTTGTTTCCCTTTACTGCTTTACTCCGTGTTCTCTCCAAATGTTCAAGTGTTTCTCATTTCACCTTTTATATTTGCATTTATGATTGCTTACAGCGCACATATCATTGTCACTCAATTTCAGAGGAAAAAATCCCTTTTGTTGGGAAAAAAGAAAAGCCCTGAAAGCCCTAGCCTGAAGTCATCTGCAGCAATGCCTGCCAGCACTGGAAGAGAGCAAAGAGAGGAAAAGTCTGCCAAAAAATTGAGCATCTTTGAAAGGTAGCACCTCTATAACAAGGATACTACTCAGCTGTATGTTTGCTACAAGCCTTGCAATTCAGGCCCAAAGGCAGTGCTAAGCAGATCAAAGCAGCCATTAGGCGGCTCTGTGCTCTAGGCTTTTCCGTTAGGCTGTAGCTAACATCATATTTTTAGTCCAATTGCAATTAAAGATTGCCAGCTCCCCCTAACTTGTTTCCTTCCTCAGCCTACAAGAAAACTTTCCAAACGGACATTAAAAAGTCCACTCTTTTATAGTTTAATGGACAAGGAAATTTTCCAGTTACCTCAGCTTTTTCCCAAACCCAGTGGGACCAAAGTTTGGCAACTTTATAGTATCAGACAAAAGAATAATGATGCATATTTTGCATCAGGCGTCAGCATTATGGTGTTCTCAGGGAACAGTGGGGACAGCAGGCATGCATACCACTGATCTAAAGTGGCTCTTAGGAAACAATGTAAGAGGTCCAAGCTAAATCTTCAGATTTTATTTTCATATGGGTTTTTTTTTTAACTCTATCTCAAATAATTATCTAGAGAGATATTAACGGAACAAAAGGTGAGCAGATGGAGACTGGAAAGGGGAGATGGTCAGTGCTGCTTTACCAGGAGAGTTCTTGGTTGCTGAGCTGCTTATGTGGTAAAACCACCTAATCGCTGGTGTGAAGGATTGTCCACAGTGAAAATGAGCCCTCCAAAGCACTCAGGCCTTGTCTAAGCAGCAGTTGAGATGAAATAAGTAGGAACAGAGGGACCACACTGTACTTTGTATGTACTGCCTCCACCAAACAACCTGTTCTGTGCCTAAGCATGAAAAAGAGACCCAAGGGGACACAGGGAAAAGAAAGTGAACTGACTGCTAGAAGAAATCAGACAGAAAAAAATGATGAATGAAGAAAATGGGCGGCAGCAGCTGTACAACACCTATACACAGATGAGAAAGGAAGTGCTGGTGCTCTTCCGTGCTTTTCACACTTGGCTCCTGATAAGCCCACTAGAATCTTCAAATGCTACTTTCAAGCTGGATCAGCACATTGCTAGGTTTCTATTATTGGGCTGTGAATGATGAATACACTTTTGGTCATCTTCACTGCAAAGCATGGAACTGAAAATACATTTCTCCTTTGCAACCTTCAAGAAGGGGACCCTTAATTAGCATAAGTGTACGCATTTGGTTCTTGGTAGTAGCAGACCAATGGATAAGGTCATGTGTTGTGTTTTGAGTAATCTGAACATTGTACTGACGCTTGCACAGCTCTTCAGAAGATGCCGCATCCACACAGTACATGCCTGAATACCCGTGGTTAATTCATTAAAGGAAATAAATAACAGTACAAAACCCAACAATATTTTATGAGAGTGCTTTTATTAAGAGTCTACAGAACAGCTATTCAGATAGTCACAAGATCATTTTCTGCTGGTATCAAATAGAAGCAGCTGCTCAGGTTCCATTAGAGGTACGGCTCTGCTGAAATCAATAGGCAAATCTCTAGCCCTTCCACTACAGGAGGTCTAGGATTGCACGCACTACCAACTATAAAAATGTTTTTAGTAAAATAGATTGAACTTTCAATGTGCGCAGAAAGCAAACATTTCTTTGACAGCAAGCAGCAAAAGTGAGGAGACGCCTACATCATAAAAAGTTTATGACTGTGTTTATCAGACTTTAAAATTACAAAGGTAAACCGTAGTTCCATTAATGAATTGTAACCAAATTGTTCTTGTTTTTAAATCAGGATCTGAGAGCTGATATTTCAGCAACAAAAAGTCAAAGATTTTTACTCCTTATTGATCCCCTTGAGTCAGAACAGAATATAAATTATATATCTAAAATACGTTTATGAGACTTTAGGCTGTGTATAACCTCTAAGATCAACCACTCTGACCTTTTGCAAAACAGAGGGCAAATCTTTTACCCTACAGTCTTAGTACCTAACAGCAGTTGGGTAAAGGGGCTAGTAAAGAAGATTTCCAGTGCTACTCTGCACCAACAAACCAGCATCTAAATGCTATAGCTGATATAAGTAGTCGTGAGTTCAAACTAATGGCCAACTTCCACTAGAAAGCTGTTCATAATGGTGTTTATTTCATTTAAAGAAGAATTATCTTGTTCACTGCAAACGTCTGCATTACTGTGACACCAACCCAGCAGCCACCACCACTGGCCAGGTGGCCGGTGTGCATGTAGCAATCGGAACCCAGCAGCGATGGGAGTGAGTTACCACACTCTTTATCTTCCAAACCACTCATTGAAGAGTCCTGCAAGGGCTGCTTCGTGTGTCAAAAATGTTTTTGTTCCAGTATATCCAACTGAAAAGAATGTTGTGGCATTCACTGAAGCACGGAAACTAAACCTCTGCAGCTGTAGTAACGATAGGGTCTTGCAATGCAGCCAAAATATGGGTCAAATTTACACTTACTGCACGCAATTGGAATGCTCTCACTTTGCTGGGCAGCACATTGTACCTCAACTGCAAAATCACTCTGCTCTAATTAAACAGAGTAGATAGGTAGCAATGGAATTAAGTAGAAAATCATGGATTTCCAGCAGCAAGACTTATTTTTTCATCAAGCCCTTCTCAATTAAAGAATTCACAGTCGAATCACAAGACTCATGTCAAAGAATACACCATGCAGGTTGAGTCAAAGACTCATTGTTGCATTTTCTTTATTTGGTGATAAATCAAGTACTTGTTCTCCAGCTTCTGTATACTTAAGGCGTTTCACAGTTAGGTCTTCAGCGTTGCTGCATCTCAAGGTTTCAACCTCACCTTAAGTATACAGTGAATAACAAAATGAAAATGAAATCTCTAACATTTTCCTGATTTACTTCCTGAAATATTTCGAGAAACATTTTACTTGTGTGATGGTACAAATTATGCTAAGAGGGGAGAAGTGCAGTGTGGCACAGTGGGACAGCCCAGTCTTGAAAAATGAGCAGAGAACCATGAAGTCTTTCTTTTTCTCTTGTACTTTTTTCCACACATAAAACTGCCAAAGAAGTTGACTTCAACATGGAGCCTCAGACACAGATCCTTGAACATAAGGAAAAAGCCAAATTGCTACCAAAACAAAACAAAATCAGGGATACAGAAGCCTTTTACTTGTGATGTTAAGAGCCAGTGTTGGAATCACTAGTGGCCACCATCATGAAGCGTAATGAAAGTCAAATGCAGAATAACAACAAGCTGCAATTCGCTGTGATGAGACACAATCCAACTAGAAAGAAAGATAGAAAAAAAAAGTCATAAGAAATGCAATGAAAGGGAAGCGTATAGAGAAGAGTTGAGATGTTCCAGCATCTAAAAGGAGACACTGAAATTCCAACGTGCTTATGATATATAAATATTGTGATCCTGAAAATATCCTTTATGCTACAGAGTCACTGTACAACTCTGTAATTGCCATTAATATCAAGCGTTATAATCATTCATGACCATTCAAGAGAGCAGAATGAGTGAAGGCTCAGAGTCTTTATATGCACCTTTTAATTTAATAGGCCCAGATATGTTTTTATGCTGGGTTATGGGACCTGTATCATTCAGAGAACTGTACAGCTGCTGGAAAGAAAGTTACCTTCCCAGTGAGCTCCAGACTGGACACACTGCCCAGACTTTGGGAAGCAATCAGAGTATCATCACCACCTAAAGAGGTCTCAAAGAAGCTGCCCATATCTGACTATGGAAAATGGTCTTTGTAATATAAGCCTAAGGGAAACAGAGCTTATAGTGACTGTTCAAGATATAACAAGCAGACAGCTGGGGTACTGTCTTCCCTGTCTTTTCTTTGTCTTCTAGGTGAGAAACTCCGCACTCAGTGAAGCAAATTACATTATCTCAAATACCATCATGATGAATCTAGTGAATTTGCTGTGGTCATGGCAGCTGCATTCCTGTGTATGAAGCCTCCATCAAGAAGGAGTTCCTAACTGTGGTAAGAACGTCAGATAAGCCCCTGCCCAAGAATGAAATGCAATCAGATCCACAGTAAACAGACATGAATTATGAAATAAGGTTAGGTATTATTTTTCCAACACCTCTCTTTTCTGGTCTTAAAGGCACAAACATACAAAGTGTTGTGAGTATCTAGATTTTGCAAATAAAAGTGATGAATCCTGTACTGATTCTGTTCCTGAACCTGGAGAAGTGTTAAATCCCAGAACTGCAGCAGCAGAACCTGTTACAGTGGTGAACACCCTTCAGAGCTGTCTTTACAGACACCCTGCAGGTTCTTAAAAGACATTTAAGCCTTACTGACATTTCAGTTCTTTATGTCTAATATCCCACCATTTATTTACTTATTTATTATTTACTTGTTTATGTAAATAGCCGCCTGTGAGAAAGAAAATGAAACCCAAGCATTTTCAGAAAGGGGCAACTTCTGAAGCAAATTAGCTTCTGCAGTAGCCCTGCCTGTGGCACGGGGGTTGGAATTTGATGATTCTTGGGGTCCCTTCCAACCCTAGCCATTCCATGGTTATATGATTCTATGACTTAGAGAGGCAGTTTCCCTCTCTTATTATACTAATCCATGATCTAAAACTAAAAGAGGTATACTCTCTATGGAAGTGGTCATTGGTGCTCTTCAAAAGTGGCAAGTGACTGAGACTGAAGGCACAAAGGAAGATGAGGAAGAGGAGGCTGTGATCCTCCACATTCTGCAGCATCCAAAAAAAAAAAAAAAAAAAAGGCAAGAATTCTAAGAATTTTGTATTTCTGTGATCTCTACCCACAGCCAACAGGTTAGGAGGTTTAATACCCTTACATGGAGGATGTTCATCTGCAAGTATTTGACCATTTAATGAAGAGCTGAACAGCTAAAGAAAGTAACTTACCATCATTCAGTACTTACATCCGGTAATGTGGAAGCCACTAATCATAGAACACTTGGTAGCTGAAGTTGTCAGACTTGATTCTGAAGTTGTATATTCCCATCTTTCTCTTGCAGTAGAAAATGACAAGGCTCACAGCTGCCAGCAGAAAGCCAAATGCAGCAGTGACAATAAGTATGATATATCCAGCTCCCACACCAGGCTCCTTCCCTCTTTTGGAAACAGATGCTAAAAAAAAAGACGAGGTGAAAGAAAAAAGCTTTGAAATTCCTAAGTCTTTCTGTGGGGTACAAAGCCAGTCAAGCAGTATAACCTTGCCTACAGATTAGCCAATAGAACTGTGGTACTGTATTGATGCAACAATTTAAGGAAGGTGATTCTCATGGAGAAGTCCAAGTTCTCTTTTTTATGTAAAGCGCAGTGTCCTTACAGTCATTAGTCTGGTATGTGTTGGGGATTTGACTCTACAATATTCTGAAAAAAGAAGATAGGATGAGGATTGGTGACTTTGAAACACTGTCTTATTTTTGTAATGTCCCCAGAGATTAAGTAGCAGGGATCTGGCCACTGCAGTCAATGGAGCCACACTGAAGGAGTCACTCAACTCTGTAGCCTGGACATAGGCATTTAGTGCCAACTGAGAAGCCCAAGGGTCTCTACAGTATCTGCACATGTTTACCTGGTTCACATATAGATGTGAACCTTGTAATTGAACAAATTTGCAAGCAGACTACCTTCTCCTGTAACACTGTACCTCTATTTATGTTTGTGTCTATACTCTTACGCACTTAATTCATTCTTGTAAGTGTTTGATGTATGTATAAAAACATCTCAGTCTGTATATGTTTCCAGGATAACTCTCATCTACCCACACACCTGCACAGTACATGGGGTGTGCAGAAGACAAGTAGTGATAGAAACATACCAGAAATTAGTAACAGGATCTAAGGCACAGGATAACAATCCAAGCTATGGAACATCCAGGACATCATTCTAAGACAGGCCAAGGCACTGTTGTGCAATACATTTATTTTTAGTTTGATTTTTTATTTACTGATTTTTGAACATATCAAGAAACAGGCAGTGGAAATGGTACCCTGTAGCCCAACACAGACAAACAAAGGCTTTCTGAAGATAATGCATCAGTGGCCTTTGCTATGTGGCACGTAGTACAGGTAAAGCACTTAGATACCTGCCACAATAGCTCATACTCCAACACAGAGCTGGAAATCATTGCCTATAGAATCATGGAAGGGACCTTTAAAGGCCATCTAGTCCAACTCCTCTGCAGTGAACAGGAACATCCACAGCTAACTCAGACTGCTCAGGGACTTGATCCAGCCTCACCTTGAAAATTCCCAGTGGTCAAGGCATCCACCACATCTCTGGGCAGTCTGTTCCAGTGCCTCATCACACCTCACTGCAAAAGACTTTTACCTAATATCTAACCTAAATGAACCTTCTTTGAGCTTGAAACCATTTCCCCCTGTTCCATCACAACAGACCCTGCTAAAGGGTCTGTCCCCTTCTTCCCTGTAGCTTCCCTTTAGATTTTGAAAGGCCACTAAGAGGTCACTTCAGAGCCTTTTCCAGGCTGAACAGCCCCAGCTCTTTCAACCTGTATGTCTAGCCCCACACTTAAAATGCAATGTGAATATCCAACATGCAAATATAAGGCAATATCTTGTAGCACCACGCTGCAACAGTTCTGCCTATGAACTGATCATGCAACCCAAACAAAGCTTCCATCTCCACAGGTCCTTTTGTGCAAAGGCCATTTTGCTATATTAGAAGCATTTCAGGGTCTCCAGTGTGACTCCAATGGGAGTGAGCCCTACATGATGCAAGTGCTGTACAAAGAAAGCTGTATTCATTGATAAGTTTTAAAAGAAGAACTAATAGAGAAATGAACACTAAAGGCCTATTCTAACAGACTCCTACCTAGACACGGGGGAAGAAAAATAAAATGTGCTGAATCAGAGTCTGTTTCAAATTCCAAACAAATATTGTGACCATGTATAGGAGAAAAAAAAAATACCCCAAATCCATTACCAGCCCACAGTCAGAAGAGCATGAAGTGACTGCAAAACAAGCAATCAGTAGGAGGATGACTTCTGTCTATTGCCAGTAGCTATGTGTTAAAACTATGGTGTTGGCATGTACAAACACTCTCAGTGAGTGCTTTATGCCAGTACAATATGAATACAAATGGCTGGAGGAAGCCAAATAATTGCAAATGTTAATGGCAGTGGTTGCCCTTTAAAACATAACTCAGGATAAACACAGAAAAGGCAGAAGCATAACAAATTGCTTGTATGCAGAGCTGGTGTTGACCGTCTGTTAACCTATGCTGCACCGCTCTTCCAGGTTGACTGAAATGCCATGCATCAGCAAGGCTCTCCACCTTTCCTTGCAGTAATAATGAAGTCAATGTCAGGAAGTTTAAGGAAACACAGCAACACAATCTCTGACATCCTTTGATTTAAGAATTCAGAGCTCAATATAATTGCAACCTAAGTACAATATAGAGTAAACACTAGAAAAACTGATTGCAATCTGAGACACAAACCACTTTTGCACTATGCAAGTTTAACTGCGGCTTGATTTCATGGCTGTTGTACTTGCTGCCCTGTGAAACAGTTACACTTCTTTTTTTTTTTGGCCCCTCTGCTTTTCACTCCCTTGACAATTTGATATTCTCTTCGCCAGAAGGCACGCACTTATTCACGCTGTCACACAGCTTCAGCAAGAACTGCTTCTCAGAGAAATATGCCAAGGATTTTGTTTCACAGGTTTTCAGGTTCCTCTGCAGTGAAAAAGAGCCTTAAAATGGTGGTTACTTTCTGTCCCCCTTTTTGCAAGCATCTATTCATAACTCACCAGCAGATTTACACAGAGGTCCCCAGGATGTTCTGTGGGTGGCAATAATTTCACCGGTTTTCAGGGATCGAGCTGCATGGCATCTCTGCAACAATCAATTCAGCAAGTCACATGGCTGAGTAATGGACAACACAAAACCTTCTAGAGAGTTGTGAAAACCCAGTGCTATCCTGACCCACGGATGTCTGTGTTTGTTAATGTTATGCACTGTTTCACTGAAGCCAGTAAATTGAAGCTCAAAGGAAATGCTATTGGGAAACACTGGTTTAAAATCTGCAGTTAGTTACATTGGAAAACATGGCTGTGAACAGATTTCTTATAGACAGCCTCTTTCTTTTTGTTAACTCCCTGTTTTGGGAGAAACCTTACAGAGGATTAAAGTTTCTCATTCTACAACACACAGCATGTTTCTCTTCTGCGTGCCTCCTTGGCAGCGCCATTCAGTTTGTTTGCTGTCCTTTTATCATAAAACACAATCTAAAGGACAGTGCTAGGAACAGCAGGCTGCTGAGGTTATTCAGCAGGTACTGTGGCTTTCCCAGAAGTGCACATAGATGCAGAGAAACGAAACCAGGGAAGTGCAAAGGTGTCTCACCCAAGCTTGATTGCACAAGAATATATCACCAGTGTTACCAGCCTGGTTACCCTGATGCACTTCTATAATCCTCTGCCAGCAAGTGTCCACAGCCAAACCAGCACCCCAGAAATAACCCTGTAGGTTTAACTTTGGTCTATCCTTGAGCAACTTTTCCAGTGAGAAAGATCCGCAGCTAGACAACATGCTCACACAGCTGTTCCCTGGTGTCAGGGGTTCCTTGGTTCCTGGTGGCTATGAAGCAGCCTTGTTCCACCAAGTGTATGGGTGGTGGCAGCACAGCTTTCTTCTTCCCATCCAAAGGCATGTCTCCTACTCATTTCTTATTACCATCATCCCTATTCTTTTAGAGCAACTTATTCTCTTCTCCAGGTAAACAAGGAATAAAAAAGAGTGAATAAGAAGATAACATATAGAGCAAGTAAGTCTATTACTCAAGTTGAACCCAAGCAGCTAAACTGCTCTAACAGCAAACCTCCCAGCTCCTAGAAAAGCAACTGTCTGATCCTTACAGCAGCAATACCAACCCATTCAGACCCTGTCCTGCCCACCTCTCTTCTTCCCTTGCCTCTCACTTTCTTCCACATCCTTCCTCAGCTCTGCAGGACGCTGCTTGTGCAACTATTCTGTGAACCTGGGGAGGGATCCAGCTCCCAAAAGTGGGGCATAGCCTGGGGGTTGCTCATACACTGATACTTAATGCACTAAATCAGCTGTGAAACCTGGAGCCATCCTTCCATCTGTCAGTCAGGCTTCTTGACCCCACTTATTTTATCTTTTTTTTTTTTATTATAATTATTTTAAATCTGGGGGAAGGTTCATACCACATGGAAGGAAACTAATATCTTCAGCTTGCCATTTTTAATCTCTTAGGAAGAGATCATTTACTTTATAATGAGCTTAAGCTGAGTTATTTAGAGCTAGAGGAAGGTGTTAAACAATGGTGGAGCACCAAACTCTTAATGCAAACATCCTCAGTGTGAGAAAAAGAAAATAAAAAAAATATAGGAACAGGAAAGTTGGCAGACAAGAGGGAGAACTCCTGTGTTAAGGGCATAAAGGGGAAGAAGAAATAAAAATGGAGGGGGGAAAAAAAAGCTATCAGCAAAGCCAGATTATTATTATTTAATTTCCATGGTAGCAACACATTTTTAGATTAAGCAGTGTGTATCCCTTATGCAGAATTAAAAGGAAGCAATTCTTTGAAGCACTGGAGGAAGACAATTAGAAAGTGAACTTTTTATGAAAACACAATTTGATTTACTACTCATAAAAGCAGTAGAGTTTCTAAAAGCCCTGTTAAACTCTTAGATTCACAGCCCTCAAAACTTAATGCCGTGGGAGCTTCCTCTCTCCTGGCACCTAAACCCTGACTTAGAGGAACAAATCTCAAGGGGAAGAAGAAAGGACAGAAAGGCATCCCAAATCCATTTGCTCAGACATTCTCACTGAAACTGCCAATATAGGTGGTAACTGTTTGTGACATGCCTATGTGATCTGACACATTTCTGAACAGCCTCTCTCACTGTAACTTCTGCTCATTGCCTTCCAGTCACCCCTAAGATGAGGTGAAAGATTCAGTCCTCAAGTCCCCCAGTCTTTTAACACCCACTGCTGTGCACATTCCACACTCCTAACTACAAGGATGAGAAATAGGAAGAAAGGGAGACACTCCCATATGGCTTTAGTTCTTCCTCATTCCTCAGTGGAGGATGAAGGAGCTACTTTAAAGCCAGTTTGGAAACATGATTCCCTTGGTTACACCAAAGGACCACGCACAGCACATCAGAGGATAACAGCACATAGCAAATCCCTTACTGTCCTGCAGGTGCTTCCCGGTGTCTCCATGCAGATACGAATTTTGCAGTGTAGGTAAACTACGGAGTCGTTGACAAAGGAAAAAATCTTCAGCTTAAACTGTGCTTTGCTTGAATTTCCATTCTCTAGAAGCGTGGTGTATGTATTAGGAATAGGACAGCTGAAAAGGAGGAGAAAGTCACACACAGCAGGTATAGAAGTTATGTTGTGGATATAGCATAGGAAGGATGAGGGACTATTGCTGCTTTACTATTACAGACAACAAATAGAACAGGAGATACAAGATGGAAGAGAAAGAGTGCCAGAGAGCACTTAAGCTGGCTTCACGAAACACAAAGTTGAAACCAACAACTTATTAGTAGGAATATATTTTGTTACTAAGAAAAATGACTATCCTGAGTTTTCAGATGGAAAACGAACATAGGGAATGCGATATCAAGGTGATTTTGGGGATCCAGGCAGGAATAAACATCCTTCTTTACCAGAGGCTGCATTAATACTATCTGTGAGTCATAACAAATAGGAATCAATGAATCAACCTACACCTTTCAGTAATGAGAGTTACATAAGATCTTGTTAATATCTCAATCATAGAGATACGGTCAAAGCACACATTTCAAATATTCCTTCACTGTTGTCCATGAAAATCACCTGTTCCTTCCAGTCAAAGGTACAATGCCTTTACAAAACTAACCAAACTCTAAAAATGACCACATTGCTCTTTAAAAAAAACAATTTCTCTTCATAATTTGTTCTCGTGTTTGACCAGTTGAACATTAAGGGATAGTGCATATGAATGAAGAAAACACACAGAAAAGATATTTTAAACAAAAAAATCAGTCAACGCCATTGGAAGATTCAAGGTAGGCCACACATTATTTCCAAGTGACATTTGCTGTACCTGTTCTTGATAAAAGCAAATGAATGAGGATCCACTGAATTGTTGGTTGGAGTTGCCCAGCAGTCAGTGAGGACCACCTTCAGCTTGCTGTCTCGTCTCTGAATCCCCACTTCAATCAGTACATCATCACTGGAAGAAATACTGAAATTTTTTGGTACTGGGGAGTTTCCGATAAATAACTGCATTTCTGTTCTGAAGTGTCCAGATCCATGTAAGTCCTCAAAAATTGTGTAAATTCTGAAACAACAATTTGACTTTTCTAAAGACCACAAGTATGACTGCTTCAGTAAGTCATAAAATGGTGCCTCAACCTCTTGTGCATTTAAGTAGTGAAAACTTATCTGCAATCTATGATGCTAGGGAAACGTTCAAGAGAAAATGGTGAAGAAGCATCAAGTTTTCTGTTGGAGTGTTAGGAAGCACAGAAATACAAGAAGAACTCCAAGCATAGAATGACATGGCAATACAAATAGTGCAGATAGATTTTTGAGTAGACTTGAAGGGCAGCAAGACTATGATCTGTCTTAAAGGCCCAAGTAAGGACATTAAAAGTTTAGCATAGAAGATAAGAGAGGAAAAGAAAGAAATTTGAACAGTGTGTGAAAGAAATAAAAAAATTAGACAGATTAGAGAGAAGGACTGGAAAACGATTTGTACAAAGGGAAAACCTTGACCAGCAGAGCAAAGTTTGAACTGCTGCCTTTGCTGAGAGCATAAACAGTAGATTTGGTTCTATACTACTTCTGGCTACATGTGATTGCCCAGGAAGGCAAAGGGCAGATATACCCTCCCAGATGTCTCCCAGGGATGCACCATTAGCTCCCCAAATTTAATTTATCTATGGCTTGGCCAGGTAATGGTCATGCAGCATGCCAGCATTTCAAAGCACAGAGAGATCATACCCTTCTGCAGTGTATCCAGAGGAAGTCATTAGATTGTTTTGAAACACACAGTGAATAGGACTGGCAACTTTTAAGTGGTGGATTACTCCCTTAGCAGAATCATCATTCCGCAGCATGGTTTTCACTATGGTGTTAGTCACATTCTGGAACACAGAAAAAAGAAAGCATCACTTGATCACTGCTCCACTAGGTAATTTCGGTACGTCGGCATGGTCTGAGCAAAAAATTTGCTTTGGGATCCATAAAGGCATCCACAGCTCATAATTACTGGAAAAAACAGAGGTATTTTCTAAGTATGATGCTGATCTTAAGAAAAAAAAAAGAAGATTCTGGCAGCTACAGGGGAAGCCCAGAGAGGTAGAAAAGGGGGATTTGGGTTTGGAGAGTCTCTTGAGCTTTCCTGCTGAACCCCAGAGATGCTCTTCTCTTTCTTGCTTGCCCTCTGCCCCAAACACATGGGCAACTTTCTACTCACATTGGAGGGTTTTCTTTTTCCAAAGACATTTCTTTGCCCAATGCTTCAGCAATGAATAGACTGCGCCCCTAGATAAGCAACTGCATTGCCCCTTCCATAGAGGGAAAGTGAGTGCTCTGGGTCTTTTTGGCTTTCCCTGGCTCAAGGGACTTACGGTCTCAATTTCAGTGCCACATTCGCTCCAGCCAGCTTGCAGCACAGCATGAGTGCCATTGCTGATGCTAACGTTGCAAAGAGGCTCCCCCAGGTACAGAGAGGACTCAGGGATGGATTCCTGATGTAAAAATCCCTTTTGGATGGCAAGGATAGTCTTCTCAATTTCGCAGAACACTGTCACTGCATCTTTAATGGATACCTCCTGGGAAGGTTTAACAAGGAGGGCAGGAGATGCTTGAGGAGGAACACTGGGAGCCGACCCAGAAGCCGCGGTAAGAAGAGGCAGCGTCACACTGGAGAATGGGGTTTCCTCCAGAACTTTGTTTTGAGTAGCAGATAAGTTCAATGAAACAAAAGAGGATACAAAAGTTGAAGTCTCCAAAGATGCTGCAGGTAAAACTGCACTGGATACAGGCTTCTTGTCCACCACAGTTCCCTCTCGGCTCGTAGGAAATGCTGAAGAGTGACAAAAATAAATGTACTTAAGTAATATAGAATCAGACTGATTTGATAACATGAAAGCAGACTCATCTGAGGCTCATCTTGCACACATTTGCTCAGAGAGATACAGTTGGCAGCTAACAAAGACACTGGTGGGCATCTGTAACGATTCTAGGAAGAAGGCAAGCAGCGGAAAAGGAAAAGCAGAGACTGAGATTAGCATGTATGTCAAACACACTGCTTTCAGCACAGACTCTGGGGTTACCCCATCGCACTTTGGTACTAGAAATGATCTATGTGTCTGACTTAGAATCAAAGAATAGTATCAGTTGGTAGAGACCTTTAAAGGTCATCTGGTCCAACTCCCTTACAATGAACAGGGACACCTACAGCTACATCAGGTTGCTCAGAGCCCTGTCCAGCCTGACCTTGGATATCTTCAAGGATGGGGCATCCACCACCTCTCTGGGCAGCCTGTGCCAGTGTTTCACCAAGACTTAGAGAGTGCCTATAAAATAAACTTCATCTGCAGTGGAACAGGATGCACCTCATTGCATAAAAATTCTCTTAAGCAGTTTTTCATTGGCTGCAAATAACATTTTTTCTTTCCCCAAGCATCATAAATGTGTATATATACACACATACGTACATACATACATCCCCTGGAGCTTCCCAGCTTCCAGGAGTGCCCCAAATTGAAAAGTTGTGGATTTAAATGTAAGATGAATTTCAGCTCTTTCTAAGCTGAATTTCCCAAAAGCTCATTATCATAATAAATGCAATGGTTAAACAAACCAGAGCAAAAGTTGGTATCAGCTCACAGATCCTTGTGACTTCTTCAGCCAGTGAGTAACACACAGTGTCACTGTGGTTACAAAAAGAAGCACAGATTAGGGAAGAAGCCTAAAAGGATTTAGAAGCTCAAAACCTGATTATATGTCAGCTAACAAATGATTCAAGGAAAGACAGAAGAAGCTAGATGAATTGACTAATACAAAACAGTCACTTGTCATACTGTACTAACTTTTCACCCTTGAAGCAATACAGAGGTCACACTATGCAACTGCTTTCTTTCTATTATCTTTTCTTCCCTTTTCTGTTACTGTCAATGGATATAACATATGTCTAATGGCAAAAATGAGAAAACAGAACTAATAGAAGAATCTTACAAAGGCAGCATTAAATATTAATATAATCAAACAAGGGATTACTGCAGTCAGAAATACATCAAGTCCACTGCAAGTCTCTCTCCATTAGCATGCATATCAGAAATCAAATTCAACCTTGGCAAAACTTCAGGTCCTGTGGCAAGAATGAGTGCCAGAGTTTAGTTAGCCATAAGATAGTAAAATAAATAAATAAATAAATAAATAAATAAATTTGCCTGCACAGTTTCTTCCAGGTCTTTCTGGATTCACATCGGCAAATCCATCATTGCAACTGCAGTAGTAAAATCCAAGTGTGTTATAACATGATGCATCTGGGGAACAGTCATCTTCTTTGGTCTCGCACTCATCATAATCTGTTGGGTATATTTAAGCAAAAGGCAAAGGTGAAGAGTGTGTAAATGGAAACGTGGTATTTCTGAAGCAGGTTCAAGGGATAGGCACCCCACAAAGCACTACCATGAGTTAGCCACGATCTTAGAAATTAACCTGAGATGCAAATTCACAGATTCACTGTTGCAAGGATAACAGGCAACAGGAATGTACAGAACAGGCCACATACTTGCTTTTGATGTCCTTTTGCCTGAGATTTTAATTGGCAGTTTGCAACACTAACATCTGGACAAACTTGTCACATTCAGGATATATCATTTGAAATTGTTTTCCAGAGGTGACACGTCATCTTGTGGAACAGGATCCAACAATAGTTAGTCAGGAGACTACTGTTTATTGTAACTGACTTAGATCTCACAAAGAAAAAGAGATTCAACAATAAGCCATTGTGCTCGTCTTGACAAACTGTTTACTTTCTCCTGAACTCCGGCCCACAGGTGTGTGAAGAAACGCATACTCCCAGTGCAGGAATTTTCCTTTTCAGCTATTTGAGCCTTGGATTTCTAACTTATTCAAAACTATCAGTGCAACGCAGAGAGTAACGTGTTTCAAAATAATTTTAAATGAAGTTAACTATGTTGGTGTACAATGAGATGTTTCCACTGATGGCTAAAACCCTCAGTTTGTTACAGTTTCTAATAACTCCATATGTTGTTCTCTATAAAATTACTGCTAGCTAGAGACAAAAGGACCAGTTTGTTCTGATCAGGTGAACCTCTCTTCTTATCTTTCAATGTTTGCTGAAAAAGCCTATTGGATGGATAAGCAGAAGCAATATAGAAGAGAGAATGGCTTCTTGCCCATTTGTTTTACAGGTATTTACACCTCAAAAAACAAAACAAAACCCTGCAATTGTAATAAGTTTATGATCTTTCTAGTTCTGAAGAACAATTGGGCTATAAGCTGCTCCTTACCGTTTATGGAGAGACTGTTCTTGTCAACTATGAAATAGGAGCTGTGTTCAATTGCATCACGAAAAGCAGCGATGATGTAGTAGATATCCACATCCTCTGCAGCCAGTAAATGGAAACTTACCACGGTGCTCCCATTAGTAATATCAGTTATCAACACTTTAATCAGCCCAGCATCCATCTGCTGAAGGATGTCAAGGGGCAGAGATTTACGTACCTGGAATAAAAACGAAGTACACATTAAAATGAGTAGATAGAAGCAATTATATTGTAGGCATTGTACATCACCCAGAAAATAATATTATGCATTACGATTGTGCTTCATACTCTGGAGGGAAAGAGCATAAAAAAATTGCTCTTCGCTTTATGATATTTTCACTCTACAGCAGCTGAAGGATAGGGCATATATTTAACTCTGAGCATTAAATAAACTATTAAGATACTTCATCTGCCATTTGGCACAACTCCTTGCAAAGACCTCTGATAGCAGTGGAGAGAAGAAATTGCAGGAATGAAAACTCATAAAATCACTTAGGTTGGAAAAACCTATAAGATCAAGTCCAATCATCATGTAACACTACCTAGCCCCCCACTAAACCACATCCCTAAGCAACACATCCACATATATCTTAAGTTCAGGAATGGGAACTCCATCACTTCCCTGGGCAGCCCTTTCCAATGCCTCACCACTCTTTCTGTGAAGAAATTCTTCCTGACATCTGATTTAAGCCTCTCCTGTTACAACTTGAGGTCATTTTCTCAGGTGACAGGTGACAGAATATGAGAATAGAGTCTGACAGCCAGCTCACTATCATCTCCTTGCAGGTGGTTGTAGAGAGTGATGAGGTCTCTGCTTAAACTCCTCCAGACTGAAAAGCCACAGTTCCCCAGCCATTTCTCATAAGTCATTTTCTCATCCCTTCACCAGATTCACTGCTCTTCTCTGAGCATGTTCCAACAAGTCAATGGACCGCTTGTAGTAATGGGTCCAAAACTGAGCACATTATTTGAGGTGCACCGTCAGTGTTGCTGCACAAGGGGACAATCATTTCCCTAGTGCTTCTGGCCACATGATTTCTGATTCAGGCCAGGATGCCATTGGCTTTCTTGGCCACCTGGGCACCCCGCTGACTCACGTTCAGATAGCCATTGACCAGCACCCCCAAGACCTTTTCTGTCAGGCAGCTTCCCAGCCACTCTTCCCCATGGCCATATTGCTTCAAGGAGTTGTCATGACCCAAGTGTAGCATCCAACATTTAGCCTTCTTGAACACTGTACAAGGTGGATCACAAATCCTCCCTGAGCATCCAAGAGCCAGGCTAAGGAATGGCTCCATACCACTCTGAATGGGGACAGACTCCCTCACAGCACTGCAGTGCTAAGCCATGGCTAAGCTGAGGGCATCCCAGAGAAGTCAATAAAGTTTATGGTATTGTATACAGTCAACTTGCAACTCACTGGTAGTCAAAGAAAGAAAACATCAGCTGTGCCAAAACAGCTGTGGGTAGCTTGGAAGCAGCCTCGAGAATATGCCAGAGAGCAGTATGGTCAGCTTTCTGCAGGACAGGAACATATAGCTCTGCTTGAAGTTTTGCATCTGTTGGGGTACTCAGCTTCTCCATCTCTACTTCAGAGAATAGAAATTAGAGAGCTAAAGAGACTGGAGATGTAGATTTGACCTCCTCCTTTCCCGTCTTCATAGAACCATTAAGGTTGGAAAAGGCCTCTAAATCATCCAGTCCAACCACCAAGCTATCTCCACCATGCCCACTAAACCGTGTCCCTCAGTGCCATATCCACATGGTCCTTGAATACTTCCACCACCTACCTGGGCAGCCCATTTCAGTGCCTCACCATTCTTTCTGAGAAGAAATTCTTCCTAATGCCCAACTTGAACTGCCCCTTTTGGTACCTGTGCATCCACAGGAACATCTCCTGCATTAAAGCAGCAATGGGACAAGTCTGTCAGGCATGCATATGAGTCGAGGGATGCACAGCAACTTTGGCATTTGCAGCACCATTGCCCTCCATCAGTCAGAGGCACAGTCATGTGCACCAGTCAGAGGAAGAGCAGACAAAGGCCAGATGGCACTGTCTAGCAGGACCAACACAAGATGAGACAGAAGGCTGATAAGAGTACAGCTGTAAAGAGTATGTTGAGAAAACATACGCAGAAGGACAGACTTGTTTCAAAGAAACTGAAAAGTATCCACAAGTCCTCCCTTAATTGTTTTAATCTGATTACGCACACAACAAACCCCACAGGACTGAACAGGACTCCCTTCCTACCTGCAGAAGTCCCCCAAGAGGACACAGAGAAGATACATAAACAGAGGCTTGCACACCTGTCTGTCTCCAGTACCCAACCACATTGTATGCAGAGTGCAGTGCACACCTGAAGGCCAGGTGCAAGGGTAGGCACAAACTGTGTCAATACCACCCATCAACACTGACTTATTCCATTAGGTTAGTCTAGGGGATGCTCATAGACCCCCTGTGTTTCATAACATCTTTTCCCCACATGTCTGGGAGGTCTTATTGCATCCTTTCTCACTTACAACTAAGAGGTGCAGCAAAAGAATGAGTGGGTCATCGCTTCCAAACCTGAATCAGGTGATCCTGAGCTGTCAGTATGATAATCATGCTTAGAAACTGCCAACAAAAGTGCAACAGTACACTGTCAGCTCACATCCCTGCTCTGCTTTAAGACCATCTTTTCAGGATACACCAGGCACTTCCTTCCCTTGCTCAGCTTCCTAGAGCATTAAGGGAGTGGGTGGGGGCTGTGCTGCGATCACCTCCAGCCCCTTCTTCCTCTATACATCTCCTGCAGGAAATAACTACAGCAGAAGGGCTGGAGCTCAGCCACAAATTCAGACAGAGCTTGTGTCAGTGGAGCAATGCTGAGGGCATAGGACGTGACTCCTGCCAGAGAAAGCCTAGCGAGAGTCAATGGGGCAGCTGTGGGAGCTGACAGGAGAATTGTCAGAATCCTCATTTCTCTCACACCTGTGAATATAGCCCATGTATTTTTTTCTTCCCCCCTCAGAACTGTCCCAGGTGACTATAGCTCCATGTATCAAGGCAGATGCATCTATACACTGTGTATTATCCAGCCAAGCAGACCAGGCTCCGAAGGCATTGCTGTAGCCCTTTTTTGAGTTGCTGGAATTAACATGCATTGTATGGAGCAAGCTCTCTGCTTGCACCCACAAAAGGGCTCCCACATACCAATAAGCCCCATGCAACAAAGCTTTCAGTGCCCCATGGGGCCTGCAGGCAGAGCTGGGAGGATGCAAAGGCTCACTGGGAAAGCCTGGGTAACTGCAAAATCCCTGTTCCCCTAGAACACAGAGCTTCAGGACACAGTTCCTTCTCCCTTTTTGCCCTTTCACAAGAATTTCATAGAATCATAAAGGTTGAAAAACCCACTAAGCTCACACAGTCCAACCACCAGCTCACCCTCACCATGCCCACTGCCCGTGTCCCTCAGTGCCACATCCACACAGCTCTGAAACACCTCCAGGGATGGTGACTGCAACTGTTTGGTTGGGTGCTTACTTTTTTGTTTGTTTGCTTCCGTCCTAATCCACGTTTTTTCCTTACTAGGGACTCAAAGCTCGAAAAGCATCGCTGTGATATTAATCTGTGCTTGTACTTAGCCACTAGGTGACACTGCAAAACCCCTTATTCAGAAGACTGCATGACTTCACTATGGGTACCGCACCCTGGGCTACCGACACAACAGTGAAGTAGGGCTGGAAAATACTGAACAGAGAGAACTTTTCAGAAGAAATCTCAGTTTCCCACACTAGAAAAAATGAAATATCATGTATTTGTTGTTGTTACTATTTCTGTAGCACACACAAAACACAGCAGTACCAAACCAGGAGAAATAGGTGTGCCAGAAGAGATCCCCAGGAGAGCAAGGCAACACCAGCAGAACAAATGCCAGCACCAAGGGAAGGAAATGAACCTGATAAAGTACAACAACTGCACTCTAATTGCAAAGATGCCTTAATCCCTGTATCAAACTTCATTCCACACTCAGATAGTTTTAAATGCAATTATTTTAAGTGCATTAAGCAACAAAGGCTGTGTCAGTTCCAAATGAGAGGTCACCTTGACAAGGCATTGCCAGTTATTAGTTTCACACTGTGTGTCAGACAGTGTTTAAGACACAAGAATTTGAACCAACCTTCTGCATTCAGGAATTTAATGCACATCAGTGAATGCATTCTCAATACAGACCTTTCGTGTTCCTTGTTCATTTTCTTGAGGGCAAGCCCTAGTTCTCATGATTTTCCTCTTGGCTGTAGCAAAGAAGACTAAAGCACTTTCTTACCCTTAACTACATTATTCTTCAGGCACAGTACAAGCAGGATGACAGAGCTAGTCTGGACAATGACAGTGCAGACTGTCGCATCAAGTTATCACCTAGCTCTCATCTATGCATTATTCAAAGAACAGCATTTCTTCTTGCTGTGCTGCCAGTTTAACCACGTGGCATTTAAGTGCTGGGGTAGCTCTACACAGAAGACCATTATACGTATTAAGGCTTATAAATCCTCTCAATTGTAGATGGCAGCTCCAAAGAGGAGTAAGTAAAATCTTCAGCAAAATTTATTTAACTGGAATTCAAGAGTGCTTTTAAAATCTCTGCAACTTTCCCTTCCTACTTTAAAAGAATCAATATCTGGCCCTTATAATCTGGCCAAGAAATACACTGAGCTTTTTTTCCTGAGCTTCCCTTACTTTGGTCTCTGGAAACACAACATTTGTAATAACACACTCATGGCAGGTTTTGACAAGTTCATAGAATCACAGCATCTCTAAGTTTGGAAAAGACCACCAGGATCATGTTGTTCAACCACTCATTTCCACCATGCCCAGTAACCCAGTCCCTCAGTATCACATCCACACAGTTCTTGAGCTCCACCACCAACCTGGGCAGCCTTTTCAGTATCTTACACCACTCTTTCTGAAAAGAAATTCTTCCTAATATCCAACCTGAGCCTCCTCTGAGGTTGTCAGAACTGTAGGCAGTGGCTCAGGGGCAGGTGGAATCATCACTAACACAGCTCACCTGTTGCTGGTCCACAGAACTGGACTGAGGGTGCCTTATAATTGCAAGTATTCTTTTTCCAACTGGAACTTTGAGAACTGAGTAAAACCCACACAAAAACCTGCTCTAGTTCCTTTATGTAATCATGGTACAGATTCTCCATACAAACTTGGATCCACGATTTGCTGGACTGAGGCATCTGAATGAGCAGCTCACAGAGAAAATACATTCATTTTAGCCTCTTTTAATAATCTGCTATTGCAAAATAACCTCAGGCAGCAAGTGATGCTAAATGGAAGTGAGGTCAGTGGAGAGCTGCTCCCTCTTCACTTTGCTAATCATGTCCCTTTCACTCTGTGGCTGCTTTTCTGATGTGACAGCTTGGGGCTGAAGCAACACAGAGAAAGCTGTGGTGTGCTAACACATCTGGAAAGGTGCAAACCAGTAACAACCAGTGGGAAACCTATATGATATCTGAGAAAACACCACGCACAGCTAAAGAGAGCGCACATTTTCCTCCTTAGAGTGTTCTCCAACTTCATGTTGGTCTGACCTCTGCCTGACTACCACGAGTTGCCAATGAGTGCCCTGCAGACAGCTGTGTTTGCTGTCAGACTCTGTCTGACCACAGTGAGAGGCTGAGGAGACCTCAGCAGTGTCTGAAGGGGCAAACAATGGTCAGTAATGGATCTATCATCACAGCTTCAGCCCTCTGAAAAAAAAAGAGAAAGGAGGCAATAAATCAGCCCAGCATAACCAGAGGTTTTCCAAGCATAGATGTGTTTGAGCAAACATCAGCAGGAACACACTTCTGATAAAATTAACCAAGAAATGATAAGAGCAATGCTGTCAGAAGCAATACACAGGCATTAACAGTGTGCTGAAGGAGGAGCTGACATCGCTGTGTGCTTTGATTTCCTGTGCTCTAATTAGAGGTGAGAGCAGAGGTGACTTCACAAGAAACCACACCCTTTGCAGATACAGGGCTAAAACAAAGGATGATAGGAAGGAACGTCAGCTTGTGACAAAGGGTAATAATGATCAAACCGTTCATTAATACAATGATGCACAAGGCAAGGTTAATGCAGCACTGTGCAAATATTCATTAACATTTCAGCATATCCCTGGAGGAAATAAATAAACCTGTATAACCAGACACAGGAAGCAGAAGAAACAGAGGCTCCAGAGAATCCCAGATCCTTGTCTCAGCCTAAAACACTGCTGCAGGCTCGCTCAATGGGAGTCAGATCTCAGAGGTGCATCTAGGGATGCAGATGTTATATATAACTTCCATGGGAAAAAGATCACACAAGTGGTTTCACTGAGACCAGTAGAAGGTCACATCCTTCTTAGCCACTTACTTCATCAACAAAGAGCTGTGCAAAGGTTAGATATTCCTCGCTGCTTGTATTGCTAAAGCTTGGTGAGTATTTCACATTTGTTATCTGCACCACTCCATTAAGTTTCTGGACAGCTGCAGAGTGAAAAAAGAAGACAATTTTATTACATATTCCATAGTTTGTTGACAGACTGAAGCATGCCTGGCCACATGGTGTACATGAAACTGCCAAAGACCAGCCCTTTAAAACATAGCCTTAATACAGGTGAACAGCAGCAGGGCCTACTTTTTCCAGCCTCTGGATGCCTCTCAAGAAGGACAGACCTCCCATAGGACTTGCAGCTGTCAGTTCTACCTCACATGCTCTGGGCCTTCTGAAATGTTTCTCTATGGCAATGCTTGGGCATTAAACTGCTCTTCCAACCTCAGCTCCTGTCTCAACTCCTTCTACTTGTAATGGGGACACAGCCCCTCCAGAGGGCAAACCCTTCCAAGTCCTTCCCTCCAGACTCAGAGGAAGGCTAGTCAGCTGTCTGGGATTAGACTTCAGCATTTTAAACGGTGTAAAATGAGATTAATCCAACAGAGTAAGCTTCTCATCTCTGAAGCTGTGTGTGCTGAATCACATTAAAATGGTCTCAAATGTTTTAGGTCCTTTTATGATAATGCCTTTTTTTTTTTTTTTTTTTTTTTTTGGCATTGTTACCACAGACACTGAAAGTGATCAGAGGCAGAAGAGAAAGCACTTCTGAAGACATGATTCATACCTCTAGCATGTTTTTATTAGCTGACCAGCTGCCTGATATCTCCCAATCCCATGACCATTGCCACCCAATTACCTCCACAGTGCCTTCTGTCTGCTAACAAATCACTCCTAGATTTAGCAAGTTCTAACACAATAATGTCATTTATGGGATTTATGGAATAGTTTTCACCAAAGACTCCAAGAATGTTTCCATCTAGCTAAGGATTCACCTTATAATTGTTTCTGAATCAAGTTACCAGTTTTACTTTCTGTTGTACCATCTTCCAGATCAGAGATGTTGCCACAAGGAGGAGCTCTATGTTAAACTTTACCAAATGTGGGGCTTTGCCCTCTCAATTTCCTGCCTCCAGCTGGTGAGACACTGCTGTGCTGTTCCTCTTGCTCCCCAGGGACAAGAAAGAAAATCAAAAAGGCTTAAGCAGTAAATGGAGCTTTTCAATTGAGGTCAATGTATTGTTGAATTCAAAATTATCCTTTCCCCCATTTGGCCAGCAAGCACCCAAACGAGTTACATGCCTGGCTCTGTTCCTTGGTCTTGCCAATGCTGGAAGCAAAGGATACAACATAAAGAAGAGTGAGGGCAAGAGAAGAAAAGAAGCACTGGCATGGATGCTGTCCAGGACAGCCAGACAGGAGATGGTGACTCTGTGGCACCAGTGATCAGGGCTGGTGATGTGCTGATGGCACAAGAGGAGTTGGAGAAGTAGCAGAGCTGACTTTGCATGGCCAAAAAACAGAGTTTCCAAGGAAAAAGGAACACAGAGAAACCAGAAGTGAGGCCAGGTCAATGGAGGCCTCCAGGAACAGGAGACTGTAAGGCAGGGGAAGAGAAAAGAACAGAGAAGTGTGGTTTGGGGTCAGGGAGACGTGGAAAGCATGGGGGAAAGAACAAGGTTAAGCTGAAACAAAACATAGGTGCTAGTGGCTAATGCACTAAAGAAAAAATATATTCAGTGATGAGCAGACATGGCAGTATCCCTATAGCAGAAACAAAAAACAAAACAAAACAAACAACAACAAAAAGCAATAATTTAAGGATCAAATCTGACTTCTAACTTTGAAATACGATTCAGCTCCAATCAACAGAAAAGCCCTCTAAAGAGATGCACTACATCTGCCCAGACTCAAGCAGATGAAGCCCTCCCCGCCAGCCCTTTTACTCTCAAGTACAGCTCTTGAAAAAATGGTTCACATGTTGTCACACAGCTCCTGGAAATCCCATGGAAGATTTGCAGGGCTATGCTTATTCCATGCTCCATGAAGAGTAACAGGAAGGCAGCACTGTGTGTCTCTGAGATTACTGTGGGCTGCTGCTATAGAGTACACAGTGGCTGAGCAAGTAGTGTATATTTCCATGAGCCACACTTAGAACACTGTATGATTTTTGCTTCATCTGCTTTGGGGAGAGGAAGTATAACATCAGTAAAGCTGTCACCTAAAAGTGAAATTATTTTGACAAATCAGTTTAGAAAAAAGTGCCAGCTCCTCCAAGGAAATAATTCTGACATAGACAAACTAATTTCAGCCACCTTTGCCCCAGATCACAGAGACAATTGTGCATCTTTTTGGTCTCTGGGTGAAGTTTTCCTTCTCATGCAGTCTCACTGCCATGCATGTGTACCCAGCTGGATGCATACTCACTGTGGTCCATGGCTGGGCTTGGAGTTGGGCTGGGAGCCAAGGAGAAGCCTGGCAGAGCTGGTGACCTCAGGGCTGTGGTTTGATTCTCAGCCCAAGAGCTGTTCTCTCTTTGTGTCACTGTGTGTGTGTTGAGAGTGGCACTGAGAATGGGAGCTCCTGCATCCCTTGTGGCTGGCAGAGCTGTGATGGGGCCATCCTGAGAGTGGACTTGAGGCTCTCCGAAAGCTGCATGACTTCCAGAGATACCAAAGGCTGTTTGGTTTGATGGCATTGGCAATGGAGAACTACGTTGCTCTCGCTTGTCTGTGCCAATGGATGCATTTGTGAGAGCAGCCAGTTGTTGCAGTGTACAAGAGGAAGACTCAGCCGATGAGCTCTGCTGTGATGGACTCATGGTGGTCTGCTGCTCTGCAGCCACAGCTGTGGGGCTACTGTCACTGGCCATGTGTAGTGTCAGGCTTTTATTCCAAGGGGCTGGAGGAGTGCTGGTGGTAGAATGGTGAGGGGGTGCTTGCCCCTCACCCAGGGGCAGTAGAGCAGGGCGGCGTGCAGTGGTGCTTGTCTCAGAGTCTGCAGTGATAGTGGGGAAGGCAGAGGCTGCAGAGCTTGCTTCGGGAGCAAGCTGTGTGCTGCTTGCTACTTCGAGGGCTGTTCTTTCAGTCAAGGGGCTCACGATCTCACCTGCAACACAACAGATGTAGCAGTGAAACCTCAAACTAGACAGACGTGTCAGAACAGGCTGAGTCTGACCTGGAAATAGGGCTGAGACCTCACAGCCACATGCAATAGCTTTACAGAAACATTGGATATTTGATAAGGGCACTGTAGCCCATGTGATTTTTGTGGCATTGAACTTGGCTTGTGCATACACAAATTTGAGTTGAGTCTCCTCTTTTGGTTTGCAGGCCATTGGTCAATGCAGGGGAAGAAATTAGCCACAGATACCAAAACAATATTTCTCTGCAGTCAGTCTTTAGGCTAATCAAGGAAGAGATCAGAGAGATTGCGTGCAAAGATACAAAGGCAGCTTCAAAAGAAATGCCTCCTATTGTATTATGGTGGCCCATGACTTCAGAGGAGGATGTTATGGAAAAGGCAAAGATGCTGAACCTTCCCACCAATATCCCATTACATGTTGTTGCTGTGTGACAGATGGCAGCAGAAGGGCAGTCTGACACAACTGTATCTGACAAGTTCGTATGAAGCAAAGGTGTGTCACTGAACTCCTACATGTGGAAAAAATGGCACCCACTGACATTCATTGATGCTTGCTGACCAAACAGTGAATGTGAGTACAGCAAGGGGTGGATGGTGAGTTTCAGCAGCAGTGACAGTACGTCATCTCTGCTGGTTCAGACTGTTATTGAGTATAACATGTGGGCTCTTGTTCACTGCTGGCAAAAATGAGAGCTTATGTCAGTGACTGAGTTGACAAACCGTATTCTGTAGCTGAGAATTTGCTCAATCAAATAGTGTTATTGTGCTCTTTGTGTATGTTGTTGTTTCTTGGAAATAAATAGAGGCATTACTTTCAGAACAACCAATGCACAAGGCCTACTTTCAAGTATAGAGAGGTTCTCCTTTGGCCAGAGACTCTAAAGGTGCGTCTCTATATATTTTTTGAGCTATATAAACAGTTGCATTAAAAGCACTGGCAGAAAATTACAACTTATTTCAACTTTCCATGGCAAAGGTAAATGACATGGTAGTCTTTGGCTCACCTTCACAGTTTCTTCCAGGCCGGGATGGATTTGTGTCCATGGTTGTCTTGCATCTGCAGAGGTATGAGCCCATTAGATTGATACAGTGTGCAAACACGGAGCAGTCATTGTCCATGGTAGAAGCACATTCATCCCAATCTGTAAGATCAAAATGAGAAGATCAGTCAGACCCCCCTGTGCACTGAACCAGAAATCATCACAAAAAGTCCTTTATTCAGTATTTGAATTTAAGAAAGTGATCTGTCATCTTCCTGACAGACAAGCTCTAAGTGATGAAGAACACTAACAATGTTGTTGTCCTGTCACATAAAATTCAACCTTTGTCCTTGTCCACTAAAAAATATTCTCTCCAGGTACTGATTTTTTTCAGACTTTTACTGTTGTTTTAGGATTAAACGCTTGCTCATAGTGTGTGTTTGTACCAGGGCTACCCCATAAGTATACAGTTCTGCATAGTACCCCTCCATTAGTAATGGATAGTTCTGTTATCACTAGCTGTCATGAGCTAGGATGGTAAACTGAGTCTGAATCCAAATCATTTTCTGCTTCAAATAAAAGGTAAATGCAAATAATAAGCGCTCTTTATCTCTTAAGAGAAGAAGTGCCAGGGGCAAAAACTCTTTTTATAAATAATTTATTTTCACAGGTAACACTAAACAAATGTGATTCCCTTTGGGATAATCTCAGAAAGAATGTCCTAGCTCATCAAGGCATCACTATGCTGTAAGGGTGTTCCTTAAGTCTAATTTCCACCACTCTGAATGCATTAGAAATGTTTCTTCCATGGGGCCACAGATCAGTTTTATGGCTGAGTGTCTTCACTCCTGAAGAGTTTTGTTCTGGAGTCTCATACTACCACTTGCACCCTGTTCCAGCACACAGGCAAAGAGTGAGTTAACAATTTGCATATGAATAATCTCAGTGAATTCCGTGTGACCACTCCCTGTGTGCACTCACTTATATACATATACATCCACTGCCTCTGAGCAGAGAGTGAAGGAGAGCAGAAAACTAGTCTGAGTGCCGTGTCTTGGGTTAAATACTTTTGATGAGAGGCTCGAATATTGTTTTGAACAATGTGTTATCATAAGTGCTTGTTCTGCAAACATGCAGAGATTAGTCACTGTGATTAATTCTCAGAAACAAAGGAAAGTCCCAGACTAGAAAGAGAAAGCACAGAGCCAGTGTGCATGCACATACAAGCGTGCATCTCTTTGATTGCACGCAGGCTTCCCCTCTCCTCCCAGTTAATATTTCAGTACTTTTCCCCTTCTTCTCCATTAGATAATTGGTGTATCCATGATTGTTTCCATTAGGTAATTCCATGTGACTGTGGCCAGCATCTGGCTATTAATTTACAGCTTGAGCCACTCAGGGGAAATGCAGGAGCAAGCAGGTCTGACTCAAACACCAGCAGTGGAAGTGCTCTCCCTTGTGACTTATTGTGCCATGAGGTAAATGCGACTCCTGATGGCTTCAGACACCACCGGAGAGATGCTCCAATGCTATTGCCAAGTAGCTTACATTCACTAGCTCCACTGGCTCTGAGGGTTTCCTTTCCCATTACTTAGCAGAGCTTTTTAAGCAGACTTCACTTCTGAAACCACATTCAACTACACATCAGGCCAAACACTGATATTGTCTCCTCTGTCCTCCACACTGCCATCACATGCACTTGTATACATGCACACACACAAACACACTTCCTGTACCTGCCATATTGTTTCACTTCTCTGGGAATTGGCTCCTGGTGCCACCCAGGACATGGTATTGCTATATTGACCTTGGGCCTGACTCCACACGTCCCCTTGTATTTCCTTGTCATGCCTCATACAACAGACAGCCTCTTCGGTGTCTCAATTAATCTTGTCAGGAAGTTTCATAATTGTATGAGACTACAAAGAAGGATGCAACAGCTCCACTCCCTGCAGTTGTGCTGTCCCTCCTGATTTTTCATCTTTGCGGTTCCAAAGCAAACTCCCTGCTCTGCCACTAAGCCAAGCACCTTAGCCATTAGGTGGCCAGGCTCCACAGAGGCCCAGGTGGCATTGCTCTACATATGCAAGAAGAACTTCTTCTCCACTCCTGCACACTGCCCAGGACACTCAGACTCTTAGGAGAATATTAATAGTGTTTGTAAAGGACGTTCATGCACATCTGCATCTTGCAATTCAGTCAGTTCCTGCTGGTGATGTGATATCTGTAGGCTTCAGGTGCAGTTTCTCTTTTTTCCTGTCCTCTCTAACCTCCATATGCTCCGCAACTCCAAAGGGAGTTTTCCCTAATCACAGCAAATAAGCTTTTAAGGGCTCAGTGCACTAAGAGAGAAGAATAGCCCATTCTGTTGACTTTGGCAACTCTTTGAGCTCTGTCTGGCTCTGCCAGCTGAGAAACCTGAAGGCAGAAACAAGTCTTTTATAGATAAAAATGGCGATTACTGAAGATCAAACAAAGGCCCAATTTAACTAAATTCCAGACATGTTTCTTCAGTCCTATTCACTGAGAGGACATTTGGGAATTTCTTCAGCTAGAGTTCCTAAACCCTGGGCCAATTACAACTCCACAGCCTTGCAGCGCAAAACTGTCTACAGGGCACAAGTATCTAAAGGCTACAAATACTTCAAAGTAATCCTTTCCTCACTTCAGGGAAAGGAAGATATGGCAAACTTCCCGCAGCTGACAAAGAGCAGAGAAGAAAGGAAAATCAATGGGGAAACCATGGGATCCTCTGCTCCTTAAGCATGGTGGGGGGCAGCGGTTCTTGCAGGTGCCTGAGGACAGCACATGCTCCTTCTTGGCTTTCCTTCCAACAAACCACGATTAGCTCTGCACACTTTGTCTCCCTATTTGCTTCATGCTGGTGATGCTGCACACAATCAAAATATCAACACTGTTCTGCTATTAACATAATAATAAAAATAATTACCTTCCACTGTAGAGTTCTGTTGATCCACCAAAAGTACAGAGCCATTGTACAGGTATGAAAGCACTGGGGCAAAGGTGGAGGCATCAACTGGAAACCCAGGATCCTGCACTGCAATTCTGAGTCTCACAATTATGCTCCCAGCTCGCAGGGATTCGATCTGCACTTTCAGTTTCCCAGATTCATATAAAGCAGAAATGTTGGGTGGAAAGGAATTCCTAATCTGAGTAGAGATAGAGAAGCATTGGCAGTTAGAAACTCAGCAGCAATAGCTGCCTTTTGAAACTGAGCTATGGTGGTACCATTTCTAAAGACTTACATTCCTAAACATTAACAGGAAATATGGTAAAAAGAAAAGTTTCTAAGTGTTTCAGTTATTATTTAGGTACACAGAAGTGTGGATCTCCTTGATGCACTCTTGAAAATGATATATATCTTACCTCTTATCTTACAAACCAAATCCTGTTCTGGTTCAAATAAGCAGAATTCTTTACAAGGTAAGCTTGTATGCATTACACCCATCAAGTTAGCTCTGCAGGCCACAAGAGCTCTCATGTCCCAAGCCTCTCCTATATTCAGCTATACAAAAAAATGAGGGAGAACTCCCAGGATCTTCATTTCGGTGATTTTGGCATCTGACAGCTACAGTCCCTCAGGCAATATACAGGTAGATTTTGGCACTTAGCACAGGCCAGGGGCTGTTCCCAGTAGGCAGTCTGAATGTGAGCATCGTATACTGGAAGACCCAACTGTACAGATGTAGGCTGAGTGTGTGCTTGAGCTTTTTATTCCTGTCTCCAGCTCAAAACATGCCTTTAAATACGCAAAGCAGCACAATAAATCAACCCAGCTTTGGTCTCATTCAGCCAGTTTGCTCAAAAAAAAAGTCCTACAAACAAGCTATTTAAGTGGTCCACATTCAGATCTGGGTAAAGATACAAAATAAATAAATAATTAAAAGAGGAGAGAGGAAAAGAGAAGGGGATAGTGTGCTCCCAGTGTAGAAAAAACAACACAGACATTATTCCCTTTCCTCCCCAACTGCACAATTCTGATTATGTCTGTGTCAGCCTCAGAAGAGATTCACTGAAAAATAATCCTCCTGCGCAACAAAAGTGAGCGCTATGGAAAATAAAACCACATCAAGAGGTTAGGCTTGAAATGTCTCGAGTAAACACCTCTTCTGGACTGTCTTTGGAAATACAGTTCCACTGTTGATGTGCTTTTTTTCCCCCTCAGATTTATACTGACATATGTTTATGGTTTGGGAAGCTGAGAACTGGAAACAGAGCTGATGACTGAGACCTCCTTGGTGGCCGACTATACTTGAGCATTGAAAATGGCTGCATGTTCTCATATAGTGAATGGAGCTGGAGAAGAAAGCCTGACTAGGTCACTTTTCCATAAAGAAACCTTTGCAAGCAGCTCAGCGCTTAGTGAGATGACAGCACTGAAACCAACGCCAACACTGTCATTTTAATAATCCATTAAAAAGCCTCAAGTTAATTTAGTGAGAGTTTACTGCCAGAGATCCAAGAAAAGGAGTCCCTGTGGCATGCCTGGATTTTTAATTCCTTTACTCTTCTGTAAGGGAAAATTCTTGTCTCCATTGCTAATAAGACCAAGGACTTGATCTCTTTCATCAGTTGGATTTTGTGTTAATTACAAAGAAAGGTCATAGGAAAAAATACTATGGTTTCCAAGGGTTATTTCAGCTGGGCACAAAATCCTCCATTACCTTAAATAAATTCTAAACTGAAGAAAAATATTTTACCTGGAAATATTTTAACATTACCTCCATAAGCAACAGCCTAGAAAATTCTTCATATGCCGAGCTGCTGGGATCGTGGAGATCTTCAGTGAAGTTGTAGTTGAGAATCCTCATAGTAACACCAAATATCTGAGCATCTGTAGCGCACAACATCAAAACACACAAGAACAAATGAGAAGAGAAAATGATTCAGGCAAAATGGATGCACTCAGACCAAAATATGAAATGCAGAGTCCACAAGAACATGGAGCAGCACACCTGATTTGGGCATGGACTGAGTAAAATAATTAAATCTGGAAGTGAATTTCAGGCATTTTTTAGTCCCAAATGTATACCTGAATGGGGAGGTGTTAAGAGAAATATAGCTGGATTAAAAAATACTGGCATTCAAAAGAAGTTCACTTGCCTCTTTATTTTTTGTTTGCTTTTGTTGGAAGGTGAAAGAGTTTGGGAATGAACCAAGAAAATAAAGCCAATATTCTGCTATACCTCCCCATGCACTTACATCAGGCCCATAAAGATATATTTAAGGATCTATTTACCTGTTTTAACATTTTGATGGGAGAGGATGGATTTTCCACAGCTTTCATAGCTGATCTCTACTGAATACATCACACCTGCTTCCAGTCCAGATACACCCATTTTCACTTCATCTGTTTTCATGTTTTTTACAACCTCCTTGTCCTTGAATACTTGGACTTGGAAAGTATGGTTTACAGTAGATGTGACTTGCCAGGACATTTCAAAGCTGTTGCTGGTAACACCGAAGATTCGATGGTTTGTAATTGCAGGGGGATCTATCCCAGGAAGAATCAACACATCAAAAATGACATTTAATCTTTAAAACACTGCTATCCTAAATCCATTATACACGAGCACTTTGACAGTCAATAGGGGAAGCTCCTCTTTACATCATGTCAGGACAGATTTTGTCCCTTTCACAGTACAAAGTTCACTCATCCATGAACCATCCCACTAGAGTGGTTAATTGCTGGATATTTATTGCTTTTATTTCCCTTAACCATACGTATTTGTGTTGAATCAATAGTAACACTAATAATCAGGCACATTGCTGCAGGTTACAAAAGAAGAAACAAGTCTGTAAGAGTAAATCTGTGTACTCTACATGAGTTTACATCTGCTTTGCTTGTCATTTAAATCATCAAAATGCACCTCCTCAGGCAAAGGCTGCCTTGATTTTTTGCCTGGAAAAACACCACAGACTGCAGCTTTTACAAGCTGTGAGTGAAGTGGGGGCATGCATTTCACCTGTTTATGTCATGCTAGTCCAATGCCATCACTGTCATGTCAATGGGAAAAGACAGGGCCCTTCAGAGGTGACTCCTCTCCTTGAAGTAGTAGGAGGTATCTAAATGGGGCAGGACAAACTGCCCTCTGGCAGAGCCCTTCCACCCCACAAACAAGAGGGAGAGCTGAGATGACAGTGTTAGACTGAACATGTTTCCCATAAACAGCTGGGGTCAGGTTGGTCAAACATCAGCCCACATGTTAAACCAGAGACAACAATGTGCTGCTGCCACAGCATCTATTCCTTCATGCTAATGGTTACCTTAAGGAAAATGGGTTGCTTTCTTCAGCTATTACAGAGGGACATCATTGTTGCCAGGTCTCTGAGGGGCTGCCAAAAACCCACAAGGTGATACCTCCCTCCTCTAGAGGGACTTCAATCAAACTTCTTTAGCTACATCTCAGATCAGAAGCTGCAGAGATGAAGATCAAGAAAACCTGGCCTTTCTCTGTGAATTAGGCAAAGAACTACTGACAGCTATTTCCTCCCACAAGAAGAACAGGATGTTGTTAAAAAAAATATTGTGACCACTGTCATTTGAAAGGATCCAAGTCACTGATATAAAGATAAATTATTCAGGCCTTGTTTCCATCACAGTCCCCCAGACGGCCATAATGCATAGCAGGGAGTATTCACAAAGGCTAACTTCAATGTAATGTGGATGTGGAGAGTTTCCCTGACTCATGTCTCCCACCATCTCCACAGACTGTGTCCCACTGTCTTTGGCCAGAAGGAGCTCCTGCACTGTCAGCAAAGCAAGCACCTCCATCCTGCATCCAGGATAAGCTCAGGACATGCATTCAGTAGGGCCCAGGAATAAGTGGTACCAGCCTTCTACTGCCTTTGCTGCTATGCTTCCTCATTCTGCAGGATTTGGGTTACCCAGACCAAGTCCCATGATGGGTCCTGCAATTAGCTTGCCAAATATCAATGGCTCAGTGAGCTCAGTGAGCTCAGCACATGGTCACCTCCTCTTCCAGGAGGTAAATCCCCCTAAGAAGTCATGAGGTTAATAGTGGGGCTTCCCAGGAGTCAGTTCATAGCACCACAGCTCCTGATCTGTATCTCCCACTCAGGGATCCTTTCTCATTCTTTCTCTTTAGGAGGAGATTCACTCCAAACCTACAACCATTTTGTGAACACCCTCCTGTGACTCAACCAGCTCCAGGAAAAAGAGATCACAGAGTGCCTGAGTTAAAGCAAAGCAATATTCATTCAAATCCAGAGTCACTTACAGCATTCAGCATCGGTAGATTGGTTAGTCATGGAAAAGAGACTTGAATTACTTATAGGTGGAGAGCTACTGCTGACGTTAATGGTATCCAACTCTGAGCTTGGAGTGGATGCTGCCATGCCTAAGAGAGAAACAGCATTATCAAAGGGTTAAAGCATTCCTAACAAAGCAAATCCAAAGTAATATATTTTGCATTTCCAGCAACTGAAAATCAACATTAAAAGTATTACAAATAGAAATTAAAATATTTTCATATCATGTAAGGATAGATCAATACATTATCTTAATTTTTGAAAGGATTGCAAAATTGTTTTCTAACTAAATCGTTGGATCTGCAAATGCTTACTTATTCCATTATCTTTTAGCCTGTTAGAAGGCCAATTGGTGTGTGTCTGTGCATGCCTATGTAATTTTCCGGAAAGAATTATTTCTCACGTTGCCCAACTCCAGCTGCTTCCAGCAGAAGACTCAGCAACAGAGCAGCAGCTGAAGATGGGGTTGTACCATGCTAGAGTCCAGGCTGCGGTCACATAAAATGGGAAAGAGACTTCAAGTACAAGCAAAGTCACTAACCATAGCTGCCTGTGGCACTGGGCAGGTGTACTGACAATGAGTGACACGCTGTGAGGGCCTGAAGCCAGACACTTTGTCAGGTAAGAAAGGACAGCTGAGGGTGAGGTACAGACTGGATCTTGGAAATTAGTACACTGCATTTCATCAGACAGAGCCAGCAAGATGGCTCATGCAGCACCTCCTACCCACAACATGAGAAGGGGCCCTGTGTGATCCAGAAGCAGGTGGCTCCTGCAGAAGTATTCTCAGTATTTGCCAAGGTGAGACATACTTTTCTTACCATCTTTTCTTGTGCTCCACTGGAGAGGGCTGACATATGCTTCTTGGTGCTCAGGGCTGCAGCTGTAGTAACCCTCCAGATTTACACAGGAATTTTGCTCAGGGCAAGCATTGAATTCAGCATAGGAACATTCATCAACATCTAGGAAGAAGAACATAGTTTATATAGATACTTATAGCAGAATCAAGGCTGATTTGCTCTGGATAGGACAAATTCAGTGTAAATCTGTATTTCAGATTTATATACATGCAATTAAATATGAATTTGAGGGACATGGTCAGTGGGCATGGTGGAGATGGGCTGATGATTGGACTAGATGATCTTTGAGGTCTTATCCAACCTTACTGATTCTATGATTCTATGCAGTCAGAATGCTGCTTTTGCCTGAAATGAGCCCCCATTCACTCATAAGCCCATCACTTTTTACTCAGCATGTTTGGATTAAGATGACAATTGGCAGCAGTTTTCTCTCATAGTTCCAGGTTGTCATTCAAACTGGAATGAAGTCAGTGGTGGAGGAAGAAAATCTGCCCAGAGACCACACTGAAAGCTGGACCGAGTTTTCAGAAGTCAGTACAGAATAAGAAGTAACGACAAACAGTATTTATGAATGCGTGTCAGGGGTGAAGATGTTCAGATAACTATGCAATAATAAAACACATTTAAATACCTACACAGTGTTCACAGAAGTAGGCTAATAAACAGCAGTAATTAGCAGACCACAAATATTCATTTAATGCAAGTTACTGGAAGCATCACAACTGAAAAAACAGTGTATCTGCTTCCCAAGAACAATGCAAACACTTAAGAGGCTGCCTAATGCAACTAATGTTTGTGCTACAAACATGAGTACTTGAATACCTAATGGATGAATATTTCATTTATCTATTAAAAGAAAAGAAAAAACAACAACTGAGGAAGCATGATCATGCCCTTCAAACTGTTCACTCCAAAGTCTATCTTCACCCTATAATACGTGGTTTCAGTAATCTTTGCAAAGTTTACAAGATTCACTATGACTATAAAGCCAAGGATTCAGGTTGGATATTAAAATTTCTTCTCAGAAGAGCAGTGCTGCAGTGGCACAGGCTGCCCAGGGAGGTGGTGGAATAACCATCCCTGGAGGTGTTCAAGAGCCGTGTGGATGTGGCACTGAGGGACGTGGGCAGTGGGCATGGTGGGGGTGGGCTGATGGTTAGACTAGGTGATCTTAGTGGTCTTTTCCAATGTTAATAATTCTGTGATTGTATAATCGATAGTCATACAGATAAAATCCCAAGTGGAATGAAACTCCTTGAAAAGGCTCCCCCCGGGCCAGGATTACAATAAATAACCTTTCACATCCGTGTCAATCACTTCATACACGTGCTTAACCATGTTCTTCAAGGAAGAAGAAACCTCTGCTAGTGGAGCTGGTTGATGCAGTCCAATCAGAACCTGAGAGGCCACTGTCCCAGCATACATTTCCGCATAGTTACTCTGGATATGGTGCACAGAGGTATTCAAGGGCTGTAATGCACCAGTAATCTGGAAAATAGGTGAACAAACCTTTATCAGTACAAATGTATGCCAATGAGGCATAACTCATGCAATGATCATCATCAGAAACTGTGTGTAAAAAGCACCAATTCAGTAAATTCAGGAAAGAAGCAATATTTAGGTCTGTATTTATGAAATGTGAGCTCTTCTTATTATCACATTTTACAAAAATATCATGCTCCTGCAGATCATGAAATCCAGACCCAGTCTGTCATAAACCCAAAGCTGAGCTGAGTTGGAGCTGCAGCACACACTCCTTAAAATGGAAGAAAACTCTGTTTCAGAACATGAAAGCTTTCTCTGCTCCTTGGCAGAGACCTAAAAATTTTTCTTAAGGATCTACTAGATTGATTTTACTTAAGCTCCATGAGGATGAGGCTGACATTCACCAATTAGGAATACATTAGGCCCAAACTATGGGGGGAGAAGCTGGCAAGGTGGTGCTGTCCAGCTCATGGGACCATGGGCTCCCTCCTGGACTGAAGTAAGTGGTAATCAGCAAGTAGCAAAACTGTGGACACGATGAGCAACATGCAAGAGCGCTTGTGTTCATACGTACCATGGAATGCAGAAGGCGTGAATGATTCAGAAGGTGGGAATCCACTCTAATTAAGTCATTAAAATCCATTTTCACCAGGACTGTCACATTGTACCAGAACATCCTTTCTGAAGTGCACAAAACAAAACAGCCAAGTCATCTGAGGTGTGATGCCATAGAAAGCTACGAAGCTGTAGGAAGGCTCTAAGAAACCAAAGCAAGCTTTAACTTTGAGATTACCAAGGGTCCACATGCAGCCACTGGCTTCTGATCCAGTATGCTGCAGGTAGCAGTGCCAGCTGAGGAGGAAAACGACGTAAGGTCCAGTGGACCCCTAGCACACCCTGTTCAGCCCCACAGACACAAGCACAGAAACCAGACTTCCTGGAGTCGACCCGAGGCACATTCCCATGTTTGCTTTATGAAGAGCTATGGTAACAGTTGTTCTGCCCACTCCCACCCTCAGAAGGAAAAATTAAGCACGTTTCTATTAGAAGCAGTCTTGAATTTATCAGTAACATACCCTCTGGCTTTGGATTCACACAGCCTGTTCCCTTGGATGAGTTGCAGCATTTTTTCAGCCCTGGACATTCAGCATCGAACGTGCAAGAATAATCAGATGTTTCCATATTCTCCACTGGACAAATACCAGGTCTTGAGGCAAATACACTGGACCTGTTGAGTGCTAAGGAGAAAAGACACTTCTGAGGACAAAAATATAGAAAATTGTTTCCATAAAACTGCTGTTTAATTTATAGCAGACACATCCTCATGCACTTCAGAAATGTGTCCGATTGTTCAGAGATTTTCATGAGGAAAAAAAAAGCACTTTAAATGCCATTATTTCCTTTAAAGGACATAAAAATACTCAGGATTTTTGAACTGATAATTTTCCATTTATGATAATGTATAGACGGACAGACAGATAGAAAGATAGATTCTAATTGTGGAGCAATTGGAGCACTACATGACAGAAAACATACCAAGTGCCAGCTATGACTAATCCAAATAATATATAATGATCAAAGAGAACAGGTAGTGTCTACGCTAGAAATCTGGAGTTTTCATTTAACCATTTCCATTCATTTCGCTCTAACAAATTTCTGATCCTACAAACTCGTGTTTAATTTATCAGGTAACTAAAGTCAGTTTGGAGAAAAATGAAAATTATTCTCACTGTAGAAAGCTGCAATTCAGGAAAACCACTTTTGACATACTAAAGTCCATTGTAAATGAAAGATCTATAGCAAATTACAGACTCATCCCGAATGCCATCTCTGTGGGTTTTCAATTTGTTATCTGAAGGCTCTGAATAAAAGTGAATCTGAGCTTTCCAGGAAGTAGAAGGGAATACTGAATCTATGCCTTATGGCCTCAGCAAAGTAAGCTGCTTAAATAAGCAAATGATGTTGATTAGTCAAGTTTAAGACTAAATCTCTGTCACTTGCTGCTACATGCACAAGTCAGGTTCCCTTCTGAGCAAATCCGTGGTAGACTGAAGCCTATTTCATATGGAGAGCTTTAGCTTTGTAGTACATTCCAGAACAGATCTCATTTTTAGCACTCCAAATCCCCAGTTCAATCTCCAGTCCAGGGATAAAGCTCAAAACACACCACGCAAAACTCAACACGTATAATTTTCAGCCATTTTTGCAACAGGGCTTATAGTCATATTTGCATAAACAGTCCATTATAATGAATTATTTTAATCTGTGTTTTTCAGGGGTCCCAAAATATGCTTCTGAAGGATAATTAAGAAAAACAAACAACACTTAATGACAAGAGTCCACACATCTGTGGAAAAACCTGCCAGAGCCCACAAGCTGAGAAGTGTACTGAGCTGAGACCCCTAGGAATTTCAGAGGCTACTTGAATGTGTATTTTAAAGATTTAGATGCAGAACATATAGGAAAGCACATTTCCACACCTTTATATTGCATGTATATACTTTGCATGCTCACCATCAGTGAGCACAGACTTTACTGGGGCTATGAGTAGCACTTAAGTAGAGCCAGTATTAGATCCACAAGATCTTTGGGCAGCAGTTAAGGGAATTCTATCTTGTGCTATCTGTCCCAAGTTTCTTCTGGGTCCAGTGAGCCTTGTAGCCCTATTCTACTTCCCAGAATGGACCAGGACTCTCTGCTGACTCTGGGACTGATTTCACAAGCCCTTCCCCCAAGAGGATCCTACTGCTAGAAAGCCTCCTCCTGATTTCAGCTGTAGTTTGAACAGGTTTGAGGTCCAAAGCAGCTTCTTCCACCCAGGTCCTCTTCTGCCATGTTGAATCATGGTGTAAACCATGGGTGTCCAACTGTTTGGCTTGCTTGGGTTGCGCTGAGTGAAAAAGAATTATCTTGGGCCGCACGTAAAATACATAATATAGTTAATATAAATAGTAACAATATTTATTTTTAAAATATATTCTCTATTTCTTAAAACAAACAAACAAAAAAGGCAATAAACATAAAACCAATGAGTTGGACACGTATGGTGTAAGCAATCTAATGGGTCACATGCCATTTCAGAAATCACCGCTGAGTTCTGGCTGGGTGCCACACAAGCCATTTATCTAAAATCTAAAGGCCATCATTTTCGCATCAGCAAAAACAAGGATGGATTCACATAACATTTCCACTTAATTGCAACAAACCCACTTTGCAAATTGTATTTACACTTTCCCTTCGATCAACTCAGGGATGGTCATCCAGAGCTATAACATCCACTAAGCTGCGGAGCAAGCCGGCCAAATGGTCCATCAGTCAGAAAACAGATAGGCTTTCCTCCCTCATTTTCTGCATAAACATGTAGAAGAAGAAACAAAGCATCCAAGGCTTAGCAACTGAAATCACCAGCCTGTGCCCAGGAGAGGTGGGGGCATGTCCCAAGCAGTGGGTGCTGAGCGACCCTGCTGGCTCAGCCCAGGTAACAGAGACAAGATGAGAGGGAATGGCCTCGAGTTGTGCCAGGGGAGGCTCAGGTTGGATATCAGGAAATATTTATTCTCTGAAAAAGTGGTGAGGCTCAGGCTGCCCAGGGAGGTGGTGGAGTCACCGTCCTTGGAAGCATTAAAGAAATATGAGATGTGGTACAGAGGGACATGGTTAGCGAGCATGGAGGTGGTTGAACTAGGTGATCATAGTTGTTTTTTCCAACCTTAATGATTTGATGGTAGATCAACATTATACAACCTTGTTTTGGGTATCTTTGAACCTTGCTAGGCTGTACCTGCTCAGATGGATCTTGTCCATCCTGATTGCCTATCCAGGGCTTATGTAGGGCAGGGGGCAGCATGCAGATATGTCAGCTCAGCATCTGATAAATGCTTAGTGCACTTTCCTATGAAAAACTACAACACATTTAGCAGAACACACTTGTAACAGAGGAAATTTGGCTGGGACACAAATGTGGGATGATGTGGGAGCATGCTTTCAAAGCACAGTGCTTTGGCACTTTCCCACCCTGAAGGTATGTTGCAGCATTTCCTGCATGCAGTAACACTTATGCCCCATAGGTTTCTAGTGGCAGTAGTGGGAAGGGCCACACCACAGCACTCTCTGCCCCAGTGACACCCAGCATAGACATCTGCATACAGGTCTGAAAGATCCAAGCCCCACATGGGAGCTACTTGGATGCCTGAAATGAATGGATTTCTGACTTTAAAGCTGTTTTCTGAAAGTCTGAGGAACTTCAAGATCTACTTAGTGACTGGGGACCACTCGCTGTCACCAGGCTTCACACTCAATACTGTGCTGAAGGCAGCACTGAGTGCTTTGGGGATAAAAACAAATAAGTGAAAAACAGAAATCACATACTGGGTGTCTCAGAGTGGGCACACAATGATGTGATCCAAGCTGCAGCTGCAAAAGGCAGATAGCGTCCTTCCCCTCCTACTGCAGTGTGAAAATAAAGTGCTGTCTGGGCATCACCCTGGGATTCACCTCAGGAGATGATAAATAATTCTCTGCTCAGAGAGAGGCTTAGCAGAGCACTGAACCACACAATGAACCCGGAGCATTGCTGGGATACTTTTTAGGGGGGGTTCTGCTGCCCTTGGAAATATGGTCCTCGGGGCAAGGCAGCAGGTCAGGGAATGAAGAGGGTTATTTGTCTGCATGCACATGCAAAAGGAGAGGAAGCAATGACTGTTTTCATCTAATTCTAATTTTAGAATTCTAGCACTTCCTCGCTATTAGAGACTTGATTTTAGAAATAGGTGAAGCAGATTCTAGAAGCGGATGCATGCTGATGTCTAATACTATCCTAATGGACTGATGGGCAATTAATGTGAACTACCAGTCCAACTTGATTAATGATTAAGTTATTTTTGCCCCAACAGTAAGGAAATAAGAAAGCAGAGCCTGCCATATCCCAGGCAGGGGTAAATGTTTCCTTCAGGAAAGAAAATGCTGGGGGCAGCCAGAACCAGATGACTTAAAGGTGGTGCAGCCTCTTCAGCTCCTGGTAGGATGGGGAGCATGCCAGTGTGGATAATGTCAAGAAGAAAGCGACAGAAGTTCAGCAGAATGTTGTGCAGTAATTTCAGCAGTTACAGTTTCTCTTTTCATCATTTATTTAAGACTATGTCTAGACAGTGCATTACCATTCACTGAATACATATATGACTAATACCCTGAAAAGCAAAGATACTGGAATAATTTAAACAGAGAAATCACCTAGAGGCCAGACAAATCCTTTTATGTTCTAAAATATTCCCAAATTAACTTTGACAGGAAAAGAGTCAAGGTGACCACAGTGCTTCACATGCAAACCTGCCCAGAGTGTATATCCACAGTGTGGCAGGGGCAGACTGGAAATCTTATAGCTAAACTTTACAGGATATTTAAAGATTTGTTAAAGTTACATGAGATAAACTCATACACATCTCTCAGGCCTACAGTTTCTGAAGAGATGCTTTTAAAAGGCATATAATTATAGGGGGAAAAATATTTCAAGTGTTAACCAGGATGACTTTTTATCCAACCAGGAAGATATCCAGAGGCTCCGAAACACTTTGAAAATCACAGTTCCTCAAGGGGTTTCTTGTGTGAACAGAGACAACCAGAACTAGCCAGTCACCCTCCAACATCTGGCTGACACAGTTATTTCTTTGCACTGGGGAACCAGAAAGCAGTTTTCTCCAGCTGCTTCTCAACCTTGTCATTGGGTTAATTTACTTACTCTACACATATGCACACATGCATGCACATGTGTGCATATAGAAAGGACCTTACTGAAGTGACTATTCAACATGAATTAGACCTACTGGAGGCTTCCTCAAGCCTGGAACTGCTGCTTGGAAAATGTGCATTATTTTGGGTGGGTCCTTTGCTTGTCAAACAAGACTGCCTGGAAATACTGTAAACTTCTGGTCATATTTTGCCCTGGCTGACGCTCCACCACAGTCACTGAAACAAAAAAGAAATTGCAGGATACAATAGCAAGGGGTGATGTATGCCTCATTATTATTTCCTCCTTCTCTAGCAAACTGTTTTAAGAATAAAACACGACAATTACTCCTGGGTTCTGATCTTTCTGTTAAAAGCAATTTCCTATTAGATACAATACTCTTCTACCAACTGTTGAGAGAATCTTGTAAAAAAAAATGTTGGGATGTTCATTTTCTAGTGCTCTGAAGTAATTTAAAGGAAGGATGAACACATTCTTCTCGACACATCCCATGACAAGACATATGGCTCATAGCCTCTCATGTCTCATTATATGATCCGATGCAGGATGAGTTCAGGGGCATTCCCATATAACTTAGTCACTTAAATCTTGTGACCCAAAAGGAGAGCCAGGGCTGCAATAGGACCTTTCCTTTTTGATCTTTTGTCACAATGATGACATTATGTAAATTCCCATGAAAAGGGGAAACAAAGAAAAAAGCAATGTCATGCTGAAAACCAGAGATAAATTAAGCCTTGTAGAAGTTTTCTGGATGCTGGAACAGCCTAGTGAGTCTAGTGCCATCCTATCGAATCCAAGGTTCCTGTTCAGGTTAAAATCATACAACTTCTAAGAAGAAGATGCATTCAGTTAAAACAAACAAACAAAAAAGTTATATGGATATAATTTGAGTCTTCTCAAACAAATACATACAATCCAGTGCAAAATGCTACCTGAACAATTTTTTTTTTTTTTTTTTTTTGCAAGCATAATTTCAGTTGGATAACAGAAGTTCTTAAAGAACTTACTATAAATCAAAGTAAAGTTGGATAACAGAAGTTCTTAAAGAACTTACTATAAATCAAAGAAAATCCCTGCTTTACCAAAAAGGATTAAGAAAACATTTTGCTCCATTTTAATGCTATTGGAAACACGTCAAGTTACACAAACTTACTTTTGTAGACCAACAAATACTGGAATTTTGTCAGAGGAAACCATTGGAGATTCCATAGAAACCCATTTTACTCAAAAAATCCCTTCCAACTCTGAGTAAAATCTTGCTAAAAGTAAAGAATTTCCTGTTGAAATGTAGTAATACTCATGTGAGAAGTGGGAAAAGCTTCCATCTTCAGTCAAAGATGTTTAAGTCCTCTAGAGTAGAGTCTTACTGTAACTCAGAAGTTAGATCAGATCCACTAAAATGGTCACAGTTTTCAACAACATTGTCCTAAGTAACCAAGGCAGTACCTGAGAGAATGGATCCTAATGTACTTTTGGTAGGAAAGCAGGTGGTAACATCTTGCCCAAAGCCTCAGGTTGTTTTAAATTAACACCAAAATTAGGTTAGCAGCCAGGAAACTATGTTCCAAATCAAAGGAAATGCTATCCTAAATGCATTCTAAATTACTTCTAAGAAAAAGTTCCTACGGTAAATGCAAGCACATTGCTTGCAAATACAGCACATTGCACTGATACATGAGCAGCCCCACTTGGCTGCAGATATTGGCCTGAACCAGGACAAATAATGAGCCCTTTGAGTGATAACAAGAAAGTACCTTCTTCTTGCTCACCTGGAACTTTGGTGAATTTGTGAGTAAGTGTGGTATATAGGAAGAACCATGAGCACGAGGTTTTCAGGTCTACTCTTTGTCACTTTACTGTGGATTTTTGCAGTCTCACTTGTTTCAGTGAACCTATTACCCAGAACTGAATTAAGTATTTACATGTTTCAGTTTAAGTGAATTCTCTTTCATAAAAAGCATTTATTTCAACAATTAATCTGACTAAAACTTACCCAAAGAGCAGTAGAGCCCAACTTGCTCATATCCTTCACAGCAATCTGTAAAGTTGATGGTCTCAGGGACTTCAACTGTACGATACTGTGTTTTGTAGTAGATCCGGGGACATACCATCCATGGTATCCATCCACCACAGGAAGTGTTTTTCTCAAAGGACTTTTGGTAGGCAACCATTTTTAAAACATTTTTGGTCAGGTTGTAGTTGCACAGATGATAGCCTAGCAAAGAGAGGCCTCTTTCTAGGGGAAAACAAAACAGGAGAGGGATCAGACCTAACTTTTCACCTCATAGCTGTAGTGTTCTCTGCAATTTAATTTTAACATGGTTAGAAATTAGTTAAATAGTTAAAATAAGTTAAAAATATCAAGAATTATGAGAAAACATGAAAAGAATCAACATAGATGAATGATTTCCAGGAAGGCTGATGTTAGGAAGAATGTCAACTCAGAAAAGGGACAGAAGAAAGAATTAGTAGTGACTGCTTGTCACAGCAACCATTTCAGTCTCAAAAGAATTCATATTGGCAGAGAATTCAAAGAGTTCTCAGTGCCTTCAGGAACAACGCAGAAAAAGGGCAGTTTAACTCGAGTAAGTGCAAAGCAAATTAACATCCATTAATAGAAATGAATTGTGGAATAGAGTAAGCAGTTCCAGAGCAGAGTCATCCAAGTACTTTAGATGTCCACTTGAGGCTCACGCTGCCGAAGTCCACTGACTATTAATGGAACGAAGCATGAGCAACTCATGGGCAGATGAGTCACAGGAGATGTCTGGAAAAGACATCCTTCAGACACTGCCCTAGGCTAAAACTGGGTACTCATACATCAGTGGGAATGACTTTCAGGTATCTGGCACAAAAAGTATTCCTGGAGCTTCTGTGCTGCCTTTCTGCATTTGTAGTAAACAATATTAGACCAGGTCCTTTGAGAGATGCTTTGGTTCATTGATATAAGTGAAAGTTGTGCTAAGTTCATTAACATAATACATAATGTCACAAAGGTCTGAGAATGGAACACCATTTTTGAGATTCTGAAACCAGCAATGATGAGGACTGATGTTAGTTTTGTTACATGTCCTGCTTAAAACTGAAGTACTTGATCGGGAGCAGTAAAAAGAAAAACAAACAAACAGATGTAGTTGAGTTAGCAGTGAGCAACCTACAGTCACATTACAGACACCAGGCTGTATTTTAATAAGATACTATACAAGCATTAGGGCTGACTCAGACTGTGTCCTGTTCGGGAAGGAGATGGGATAGAATTAAAAAGGCCGGTATCATCCTTTAGTCAAAGCAAAAGAAGCTTTAATAAGGATAAACATGATTTAGCTGGAGTATGTGGTAGGATTGTTTCTGAGAGCTCTTTGGGGACCAGAGCCAGACAACAGACTGAAGTTTACATAGTGTGCATAAGCATAGAATTAAAATACTTAAGCCTTATTTTATTTGCACAGCTTACCTTTTTCCAAAGAAGATGAAAAATGTAAAAAGAAGAAACCAAAGAAACCATTCTTCAGGTTGTTAGGACTCCTCTGCTTTTGTCACACTTAGCTTTCCAGCTAAACAAATGATATATGTACAACCTGAATAGCAGTAGTAAAATAAGATGATCCATTTGTCATGCAAGGACAATTTAGAACAATGTATGGGATAGACACAGTGGGTCACAATATGTCTCTCAAGCTGGCTTACTCCACCAAGTAACTCAGAAGGTTTTCCTTCAGGAAGAGGAGAGAGAGATCATGAAAGCCCACGTCCATTTATGTTTTCTCTACTTGGTTAGAATTAGAATCTCACTCAGGGAGAGGAGAAAAAAGAAAAAAATACTGGTTGTGGATGTATTATCATGGTTCAAGCCATGCAGGAACTCAAAGCAAACGATCAAGTAAGGACAACACTGAAGACCAGTATTTTTGGTGCAGAGCTGAGGCTGCCGCAAGGACATAGCACTGGGAAGCTAGAAATTCCAGAGTCAGCTGAGCTGGCTTAGGCTTTACAGCAATGTGCAACATAAATACAGGTATGAAACTGAGAATAAAATGGTATAGAATTAGACACAGTCTATAATTAGAAGCTACAGCTGTCAGTGCAGATATGAAATCACATTTCATACTTAAACACTGATCCTAGGTATGGAATGAGGCTGCCAAAGAGACATGGCTATGGTGGTACAGAAAGAGACTAGACTAGTAGGCAGCACAGCTAACCTTACCATCACCTGTCATTTTGATCCAGTTTAAAGTAATTTTGGCACTCATAGAGTTCAATTATTTGCTGACAGCGGTTTCCTGCTGAGCAATGTGACTTAGATCAATTTGTACTCCTTAGTGAATTGGCTGTCAGTTCCTATTACCCCCCATCTGTGGGATTAAGGCACTACTGAGGAGAATCGAGTAGCACTAGCTGCATTTTTTTTCTCCAGCAGCACAGAGCTGAAATCAATAGTGGAAAGGAATCAGCTGGCATTGACAATGCTACCTCAGACTTGTCATCTTTGGGCTTCAAGTTTTTATTTCAGCAATCACCAGTTTTCTGCACTGGAAGAGTAAGTATTAATTTTATTATCTTAAACAAGAGGAAAAACCATTAAAGCAATTGCTTTGTTAGTAGAAACCAATATTTAGAAGAAGCTGAAAGGCAAGTCGATGTTAGGAGCTCAGAATTGGAAGCCAAATCTGGAACAGAGTCAGTACCTGAGAGCATGATAAAAAAATCAGCAAAATAATAATAATAAAGTTTGATAACATTTGTGCCACAGATTTAGTCACAGTTCTGGAAGCCTCACAAAAGCTGCTCCAGAAATGCCACCGTGACCTGGAATCTGCCAAATCTTTAGCTGGAGGACAGCAAGAACCAGGGACAAGTCTCTCTCCTGCCTTGATGAAACCTCAGAAGCAATCTGTTGGAACAGGGGGCAGAGCCAAATGCAGCACTGTTAAGAAGCAAAGGCTCCAAGATACAGGGAGAAAAGGGCTGAGAACTCAGTTTTACTGGATGTTCCAAGCTCAAGTTTTCTTAAGTCTGTGCCACTGTCTTTTAACAGCAGCAAACAGGGTTTTGCTAACCCCTGATCTCTTGCAAAAGCTTTTTTAAAAGTGGCTTTGGCATAATAGCAGAAAAGCCAGCAAGACATGAAAAATATGGCTTGGATTTTAACTGAGACTTGCAAAACCACTTAATTAAAAAAATGTAACAAAACCCAGCCAAAAATCACAGTATTTGTCACTGAAATAAACCAACCAAGCAATTAAGAACACATTAGGATTTAATTTAGCAGTTAAAACCTAGCAATTGGATTTGATTCTTCCAAATTGCAGTGTACAATATATGTGAAAGTTAAGCATGTCACCTACAGTCTCATTTTAGGCATCTCTCAGAACTTGCTAGGTACATTACCATTTAATTTCCTATTCAGGTTTATTTTAATGACAATTTTCATAAACATTCACACATTTTTACATGTAAGGCAACAATCCTATTCCTTCATCTATGGCACAGAGAAAAGAGAAGGCCTGGGGACAAAGCTCTGTTTTGTCCTGGTGGGGTTTTGTTCAATTAATTATCAGCAGAGTTTTCTTAAGTGTTCACTGTGACCTTCCCCATTCTCCAGACAGTTTTATTTATTTCACACAAGGATCTATCCCACACCCAACACATGCTGTTTTACATAAAGGCTGTGGTTCTCTGCTCAGCTTTGCATCACTCACCTGTGATTTCATTCCCCTTTCCCTGCTGTGTGGCTGCCCAGAGGATAAGAACAGACACAACACACAGAGGAGGGATTCTGGCCATCTTATTGCTGTCCTGGATGGGCCCTTCTGTTTTGTTTGCAGAGCAGTTGAACTCAATCTTCCTCAATTCCAGACGTTAGGATTAAGGGAAGCAGAACGATGTTTCTATGCCTGTTGCTGGTGGATGTTAGCTACTAGCAACAGAAACAAAGGGACTCCAGTGGGAATTCTGCTGCTTCTCTCTCCTTGGTGCTCTCTCCAGGGAACCTACCTCATCTACCTGCCTAGCTTCACACCTCTGCATCACCCTGAAAGCATTTAAAAATTCCTGGTTTAGTTCATATTTATACTTCCCAGCACTTATTCTTTCTTCACCCTCGAATACCTGACAGCTAGGAAGCAGGTTTATGTACCCCAGCTGTCAGGTACATTTAACATGAATTTTGTTTCTGTTCACATGTCAGGTAATACTGGTTTTAGGACTTATAACTAACTCTGTACCTTGAAAACAAACCCACCTAGTAAATCTCTGTCCATGATTTTTACTGGACATATGTTCTTTTACAGTCTGCTCTCACAGTGCACCTCGTTTCAGCACAAGTTCAGCGTCACATAAACTAGAGCAAAGCCTGGCAAACAAGTACCCCTAGTAGTCAGATTGTGAATCAGTACATCTGAGACACTAAAATCCCTTTCTTTTCATCACATAAATCATGATCTTCCCAGGAGAAACATGCCTGCAGCTTTACAACGCAGGACAATAAACTTCAATACAACATCACTTGGTTTATACAATGTAAAGGACTGAACAAAACATGATGTTTTATGAGGAGCAGACAGTAAGGTATGGAAAAACACGGATTCGATTCTTTGAGCTGTTATAACATGTTCAGACCTGCACTTAAATACAAATAACAGTGTCTTAGGCAGTTTTATGTTTAAGATAGAAACAGATGTAAGGGTGCTGGAACCACAAATTCTTTCATTTCTCTACATGCAGAATATCAGAATACCACTTCCATTAAACACTACCAGGCACACATCTTTCCAATACTCACAAAGTCATGGCCTTCAAATGAAACATGCCTTTGGTGAAAATTGGAAAATGCATATAGGAGAACACTTTAACCGAGTATATAGATATATATTGGCTTGGAAACACTGCAGCTGTGCCTAAGGAGAATGTATACCACAGCACCTCTTCTTCTGCCTGCACCAGGCTGCCTGATTCGGTTGCATGTCCCAGGTGCACCATTTATATCACCTAATAGAATGAGGAGGCAACAGGGAGTCTCTGCCTTTAGACTTTACAGAGCATTTAATTTGAGTCAGTAAATAAATAAATAAATAGTAAAATTTTAAACAAGCAACAACAACAACAAAAAAGAAGACTTGCAAAAAGAAATATTTTACTTCATGGCTTTTTACATTATTTTTTTTTTTTTCAGTGATTAATCTGATTTTTTTGGAAAAGAAAAAAAATCCTGATTGAAAATTTTCAGATACCACTATCAAAAAATATCTCTAGTTCCTAAACATGACTTCTCATTTTCTGCAAGAAGCATATGTTCTGGTCAAATTCAAATACAGACAATTACAAACTAACATCTGAATTGGATTGCATTTCATAGAATCATACAATCATAAAATCAAATCATTGTTTGTGCTGGGAGGGATCCTTAAAGGTTACCTAGTCCAACTACCCTGCAATGGACAGGGACACCTACAGCTACATCAGGTTGCTTAGAGCCCCATCCAGCCTGACCTTGAATGTTTCCAAGGATGGGACATTCACCACCTCTCTGGGCAACTTGTTCCAGTGCCTCATCATCATGATTATAAAAGAACTTCTTCCTTTTATCCAGTATAAACCTCCCCTCAGTTTGAAACCATGTCCCCTTGTACTATCACAACAGACTCTGTTAAAGGATCTGTCCCCTTCTTTCTTACAGCTCCCCTTTAGATACAAAAAGACCTCTCTCTCAGCTCTCCTCAGAGCCTTCTCTTCTCCAGGCTGAACAGCACCAGCTTTCTCAGGCCATCCTTGCAGAGGTGGTGTTGCGTTCCTTGGATCACTATTGTGGTCTTCCTCTGAACACACTCCAACAGCTCCATGTCTCTCCTGTGCTGAGGACTCCCCATTTGGACGCAGTACTCCAGGTGAGGCCTCAGCAGCACAGAGCAGAGGGGCAGCATCACCTCCCTCGCCATGCTGGCCACACTTCATTGGATGCAGCCCAGGGCACAGTTGGCCTTCATGGCTGCAAGGGCACATTGCTGGCTCATGTCCAGCTTGCCAACCACCATTTACCCTCACGTCCTCTGGGTTCTCCCTCTTAGAATCTAAACTGCTGGATTGGCCTGCCACATGTCTTAAGCAGCTGTTGCTTTCCAGAGTTAGCTATGAAACAAATGTCACCCCATTCACTGCTGGATACTTCCATGGCTGAAGACAATCCTCCAAAGAGTTATAAACAGCTTTGTTCTAAAAGATTAAGGTACACATTCAGCTTTAGGACTATTAAAAAGCATGTATACAACTTTGCATAAAAATAGCCCAGTCTTATGACCATCACCTCTAGCAGGCCTATACTCAGGGTAAGGAAAACAACAAGTTGCCATTTCATTGCGGAAGTGAATGAAATCATTCCTAAATACACAGAAAGAAACTCCTTTTAAATCAGAGCCGGTGGTTGTTTAATCACAGGTTCATCATAGAATCTCAGTAGTGTTTAGACTGGAAGGGAGCTTAAAGCTTTCCCAGCCCACCCCCTGCCATGCATAGGGCTGCCCCCCACCAGCTCAGGCTGCCCAGGGCCCCATCCAACCTGGCCTTCAGCACTTTAAGGGATGGGGCACCACAGCTTCTCTGGGCAGCTGTGCCAGCGCCTCTTCACTCTCTTGGTAAATAATTTCTTCCTAAAATCTAACCTAAATCTCCTTTATTTTAGTTTAAAACCATTCCCCCTTGTCCCATTGCTATAAGAATGTGGAAAAAGTCAGTCCCTCTTCTGTTTATAAGATCTGTTTAAGTGCCTGAGTCTCCCTGGAGCCTTCTTTTCTCCAGGCTGAACAAGCCAATCTCCCTTGGCCTTTCTCCACAGGAGAGCTGCTTCAGCCCTCTGAGCATCTTTGCGCCATACTCTGGACCTGCTCCAGCAGCTTCAGTCCTTCTTGCGCTGAGTGCCCCAGGCTGCAGTACTTCAGATGGGGCCTTACAAGGGCAGAGCAGAAGGGGGCAATCCCCTCCCTCTCCCAGCTGGCAACCCTTCTTTTGGTGCAGCCCACGATACTGTTGGCCTTTCAGGCTGCAAGTGCACACTGCTGGTTCATATCCAGCTTTTCATCCCCCAGAATCCCCAAGTCTTTCCTCACCTGGCAGCTCTCAAGAAGCTCTTCTCCCAGTCTGTACACATACCTGGGATTGCCCTGACTCACACCTTACACTTGGCTTTGTTGAATCTCATTAGGTTCACACAGACCTACTTGTCAAGATTGTCCAGATCCCTCTGGATGGAGTCCCTTCCTTCTCTTGTATCAACTACACCACTCAGCTTATTGACACCCACAGAGTTACAGAGGGTGTATTTGAGACAGTGCTCTCAAATTCACTATCTGGGTTGTTGAGAAAGATGTTAAAGAGCACTGATCCCAAGATACACCCCTGTGGGACACTACTCATCACAGGTCTCCACCCAGACCCAAATCTGGTAACAACACTCCAGCTGTAAATATCCACCCAACTCCTTATCCAGTGAACAGTCCACCCTTCAAAACCATCTTTGCAATTTAGAGATAAGAATGTGGTGAAATTTAAATAAGAAATGGATACAAAAGAGTCTCCAGGAATAATCTTGTAATTTTCAAATTCTTTGAGATTTTGGTTAACATCTGCATTATTTCTTCAGCATTACAACCATTCACTCAGCAATGTGGTTTTTCAGCCATGCAGATAATGGAGAGCAACTTCCAGCCAAACTTAGGAACCCAGTGGAAAATTTGCTCACTTTTGCTTTGGTGTTGAGGAAGGTCAAGGGAGAGGAATGGAGAGGAGATGTTTAGTGGAATAAAATTTCTGGTTATGTGATGCTGGTAGTGTGCTGGAGTGCACTATGGAAGAAGCTCATTAGAGCCCACCTTGGCCAGTTATGTGAAGCTGATCAGTTCTCCTAGCTCTGTTGTTTATACTTTCTGCAGTTACATTTTTAATGTCTGAATTGAACTAAAATATGCAATTAATACAAGGAAGGGCTCGGCCAATAAAAGCCAGGTAAAATCCATGTGAGAAGCAGATGTTCAAAGATGAAATGCATAGGATTTGACTCTCCTAGACAGTGCTGTCAGTAATTACAGCTTTGTGTCTAAGGGCAGGCTTTGTCATCACCACATTTCTTACACATTTATTTCTTTAGAGATATACACTTTTAATTTACTGAGTCATTTAGAAGATCCTGATCTTTGTTAGGTCAGGAGCTTGACACAGAAAGGTCACTTGCTGCAGCATTTTTTATGCTTTACATTATTTTGCCTATGAAGTAATCTCTATGTCAGATGCCCAGTGTGGTTATGATGTTTCAAGATGGATTGGTTTGTGCGCAGGATAACGGGACCGTGAATTTGGACTCCATGGGAATCTAACAAAAGCTGCTCCGTACTTCAGAAGCCACCATGCCTACCCATATGTATTCAGAACCTATAGCTTATTCTATCATTCAATCTGACCTCTCGACACCAGCTGCCAGTAAATTTCTCTGAACCTCTTTCAGTCTCCCTTCACTTCAATCTGATTATTTGTCTGTCAGCCTGAGAAAGCCCAGACTATGACCACGGCAGATGGCCAGAATAGATGGAGGTGTTACCACTCCTGAGGACCTCATAGTGAAAATATAGCCACTGGGGCTGGTAACATGCAGACAAAACTGTGCTGTGACATTTCAGATATTTAGAAAGAGCTAAGATCAAACCACATTCTTTCCCTTAGTCAGGATTTCATATGCTTCCTTCCTCTTCTCCACTCTTGATCTTTGTAAAGCCTGCAGGAAATTTATTGTCTTTAAGTCTTCAGCTGATCTGTCAAAACTGGCCCCAATCAGACAGTGAGATTAAAAAGTGTTAGAAGGGAGGAACAGAAAGGCATAGCCAGGGGAAGTTTTTATGCACTTAATGATGAAATGAAATAGATCCATCCCACTATCAATATACAAACTTATTCCAGCTTCTGAAAAATCAATATAAACATCTTAATGTCTACTACCAACAGAAGACTGAATTTGCCTGACACTTCAACTGTTCAGCTCTCAGAGTCAAAATGCTGTTCTGGGATCTGAGTTGAGTTCCCTGATAACAACCTTGCCACAGGCATGACCCAAAGGCTGAATCTGCCAGTGCAGTGACGCCATGGAGAGGCAGAAAGTACATTTCATTTCAGATTCTGTGGAAGCCATGCTTATATTTTAAATATACTTCTGCTTCTGTCATCTGAAAAAAAAATAAATAAATAAAAATAAAATAAAATAAAATAAAATAAAATAAAATAAAATAAAATGAAATGAAATAAAATAAAATAAAATAAAAAGTGGGGAAGGTACTATTTTGCCAGCATATGGAGTTCTTGCTTCTATTTATTTAATAAATAAATAAAAAATAAAATTGAAAAAGTTAAAGTGGAATAATAACACTTGCATATTTCACATGTATATTTTGAAGACAAATGCATTACACACAACTGGGTGTTCACAAATAACGTTCAAAAAATATTCACTGGAACTCCAAAGAGTTAATTAGCTCATCTGTGCAGACAGAACAGCCCCTAACTGCATTCAGTGATTTGTTCTGCCTTACCAGCAAACTGTTCCTCGGGAAAACCTTTGGGTTTTGTTTTTCCCTGAACACATACAAACTGTATTAAAGTGACTCATGAGGAAAAAGTTCTTATTGGTAACAGTGGGAAAAAATATGAGTCAGGCGGAAGTCATGCTGAACCTCTGCCTGTCATTGCTCCTCCGACTGAGCACTGATTGTGCAATCTCAGCACAGAAGAGGTCTTGTTTTCTCCTGTGCTTTGATGACATGGTCCCATTGCCAACACTGAGTCTGGTATCAGATAGAAGGGCTGGTCACACCCCCTGCACCATTTAGCAGTGGTGCAGTGAAATATATCCCATATGAGACATTTCTTAGTGTAGTTGTATATAACTCTAGAAGCAGGTGTTTTCAAGTCCTGGTGATGAGAGTCCCTTTTCTACATAAAATAAAAGTCAGAAGGTCTTGCCTGCTCAGTGTAATCCATGGATTACATTGACCAAGTCTAGAATTACAGAATCACGTAATATCCTGACTTGCAAGGTACCCACAAATACCATTAAACCTAGCTACTGACTCCACACAGGACCACATAACATTCACACCCTATGTCTGAGAGCATTGCACAAGTGCTTCTTGAACTCTGGCAGCTTGTGGCCATGACCACTGCCCTGGGGAGTCTGTTCCAGGGCCCAGTCACCACCTGGTGAAGAACATTTTCCTGACTCCCAAACTGACCTTCCCCCAGTGCAGCTCCATGCCGTTCCCTTGGGTCCTGTTAGCCCTGGGTATATGTACTGACTCAAGGACAAGAGGCTGGAGGCCAGCCCTGTATAAGCTGCCTTTACCCTTCTTTTGAATGAAAGTACTTGCTGGTCCTCTTGGAAGAAGGTTAACTTCCCAATTCTTATATCTCCCAAGCATGTCTGATTTGCAGCCGCAATATGGAAGGGAATGAAAGAGGACTGTGCTCTCCACCAGCAGTTACCCTCATGAATCCATCTCTTGTATACACACTTGCACACACACTCATACACACTACCTGCCTCTGTCAAACAGGTCTGAAGCACAGAATAAAACAGACAAAATATACAATCTCATTTTAAGTCAACAAAAGACCTGATCCTTACAGTACACAGAGAAACATATATGTGTTTCTGATGATTTACCTAAATTTTACTGATACTGATCTATCATCCAAATCCTAGAAAATCTTTTGTAATTGTATAAATCAATAAATGGTCTTATATTTAAACACTTATGGGAAACAACACACATTGAGGGACCTAAAGGAGAATTGTTTCTGTGTGGTCCTGAGCCAGTTCAATTAAAAGCAAAGAAGCTCATGAAGGACAGAAAGCCTTTTCAAGCTGAAACACTGGACTAAAGGGAACTATTGTATACAGACAGGACAAACTATGGCACCCCACTCCTGCTGTGTGAATACTGAGGAAGGACTTCAAGAAAGGTTTGGAAAAAAGCAGCTGTTTTTTTCATTTTAAGCTGGTTAGAAGGTATGAACCCTTGAGTAGGTTTCTTTAGAGGAAGGAATGCAGTGGGTTGTTTGGAGGACTTAGATTGTTTCTTTTTTTTTCCTGCTAATTCTTGTAACTGTGACCATCCCAGACAAATTGGATTACTAATTATAAAGGAGATAGGAAGGATGGACTTTTGGGTCATGCAGAAAAAAACACAAAACATTTTAAAACAGTACGGAATAGAAGCTTCAGTTGCAAGAAAAAGAATAAGAGGCTTAATCTTTGTGCCAAAATGTCCAGACAAGCAATGAATCCAAATCAGTGTCCCTGTGGGAATCTGAAAAAATACAAATTTCCCCAGTAGTTTCACAGATCACACTGTATCCAGTGAGGAAATCCTTTTGTCTGTTTATCGCTACCCCTTTTCCCTCCCCCCAAAAAAATTCCTGGAGTTCTGTTAAGTGTAGGTTTTTTTTGTGTTTTTTTTTTTTTTTTAAGTTACTTCTGTTTGTGATTAAAATCGAAGAATCTATAGATTTTCCATGCTCTTGATTATCTCCTTCCCTCAAAAGCACACTATGAACTGCTAGTAAGAACCACTTCTCAGGGTGCATGTTAGAGCCAACTCAAGATTGAAGAACTATCCAGGGTTGCCTAGAAGGCACTGAGTGGCTAAAACTCACTCTGAATTACTCAACAGGAGGCTACTGGCATCCTGCTCTTACTCCACGTTTTGTTGTGGATATATTTGCCATGGGTTTGCCCACCAGATGACTTCTGTCATCTAAAATGTCTTTTGAGTTTGAGCTTCCACTTAAACAGAGCAGCACAAAGTTCCAGCTGGCACTGTGTTTTCCTACATGTTAACAAGGTTTATTCTGTCAATACTTGTGAATTAGGTAACGAAAGGGAGGAAGTCTAATATTGGCCTCCAGCCTCGGGGCAGGGGGTGCAATTTGCAGGACGCAGTGCAGGCAGGAGGAAGGCTCCTTCTTCAGCAGGAATTTTCCATCATCCTGGGGAAGATCCACACTCGCTCACAGAACATTTTTTTCAGCTCTGAGCTTTCCACTTCTGATGCCAAGAAAACTGTTTCTGTTCCTTTACCCTCTCCTCCAGGCAGCCCCTGCCTCACTAAGTTCTGTCTGCTTCCCCGAGTACTCAGGAAAGGAAAATCACCCCTATCTCCTAACAGCAAGAATCACTGCCACAAACATTTACAGTTTCTCTGCTATACGACAGTGCTGGAAGGGGAAGCGAAAATCAAAATGCTTGGAAAAAAAGATAACAATGCATCACAGGCTTAGTAACTCATAAAGGACAAAAAACAATCAACCACCCTCTCTGCAAATCTAATCAAGGAAGAAGAGGGATGCCTTGCAAGGAGGTGATCTGGAGTTCAATCTTCAGAGCACAAAGGGACTTCCAGACAACTTTTGGCATCCTCAAGCGAAGAGAAAAATATAGTTATATACTGTGAGAATAGGAGGAAAACTATTTTCTTGGTAAAAAAAAGAAAAACTCAAATGGCTGAAAGTATTCAGCTCTATTAAGCTAAAAATAAGTAAATCACATTTTGCTGGATATTGAGAGCTGATATTTAAAGTTCAAAAGGAGATGCTTTTCAAAATGTTTACTGGCTTGTGAAAACAGTGAGTTATCTACTGAATCTGCTCTGCACCCTTAATTAGCACAAATGCCAGTAGGGAAACTTCCTGTGTGCTTTCTCCCATGCTGACCTTCAGCTTGAGAAAAATTCTCTAGTTAAAATAAATTTTAATTCCCTTCTTGAAATTGAACATCTGGCTTTGGTTAAGGAGGCACATAACCCTGTTCCTTGTGATATCTGGATTGCAAGTGATCTGGGACAGGGAGTATTTTCTTCATTATTTACTGCTGAAAATGATAAGGTCTTTGTGTAATAGATACAGTAATGACAACACGACAACACTACCACTGAAGGATGATAACACGATTGTCATCATGATTAACACTGGTTTATAATTCAAACGCCAAGTATAAATACCAGCACACACCATACTCAACCACTCTCCATCTTTCTAACTAAATTTTGTCATATTATAAACTGAATATTGTCCTGCCCAAGAGCTCATAAACAGATCCAGTGTCTAAAGCTGTCAATGAAATATGGAAGCCAAGGGTATATCGATGTCCTCAAAACCATTATACTGCTGATATCGTTATATGCACCACTTTAACGAGAGTCACAAACCTGAATATTCACTTCTTTAAAGTGGGAGGCAAATGAGATTCAATTTCAACTATCACATTTTTATTTATTTTGGTGTTCTTGGCTCCTCAGAGATCTGTTGGAATGGATAGACCAGGAACCCTGGAAAAGTTAGAAAATGCCTTATAAGAGTCTACCAGATTTCTATGCTTTATATGCAAGGGATTTAAGGAAGTAAGAGCCAGGCTAATTCCAACTGCAAATGCATGCTTTGCCTCTATGCCCCTGATTCGAATCATGCAACAAAGAGGAAAATCATTGGAGAAGTCTGAGTCCCTGCTTACTAAAGATCATTTCTGATGGATCTTATTCTTCCAGAAGCAAGAGGAGCAAGAATTCTTAATACAACTTTGGGCACTGAAAAAGCTCATGTGATGAGTCCCAAGGGCTTATAAACAACAGCAGATGGGCAGTCCTTCAATCAACAGCCTGAGAAAATCACCCAGATGTCAGTGCTGGAATGTTATGCTTCTCCCAGGAAGTGGTGAATATGTATCCTTAACAGCAAGGTGGAAAACTCATGCTGTGGAGAGATAGGAAAGGACCCTCATAATAACAAGTATATATTTATGACAACAAGGACTTGGTAGAAAAACATATATCATATGATCCACAATTAAAACATTATTGTCAGGTTAAAAATGGCATGACTGAAGTAGTTTTGCATTCTGAAGAGCTGCAGTGAAAGCAGCCAAAAGCTCAACTAATTACCTGGAGTTTAGTTTGACCCAAGGGTGATGCAGACCAAGAGTAATGGTTTCTGTGTAATTCTCTTGCCCTTGGGGCAGGAGAAAAAGGAAGAATAATCAGATCATTCCCACCTTCAGGAAGAGTCTGAAACATCCTCTAAAGGGAGACAGGATCCAGAGGGGGTAAAGGCAATTTTCAGCAAAACTGTTATCTAGTTTCTTTTTGAAAAGTGAAGTGCAAAAATGGGAAGTTTACTTTATAAAAAAGCAGCTAGACATCTGAATTTTGAAGTCATGTGCCTACATTAAGCAACCACCTAGTCTCTAACCAAATGGGTTGATTTTCAATCAAGAGTTGTCTAAAAATACCTCTGGAGGACTGCTTTCCCAGAAGGGTAAGGGTTATACACATAACTCAGTGTCCACTTAAGAAAATCTTCTACCAGCAGCACTAATGATTATCCAGGCAGAAAGGTTTATTTTAAACTAACTTGCATTTAGATCCTCTTCTGTCTTTTACATCCTTATCAGTCTGAATAGTAAAGATAGATGAATATTTTGCTTTGTTTTTTTTCTTATCTTCACCAAAATATACATTTGTATCTATGTATCTGCTTATATTAACATAGAAATACACATACATGTATGTATAACACATGCATACAAGTGCATGCATGTGTGTGCATACACACACAGACGTAACCATTGCAAGGGGAATCATGTTAAATAGGGTTAATATTTAAAGTTAAAAGATGAAATTGTCTCAGCCTGCTGAAATATTTTTCAAACATGATTGAACTCTTCACATATTACAATTTATACAGAAAGCAATTGTCACAAGGAAGGACCAGTTCTGATGCAGGTAGATAAGGAGAAAAAAAGAAATAGAAACTGTGGCATGCATTACACACTCAGGCAATTGTGTGCAATCAGTGAGTGGGGAAATGGCTCCCTTCATATTGGATTGATTAGAGGATGTTTTAAATACCCTCTAGAAGCCTTTATCTATCAGTTTACTCCCAGTCTCTGTCCATAACAAGTCTTTACATGCACACCATAAAGGCAAGTCCCATAGCACCTTATTAACTTGTTTATCTTCTCCAGCTCTCTGTATTCAAACTAAATCACGTTACGCAATGAGCTGCTATGAAAACAAATGAAATGTATTTTGTTTTTGCATGCTCAAGCATCTGTTCAAAATCTCTTCAAAAACTATTTGACCAGTTTAGGATCAATATGATGTCTTGATTACTTTCCTGCACTGTAAAAAGCAGCTTCTGCTGAAGTTATCTTTAAAACTATAGAGATGCTACAAAAATCCATGACTCAGACAGTAGATTTCAATGCTCTGGGCAACCTGATCATCTTCCCTACAGAATTCATTATTTTTAGGAGGCAGGTGTCACAAGGTGGCCTTGACATGTGACGAATCTCATTCTGTAGAGTATTAGAACATTTTCCATTGAAAAGTCTTGCTTCCAAACTGCAGCATCCAAGTGATTCAATCATTAGTAACTTTTTCTGGAGAAAAAAAAAAGGCACATCTCAGCTATGCTGCATGACATGCATTTGTAGGGGAAAAGGGAAGATACAGTTACTATGTAAACAAAAGAACAACAAGAAAATCTCACTTGCTCATCTGAGCTCATCACCAGCTAAAAGCAGTTTTGATCAGTTCTCCTATCAACAGCAAGATCTACTCTGATAGAATTTACCATAAATGGAGATTTGGGGGTTTACTGTTATCAAGAGGGATTGACTAAATGTTACAATAACAACAATGAATAGAAACACAAACTATTTGAAACTGTTGAATTCAGCAAGTATTTGTTTTCTAGCTGTGTAATAGGTCCACTGTGGCTGTCATCAGAATGGCTCTGAATGATTTATTTCATGACTTTGTTCATAGAGTCAGCTCATATAAGCCTATTTCCAGCATTAATGCATTCCAGAAAACGCAGAATGAGGGCATACACTGGGTGTATCCCAGGTCATAGAACAAAATTAACCCAAGATGTCCAAAAAAGAAGCTCAAGAAAGGCGGTCATCCATTTCTTGTCAGTATATTGCAGGACAAAGTGATTCAACTTTTTTGTTGTCGGAGGCTGAATTCAGTCACAAAAACATCCCAGTTCTACAAGCAATGGGAAAAAGTACTGATATTCAGAAGTAAGTAGCATTTTATCTGCCAGAAGTGTACTTTGGAATTGGATCTATGCATTCTGCTGTCAAGCATAGCACCATGGGCATAAGAAGCTCCCTTTAAAACAGACCATATATACTGCATGGGTAACAAAATGCCATCTACAGTAACATTAGAAAACCTCATAGTTCTCCTTGCAGACAGGCAAAATATGTTTGCATGTCATGCAAAGGCAGAATTATTAAAAGGAAACATTTAACAATAAATTAACATGTAAATTACATTACAACGAGAAACTTAAATATTTCAAACTGATTCCCATTGAAGATAAGTGGGATATGTTTGAGAAAACACAAAGGTATATTTCAGTAAAGATTTATGCAAATACAGAAAGTGCAACAGAAATTTGGCTGTAAAGCTGCCAAGATGAATAGAAGGTGTCATTAACATTTGCTTCGTCTATGTGAGCCATGGGTTCTTCCTCCTGGGGGAATCACAGTGGAAAACTGTAAACAAATATTTCTGTTTGCATCATAAAATAAATTCCCAGTTCTGTATTCAGTTCTGAATATATTGCCAGGCAACAGGAAATTATTGCTATATCTTGAGAGAATTCCCTGAATTTATTATTTTTAGGTTATCCATCAGTGACACAATGCAAAGTTTTGCCTAGGTTTCATATTCCAGTGAGCCTACACTTAAAGAGATGTCCAGAAATTGCAGAAAAGTAAAATTAATCTCTGTAATCCACTGAAGTCTGTAGCTATGAATTAGTATTGATCGGTATATTGTTTAAAGGGGATTAAGAGTTTGAACATGCCCTTGTAATGCTGCTCTTCCGACTGCCTCTTTCAGAGCTTTGGGACCTGTGAAAGCCATCTCTGTGTCAAAGCTTTTACATTCTCTGGACTCACCATCAATGTGGAGCTTGCTACAGGAATGCCCTGGGCTATGTGTGGGCTACAGCAGGCAGGAGTCTGCTTCAGATGGCAGAGAAGCCACCACAACCCGTGGCAAATACTTCCAGTGGATAACAACATTTGCTGCTAAAAGAACCCTGCTGCTGCTTCTTTCTTGAAGTCGTAGCTTCCAGTGACTTGCTGTGTCTTGAAACGTTTTCAGAGGAAAAAGCTCTACCAGAAGCTACAGATTCAATGCAGGGTTAATGAAGGGTTTTATGAACTATTTACATGCATATGATTGCCATAGTCTTCTTTTCATTCTCAGTCTTAAAATCCCACACAGAGAGCTCTGTGTAAATAACAATGACTTCAAACACTTCCTTTAAAATGTAAATGCATTCATAAAATTTGAACACGAAACTATTACCAGTTTGGCATCATAAATGGTGCTCTTAAATATTAAGTATTATCACCTTCTTTAGTGACACTTCGTTTGCCACTGGCTAAAAACACATTTCCAGCCAGATTTTTCAGCTGAGCTGGCAAGGATAATTTGTCAAGCTATGGCTCGCTATAACACTCTCCATATCCACCAGTTGCAGTCAGCTGACATAAGGGCATGTAATTAGTCTGAGCCCAGTTTCTAATCAATATATACACAAGAAATTGCTGTCCTTGTGTTAGTACACACTTGGATGGACAGCTGGTCTTGGTTAAGGGCGGGGTGGGGGGAAATTAGGGAAAGCAGAGATAATCACAGAGGAAAACTAGGAAGGAAAGGACAAAGCTGCATGGTGCTTCAAGTAACATGTGTCAATTGCATATAGACTGCAATGCCTCAGAAAGACCCAATTAAGGCAATGGAAACGCAGCAATAATGCAGGGATGAATCATCTGACCTAAAATAGAAGGACTGATGAAGCATATAAGGAAAAAACGCGTGTCGTTTTAGCTTTAACAGAAAAATAATTCCAGCTATAATCTTCCAAAAATGCTGGGCCAACAGAAACCTGGCTGTGCACCTGTCGCCCACCACCAGCTGAACATCAGTGCACTGTTAACACTACCTGGGCCAAAACCAGGGCATGACACACAGTGCAGTGCCAACTCAAGTTCTGGCAAATAATTTTATGCCTTTTAATACACTGGCCGGGCCCGCAGGCTCCTGTTCATTGCTGACAAAAATGCAGAACTAATGGTGGTGACAAAAAATAGCAACAGTGTTTTTGTAGCTGAGAATTTGCTCTATCAGAGTTACTGTGCTCATTGTATCTGTTGCAGTTTCCAAGGAAAAAAAAGCAAAAGGCGTTACTTTTGGAGCAACCTACACACGTGGCCCTAAACAATAATTCTTTACTCAGTGTGGCCCAGGCAAGTCAAAAGGTTGGTCATCCATGTAACAGTAGAGGAAACGAGACCACAAGCTAACTCCCTTCACAGTGTGTCCACAGCAGGTGTGAAGCAACAGGGAAAATTTCCAAGGCAGAGAGCCTGCACATATTCCTAAATCTACAGCCCAATTTTAAATGAAAAAGTATCCAGATGAAGGGGAGAAAGAAGATGCCCAGGCAGCTGAGCAGTAGACAAAGATCCTGTTCTACATCACACCTTCCTGCAGGTGTTTGGGAACAAGCATACCATTCCAGCAACCTCAGCATCTGACAAGATGCTGACAAGACTGAAGAGTCAGATTCTCTAATTGCTGATGTCAGGGTTGAAGGCTTGCTCTAAACCACTGCAGCCTACTACCTCTTTCTAGTCTGGAAAACACTGAGCTCATCTCCCCTGCAAGCATGCCAGTCTCCAGCACCAATTCCCCCGTATGTCATCCTGGCAACATGGCATCCTCTACTTAAGTTTGTTTTTTTCCACAAGTGAATGATTTTGTTCTTTTTCACCAGATCTTCTCCAACATCTCTTTTGTATGTAAAGACAACTTCAATACTACCTTGTGTTACTTTGGAAATATGAAGAGATCTTAACGAGAATGACCATGTACACTGCAGACACAACAGTTAGGGCTTTCTATGCTGCTTTACATCTCTCAGCATATTCTGTGTTTTAAGTGAGCTGTCTGATAAGTGCCTTCATCTTCTAATTCAGTATGAGATTATACCTGCTTAATCTTAAAGCCAAAGACTTCTCAGATGTTATAGCCAGTCAGATGTCTTCTCCTATCTACAGCACAGACATGCAAACAACACAGTGTACAAAATTAGAGAAAAGTTAAAGGTAAAAATTTCTCTGCGTCTCCTCTTTATTTTTATTTATTGATTCATTTTGTGGTGATTCTGTTCAACTTCTTATTTTTACAAAATAACTAACTAAATAAAGTCAGTTACTCAGTAACTTGTGGCAGCGCAAGTCACGTGCCCTACAATGCTAAGTCTTTACTTCAGTCAGCCCCAAAGCACACCCACACCTGCGAGGTGGAAGTCCACGGTTTCAGCAGAATCAGCACTTACACACTGTGCACTGAGACACATGCAGTATATGTGCATTTGCATGTTATGATCCTTGTGTGATGAAAAGCACAGCAGTAATAGCAGGTAGCAAAGTCCTAGACTGCAGCAAGTAAGGGTAAGTCCAAATGCACCAGCTATAAGCACAGAAACAAAGGGAAAAATGCTGCTTATCCGTAGAAGACCACAGGTAGGTAGGGATCTCCACTAAGATCCCCTTACCTTCACTGCCAACCTTTAAATGAGGTCTGGGAAGGGGTGGATCCTGGCTCCACTCCTTCTGATCACTCATTGCATACAACTGAGCTCCCCTGGGTTAGTCCTGCCTTCATACCAAGTGTGCCATCACTGGTTCTGGCTGTGACTTAGCATTTCTGCTACAATAACCAGGAGAATAACATTGCAAGTGATAACGTTTGTGCAACTGAGGGAGGGAAAGACAACTGTGTGATGACATGGCCAAGTTTTGCCTCTTTATATTCAGCATTCAAAATGCCTTGTAAACATAATACTCCATAAACACGTGCACATGTACGCTTCTCACATAGAAGGTAACACATCCCAGCCAGATAAGCCTTAAGCAAGATAATTCTACTGCAGAGGCAATCAGCCTCTCTTGTCCATATATAATTGGCTCATATATAATGAACTGCCACAGGGAAGTTGGGGGAAGAGCATTGCATGTGCAGAAAAGCAGGTCATGTGAAAAGACCACTTCCAGAGCACTTTTTTTGTACTCCTTGGCCGTCCTATGGATTTCAGGCAGTCCGAATTGAAAGGCATCTCAAAATAAATCCTCTTTCTGGTTTCATCACACGTGGAATGTAAATTGATGGTATAGAATTGACAATAAGAAATTCAACCAATAGCATAAACATAGAGACATCAATAATTCAGTATCTGTTTATTTTTGCTATGCTGCTTGACCTTCCTACTCAGTAATGAATAAATCAGTATTGAAATGCCATCAGTAAGATTGCACGGGCCATAAAACTGCAACAGCTGACCTTTAGTTGTTATGGGGCAGTATGTCTGTATTCACAACCCAAAAGCAAATTTCAGCTCCTGATCTCAGATTACGGTCATGGCTTTACACTGAACAAAAAGGCACTACATCCAGTTTAAAGTCATTACAGATTGCAAACACTCCTTGAAATGTGTCTTTTGTAGTCTTAGGAGCAGCATGGAAACATCCAGTGTGAAATAACCCAGTGACATAACAGCCCCCTAAGGTATAGTACTTGTGACAGGTTTAAGCTGCATGAAATAGTATTAAAAAACACCATATAGCAACATCTCAACATTTCAGGCATTATTCGATCAAGCAATCAAATTCAAACAAATCCTCTGTAAGCCAGTAGTTTTGCTTCCCGACTTCTGCATTTTTATTTAATTGGAAGTTACCACAAATCTCTTCTAGCATTTGGATAAAGTCTACTCAAATGAAAAATAGTTATTCATCATACTCTAAATTCCTGGGATATCTTAACAATGCACAAACACAAACACACTTGCTGCAGCTCTGAAAACTGCTGTCCATCTCTGCACAATCTCCTACCCTCAGAAGATTGTTGTTTGAGGCCAAACTGTCTGATTGCTACTGAGGAATTGGAGCATCAAGCTGACTTTTTAAATATTTCATAGCAGTAACAACTCTTTGGTGCTCTCTGATTCACTTATACATCTTCCAGAGAAAAGAGATCACAGTCACAGTGCTCCCTGCCTAGAAACTTGGTCCCTAAAGCCACATTTACAGGAAAATTGGTCAATAAACATAACTAATGTGCTAATGCACACTTCCCACTATCAATCCCTTTATACTCTTTTATTTTTCCTGGAAATAAACTTTGCTAAACATGGTTCTTATCATATCACCTGTCTTTCCACTGGCTCTTTCATGAGTTTCTATACATACAGCCTGCTTAAAATAAAGAGCCAGAACATACACATAGAATCATAGAATTACCCAAGTTGGAAAAGACCTTGAAGATCATCAAGTCCAACCGCAGCCTAACCAGTACCCTAACTCTAAAAACCCTACACTAAATCATATCCCTGAGCACCACATCCAAACGGCTCTTAAACACATCCAGGGATGGCGATTCAACCACCTCCCTGGGGAGCCTATCCCAGTACTTAACTACTCTTTCTGTAAAGAAGTTCTTCCTAATATCCAACCTAAACTTGCCCTGGCACAACTTGAGGCCATTTCCCCTTGTCCTGTCACTTGTCACTAGTGTAACTAGGAAAGCCAAGCTACTTCATAAACCTGTCTCACACACATGCACTGTGATCAGAATACTCTGCATTTTATCTTCAGGAGACCTGAGAAAACAAACTCCAACTGAAGTTAAGCAGAGCTGTGAAAACTAATAACACAAAATCACTCCCTGTCTGTTGCACACAACAAACTGTGTATTCCAGTTGTTCTGCTGGTTTTCAGTCAGTATACTTTTAAAAGGATCCACGAACGTCTTACTAGTCTGAAATGAAGATACATCATGCTTACATTATTCTTTTAAACAACAATTGCAGTGCTGTGATGACCTACCAGCTTAGAGAATGAATGCCTTACTATTTTGAAGCTTACTCTTCTCTGAATCATTGTTTGACCCATGGAACTATCTATCTCCTTTTTAAATAGGTATGCACCTCCTCCTATTGAGCAGTGTTCTATGGTAACATTATCCAGCTCGTCATTATCTGGCAGCTTTTATCTGAAACTGCCCGAACTGCTGGGCACGTGAATTCTAAGTGGAAAATATTAACTAAATGCTGCTGTCTGCAGAAGAATGAGAAGGACAGCTAAAATAGCTTGAAAACTGGCACTCAGAAATTGCAATACATCTCAGCGAGATGTAAGTTACCTGTGTTTTGGCAAAATATTTGGAGTCAATGAAGGTAGACCTCTAGTACTTCCAGGAACATTTGCAGCATACCACAGTGGCAAAGAGGAAGTGATTCATGTGGCTGTTTTCTGTGTTACGCTTCCCAGTGATTCAGGAGGCTCTGGAGGGAGTATGGAGCAGCCATCATGCTCTACAGCACCAGCAAGTGCTGCACCACTAAGGTCTGGGTGCCAGCTGAGAGAGCTGGCACTTCTTTAGAAACAAAAGAACTCCCTTTCCAATACTTCTCCTTGCAGTAATCCCAGATTCTTGTTTCCTGGAAACAATAAATACATCATACTCTGGTCCTCGCAGTAATGTATTTGTGCTATTACAGCAGCTATGTGAGAATGGTAATGTTTGAGAAGCCACATTGCCTGTGAGGAGGGCATGTGGCAACAGAGCATCCTGCTGTATATGTGGCATATATACAGAGTATCTAAAGACCCTGGAATACAGAATGGCCATAAGCTCAATAAATGGCAACCTAAAAAAACTATATGGTGTACACAATTTGGCCCTAGAGTACAGCATTTCCATCTGAGAAGGGTAACTTCCTATAAACACACGTACAACCATTGCCAACTGCTTTAGTTTTCAGACAACCTTTTCTCACCAAGTCCATGTATCATCACCTGTATTTTTCATATAGTTTGCTTTCTGTTGGTGTTTTACAGGAGTTCTGAACAAACCTCCAGTGATTGAATTCACTGGCAAGAGTCAACAGAACTTAATCTGAGCAGCTACTGAATACCCCGAATGGAAAGCAAACCCTACACTCAACAAACACACATCAAGTAATAACAGCTGCAACCACATATATGTAGATGAAACAAATATATCAAAGCATTTCATCAAAGCACATAAAATTAGAACTGTTTGAAATCATAAGCTGGTGCGGTGAGGCACTCCCTGGAGGTGTGCAAGAGCCATAGAGATGTGGCACAGAAGGACACGGTTAGTGGGCACAGTGGTAGTGGAGTGCTGGTTGGATCAGGTGATCTTAGAGGTCTTCTCCAACCTTAATGATTCCATTCTATGATTCTGTGACTATGATTCTATGAACTACAGTCAGATTGAGTCCTGTGTCCCTTGAAACCATGAAACCCTTGAGAACTATCTTCAAAATTTTCTCTAAGTCATGAAGTCACAGAATGGCCTATGTTGGAAGGGAACAATTAGCTAGTTCCAATTAAGTATCTTCTTATGGACTACAGGAACTAGCTGCTCTCCGGTACCAACATGATACCAACAGGCTCTATTTTAATAAATATACTTTCACTAGATATCGGCAAATAAAAAGCATCAATAACAACTTCACATTAAAACATATTTACACGGGTGTGCATGTCACGCAGACCCTGAAGCACGCAGTTCTTCAGCAGCGTACATGCGGAGTGGACATTCTCCATCTGTGACACAGGCTCTTCTGGTGAGCGGCAGATGAGAAAATAATTACGCAAGGCTGGTTTGTTTCTACTTGGCAGAGGAATAGCTACAGACATCTGAAAAGCATTAGCGGGGCCTTGCTGGATGGATGAGCTCAGGTTGGTTTCACAAGCACTTCGCTGGCAGTGTCAGTGCATCCTCCTTCTATAGGCAGCTTAAAGAAGTTTGCACCACCACCAGAACGAGCTCACAGTGGTAAAAGTTATACCTGGAAAGGGAAGTGTTAGGCTGGAACTGCTGAAGTACATCGACATTTTTCGCAATGGGGTTTTTTCTGTCCTGTGGTTTAGCCCATTTGTGTTGAATCCTCGGGGGAAACAAGTTTCAGTGCAGCTCTAAACGCATTACAGAGATTCCAGCAGCTATTTCGAAGTATTTGAGCGGCATATTTAAAAGCAACCAGCGTGTGGATTAGATGCTAATCTCCAGAAAGCGAGCTGTCTTTAATGAAGAGATAATGGGCCAGATTAGCTCCTAAAAACAAAACAAAACAACAACAAAAAGCAGAGAGAGAGAACCAGAGAGAAGTCTGGTCATTTTAAACTTTATTTAAGAGGAAACTGAGGCGTTGGTGCTTGTATTTTTACATGCAACTCTACGAGTAGGTCGCTCACAGCGGGCAACCCCTTCAATGCTTTCGGAAGTCCCTCAGCACGGCTCCACAGAGGGCCCTGCCCTGCCTCTGGGCAAATCGAGCCTTACAAGCAACAATGCGTGTTTCTATTTGCGTGTGGGGGAAGGGAAGGGGAGAGCAGCGCTGCACCCCCACACACCGCCCCCAATCTGCCTCAGTTTCCCTCGCGGACGGCCGTTAAGCAGCCGTTGGGAGGGAAGGGGTTCGCCGCCGCAGCGAGAGGCGGCCGCCCGCACAGCGAGCGACAGAGGAGAGTTGAGAGGAGCAGAGAGGAGGGGAAGGGAGGGGCGGCGTGTGGGGGATCCCCCGTCGCCGTCCCCAGCCGCTGCCCTCCCCGCCTCGCCGGCGCCTCGCCCCCCGTTCAGCCGGCGGCCAATGGGAGCGCTGCGCACGTGACGAGCGTTCCCTTCGATGACCTCATCCCTGGTGTGGGATGACGTCAAATTCAAGATGGATGGAATCACGGCGGCGGCAGCAGCGCGCGCGGCCGAACCGTGACCGGCGGCGCCGAGTGGGGCCGGCAGGGGGGGGCGCGGCCGCCGGCGGAGCGGGTGAGTAACGGCCGCGTCTCGTCGCCCGTTTCGGGGGCCGCCCGCGCCGCTTGGGTCTCCCCGTGTACAAAGGCGTCTTTTCCTGACGTAACTCTGAGGTGGTGGTTTTTTTTTTTCACCCCCACCGAACGGGGCCGCGGTCCCCGAGCGGAGCACGGCGCCTGCGCCGGTTACGAAACTCCCCTTCCCTTCAGCCTCGCGCACGCGCCCTGCGCCGCGAGGAGGCGGCGGCCGCTCGTTGAGCCGGCACGCAGCCGCCACATAGGCTCGGCGCCACGCTTACTGCGCATGCGCGGCCCCCCAGCTCCGCCTCCACCCTGCCTACCCCTGCCGGAGCTGCGCCTGCGCACAGGCTGTGCATGGACGGGGGGCGGTGCCGCTGTGAGGGCGCCGAGTGCGGGGCCATGAGGCGGGAAGGGGTGTGGGGTGCCCTGCTTCCCTCAGGGGCGGTTGGTGGGCTGGTTCGGATGGCAGGTGCCGGTTGGGGAGTATGGAGAACGGGGATTCCATCTAGGTTGAGAGTTTCAGGGTGGGAAGGAGTTGGTGGGGCAGGTCCGAACTTCTCTTTTATGTAACTTCTTCACCTCTGCTGAGAGGGACCTGGGCGTCCTGGTGGACGACAGATTGACCATGAGCCAGCAGTGTGCCCTTGTAGCCAAAAAAGCCAATGGCATACTGGGGTGTATTAAAAAGAGCGTGTCCAGCAGGTCAAAGGAGATGATCCTCCCCCTCTACTCTGCCCTGGTGAGGCCTCATCTGGAATATTGTGTCCAGTTCTGGGCTCCCCAGTACAAAAAAGACAGGGATCTCTTGGAAAGAGTCCAGCGGAGGGCCACTAAGATGGTGAAGGGCCTGGAGCATCTCCCCTATGAGGAGAGACTTAGGGAACTGGGTCTGTTTAGCCTTGAGAAAAGAAGGCTGAGGGGGGACTTGATCCAGGTTTATAAATACCTGAGGTGTGGGAGCCATAGTGGTGAGGCTGGTCTCTTTTCAGTAGTGCGTGGGGACAGGACTAGGGGTAATGGGATGAAACTACAGCATAGGAAGTTCTGCACGAATGTGTGGAAGAACTTCTTTACAGTGAGGGTGACGGAGCACTGGAACAGGCTGCCCAGGGAGGTGGTGGAGTCTCCTTCTCTGGAGATATTCAAGACCCGCCTGGACGCCTACCTGTGTGACGTGGTGTAGGGAGCCTGCTTTGGCAGGGGGGTTGGACTCGATGATCTCTAGAGGTCCCTTCCAACCCCTACAATTCTGTGATTCTGTAACTCTCATTATTTGTCCTGACTGGATGTGGCTCAGGTGAAATATCACAGCTCTGAAACATTTCCATCTCTATGAGTCGTTTTTGCAAGGAAGGGCATAGTGTGGAACTTCCAACAAGCAGTGAACAAGCACATCATAATAGCTAATGGCACTCGGGGCCCTGGGCAACCTGATCTAGTAAAGGTGTATGTTTGGTGGCCCTGCCAGGCAGGGGGGTTGGAACTACATGATCCTTGAGGTCCCTTCCAACCGGGGTCGTTCTGTGATTCTGTGACTCCTCTGAAAGCTGTCCTGTTCGTGGGGGAGAGGCTGGCTGTAGATAGGTAGATAAGCCATTGTGAATTATATGATCTTACATTTTATTTCTCAAGTACAACAAAGGTCTTGTAGTTAATACACTGTTGAGTTTTCATCCTTAAAGCAATATTACTGTGGAAGTACAGCTTGTGGGTTTTTTTTGAATACATTTTTACATAACAGTGTTTTCGATATGACATCAGGAGTAGTAAATCTGTACTGCACATAAAAGAGAGCTCTGTGCTGTATCCATTTTACCTGAAGGCTGATGGTTACTATGTTCTGTTCTGACTTTGCTCAAACTGACAAACTAACTGCTTTGACTAAAATTTTCCACCAGCCCTATGATGTTCTTTGGAGGGGGGGGAACTTCTTAGCAAACCTTAGCAACTGTTTTTGTAAACCTTGCTTGCAAAACACAAATGATGTGGCTATCTCTCTCTCTCCCTAATAGGATCTTGCACACTTCTCTCTCTGAATCTGTTACTATAGTCATGACAGAGCGTTGTCCTCTCAGAAGAACATGTGGTGTTTTCTTCCTATGGAAAATCCAACCAGGATGGCTAGATGTGAGCATTTGTAGGATTTACATGTCCCTCAGTGAGGACTTAAGGGGAAATATCACAACCTTTGGAGACTTCAGCTATGGGAATGTGTGCCAGAAAAGGGTTTATCAGGGGTCTTTTCAGCTGTGGGCTTCCCAGAGCCTGCTGGATCCAAGGTCACCCCTGTGGATGAAAACTAAAGGGGTGACTGTATCATTTTTTATTTTTCCCTCCAGTGTATTCTTGCTCTTCTACTAATTTCAACGTTACCTTTGATCCAAATTGGGAATCAAGTCATTATAAGTTTGGTGCTTTATTTAAACGCTTAGAGTAACTTATCCTTTAGTACATCCAGAGAAGCTGTGGTGCCCCATCCCTGGAGGCGCTCAAGGCCAGGTTGGATGGGGCCCTGGGCAGCCTGAGCTGGTGGGGGGCAGCCCTGCCCCCACAGCAAGGGTTGGGGTGGGTGGGCTGTAAGATCCCTTCCAACGCAAGCCATTCTATAATATTAGTAATTAAACTTAATGTGGAAAGAGGCAGGTGTTTATAAGAAGCTTCAGAGATCATTTGTGCTATATGTTTAATTGTACACAAAGATCATAAATGAGACCTTTTGTGTCCCCTCTCCTGCATGGATCGCCAGAAACTGGATATTGCTATGGTGTGGTGTTTTCTGGGCTCATCTTTTGTCTCTATGTAATGCTGGAGAATACTGCTAGAGAATTAAACAGCTGGTGCCGTGATCACGTTCTCAGCAGTGACTGGCTCTGCTTTCCTTACAGTTATTTGCTGTCAAGCAGAGGCATGCCAAAGTTTGGGTTTAAATGGACAACTTGACCACTGCTTCAGAAGGCATTGTGCTTCATTGAAGTTGTTTGGTTTTGAACTTCAGTAGTTGTGAAGCAGTTAACATTTAAAAACCTCAAGTAATTTCCATTTCTGGTTTTCCAGGTTTTGAAAGCTGTTCTGTCTACAAAGTAATGATAATCCTGGTCTGTTAATGAGTGTGGTCTTACAGGGGGCAAGGAGGAGGAGCTGGGTAGGGGAAGTGGGGCTGTAACCACCACAGTTTGTGCTGCACTGGGAGGTGCAGACTTGTGAGTCATAGGCCATAGTTGCAGCTGTTTTCAGCTCTCTGTTAAAATTAATTGTCAGCTTCAGAGCAAGTGAACTGCGGCCTAGTGAACGCTGCTACACTGAGTGGTCAGAGAACCTTGGAAATGTTGGCTTCGTCATATTTTGCCCATCATTAACAGTGGCTGAAAGGAGTTTTTTGGGGGTCACTTCAGTGTGTGAGATACCTGCACTCTATGAATCTTGAAAAATAACAGGCTGTTCACTTGGGATTTTCTAGTTTCAGTGCACACTTTAGCTATTATAGTAGTTCAGTGTGCTTTGAATTAAGTGCGCGACTTTTTATTCCTATACTTTTATTCTTGCACAAACATTAGTGTAAAACAGTAGGTTTATAGGGACTGTTCTTACATGGGTTTCCTTGCAAAATATACTATGCCAGTAAAAAGCACCTTTGTATTAAGAGAAATATTCCCATGCTTATGATGATGGTTTGTCACTTTCACTATGCCAGCAGATTTGAAAGCAGTGTGTAAGTAGAATTTTATTGTGAATTAGACCAGTTAAACAAAGAGCGGCTCATCCAGCAAAGCAGGTGACCAGATATTATTCAGCTCGCTAAGTATATCTCAGCATTACCAATAAAATAATAAATTCAGCTTGTAGGAAGAGTGCAGCCATCCAGCTTTGGCGTGCATTTCCCCTTCTTCACATTCTTGATTTCATGCATCTCTTATTTAAAAAAGAAGAAAAAGAAAAGGAAAAAAAAGTCAGATGAAATATTGCTGGGGATGAGCTTTTTGTTCAGGGATCGTAGTGTAAGTTCTGCCATCAAGTCATGGGGCTTTTCCCATGGGATTTTGATGGCGGTGTTAAGAAACTCCTAAGAATGGAAACTGAAGGCCGCCTTAGGAAAAGGGATTTTAAAATGCATTGATTTTTATTTGCAGCAGTCTGGATGGTGAGCCTCGTACCTTGCAGTTGAGGTGCTGAGGCCAGGACAAATATTGTATCAAACCATGGCTAATCTTCATGAACTCTTCCAAAAAGAATGAGAAGAGCTCCCAGGCAGCACACATTCCTGCCCTCTCCCTTACATCCAGTGGTTGTGCAATCTCCTGGTGAGCTGGATCAGCTTGCCAAGCCGACAGTGAACTTGTCTGTCCTTACAGGGGGAGGAGGTGCAGACTGATCCCTTCAATCCCTGATTAGATTGGACTGAGACTAAGGTGAAATCACACCCTTAAGTGCTGCTCGTTTGTAAACAAGAATGTGAAGGGCATTGTGGTGGTACTCAGAGACTTTGTAGCTTGGAGCTGGGTTGGAAAAGTGATGGGTCTGATCTGAGTGTGAAAAACAGTTTCTGATTCCTGAACATCTAATCTGTGTTAGGATAATTGTTAGTCTGCCTGCAGCGCAGGGCAAAATAAAGAGACTGCAGTGGTACAGAAATTCTTCTTTTCCTGTCCTTAAATTTGTGCTTCTGATGATGCGTGTGTGTCAAATAGTTGGAAATTAATAGATCAGTTTCACGCATAAATATATTTTTCTTCTGATTTTATGCTTGTCTTCCTGAATCTCCTGGCTGCTGACCTACTGTCTTCATAGACTTTACAATGCAGCAAGAGATCGTTCAAATATTCACTGAGGAAAAGAAAATTACAATCCTGTTCTGTAGGCTTGAAGCTTTTACTTTCAAGTTTTAGTTATGTGTCTGTGAAAAGGCATTTGACAAGCTGTAGTCAAGCTCAAATAATAAAATCCAGCACAGGACAGTCAAGAAGAAGTTTAAGCAGTGTAGGTTTCTTTTGCATCTGGTCCCTTGATTGATAATGAGGGTTCTTTCCACTTTGGGTCTGAAGCAGTACATGAACAAGGAGAGCCATCAAAGCCTCTGCAGAGCACTCACAACCAGGCACAACTTGCCTGTGCTTACCTGATGACACCACAGGAAGCCTCTTTGTGTTCTTAGGCTGGGCTTCACCATTCATATCTCTCTGCGTTTTAGTGGGTTTCCTCCTGCCACGGTTATACGTGTATTTCTCTGTTAGAACCACTGTTAAGTTTCTCTCGTTGTCTGTTTCCTCTGTGCACACATCTTCTTTCCCCGTGTTTTCTAGTTCTAACTGCAGTTTGTCAGTCCTGGCACGTTCTTACTGCAGCACTCTGTCCTCAGGTGTTTTGGAACAGTCTTTCCTACCTCCACCTCCAGGACACTATTGATGTGGCTTTAGCTGACATCTATGTGGACGTGGTTATAATGGAAGTCAGCAGGCAACGGCAATGTCTTATTCCAGTTACGTGTTTACAAGTATTAGTTGTTGTGATGAACTTTTTTGTATATCTGGCTGATTGCATTTGTAAAATTTCAGACTAAGTGACTTCATTGCTTCTGAAAGTGAAGTTTCAGATGGCAAAGCTGATTGACTTGCTGACAAAGAACAGGCAGTTTCACTGCTTCTCTTACAGCAGCTCTGATGCATCTGACCTCTGCATGAGCTGATTATGCTTCTCACCTCTAAATTAGCAAATATATAAAAAGTTGGATTGATTTATTATTCTTTCTCCTGCCTTGTTTTAGGGAGCTGAATCAACTTAGTAGGAGGTCACTGGTAAAAGGTAGAGGACCCCAGGGCTGGGAGCAGGATGCGTGAAAGTGAGGGAGAGAAGATGGAAGGGGATTTCGCAGTGTGATGGCAGGGAGCTGGTGAGAATCAAAGAACCGCTGAGCCAAAGAGAAAGATTCTTCACCCTTCACTTGTGAAGAGCTTTTGTGAGTAGAGACTTTTTTTTTTTTTTTTTTTTTCCTCCAGTCATTTGAAATAATGGGGGTATCTTTTTCTGTCCTTATTCAAAACAATTGCTCTTGTCATTATTAACTCGTGTCAAATGTGGTACTTCAGCCTCTGAAGGTTGATATCAGTAGAGGGCTGTTGAAGATTTGACAGTCAAATCTCTTCCTCATCTCCCAAAGGTGCTCCGGTTGTGCCTCCCTCTCCTGGATCTGGAGGCTCGCTCTCACTGTTCCTCCTGAGGATCAGTAAAACGTAACACCAGAGCACAGACAGTGAGAGATCTGGTACATTCTGTCTCGTTGACATCAGGGAACAAAGTAGGAAGTAGCTTTGCTTTTAGCTGGTACTGAAGAGAGCTGGAAAAATTGGTTGGAAAATAATAATAATTAAAAAAAAAGGCAGATTATCAGGAAAGGGCTTAAGCAGTTAGAGGCAGAATAATCTTCAGCTGAGGAAGTATGATTCTTCAAACACCTGGAATCAAATCTGTTGTTTACACGCTGTTAGGCATGCCATTTATAAAGGGGTTGAGTGCTGTCAGCCTTACGTCAGCTTTAGTGGCACTAGGAACCTCTTGTCTTCCCAGAGCTGCTCCACTCCCACAGTTTGCTTTCTCTTCAGTTATGCCAATACAATTGTCCCTGGGATTGAGCGTTACTATGAGAAATGACCAACATCTGAAAAGAAATATTTGTTCTCTATGTATTGTCTGACCTGTTCTGTAACGCAGACCTGCAAATATTTGTTCTAGCGCAGCTGCGGGAGTTGTGAGCAGCAGCATGCAGATAGGATGAACCAAAGGGAGCAGGAAACTCCCTGATTAACTTTGTTACTGAGAACTGTTCACGCAGTTAAATTTTAGTATGTTGTATGTTTACACTAGTGATCTTGTGGGTTTTTTGTTTTACTTTTTAAATCTGTGTTAAAGGCTTTCTGATGGCTTGTGTAAAAGTGTTAAAATGGTTCTGCGTGACTGGTTCTGGATTTGTTTTTTAACATACCGTAACTTGTTTTATTTCTGATCGTTGTCTTTAAAGGCTATGGAGCTGAAAGTCAAACTCTAGAAGTAGGGAAGACCAGGATTAAAGCTGCTTTTGCAGGATTAATTTGGTCCCCTGCCAGTTGTGTATGTTGCAGCCTTGGTTACTGTTAAAGTGCCAGTTGCACCAAAGAGGTCTGCTTCCTTTGGCGCACAGAAGAAGCTGTGCTCTGCAAATGAAATGCAGGATTGTACTAGGATGCTCTTCTCTGTCTTGTGTAATGTAGCACATTCAAGGTGTCCTATGAATAAGGAGGAGTATATAGGAAGAAAAATGGGGGCTGTTGGATTCTGTTTTAGATGTGTGGATTTCACACCAGTCTATAGAAATAGCATTACTGTGTTATGATGAATAAAGGAACACATAGTAACTGCACGGTGTTTATTCTTCAGGTATCTTACAGAACACTCAAGGCCTGGGTAAAGCAGATTAAAATGAAATGTTTGAAAATACTTCAGAACATTTGACCATCTCCTACCCAGCGTGTCCTTGAGGTATGGGTTCATTTGCAACTTTTAGTAGGTGTTTCTACTGCTATATTTTAGTTCAGGTTTCCTTCAGAAAGACATTGTTTTGTTATCTCTGTAGACTATTTAATTTTATAGAATCACAGAATCACCAAGGTTGGAAAAGACCTAAAAGATCATAACAGTCCAACTGTTCACCTTTTACCAATAGCTCCCACTAAACCATGTCCCTCAACACAACATCCAGTCTTTCCTTGAACACTCCCATGGTCGGTGACTTCACTACCTCCCTGGGCAGTGCAATCCAGTGCCTGACCACCCTTTCTGAGAAATAATACTTCCTAATGTCCAGCCTGAATCTCCCCTGCCATAGCTTGAAACCATTCCCTCTGGTCCTATCACTAATGACACAAGAGAAGAGGCCAACCCCCAGCTCACTACAGCCTCCCTTCAGGAAGTTATAGAGAGCAATAAGGTCTCCCCTGAGCCTCCTCTTCTCCAGGCTGAACATTCCCAGCTCCTTCAGCCTCTCCTCATATGGCCTGTGCTACAGGATGTTAATTTGCAGCACAAATCATTTGAGTGTGCAAACTCTGTTTAAGGTGAAACTAAAGGGAAAAATGCACTCCTGGAGCACTTGCTAATATTTCATGTGTTAATGTGTGCACAGACGTGCAGGCTGGACTAGGGCCATTCAGGCACCACCACTTTTCATTATAGAAGTGTCCAAAAAATAGCTCAACCCCCCCCCCCCCCCCTCCCCCAACAGTACTTTTAAGTCAAACATAAAAAGCAGAGCAGATGGATTTCTCACGTACATAGAAGCATGACTGTTCTACCTTTTTAGAGAGAGGAGTGGAGGCATTATGCATTATTAACTATTTGAGGTGAATTAAGGATAAATTAGCGTTAATGAAATAATGCTGCAAGATGCTGGAACACTCCATTAAGAGGCGGATTTGAATAGGAAACAGAATTTTGCTATTGCCTTGATACTACACACTCATCTTGTAGTTTCAGATGCAGAAGTGGTAGCTCAGTCCTGTGATATGACCAATGTCCTGAGACTTTAAGTCATCTTCTCAGCATTATCAATTCAGACTTCAGTCACTTACTGTGATTGAAGCCCATTGGCTGCCAGATTTCTCATTCAATAATTACAGGATTATAGCTTCTTAATTTTTTCTTTTGATAAAATTGTCAGCTTTGATTGAGAATCAATGAATAGTGAAACCTTTTTGTTACTGTAGCATATATCATATGTAAATATTTTAAGTCTCTTAAATCAGCTGCAAAAAAAATTTCTCTTAACAGACAAATCATTTACTTGTTTTTCATCACCATAAAGGAAAGTAGTTAAAAATTTGTACTTCAGGTTGTCTTAAGCAGAATTGTAGGAGTGTCCATGGCAACAAAATAAAATTGGATGTTGCTGATTTTTGTGCTTGTGTACGTGTGCACTGATATATAAAATTCAATCCATATGACAGAAGTTGTTTGCTCAGACTAGTTTAAAACCTGTTTGTCTTCTCTTGTTAAAACCTAGTCAGGAAAAGCCTGTTGAGTTATGGAGGCTTTCTACAGTACAGAGTGGGCTGTGTTTTGAAGTAGTGTGGGGGTTTCTGCACTGCGGTTTAATTTGTGTTTGTTATACTCTTGGATGCATCTGGGGGGTAGGTAACTGTAGGTTATGGGCGTAAAGTCCACATATAAGCTAATGAATAAGATGGAGAATTCAGTTAACTGATTATTTTCTAGCAGGAGCAAAGTGCTTCTGTGATAGCTCAAGTAACATTATGAGATTTCCAAGAAACCAAATCTTGTTAGCGCAGGTATAAGAATTAATACATATTTCCTAGCTAGAAGTGTATGCATGTTAATACTCATTAAATATAAGCAGGCGTAATGAATTAGTCTAGATTACAGGCCATAATTCTGCCAGTATTAATGTCCTTTTCATCACCTTATAAAAAGTAACAGCAAAAACCTTTTTATTTGTTTAGTTAGCAGGAGACTGTCAGGGTTGCTTAACCTTACGAAGTGACTTAGTATAACTAACTTTAGATGTGTGTCCTTGCTGTGGCTGGGATATAGTTAATTTTCTTCATGATGGCTGGTTATGGTGTTGTGTTTGGATTTAGGATGAGAATAATGTTGTTAGCACACTGTTGTTGTAGTTGTTGCTGAGCAGTGCCTGCACAGAGCCAAGGACATTTCAGCTCTTCATGCTGCCCAGCCAGCAAGAAGCTGAGGGTGCACGGGGAGCTAGGAGGGGGCAGAACCAGGACAGCTGACTCTGGCCCACATGGATGTCCCATAACACGTGGTGTCAAGCTGAACAGCAGAATTGGGGGAGCTGGACAGGGGGACGGCTGCTTCTTGGGGACTAGCTGGGTGTCAGCTGGTGGTGAGCAATTGCATTGTGTATCACTTGCTGTCTTCTTTTTTTTCTTTTCCTTTTTTTTTTTTTTTTCTTTTTCCCTTATGCTCCTTCTGTCTTTACCCTAACCAAGGAGCTCTCGCATTTTTACCTTTTTCATTTCTCTCCCATCCCACACTAGTGGAGTAAGTGAGCGTCTATGTGGTAATTCTCTGCCCAGTGGGCTAGACCACAACAGTATCTGATTCAAAAGTTTATTGAAGTAATTGCCAAGATTGAATTTTCTTAAAGCCAAACTTGAGAAAAAGATGATCAACTGAATTCTTTAAAAGGAATTCCTTCTTGTAGACAGCTGTGCTGTAGGTAGAAAACACAATACCCCTATTCCCCAATTAAATGTGTTATTTTTAGTGCGAGATCAACAGAAAGCATATGAAAGTGTTCTGTAGCATGAGCTGCTTCTAATGCCTGTACATCTGCTGAAGCAAACAATATTATGTTAAATCTCATAACTTTCCTCCAAACAAGCAGTTTTCTTCAGCAGCACTGATAGTCATTTAGCTTGTTTATGAAATACAGAGCAATTAGTTTTATTTACATTATCTCTAACAACTGTCTACATAAAGCAACATAATTTTTTTTCTTATTGTTCTTTTTCAGGAACATCAGAATCATGGAGGGGCTCTTGCATTACATAAATCCAGCACATGCCATTTCACTTCTGAGCGCACTGAATGAGGAGCGTCTAAAGGGACAGCTATGTGATGTTGTTCTTATAGTAGGAGATCAGAAATTTCGAGCTCATAAAAATGTTCTAGCTGCCAGCAGCGAATACTTCCAGACTCTGTTCACAAACAAGGAGAATGAGTCTCAGTCAGTGTTTCAGCTTGACTTTTGTGAACCAGATGCTTTTGATAATGTGTTAAACTACATTTATTCTTCATCCTTGTTCATTGAGAAAGGCAGTCTTGCAGCTGTGCAAGAACTGGGCTACAGCCTTGGAATTTCCTTTCTTACAAATATTATTTCTAAGAGCCCTCAAGCTCCCTTTCCATCTTGCCCCATTAAGAAGATACTGTATCAAGATGAAGATGAAACTAGCTCTCAGAAGAGGAGTGTCATTGTCTGTCAGAACAGAAGCGAAGCACAAGGAAAGAGTATAAATCAAACACAGCATGATTTAAGCCATACTTCTAAACCTTTACCCTCCGCTGCTATCAAAACTAGCATTAGAACACAAGTAGCAAAGCCAACTGAAACCCTTCACAATTTGTCACTGACTGAAAGGAGATGGCTGAAAGAAAACCCTGTGAGCTATACTAAGTTTCACGAAACTTCTGGAACTGCAGAGGATCAGAGCAGAGGTGGTTTGGTGAAAAGGAACACAGTGTTGCCTCAAAAACCTTTAGCAGAGAAAGAAATTGCAAGTGATGAGCCAGGAAGCAGTAGTCAGCTTTTAAGAGGAAAGGCTGCAGAGTTATCATTAAAAAGACCACGACCGCCAGTCTTATCTCTACGTGGCTCATCAGAATCTACATTTTTGTTGCGAGAGGCAGGAAAAGGAAATGGTCAAGGTGAAGATAGGAATTTGCTATACTACTCAAAGTTAGGACTAGTAATCCCATCTAGTGGATCTGGTCCTGAAAACCAAAGCATTGACAGAAGTGGTCCACTTGTAAAAAGTCTCCTTCGACGGTCACTGTCCATGGACAGCCAGGTTCCTATTTATTCACCTTCTGTTGACCTAAAACCTTCGCAGGTATCATCTTCCTCCTCACCAGGAACTACTGATTCCCAGAAGATATTTAATGTTTCATCTCAAAAGTTGTGCTTGAAAGAGTCATCAGAGAAGTTAGTCTTAGATGAAAAGCCACAGGTAATGCACCCACATCGCCTTAGGTCTTTCAGTGCCTCTCAGACAACTGATAGGGAAGTTTCTTCCCCTCTCACAGAGGTGCGAATAAAAACTGAACCTAGCAGTCCACTTTCAGATCCATCTGAAATAATAAGAGTTACAGTGGGTGACGCATCAGTATCTACAAATAAAGACTTTCCTTTTAAAACTGAGGATGATCATAAGGAACCAAGTAGACTTCCAGCAAAAAGAAGATTTCAAGCTGATAGAAGGCTACCATTCAAGAAACTCAAGGTGAATGAAGAGGGTTCTCCTGAATCGGAAGAAAACTTTGAGGAAGGCTCAAGCCCTACGCACCTTGATGCTGATTTTGCCGATTCTGATGTCAGTAAAGATGAATACAGTGAAATGGAAGAAGCAAGACCAAATAAAAAATTTAAATGCAAACACTGCCTTAAAATTTTCAGGTCAACAGCAGGTCTTCATCGTCACATTAACATGTATCATAATCCAGAAAAGCCCTACGCTTGTGACATATGCCACAAGAGATTTCACACAAATTTCAAAGTGTGGACACACTGCCAGACACAACATGGAATTGTGAAGAATCCCTCACCAGCTTCCAGTTCGCATGCTGTTTTGGATGAAAAATTCCAAAGAAAACTCATTGATATAGTGAGAGAGAGAGAAATTAAAAAAGCTCTTATAGTTAAACTAAGACGTGGCAAGCAAGGTTTTCAAGGACAATCTACTTCACAAGCACAACAAGTCATCAAAAGGAATTTAAGATCAAGAACCAAAGGAGCCTATATTTGTGTCTACTGTGGAAAAGCTTATCGTTTCCTCTCACAGTTCAAACAACATATAAAAATGCATCCAGGAGAAAAACCAATTGGCGGAAATAAGGTTCCTAAGCAGAAAGACCATATTCATATTGAAAGTCCTGTAGAAAACAAGGAAGTTTATCAGTGCCGTCTCTGTAATGCTAAGCTCTCTTCACTTATTGAACAGGGAAATCATGAGCGACTCTGTAGAAATGCTACTGTTTGTCCTTACTGCAGCCTTCGATTTTCATCCCCGGAGCTGAAGCATGAGCATGAAAGCAAGTGTGAATACAAGAAGCTTACTTGTCTTGAGTGTATGCGCACCTTCAAATCATCCTTTAGTATTTGGCGTCATCAGGTTGAAGTTCACAATCAGAACACGATGGCTCCATCAGAGAACTTTTCTTTACCTATCCTGGATCACAATGGAGACATAACTAGTTCATCAAGATTGCCTCCTCAGTCAGAATCTAATAAAATAAACAATTTTGCTGCAAAAGAAGATGGAGTTTTCAGTGACTCGTCAGAACAGATTAATTTTGATTCTGAAGATTCCTCCTGCCTGCCTGAAGACTTAAGTGTTTCCAAGCAGTTTAAAATTCAAATCAAGGAAGAGCCTGCAGACGATATAGAGGATGAGGTCACTGAGACAAGCAGGGAACCAAAGGAAGTAGTTTCCAACAAAGATGCTGGTTTGTGGCCCTGTGAAAAGTGTGGGAAGATTTTCACTGTACGCAAACAACTGGAGCGCCACCAAGAGCTCTTATGCTCTGTGAAGCCGTTTATTTGTCATGTGTGCAACAAGGCCTTCCGAACCAATTTCCGGCTGTGGAGTCACTTCCAATCCCACATGTCCCAGGCTGCAGAGGAGTCCGCAAATAAGGAGCCCGAGGTATGTCCACCAGCTAATTCCCCATCACCACCACCTTTACCTCCGCCCCCGCCACTACCCAAGATCCAGCCTTTGGAGCCTGATAGTCCAACGGGCTTGTCTGAAAGCTCCACTACTACTGAAAAATTATTTGTACCGCAGGAGTCAGATACGCTCTTCTATCATGCTCCACCACTCTCAGCAATCACGTTCAAAAGACAGTACATGTGTAAACTCTGTCACAGGACTTTCAAGACAGCTTTTAGTCTTTGGAGCCATGAGCAGACACACAATTAGCTTTCAGAGATACCTTAAAAAGCTGATTTGATGGAGGCTGTTGTCAGGATCTCGGATGTATGCCATGTAAACTTGAAACATAAGAGGATCAAAACAACAGCGGTGACAGAAGATTCTGAATTTGTGATGCTGCTTGGATTTGGAGGTTAAGGTAAACTAACTTTGTTAGTAGGTAGAAAGCTGGGTAATTAAAGATAATATGGACTGGGATCTAATAGTAACAGAATAATTTTGATTTCATTTAACACTGAAATGCAATCGCATCTGGATTGTATGCATGGATCTTCATCCTGTGATGTTGGTGTGTGCGTGTGTATTATATATAGAGTTATATATTAAATGGAAGAGCAACAACATTTTGGATTCTAACTGTGAGTTTATAGTGGTGAAATACTGTAACCAACTTCATTGTTTGTTGTTTTTTTTTCCTTAAAGAAACCAACACAGAAGCTCCTTATAAATAGCTGCCATGTACTTGCAGTTAGAGAGGAAGTGGATGGAGTGTCTTAATGTATTGACTTAGGTCTTAGAGATCTTTAGCAATAACGAATAAACCTCATGTTTCAGTAATCCCAATATTATTGGATACGAATGTTTGATATTTTAAGGGAACATAAAATTCTTTTGTTGTTATATGGAACTTGTGCAAATTAAAGTTGAATTTAAAATCAGCAATATTATTAATAAGATTTTATATTAAAAAATAGCAGCAAGCCTGCTTTCAGCCATTTAATTATAGGTTTCTAAGGAGAAGTGGGGGGAGGGGGGTACGTCGCTTTATATAAGGTCCCAAAGACTAATTTACTATGGATATTTCAGTAGCTAAAGTCATTGCATTAACAGCCATCATAATGCAGATGTTACAGTTTGTAATATGAACCAAGGCTGAAAGGATGTCAGATACGTTTCATAGTTTTGTTTCTGCTATTTGTACAACTGTTTGTAATTCTAACTGCAAAGGAATGTATAACTATTAAAAAAAAAAAAAACACAACAAAAAGAGCTCGTTAAGGGATAGAAGATGACTTGTGTTCCTACGCTCAGTGATAAGCTTGGCCATGAATACAAAGATAAGTTTTAACATAAAGTAAAATGTAAATATTTATATAGACATCTGTATAAATGAAGAAGTACGTATTTGAAATTTGTATTAAGCGTGCATATCCAGCTCAAGGCAGAGGAAAAACCATCACATTGCTATCACTGTATTTTATGAATACAATGCTTAGAATGTTTCTTTCTGCTGCTTCCTATCCTTTGCGGTACTGTGTTGCAATTTTCTTATCTGCTGAAAGTCATGAGAATAATGTGCTGCAGATACTTTATGCAGTTCCATTGTTTTACCACAAGTCACAACTGGAGCATTTAGTAAAAGCAGAATCATAGATATTTACCAGAAACTACAGCAAGGGTCCAAAATCACTCTGTTCAAGGAAATGTTTACCAATAAGTTGTGGTAAATTAAGTGAAAAATTGTTGTGCTGGAATTTAAACTCCATGGAGTAGTGCAATGAACAGCGAGAACATCAGTGATGCAAATGGTATTTATGGTCCTGAAGACTTTACCCTGGAAGCTGAGGGACTGGGGTTGCAACCCACACTATCTAGTCAGAGCCCAGTCTTTGCTCACTGAGAAGAGCAAGAATTTGGTCACCATTTTCAGTGGGAACAAGGGTGAGTGAGGCAGTAATTCTATTTGGCTCTAATAGTGCTTTTTTTTTTTTTTTTTTTTTTTTTTCCCTCAGCATCCTACACTCAAAGTTAAAAAGTATTGCTTGCTCATACCACCATTTAGCAAAATAAAGCGCCTGTGTAGCTCTTCAGAATCTGAGGATGAGCACCCTCGTTTAGGCACACGCTGGGAAAGATTGTTCTCTGTTGCAGTCCAAGTGTGCCACTGTTAGTTTTCTCCTAACAGAATTGTTTAGTTTTTTTTCTTTCAGTTAAGTTGAAGTAGGCTCAGAGTGGACCAATGACTTTTTTAGCTACCAAAAAAAACCCAAAACAATGTTATCTTCAAGCCTCTCGGTTCGTTTTTTGCTGGAAATATAAACTTGTTGCTGAACATCCTTTTTGTGCTCTTCCAGGCAAACTTGATCTCAGTTTAGTCATGTTAATCTGTGACTATCAGTTAAATTCTTAGAAATCCTGATCAGACTAAATTGATTTCTTTCAAGCAAGAGAAGTCAAATGCTTACTGCATTTAACCTGACTTAACAAAATGAGAAAAGCCTAAAGACTTGCCAGGTGTGCTTTAACTGCATGTAAGAAATGTGTGCATAGAAAAATATGAAGATGTTCTTGCAAACTGATGCCTAAGTTACTGATGCCTAAGTTTTCACCAGTTATTCCTCTTTACAACAGCATAATATTTCATATCCAGCCTTTCAAAAATCAGGGTACTTTCTGAAGGAAAATGGCAGCCAGTCAGTTGTGTTACAGTCATCAAACTTCCAAGTGGGAATCTGATACATGGTGTGATAATTAAAGAAATGCTCACTTTAAAATCAAAAGCTCATACAGTATCTTTGAAGAAACGTTGAGCTTCTCCCTAGTATGCCATGTATTATATTTACAAAGGAAAAAAAGTTGGGTCTGAATATCCTCTTTCTAAGCTTTTCTTCAGATTTTCTTAAGTTCTCATTTTAACTTTAAGCGTGTTCTGTGTTTAGTTTTGCTTTTTAAATTCAGTTCCTCTTCGTAAGGAATTAAGGATATCTGAAGTTTAAATATGAGATGTTTATATAGTAGTTCTGGTTTTCTATTAGCTTTTATACAGTACTTTAAAAAACCCTTGATAGAAGTGTTTATTTTGGAGGATAAGGAATAAATATGCTTCCACTTATATAACTTTAATATATGTTTAAAAAGTTAAATTATGGAAAAAAAATGTTAGTTGTTTGTTTATAAATATCTTCTGAAGAGTGTCTAGCTTGGCCACAGCCAAAATAAAAGGCAAATTTATTGATACAAGAACCTGTCCTCATCATATTTTGTTTAAACTTGTAATTGTGTGCTGAAGCGATGCAAATATAGAGCTCTTGCTAAATACAAAAAGGGTTTTTTTCCTTTAAATTTGTGACAGGAATTTGCAGATGTTTTAATATATATAGATTAGAATTTTTACTACTTTCCTTGTTGGTTGTTTTTTATAGTTTGTCAGATAAATCTCAGAGATCTATACTGCTTCAGTGGAAGTACAGTGAAAACTGTTGCATTTAAGACAAGCAGGGTTCAGCCATGAAATGTATTTTGGTTTGGGACTTATTTTTCCTTTGAGGCACTGTGCTGGCAAGGTCTGAGCATGTGATTGAGTTCCAGTGAGATCGGTCTTAACTTTGTTTTAAAAAACATGCAAAGGTTTTTTGATAAATTGGGACCATAGTCACCCACTGAAAGTGAGAAATTACCTATGGCTTCATTCTTTATGCTTGAGAATGAAAAGTTAAAGTGAGTTTTCCTCTGTATAAAAACTGTATGTACACCTAACATTTAATTCTGCAGTCTTAGAAAAATGCAGGACAGCAACCAGTAATAATCTACCTGAATTTCTGTAAGACCTTTGATGTGGTCCCCCACAGTGTTCTTGCCACTAAAGTGAAGAGGTATATATGTGAGGGTTGGGCAGTTTGATGGGTAAAGAAGCGCTGGGATGGCCATGTGCAAAGAGTTACAGTCAACAGCTCATTGTCCAAGTGTAAGCCAGTAACAAGTGGTGTCCTTTGAGGTCCGTACTGGGACCAATACTATTTAGTATCTTTATGGATACTGAGATTTCACAGGGATAGTGGGATTGAGTGCACCCTCTGCAAGTTTGTGTATGATGCAAAGCTACTCATCTTATTTTGTTGATAATTTAAGAGGGAAGAGATGCCATCTGGGGGTCCTTGAGGAGTAGGCCCCCTCATGAAGTTCCACAGGCCAAGAATAAGGTCCTGCATTTGAGTGAAGGCAGTTCTCAATTTCAGTATAACCTGGGTGATGACTGGATTGAGAGCAGCTCTGAGAAGGACTTGGGGGTTCTAGTTGATGAAAAGCTTGACACGAGCCAGCAGTGCGCACTTACAGCCCAGAAGGCCAACTGCATCTTGGGCTTCATCACAAGATGGCTGACCAGCAGGGCAAAGGAGGAGATTGTGTCCCTTTATGTGAGGTCCCACTTGCAGTACTGCATTCAGCTTTGGGACCCCCAGAACAAAAGATACATGGAGCTGTTGGAGCAGGTCCAGGGGAGGCCACATGGATGATTGGAGGGCTGGGGTGCTTCTCCTGTGAAGGCAGGTGGGAGGTGGTGGGCTTGTTCCATCTGAAGAAGAGAAGGCTCCCGGGAGACCTCGCTGCAGCCTTCCACTACTTAAAGGGGACCTACAAGAATGTTGGAGGGGGACTGTTTATGAGGCAGCATAGTGATGGGAGAAGGGGGAGAAGCCTTAAACTAAAAGATGATTGATTTAGATTAGATATTAAGAAAAATTTCTTACTTAGAGGGCAGTGAGGCACTAGCACAGGCTGCCCAGAGAAGCTGTGGATGCTCCATCCCTGGCAATGTTCTGGGCCAAGTTGGATGGGGCTTTGGGCAGCTCGGTCTAATGGGAAGTGTCCCTGACCATGGCTGGGGGTTGAAATCAGGTCTTCATAGTCCCTTCCAACTCCGGACATTCTATGACGCTATGATGCTTCTTGTACTTTATTACATTTTATTTTGCATAAAGAGAATAGAAACATCCTGACAGCTGAGAAGATAAGCTTCTGAAGCAGTGGGTGACGCTAGACTTCTCAAGTCTTTCAGAATGGAGATACAGCCTTATCCATGAACCAAAACACACAGCTGTGAGACTCATTCCTACATTTCCTATTTATGCAACCATTCAGGTGACATCCAGTAGAATACCTTCTCCCTCCCCCCAGTAGTATTTGCGGGTTTGGTCTGAAGTAACACATACTCTGTTTTTGTTCCAAACTTCAAGTGATAAAACTAGAAGTTTCGCACATGGGATAAGGATAGACTTACGCTGAACTTCTTGGCACTAACAATGAGGGTGCAGATATCTGGCATGAGCCTGTAGGTCTGGCGTGTGCCTATACTGTTCAATGAAATTGTTTACATTTTCCTACCAGAAGATTTAGAGAAAAATCACAGTAAGGTTAGGATTTTTTCAATGTTGCTGTTGATTAATCAGTGTTAACTTTTTTAATTATTATTATTATTTTTTTGGTTGAACGCTGCCTGATAGTATTTTTAATGTCATTGATTCTTGTTTATTTAAAACAACTCGTGGAAAAACTGTACTATAACTGTTGTACATAAAGGGACACTATCAAGAGAAAGAGCGCATGCTATAAATATACTTAGCTGTATTAAAAATTCTTGAGATGAATAAATTCAAAGAAAACATGAATTGACTCCTAACACTTGAGCTAGTTGGGCATGAAAATACCTATGGAAGGCATTTTCCTAAATTGTTGCAAAAGTGCTGGAAAAAATAGATCTGAATTCTGTGGGTGGAGCTCACTGTTGTGTTGCATCTTCTCTATCCCAGAATAAAGGACTTGATGAATTTTCCCTTTGTTGTTCCTGTCAGTGATATGTGGTACCTTTTCAAGATACACGCTTCTCACTACTGTGGTGTGTTTAATTAAAGCGTGCATGTAAAAGCAGGGGAAAAAAAACCCAATTTTTTTTGCAGAATACATATAAAACATGCATTTTAAAGCTTATTCTTGACAGTGTCCCTTTTTAAAAAGCAGGAAAATGGAATCACTTGTAGTATTTGGGTGCGGGGAAGTAGTTTAATGCAGTTTCTAGAAATTGGAATTATCCAGTATATTTGCTATGGAATTTTCCAATTCGTTACACAAAATCACTTGTCATTTTAAAGCGTTATAGAGGTAAGGCAAAAGAAGCTGTTTTTTTAATCCTGTATACCTTACAGTCGTTGTATATCAATTCGATACACCAGTATTGGATTGTAATTAAGAATGGGTTTTTACTTTTTTAGGACAGAGACTTAATAGCTTAGGGTAACTTTTTCTTTAACGCAATGTAAATCCATTGCTGCTTTGTACAACTTTTTCTACTGTATGTTTTCTTTACTTAGATCTTGACTAAGAAATGTTGGCGTCCAATAAACTTACACTTTCTTTCTTTGGAATTACTGTGTTTTCTACTGGAATCTCTTGGCAAGTTGTGACGTCTTTGTGCATACCGTTGTGTCTGTGGGATGAGAATTTTGTTTGCAAAAGAGCTTTTTTTGATCTATTTGCTGAAAGTGAATGGTAGTTTTTGCATTACTGAAATAAGGGCTCTTTGTTTTAGCAAGTGCCCTGCGCTGTTTGACTTGAAAATACAAGGAAACCAACTGCTCTAGAAAGTCTGCTAAGTGCTTGAGTGGTGCTCATGTTCTGCTTCCTTCTCAATCAGTGATTGAAATAGGATTTGAGGAAGCAAGGTGACATCAACTGAGTGTCTCTTTCATCTAAAACTCAGTTCAGAGTTTGAATGTACACTGGCGGGAATATTTATGGTATTTCACGGTGCTATCAGCAAAAGCAGTTTCCCTGCATGTATTTCCTTCTCCAAGAAATTGTGGATGAGAGTGCAGTATTTGGATCCAGAAAATTATATTTTGGGGGCACAGAGTTCCTCTCTTCAGTGTGGCTGAGACCTGACTTTGGAAACTCTTTGCGCTGTATTCTGAATTTTCTGTATTCCACATCTTCTGTCCTTTACCATTTTCCATTTACGCACTGATGAATTTAAATCACATTTAATAAGAAGAGCCACAGTCTCAAAAAGAGTTAATCTTTAATGTTTTTCCTTTGTGGGTGGGAATGGTGATGTTTGCAGTGAGAGCATATGCCTAGCACTTACCTGATATTTTCACCTGTGTGCATGTGGTCTTGTTGTGGTTTGGGAGGGGCAATGGGTGTTGTGAAAAGCTCCAGAAGAGTTAAGTATGGGGTCTATCAAATGGTCAGAATGAAGGGTTGAAAGGACTCTCCAGGGTCAAGAGGATTTCTGCCTTTGATAATCCTTAAACCTGTGAAAAGAGAGGCAAAGAGCTGCCAGCCTGTTCCTCCATGGAGCACCATCCTGTGTGTTAAAAAGTAAGCGAGCTGTGGAAACAGAGTGGGGGGAGCTGTTGTCTGACCCATTCAGAGAGGGGTGAGTTGCTGGGTGCTTGGCTCCCTCTTCTTTCTGCAAAAGGAACTAACCTCCAGGGTTTATCTGGAACCAGTCAAGATCTACACACTGTTCCCCCCCTGTTACTTGTACAGAGTGGACTAAAATCTGATTAAATGTTGCATGGAAGATATCTGCTCTTAGACCCACATGGATGATGTTTCTACTTCCAGTTCTGAAATACTCTGGCAATAGAAAATTTCAAGGTGTTGGCTGCAATGAAGCAGCACACCAAACTCTTCTGTTTGCGTGTGTTGAAGGAGTACATGGAAAGCAAAGCCAGATTCTTTCTTTGATGTTGTCTCTGCAATTTTAATACAACTCTCAACTATATTTTAATGCTGTGGCATTCAGAACCTAGGATGGGTATAGCTCTTCAAGTCATGAAGCCTCGGCTGCATACATTGGTTTAAGCTGATACTCGAGGGCACAGGCTCTTAACTAGCAACATACCATACACAACTGAAGGCTGCTTGAAGCCAATGAAGTTTAATATGAAGCAGTGTGGCCTGGTGGGATTACTAGCATCCAGAGATGCTTCTTCTGGAAGGAGGAGACTGTGCTGAGGTTTGCAGGCACCACCAGTGTGTGCCTGTAGGAACAAGAGGCAGTGAGCAGGAAGAGGTGGGAGAGAGAAGGGTGACAGCAGCAGATCATAAGATCCAGAAGTAGCCCTACTAAGAACAAGAAATTGGCCTCAGTTCTAAGGTGTCATTTGCAATTAATATTGCTCCTTGGCTCCTGCCTTTTCCTTACTTCCTTAATGAACAGCTAGGAGTCCCTAGGGTTTGACACCTCCTAAGCCTTTTTGGTTGATGAGAAACTGCATTCATTCCTTTAAGTTATAAAGTCTATAACAGAGCTTCTGGAAGAAAGAGTTCCCAAAAGTTCCCACTGCTCTGCTGGTAAGGGGAAAGGTTAAGCCTTCTTCTTTGCATGGCAGCCCAGCGCAGCGATAGCAAGGCAGCTGCTGTTTGCTGCTGCCTCCTCTTCACATCAGTCAGCTGCAGCTAAATGCCACCAGAAAGAAACTCAGCTTTGTTAGCTTTCATTCAAGCCACTTGTTTCATCGTCAAAAGAAACACAACTGAAGCATGCAAATGCTTTTTTTTAAAAAAAGAATTACGAAATAGGGAAAAAGAGCAAACTCACCATTACAGAGACACACCGTAAATAAGTTTGGGGGAATAATCACTGATAGAAATGCTGACTTTTGAAATGAGATAGAGTTCTGGGAAGTATAATACAGCTCAGGAGGCTCAGGAGAATTACATCAAGCCTTAGTTTTGCAGGAACAATCTTAGAATCTGTTACATGCCTCTAACTCTGTACGGGCACTAGGAGGAGCCAGAAACTAATGACTGCAACACTCCAGCAGGAGAGCCCCACAGGAACGCAGCACAAAGGAGACCTCTTTCTATACGTATGCCTGTACATAAAAGTGTGAATGTGTTAAAGTTGGCTCATGGCAATTTCTGAGTTTGGAGAAAATTCCTTGTTTGGTCAAATACTTTAGATTTTACTTTGTCAAATATTTAGACGTTCATCTAACAGCCGTCCTCTTCAGTACTTTTTCCACTAACCACAACGTTTTCTGCTCAGGTGACACGTAGGAGCAGAGAGGTGAGATGCATCTCCAGACTCTTCAGTCTTTGTCCCCCGTTGGACCTGCCAAGGCAGATGCCTGTTTACCTCAGTGGTTTCCACAGTGCAGACAGATGTCTGAGAAAACACAAGAGGATATGTTATAATACCTAACGTGATATCGTATAGTCAACACACTTGCACACAAGGTGAACTCATGAATGAAGATGGTAGTAATCCGGTACTACTGGCGCTCTCTGGTGGATAGAATGTACTCGGCTCCAGTGGATGAAAATAAAGAATAAAAATAGCTGATGGCATCGGTCATGATCGCTCAGGTACAGACGGTGTACCCAGATGCACAAAGAAAAGCGGTTATAATACAATAGAATTATAAAAGACTTCTACAAGTAATAGAGGAGATACTTATGCTTTGATGAATACAAGCACGGCAGTGTCACTGTTTCTGGTTTTGTTTGTTTTTTTCCCACACATCTAGGCACAACCGAATCTCAACCTCCGCAGACCACATAGAATTGTATGAGTTGGAAGGAACACCTAAAGGGCATCTGGTCCAGCCCCCTGTAATGATCAGGGACACCTATAGCTACATCAGAGCCCTGCCCAGCATCACCACGAGTGTCTCCAAGGATGGGGCATCCACCGCCTCTCTGGGCAACCTGTGCCAGTGCCACACCATCCTTACTGGAAAATACATTGTTCTTTATATCCAACCTAAATCTCCCCTCTTTCAGTTTGAAACTATTTCTCCATGTCCTATCCCTGTTCTTTGAGGGTGAATGGTTTCCAATAAAATAGGTAATAGGTGAACAGTTGGACTGGATGATCTTTTAGGTCTTTTCCAACCTTGGTGATTCTATGATTCTATATCGAAAGGAACAATGTTTGGTCAAAATAAAACATTATGACCAATTTGTTTTGAAACTTATGCAATTTGCTAACAGTTACATTTAATGGAACATGGCTGTTTTTTCAAGATGTTTATTTTTGAGACTATACGTGTATATCAATAACATATGTAGTAACAAATCTATAAAAGCAATTTCCTGATTAAATGAAAAACTCAGCTCCTGGCACTACGCCTTCTTAAGCACTTAAGAGATGTAGGCATTTGAGCAAAGAAGAACTAAATGACCTAAATGAAGTCTTTTTGCTGAGGTCACAGTGGAAATATAACATTTTTGTCATCAGAGATTGGTAAGCATCAATACGTAATAGACCAGATATCTCCTGATCTCACAAATGAACCAAAAATAAGAACAACCAGTCAAACTGAAGTTCTAATGATGTCACCATCCGTATGGAGCATGACTCCTTTATTAAGAAGAGGATGTTCTCTGCAGGTCAAGAGGTGTGAGGAGCTGTTCCCAGACAAGAGCTAGTCCCATACTAGCCACGTATGGGGCCAGCACTGAGCTATTAAAGCTTGTTTAGTCACACCTTTGGTTGCAGACTGCTGGCCATCTTCTAGCAAGGCTTCCCTGGGCATTTCACCCTGTCCTTGTCCCAGCCCTTTGCACACCCATCACTCTTTCTCATAGAGCTGTCACAAAACAGGGGAAACATTTCTAGTATATCAAGCCATGTGAGACAAAACAGCTGAATCTCACCTTGAAGAAGGATGCAGAAAACAGAATGGAGAGTAAGGGTAGGTCAGGATGCAGGAGCTCATCTAGCTAGCTTTAGGATCATACCTCTCCTTGCCCATAACCCTTGAGCAGACTTGCAAGGGTCAGGCCTGTCAGCTGTCCCTGGCACAGCTGGTAGGAGTGTGGGAAAGAGGTTGAAAAGCTACATTTGAAAGGGATGATGATCCCCTTCATTGAAGACCCAACCCAGAGGTCACATTCCATGTACAGAAATGGACAGGTCTACCTCTCCCAGTGGCTCAGTGGAAAGCATGAAACGGCCTCATTTCAGGCTGACTGCTGGGCTAGCGAAATCTCCTAAGGAAGACATGGTTATAGGCACATCACAGTGAGAATGGCATCCCACCACATCCTGGGATGCTGGATAAAAGCCTTGCTGGGCAATGCAGTTTTGCCAAATAAGCCCCCCTTACACTTGTACTGCACTAACAAAACCCTTGCTTCACACTTCATGTTAGACTGCAGGAGGAGCCTCATTTGAATCTTCTTTCCTACATCTGCATGAAAATACTCTAGAGCTCAAAGAATTAGTGGGAAGTTTGAACTGCTTTTATCCCTGTGCATGGTTGCTGTGTAAGTGATCATTTAATTGTGCAGTAACTGTGCCTACGGTCTTGATTGTGTTTTTGTTGTTTGGTTTGTGGGTTGGGCTTCACTTACTGTTTTTTATTTGTTTGTTTTTGTTCTACTTACAGATTTAAAAATGAGATTGATGAAAAAAAAACCCCACAAACGATGATCTCATCTTCCCTTCGCTTACGTCTGTGCCACGGGACTCAGGGTCACCTTCCACCTGAGCCCATCCTCCATCTGAGTGCACACTCTGCTGTGCCCCAATCTAAGGCAGGGCAGGACCCTGGCACGTGCCATTCCCACCTTTCCCTGTTCCAGGTCCTTCCTGCTGTTCCATCCACCTGCAACAGACCCTGGACTTTACTATGAAACCTGTTCTACTTAGGCGGTTTTCTTCTTGAATTTCTAACATAGTAAGTGAATTCATACCTCAAAGGACCAAAACTGGACATGTGATGGAACCGTGATGAATGATGCATCTGTAACTCTCTTGTTCCAGAATCCTTGTAAGATCAGGGAAAGGGGCTGCACCACAGGGCGGTGGGCCTGGAACGGGCTGCACAGGGCTATGGGCATGGCCCCGAGTGCTGGAGTTCAAGAAGCATCTGGACACCATTCTCAGACATAGGGTTTGAGTTTTGGGATGGTGCTGCATGGAACCAGGAGCTGGATTCAGTCACCCCTGTGGGTTCCTTCCAGCTCAGAATATTCTGTGATTCTGTGATGAACTCTGTATCATTCTTACTCACTTCACATTATTTCAAGCTTGTTTTGACATAATCACTAACAAAGATGCGTACCCGCTAATTAAAAGGAAAGCTGGGATTTGGGAAATACAAGGCTTGATTAACAGACAGCCCAGCAGCAAGTCAGAATCACAGTTCTCAGCTTCAAAGCACGACTAATTACTTCACTAATCACATCCCCAAAGCTATACTTTGATGAGTACGGATGCTCAGAGAGGGCTATTCCAAGTTCAGCGGTACGTGGAGAAGGAAAATAATTAAATATTAGCTAACACATAGCTTTACTAGAGTTTCAAAGAAAAAAATGTCAAATATTTCTAATAGCAAGACAGGGTCTGGAGAATCTCTTGCATGAGAAGATGGAGCCAGGGGCTTTGCAGAACTGGAGCACAGGGGTTCTCACTGAGCACCAGGCAGCACTGCTGTGCTGTGTGGGTGATGGAGGCTGCCCAGAGCCTGTGGTCTCTCCTCCTTGGAGACCTTCAAACCCCAGCGGGACGCGGGGCTGGGCACCCAGCTCCGTGTGTCCCTGCTGGAGCCGGGGTTGGCCCAAATGGACCCAGAGGGCCCTTCCAGCCCCAACCATGCGGTGCCTCTGTACCATACTCCCGTTTTCCTCCAGCCTTTGCTTCCAGTTGTGAATCTGCTTGAAAGCGCCAAGCAAACAGAATCACAGAATCACAGAATGACCGGGGTTGGTAGGGACCTCAAGGATCATGTAGTTCCAACCCCCCTGCCTGGCAGGGCCACCAAACATACACCTTTACTAGATCAGGTTGCCCAGGGCCCCGTCCAACCTGGCCTTGAACACCTCCAAGGACGGGGCATCCACAACCTCCCTGGGCAGCCTGTTCCAGGGCCTAACCACTCTCCTAGTGAAGAACTTCCCCCTAACATCCAACCTAAATCTTCCCTCTTTTAACTTAAAACCATTTCCCCGTGTCCTGCTATTGTCAGCCCTTCCGAAACGATCGCTTGCCGTCAGGTCTGCCCGCCCGCTCCATTTCTGCACCCCGACATCTGCGTGCAGCCATGGGGCAGGTGAAGCAGCTCCCGGCGGCTCCAGTCCAGCCCCGGGCCGGGCCCCGACCTCCCCGTCCTGCCGTGGGCGGGGGCTGAGCGCGGCGGGGGCGGCGCGGCGCTGGGGCGCGTCCCCGTGCTGCCCGCCGGACGCGGCTGCCGGCTGGGCCCTGCGCGGGCTGCGGCTGCCGGGGAGGGGGGCTCCCATTATGGTCAGCCATGGCGTGGCCGGCGGGCGGGCTTGCCGAGCTGCGCTGGTACGCGCTGGTCGCTCTCTTCGTGGCCGCGTTGGCCACGCTGGCCGTTTACCTGGTGCAGTACGCGCTGCTGGCCCTGCGGCGAAGGAGGGGAAAGCGGCGGCCCCTCCAGCTGCCCCCGGCGGCGCCGCGGGACGAGCTGCTGGAGGAGGGCGGCTCGGCGCTGGCCTGGGCGCTGTCGCTGGGCAGCTGGAGGCGGCAGTGGCGGCGGGCCTGGGTGGCGGCGCTGCGAGACGAGGCGGCGGCGCGGGCGGTGAGTGCGGGGCCGCAGGTGAGGCGGGACGGGGGGGAGCACGGAGGGGCGTGGGAGCGGGCCGTGGGCGGCGTGCTGCTATTGCTGCTGCTATTGCTGCCCCTCGGGGCGGCCGTGCGTGCCTCTAGAGGTCTGATAGAGCCGGTGGCCCCGGAGGGAAGGCTGGGGCAGGAGGAAGAGCCGGGAAGCGTGTGTGTGAGAGATAAGAGCCGCGCAGCCCGGCTCGCAACCAACGCTGGCTACGGGCGGACGGCCCGTGTCTCAGTGTGAGCGCCGGCTCGGCACACGCCCCGCCCGAAGTGCTGTGTGCCCGAGCGGCTGGCAGCGCTGCACGGCTCCCCTCACAGCCACGGCCGAGGAGGGGCTCCGCTCCCCACCTCGTCGAGCTGAGTGTTGGGGATTTGGTGGGTTTGACACGGCCTAACGCAGCTGTGTGGCTTTGTGCCCGCACAGCCATGAAAGCCAGCTGTGTCATGGGCTGTGTTCAAGAAGTGTGGCCAGCAGGGTGAGGGAGGTGATGCTGCCCCTCTGCTCTGTGCTGGTGAGGCTTCACCTGGAGTACTGCATCCAAATAGGGAGTCCTCAGCACAGGAGAGATGTGGATCTATTGGAGTGTATCCAATGACCCTTCAAAGTCATACAGCTCTATGTGTTCTAGGGAGGCTGAGGTAAAGTTGGGCCTAGATGTGAGCTCTAAGTGCAGATTTTCAGGCTCTTCCTTGTATTTTCATCCCTTGTCTCCAAGGGGTAGGTTCACCACCTGATAGTGCTCCTCTTCTCTTTCCTAGGACTCACAGCTGCTGACGTTTGAGGAAGATGACCCAGCAGAACCACTCGAGCTCACAGTTAAACAAGTTGTTAGCGTGGTGAAGTCTGTCCAGGACAAGGTAAACATCCTAATTGTGCTTCAGGGTACTTTTAGTAGAAAATGCCACTTTTTGAGTGCCAGCGGGAGTTTTATTCTGCAGTACCTAAGTTAGCAAAGGTTGGTTTCAGACTGCCTCCAAGGGACCTCTTCGCATTGGTTCACTTCTTGAGCAAGCCATGAGCGAAGCGCTGCAGGGCGTCTGCCAAATGAACAACAGCCAGGGCTGCGCTGAGCTGATAGAAACACCTCCATGCCCTCCTACTGCCATTGCGGTTCCCTGTCCTGATGTAGAAGTTGGTCAGCGATTCATGCAGGAGAAAATGCCCTGGGGCTGAAAGACCTGCCTGCCTCCTGCTGTGTGGTGGCTGAGGCAGCCCTGCTTCCCAGCTCCCAGCCAGACAGGGTCAGTGGGGCAGGTGCTGAGTACTCCAGGTGATTCCTAAGAACTTGTCTGGGCCTTCCTCTCCCACCCCCACAGCACGTATTGGGAAGTTGCTTTTCTCTTGCTCAGTGTGGGCAATATTAGAATCGTGGTGTAGGGAACCTGCTTTGGCAGGGAGGGTTGGACTTGATGATCTCTAGAGGTCCCTTCCAACCCCTGCAATTCTGTGTGATTCTGAGTGAAGGTGGAATGTAGCTCTTATATCAATGTAAAAATGCACTAAGAGGAAAGGAGTGTATGTGTACTCGTTGGCACTGATAGCTCCTGTATTTCCATCTTGGTTTCAGTAACTATTAGCCAGTGACTGTTAGCTCAGCTTCAGGCCCCCAAATCAATTGAACCCATTACTTTTCTTCTAGTTCTGCTTCTTTACTTTAGTTTGCTTGTCTCATTTAGATGTTAAGCGGCTCTGCTATGATTCCTTTGAAAATTATGCATACTTGTCTGATAACCAACCACACCCTGATTGGTGGCAGCTGGGGACTGCCAACATGTAAAGCTCTTTGTGCACTTGTTCTCAAGCCACAGTTCTGTTTTTTCTTTGTTTTTTCTGTTGTTTTTTTTCCCCCAATGTTTCCCTTTCATACTAATGCTCCCTGCTCCAGTGGCTCTCTCCTGCCCATGGGGCCTGCTGCTGCTGTGGCAAAGCTGTTGTAGCATGAGCAGCAGGAGCTGGGCAGCACCAGCTGTGGTGTGGCTGGGCTCTTGCTCTCCTCTGCCAGGGGCTTTGTGGCCTGGCACCCTCCCTCCTGCTTTGTCTGACCTTGGGTTGAGCCATTTCAATATGTTAATCAAGCTGTTAGTATTGCAGCCAGCGATCTGATGTGGTTTTGCAGCAGCTTAAGGCAATATAAGCACATTTAAAAACGTATTGGATTAAGAGAGTTTTGCTTACGTAATTGGGTAGTTTTGTATTCCCCCAGAACCTGTTTCCATAATCTTGTGCACAGCTGCTGGAAAAACATTCTCTGAATGATTCCTATTCCTTCTGTTAAGGTACAGCTGAATAATTTATTTCTATTTCAATATGTAATAACCAAAGAGTGACACTCATGCGTATCCACCCCCAGGCACCCCAGGAGTTCTCTCATAGGCTGTTTCACTTACATACTCCTTAGGTGATACTGAGCATCCAAAGCTCAAGTTTCATATTTTACATTTTTCTTGCACTTCAAACCCTTAATCTTTTCAAGTATCCCCCAGAAAGCAAAATGCAACTGAAATCTCCAGTAGCAGCTTGTGTGGATGCAGTCTACTTATGCTTGCTAACCCTGCCCGTGGCAGGGGGTTGGAGCTGGATCATCTTTAAGGTCCCTTCCAACCCAAACCATTCTGTGGTCCAATGTTGTTGGCACATTATTGGTGTGGTTGGTGATCACATGCTGTTTGCTTACTGATGTTGCAGCCTCCCTTAGAGCTCAGCACATGCCTGGGCCATTGTCTGACATGGGGCTGTTGTCCTGTAACTGGTTCGTCTTGCTTCTTCACTTGCAATCAGGATGGCAAGTGTATAGGCACCTTGCTCAGCAGCCAAGGGAGATTTACTGCACTTTGCTTCAAATAAGTTTTTTTTAAGACTTTATATTGGAGAGGTTGTGGTCGTCAATGGAAGCACAGAGGATTGAGAGTGAGGGATGAAAACAGCAGTGAATATGGGAAGGACATGGTTAGTGGTTGTGGTGGTGATGGGTCAGTGATTGGACTAGATGATCTTAGTGGTCTTTTCCAACATTAAAGATTCTATAGGGTGTAATGCTTTAGTGTGGGTGGGTGTTTGCTGATGGAGCCCTGTAGTGCTTGTCCTTTGTGGAACACAGTCTTGCGGTGCTGGGAGCAGCCTCACGCCTGGCACACATCCACACCGAACTGACAGGAGATTGCCAGCCTGCTGTAATTCTGCATTGCTGCTGTCAGACTTGTTTGTGACCAGGACACGCGCTGACACGTGGCCCTTAGGTGTGTACAGCTGTGTTTGTGCTGAAGGAGCTGGAGGCTGTAAAACTGGCAGGCGTTCCACAGCACGGCAATGCAGACAGAGTAGGGGAGCTGCTGGGTCTGAGCTTGGCAGGTGGCACTGCCTTTGGACAGAGCTGCTCTGTCAGAGAGGTGGCACCACACTGTCCCTGGGCACAGCCCATGCTTGGTTGTAATCTTCACTCTAGTTTTGGGCCAGAGCCTAAATACGTAGAACGGAGCAGGCTGTTTTCATTGTGTGGGGCTGGCTGTTCTGTTTCAGTAAAGTAAACATTTGCAATATTCTCAGCTATTTCTGCCAACCTTTCCGTTACCAGAATCTATTTCCAGAAGCTTTGAACTTCCCAGCAGCGATAAAAGGCAACAGAGGAGATGATTCTCTTGTCGGGAGCTTGGCACGAATGGGTTTGGACAGAGCAAACTTGTCTGTTTCCCGACTGTTAAACAGCGAAAGTATCCCCCTTCCTCCTGCTTCGTGCTGAAACAAAGAGGGGAAGAAGCCCTCCAAGTGCCCGCAGTTTGCTTTTCCTTTGATAAGCAGTAGTAAAAAGCTGCTGCACAAGGAGTGGCTGTCCTGCAGCGCAACAGGCAAGAGCAGATAGTAAAGCTTTGTGTCGGTTTTTCTGTTGTGTGTTCCATGGGGGCAAATGGTGGAGCAGAAGGAGGGCTGCTTTGTGGCCTTATGTGCGGTCTCGTTTTCCAACAGGCTGTGCAGTGTGCCCAAAAAAGCGCTTGTTCAGCTGTGTATCTTTGCTGCTTTGTTCCCATCCAGCATCAAGCTGGGGTGCAGAGCCTCCCATCTCCCCTCATTTCAAAGCCCATGAGGGTGTTGTGGTGCAGTGGCTGCTTTCCTCTCCAGGAAAGTCTGCTTTCTCATCATGAATGCTGCAGCATGAACTGGGATTCGTCCACAGAGATGTACATGTGTTTATCCCCGATTGTTTCTGGTGGGCTGCACTGCCCTGACCATCACGTGCAGTCTGTATTGTCCCTTAACCCCTTCTTTTGCTTGGGAAGCTGTCCCAGGGATTTGCTGCTTCAATGATCGTGTTGTTTGTTTTATTTAGTTTTGTTTTTTCACAATCCTAAGTGGAATCATGGCCCACGCAGCTTTTTCATTTATTTATACTTTTTCTCTTCCTGTACTGGCACGATCCTTTTTCTCCCGGCACTTGCTGTCCGTGGGTATATCACAAGGGAGTTACGTTTCCTTCCAGCCTTTGTTTGGCTGAGCTAAAGAAGTTGTTCCTCAGGTCTCCTTTCTCAGTGCTGGTTTGCCTGTCCCTCCTATGTATCGTATCCCTTTGCGCAGCTGCTCCAGTTGGATTCACTCTTGAATGTGACAGTTAAAGCCTACAATGGAGTCTCGCAGTCTGTTGAGATGTCTGCCTGGCTGTGCTTTCTTGACAGTGCTCTCTCAATGCCTTTAATGCCTTTCAATGCCTTGGACTTGATGATCTTCAAGGTCTTTTCCAACCTGGGTAATTCTATGATTCTATGATTTAAGGATGTTTTCCTGTGCAACCTGCTGCAGGGAACCTGTTTAGCCAGGTGCCGGTATAGGTGATCTCCAGAGGTTCCTTCCAACCCCTACAGCACTGTGATTCTGACCTGCCTCTCCCTTGGCTGCTTCACATTGTCATTGACTTCATGCTTGCAGGTCATGGCTTTTCCTTAGAGATACTGCTCCTATAGAGGGGAGTTTTTAATTCCTGCATGTATGCTTTGTATTTTGAGTTGCATTTCTATTCCAGTCCTCAAGGTTTTCAACTCTCTTTCCTCACTTTCTTTCAGGACCTCCTGTTGAATTTTGTAAATAGGTGTCCCAGTTAATACAAACAAGACAACGCAGTGGTTCTAACCTACTTTGAAACTGAGCATCTTGTCAAAGGGAGGCATCTGTGCTGGAATTTGTTTGCTTCGGTGGTGGTAATTACTGGTTTGAGCCCTGTCGGACAGATCTGCACGGTCCTTCTTCAGGCTTGAGCCCCATCCACCAGCCTGGTTCAGGTGTCAGTGGTAACCCAGTGCCCCCAGTGACACTACATGTAGACTGGCAGACCTCTTGCATTTCACTGTCTTTGTCTCTGTGTTTTCATCTGTGCTGAATAAGCTCTTTGCAAAGACGTGTGTGTTAGTGAGGCCAAAGTACCAAGTCTTGCTCTGCTACTTGTTTTCCCCCTTCTTAAGTATAGATACCGCTGCTTGTCCTCCCACCATTTGATACTCACTGAAAATTCTCCCTCTCCTGTCTGATTGTATTCCCTGATAATTGTGTGTTTTTTTTTTTTTAATCCTTTCTTCTTTGAATTTGCGTGTCTGTCAGTTGCAAAAGAATGACTGAACTCACTTGATATATCTGTTTTTGTTCTGTTGCTTACACAGGTAGCTCCTTCTTCTGTGCACCCATTCCATCACCCTGCCTTCACCCCAGTGCTTATCATCACTTTAAAGAACTGCCCTGAATTTGTCTCATTATATCTGCAGGCACATTTGCTTTCATGCTTCTAAAAATCTTCTTCAAGCAGTGTCTTGGTTAGACATTGCCTTTTCTCCTCTTCCCTTCTCAGTATTGTCTGTGTCATGTAGTGAACTACTTGGGTCATGAGGGAGCTGTATAGGAGCTACAGAAAGCCCCTTAAGAAGCCATTCCATAGGCTCAGGTTGCTGAAGCAGGTGGTGTAATTCTTCTTTTGAATAGCTGAGTATAATGATTGTAAAAAGTCAGAGGTTTCTGACTTGGAAGTTTTCTTACAGAGTGGTTATACATTAAGCATACAAACTTATCTGGGTGGACATTGACAAGAGAAGCTTCCTGTGCCAGAAAAGAACTTTTTCTTTCTAACAGTAATTCTTCAGAGAAAAAAAAAAAGGAGATTGTGGAGCTCCCAAATCTTATAGCATCCTGATCCTGCAGCTGAGGCTAAGGCTGCTTCATGGCATATTTTTCTTCATGTATTAACTGTTTATTACTTCTATGCTACCGATACGTATTTTGCAACCTCAGGTAACTTCCTCCTTCTGGAAATAAAATGCAGTGAAGCAGATTTCTGTTCAAAAAGCAATTGAGCTGATAATGCTGGGAGTTTTACATACCCATGTGATACAGTCTGGCTTGAGGAAGGTGGAAGACTTCTTCTTTTGGGCTCTGAGAACTTCCTTCTGAAGTCGCAGCCGTTCATCATTCCCTTTACCACAGAAGAGACTCTGCTGTCCTGCACAGAGAAGTGGAGGAGAAAGGCTGATGTGGAGGAGTAACAGAAGGGCTGTACATAAGGAAAAGCTGTTTTACAGTAAGGGTGGTGAGGCACTGGCGCAGGTTGCCCAGAGTGGAGGTGGATGCCCCATCCCTGCAGACACTCAAGGTGGGGCTGGAAGGGGCTCCGAGCAACCTGACATAGCTTTGCTGCCACTTCAGGGAGAAGAGAAAATGAAATGTTTCAGTTCTGTCCAGAAGAACTATGAAATCAAGATACAGAAAGGGAGGGCAGAGCAAGGGGACAGTTTTCAACAGCTGAGAGGACGCGTGTCCAGACACTTCAGTTTCTTAGGAAAATATCTCTGTCTTTCTTTAACTCTAATACTTTTCCAGTCATATTCTTCTCTGAAGAACCTCCACAGGGTGTAAGATCCCAAAAGTGCTCAGAGAGACCCCTTGCTGGTGACAGGCTGCCTGTGAATAGGGAGGTGCTGTAGGGAGAAGGCACCTCAGTCTCTTGCTGCTGGAAGAGCCTGGGTGTTGTGCTGCTGCTTCACTTCGCTCTATTTTTGCTCACGTAGATGTTTGTGGTTTGTCCGGCTACAAGACAGCAGGGTGACATCTAAGCTCTCTGGGAGTCTGGTTAGCCAGCCACAGCTTCTGTGTGGTGGCACAAGGGCTTCATTTTGGAAGAAAAATTTGTCACAGAAACTTCAGGTGTTCTGGCCTCCACTGAAAATGGAAGGCTGATGATGAGGTGCCTCTTGCACAGAGTATTGGGAAAGAGAGACTAAAATGATAAATGAAGTCTAAGGGCAGCTAACCAGTCCAAGTGCCTCTGTTTTCTCATGAATATTTGCCCTTTCTCAGCCAGAAAAGGGTGCTTCACCTGACCCTCTCCTCTCCTGCTAGCAAATTCATTTTGTCTCTAATTAGAGCTTCACAGGATATGAATGAGCTGTGGTTTCTTGATGACTGCTCTTCACCTGCTCCAAGACAAAGAATCTGAGGAAGCAGGTTGGATAGGGCTGTGGGGGAGCAGGAGTCCAGCCCAGGAAGCTTCAATGTTTTTCTTCATGTTACTGTTTGGGGAGGGGCACATGAATGGCCTATTTATTTCTGCTGAGGTCTATCAAAAGCATCTGCTGCATTTCTAAAGGAATGTCACTTTAGAAGGGAAGTGGCAGTTGCAGACTCTCTGTTTCCATCTTTTACTTGTAAATAAACACATCCTGAGCAAAAGAGCAGTGTGTCAACACATCTGCCAACCCTCCTGCCAGGCTTGTGTTGTTTGTTTGTTTTTAAAGCAGTAATTGCCTGTTTACCTGGTAATCCTGCCTCTTAAGCCTCCTGAAATTCCAGACGTGTGGCTCTGCAGCACATGTGCAGCAAGTCCAACTTGTTCCGAATGCACTGAGCTTCCCATGCACGTATGGGTCAGATGTGTATGGGTGGCAAAGCACTGTGCTTAGGATATGCAAGTGTCTGTGGGTTTTTCTTTTGTCTCAGACCTGTCCTTTTCCCTCATTCTGAGCTCAGAAAGATGAAATAAACTGTCTACTTCTGCTGTACTTGAGGAAAAGCCATGTCAATCCATTCTCCTTGTGAATGAATTGTAATTGAGTCTAAATACAGAATACAAGTAGAATGAGCAGTCAAGCTTTTTAACTTAAGTTAGTCATTAACTAACTTCTCTTGTGCCCTTGCTGTGGCTGCTTATGTTGATTACGTGGGATTAAGGAACATAAATGAACTTAGAGGGAATTTAGGTTTTGGGAAAGAGGTGAGGAAGGCAGACTTGTCCACCTCCCAACTGTGGTTTGCAAAAGACACACCTTCTGCAGCTCCTGTTGCTCATAGGTGCAGTTGGGTTTGTTATTTGCCATGTCCACCCCATCCACCTGCTCCTTTGTAATTTCTGCCTTCACAGATGTGCTCTGAAGCCCTCTGGTGCTTCTTACAGTGTGTAGGGTCTGAGGAGATAAACTGTATTTAGGGAGACTGATAAGGATCTTTCAGAGGGTACCTGACTCATGTTGAAGCCTTGAACTTCCAATCCAGTGTGCATAAGTGAAGCAATAAGTGCACAAATATAATTTACTAGCATTTGCACAGAGTTTCTGTCAAGCAGATCTTGCAGCAGATGATCTGTCTGTGCATTGCATTAGCATGCTTAACTCTGCCTGAGTCCATCTACGGAATATTTAACTCACTTTTCCAGCGGAGGAGCTGTGGGAGCACTAACCGTGGGGGAGCAGCAACAAGCAGATGACTTCCAACTAACAATGCTGTTAGTTTCACCACCAAACTTCAGTGCTCTCCTGGGTTTGGTCAAAGACTTGATAAACTTCTCAAGTCTTCTGCCTGTCACTGCCCCATTGGAATTACTCAGTCAACGTCCTCTCCAGAAGCAGCAGCCTTATGTCAAAGTTTCTCATTTGTAGAGTACCCACCAAACAAATGCTGTACAGTTCATTTTTATGAGCCATGTGTTTGGTAAAACCGGCTATCCTGCTTGGTTTGTAACAAAAGAGAGAAGGGTTAATTATATCCAATGACACAAAAAATTCTTGTAAATCACCAGAATTACCAGGTATTAACCTCTGTGTCCAGAAGTGTACAGCTGAACTGCAGGTTTTTGAACCAAGTATGTAGAAGGAAGTGCAGGGGGTTAATGAAACTGACTGGAAATCACCCATATGCAGAATATAGCATAATTCTATTAGCTTAAAGCCCTTCATTTTTCTTAGTTCCTTTCTTGCCTTTGCCAAAGACTGAATTGTTCTTCCCTTCCTTTTTTCCTCCCCTTTAATTTCTTCAGGTGGTTTCTTGTAATGTTGTGGGAGATTCCATTACGTTTATTGTCAGCATCTCAAGTTCTTCACCCACAGCTGCAGGAAGGCAGTCATACAGCGTGAAACTGTCTCCGCTTCACTTGCAGGTAAAGCCTCTTAAGTATCATTCTCTCTTTTTCCTTCTGTTACGTCTCATCCCACAGCTCAGCTGAAAGGCCTGGAAGGTGGTGTCAGGTTTTCACTTCCTGTTTGCAGAAATGCCTACAAGCTCATGTTAATTCTAGTAAAACATTTAATAACATTACAGCTCTGTCTTCTGCTTTAGGAAGACAGTGGATAAATAAACAGATCTTTTAATAGACTGCCTTGATGTGTAGAACAGCAGTACTGTTTTTGGCTGGCATGCACTCTTGGTATTTAGTTTGCTTTCTTACACTGTCACTTGGATGTATACCAACTCAGAAACTGCTATTTTTCCTTTGGCAAGACTTAGTTTGGAGACCGACTTAAAATTTCCTTACTGGATATCAGAACACACTCCAATAACTACTTTCCTATCCGCAGCTTCACCTCTATGTGAAAGACAAAGGAGATGATGTCAAAGTGGAGTGGCTCCTCGTTAATGCTGATGAAACCAACTTTGAAATCCAGCCAACAGCGCAGGAGGTCAGTCAGTAAGTTTTATTTGTCGTAGCGAAAGCTCTAATGTAAAGGGTGCAGTTCAGACTGGGAGAGGACTTAGACAAGTTCTGCTAAACCTTGCTGCTGTCCCCCCAGCAGTCACTCTGTCCCTCTGCTCAAGGAGTCAGAAAGCATCTCTCCAGTGCAAAACCCAATGCAGTGCATTAGATCGGCAGTAATAGTAGCTAGAGCTAAGATACTGAATGATGCTGGAACAACTGAAGCAAAAATGCCTGTTCATTTCTGCTGACTGCATTTAGCAGTGGAATGGGGCGGTTATTTATTGGCAATGGTTTCTTGAACTGGTTCAGTGAAACTTGCCATGGCTCATCCGTCAAAATCCTGCATCTCTGAAAGTGAAGAGCATCTCTCAAGATTACTGAAGCATTAAAGATAAATCTGTATTTGACAGACTAGTGACCTGGCAAATGTTTTTGATCAAATTCAAAGGTATGAAAAGTATCTGTTACTAACAGCCATAAGAGCACTTTGAATATAATGAGAAAGTTGTAATTATGTTCCCATCAAAGTCATTTGCCCTGCCTTAACTTAATGAGTTTAGGAATCCAGTAGCCCTCATTCAGATACGGCTCTGAAAAAAATAAACATTTTTAAGGAAATAAATTATCTAGAAATATATTGAGGTTTTCTCAATTGCACATTATCTTGGTGTATAAATTCTCATTCGTTGTTGTTGTGCTGTTGTTTTTATTGGCACATTTCCTGAAGGAGTTTCTTTGTGATTTGAGACTGGATTCTGCCTCTGACCATTCACAGTTTAAAAAAAAATAAGCACACATAGTTGTGCTCACACGTTTTGTGCAACAGCGAGTGCACACTTGCTTTATGTGAAGGTGGTTTTCTGACTGAAGCTCTTGCTGAAGACTGGGTCTTACAGCATCACAGAATGGCTGAGGTGGGAAGGGCCCTTCTAGGTCTATTTGGTCCAGCCCTGGCTCTAGCAGGGACACCTAGAACAGGGTGAGCAGGACAACCTCCAGGGGGCTTCTGAAGATGTCCAGTGAGGAGACTCCATAGCCTCTCTAGGAAGCCTGTGTCAGAGCTCTGTCACCTTCACAGTAAATATTTTTTTCCTCGTGTTTGTTTGGAACTGCATGTTTCAGTTTGTGACTGTTGCCTCTCATCTTATTGCTGGGAACCACTGAGAAGCTTCTGGCCCCATCCTATTGACATTATGTTGATCAGATCCCCTGAGCCTTCTCCTCTCCAGGCTGAACGGGCCCAGCTCCCTAAGCCTTTCCTCATAGGAGAGATGCGCCAGTTCCTTCATCATTTTAGTAGCCCTATGCTGGACTCTCTGGTATGTCTGTATTCCTCTTGTGCTGTGAAGCCCAGAACTGGAGCCAGTATTCCAGGTGAGGCTTCACCAGGGTGGAGTAGAGGGGAAGGTGCACATTGGCCTGCTGGCAGTGCTTTTTCTAATTCACCCCAGGATACCATTGCCCTTTGTGGTCACAGGAGTTTATCACTGGCTCGTGGTCAGCTTGTCCAGCAGGTCCTTCTCTGCAGAGAACCTCCCCAGAAGCTCAGCCCTCAGTACTGGCTGTGATGGTAAAGCTGCTACTGAAGATCCATAGCTGAGTTTTTGCACACAAAAATATTAAGCTCAGAACTAAAGGCAGCTCATAACTAAAGTCTTTTGAAGTGTGCTTTAATGCTTTAATTAAAATGTAGTACATTTCTACTGTGCGTGCAACTGACCTGCACGTGTTGGAGTGGGGTGCTGATTGTCCACATACTGAACAGGCATTAGTATTCACTGGCAGTGCAAACAGTCTGGCACTGTCTCAGGCCTTCAAAGCCTGTTTTTTGAGATGCCAAGTGACAAAGCAGTTGTAACCTCCTGTGCTTTGCCTGTGATTTTTAAAATGAGCCTGTTAAGCTCTTACTACTTAAGGGCTTCTTTTTCACTTTGAAGTTTGTATTAGCATTCAGGGAAGTGGGGAGGTGACAGAGAGCTGTTTTATGGATAAAACAAGAAGCAACCAACCCTGTGGTAATTCCTTCAGCTCTTAAACTTTTAACATCAGCTTGTGTGTCCTGGTTTGTAGTTATTTTATTCCTCTTATGGAGGAGATATTTTGTGTACAAATTGAGATCTTTAATTGCTGTTGGTTATCAATGCTTTAGTTATGTCATCAGTCAAACAAGGGGATATAATAACCTACTTTTCTGTTGATGAAAAACATCAGAAAATGCTTATCAATAGTAGCCGAATGACAGCTGTTGCTGCTATTGCTAAACAACTAATACCAGTTTTGGTTGGTGACAGGGTGAGGGATGGCTGGAATTTTGCATGTTGCCATCATTCTTCATCCAACAGCGTGTAGGTAAGGGAAGGGGGAAGAAGTCACCCTCAAAACAATGAGAGCCACCAATGATTTATCTGCTTATTTAAGTATCTCAAAAGACGTATGTTACTGAAACAAGTGTATTTTCAGTATTTTTAAAAGCAAATGTATTATTTGGAAGCTGCAGGAATGTGCTTCTGACTCTTTAGCAGTTGCATTGGGGATCGCAGTGTGAACAAAACAGAGTTGCCGATATTGTTGCAGGTTTTCATCAGTAGCTGCATATCATCAAGGGGTGGATGCATGAGGAGGTGGTTGCAAGAGGATTTTTGTGTGCAGCATTCCTGGGATTCTCATGAAACATTTGGGCTGTTTCTGTAACACTTGAGGAATTGGGTGTTGCTCCAAATTGGTTTGACCTGCTGCACGAGCTTCAAGCATCCCTGTAGGAGTGCAGAAATGACTCCATGTGCATTAAATGAGGACTGAGGGTTGTAAGTGACAGAATCTGGTACTGGGCTCTCCATGCTGAGGGGCATGGCTCCAGCAGAGGACGGTGATCCACTCTGCTGTGTTCACGGGGCTGTAGTTTGATACCTGAGCTGCTGCAGTCCTTTGGCTCTGCTTAAGCTGACGGGAATGCTGGAAGCTGATGCTGCATAGCCTAAGCATTATCAAGATAATCTGCAGGAATTAGGCCTTTGGTTCCCTGCCTGATCTTCCCGCTGGTGCAAGCTGTGTGTCCTCATCACCAGCGTACCTTGTCTTCTGCAGCTGGGTCTGCTTTGTTGGTACTGCTTGCTGGAGGCCTGCTCTCATCTGACAGCAGCATGTGGAGGGGTAGTTTTTTTCTGCTTTATGTATTTATTGCACTTGCCTAAATATTCAGTGTCTGTAAATCAGTTCCCTTCATTTTAAAGCCTTGTTCAGTAACACTGAAGTCTCTCAGATGTGGTAACAGGTTAGAAAGGATGGATGAGTCCTCTCATTCAAGTCAAGTTTTCCTTAGGAAACAAACCTCATGGAGATTTCCCCTGGGCTGCCTCCATAGCCAAGGTAGTGCAAAACTGCCCTTTCTTGACATCTTCATTTGTAGATTCATCCCCATGTAGATAACTGATCAGAGCAAAGCTTTCCAGCAGCATGACTTGAGGAGCCTGGGGATGGGCTGAATAGCTCGCTCTCTTCAGATGCTTTACAATTATTCCTGTGAAGCCACGCAGAAGCAAGATCTGTGACAAGTTCTGATGTTCCAGAGAGGAAGCATGCAAGCAGGCAATGTGTAATGCAGATGGCCACAGGGTTTTTGAGTAGACAAACACATGAGTCAGTCCCTTGGAGTGGCAGGACTGTCCGTCCATTCTGTGCACTTCTCAGCAAGGCTGAAGACCTCCAAGAGATGCTATAATAACTCTTCAGCGCAGCAGAGGATTAGCACATTCTCAGCTGTCGCGGGCTGGCAGAACTCCCATTAAATCAGTCAAACAGTGCCTATCTGCTTATCTGGGGACCTGATCTGCTCTCTCAGCAGAGTGCAAAGCAGTTCAGCAACTTTAAAACAGCACCATAAAATGGTAGTGAAACACCTAGTTTTGCAGCTAAGAGCTCTGCCTTCCTAACTCTGAAGAACAACGTGCTGCTTTGTTAGTGTATATTTCTAGCTTTTCTTCAGTGCTTAGTGTAGAAGTGTAAGTAATTATTTTCACGATCTCCTGGTCCATTTTGTTGCTGGCAGCATAAACTGTCTCTCTCTGACAAAGGTAATTGGTTTGGTAGCTTGGATATGCCAGGTTAATTTATTTTTTTGCCTTAACTTGTACTCTCCTGAATTTTGAGCAGTGTGCTTGTTGGTTTCCTTTTAGGAACAGGGCGAAGGGACTTGTGCAATATCTGAAACACTCAGAGACGTTTTGAAGAACCTCTTTAGCTCAGTTACTCCATCTGTAGTGTTGAGTACAAGGCCTACAGACATAAAGGAGGTTCAGGTAAGTCCTATTTCTACCTGGATCTTTTGAGAAGTCCTCTTCTTCATAGTGTTTTTGTTACCTGTTTATGACCCAGAAGCCAGTACATTTAACACCACTCAGTGATCAGATGCAACTGGAAGGCTCGCTATAAAACACCACAGCCTTTGGCAATGAAGGTTCTGTGATTATAACTCCCATGTGGCTACTTGTGGATGTTTCTCCGCATCATGCCTGCTTCCTAATATTAATGTGACAGAAGTTAAGCATATGCTCCATCCCTCTTGTTTTCCTTTTCACAGAATGTACAGAACACAAGCACTATCCCTCAGGGCACCAGTCCGCCTAAACCTCCAAGGGCTCATGAACTGAAACTGCTGGTAAAGAACATCACAGCAAACCTCACTGATCACAGTGCTGCAGGTAATGGAGTCCAGAGGGCGCCGCTTGTTTTCAAGTAGGATGTTGGGGGTTTTTTGACTTTTTTACATTCAGCTGAAATCATTAGGAAGCTCTGGTTATTACGAGCTTGGCTCAGAACAAGATGCACAAAATTGCTGTTCTCCCAGAAACAAGCTTAGTCATGCTTATACAAAACTGTGAATGTTTTGGTTTATTTCGTTATTTAGACATCTTGATCTTCCCATAAACAAATCCGTGGTGTTTGACAACAAATTGGAACGAGCATATTCCTCGAGTTGGTTGTTTATTCTCTAGGGTTTGTTTTATTGTAGAAGTTATCACTTCGAGTGATACAACAAGTTGGTTTGGGCTCAGAATCGACTCTTCATTGACTGTTAGCAGTTTGGCATTGCTTTGGTTCAGCATTGCCCTATTTTTAACAGCAGTTTTCCCTTATTTGGGGCAATTTTCTGATTTATCTGTAACTCTCCTCCCTTATATAAGCTCTCCTCGTAGGGTTTTGTTGTTGTTTTACCCCAGTAGAGTATCTCTATGGGTAAGAGAAGTTACACCTCTTGCAGATGGAGAATAAAGCAAAAAGGAGCTCACAGCCTGGTGAAGCTGCATTGTTGGTTTAAGAAAGAAGCACCAAACCTGTCTGACAAGAGTTCAGGCTTTTGCAAGTGCAAACTTGCTTGCATCATTGCTTGAGGCACCAGTGAGCGTATTTTGGGTTGTGTCAGAAAATGCAAATTTGAATCCCTGTGACTTATGGTTGCTAGCAATTCCATAACAGTCCTTTTAATGGAAGCTTCTAGCTGCTAAAATGGGCAAAGCACTGGTTTTGAGTAAATATATTCTGCTTGCTTTACTCTTTTTCATTTAGATGTAGTAAATTGCAGCCCTAGACTGTTGCCTAGTACTACTTTGCTCATCCTGACAGGAAGTATTTTCCCTAAAACTTTCTGCAAACTGTTTATATATATCTATATAGGGGATATAGCAGGACTAGGGGAAATGGTTTTAAGTTGAAAGAGGGAAGATTTAGGTTGGATGTTAGGGGGAAGTTCTTCACTAGGAGAGTGGTTAGGCCCTGGAACAGCCTGCCCAGGGAGGTTGTGGATGCCCCGTCCTTGGAGGTGTTCAAGGCCAGGTTGGACGGGGCCCTGGGCAACCTGATCTAGTAAATGTGTATGTTTGGTGGCCCTGCCAGGCAGGGGGGTTGGAACTACATGATCTTTGAGGTCCCTTCCAACCTGGGTCATTCTGTGATCTATAGGTGCGTGTATGTATGTGTGTGTATATATATATATGTGTGTGTGTGTGTATACATATGTATGTATGTATTATAGCAGTTCTGGAAGTACTGGCAGTGAAATGTTGTCTATAAATAGGACTGTACCGGAAAGTGTAGATTGCGTCAAGAAAACTCATTGAGAATTCATTGTTACTCTGCAGTTTCATAGTGCAAATGAAGCTTTTCAGAAGAGCTGCCATTAACAGTCATGAGATGAGATGCCTTTATAAGCACAGGATGCATACAGCAGAGGGTTTGCCTTATGGGAAGCTGCTCAGTCTCCTCCCTTAAAGTGTGAGGAAGAGGGAACTATTAAAGCTGTCTTCTTTGGAAACCCAGATACGGAGATCTCGAAATCACCACTTGCTTTTCTAACAGGAGGTGGAGGAAATTTTGCTTGTTCCCTAGCAACTCCTGCGCTGTGAATGTTTTGGGACTGAGTATGAGAAATAAAGCCTCATAGTGGTGCTCAGTTGGTCCCTGTAAATCTAGTGGCAATAGTGGCACAGCTGGGCAGCTGCTGGCTTTTGGACAGATCTTGTTCCCTTCCCTTTTCCTGGTCTTGTCTAGTACCAATAATTAACCATCCCATTGTAGCTCCAAGCCTCCCTTATGGTGTGTGCTGTTGTAGGCTCATGTGCCAACATAGTGGGCTGTGGACTGGAGATGGTTGTCTGTCCTGACCATTAAGCTGAAGCATGGGCTGGCAGCATGGTCTATAGAAGCCTATGGCTTTCCTATGAGTCCAGCTGGTGAGCGACCAGCAGCAGAACTAGGCTCTGCTCCTGGGCTTTGCCCATTTTTATTTGTTTCCTTAGTTAATGCATGTAATCACAGGTAGTCTTGAATTGGTGCTGTGTGGCTCACAGCATGTTAGCTAGGACAAAAGAGATTCCTGCTGTTAAAGCATTGTTAGCTACCAGGACCAGAAGAAGAGCTGCTGGAATGCTCCATTGCAGTGTTAGTCCCCTGGTGGCTCCAATGCAGGGCTGTATGCACATTTCAGCAGGGCTTGTGGGGACATATGGCTGCTTTGACAGCAAACCGCCTGGGCTTCATTAACTCAGGCTCAGCACATTGGGAAAGCAGCTAAACTGCTTACTGCAGGGTTAGCTTGGATCCCCATAAGCTGTGAGTCCATAGCGCTTTGTCTCCTCTGATAACCTTGCCAGGCCCAAGCTGCTTCTGTGTCCAAGATAGGGCTCTTTGACAGCCCACATACACCACCAGAGGACAACTGAGAGTTGGTGGTAATAAATATAAGCCTGGAATCTTCTGGAGAGCTGGAGGCAGCGTGTGTGTTGTTGGCTGTGCACAGAGTCAGCAGTGAACTTTTTGCTGCTGTCCTTGCTGTTTTGAAACCCCAAGACTGAAATGGTTTCCATTGCTGTGGAAGAAATAGACAATGAATTGTTTTCAGAGTGGCACATTGTGCAATTTGCATTTGGAGTAGTGATATATTTATTATGCCAATTAGTCACAAGTGGAGGGGAGAAATTTATTCTATGGGTGGGTGAGGAAGTGTTTCCAACTGGGCCATTCAAAAGAGCAATATATAAGGAAAGAGGTTCTTCGCTTTCATTTGAATAAGTGTATTTCCCTGTGATGGAAGATTAACTGCTTTCTTTCTGTTGTTCTCACAGGCAGCACAAACCTTGTGTGCATAGCTCAGCTGAATGACCCTATGCAGAAGTTCTCCAGCTCTGTAGCCAAAAATGCTGCAAATCCCTTTTGGAAGGAAGAGTTTGTCTTGTGAGTAACTCGCCTATTGAGATTGTTTTATAGTAAAGCATCTTCTTTCTTTTTTAACCAGCACTACAAGAGATTTCAACAGAAGAATGATGTTTTGAAATGTGGTCTGTCAGGCAGCCTCAGAACAATCTAGAGCTGGTAGAGACTTTGGGGTATCTGATTACCCTTTGTGTGGATACAAGATCAAATAGGCCTCTAGATCTTCCCTCATAGATATCTGACTTCAGTACTTGACAGTAGTAACAGGCGTAATAAATCACACTGTACTTTTATTCAGTGCCAAAAATCGTTAGCAAGGCTTTGAAGTTACTTTACCTTGAAGACTGTGTTGAAAAAGTCTGATGTCTAATCCTTCTTCTTCCAAGGGGAAAATGTGAATGTGCGACCAAGTTGACTATCTGAAAGAATGATGGCTATTGTAAAAACACAGTGTAAAACTAAATAGGTTTTTCTTTTCTGTGGAACAGAAATGGGAATTCGGGGCAACCTGCACCGTGTTCTGTGATTTTTACAGCTTCTGTAAATAAGATCAGAAGTGAGCTGTTCTAAAACTGTTTTCATCTCCACTTCCTAGTAGCAGAGCAGAAAACATCAGGTGGATTCTCTGTTGTATGAGGAAGGAATAGGGGGAGCAACTTATGGTGTGGTCAGGGGTGCGTTTCTCCCCTAACTTTTAACACATGCACACAGGCAGAAGCAGCTTCCCAGGGAAATGGGGCAGTGCTGCTGCCATGCAACATGCTGCAGGTGCTATATTTTCCTACTGCCAGCTTAGTTATATGAGAGGCACTTGGCGCGTAGTGGTTCTTGATGTAGCTTTCCAGTCCCACCTCAATTTCATTCATAAATTTCATCAGAAGCTGGATGGGATGTGGAGAACACTGGACCTCTCATTGTGTGTGGGGATGGAGATGAGAAGTCAGCACAGAAAAAATGATGTAGAACAACACTGAAAAGTCCTATCTTCTTCTGCATTCTTACGGGGAAATACAGTCTGAGTCTCATCCTGCTGGCAACTGGTCAACCAGCTAGGAAGCTCTCTTCTTTGAGACATGAATGGCTCAAGGCATTTTGTCTTTTAAAGTCTGGTTTTAGTTGGAGGAGCTCCAGCTTTTGGGAAGCCACAGAGCAGGCAGCGTTCTTATGTGACAGCGCACTGTGTTGCTATTGCAGCTTAGGAATTAAAGTGATAAGATTTCTTCTCTGCAGCAAGAGAAACAATGCAATTCTATAGCAACCTTCTTTTCTGGAGCATCTCAAAATGCTTCAACCCTTGCGTACACAAACCACTTCAGCCTTCTATTGGTGGAGCAGCACCAATGCTGTTGCAGAGCAGACACATACCCAGCACTTTTGGATAGGAAGTTTACAGGAATAAGTTCCTTTTGAACTGAAAGTGCAGAAGGAGTGTAGGCAGGATGTGATTAAGTGGACTGGAATTTGCCCTGGATGCTAGGGATAATGCTGGGTTTTCCACTGCACTGCTGTTATTCAGAAGTGCGTGAAGTGAGCTTGGGAACTTTGAAAGACAAGCGGTCAGGATTTGTCTGCATATTTTCTTTCAAGTTCATTCCCTCCTGCCTTTTTTAAATTAAGGCATTAGATTAAAATTAAAAAACAAAAACAGCTGCTCTTCAGAGTGGCAGATTACTGACCACTGTCAGGCTTTGCTTTAACTCCACAGGGAGAGCAGCAATATGCAGCCTCAAGGTGCATGCTCACAAGTTTTGGAGGTGCAAGATAGGGAACAATAATGGCAGAGCAAAGATTTAAACTTGCTGTAGAGATAATGTCCCAGAGTGTCTGATGGAAGTGGAGCATCTGCAGCCAAGATAACACCGTCCTGAAGAGGATACATGGAAAAATGCACAAGTTGAACTGGAAGATTCTTCGGTAGATACCCAGCTTATTTCACTGGAGAGATGGTTTTGTGTCTCTTGTCTGGTACATCTTACAGACTATTACAAATGCCAGTAATTCTGCTAATAGTGCACGTAAGTTTGTCACAGAGAAACTAGTTCTTATTTTGCAGCATCCTCGAGCCTTGCTTTGAAAAAGTCATACTGACCCTTCTGATTTGAGCCTGTGACTGCTTGCTTCTCTCCTGCCCTACAGGGCATGCTCCTGCTTAGACAGGACACTGAGCAGCTCTGAATAGGCAGCCCATTGGACCTGTAACAGCATCTTAACATTTCGACAGTGTTCACTGTTGACCCTGCCAGGAAAGAAATGGTTTCTTAGTGCTGCTGTTAGCAGTCAGTCTAGGGACCAACATCACTCTGAAACGGCAGTGTTTGCAAACTGCTAGTGGGGAGAAGAAAAGCCTCTGAAATTTTAGGCAGCTGAAATGGGAGCTGGGGGAGAGCCAAACCACAGTTTTCTGGCTGAGATTCCTCTGGTTGCTCTCGCAGGTCAAAGAGAAGCCGCTCACCCTGTCAGGTCAGCCACGTGGAGTTGTGCTCAGTGTGGGGTCAGGGAAGCAGTGGGGCTGAGTACCAGAGCTGGGCAGGGAAAACCCACATGGGAATGTAAACCCACCTGCATGCAGAGACCTAACACACTTCTGTTTATTTTTACAGTGAACTAAGTGCCAAATCGAAAACACTGCTACTGCAAATAGTAGAAGATGGAAAGTTGGATAGTAAGTATTTAAACTGAAATATTTGGCCTGATCACTTCATGAATATTGCTAGGTGTTAACATAAGTCCACATTCAGTTCTGCATTGTAGCCATATAAGAACACAGTCATTTCCTGAACCTATTGTAGCTGTGTGATGCTGCTTTGTCCTGGTTGTCGCATCGGGTAGATCTTCGGAATGGCCCTACAGGGGAGAACAGCAGAAGGAGATCATCTGAAAATAGCCAGCCAAACATATATGAAACAGGCAGTTTGGGGAAAATGCATAAGCTTACTTTGTGTTTTAAAACTCTGTAAGTCTGTCATGAAATTTAGCTTCTAGAGTCCATAGAAAACTATGAAGTTTTTCAGTGGCAGTGGTTTGTTTTCCTGGTTCATCCCCTGCCCATGTAATTTGTTACTTCTACCAGTAAAACTGTACAGAAGAGAAATACGCTGTTAGAGAGTCTCTGACCTCCTCAAAGTTATTAGTTATTGTTTCAAATACTTCACTACCTGGGCTTTGTTGAAGTGATGCCATGACTTCATAAATCAGTCTGATGTTTGGGTGGTCCTTTGTGAAGCCAGAATTTGGACTCAGTTATCCTTATGGGCCCCATAGACTTGGGATATTCTGTGATTCTATGAGATTCTTCTCATCTGTGGTGCTTCTCCTTTTGCTGATAAGAGAGTTTTGCTTTAGCTGGAAATAATAACTTTATTTCACCTCTTGGTTCCATTTGCTTTTTCCTTATGCAAGATTCAGATACAAAACAATCAGAAAACAAAAGTTCCACAATACTGTGAAGGATTAGGATGTCAAATGTAAGCAAATCCAAAGAAGTAATTTTGCCAGGGATGCTGCTTTTCTCTTAAAAAAAAAAAAAGAGAGAGAGACAAATGAGACCTATCTGCAGCCTGCAAATGTGTATTGTTGCCCACATAAAATCTGTTCCTGCCAATTCTCAGTCACCTTTCATAACAGGTCTTTCAAACGATACCAGCATAATTCCACATCCTACTAAGAGTGTAATTACCAGCCTGGTTTAAAAGAAAGAAGTCTCTGTTGATTGCACCGATAGTCGTCTTTCTCTTCCCCTGCCACTGTCTTAGCTGTTCTCCCAAAAATCAAAATGGAAAGCTCCAAGTAGAATCACATTTGTGGGGGGAGAGCTGAGTAATGAGAATATAATGTAGATCTCTATTTGCCTTTGTGTTTTGTAGAACCCTGGGATTTAATCCCTGAAATCTTGCAGTAATTTTGCTAGTAGTTTGCTCCAGTCTAATGTAGCTTACATTAGATATTAGGTAAGAGGAGGATCAAGAGAACTGCTCAGCTTGCACCAAAGATCAAATAAAGGAGGAATATTCTTAATGATGCTCGAATTTACCAGGAGCCTGGGCAGTGTTCTCTGAAAAGAAAAACACAAGCAACCAATTAAGAAGATAGTACACGACTGTAGTAATAATATTTCTAGGCGTTTTCTTTTCCTATAAGCATTCAGCATATACAGGGGAAAAAATGGCTGGAAATAGTGGCAAATAAGTAAGGTTTCATCTTATTCTTTTCTGTTGCTCAGTATTTAAGCCAGGCTGAGGAATAGTTGTAAAATGGAAAGAAGGCTCTGACCGCTGTCCTGTGGTGTATAGCCAGGTATTGTAATTAGCTGCTGTAGTTATTTTGCTTCCTTTCCTGTTTTCTCAGCCTTTTTATTTCTTCTAGGTTCTTCATCCGCAAGGGCAACTGTACCTCTAGACTTGTTCAGGAAGCAACCTTCTGGCCACCAAAGCTTTGCACTGAACAGCAGGGCCACTGACGGTAGCCCAGAGCTGAGGCCTGGGCTTGGATCCATTACTGCAGAGGTATGGTATAGGGATGCTTTTATGGTGGATCCTTTAGTTCTGGACATCCTCATGAGTGCTCATCTGTGAGTTCACAGCGCAACATGTGGCCCAGTTTCAGTATCACATTCATAATTGATGGTAACAAGTTGTGCTGTATTTATGCGTATCAAAAGCATTAGCTGGCCCTTGAATGTTAATAAAAATGTTCAAGGAGCACTTGTTAGAAATATTAACATCCTCGAAATATTTTTTTTGTCTTCCTAGTTCTTGTTTATCGAGCCTAGCGAGTTAAAGACTTGGCAAGCTTCTTCTCCAGTGCCAAGCACTAAGGTGGAAAAGGATCGAACTGTGATGCCCTGTGGGACTGTGGTCACTACTGTAACTGCTGTGAAAACCAAACCTCGACTAGAAGGGAGGTCATCCCCATTGAGCACAGGTGAGGAAGTCTGGTTCGTTCTGTGTTCACCCTTAGGATTGTCTGGGGAGGAGAGAGGGGTAAGAGAAGTTGGTACAAGGAGGAACAGGGATGGATGGAGAGGCATCATCCAGGCTTCTCTGAGGCATTGATAGTGATGGTTTTTTTTTTGGATTCTTCAAAATCAGGTTTTAAATTTTCATGAAACCTTGTTGCTACAAGAGGAATGGTTAATGCTGCTTTTTGCACTTAGGTTTAAATTTCATGCTGGAGTGCCAGTGCAGAACAGCTTGGTTTGAGTGGGTGCTTTTCCACATGACAGAAGTATCAGAAACATGAGTGCTTGCTGATGGCAGTCTTGTGCTGTGCCTTCTGACCTCAGTGTGTATTGTAATCTCAGATGAGGATGAGTGTCATCCTGGGGCAATCTTTTCAGTGTACCTTTCTGGAGCAGACTGATTCCTCTTGGGATAAGAATGAGAGTAAAACCTCTATGCAGTCTTTGGGTGCAGTCTCACTGAGAGCTGCATTCTTTAAAGCTTTCAGCGCAGATCTTTTACTGAAGCATGTATTGTCTAATGTATTGCAGAAGATGTTTAAAAATAATTTCCTGTGTTTCATAGTTCTTTTGGGGTCACGTTACCATAGAGAGCACGCCCTAAGGATTTCTATAAACAACTTTCTCAAACAATTATGATTTGTACATTTGTAAATTGATACAACAGATCCTTGTTGTTTTCACAGTAGGTGCCTTAAATAGTTCAAACAACAAAAAAGTTTGGTTTTCAGGTTCTCCTGTGAAAACTCCACTCAAAGTCAAAGTGGTTGAAAAGGATTTTTCTGTTCAAGCTCTCCATTCTCACGGTGCTCCAGTCAGCAAAACTTTATCGTCTTCAGATACAGGTAATAGAACCTTTTGAAGCTTCTCATTAGAAAACATCTCTCTAGACTGTGAGTGGGATTAATGTAACCCTGTTAAAATAGCAGTGAACCCGCTACTGGCTTTCAACAGGCACTGAGATGTTTGTGTTAGCAAGCACTGTGGTTAGGGGTATAGCAGTCTTGCAATAGGAATCTGTTTTTAATTGGTGATTTAAATTACTGATTTTGAAAAAGCAGCAGTGCGGTTTGGAAAGGGGAGGCGACTGCAGAAAAGTCAGGCTGGCTTTCCTCTTGCTTTTGAATGAAAAACTCTTCCCTTACAAAGGCACGGGGTACATTGCACAAGGTGAAAACTCTCCAAAATTTAACCTTAAGGCCATTATGAAATCTCCTGTCTGAAGAAAAGGCATGAGGCTGTCTTTAGGTAAGGCAGACTGAATTCTCTTCCTAGCCCTACCACTGCTATTCTGCTGTTGTTGTGTTTTTATGCTAATGCAAATACATAATCTGGCTGAGCCTGTTTACCTGCTTTCCTAAGTGAGCTGGCACACAGTTGAAGAGGCTTCAGAGCACCAGGTAGCTTCAGTAACACCTTTAATTACAAATTCAATTTGAATTAAACTTGTTTTTGACTCTGTGGCATTTTACCTTTTTGAGGTGCAGCTCTGAATCTTCAGCACCTTCTTCAGTCCTTTGTGGTTTTGCCATTTGCTCCTTAGATCTGTAGGCAGCAATGGAGAAAGATGCGATATAATGCAGCTGTAAATGGCACGTGATGTGGAGTTCTGTTTGCTTTGTACAGATTTTGGTGCAGGTGGGACAATCTGGAGATGTTCTAGAGTGCTTCTGGAATGGTCAGAAAGCTTGATGAGAGACAGATGTGTGTTGGCCAGAAGGCAAAATCTGGGCAAGAAAGTGAAGCAATAACTCTTCACTCTTCCTTGAGCGGTAGACCAATGATACATACCACGAAGCAGGGTGGTATTACTGAGCCAATTTGGAAAGCCCTAAGCTTCTGAGTTTTCCATCGTAACTGGTTCTGATATTGAAAATGCAAAGCACTTACTGGAAAACTTGTCTGAGTTAAGCTCAGAGCACACTGAGATGGACAATGTTTTCCCTTCTCGGGGAGTGCAGGGGAATTCCTGTGAGATGTTAATACATTATTGCAGGAAGAATTACTCATTAGAACAAAACTTTGAGGCAAATGGAAGAAATGCAAAGAAGCATAGTGTGTGCTTGCTGTGCCAGAACGTACCACAGTGTAGCAGTGTACTGAAGTAATTGGCTGCTTGGTCTGGGTTTCCAGAGTCTTATGAGTGGGAAGGGCATGGGTTTGTAAGTGCAACTTCCGTATTGTTTCTGCATAGGATGGATAATGTACACCGGATTGAAAAGAATGGAAAGACAAGACCCAGTAGCTTGGTGGTGGATTGGAAAATATTTTGTTATACATGGTGTTTATATCATTCCTTCTGATTTCTTTACTTTACATACAAGCTTTACATACAAGATTTGCCTCTCCTTGCTTTTTCTGTTTCTTTCTTCACACTGAAACAACGCTTTCTTTTCAGAGCTGCTGATACTGAACGGCAGTGACCCTGTTGCAGAAGCAGCCATTCGACAGTTAAGTGAGTCTGCCAAGCAGAAGCTGAAGTCTCCCAGGAAGAAGAGCACCATTATCATATCAGGGGTGTCCAAGGTAGAGCAGAAAGCACCAGGTTTACTTCTTACTACTGTAAAGTCTTTGTTCCGCTGAGCGTGATCTGAATGTGCATTCTGTAGTTTCCTGCTCATCAGGACCTATGTCGGCCTGTTTCAATATCTGCTTGTCACTCATCTTTAACAGGACATTTAGATGGTCATGATCAGTTCTTATTAGAACTTGGTTATATGCTCCTCTCCTTTAATGTAGCTTAGGGAGCCACATGATGGTTTTCTGATAGCCCTGAGCAGTGCAAATAGAAGTGTAAAGAGAAGAAAAGAGCATATTTTTTTGCAGGGAGGCTCGTTTTTGGTTTTGTTTCTATTTTTTGGTGTGCTTTTCTTTTTTCCAGCAGAGTGGTTTTGTGTCAGCATTGTCTCTCTGTTTACATTTCTTTTTATCTCCTCTGGGCAGACCTCTTTATCTCAGGACAGTGAAGCTGCACTGATGATGGACTACGCTGCAGCCATGGACAGTTCCTGCAAGGAAGCAGATCCCCCACCTGCTGGAGAGGAAGTGACTGCAAAAGAAACTTCTGATGAAAAACTATCGGCAGGTGCTTCAGAAACAGCACCTGATACTGACCCACAGCAGAGTGCCCATAAGGGTTGGGCTTTGGAGAATGGCAGCCAGCAGTGGGACTCCAACACACTCTTAGACCAGAGCTGTGAAGAAATGTCTGGGAGCTCGTTAAGTGTTTCAGAAACTGGGAGCGTGAAAAAGTCTAAAGGTATGTGATCCTTACCTCGCCTTTAGGAAATAACTGTGGTCTGTACATCATTGGCAGTGTCATGCAATATTGTGTAGTAGTTTATCCTCTGGTGCTGCTTTTTCTCCTTAAACTCTGTGTAATTGTGGTGTTGGTGGAAGCTGTCTTGCTAGAAGCCACAGAGTACAGTTCTCTGGTTCTCAGAGACATGGCAGGCTCTCTTAGATTATTCTCCATCAGCAAATGGAAGGACTCGCCCTAAGAAGTTAAAAGGCAGATCATTAAACCCAACTCATATCTGGGAGGGTAAAGCAAATGAAGGATCAGATCATTTTGCTTATGTAGTTACATACCTGGATAGCCTCAGCTTGAAAATACCTTTGTGTTTCCTTTATAAATTCAGTAACCTCTGAGGCTGTTGTGCCGGTTTGGGGCTGCGACGTGGCTTTTAGGAAGTCTGGAAGAAAATCCAGTGCAGTGGTCACTCACCTGTGCAGGTGGCACACCAGTTAAATGGGATGCGTGTTGAAGTTGGATAAATCATTGTATATCTCGCCCATCTCCATCCCTCTTTTACTTTATCCTTTTCTGTGCATTTCTTAAACAGAGACCTCTGTACTTAGAGACAGTATAAAGTGGCATACTACAAAACCTTAATACAGTACTAGGCTACAGTGAGGCTGCCCAGGGAGGCGGTAGAATCACCATCCCTGGCAGTGTTCAAGAGCTATGTGGATGTGGCACTGAGGGATGTGGGCAGTGGGCTGCTGGGTGATGTTAGAAGTCTTTTCTAACGTAATGATTCTAATGCACCTCACATAGCCATATACTAGACCTATTCACCAAGGCTTGATGTATTCTGGTCTTTTCACAGCTCTGTTGTTCCTTCTGATAGTTCAGGATGGCACAGCAACCATCAGTTTGGCACAGATGATCAGGTGTTAGACAGTCTGGAATGGATTTAGGTAACTAAGCGCTAAATGATTTCACTTTTCTGGAGTCTGGAGAAGTTTAGGAAGCTCTATGAGATTCTGCAAAACCTCTGGACTGTTTAATGTTTTGCCATAAAGCAAATGGAAGTTTGTAGGTGAACTGTTGTTTACTTTGTTTCCATGTGCAGTGTGGTGCAGATGTCAGCCTTCTGAAAGTTGTCTTTGCGCAGTGTAGGGCAGGACTGCTAAAAAGGATGAATTGTCTCTAATATTGAGACAGTTGTCTCAGCTTTTCTAAAGCCATCCAAAATCCCTTATATACAAATCTATCTGTGAAAGTCTTGAACCTCTGCTTACAGCTGAGTAAGTTCAATGGAGTGAGATAGGAAAACATTCCTACCTCCTTTCCCTTGGTTCAGTTAATTCCCTTTGAAAAACAAGAGCAGTGACAACAGCAGCAATCAACCAAAAACCAACCACCCTTCTGCTTCCAAAAGCTTCCTGAATGGTATGAATGTCTTAAAGTTAGCATTGTCTTTCACTATAATTTCTACTCTTGAATACCTTTGTTTTTCACTTTTCTGACTTCCTGTTTCTTACCCGTTCCCTTTTATAAACTTAAGAGGACCACTGTGCCAACCAGAATTAATTCCCTACTCAGTAAGTTGCTTTTGTCTTATCTTTTAAAGAAAACGTAGCTTTACAATGGTGCGCTCATTGTAAAAATCGGAGCAAAATGTAGTTTGGCACCTGTTTTCTTCCCTCATCCATTTCTTTCCTCCCTCAAACTGCCTTCCTGTGCTCAGATGCCTTAGCAGCTTTGTCTGCCCCGACAAATCATTCCACTGGTGGATGTGCTGTTCAAGTGGGTCATGCAGAACAGGCTTCAGGAAGGCTCGGAGGGCTGCTGTGTGCTCCTGCTCTCTCTCCATCATGCCCATTCCTGTTGTATCTGATTATCGGTTGAACATCTGTTCATGCAAACACATGCGTGACTTCATAACTGGATATGCATACACAGAACACTTATTCTAAAAACTGCTGCTTACAGTTGTTCAGATTTCCTTTTTAGCTGAACTCCTAGAGCTACAAGTACTTTCAGACACCTCGATTAAAAACTGCTTTGGAGTTAGGAAGGAATGGAGAGAAGCAGTCTTTATTCATGTCCTCGTAGATGTGGAAGGAAATCTTCCTCCAATAAAAAAAGAGATTCAGAAGTGACCCTAGCCCCACCAGCCTGTTAGAACAGCCTGAGCCGGCCCTCAGGAGCCTGTGAAGACCAGCCAGTCTGTACAGCTTTCTGCTTATCTCCTGGTGTTGGGGACAGAGTTTGGCACGTGGATCCTGTTGAACTCAAGAAGCAAACGTGCAAACAGCACAAGCATTGCCGAGTTTGTGATTTGCCCCATAGCCTGCCTTCCTAGCAGGGGTGTGTGCCTCCACAAAGCTGGAGCTACTGTCTGGCAGCGTGCACCCACCTGGCTGGAGACCAGTGGGTAGCAGTGGGGATGTGAGAAGCTTCCAGCTACCAGTGATCTCAGTACCTCTGAAAACACAAGGAGCTTTCACCTCGGGATGCTGCTTTTGATGAGGCTGTGATGTTCTCAGAGAAGTGCAGCCTGCTTTTTTTTTGTAGCTGCAACAAGTTGTCCCAGGTGACCAGCACAAGTTTTGCAGCATTCTTGGTTTGGTTCTGTTCCCCTGGGTGGGAAATCAAGCAGAATGGATAGGACAAAATAGCTGTTTACAGATAAGCTCCATCCTGCTCCTCCTGCTGGCACAGCTTCAGCTGCAGCTGCCAATACTGCTGGGCAGAGCAGCTGAGGGCTAAAACAAAAGCCGCACAGCAGCAGTACCCCAGCCTCTGCATATTAACAACTGTCAGTATCAGGGGGTAAAACACTGTTTCTTTTATGCTGTTGACAACAGCTTGAAGTGGTGCTGCCTTGCCAAAATGATCAGTCAGGGGGTGATGGGAGAGCAGACAAGATTCAAGTCTGTGCGTTCCAGTTGCCTTCAGCTGACTCCTGCATCGATCCCATTGTGCCTGGTGAGCCATGTCTTGGCCACAGCAAGACAAGATGCACTAGAATATTGCATAGAATATCTTCCCGGATGCTGAGCGCTCAGTCCTTAAAATAAAAAGCTAATAATGCTGAGCACATGTTTGTAACTGTTCCAGTCTGAACAGCTTCTGGCTGTGTGAAACAGGGCTGCTGTGCATTGCCTATTCTGCAGCTGTTGCTTTGCAAAATGACACGCAGCCCGTACCCGGTCCTTAGATGACAGTGACGTAATCCTTGCTGTTGTGCGGTCACATGCAAGAATTAGTCTGCGTGTTGCTTTTTGTATCCCTTTACAATGGGAAGAAAAGCAGAGCAGAGACTGTGCAGTGACAGGATCTAATAGTTGAACAAAGGAAGAGTAAGGAAAGCTTATGGTTGCGCGGAAACAAGTTGTGGAAGCTTAGCCAGGAAGATGATTGTCCTCATGTACCTGAGTGCCAGCAGGCTCCCTCTGCTGGCTTGCTACCTGGATCCTCCTTTGTTCAAACTGGCTTGTGTCACTGTGACAGCAGCACTGCCCAGTTCTGCACTGAACTTGTGCTGTTTTGACATTGGGTTGTTGTACCAAGAGCAGGCAGCGTTCCGTGTGCCTCAGGCACACAGAGTGAGTGGGAGAAGGGAAGGTGGGAGCTGGTAGGATGCTGGCTGCAAAACCAACCAGGGCTTGCAAAGAGGGAAAACCATTGGTGTCTTGTGTTGCCAGTATGACTCCACAATGAGTTACTATGCAGCCAAGGCAATGGCAGCTAGGTTTGATGTGGAATCAAGAGGAAGGGTAAGAAAAAAATAAAGGAATCTGGATTAACTTGCCAGAGAAGAGACTCAGTCAGATTTCTGAGCCTATTGTAAGCAGGTGTAGTACTATTTTTAATATGCTTGAAGTGAATTGTTTTTCCCAACAGTATTTTAAACCAGCGAATGATTGCTCCTGTAGGTGATGCTGACAAATTTGGGTAGGAGATGGGCAGTCTGGCTGTATGAGCCTGCTGCATGTGGGCTGACATACAGCTACTGACCTCAGGCACCAACAGGATCCTCCATGTCAAAATGCCTCCTTCATTTTGTGTATAACAGGCTAGTCTTTTCAACTCCATTGATTGCTGAGACTACAGAGAGTAACGTTTCTTCCTCTATCTCTTTTTTTAATAAAATACTTAGTACTTTTATTGCACTGGAAGGATGGAATATGCCTGTTTGACATTTAAGTGCCCAGTGTACAACCCATGCTAAGAGCTGTGCATGTGTATGTGTGAACACTATTGTAGCTTTCAGAAGAGCATTAGAAACAAAGGAGAAGGAAGGTGATTTCCACAAGATGTGTGAATTCAAAGTTGAATTCAGAGGATTAACCTGCCTTGCAGTTGCATGGCAGCTTTCCTTCCTTTGCAACTGCAACATTTCAGAGAGAATGGAAGGAAAAAACTTCTTTTCTTTAGTGCTCTTCTCTTCTGAACTCTTTGGCTAACTGTAAGAGCATGGACATACGCATAGATCTAGAACTACTGCCATCTGTCATGAATCTGAGCGATTCAGTTTGCATGATACTTGCATGGAACGTGGAGAAGCAGAAAAAAGCATAATTTCATGAAGCCTGAATTTCTCGGTAGTGTTTGCTTGGGAAAGAGCTGGGTCCAGTGAATGGGGGAAGGCGGATTGAGCAGCATGTAATGTGTGTGTGCGAGTGCCTGAAAGCACTGACTGCTCATCTTTGCCAGTATCCGAAATCCCTTCATTCCAGCATGGGACTCATACAATTGCGCCCTCTCAGTTACAGATCATCAACACTGTGGCGCTGGATGCACCACTCTCTTAGCGTTTTAACATAGTTTAAATAGTTACGAGAGTGTTGCTTAAGCTGGAAATGCTGAGACAAAGGCTTTTTTTCTGTAGTGATGCAGTTATAGCTAAAGCTGCAGTGTAGAAGAAAGCAGCCTGGTCAGTCTAAAGTGCCTGTGCCTCTGCTCTGTCCTTTTCCAGGTGGGATTTTGAGAAAGAGCGCAAAGCTCTTTTTCCGTCGCCGCCACCATCAGAAGGATCCGGGAATGAGTCAGTCGCACAACGATCTCATCTACCTGCAGCAGCCCCTGTCAGAGGAAACGCGCAAGAAGGGAGGCACCCTTTCACGTATTCTTAACAGAAAGTTGCTTTCCAAGAACAAAAGCAAGAGCAAATTGAACGGTGCTTCGGCAGAACCGTTTGCATAAGGCTGAATGAATGCTCTCTGACGGGGTACTTGCACACCAGTTGTTTACAGAGCAGTACCAGAGAACACAGATACAGCTGATGACTTGCGTAACATGATGCTTGCTAGTGCGGTGGTCCAGGAGTGAACAGAAGGATTGTATTTTCTGTTTATTTTTCCAGAACAGCTTTCTCTCTGATTACTATGAAGTTGCTGCTCCAAATACAAGCAGCACTACTTGCATTGTGACAGCTTTTGGAGGACTGCGCGGTGGTGTTGTACAAGGTGAGGGAGAGCAGGGAATGGTGTAGGTGGGGAGGAGCTGCACATGAGCACGTAGTTGGCTGAAGCAGGGAGCTGAGAACTGAAGAATCGTACCTGCTCTATGATTGAACCGCTGTCAGGAGAGAAGATACCGCTGTGCTTCCGTGCTGCGGCATGGAGCAGTAGCAATGCAAGTCTCAGCTTGTGTTTCTGGTCAGGCTGAAAGGGAAAAGAGACCCAGACCCACTTTCTATTGTCATTTGAAAACGGGTAAGTTTTCAGAAACAGAACTAAACCGCTGATTGAGAGAAGAGCCTACTGTAAGAACTGTAGCCTGCTATAAACACTGCTCAGTCCGTGTAGGTGGAGAGAGGCCTTTTTATATTAGCCATAAATCAATAAATTATGCAAATACTTACACTAGCATATTGTTTAATGTTCTGTACGTAAGTTATACTCTAAAAAACAGAACTTTTTAAAGAATCTACTTGCAAACATTCACAACTTCTCTGTAGCTTTTCTTCCCTGTGTGAGAAGCTGTCGCTGCTAATATAAAAACCTGTCGTAGGGGCTCTATTTCATTCTCCCAAGTACTTGTTAGACAAGCATATATATACCATCATATCAAATGCAAAGCTAGGAGCAATAAGTCTTGAATAGAGCGTATTTAACCCTATATAAGCTTTTCATTAGCCAGCTTGTTTTACTTGCCAAATATTTACTGAGATCTTAGAAAATGCAGTTGTGAAGAGAGCTTTATAAAACATAATGATTGCATTCCCTCAGTCTTTTGGTTTGTAGCTCCACCAGTGTTGTCGCGTGGTGGTTTGAGTTTTCTATTTTCCTCATTAAATTAGAAAATCTGGTGAAAGTAAAGGCACAGTTCTTGTTTGAGCTGCTGAGAAGAGCAGAAGGGCAGGATTTCACAGGTGCCACCTCGTAGTTTGCCTTCCTGTACATTCCTGCTGAGGACGAAGGACCAAGCCTGTTGTCTTTAGCCAAGGAAAACATCCATTCCTTTAGAGCTACTGACATGAACGAATGATGGATTCGTGTTGCTTTGCCAACAGCAGTTCAGCCCCACACCTCGCCCCTTAATAGAGATACGAAGATTTGCAGATATTTTGGTTTTCAAGGTAACTATTCTTTAAAAATAGAAAGTCACTGAGGAACAGAAACGTGTTTTGAAACTTGAGATGGACTTCAGATTCCATGGTAAATTCTTCTACAGGTTATTTTTTACCAACAGGTTAGTAAATAAACGTACTGTCAGAATCTATTAACTGAGTCTGCAGCTTAAAAATACCACTTGTATGTAAAAAATCACTGTAGAACAGCAGTCTGGCCTATCAAACGGCTGTATGTCTGAGCGTGCTGCTTATTATGGAAACACTTGAAGGCATTTGTATGTTTTATGGTTTGGAAATTTGTTACAAACAACTGTCCCAGAGCTGTAACGTGCTTCAGAATCCCAGTTCAGTAATACGGGTTTATCCTGCCTCAATGTGCTTGAGCACTTCTGTTGGTTGTTAGTTTAACACAAAGTGGATCTCTTCATTTGTACTACAGCGACTCGTGATCCAAGCATTCAAAACGCCGAATCTCTATTCCCTCAGCATGTACTTCTTCCATGCGAAGGCCATCTTTGTGTGATGGGGCAGGGTAGGAGGTGAGATCCTTCCAGTTTTCTGCATGGTCAGTTTTGTTTACTGAAGGAAAAAAATCTAACCACAAATTCAAGAAATCAAAGCGAGACTGAGCTCCACAGGTAGCATCATCTCAAGAGCAGAGGGAACATGTAACACTACTTGAGGTCTGTTCGCATTACTGAAGTGGGATTTCACTGACAGAAGTGTTATCATTTACTGTAGAATGTGGTGGAAATAACACTGAACAGTGTGCTGCCTGCAGCAGAAGGGTTTGCTTGTGCGTTACTCTGAAGAACAGACAGGCCCTGAAGCGTTGTTTTGGGTTGGTTTCTTTTTTGGTTGATCCTTGTTAAGGTCTTGGTTACTGCTTAAACCCATGTCTTGATGGTGGGAACTGCAATATGTATATATATGTGTATATGTATAACATACTGCAAATTGTGTGAAGGTTTGGGCTTACCTATATTAAGAGAATTAACCATTAAGATGAGGAAAGCAAGGCGACTTGTGTTAAGAGGGAATCTTGGTCTTTAATTGCCTTCACTCCTCAGGAAAATAAATAGCATTTGGTTTGATGTGTGAATTCCACACGTGGCTGGTTGTTCCTCACCTCTTCCTACAAATACTTTGTGTTGCTTTGGAAAAACAAGCTGAACTACCAAACCCAGTGGAATTCAGTGCTGTTTTCCCTCCCCAGATGATGAGGTTGCCTTTTAAGATCAGATCTGAGCAGGTGATTTTTGTGTCACTTAGCAGCTGTGTCAGCTGTGTGCCCACTACCAGAGGGATCTGAGCTTCTGTTCCAAGCAGGGAGGGCAGGATCTGTGAACCAACCTCCTGCTCTGACCTCCGCAGGAGGATTTATTCCTGTGTTAAGAGTTAGCATATGCTTCAGCATCTCACTGAGCCACAGCCTTGGTGACAAACAATTCAGTTAATTCCATCACGGGGGCGATTACTTGAAGCTGAGGGTGAATAATATCATTTCACTCAGGATATCCAAAGTGCTACTATGCAAGGTGCTGCTGGCATGGTGTGGAGGTAACTGGGAAGGATGGGTGTGAGGTGTTTCCAATACTGTAGCTTTGTATTTCCCAATAATGCAGTACGCTCTGATATTCCTGGTGGGGTTACCCTTTTTTTTCCTAGTACACAACTGTGACTTCTTCCACTGTGGCTTTTTTCCTGCTTTGTTTTTATGTGTGTGTGTGTGTGTGTAAAAATGCAGTTGGTGCAGTTACAAAGCCTACGATGTACAGATTTATTACATCACTAAGAAGTGTATGGGTTTTTAAAAGGAATACTATTGCTGTACATACAATAAACGCCACTTGTCTCTGTGCTGCGTGCTGTCCTACATCCCCAGGCACCTTTCTGCTCTCCTTTACCACGCTTACCTCACGTTTATTGCACATTCCCGAAGTGCTCAGCTGAAATCCCCTACTGCTCTCACAGCAGCCTTTCTTCATTTTACCTACTGCTTTCATCTTGAGTATTCGGTTTAATTTCTGTGCTGCGAGCAGAATCACGCAATCATTAGAGCTGGACAAGATTCAGTGCAACCACCTCGTGCCCACTGACCACACTCGGCCTCCCTTCGCTGACTAAAACGTAGGGCATCCCCGGACGCCCCGAAGCCAACAGAATCACAGAATGACCCGGGTTGGAAGGGACCTCAAGGATCATGTAGTTCCAACCCCCCTGCCCCTTTTCGAGTTCCCAGGTGCTTTCGCAGCTTGCGAGGCCGTGCAGGCCGCACACCCTACCTGAGCCCGTCCTCCGCTCTGGGGCGGCGAAGCAGGGCCGGGCTACCGGTAGGATCGAGCCTCGGCCGCGACTCCCACCCCGACAGCCTCCCGTCACGGTCATCGTCCTCGCACCGCCCCGTCCCGCCGCCTGCCGCCCTGTGTCCCCGCAGCATCGAACTACTCCTCCCATCACGCTCCGCGCCCGGCGCGGCTTCCGCTGGCGCGTGGTTTCCGGAGCGGATCGGAACCCGGAGTCCGGATCCGATCCGGCTCGGGCCATTCCCAGGGCAGGTAACGCCGTTTCCCCGCGCCTCCCCCCCGCGCCCGCGCCCCGTCCCCGCGGATCTCTCCCCCACCCCGCTGCTCCGCTCCCCATCTCCCTCTCCCTCCCCCTGGTGCCGCCGTCCCCCCGCTCCCTGGTGCTCGCGGGGCCGGGCCGGGCCGGGGGCGGCGGCGAGGGCTCCCGGTGCGGGGGGGCGGCCCCGCCGCCTCCTCCTCCTCCACCGCCGCCTTCTCCATGCCGCCTGTTCTTTGTTACAGGGCCGCGCCGCGCAGCGCGGAGGGAGGGCGGTAGGGAGGGGGGCGAGGCGGGTCCGAGGCAAAACCCGGCGGAGCCGCTCCCGGATCCCGGGCCCCGCCGCCCGTCGGGCTCCGGGCGGCCGCTTTGCTCCGCCGGCCGTGCCCTGCAGCACACGCCGCGCTTAAACCCGGCCCGGCAGCACGTCCCCGCGCAGCGACGGGCTCCGGGACACCCCTCGGTGCCCCTCGGTTCTCTACGGCGCCGGGTGCCGGGCGGGAGGGAGGGGTGGCGCCTCGCTTTGTAACGGCCGGTCCGTAACGGCCGCCGCGCGGCGTGTGGGGCTGAGGGGCTGCCCTGAACACGGCGGGAACGGAGAGAGGTGTGAGAGGGGCCGGGGTGTGCCCTGAGGGAAACAAACACGGCCTATGTGCTGCAGCCCCCTCAGGCACCGCTGCGTTTGGTTGTGAGGGTGGAAAATCCTGTTTTCCGTGGTGTTGTCCGCAGTTAGACCTCGTACCTGTGCAGCTTTTTTATGCTGCTTAACGATGGCTGTTGGTGTATATAGAGATTCTGGAGTTTCCACAGAAGCTTTGTGAAACGGGAATGTAATTATATGCAGTGACTTAATGGAGCATTTTCCTGACACAAATACACGGGGGAAAAAAATAATGGGATGTGGCCCTGAACAGCAGCCGATGAAAATAAAAGCCCCGAAGTCTGTCCTCGGTGTTTGATCTGCCCTTTCTTATGCGCTCGGGGAAGTAGGAAGGGAGATGGGCAGCCTGTCAGGAACTGGTAGCAAGGTGCAGAGTGAGAGTCGAGGCTGTGCTGAGAGATGGGTACGTCTGATACATGTTTTTCCTTTCCTGCCTTTTTTCAAAGCCCAGCAGGTCACAGGAACCGGGGATGCTGAATATGAAACGCTACAATGTGGAAAATGCATGTTCTGGCTCCAAAAATGAAAGCTAAGCTAGCGCAGATAACTGACACGCAGTGCCTAGTCAGCTGGGTGACGTATAGTTGAGTGACCCTTACGGTTTCTCTCCGTCACCTTGAGCAGTGTCTGTTCTCTTACGATTCCTCCTCCCCTTTATTGCTGTTCTCAGCCTATGGCTACCAGAGTGAGATCGACCTTGCTGCCTCAGTGATGCTGCAGCTCGTCAATCTGCTGCTTGGGAAGCGTGACAGAGAGGAGGACGAAAGGGCGAGTGTCTCTGAAGAGCAGCTTGCACAGCAGTAGTGCTGATGTGCTGCATGCTGTCCCCCGTGTATCGAAACTATTGTCTGAAGAGAGGATTTGTTAATTGAGTCGTGCTTAGGGTGAGTCTTGTCAGGGCACAAACTACATAGTTATAACTAGACATGCACCTCTTGAGAAAGCACAGACCATCCACAGGGCAGAAGTTAGAAAGCAAAGCAAGCCCTGTTTGCTTTCAGTCTGTCATTCACCCTGTTTTGCGCTGGTTTACTTCAGGTTTCCGATTCTTTTTGTATGGTATGTTCAGGAAAAGAAGTTTTAGGAATTTCCCTGGACTGCTGCTTCTGCTTAAATGTTTTGTTAGGTATGTTTAGCACCCAACCATAGCCAGGGCTGACTTGTGTCTCAGAACTGCAGTCCCAGCCCCTTACCATCAAGCAGTCATTTAGGAAGGGCTGTGCTGCTATGGGCTTTAGGAAGGCTATATGGGGAGCATGACCCTGCAGCAAACCCCTGGCCAGAGCCCTCCTTGGGCTGCTGCTCAGATAACTGAGAGCAGAATCCCTGCACCACAGCACCTGTGGGTCTTGTTTTCTCTTATCTGTCCATTCTCTCGCAGGTTCAAGCTCTTACTCTCTCCTGTTTTCTTGACTGACATCCCTATAATTTCTGCAGCATGGTTCTCTATACATTCTTCCTGTCTGTACACCTGCAGTAATACAGCGGTTACTGAGGCATTTTTTAGCCACTTAGAGTTTCGTTTAACTTTCCATCTGTACCCCTGCAGGGCCCAGTCAGCATCGTCACTCCATAAAGGGATGTTTCAATAGTGTGTTGAAAGTAAAACTCAGCCACAACTAACATCACTTTCTGTGTTTTGGCAGGTTTAAAAAATGGCTGAAGATGGCAGTGATGAGACTATGTTTGTTTGTAAGTATTAAAAAGAAGTTTGTTTACTTCTCCTTGTGTGGTACCCTAGAGGGTACCAGTGAGGATGGGGTTGTGATGTCATTCCCTCATTGCAGATGGAAGGTGGCACACAGCCTGTTTTGTTCTTCCACACATTGTTGGTCTCGTATTCCCTCTGCTTTGATTATTCACCCACAATGCACTGAGAACCACACGTAGTTTATTCCCTCATGTAGTTTGGGGCGATGCTTGTTGAACCTGTGCAGCAGCTATTTTTGTAGATGTAGAGGTTGCTTAGGTGCAGTCAAAAGATAAGAGGAACAGAGAAGTAAGTGCTTTGTTTCCTTTGGCAGCAAAGCCAGTTTGAGAGGCTGCCATTCTGGCAGTTTCATAGAATCATAGAATTACCCATGTTGGAAAAGACCTTGAAGATCATCAAGTCCAACCACAGCCTAACCAGTACCCTAACTCTAAAAACCCTACACTAAATCATATCCCTGAGCACCACATCCAAGCTGCTCTTAAACACAACCAGGGATGGCGATTCAATCACCTCCCTGGGGAGCCTATTCTGGCAGTTTCTTCCAGGTCTCACTGGTGGTGACAACCTTTGCAGGTGATAATTGAATTCCTTTCAGCAATCTGTTTTACACAATCCTCCCTGGCTCCTCCACCCTCGTTGGTGTTGGAAATTTACATTTAACCCAGATTATATCAAGCGCAATGTGAACTACAAGTAATTGCACTTGATACCTGTCGAATATGGAGGAGTGGTGCTATGTTAAGCCGCACCATAGGGGAGTGGAGGTGGCTTGGCCGTAGGCTTGAGGTTTGATGGTGGTGTGTGAGTAACACCTGCCCACCTGTCCTTTCCTCTGATCCATCTGTGTGGTGCTGTACAGCAAACAGGGCTGGGAAATTCATTCAGCTGGAAAAGGCACTGATGGGAGAAAATGGTTATTTCATGACTCGGTTCACCAAGGGGGGCACCACAAGCTGCAGGAACCCCACAGATGTTGTTAGTTCACTGAGATAAACTAGCAGGGAGAGGTTTCCAGTTAAGAACACTGCATTTTTAGCAGAAATAGAATCACCAAGGTTGGAAAAGACCTAAAAGATCATCCAGTCCAACCAGTCACCTATCACCAATAGCTCCCACTAAACCATGTCCCTCAATACAACATCCATTCGTTCCTTGGAAGGGCATATTCTGGAACAAACCTGCTTTATTTCTTGTTCTCGTTCCAAACAAAGTGTAGGCATCCTCTGTTTTGCAGCCTTACTGGGGTTAACTGACTTGCCCTTGTGAATGTGGAGCTCTGAGAGGATAACCTGTGTGTGATGATCTCTTATGCTGCGTCAGCTGCTGACCAGGCAGGGCACTTTGACTGCTGTTTTTCACAGCGAAGCAATGTGAACGCATTTGAAATCCTGCTAAGTTGGCTTATTTTAGAAAGTTTCAAATTATCCTACTCTGAAAATTATTTTGTTGGAGCCTTTCAGCTCTGGCTAATTGACGCTTATGCTAACAGTTAATTTAGGTGAGCTGAAAGTGAGCTAAGGAGTAGTTTGAATGTATTGCTTAGCTGGCTTGTTTGGGAAGACACCGGAAGCAGTCTCCATGCGCTGCTAACTCAGTGCTGGCTGCTGCCCACACTGTACCTGAGGAGTGTGATCGCATCAGCCGTGACTCCAGGCAGAACTTGTCTCCTGCTCTGCCCTCATGTCCTGCACAAGATCCCCTGTTGGTGCCCAGGGATGGGGTTTGTCTATTATTTCTAAGAGGACTACACTGTCCAAGCTGTTTCCAAAAGCTGGTGGCGCAGTGGTAGAAGTGCCGCTTGCAACACCGTAGGCCTGGGTTCGAATCCCCCCTGTGGCGCAAGTGGTAGAAGTGCCGCTCTGCTGCACAGGAGGCTCAGATCCCGGAGGTTGGACTCGATGATCTCTAAGGTCCCTTCCAACCTGCACGAGAGTGTGAGACTGTGATACTGTGATGTATTTTACTTTGTGATAGACCTTGTACCTGGCTCTTGAGAGAAGGAGGCAGCTGTTCTACAGCAGCGTATTCCATGAACTCTGTTTGCTGTCTGCTTCCTTGCAGGGTGCGAGGACTGTGGGCAGTACCATGATTCAGAGTGCCCTGAGCTGGGCCCAGTGGTGACTGTCAAAGATTCCTTTGTGTTGAGCAGGGCCAGGTAAGGAGCATTTACGTTAGTTCTTTAAATCACGTTTGCTTTTTATTGGGTATTATCACTGTTTCACTTCTGGCTGAGAAGCGAAGCCCTAGTCTGTGAAAAGGACGCAGCCTTTATTAAATAGAAAACTGATGCATGCACTTAATTGCTCTTCTGAATCAAAGCCAAAAAATAACTCGCTGCTCATCAGGATTTGGCCTTTTTACTTAAGTTTCTGTCCAATAGCTCCAGATGGGGGGATGGCTTCTGCCTTGGTCACGTATCTGCAGCTCCTTCCTCTCCTCAAGCGCATCATGCTGGCTTCAGACAAGCGTACACGGATTTCCCAGAGCTGTGAATGGTTCTGTCTTCCTGCATGATATTATCTCTGTTATTCCTCCACGGAGAAGCAAAACAAGTTGTTCTCATTATTGTGACTCTTTACAAATGATTATGGATAATGCTCCTGTCAGGAAATCTAAAGCAGCGTAACAGAAGCAGCCACGCTTGCTAAAAGAAACAAATAGACTAAATCTCACTTGAAGAAAACACCACCGAGTAGCATATTATTTTTTACTTCTGGCACTGTAAGCAAAATTCAGTATAAGGTGTAAAATGCAGAGCTTTTGCTAAGGAGAAAAGACAGTGATAATGCAGATGTACTAAAAGTCCAAAAAGGGAAAGGAGTTTATGTAGCTCCATGTGCTTCTTGTTAGGCACAATAAAAACTGGTGATGGAGATGCTTTTCTAATGCACAGAAAGTGGCCGATGCAGTAATTCCCCAACCCATCCCAAACAGATTCACTGACAAGCTAAACTGTTATTTCTTACCTTTTATGGTGGCGTGTGTTTTTATTGCCTTGTGATTTAATACTCTTGTTTATTCTTATGGGAGGACTGTAGTAATGTCCAGATGTTCCAGCTGTGAACACTTGTGAATGTGGTGTGTGCATTGGTTTTCAACTGCTTTTAGCAGATGCGTAGCTGTTCCCTTGAGGAGGAGCTGGCTGCTTGGTAGTGGATTTGAAAGCAGGTTTTGAAATGACCATATTACTGGGAAAAAAATAATATACATATATATATATATATATTGTTGAAGAGTTTACAGCCGAAAACAGGTAGGACTAGAAATGGAAACAAGAAATGTAATTGAAACAAGATGTAATTTAGTTTACATCTGGGGAACAGTAGCTGAGAGAGTGATTTGTCTGAGGTTGAGGGCAAGTTTAACCACAAACCTGGATACGGATCTCTTAAAACCCAGTCTAGCTGTGTAACCACATGGTAGTTGTTTTCCTCTGCTCTGCTGAAAAGATAAAATCGTTCCTATATAGTTAGGGAAAAACAAAGTGATAAGAAATATCTCCTGAACTTCACCAACTCTACTACTGTATAATTCTTTTATTAATACCAAAAGCTTTTTTTTCTTCTTCTTTTTTTCAGTTCATTTGCTTATCACTAAGATTGTAATCTTTTTATGTTTCCTTTTGTGTAGACAGGAAAGCGAATGAGGCATTGTCAACCTTTATAGAGTAGTCAGTATCCTGCCTGATTGGATTTTCACCCATTAGCAGAGCTGAAAGAACAGGGTTGAACTTGTTGACAAAAGCATCCTAATGTGCACACAGCAGTGTGGTCAGAGACACTGTTAAAAGCCTTGCTAAAGTCAAGGGAAGTTGTATCTACTGCCCTTCACTCGTCCACAAGCCTCTGTGGCAAGGAGTGTATCAGGTGGGACTGTTTCCAGTCCCGTGTTACTCTGTGCCCATAAATACCTCACAAAAGGTGAGTTTTCCCAAGGAGTGAAGCAGGGCTGACCAACCTGTAGTTCTTTTTGACTCTTTCCCGAAGGTGAGCACCATGTTTGTTTTTCTCTAATCATCAGGGACCTTTCCTAATGGTCATGATATTTTAAAGATGATACGGAGTAGCTTCACTATGGTTCTGGACCATCCCCTTCCAACCACGGGCTCAGCCTGTTGAGTCCCTGGACTTAGATGGGTGGAGTGCTCTTAAGTAATTGCTGACCTGGCCCTCCTCCACTGCTGCCAGTTTTTTCTGTTCTGTTTATAAATCCTTGTAGCAATAAAGGTATTTTGACAGAAAACAGTTTTCTGTCACTGGAGAGTGGAGGAGTGAATGCTGACATCTTTCTTCTCTGGATACCTGCAATTTTGTCCCATATATGACTCAGTTCTTCATTCAATCCTTAGATCATCTCTGCCTTCTAATTTGGAGATAAGGCAGTTGGAAGATGGGACTGAAGGAGTATTTGCTTTGACTCAGCTAGTGAAACGTACCCAGTTTGGCCCGTTTGAATCCAAGAGAGTTGCCAAGCTTGAAAAAGAAACAGTTTTTCCCCTAAAGGTAAGATGTAGCATGTGAAAAGTAATAAAAGAGAATCAATTTCCCCGTGATGGTTTTATGCTACCTGCCACTGTGGGAAAAAATGGATGAAGAATGTTACTGGGATATCTTTTAGGCACACACTATAACAGTTTATCTATGGAAGCATTCTGTGGGCTGGATGCAGAAGAGCTGTTTTAGGGACTTGTGCTTCCAAAGCAGCAAATAGAAATTATTTTTAACTTTGCTTTTAATTTTGTTATGTCTTTATCACATATATAATTTGCTCGGTAGGTGTTCCAGAAAGATGGGCCCTTGTTATACTTTGACACCTCAAATGAAGATGATTGCAACTGGATGATGATGGTGCGACCAGCCACTGAACACGAGCATCAAAACTTAACTGCCTTCCAGCATGACAATGATATTTATTTCACCACCTCCCGGGACATTCCACCAGGAACTGAGCTGCGAGTGTGGTATGCGGCTTTTTACGCCAAAAAAATGGAAAAGCCAATGCTGAAGCAGGTCACTAGTGTTTCCAATGGTATGTGTGGGGGCCTTTTTTCCTTCTTAAGGACCCAAACTTGTTAGGGACTGCTAGTTGTAACTGGTAGTGCTGTTAATCAGTTAGGCTCTGACCCTGAATGTGTTAGTCTTCAGAGTCAGGCTAACCTGTATACATGCTTATCTTACAAGAAGAAAGCACAGATTCTTCACCATGATATAACTCAGCTTGTGAAAACAGAAGGATGACCTACTTGATGATTCAGCCTCTTCAGGCTCATCAGACTGGATAATTAGTTCTTAATTGAAGAACTGGTAGCTGCATCAAAAACACTTGAGGATACAAGAGCAGAGGGGCTCAGTCGTCAATGTATGTCTAAATGTATATGCAGATTTAGCAAAGAAGCCACGTTTTTTCACTTGTAGTGAAAATGTTTTGGTTTTGCTTAGAACTGCTGTACAGTTCTGAAAAACTTTTACTTTATGCAGCTTTGCAGGGAATCCACTAGAATGCCAGAAGCTCAGAAGTAAGCCTCCATTCCACTTGATTACCCATGCATTGGCTAAAAAGGCAACAGATTTACTAGAGCCCAAATTAGAATTGCCAGAGGTCTTTTATCCCTCTGCCCTTCTATTTTTTTTGTATTTGCATTTCTTTAGCTAAAAAGCAGGATCCTTCAGCATTGCAAGGGCAATTTCTGTTGTCGAGTTGGGTGTACTCCCATATGGTGTTATTGCTACACTGAGTATAATTTGGGGTGACAAATGGCCTGCAGAGAGGTCAGTGCTAATAACATACAGCTGATCTTGGTGGTAAGCACAGTCTGGAATACTGAATCAGTCCTGTTAACTTGTTTCTGAAGTGAAGGTTTTTCCAAGTGGTATTAATTGAAGGGTTTCATCTTTTTCCTCTTTAATTTAAACCATTCATGTATTTTCACAGTCAAGAAGGTACTTAAAAAGTATTGTGAATGTATGTCCTGCTTTCTCTCTTCAGCACTTTAACTATATTCTCCAGAATATGAAAGGAACATTGTATAAAATTCGGGAGCAAAAATGTCCTGGTTAGGATTTTGCATGATAATGTTTTCTGCAGGCCTGCTATAAAGCAAAACCTTTTGGTTATAGTTGCTGCCATCAGCAAAGAGCAAGAAAATTAAAGGGTCTGGACATTAAAGGAATGGAACTGTTTTTCCTCTCCATAGATATGTGCTTGGTAGTGATGGAGTGTGATAAAGATGGGAACAAAGTCTCGTCAAAGCCTTCGACTGTCGTCTTTCCCCATAAAAAAACAAAGAAATCCAGCATACCAGTAGCTGACCCAACAGGTATGGAAAGTTATGATAGTTTTAAGGGAGACAGAGGGCAGGTATAGATCTAAAAATCTGCTAGGTATACAACTTCTCCATAGTTATCACACTGACATAACATTCAGCAAGTATTAATTTAGAGAGTATTTGAAAGCCCAAATGGTGCTTTCACCATTGCACGTGCGCAGGTTAAAAAGTGACCTACAAACCTGACTTTGTAGGTGATTAGGGCTGGGTTGGGGGGAGTTGCAAAGAAAATCTTTAGACCTTCTGTGCAAAGTGCAATTGTTGAAATGATCAGGATCTAGAAGAAAACATGAGAATGTGAGTGTAAGAATAGTGCTGTTTGGAAACAGGAACGCTGGCCATCTCCACATTGCAATAATGCTAAAAGACTGTTTTTGAATTATTGGGAATCATTCAAGCTGGAGAAGTGGGCCCATGAGAACCTAATGAGGTTCAACAAGGCCAAGTGCAAGGTGTCTTACTTGGGCCAGGGCAATCCCAGGTGTTTATACAAACTGGGAGACAAGCTTTTTGAGAGCAGCTGTGCAGACAAAGACTTGGGGATCCTGGTGGACAAGAAGCTGGACATGAGCCAGCAGTGTGCGCTTGCAGCCTGGAAGGCCAACGGTGTTCAGGGCTGCATTAACAAAGGGGTGGCCAGCAGGGAGAGGGAGGTGATTGTCCCCCTCTACTCAGCTCTTGTGAGGCCCCATCTGCAGTAATGTGCCATGTGTACAGGGACCCCCAGTACAGAAAGGATATGGAGCTCTTGGAATGGGACCAGAGGAGGGCCAGTAAGATGATCAGAGGGTTGGAGCAGCTCTCCTGTGAAGGAAGGTTGAGGGAGCTGAGCTTGTTTAGCTTGGAGAAGAGAAGACTTTGGGAAGACCTCATTGTGGCCTTCCAGTATTTGAAAGGAGCGTATAAACAGGAGAGGGTTTGAGTGTTAACAAGGGCAGATAGTGATAAGTCAAGGGGGAATGGTTTTAAACTGAGACAGGGGAGGTTTAGGTTAGATATTAGGAGGATGTTTTTCACACAGAGGGTGGTTACGCACTGGAACAGGTTGCCCAAGGAGGTTGTGGATGCCCCATCCCTGGAGGCATTAAAGGCCAGGCTGGATGTGGCTCTGGGCAGCCTGGTCTGGTGGTTGGTGACCCTGCACATAGCAGGGGGGTTGAAGCTAAATGATTATTATGGTCCTTTTCAACCCAGGCAATTCTGTGATTCTGTGGTTTTTATGTATTTATTACAGTGTGGGTGAGATCTGATGTGTGTAGTGTAGAATATTGAACATTCTAGTAGTAGCCTCAGAGAGCCTTTGATTTTGGTTTAAGAGACAAGAATGAGAAGGAAGAAATACATTTACCATCCCATTACAGATACAGATCATCCCATTACAGGGGTCCCTAGGCAGGGAGAGATTAATTGACTTGCTTACTATCATACAGGAAATCTTTGGCAGAAACTGAGGTACAATTTGAATCAACTGTGCTGGTGTTCACTTGATCTAATTACAGTGTCATCCTCCTTTTCTGTATGCTATGGAATATTCCTTTCTGTGTGTACCAAAATTATGTGAAGTGGTCCAGATTTATGAGATACTCTTGAAAAATGTAGACAGATCATCCAAGGACTGAAAGATAATAGACTGTGAACAAAGTAAACATTTTCCTTTGTTTTTAACTCCAGATCCATTTTCCTCTATTTCTTCTCTTGTGCCAGCTGATACGCTAATTAAAATACTAATACGGTAGACTGGTGGAATATCCAATTAATTAAACTGCTCAAAACCAGGTTTTCATTATTCTCACCCATACATCTGTTCACCCAAATGTTTTTAATCTGTGATGCTCTGCAGGGAGAGCAAGGAGGATTTTTCTACTTCTGTCCTCAGCTCACCCAGGAGAGTTCTGGTAGCTCCAGTTTTAATGGTGCAGAGAAATACTTTTATTGTGCCTTTGATCATCACAGTTCTTTAGAAGGTGATAAAGGGATCCTTAGGACTTTACAGAAGCACCAGTGTTCTCCCTTGCAACCATTTAGATTCTTTTCTGTCTTCAGGTGTTCGTGCCTGCAACATCCTGAAGTGGGCCTGGAGAATAAATCATTTTCTTTTGAATTAAACATGTACAGGTATCTGATTACACTGGTGGAATATAGTTGGGAAGTCAAAAATTAAGCAGCTGCCTCTGTGAGCCTCTTATTGTTTAAATCATCGTTTGTGGTGCGCAGGGAGTCACTGCAAGCTGAATAAGACTACAGGGATTTACTACTTTCCCAAATTGGAAGCTTTAGAGTATTTCTTCTTGTGATTTAGTGAGCACTCCAGAAGGTAGTGGAGCTGCAGAAGCAGAGCCCAGCCAGTGGACATGTAAAGTGTGTTCATCTGCTTTCCAGGAACCTCAGCTGTTGACAGGTAAGGAGTGTTAAAAGTTGGTGATAGAACTGAGAAGTGTTAGGAGAGTTCCATTCTTCCAGACTGAAGCTACATTTTGTCCATGATGTAGCAAGATAAAGGTTTTATGTTTGTGTTCCTTTGACGAAGAGGGTAGGGGTGAGGGGTAGGGAAAATGATATTATTAATTTGGCAGTAAACAAACTCTGGGCAAACAACTGAGATACTGAATCTAAAAGAAAGAAAATGATTATCAAGAAGATAATATGAATATTAGGAATATCAAGGATGGGGAACTGCATCAACAGTGTATAAAATTAGTGAGTGATCCCAGCTTATGCTTAGTGATACAGTCTGGTGTTTGTTACACAGATATAGTAACCACAATTAAATACGGGTCTTTTTTCTTCCTTTCATTTGCAGCTATTTTATTCGATTAAAAAAAAAATAAAATATTTAAGAGCTTTCACCATTTGAACTGTTATTGGAAGGGGCACTGAGGTTGCTAAGTAACATGGGCATTTGGAAAAAAGGACCCATTATCACAGAATCCTTAGAGTTGGAAAGGACCTTTAAAGGTCATCTGGTCCAGCTCCCCTGCAACAAACAGAGAAATGCACGGCTAGATTAGGTTGCTCAGGGACTTGATCCAGCCTCACCTTGACAGTCTCCAGGGATGGGACATCAACAGCATCTCTAAGCAGCCTGTTCCAGTGCCTCACCACCTTCACTGTAGAAGACTTTGTCCTTATGTACAACCTAAATCTATTATCTTTGAGCTCGGAATTATCAGGGGCACAGCCTGTTTCCAGTTGCATCTAACAGTCCTAAAAATTGCAGTCCATGGTAGTAATTGTTTGACGGTTTGTCAGACTGTTTGCTTTTAGTTAGGATGGTATTGTGACTGCTTGTGAAATCATTTGAAGTGAGTTGCTGTTAAATGAGGTTGGCCTGTTCAATAGGCTTCAACTGGATCAATCTCTTGGCATATTTCATGGTGACCTCTTTACACTCTTGCTCTTTCCACCCATTCAGAGCACTTGATGAGTCACCTGGAACAAGCTAAATGTGCTCCCCAAACCAGCCAAAGTGAGGCTGTTGCAGAGAAAGTAACAGAGGCTCCCCCTGCGGATCCACCAGTGGTTTGTGATGCTGCTAGTGCCAGTACAGACTCAAGGAGGAAGGCCAGGCGAGGAAGGAAGATCAAAACAGCAAAAGCAGAAGCAGAGGCACCCCTTGTTGTTGCTGAAGAGAAAGATCCTGCAGGTAAAACAAAACTGTAGGAAATGCTACGTACATACCCCCCTTTGTATATCCTTATTTCTCAGAAAGGCTTACAAAGTGGCATAGACAGGGTGAGGTTTTTAGGATCATCTCTAAAGGAGGTAAGTACAAACTTATGTTTCTGTCAGTTCTGTGTCTGCAATAAAGGTTGCAACATCCATAGTTAGATTACCTGCATTCTCTTGCAAAAGTTTTAGGAATTGAAAGGGCCAGAGAAATGCAGGACAGTGATTATGAGAGACCTGCCTAGTTTTTGCAGGAAGGGACAGAAGAGGCATCCTCCCTCAAGAAGAGATACCTTCCTTTCTCTCCCACAAGGTGTGTTCTGGAAGGGGCTTTCTTCAGGAATTTGCTGCCCTTTAAGAGAAGGTCAAGTAGAGAATTTCCCTGTGCTTACAGTCAACTGCCCCCCCTAGTAGTAGGCTGTGGAAAGCTGTTACACTTTGGCCTGTGGTTTAGTTGCCCCTTTTTGAATCTTGCAAGTCATGCTTACTCGTTAACAATCTGTTATTTGTTATGCACGTATCATTACAAAAGACAATTCCTGCATTTAAGGTTCTCTTTCTAGCTGTCATGTTAACACTGTATTTTTATGATACGTTTGCAGTGGAACGTGTAGCTGACACTGCAAGTGAAGTCCCACCAGAAGAGGTGGCTCTGCCATCAGCTGCAGAAGAGAGGATTATGGAACTGGTTTTAGGAAAGATGCCTAGCACCACAAATAGCATCAGTTCAGTCACAAAGTAAGTGTTCTGGAATGCGGACGTTTCCTCTCAGGCTTAATCAAGATTAAGTAGCATGCAACAGTTCTTCTACTGGGCCCATAGGTGCTCTTTTTTGTTACTGTAGAAGTGTGTGTCACTGCTGCTAGAAGAGCCGCAAGGATGGTTCATGTACTGTAGGGTGATGCGTGGTTGGTGAGATATTGGTGCTGGAAGGCTGATAATTTCATTTTCTGTCATGTGATGGGTTTAATTCAATGTGATCCCAAAGCCTCCTGCAGTTACACAATGAAATATTGTGCAATTGAACATACTCCTGTAGAATGTTGGTGATAAAACAGGCAAATTGATTTTTGCTTTAAAAGAAAGCTAATAGTTATTATTCAGTCTCATAAATCACTTCATACTGGTTTGAGTGTGTTACCTCAGGCTTAGAGCAGTAGAAAGTGAAAACGTAAGTATACCAGAACCTCAGGGAGACATCTATGTATCAAGGACTTCTAAAACTTTTTTTTGTCTTTCTGACTTGGTAAAATTGGCTTCTTCATTTATTTGTTTGTTTATTTTTTGCATAATAAAGTGCTTGTTAGATACTTAAAAATTAGCTGGTAATGCTGTATACTGAAGCCCTTAGCAGATACAGAGCCATCAAAAATGCATTCCAACCAGTGGCGGTAAATAGAACAGTGTTGCTTCTTGGTGCCCTGCTGCCTTCTTGCCATACATGCTTTTTGCACTGCCAAGATTTCTAAGCTGAAAGCATGCTAATGGTATTTTTCAGAGGAGCAGAATGGATCCTTTCTGCTCCTCTGAGATGCCTGAAAAGACAGTCTGTGGGGCTGGTGGCTCCTGCTTTCTTTCATTTTTGTCTTGGGTGAAGCTGATTGAAGCAAGCTGCTTTCCAACATTTTCTGCTTCAAGCAGGTGGCCAGAAGGTCGCCTTGGCAATGATGAAGCTCCAGCACTCCCTCTGCTGTCAGAAGCTGAGCATAACAACTTCTAGCTTTTGCCATCTGATGGGATTTTCTTGCAGCCTGTGGGATACCTTTCAGTTCCTGCCTTTCTTTCTCTGATCCAGTAGGTTTGCTCATCACCAAAACAGCATGTCCCTCAAAAGAAGTTTAATTCTCTCCAGTAGACATGGTATACGGCGGAAGCTGATAAAACAACTCGGGGAGCACAAAAGAGTCTATCAGTGCAGTATCTGCAGTAAGATCTTCCAGAACAGCAGCAACCTCAGCAGGCACATCCGTTCTCATGGTAGGTTTGCTTTTGCCTTGCTTGTGCATTGTTTCTTTCTCTCATTGGTTCCTCTTTTGAGTAAAACATCTTAAGCTATTCTTAGATATTGGCATGCATCGTCTTAATAGAGCTCTCTTTATTTTTTCCTTTTATAAACTCCCTTTAAGGAAGCTTTTTAAGTTATGCAGACCATAGGAACTGAAATTATTTAACATTTCAATCAAAACTTTGATTAGTTTCTGACTCCTTTTTGCTTAATCTTGATTGATCCCCTTAGGTGACAAACTATTTAAATGTGAGGAGTGCGCAAAGCTGTTCAGCCGTAAAGAGAGCTTAAAGCAGCATGTTTCATACAAGCACAGCAGGAATGAAGTGAGTGGAAATGACCAGCGGCCTTTTTCTGACGTTGGGTGAAAATGTGCAGTGAGCCTCCAGGTGCTCACTGGGGAGTTTGGGTCAATTATGCTTGAGTGGATATTTCTGTGAATTTCTTATAAGTGAAGTAAGGCTGATAAGGAGAGGTAACATCTTCTGTTAGAACAGATGATCAGTTTGGAAAGTGTGGGCTTACTTAAGGACATAAAGTTCTTTTTTGTGTCTGAATTTCCTGTAGAAGGTTGTTTTCAGGCACCAGTTACAGCAAGACAAGCTGGAATTAGCTGCACCTACATGAGCTAGAGGTGAGATTGGTCTTCAGTTTGTTGTAGCAAGCGGTATTGCTCTAGTTTTGTTTGCCTGCCCTCGTTTAATCTATAAGATGTGAATACTCTGGGTAAGGGCTGCATTAGTGAGGTCTATGAGTCCATGTGGAAACTTACAGAGCTTATAGTAGAGTGCTGTGCCTGCTGATGAGGGTCTTTTAGTTCTACTGCCACCATATAATCATTAAACATCCCAGTGGTGGGGCCTTATCAGTAAATATTTCTGTTGTTGCCTGACATCAAGACTCTACGCTCTCATATTCCTGGCATCTGTTTGGAAGCTACAGGATGAATCAGGTTATGTCTTGCTTTTCGAAACTGTAGAATCATAGAATCACAAGGTTGGAAAGGACCTACAAGATCATCTAGTCCAACCGTCCTCCTTTTACCATACCTAGGAAAAACCACTAAAATTTCTGTGTCAGACTTGGGGTAATCAGGAAGACTGTTATATGCACACAGGTGCATGCTCTATTGGTCTACTGTTGGGGTTTTTCTCAGTAGAGATCAAATGTAGGAATGTAACATGATAATGTAGCGTTAGAATTTTGCACCACCGTGCAGAAAAGGTGATTGAGATTTCTCTGTCAATCACAACTCCGCGTTTTCCCCTCATAAATACTCTTTGCAATCCTCAGGTTGACAGTGAGTACAGATACAAGTGCACGACGTGTGAAAAGGCTTTTCGAATAGAGAGTGCCTTGGAATTCCATAACTGCAGGACAGGTGAGCATAGCTGACTCTTCATTTTCTTCTCATCTTTATGGGTATGTATACAAATCCACCTCAGCATGGGAACTACAAAGGGAAAATAGGCATTTGGATTTTTTCGTCATCACAAGCAACCTGCCGTTCTCCTTTCTTCCTTCTGTTATAAAACTCCTTGTGATAATCAAAGTAGAATCGATATTCGATGCAATACATCCGCTTATGTGTTGGCTTTTTTCTTTTCCCTGCTCAGCCATAGAATATCCTCACTGGTATTTCACTGGTATGTTTGCAGATATGTATGCTGTCACTATCTCTGTTTAACTTTCTTTCCTGAAACTAAGTTTCTCCTAATTTCTACAAGAAAGAGGAACTGGAACAGAGACCAGTTCTACTGATAATCTTCAGAGATTAGTTTTCATTTACTTTTTCGTGCTTTCTTTATACTTAGAATAATATCTCCATGTGTTTCCTCCTTGCTGTCACTAGAGCCTGTCCTTTCCTTCCACAGCCTTCCCTTATGATTACTCCCATTAGATGTTCTAAGTGATCTTATGCTTAGAAAATGACAGCCTGATTACTTTTATAGACATATGATAACGCCCTGTTCAGAATCACCTGGGTAACTGTCCCTTCCAGCACCATTCAAAATAAATTCTCTGATTTCCTTTGAAAGGGTACAGCTTGAATGAAAACTCAGCCTAAAGAATGGGAAGTAAAGCAGAATGACCTCAATATTCAAAGAGACCAGCTCATTTTCCTTCTGAGTTGACTGCTACCATAATGAGCAGCAGTTTTTGCTCTCCTTTGTGACAAATGAAGCAGTTAGCTTCTTTGTGATTGCTGTAGTGTTGGCAAATTCCACCTGCAGGACCACGCTTGCATTTTCTGACAGAAGTCTCAACTACTGAACACAAAATGAGTTTCCCATAGGCCTGTTATCATGTAATGTTCCTCTTACGAGATTTTGTTCTTTCTTCTGGAGTTTACTGTGCTGGTTGGCATCAGGAGCCAATGCTGGCAGTATTCTGATGTTTAGATACAGCTGCCAGTGTTCTGATGTGTTGCAACTATTTTACCGTCGTTGAAAACTTGAATCAACTATAACTGAATCTACTTTGAATGTTATTGTAATGTGTGCTAGAGCATGATTGAAATAGACTGGCTAAGGAAGATATGAGGGTAGAGTCGGTGTTGAACTGACATAATTTTGTTACTGCTTTTCATGGAATTATAGAATCATAGAATTACCCAGGTTGGAAAAGACCTTGAAGATCATCAAGTCCAACCGCAGCCTAACCTGTACCCTAACTCTAACAACCCTCCTCTTGTTAACTTCATAGGTAGCAAAGATGCACCTGGTATATTGTTTGGTTTTTATTATACTTTTAATGGGATGACAAATTTTAGAGTAAAAAACAACATATTTAATTTCCTTCCTCAATCTATATATAGTGATGGATGACTTATATGTTAAAACTCAGGTTTCTCAAAAGAACTACATATGTCACAAACAGAGGAAACTTGCTTTTCTTTTGAAATAGCTGCATGGATTCTCTTGCTTACAGATGACAAGACATTCCAGTGTGAGATGTGTTTCAGATTCTTCTCTACAAACAGTAATCTTTCCAAACACAAGAAGAAGCATGGAGATAAGAAGTTTGCATGTGAAATCTGCAATAAGATGTTCTACAGGAAGGATGTCATGCTAGACCATCAAAGGCGACACCTGGAAGGTAAGCATGCTACCTATGAACCTAATTATTATGGTAGGTGTTTTTAGTCAGTTTCTTGCTTTAAAGTTTCAGGTTTCAGCAATATGTGAAGTTGATGAAAAATAATAGTAACGAATCCTGGAGGGAAGTTATTTAGATCTGAGAAACCTTTCTAGGAGCTGCACCCTTTATTTTTCTTCATGTGATTGGATCCAGTGCTGCTGACAGTCACACGAAGGCTGCTTGGCTCATTATCATAGAATCATAGAATTACCCAGGTTGGAAAAGACCTTGAAGATCATCAAGTCCAACCGCAGGCTTACCAGAACCCTAACTCTAAAATCCCTCCGCTAAATCATATCCCTGAGCACCACATCCAAACGGCTCTTAAACACAACCAGGGATGGCGATTCAACCACCTCCCTGGGGAGCCTATTCCAGTACTTGACTACCCTTTCTGTAAAGAAGTGTTTCATAACATCCAATTATGCATCATCTGAGACTACCTGATTTTATCAGTCTCTCTTTTTTTTAATTTCTTTGATTTTAATTCTTTTCTGTTTTGAATGTGTGGTAACTAGAAAATTTAAGGGCAGAGAATTAACTGAAAGTGACAAGTGTATAAATATAAATCTACTCTATAAGCTGCTACCTGACTAGTATCATATAAATGGAATGGTGTATGATGTAATCTAGGGAGTATATGAAGTTATGAGATTTGGCTGTTCTGAACTTCAAACATCTAAGGATGTTATGTTCCAGGCTGGATGTGGCTCTGGGCAGCCTGGTCTGGTGGTTGGCGACCCTGCACATAGCAGGGGGGTTGAAACTGGATGAGCATTGTGGTCCTTTGCAACCCACGTTGTTCTATGATATGATTCTGTGTTATAGATACTCTTCAAAGGGTCTGGAAGAACTTGGATGACGACAGGTCACCAAATTATACATTAATATATAAGATAAGAACAAAGGTGATATGTATATAAAATAATAATAAGAAAGAAGTCAAATTATGTGATTCGTTGCTTTGGGTATAGCCAGACATCACAGGTCTCTCATGATTCAGCCCTCTGTGTCCTGAACTAGAGGACAAGGATTTGAGTAATGATGGCAAGAAGTTTCACATTCAGTTGTCACAGAACAGCAGCAGCTCTTTTCTCCATGGGAAGTAACAAAGAAAGAGGTCTGAAATCCTCCTTAATTATCAGAAATGATGCTGGGTTATTCCCTCTCTCCTTAGAGACTGACGGGGCATTTCTAGTCTAGATATCTGAGCAGTACACCAAGACCTACTACATCTGCCTGTTTTCTGTTATTGACAGTAAATTTCTATTTTCAGACACATTACAGTTTGTGTAATATCCAACGGGCCACAATACTTCCTGTTGGCAGAATTCTTCTATATTCTTAAGATGCCATTTTAACTAAGAAATTATCCTTTTGCTAGCAATTAAATTCTGCATTGAGGCTCTTCCCAGTGTTTCACTCTTCTTTACAGTATTCACCTGAGAGGGCATGCAGATTGGAGTGGAAAGCCATGGTTTATTGTTTTTGTTTTGTTTTTTTGATGGGGACTGTTCTGTAAAGGGGTGAGGCGTGTGAAAAGAGAAGACTTTGAACACAACACGGAAAACATGGTTCGCTACAAGAAGGAGCCTTCAGGATGCCCTGTGTGTGGGAAGGTAGGCTGCATTGCCAGCATGTGCCCCATGAAGCTTTGTGTTGTAGCTCCGGGAACATGCTGAGGGTACGGTACTTCAGATCTGAGCCTCAAAACGAATTATCGTGGCATAGAGCACGTTACCAGCCATGCATTAAATCACAATAACCATCTACTTGAATAGACACATTGTCACACAGATACATGGTCAGTTAGCAAGTCCTAAGGCTCAGCCTAGATGTTCCTCTTTCAGCTGCATAAGCTCTATCATATGCCCAAGTCCACTATGGCCAACGGTAGTTGGAAGCTGTTATGACAAAAATAAGAACAAAACTGAAGTTCAGACTAGGCTTTTTTTCAGGATATGTGACATGGACACAGTGTCTGCCAGTGAAATCTCGTGGCTAACACTATTGAGAGTGAAGTTTTTCATCCAGAATGTAAATGGCTGGAATTGACTGTGCATATTGGAAGTCTGTTAGAATTCAGAGTGCATTCATTTTGTGATCGTGCCATTGTTGTGTTTTGGAACTTGATATCCATGATCTGAAGTTGCTGCTGTCACCAGTGCAAAGAATGAGGATTTCACTTGTGATTTTATAAATGCTTCATGAATAATGGTGGAAGATGTACTCAAGCAACACTTAAACTGGAGTGTAAGCTTTCCATTTGGATGCTTTCACTATGTTAAATTTCAGCAAATGTGGATTTTGTGCATGTATCTTTTTACAGACAGATGCATTGTTCTTGGTTCAAAAGGCACAGTCTAAATAAATTTAACCTATTTAATTCTGCTGCAAATTTTTGTAAGCCCACTTCTGATAAGCAGGCAAGTTCACTAAGTTCTTTGAGGCTGCATATATGTTTTGCTTTGTCACCGGTTTCTGAGGTCATCTGCTGGCTGGATAACAGATGTTCCTACGTGTTTCTGTCCTGAATAAATAAAAAGGACAAGGAGTACATTCTGAGCTATCTGTGTTGGATCACTTGTAAAGAACTGTAGCCCCACTGGATGAGACACACAAACCCATCCTTCTTTCTTTTAGGTGTTTTCATGTCGGAGCAATATGAACAAACACCTTCTCACACATGGAGACAAGAAATACACCTGTGAAATCTGTGGACGTAAATTTTTTAGAGTGGACGTGTTGAGAGATCACATTCATGTCCATTTTAAGGTATCGTGTTAATTGTTTGGTAGAAAACTCATTATTTAGCAAACATTAATGAATGTATGGATAACTGTATTGAGACTGTTACAGCCCTGTGTTTTACTGGCAGCATTGATTGTGTGCCCTGCTTGGCATTGTTTCTGCTGCAGTCCAGCAAGTGTGTTTTATTTTACCTCTTGCTCAGTGTTTCTGCAGCTGGAGTTCATCCTATACGCAAAATCTGAGTAGTATCTGTTCAGATAAACGGTTGTTTTTGTTTAATCATGGACAGAGCGAATTTGTTTATCTTAAATGAATGAAGTGGGAAGGTAATTTAGATGATGCTGATAAATAGTGCTACAGCAGTTGATCATGTGAGGCAGTCGGCATGGCAAAAATGCCGTCGAGGTATTACATTTTGCAAGAGATGTTTAATGTATTAAAACATAATATTCTTTCCTGTTGTGCACAGGATATAGCACTGATGGACGATCACCAGAGGGAAGAGTTCATTGGTAAAATCGGAATCTCATCAGAGGAAAATGATGACAATTCTGATGAAAGTGCAGATTCTGAACCTCACAAGTATAGCTGCAAAAGGTGCCAGGTAGCTTTAAATATTTTCCAATTAATTTGATGGGGGGAAGGCTGGAGATGTCTATCAGTTATTTATAACTTTTAAGTAAAGCTGAAAATTAGGAGAGAGAAGGCCAGTTCACAGGTCTGCTCTCCTCTGCAGTGCTCTAATCTACAGAGCGATGTCATTCCATAAGATGCCAGGTAGTATTCTGCAAGGTGAACGCCAAACACTTAGAAAGATAAATGCAGATGTTTCTCTGTATGCAATGCAGAAGGTTGCAAAAAAACAGCAGAACTGGCCAAACTGGCAGTGGAGCAGGGGAATCTTGGGAGTTAAATCACTGGCTTGTCCTCTGGAAATCAGAGTTTATATCACAGTTACGTGTAATGTGGTGAAAGCGCTTAGCCTACCTTCTTGTCATGTGAAAGACTTGGAGATATTAGCAATTGGGTTTTCTGTTCTATCTGCAAACTGATTTTAAGCTTACATCAGTAAGCATAAGATGTGGTCTCACCAGTTAATCATATACTTGCCTGACTAATTTTAATGTCTGGCACTTAATGGGTACATAAACTGTGTAAAACATATACCTCTAAATGAGGAAAATTTTGCTACTGCAAATTAGGAGGGTGTTTCTGGAAGCCGGGCTCTCTTAGTGCTTTTTGCAGGTGTTTGTGAAGCAAACAACTGTAAGGCAGTGGAAGATGAGTGTAAACTATTGTGAGATAGGGAGGCTCTTTTTGGCTGAACACTCACGCACTCCTAAAGGAGAACCACATACAAATGAATATTAGTGAAGTATGAGTACTTTTGACTACCGCTTCTGACTGTAGATCCTAGTAATGTGTTACTAAACCACAGCTGTCTGCAAGGAACTTCTTCCCCTTTCATTCACTATTGGTTCATTTCACAGTTAACTTTCGGCCGAGGAAAGGAGTACTTGAAGCATATAATGGACGTGCACAAGGAGAAAGGCTATGGCTGTAGCATTTGTAATCGGCGCTTTGCCTTGAAGGCTACTTATCATGCACACATGGTCATTCACCGGGAGAACCTGCCTGATCCTAATGTGCAGAAGTAAGATGACCTTTTTGGGCTGATAAGAGGGGCTGTCTTTTTGTAGTCACAGTGGCTCTGTTATCTGATGCTTTAGGAGAACTGAGCTATACTAAAATATGTGGCGCAGGTGGTAGGAATGCTGCATTGCAACACCGGGGCCCGGGTGTTCGAATCCCCCTGTGGTGCAAGTGGTAGAAGTGCCACCCTGTAGCACAGAGGCTGGAATCCCGGGGGTTGGACTCGATGATCTCTAAGGTCCCTTCCAACCCGCACGAGACTATTACTATTACTATTACTATTACTATATAACATTAATAGTTCTCTAGGTGTTATTAATCAACAACCTCCCAGTTCAGGCTTTGTGAAGTATAAATCTATGCTTTTTAATAAGAATTACAAAAAAACAACAGCACAGTTCTGATTTGAGGGCATAGCAATACCAATAAACTCCAAGCTTACGTTTACATTTCAAGGAACTTTCCTAGTAATTAGTACTACCAAATAAATTACAGTTACTGACAGAAATGTGTGAAAATCAACTCTGTCTCAAGAGCAGCCTGACAGTTTTGATCTTTTTGGTTTCAGATACATCCATCCATGTGAAATCTGTGGAAGGATTTTTAACAGTATAGGGAATCTGGAAAGACATAAACTTATACATACAGGTAAAAATGCTGTTTTTTCCTTATTGACAAGAAAATATCTTTGCCAGTGCCTGCCTTTTTGGTTTTTTCCGCAGTAAATAAGCTTCTGGATTTTTATTGTAAGTTATAGTAAGATAAATTGTCTGTTTATGCTTTAAGGTAAACCAGTTTTCTAAAGCAGAAAGTGTTAATGAAGCTATTTGGTCAAAGCACGCAGTGCAGAAGATCCTTAGTTAATCCCACACAGGATTCATCTGCTAAAAAACCTGATGCTGTATTCCGTTCCTCCTCAAATTCTTATCCATGTCACCTTCTCACCATTACATGGGCTGAAAACTGCTATTGCAAAATCATTTTTAACAGCTCATAATTATTTCATGCTATACAGTATTACCCTACTTCAGGCTTTGTCTTTTTTCAGATCACGCACACAAAAAAAGCAGCTTTTCTTTCTCTAACGTCTCCTAATGCAGTTTGGACTTCAATGTGCATGAAAGATGTGGCTGACAATGCAGACGGACTGTCACCCTCTAGTTCACCAGTCTAGTCAGTTTTGAGGGGATGCACATTTTTCATTAACATTTTTTTGTTTGTTTATGTTGTCTTTTACATTTATTTTTAAGGTGTAAAAAGTCATGCTTGTGAGCAATGTGGCAAATCATTTGCTAGGAAAGACATGTTAAAAGAACACATGCGGGTCCATGATAATATCCGAGAGTACTTGTGTGCAGAATGTGGCAAAGGTATGTCTAAAGCCTTGTTTTCCATTAATTGTGGTACTGAATAGCAGATGAATATCTGAATTCAAATTCTACTCTTAGAACATGGGGGAGGTCCTCCGAGTATCAATTTCTTTACTTGTGAATGTTAGAAACTTATTAATCAGGAGTCTGACAGATGTATCAAACACTCCTGATTTTATGAACTGCCTCCGTGACCTGTAAGATGGATCTAATTGGAATTTCCTGCTGTTCTGTTGGATGGAGAAGTGCTTCTCTGACTGAATTCTGCTGTATTTGCAGCACCAAAGTGAATAAAAATCTTGGTTGGTTGGTTTTTTTCATTCTAAGTTGTTTTCAGACATAAACTCTGAGGGATTTCTCTAAGAGTATTATGTGTCCAAATTTGCTTCTACCTTTTATTTCATAGAATCATAGAATTACCCAGGTTGGAAAAGACCTTGAAGATCATCAAGTCCAACCACAGCCTAAGCAGAACCCTACACTAAAAACCCTACACTAAATCATATCCCTGAGCACCACATCCAAACGGCTCTTAATCACAACTAGGGATGGTGATTCAACCACCTCCCTGAGGAGCCTATTCCAGTACTTGACTACCCTTTCTGTAAAGAAGTGTTTCCTAATATCCAACCTAAACTTGCCCTGGTGCAAATTATTTGTTAAATCCGAGCAACTACCGAACTGGCATTTTAGTGAAAGGCTTTCAATGCAATATCTCTGATGGATGATGTTTGTTCTTCTTTTCCTTGCTGTTTTGCCTCTTCCTCAGTGATTCTTCTGACGTTTTCCAGAGCTTTTGCCTGGATCTAAAATAGTAGCGATAAACTTCTATAGGCTAACAATGTAATTTCGTTTGAGCTCTGCTCTGAAGGGAGAAATGGAGAAAATCATCCCAGCTTTTAGCTGTGTCTTTTTGTCTCATAGGAATGAAGACAAAACACGCGCTTCGTCACCACATGAAACTTCATAAAGGGATTAAAGAGTATGAATGCAAGGAATGTCACCGAAAATTTGCACAGAAAGTCAACATGCTGAAGCATTACAAAAGGCACACGGGTGAGGTCTCTTAAGATGCACAAAATGAACTAAATGCTTTTTGGGAGGACTTGTATCTAGAAGAGTGAGAGAGTGTGAGAAAAGAAATAGATGCATTATGCTTTTTGAAAAGTGGGATTTTGACCTCCTGTCAGCCAGAACCACTATTATGTATACAACTAAGATACATTCCTTGGTTGCTTTCATCTTTTCCTTTTCTAACGGAGGTTGGTTTGGTCTTGGGTTGGCCGAGAGTATTGCTTCCCTTTAAAATTAGTCTTTAGTTTCTTATTTCCCAAACCAAAATGTTATTTTCTGTCTGATAAGAGTGGCACAGTTTTGATAAAAATAGCTGGTGATGCTGGGCTTCACCTTCTCGTTCAGCTGTGTGATGGGGTTTTTGATAATCCGAGATTTAGAATTATCCCAGATGCCTTATTACTGCTATTACTGCTTATTGCTACTATTGTTATGCTTATTTCTACTATTACTGCTCTTATGCTAAATGTACTCTTCATGCAGGAATCAAAGATTTCATGTGTGAGCTCTGTGGGAAGACTTTTAGTGAGAGAAATACAATGGAGACTCATAAGTTGATTCATACAGGTAAATCCTCCGAGAAATAATAGTACTATAGCAAGTACTATAGCTTAATTTTTTTTCCCCTGGTTCTTCTTCTCTAGCTACTGGCAATATGCTACTCACCTTTCGGGGCTGTTGCTAACAGATTTTCCTTCCATCTGCTACCAGTAGGAAAACAGTGGACGTGCTCAGTCTGTGATAAGAAGTATGTCACTGATTACATGCTCCAGAAACACATACAGCTCACTCACGATAAGGTAGAAGCCCAGAGCTGTCAGCTGTGCGGGACAAAAGTTTCTACCAGAGCATCCATGAGTCGGCATATGAGGCGTAAACATCCAGAGGTAAGGTAGTTTGCCAAGCAGCTCATGGGGTGTTTTGGTATTTTGACATTTGCTTTATGGCCTTCAGTGATATAGAAGGAGTTCCACCCCCTACTCTTTTTTTTTTCCATGTTCTTTTGAGGCAAATTTTGGTTAAGGGTAAATTAACGTTAGCTTGGGCAGTGTCTCTTAAGCTTGCATTTTACTGTATGAGCCCTTATGTTATATTTCACTAGTAAACATGTCTGATTGTCACTCCTTAAAAATGAATTTCTTCTGATGGTTTAAATCCTTTTTTTTATATAATATTCCTTTTCTACAGAATTCTTCTCAGTGGGTTGTGGTTTGTCAGCAGTACAAGGAAAAAAACACATTCTTTTAGTGTTGTGTTTAAACTTTGCTTTTCAGTGAAAAGGAAAAGATGATGTGCCATAAGGTAAAGGCTATTTAAACCAAAACAAGCTGTGGTTATATTGAATTAAATCATTATATTAAATGGTTTGTATGAAATGTTGGACGCAACATTTTTTGCTCTGTGATTAGGTAAGGTAATACTGTATTGTTTGGCTGCTGTTTGTCCTGCTGCAGTTCACCAGGCTGATACCTCTTTGTCCACAGATTCTTTCAGTGAAGATTGATGACTTAGAGCAGCTGCCAGAGACCACAACCATCGATGCCTCTTCAATTGGGATTGTTCAGGTAAAATTCACCGTTGCCAAATTGCACCAAACAAACCTTGCCAAACAAGATTTTCAGGCCTATTGGGGATGTTGCCTTTTTGGTTTGTATCATAGCCAGGCATGGGCCGATAGGCAAGGAATACGTTTGTTGTTTTTTAAGAGAATCAGTCCCAGGTTAAGGTGCGGTGTGCTGTCTTCTAACCAGTACAAGCAGATTCAAGATCAATCTGTTTTGTTGTATAACATGTGCTTATAAAATGGAGATAATCATAGGGTGAGATCTCATTCCCTAAAATCAAGTTTTGGCTGAAGTTTGATTATTTAAGTGAGAATCAACAGTAAACCAAGTGCAGTGATAGCATCTTACTTGGAACTTCATCCAGTCATTTGGCTTACTGTTTCATTTGGAAATTTGTTGCTGCAGCCTGAATTAGCCTTGGAACAGGGAGAATTATCAGAAGGAAAACAGCAAATGAAAACTCCTAAGCGTGGCCAGAAACGAAAGCAGAAGTCAGGTGAGGAGGAGGAAACTCAAGTGCCTGAGGACCCTGCCTTCAGTGAATACACAGAGAAAGAAGCTGAATTTACAGGAAATGTTGGAGATGAGACTAATTCAGCTGTACAGAGCATTCAGCAGGTAAGCTCCAGTAGAAGGGTGGGCAGCTGGCATTGCTGAGGGGGATAATGCTTATGGTTTCATAACCATAACTCATTATCTTCTTTCTTTTACGCTTGGAAGTTATGTTCAAGTTCTCTATGCTCCCCTCTATTTGTATGAGTTCTTTTACCAGCAATAGCAACGTGTGAGCCCATTAGCACTCGGCTGTTTTTTTTAGTGCTAGACAGACAGCTGTGCAGTGTAAGGTAGAGATTACCTTTCTGTTTTTCCCTAGGTGGTGGTGACCCTTGGCGACCCAAATGTCACAGCACCATCCAGTTCTGTTGGACTGACAAATATCACCGTAACCCCCATTACAACGGCAGCTGGAACGCAATTCACAAACCTCCAGCCAGTGGCTGTGGGCCACCTGACTGCACCGGAGCGCCAGTTGCAACTGGACAACTCCATTCTCACTGTGACATTTGACACCGTCAGCGGTTCTGCCATGCTGCACAACCGCCAGAATGACATTCAGATCCAGCCGCAGCCAGAGGCGGCCAATCCTCACTCTGTGGCCCATTTTATAAACCTAACCACCTTGGTGAACTCCATTGCTCCCTTAGGAAACCAGATAACAGAACAGCATCCTCTGACGTGGAGGTCGGTGCCTCAAACTGATGTCTTGCAGCCCCCGGCACAGCCAGCGCAGCAGCAGTCAGGACAGCAACAGGTTCAAGCAGAGCAACAGCAACAGATGTACAGCTACTAATTTATACGTTGAAAATTGGAAGTGGACAGTAGAGACAAAAACACACAGATGTTTGGAAATTTTCTAATAGGATTATTTGCTGGATACCAAACAGAGATGGGAAAGCGTTTAATACAATGAAACATAAGCTAAAATTGGCATCGCACCCTACGACACCTGTGAGAATCTTGAGGTTCTCACATCATCTCTAAGCCTTGCAATGTGTTTTTTTTTTAAAAAAAAAAAAAAGAATTGAAACTAAAACCATCATGAATTTGGTTCCCCTGCTAAATTGTACTGTGTATTTTGCACCATGAATTTGGTTGGGGCAGTGAGGTTTGACAGGAAGCGTCATAATACGGCTTAACCAAAGCAGGGAAATATTGTGGTACTGGAAGTTCAGAAAAGCTTTTAGCCGTAACACGGCACTTCCTTCCAGTCTGTACACTTTACGTGAAGACCTTGTTGACAGTGAGTTGGAATTCACTTGTGGTCAGCTGGTAGAGACTGAAATGTACACACAAATGGGCAAACCAGTTGTTGTTTTCTTTCTCCTTTTGGTCTTTCTAACAACATGAGTATAATAGGTGGAGGCTGGGACTTGGGGATGGGGCTGAGTGTGACGTGGAATAAAATAGACCATTTTCACAAGTATTTCCATTTTAGTGATGGGAAAAACCCTGTACCCGTAACACTGTTAGTGCTACTTGAATCACGTAGCTGGTCCAGTACTAAAAGCAACTTCTGTGGTCTTCTAGTCAAGTCTGAATCAAAGCAGATACGAACTGAAACAAGAATGTGATACAGTTTTATGTAATTTTTCAACCCTGCTTTTAGCTAATAGATCCGAAGAGACATTGATCTACTTTGATCAAGTTCAGGATGTGAATATTTTTTTCCAATTAGTCTTCTCTCATTGTGTAATAAACATCTGAGAAAGTATTCTTTTGATATATATATATACATACATATATATATATATATATGCATTTGTACTTTACTGTGCATTTCTGGTGAATCTTTGTGTGAAGGACGCTGGTATCAATATAAGTCATTAATTTTGTCATCCTTCTGTTGCCCTTTCTGACAGAAATGATGCATGAATCCTAGTCCATTCTCTTTCCAGCATTCGTAGCGACACGCAATAGTGTGAAATGCAAGACAAAAGGAAGTCTGAAGCATGATTGGCCACGTGGAGGCAGCATGTCCTAGTGTAGAAGGGGCAAGGTGTGCATGAATATTGGAGCTATCAGCGAGGGGGCTGGGCAGTCAGTGGGTGACAAACCCGCCCACAGCAGGGGGCTGGAGCTGGATGGACTTTAAGGTCTCTTCCAACCCAAGCCATTCTGTGTTTGGGATCGGGTGAAATACATCAATGCTGATACAACGCTTTGATTCTATTCTCCATATACTGATGTGCAATCTGGACATTTGCATGTCAAAAAGACGGTATCTCTCCCACAGATAAGAAAGGCTGCTATGAAAAAAGAAATAAACTAAAAATGAACAACGATAACAAAACAAACAAACCAAACAACAAACGGGCTGTCTGGAATTCTGACAGCCAAAATTGTCCTACCAGCTGCAGCTGAAGAGCAAGTTCTTTTAGGGCTGCATATTGAGCCAGCCTCGGAGCCTTCCTTAAGATTTTTGCTGGGTATAAAGCATCTGCTGTGTTTAACGGTGAAGATAGATTGATGGTTGTAAAAATCCTGTCTGTGCCTATCATATTTATGAAAATGTTGTATGTAATAGCAAAAATATGAGTAGGAATGAGTTTGTCTTTGAAAGTCTGTATTAACATGGACTACCTGACCCCTAAATGATGCCTTAGAATCTCTGCAACAAATCCTTCCAAAGTATAAATGACTAGAAATCAAAGTTAACCTTTCATGGCTTTCTTTGTGCCATAGGGACGTCCAGGGGCAGCGCTATGGGAGGCTCTGTGTAAAGCCTAATAGCAACTAAATATGTTGCAATTAGGAAAGGATGTAACAAAGGAGTTTCTGTTGACAGATTTTGTGTCAGAGGAGCAAAGCTACTTTTCTGCCAATGTCAACACGTCTATCAATGTCTCTATGAGAGAGATCTACATTTGATGGGACAAGGATGCATATCAGAAAGAGAAAATGTCTTTTACCAGCATAGAAACAGAAGAATTTTCCATTCCCTGGCCCCTTATTTGTCTTCCCTCGATCCTCTACAAGCAGCGCTCTATGACCATGTATTTTTTTTTGGCCTCCCAGTAACTAGAGCTCAGTGCCCCCCTATCGTCTGGACTATTCCATCACTGGCTCAGGCCGGGTAACCTTCTTCTCAGCTGTCTTCCCCACAAGAGCAAAACCTGCTGGTCACAAGGAAGCTATGTTTTATTTATAAAATGTGCTGCTTATGTACTTGAAGCTTTTTTCTGTTGCTGAGTTTGATGCCTAATTGGGAAAAGCACATTATAATTTGGCAGGTAAAATGAAAAAGAAACAGTAGAAAGAAATGTAGAGGTCCTGGATCAAGTTATTGTGGTAAATAAAAGATGGCTATGACCTGAACAAACACAAAAATACATAAATAATACAAACATGGAGGGTTACGGTACTCCACATTGCGTTCCTGGAAGATTGGTTTTTTGTCTAGACATTGGTGATTATACTTTTAAGTGAAATTTCTTTTTGCCTCAGCTGCAGAGTGAGTACAGCTATTCTATGTTAATACCACTGACGGTAATATTCAGGATGCACTGAATCAGCCTAAGCCATTTTAGCATGTAATTGCCCGACTGAAAGGAATGGTGAGTGCAGGTCATCACTCAATACGGATACCTCTCTGGCTTCGCAAAACCCCTTTATCCCAGTGTGTGATCCTCTGGTTTTCTCTAGTCTTATACTGATTGTGTCATCCCTCCTGCTCTTCTTGGCCCACAAAATCTAACCCAGGCAAACTAAAATATTGCACTTCCGATAGTGAATTAACTAATTTAAAAAGGAGCAATCTGATGGCGTGATAAATGCTCGTGTGTTGGTGGTCACATGGAAAAGAAATTTCAGTTTTCTGGTAGCTTCCAAATCTTAAATTATATTCTGCTTAAGGAGGAAAAAATGATGCTCACTTTGAGTAGGCAATAGAAAAGCTGAACCTTCCAGAACACCCCTTTCAGAAGTAACTTTGACTTTCCCTGCAAGTGTTGCTGTGGTATCCTACCATCTCTCAGTGTGACTTCATTATTACTACTACTATTAACATCCCTATGAGAACGAAGTTGTATCTTGAGCGTGCTGCAACAGGAAAAGCTTCAAAACAAATAGTTTTTTTGGAGAAGTTGGAAATACGGATTCCTTTTCAGACAGCACTTTGGAGAACTAAGGGAATGCCAGCTGCTCTCCCAACTAAGCCTTCTGCAAATGAATACCAAAGTTATACTGACACTGTTTCAACCTGCTCAACAAATAAAAAGGTGTGAGGGATGTGCAATCTAAATTTCATTGGCCAATTTGTTACCAGCCTTTTCACCTGTAGAATATGAAGGTTACTGGTTTTTTTCAGCCATGTGTTGTTGCATAATGACTGTTCAGTAACGAACTGGAATTATTTTGAGCCAAAGGAGTGATGTGTAGTGCTGTGTACTGTCTTTGTTCATTGGTGGGACTACTATTTAATTGAATGCTGTCTGTGGCACGTGGGCTCTGAAGTAAAGGAGCAACAAGGTACAGAACCCTTCTCTACCAGCGTTTTTATTCTTTTCTGGTCCTCGGTTAACATATTGGACTTTGTTCCTTGAATTACATAGACACCCTTCAAAAGCAGTAAGATTAGTAGTTATCTCTTAGAAATTTGTACCCAAAGTATCCCAAAATGTACAGGAAAATGGGGTAGCAGCCTGAAATATTTATTCTATAGCTTGTTACTATACTAAATAAAAAACAGAGGAGATGATTGCATCTTTCTCAGCAGTGGTCTGTGATGAATTCTGGCAGGAAAAGCTACTGTATTAAGTGCCATTACACAACCTATAAATTTTATTTTGAGACGTGTCGATGGATAAGTATTCTTGCAGAACAGTATCAGTCTATTTCTTAATAGATAATTAAGTTTCAGCACCTTTTTACTGTTTCAGAAATCCCCCAACATTAAGAACTGGAGAAGAGATGAATTTATTTCTGGAAGTGATTTTCCTATCTGTTAGTCAGAATGACTTGGTAGTGCTCTGCACACGAGAAGATGTCTGAATTTCACACCTGGAAAATTAGGACTGGAAAAAATACCACACATCCAAGTGATAGTCATGTCAAAGTTGCGTAGGTATTACATGAAAATAGATAAGGAACATTGCCTTATTGGTATTGCTTTGTGATTTTTGTTCTCAGGAATGATATTTCCTTGGTGCTGTTGAGGCTATTTAAGTCTCTCCTCGTAATTACTGCTGGCCTTTTATTTATCATCAGTATAGGTACACCTCTTGGATAAACCTTAACCTTTTGTATTTTTGGCATATCTGGTCATGGTGGTTGTGAATGCGTTGGCCTAATCTGGTATAAAGGGGGAAGGAAACACACTGGAGGAGGATACTGCTGATCCACACCATGGTTCATAGCAAAGTTCTGCTCTAAGTAGTTTGGGTTAAGACTGTACAGCCAAGTGACTTGTGATTGTGAGATCAGTCACCAAGATTTGTATTCACATAAGAGGCTTTGCCACATAGCAAATCCAAGTTGGCGACAGGACAACATCAACGACAAAAGACATAGCATTTGCCATCAGCTCAGAGCAATTCTCTTCAGTGTTACTATCACATTCCCAATGTAAATGGCAAGAAGGTGTTAGTGGAACGCCACAGTTACTTCACCATACCGTGTAACTATGATCAGGGAAAATGTTTGTGGTTTTTTTTTGTTTTTCGGTTTGTTTTTTTTTTGTTTTTTTTTTTTTTTCCTCTAAAATGCTTTGAGAAAGCTGTTCTGGATTTCTTTTCCCTCCTAGGTCCTGAAGACCTACTCTGTGTGGGCACTGCTACAAAAGGCAGACGTCAGTCCCAGCTGTAGTTACCATACAGAGGCCCCGCAGTGCAGCCTAACGATGGCTGATGCTTTGGATCACTTTCCTAGAGTTCAAGCTCGCTGTTGCTAAATTTACCTTCCTAAAGCCAAGCTGAAAGGGGCAGAAAAGTGAGAGTCCTCCAAGAGACTTCAGCTTTACTTCTCAAGTTAGGATTTTATCAAAACTGTAGCGTAATGCTGTTGCGTTTTTCTTATCCATGAGCTGTTTTGAACAATTAACATCTTGTTTTGAACAATTAACATCTGTCTGGTTACAGTGACTTTAGAACAGCTGATGCCAAAAGCAATTAAAATTACTGAGTTTATGCATTTGCTGCATCTAAAGCAGAGCTTTTCAATTCTAATGTCATTTTGCCATCAGTTGAAATTTATATATATATATATATAAATATATATAAAAGAAAAAAGAAATGTGGCGATGGCGGAATGAGAGGTTAAAATTGGCATAACCAATGGTGTTCATCTTCTGCAAGTTTCTGCCCTTCCCCTACCCACATGAATCCAAGGTTCTTGCTGTGACGCTAAAACAAGGAGATAGATAGTACATACTGTGGCTGGTTTACCAGAACAACCTGCGTATGGTCTGATGAGCTGGGTGTTGTTACTGAAGTACCAGTTCAGATACTAAGTTCTCCTGCCTTTCCCTCAAGCCCTGCACTCATTTTAGTATCTTGCCCCTGCAAAGCTGGCAGATTCCACTGAACTCAAAGGGGAGTGGGCATCTCTGAGCCTTGTACCCATGAATTTCAAAAAAAAGATTCAAAACTGGAAAGAAAGATGAGGATGGGACATGAGAGGCAATAAAATATACAGGACATATAATTAGATGGATAAAGGCAGAGAAAGCACAGACTTAGCTTGCTGTTCAATACTGCATAGTACGTTCTGGTAGATGCAGTCCTGTTAACTGCATATTAGTGATGACTGTGTTCAGATTATTTTCCCTAGAAGAACCTACAAGTGTTCCTTATAGAGGGGAATGCATTAGTGTGTGCTTAGCTTACCATAAATTAAATGCAAAGGTAAAACACAGCGTGTTATACGCAGGAACATGCAGAAACCAAAACGCAAGATGCACAAATGATAAGAGAACGTAGCAGGTCCACGTTTCATCACTTCTGGAAAGAGCTATAGCAAGCTTGTGGGCAGCATTTTCACAAGACTGAATGTCCTTTCTCACGCACAGAAAAGACCTGCTCTGTCGTGTGTGTGCTTACAACCACGTAAGTTTAACATGAGGGGGATTACAGTAGAATAAAGAGGGGTGCAATCAAAGAGCAAATCAACAACAACAAAATCAAATGAGCAGATTAAAGGAAAGGGTGGGGAAGTTCTTACCCCAGCTCCTTGCCAAGGAGAGGGAGATTAAAGAAAAAAGAAAGGTAACAACGGGTATGAGCTCTTCTTCCCCTCCTTCCACACCCACGCCTGTGTTAGGACCTGAATGTGAGCTTTCAAGGAGTAAAGAATTGCTTTTGCCTGCTTGCTGTACAAACGGCATCTGTACCCGAAGGCCCTGTTGACCATACAGAATCCTGCAATGTGTTTTCAAGGTGCACGTGGGCAAAGTTGGAGCTGTGTGTACAAAAAATGGAGGGGGTGGGTTGTCTCAGAAAATGAAGGGCAATAGCTCCATTGCAGTGGAGTGTGCACTGATGCAACACAAGGCTTTTGCTGAAGAAACAGTGGAACCCGTGAAAAAATGCCATTTATGAAGACAGAAGAGAAAAAAGCTCAGATTGCATAATCAGAGAGAAAAAAGAGAAACTTTGTCCTGGAGGCAAGTGCATCTATTTCTCAGTCACTCTCCTCCCTCTTCCACTAGTTTTCCCATGAAACGTTTGCAAATCCCAACAGGCACTAAGTTTCCCTCCAGGCATGATATACCTGTGTGGTTGTTCAGGTAAGGAGTGGGTTGAAGAGAAATAGATACGAGGCATTTCTGGCTGAAGCCTTGGAAAAGAGTGGCATTGCAGGATAATTCATTCAACCCTGAGCGCATTTCTAGCTAAGGGACAGCTGCTGTAATTATATGTTACATACATCGCCGCCTTAATTAACTTCACCTTCCCTCAGAGTAGGCCCGGCTACTCGTGGTGGCGAGGTGGCCCAGCTGTGAGCAGAGGGGTGGCCGAGGGAGGTTCACTGGAAGGGATTTGGGACGAGTCTTTCTTCTCTTGTATCATGTTGAAGTGCTTGGAATTGTACTCGTGGTAGTGCCTTTCTGGTGTTCCACCTGGGGAAGGCGTTCTGCGGCGCTGCTGTGGAATTGCAGTCACAAGTTGTTTGGGAAGGTGATTGTAGGGGTGTTACTGGATGGTTGTAATGAAAATGTGACTGCTTGTGGCTTCTGGCAAGGTATCTCCCAGATGCCATTGTAGGTTCTTAAAAGTATTCAGTAACTAAATAATAATAATAATAATAATAGTATAATTTAGGAGGTCATAACCTTAACTTTAGTCTTTACAAGGGAAATTGACAGAAATGTACAGCAACACCTAAAATTCCAGTTCTTCTAAAAAATATGAGGTGAGAGATCCTGGATGCAAGTTGAAGAACTGGGAGTTGAAACTACCATGTGAATGGGAAGAGTGCTTCCTTGTGGGAAAGTGCATCGAGGACTTTTGTGATCACTTTGCTAAATACTTGGAAGAGTCTCTGTAGCCCACCCCGGGAGCAGCAGGTCACTTGTTGTCCTATCTGCCACATAGATTGCCTTGTAGTTTTGAAGATAAACCCAGCTGGTGTCAGTTATCTTTGTAGATTTGCTGGTCCCCAGCTGCATGAAGTGCTCAGATGAGGGTTTCTACTTGCTCTTTACTTTAAATCTGGTTGTCTTAATTATAGAATGATTTGGGTTGGAGGGGAGCTCAAAACCCACACACCCCAACCCCAGCCATGGGCAGGGCTGCCCCCCACCAGCTCAGGCTGCCCAGGGCCCCATCCAACCTGGCCTTGAGCGCCTCCAGGGATGGGGCACCACAGCTTCTATGGGCAGCTGTGCCAGCGCCTCACTGCCCTCTGAGGAATAATTTCTCCCTGACATCTAATCTAAATCTCTCTTTCAATTTTAAACCATTCACCATAGGCCTCGCCTTAGATTTTTTCTTGATAAATGCTCATAAAATGGAAAGAGACTGGAAAGGTGATGTCATGAGAACTGAGGATTTTTCCAGCGTTAGGTTCTCAGCAGGTGCAATTGTCTGAAACAGCTTTCGGAGATTTGTTTTTGACTGGCACAGTGATTCCCCTTTAGGTAACTGAGCTGGTGCTTATGAATTCCAAGTGGAAAGTAGCGTGTGTACAAATCATTACAGAAAAATGGAAACATGATTGGTTTTATGGTGTTTGCCTTATTTGGTTACAGACACAAGTGCTGTTGTATGGCCAGGGCTGTATTCTATATCTATCTAATGGTACTAAGTGCACTTAAAAGGAAAACAGGAAAAAAAAAATCTAATTCTGCAGAAAATTATAGGCAGTCCCTGCGGATGTAATAGCAATAATATACTGGGCTTTTAAATGCAACTATTCTGGCTCTTGTGTATCCTGCTCTTTATTCTTAACGCTATAATCAAGTGTAATTACAGGTGTAGACATTTTAATTAAAGGTGAATGAGTTTTAATTAAAAGTGAAAAATACAGAATTGAACCAACATTAACAACGTTTGTGTGACCAAATCCCAGGAGTATCTTAATATATACCTAAGAAAAACACTAACTTTTACAAAAAGTTTTACTTGTTGAATCCGTGAAGTGCTTTTCTATAATAAGTTCTTTCAGGTACAAAGAGCGCTACTATTGCTATGATTTTGAGACCGTGCCAAAGCTGATTGCCACTGAGATTTGCAAGTTTTACCTACCTCATTATCAGTGGATAGAACTGATTCGTTTCTCCGCTAAGCCAACCTGCGGATCGTGAGGCAATTACAAATATAAGTGCTATTGGTTTTGCCGCTGTTGTGGCACAGCACTGCAGATTTCATGCAGTTTTTTGTAATATGTTCCTTTCTTGTGTTTAGAGCAGTGCTGGTGAAGAAACTGAATTTGGAGCAAAAGGTCCCAGAGGGCTGATCACACAGGTCGATTTCCAATCGATCACACCAAACTGAAATGCATAAGCTCTTGGTTATGGGCACAGTATGTCTGCTGAGAAGCTGGAGCTGGCATCAGCTGCCAAGGACCTTGGTGGAGTTTGTTTCCAAGCTGGAGAACTGTGATGTAAGTGGAACATGTTAAGATACTACTAATTTGTTCCCTTTCCCTAACTTTACCTTGGCATTCATTGGATTTGACTCAAATTTACTCAATTTGCTCAAATTACATACATACAGATGTATGTTTCCCACTATCCTCTTAATGGGAATTAATGGAATTCTTAATGGGAATTCCTCTTATATGGGAATTATTATGGCAGCCCTAATGAAAATGTCAACAAGGTATTTGCATAACATCTACATCTCCATGTTTTCTTTCTCTTTTTGGTGAGTGAAATATTCTTTTTGACACAGGTGCAGCTTTCCTTGTATTTTAAGAGCATACACACATAACTGTAATACAGCATTTTCCATGTCACTTTGGGATTGAGAAGCTTCAACTTCAGGTCCTATTTTTCTATTATCTTCTTTTCATATCAAAGTTGTGATAAACTTAGTTTATGACCCTAACTGTGCTTTTTGATGTTATAGCAAACATTATTAAGGATGAAAATATGTCCATGCAAGGGAATGTCAGACTGATGCTGCTTTATATATTGTATCCCTCACTTACTGTTGAATTCAAATGTGTCATGTTTGAATAAATAAATTGCAACAACATAGTGAAATTATTTTTGTTTCCTGATGGTGATTACAGCCCATGCTCTGTTTTGTTAATCTTCTGTTTGCTAACTCTAAAGTTATTTCTAGTTTCCTCTTTATATTTCAGCTTGCAGATTGTTTATGAATATAATTCTCCTATACAGCTTTCCCTGACTCTTTTCATGCCTTCTACTGTGTTAGATTTAATTTCTACCACCCCAAGCAACAGCCTTCCTGACTTCTATCCTGTTTATACATAAAGAAATATCCAAGAATGTTTGGGTTAAAGATTTAAAGAGATGGTGCCAAAAAACAAAGGCAGATGTAATCTCCGCCTGGTTACTCTCACAAGGAGTGAAGAGGCTTTCTTTCCATCATTGGTTAGGTCCATATGTTTAGTTGGTTCACCCTAATGTGCCTGCGCATTTTGATATACACAGGACCTTGGACCTCTCAGATCATGTTTCAAGCCCTTCAGAGGAAACAAGAGCTTGGCTTTTCCAGGGGGTTAGTGTGGAATAGATTGGAGTAGGAATCACAAATGCAGCAGTTTGCTTGCGTCAGTCCCTTGTTTGAATGCTCTCTTCTGCTCGAAGGATGCTTTTAAAAGCTTAGTTTAATACAGTCTCCTAAGATTAGGAAGATTACAAGCATAATAAATAGTTTCTGTAACTTACACAGTCATCTTAAAAAGATAAAACTGTTTAGATTTGAATCAACTGTACATCATCTGCAGTGGCAGTATTGGTTCAGGGAGTGTCATTTGTTTCCCATTTCCTCTGCCCACTGTTAAAGTCAGATCAATTCTGATGAAACAGATACTGTTAAAGCCAGATCAATTCCTTGTCCCTGTTCATGTTTTGCTCTAAAAATCTGGGCTAGTGCAGCAGAGGTTAGGGGGTTACTTTACTAGGAAATCAGAGAGTAACTTTAAATTGCCACTGGTGGCAACGTGCATTTGAACAACAATGCAACTGGAAGGAGGTGCAGTACCCAGCGTACTTTCACTACAGCTGTGGATTTTAGGGTGGGAGGCAGAGGCTACTGAAGATTTAATCCCCCTTGTCATGTAACTACTGGCTGGTGAAGTACTATGTCTCTGGCATCTAGCGCAGTCTAATAACTGTGTGGCTTTCCTTTTTCTGTTGCCCTCATAGCTTCCTGGTGAGCAGGAGCAGGCAGAAATGAAGGAAGGAGAGAAGACGAAAATACGCCAAAGAAAAAAGTGTCTTAACACGTTCCCCCCAAAGAACAGGTAGCATTCCCTCAATTAGTCCAGGCAGACTTCAGCTACTTGATGGTAGGTCCAAATTCAGGGCCTGGTTTGTGTGGGATACTGCAGAATGTTCTACATTTTTGTAATTGATGTAATTTTCTTTGGGTTGGGGTGAGTTAATTAAACATTACTGCAACATTTACTGGTGTCTCTTTGGTTTCTGAAAACACTTAATTCTGTGCTCCCGTCTGTTGATCTCCTGCCAAAACTCTCTTGCTTTCTGCATGCTTCCTGTTGCTGGGTTTCTTTTGGGGCTACTTTCAATAACCCGGAGTGATTCTGTCAGCATGTTGCTCGTCATGCTTACACTACAGAGGAAAAAACTGTCACAGTTCAGGAGAACGCTCTTCAATGCCACTGGAAAAGCAGTTCATTTAAAAAAATATATATCAATTTTGAAAAAGCTTTCTCACAGCTTTTATTATTGACTTTGTAGTAATACTACATAGGAACTTGTGAGATCTTCAGGTATTCTTTCATCTGTCTTAAATAGTTGTGGAAACACTTTTGTTATATAGAATCTATGGCTTAGGTAGAACAGTTTGTCACCCAAGGGACAGAATTCACTCAGCTCCCAGTTAGTTGAAGCTGAGAAGGGTCATTGCTGAACAACACTGGGTTTCTCCATAATTCATCCAGTGAGTCTTGGTTTGTGCCATTCAAACAGACATTTCATTCATATCCTACCAGTCAGGACCGTGAACATTTCCCTCATGTTAATCTTTGTTGATGAGCTTACTCACTGCTTTCCATCATCTCTTTCCTTCAATTCAAGAGAAGAACACCTGTTGCCACTCTAGTTTTTCTCAACTCTGTGGTGAGAAGAGCATTTTTATTATGTTGTCCGTGTTGCTAGCTACCTCTTGTGTAGAAATTACTGTCACGGCTTCAAAGCTGATGTCCTGCCCTTGGCTCTGTTGTAGAAGCCGCATTCCATTGACAGTCTTTCATAGCAGATGCCTTTATTGTTTGAGTAAGGGCTGAAGTATGGGCTGTGATTTGATGTACGTGCCATTCAGCTTCATATCTACAAGGTGGGTGAGCAGAACTTCTCAAGAAAACTTTGGGCTGAAGAATAATGAGACAATTTGTTGGACTCTGGTTTTGGAACAGATTTCATTCTGTACTGTGTCAATGAACTCCAGATTTGATTGGAATCCTCTTTGTGATCCCTACAGATCTTTTCAATTTATAGGTTAAAGTTACTTTCTGAATTAAGTATTCACTGCAGTGGCAAAATCCAGTCACTAGTTATAAGGCAATACCAATTTGTTTCCTTTCTATATTGAGATCAACTGATAACAGGTGCTCATTTTTGGGTGTTTTTTTTTTTTTTTTTTGCAGGGGAACTCATCTAGTAGCCTGATAGTGTAGAATCTGTAGTACTTAGAGGAGAGAAAATATCACATCTGTGACACTGAACGTTATGATTCCAGCATGCTGTTGAATATTCACTAGTGATCTTATTTCCTTGTTGTTGGCAAGGTGAGGTTATAGGATTTCCTTTATCTTTGATGAGGAGTCTAGTGTTCCATCCCTTTACTCAGCACGTCAATCTGAAACTCAGAAGACCTTTCCAGGAAGTTTGTGTGGATATGGATTTTTTTCAACCCTGTTATACTGTTGAGGGAGAGACCCCGTAAGTAATAGAAGTGCATCTACTTGGTTAAATTAACTAGGTGAGTCCTACCTGTTAAATTATTTTTGTTTTGATTTCTGAGCCCCAAAGATATCCAGCCTATCACTGAGTTGGACTCACTTGATTACCATTTTCATGCATCATCTGCAAAAGAACATCTCATGTTTTCTTCATTCTTGTTCCTGAATTTGAATTTAGTCTCTTCAAGTCTTTTCATCCAGGCTCTTATTTCACCTCCCTAAAAAAGTGCTTTTCTGCTTGGCTGTTATCTTTGCTAGGTAGATGAGGGTCTTGTGGCTGCTTCTCCTTATGCGATGTGGTAGGGTACTCCTTCGCATAGATTTTTACACACAAGGATTGTTTGGTGGATAGCTGACTGCTTATGGCTAGCCACTGTGAAAATGAGTATCTAAAGACAGAAAATGTGTGGATTAAAAAAAAAGAGGTCAGTAAGCAGAGTTATTTGACATATATTCACTACCCCGTCAGGTTCTCCTGTTTCTCTGATAGAGAAGCAACAGAAATAGTAATTAATTTTGTTCTTCTGCTATATAGGTGGAGAAAATACTTTGACACGTGAAGGTGAAAAGCACAAAACATGCTCTCTGCAAATTCAAAGCTAAAATTTTCCTAGGAAAGACACACAGACAACGTATCTTGAAGTCAGTTCTGATTACTGACAAGTAATCCGACTTTGACACGGATATTTGCATGGTTAAGTGTCACATTCTGTTTCTGACAGTGTGATTATTTTTTTTCCAGGAAAGGTTTTACTTTGGGTTTCTAAAAATGTAACAGTAAAGCATAAATATGCATTAACTTTAGTTATTTTTATGTAATAAATAGTATGGCACTTGTGTGCAGCTACATTTTGGTTTTGTTTCTGTTGGACTACTTAAGAATATTTAAAAGGAAGCACAAGCTATGGGATCTCATAGGAACCCACATGCAAGAAAAAGTTGTAGCTTCTACTTGTGAAGGATTACTGAAGAGAGAACCTCAGTTAGAGCCAGGCTCAGGATTACAAAATCTCTTCAAGTAATCCCAATGACCTTTTAACTACTTTCAGATCAAAAGACATCTTTTTCTCTTCAGCTTTCCTTTTTTCAGTAGGTATTTTCTTCACCTGAACTCTCACTACCTCAATCAGCTGTCTACTGACGGGCATACTCCCATAGCTCCCTTCTCCGTGCTTTCTGATCAAGAAGCTTAAGAGGCTTTTCAGTGTGAGCTTTTCTATTTTGCAGTAGCTTCCTGAGCAGATGCTTATTCTTCATTTGCATCTTTGTTTACTTGCTTTCACAACTGGCAGCATGGTTAAAGTCAAAGCCATGTCTTAGCTTGGGCTGCAGCTCTGCTCGCTTTGCAGCACATAATCAGCTTCACTCAAATGGAACAGTCCTTCACTGACCTAACCACAATCTCCCCAAGGTCCCCAAATTATTCCCACAAGTTATACTACAACAGCTATGACTTGCTGGGAAAGAATCCTACAGCATCTAAGCACAAGGAAACATGATATTGCTCTTGGACATACAGGAAATGCAGAAGCCAAAAGGTGGGTGGGTCTCTGCTTTGGGAACAGGAATATTTGAACCATGTAGACAGACCTGGGTACCAGTTATTTAGGTTGTATAAACATAAAACAGCTTTGTGCAAACTTGCTCAGTCACAGTGGATTCTACTTTCTAGCTGCGTTCATAAAGAAAACATGGTTTTTCACTGTCTGCAAATCAGTGCATTGATGTTTAACAAGTATGCGTTTAATTTGGCGCTTACTGAGAGCTACCAGGACTAAGCATTTAATTTGCATTTAAGTGCTTTTATGCTTGACATGCATCTGATTTTAGATATCGTAATTTTTACGTATTATGTTGTACAATAGAGCGATTTTTCTTTGTTTCTTGTACCAGCTTTATTCCTTTGGCTAGAAATTGGAAAGAAATACTTTTCATTATTTTTATTAACTAATGAAGCAGTTGAAATATTCTGAGTTTTCTTTTTTAATTAAAACCTGACATTTCAGAATAGAGCTGATACAGAAAATAAAGCGCGCGATTAATAGAACTGTTTGTTTCTGCTCCCTCTGGCTATATCTAAACCTTTGTGAACTGTGCAAGCAGCCTGGCTAACTTCGTTCCCTGGTAACTCAGACTGTGTTCTGCTTGCACAGCCAGGGAAAATCACAGGGTTGCTAGAGCTAGGAAGAAGGATGAAGTGTTGCTGTGTCACGTCCCAGTAAGACACTATGAACCAGCTACAACGTGAACTTGGCTGAGGAAGCTGTGAAGCAATTCTCGATCCAGATGTTTAAGCACAACCTAAATCCCTTCAGACATCGGAGCCAGTTACTTTCTCAGTTCATGATTCAGCTTTCCTTACAAATTCTGGCAGCAGACATATGCCAGCGCAGGCATTTCTTGCACCAGTATTTCGCAATAGCTTTCTGGTAATAGATAATTTTTGAAATCTCCTTTAAAAGGGTTTGCCCGCCTGTAAGAAATTAGAGTGAAATAAGTTGTTATGCGAATGCATATGCTGCAGGTATTCTGAAATTGCTCCCTACATGGAGACATTTACATGCCAGGCACACAGGTAAACTGTCAGGTACTACTATTTCAAGACACTGTTGAACATCACTGATTCAGTTTTAAATATTAAGTTATTCCAAAGGAAAAGCTACTAATTTGAGAAAAGAAGAAAAAAAATATCTTCTAGTTTAAGACAAATGATGAGGGAAAGCGTCTATGCAAGGAATAACTCTGGAGTAGTTAGAACAAGTCCTTCATTTTTTACACAACCACTTCAACTCCATGTTTTTCACTGGCCACCTGTTAAGCACTGACCTGATTATAAAATCAGGCAGTGTTGCAGGGTCTTACATGTAACAGATTTTATCTAAATCTCAGACTTCTTTACTGAGACTCTTCCTACAACATTCAAGTTGCTGATTCATTTGCAGCAAAGCAAGCACTTGTTCAGCTGAAGACGTTACAGTCCTGCCTGCCAACCTGCCAGAGGTTCTCCCCTGTTCCAGAGTCAGCAGAGCCAACCTGTGCCTCAGCCAGTGCAGTTCAAAGTCTGTCAGCTTAGCAACCACCTACCATTATTATGCCTTAAGCAAAAATATCCGAATGTGAAACGGGGAGGCGGAGGACAGACACATACTCCTTCTGCCACCTTATAAAAGAGTGGTAATACCTTAAACATTAAAAGTAGATTTGCCAGTGCTTGTCTGTCAGAAGGCCTCCAGACAACGTGCACCTTTTAGGAATTCTCCCAAAGTGCTAAAGGCAAGACTATAATCATCCTTTTGTTAGAGCCTAGAGAGTGAAATGCGATCCTCTACGCCTCTTTCCCTTACCTTTTTGGAAAGTAACTTCAAACGCCATAAGATTATATATGCATATAAAAGATTATATGACTGACTGTTATTCGACTCTTCTCTCTATTGTATCTGTGTTCTAATTTTACCTCATTTCTTTCTCTCTACATTTGATTCCCAAATTACTAGAATGTTGTTTTTAATATGAGCTTTTAGTTGATATATATATTACTCTGACGTATGGATGGAGTATTCTGATGAAGTTGTGTTGCAGAACTGAAAGTTTCTTTCTTTAGTTAACTCTGTAACGTATCCACTTTGTAATATGGTATGCATAGACGTCTTCTCATTGGAAACACGCATCTGATTCCAGCACGGTAATAAATGCCCTTTCTGTTGTCACCTCTGTGACAGCAGGTAAGAAAATGTAAGGCTTGTAGAGAAACCCTCAGCTAACCCTGAGTTAGTGTCTTACACAGGAGTTCATAAAGATAAGAAAACTTTTCAACTTCTAAAATAGTCAGCTGTTCAATTAAGAAATGTAGTAGATTTATCTGCTGTTCATCTGCCTTCATGTGGTGAGATGCTGTAGTTCACGAACTGCTGGTGAAGTAGGATTGATACGTTAAAGGTGATTTTTATTGACAAAACTTTGTGCACTATAAAATGTCCATCAGGACAAGCTGAGTTGTGCAGCAGCGGAGCCTGAAACTGTGGGTTTTGCCATTCCAAATGACTGTTGGCCGTTTGTTCAGAGAGTCTCAGTCTTTTCTTTTGAATGAACACCGCTTTGCAACACCGGCGGCCCGGGTTCGAATCCCCCTGTGGCGCAAGTGGTAGAAGTGCCGCTCTGCTACACAGGAGGCTCGAATCCTGGAGGTTGGACTCGATGATCTCTAAGGTCCCTTCCAACCTGCATGAGACTGTGATACTGTGTGATACTGTGATTTTTCTGTCACAGGTTCACCGTAACATTTAAAGTCTTGGTTGCTGACTTTTCTGTGGTGGCTTCTTTTCTGCTTTCACAATATGATGCCAAAGAGCAGAGAAATTATAACCAACCAAACAAAAAAGTAGCATTGTGATGTGATAGACCAGATTGCGCACGTAACCGTATGTATAACTTTTTATGTATAACTTCTGCCAGAGAAAATGATAGATCTTATCTTTGTATGCTGAGAGTGGGATAAAGTGAACGAATATTTAAGTACTTTTGTGTTCACATCATGGGAGAACAGAAGGAAACAGACTGAATTTCTAGACCCAAAAAAATGAAATGACTGCTAAATAGTGAGCAAGAATATTCTCTATGCGAACAGAAAGAGAGGATGACGCCTTTCAACATGGTTGTGGAAAAATCTCCTAGATTCAGGCAAGGTATGGATGTGTGGGAAGAAAGAGGGAATGGCAAATGAAATAGAAAGCACATCAAAGAGGTGTCTGTATTACCCCCTTTTTGCAGGTGGAAAAACTGAGTTAGACAAGAGAAATGATTTACACAAATTCCGCTTTCACTTGCCATTTTCAGAGCCAAAAATTACTACCTCCCAGTCCTAAACATTAACCACAAGAGTACTTCTCTGTACTGTCCTATCTGTTATTTGTTTTACCTTGTTTAGAGTTTTAAGAATGCCTATGATCTGCATAAACATGTTGAAACACAGTGATTCAGATGCCTACAGCTGTGATGTTGAAGGATGTGGTTTTACTTCATGGACTTTACAAACTTGAAGATGGCACGACAAGAGAGCACATGTGGTGAGTGCATTAAATAGTGGAATACAAGATATTGCTATAAGTGATCCTAAAGCTTCACATTTACATGTGTTTAGTTTCATGTGAATGAAAGAAATCTTTCATTTTTCCATCAAGTCAACTATTTGTTTGCACATATTTCTAGGACTTTTACAGGCCTTATACAAATACCTGATTCATCCTTACCTATATATACATATATAAGAACACGCCAATCCTAATCTGAAGCTCAAAACACTGGATTAATATCCAGTATCACCTTTCTCCTCATATTGGTACTTTACCCTCAGACACAACATATAACCTGGAAATAGAGAAACTATCTTGTGTGTAAGGGTCACATCACTTTTAGTCAGGTGAGTCTGGTGAAAATTCAAAATACAGCTTTACATTAGAAGTACAGCTTTAGTTGTAATAGTTTGTGTGCACTTCTTGGCTATTTCTACTTTCCAAGTTATGATCCCTGTACTGTAAGCTGACTGTATTTTAGAGGAACCTATGTTGTCACACTGGTGTTGAAGATACATCTTCAGTGCTGCAGTCCATGCAGAAATGTATACGTTCATTTTTTGTTTTAATACAATATAATAAATAGCAATCTGATTCATCTTTTAATTTCTGACAGTTTCAATTTTGGCAATCTAATGAAAGATTATTCTTATTTTTTCCCATAAATACTATGTCTGTAACTTGTATTTCCAGTATATTCTATTCCCATAGGCTTAACAAAGGAGTTGAGGGTCACACGAGTTTAAATTTAGCAGTATATAATGCAATCCCAGGTTTAGGTCAGACTCCTGATAACGAGATGATAATAAATAAGTCTTCAGTTAAGACAAAATAGTTGTAAAAGAGAAGACAACTCTTGTGAAAGACGCTTCAGCAATGGAAGCACTTTACACACAACTTCAGCCATGGTCACAAGGTACCTATGGGGTAAACATTCTTGTAGGACCAGAGGTTTCTATATCAGAACTTGTGTGCACATGAGGAAGTAGTATTCAGTCAGCTGGAAAACTGATTGATAGTGTATTAGTTATTACAAGCCAGTGTTCCTTGTGGTGCCAAAGGTAATCTCTGGGAGGTTCCCACATTGGATGGTAGGAGGGGGTGAAGTGGTGGTGTCAGAATAAGGCCTGTTACACTCGTACATTAACTATTCCTTCTACTTCCTCACACTCTGAGGGACTGGGTGCAGTTCCTGCTGTATTTACTGTTCCAAAGAGAGTGGAGGGAGAGCCAGCAGAAGGCTCTATGTCGTTTGTGACATTCCCACTATGGATGGGAGAGGAGCTTGCCAGAGAGAGCCTGAAGTCATGTCTCTGACAGCGTGTGCCCTTGTTCAGAGAGCAGTGCTCGCTACTGCTTCAGTCTTAACAACTCAGAGCAGGTTGTCTGCCATGTTAGGCCATCTTGACAAGAGAATGAAAAGCAGCTTAAGGTCTCTGTCACCCATACAGGCAGATTTAAAATGGTGGCAGTAAAAAATTCCTCCCACAGGAGGAAAGTTACTGCCTGGAAAGCTTCTGCTCTGCAAGCAGCTGAGATCTTCGTGCTCGCCTTTCAGTATTATTAAATATTCCTAGCTGTAATTTGTGGCAATTCAGCTGATGTTTCAAGAACAGTCGAGCCATCTTTGTGGAGGGTGCAGGCCAGACAGATGTGGGAGGTAAACTGATTTTAATCTGCCTTTGTGCATGAATCAGAGACCCAACATTTTTAATTCTTTACAATACAGGTAAAACTGACTCACGTGTCTCTGGGCAAAGAATAGGCACCACTATAGCCTCTGGGATTTCCCCTGCTAAATATCAAAGGCCTGCAACAAACAACAGAGGTGTTAATGCTTCCCAAAGAAAGAATCCTTTATAATGGAAAGTATTAGTCAACCAAAATGCAGATCTTTTATAATAGTTTACCAAAAGCCTCTAATCCTTTATCCAACAATTTACTCCTTTGGGCAGTTGCCTATGCCTGCCTGATTTGGAGTTTGCTGCGTTGCAGGTATCAGGGCTAATTTACACAAAGCCTATTCAATACCTGGGCTTTCCTATGACAGGTTTAAGCACGCACAGTTTTGGGCTTTGGAACCACACTTGAAGGGCAAGATATATGTTAAGCCCATCAGATGTATTTTGGAAGACAAAAATCAACAGTGGGGTCAGACACAGAAGGTTGATCATTTATTAATGGCAACTTATTTTGAAAGCCATATCTTAAAGCAATTGTTTCATGCCGCTTAGTGTCACACTATAGAGCTAAGGTGCCCCTAGCATAAGAAGGACATGGCATAGCGTAAGTTCTGCCCTTAGTTCCACTGTCATTCTGAAGTTACACCTGTAGAGGGTGCCTTGAACGCGCATGTATTCCATGCTTCCCAGTAGACAGCTCTGTGAGAAGCAAGCATTTTCTGGGGCCTGGCTTGAAAAACAGCTCCTTCTCCTGCACATCAGGCATGAGGTGGACGTGAGTCATGAGGGACTCGTTCTCATGGAGCCAGAATATCAGATAAGGCGAACTGGCACGGGTCTGCCGGAATATGGAGAGCAGCGCAATGCATCGCTGCGGGTCTGGCACGGGACCTCTGTGGATGTGAGTGGGAGCGGCCTGGCTCTGGCTCTGCAGAGGATGAAGGAGCCAGCTTGCCTGGCTGACAAAGAAACTCTTTGATGATGACCTAGGAGATGGTGCCCTGCAGCACAGCTAGCAGCGGGGAAAAATGTACCTGAAAAATGATGGCGTCTGCCAAGAGGCAGAGCAAGATCCAGCTTGAGGAAGTCATGCAGAACACCTTTTTTGTTCTCCGGGGTTTCAGAGTGAAGATGTAAAACTAGGCACTCTTAGCACCACAGAAACAACTCTGATATCCATTGCTTACACTAACGTGATCCTTAATAACTTTTTTTAGTGTTTTGATGCTTTTTCAAGCTCTCTACTGTTTTAAACAGACTTGCTAATGAGATATACATACAACTGATGCCGTTTAATCCTTCTCACTTAAGAGCCTGAATTCAGGGCTTTGTATTATATGCTTACAAAGGAACAATGTTAACAAAAATAGCTCAGTGGTTCCTAAGAAAGCAGTTTGGAAAAGCATAAACCAAGCCAGATCATTACCCAGTTCTATTATTTTGCACTTGTCTTAAAGTACAGCATTTGGGAGAGGAGTGTTTGGCCCAATCTGTATTTTTGGCATGTAATTTCAAATCAATAGGACATGTCAAAAGCCCTTTGCAAAGCCTCCCTAAAGCCCTGTAACCATAATTTTCTTATAGAGCCCATGAAATACAGCATGCGTTCTGTTACTGTCTGTCACTGTTCTTTAAGTGAGCAGTTGTGCTGTAAATGAGATCAGCAAGGAATTCCATACGCTGAGCTCACCACTGCATCTGCTGCCATGTGTAACCGTGCCCCTTTCACCACCTTCTTCAGAGGCGATTTCCTTCCTACTCACCCCCCTGTCTGTTGACATCAGTGAGCTTGTGGTAACTCGGGCCAGCTTAAAGTCTGTCTGCACACTAATAAGGGAGTGGTGGTTTGGCTTTCTGTTGTTTGTTTGGTTTTTTTTTTTTCTTTCTTTTTTAAGTGAAATCATTGAGCTGATTCAGTTACTCTTCAACCATGTGAACGCCAGCGCCAATATGAAAGAGGGGTTGGCAAACCTCCTTCAACAAGATGCCATTTCAGTTTGGCTTAAGCCAATGCACTCCCTCTGTATAAAAATGTTAAGACACAGCTTAGAGGTTTGTAGCCTGAGTGAACGGATGCTATAATGCACAGGAGAGAAGGACATGGACAGGGCTGGTTACCTTGCCACAGAGAGATCCACGAGGCTGGTGTCACATGATTTGCTCTCAATAAACACAGTACTGACTGCTCTTTTGTCACCCTGCCTATCTACCAGCATAGTGTATCTGTTTATTTTTAACTGGGGAACAGACAGCTCTGGAATTCCCTTGCCATCTTCTTCTTCCTCTTAAAGACAAGCTCTTCTGGTGTCCTTTTCCATACTCCCTACACTTCACCAACCGAAACATCCAAGGCTGAGCAGCCATTCTCTGGGCAACATAAATGTGAATTTATTTGGTGCGCCACTAGGAACTAAGTCATGCACAGCTTCAGAAGGAAGTGTCCAAGGTCCCTGTTGTGCAGACTGCTTCAGTTTAAGCAGAGCTCCATGGGAGCACAGACATCTCTTCACATGGATCCAGCCGTAGTTGAACCCAGATCAAAAGAAAGAGGAAGTTAGGATGGTAGGCAGAAAGAGGTGGCTGGACAAAGGAACTAAGGACTTGTCCTTACACACAGTTATTTCTCTATTGTCATTTATGTATTTAGAGATGTTCTCATTTAGAGTAAGCAACTGTTCAGTTTAATCCAGACTAAATTAAACAGGAAATAGTTTGTGCGGAATAAAGACCTGCAAACAGACTAGATGTCTCGTCTTGAAAATAATTAAATGTTTCTATAAATTCTTTCTAAATGGAGCTTTGCAAAGACAACAGAGTGACTACTGCTATTATCCCAGCTTTAAAACGTATTGTCCTCCATCTGTTGCTTGTCAGATTAAACAATCACGCATTGACTGCTTACAACAAACTTGAGTCTGATATTCACCATAACAAACAATCACAAGCTTTATTAACCTTTAAACGTGTGATAGGTATGAAGGTCACAATGCAGATAGAAACAGCCTCTTTACGATTATGTTGCTTACCAAAGGTTGCGGACTCCTTCCTCACAGCTGCAGTATCTCAGCAACAGATTAAGAGTCATAATCCTAGAGTACCTGGGCTGCATCCAAAGAAGTGTGGCCAGCAGAGTGAGGGAGGTGATGCTGCCCCTCTGCTCTACAATGATGAGGCCTCACCTGGAGTACTGCATCCAGATGGGGAGTCCTCAGCACAGGAGAGATATGGAGCTGTTGGAGTGTGCCCAGAGGAGGGCCACAAAAATGATCAAAGGAATGTAATACCTCTCCTATGAGGACAGGCTGAGAGAGCTGGGGCTGTTCACTATGGAGAAGGCTCCAGGGAGAACGGAGAACAGCCTTTCTGTATCTAAAGGGGAGCTGTAAGAAAGAATAGCACACACTCTGCAGCAGGGTCTGTTGAGACAGGACAAAGTGAAATAAATAATTTCAAACTGAAAGAGGGGAGATAAGAACAAGTTTTTTACAAGCAGGGTGGTGAGGCACTGGCACAGGTTGCCCAGAGTGATGGTGGATGCCCTGATCCAGGAGGCACTCAATGCAAGGCTGGAGAGGCTCAGAACAACCTGATGTAGTTGTAGATGTCCCTGTTCACTGCAGGGGAGTTGGACCTGATGGCCTTTAAGGGTCCCTTCCAACTCACATAAGTCTGTGGTTCTACCTGTAGTTAGACGTACAAAAGGATTCGGGCACTGAAATCTGCAGCTGAACTAATCAGAGTCCCTCAACCCAGGGGTAGGTAAAAGCCGTAGACACATCAGTGCTTAGCAGTACAGTTTCCTAGAGACAAACACTGGTTCCAAGCACACCCAGACAGACCCCAGGCTCTGCAGCACGGAGCAGGAGGGACTGTGTCTCCCAGCCTGAAGCAGGATGTGCGGTTGAAGGGTTTCTCTTTGGCTGCAGCCCAGGTGAGTCTCTCAGAACAGGCCCTGCTTACGGGAAAAGCAAAGAATGGAGTCACTGACATTTCCCTTCCCGGGGCAGCAGGCACGGCTGGAGTTCAAGGAGCATCTGGAGGTTGCTCACAGTCGTAAGGTTTGACTTTGGGTAGTCCTGTGTGGATCTCAGAGTTGAACTCGATGATCCTTGTAGGTCACTTCCATTACGGGATATTCTGCGATTCTACGACCTCCGGCAGCTCCCGCCCGCTGAGGCAGGTCGCCTTCTCACAAGAGCGAGTAGAGGGACGACTCGGCCCACAACCCGACGGCTTGAACTCCCCCACAGCGCCGCCCTGTGCCAGCTCCATGGCGGCAGGGCCGGGCCGCCGTCATTTCCTGGGCCGGGCCCGGCCCCCCGGGGCGCGCCTGACTCACCTGGGCCGGCGGGAGGCGGCGGCGGTGGAGGCGCGGCTGAGCTCGGAGCCGGGCGGCGGCCGAGGGGCGGCATGGCGCGGGACAGCGGCTCCCCGTGGGCCATGGGGCTGCTAAAGACATTCGAGGAGAGCGAGTTCGGCAGCTGGGAGAAGATCGGCTCGGGGGGCTTCGGGCAGGTGTACAAGGTGCGCCACCTCCACTGGAAGACATGGCTCGCCATCAAGTGCTCGCCCAGCCTGCACGTGGACGAGAAGTAAGGCGGCTCGGCTCGGCTCGGCTCGGGTGGGGGCGAGGCGGCAATGCCTCGGCTTGGGACGTGGGGACGGGGCGGGACGGCTGTCTGCACCGGGCATGGAGAGCGCAGGGACCCTTCGTGTTTTCCTTTCATTATTATTATTATTATTTCCTAAGCCTACCCTGGGCGTGCCAATGGAGGTAATAGAGCTGAACATCAGCTCAAAAGGCTTGTGAGGCTGCGCTGCTATTTGCCCCGCCGGTGTTACCTTATTTTTGACGGACAGAGCAGGTGATGTAGCTCAGTGTCCAGGCGCGGGGCAACTGAGCTCTAAGAGCTTCCCGGAGCTCTGTCACACGGCAGGGCCACCGCCACCACCTTAAAAATGAGTTGGAATGTTTTCTGCGCTTTGTATTTACAGAACATTTTCGAAATGTACTCAGGTTTTCATTTTTTGTTTGTTTGTTTGTTTGTTTTTTACGGTGTGAGGTGAACCGTGCTGCCACCTACTGTAATGTGGGCGATTAGTGTTGAGCGATGCCCCCAAATCTCTGTGGTAGAGTCTTAAAGTCGTTGGGAGGGACCCTTAAAGGCCACCCAGTCCAGCTCCCCTGCAGTGAATAGGGACACCTACAGCTATATTAGGTCGCTCAGAGCCCTGTCCAGCCTGACCTTGAGTGTCCCCAGGGATGGAGCACCCAGCACCTCTCTGGGCAACCTGAGCCAGTGCCTTGTCGTGAAAAACTTCTTCCTCATACCCACTCTAAATCTGCCCCTTCAGTTTGAAACCATTTTCCCTTGTCCTGTCACAGCAGACCCTGCTAAGGAGTCTGTCCCCTTCCTTCTTATATCCCCTCTGTAGATACAGAAAGGCCGCTCTCATCTCTCCCTGGAGCATTCTCTTCTCCACAGTGAACAGCCCCAGCTCTCTCAGCCTGTTCTCATAGGAGAGGTGTTCCATCCCTTGGATCATTTTTGTGGCCCTCCTCTGGACGTGCTCCAGCAGGTCCAGGTCTCCCTTAGCAGTACTCAGCGTGCAGTGTAGAGCTCCTTCTCTTAGCGGTTGCAAGGTCTGCAAGTATGAGGGAAATCACACGAACTTGAGGTGCAGCGAATTAAAACAGCTTAAGACTTTTGGAACACCTGAGAGCAGGGGGCTCCTGCAGCACGTGGTTCATTTTGACAACCCAGGAAAAAAACAGGAGCGTATTTGTTTTGCTGCAGAATTTGTTTTAGGTGCTTCAGGACAGCATTAATTAGATGGGTTTGTTTGTTTCTTTTTTTTTTTGGGGGGGGGGGGGGCTTTGGCCTTTGAAAATGCTGTTTCTGCAAATTGTGTATTCAAATAGCAGGGGGGCACAGACGCAATAAAGCACTCCGCATGTAGTTCACAGGTTTTGGAGCTAGTTGAAACAAGCCCATATAATTGAACTGTTAATCCAGGAGATTAACTTGAGGAACCGTGTCTTGGAAGTGTGTGAAGCGGCAGAGTTAGAGCTACCAGAGGTATTGGAAACATTAACTGAATTGTGCAGGGGCTTTTCTTTATTTGTTTGGGACCACATTAAAACGCTGTTGGTACTGGTTTGGTGTTGGTAGTGCTCTGTAGCGTCTCCTGCAGTGTTTGTGCAGACACTGAGAGATTTGGAGTAATTCCCCTGGCAATTATCTCACCATAGAGTGAAGTGGCCTCAAGCAGAAAAAAAATTGAGTGTACAGCCAGAAATGTTTTTACTTTTAAATCCAAGCCTTCTCTGTCTGTCTAGCCAAATCCCATTTCTTAGGCTATACTCGCTCCCACTTTCCCTCCCCTGACCTGGAATTCTCACATGCAGATCCAGGTGCTCTCAGGATGGGTCGGATCAGCCTAAGGCTAAAGAATAGAGAGGAGGGGGCTGTCCCCAGGCCCAGGAGGCAGAAAGCCAAGTCTTTTCCATACCTCCATTAGCCGGAACAGAGGTCTGTTGTGGAGAAAAGGTGACAAGCTCTGAGGGAACAGCCTGGAAATCAGTGTGGGTTTCATAGAGCTGGATGTGACCGTATGGACTGTAAGGAGTGTGAATGATGTAACGGTTTCCAGGGCAGACTCCTGGCTAAATGTGCTGTCCGTGAGGGTGCCTGCTGGGTGCGGAGGTGGAAAGGTGTGCCTTTGTGCCTGGGAAAAATGAACAAAATCAATCTGGGTTTGGAAACTGAGTAGAACTTAGGAATGGGCTGTAGGAATGTGTTACCATTAGCGAATGCTGTATCTCTTTAGGCAGGTGACAGAGGTGGCTGAATGTATTCAGGTGATCTGCAGATGTGTAGGTAGAACTTCATACTCACCTCGCTCCCTTTTAGAGGCAGGTTGAGCGCAACTGTGCTGGTTTGCCTATAATCCTGTCACACCAGGGCTGTGCAGCAGAGATCTGTCAACAAGTCTGAGAGCCATTTAACCTGAAAAAAGGGATTTTCTGCCTTATTTCTGGCCCAAAGCAAATTCTGCTCTAAACATCCAGTGTTTTTTCTTCTTTTATTCATGTTCCTCTCTGAGGATCAGTAGTGTGAAGGTCATTAAAGCAGTAGATGGCACAGCAGAGGTCATAACACACTCTTAAATATCTGCCTTGATGCAGGTGAAAGTGCACATGAAAAATTCAGCAGTGTAATGTTGTTGTGGACCCAGTGTTCGCTGCCAGCAGCTTGTGGAGGTAATCTGTGCTCCCAACTGGAGAGCAGTGTGGGAAATGCTGCCTCATGAGCTGCGAGCTGTGTCTTTACACACAGAATGTTATCTTTGGAGTATAAAGATCAGGTACGTACAAGTGTGGGCACAGTCATCATTTCTGTGGTGAAAGTTGCCGCAGGAGCAATTCCCTTGTCCCTTCTGGAGAACCAAAGGCACGCAACAACAGCAGCTCTGTCTGCCTGCGGGGATGCTAGAGGTCCTGTAGAGTGATTTACCCAGTATTTCTGATTGTTCTGAAAATGGCTGATCTGTCTTTGTATTCTGTGACAGGTGTCACTTGCCACTGAATCTGGAGTTAGATCTCTTGCTGTGCATGCCCTTCTCCCCTGATGTTTTGTTGTGGGAAAGCATAGGTAGCCCTAGATTTATGGGAGCTGAGCTGTCCTGGATGCAAATCTTTATAATTGCTATAATGTTTGAATATTTGGAAGGGGGAAAGGGAATGGAATGAAAGTGGTTGGAGAAGATAATTCTGACTCTTCATGAAGTAAGAAAGTGTAACAGAGGCTGGTCCCATGCCTCTTGACTTAGAAGCCTCATAAGGATCATTCCTTCCTCTTTGGAGGGGGAGGTGTTTGTCTCTTGTTGGCAATGCAGGGTAATTTCTAGGCATTAGGGGTAACAGGACAGCATAAAAATCATGCTTTGATCTGTTAAAACTGAACTACAGTGATACCTGCAGCATCCTTGTAGCGTTAGCACTTGTGTACTGAAGTGATAGGCAGATTGTCTGAGTGCTGATTGCTAGCAGATCCTTGAGCCAAGTGGGAAGCAGAAGTGGAGACCTTTCATCTCATCCTGATGGAGGTGGCCTTGCCTGCCTGAAGAGATGTATGTGTTAAATGGATTAATGCAGCTGCACTCCCTGCTTCACTAATGATTAAGTTGTAGTCTGGCTATTTCTTCTGCCACTTTTTCTTTCCTGTTTTCTGAAGGTGAAGGAGCTGTGTTTGAAAATTAGACTACCTATGCTGTAATGGCTGCGCCACATCACCATCTGTTTCATTTTGAAATGGACTTTATGTGGGAAGAGCCTGAAGATGGCAATTGTGTTGGATTTTTTATTTAAATGAGCAAATCAAATTTAGGATACTTGTCTGTTAGTTGGGTAAATAACCTGACTAATTAACTGAGCCTGGTTGAAACAGAAAAGGAGGTTTCTGTTTTGTTCTAAGTGGAAGCTCCCTCTCAGCTGGGGAAGATACCTCGTTTCTAGCAGCTGATCTCTGATTTTGGCAATGCTTCCTTAGCTAGGGAACCCCCTTGTCCCTGGGCCCAGCAGCTCCTCTTCCATTTCAGCTATGGCTGGATTCCTGCTCTGCCTCGGAGGGCTCAGACGGGTGTTTTACATCTCCGACTCCAGCGCTCAGCTCACCTTGCTGAAGCCTGATGAATTATGCTGGCTATGCATGTGGCTTGGGGGCAAGGAGTTGGTTGTGTTATTCAGAGGCACTCCCTTCCAGCGTGCCAGAAGAGCAAACTGGGTACTTGTCTACAAAGGCAATTATTTCACAAGAAAGCCGCTGTAGGGAGCAGCAGGAGTCGACATGGTTAAGAGAGAAGAAAGATTTCTCTTATCTTTTTATCCTTCCAGTATTATGGGCTTCCATCTTTACTCATTTTTCAGCCTGATCTTGCCTCTGAAATAGTCTGCAGCTTATTGCTAGGTTAGAGCCACTCCTGAGGAGAATTGTTCAGCATATCTGATCACTGCAGAGTGCTGCAGCTGATCAAGGTTTCTACTAGGAGAATCATTAAGGTTGGAAAAGATGTCTTAAGTTTTATCTAATCCAATAATTCACCTACCACCAATGTTGCCCTCTAAACTGTGTCCCTAAGTACCACATCAACCCTTTCCTTAAACACTTGGAGAGACGGTAACTCCACACCTCCCTGGGCAGCCTGTTCCAATACCTCACCACTCTTTTGGAGAAGCTTCTCCTGATATCCAACTTGAACCTCCCCTGATACAACTTAAGGCCGTTACCTTTGTCCTATTGCTGTTGCCTGGGCAATGAGGCCAACCCCCACCCTGCCTTGACCTCCTTTCAGGTGGTTGTAGAGAGCAGTAAGGTCTCCCCTGGGCCTCCTCCAGAATGAACACCCTAGTTTCCTCAGCTGTTACCTGTAAGGCAGAGCTAATGCCAACTCAGGTGTACCATGCTGGGCAGAGAAGGGCCTTCTCACCTCTGCCCTTGGGGCTGCCATCATGGTAGGCCTTCATGTGGAGCCCCAGGGTACAGGCTGTGTGTCACACGATGGCCCCTACAGTTACAGTATTGTGACTTCTGACCCTTCGTGGGCACTTTGTGTTTTGACTTTGGCTGCAGACAGACAATGTTGGGGCGTTACAGCTCTACGGAAGGCCGTGGCAATTAAGGGTCCTGACCTGGGATGCCGTGCCTTAGCCTGACTAATGCTGTGGGGTCAGGCCAGCTGCCACCTGCAATTAACCCATAAGTGCTCGTTACTTGTGCTATCCCTGTTACCTAATGAAGGCCAGAATCGGCTGTGGTGAGGCAAGTGCTGAAGCAGTGATGTCTGCTGTCCATGCTCACTTCTGATCACAGCCTCACAAAAGTCTAATGACTGCAGCCCAGGGAGTTACAGCACTGGTGAATCTGAGCATTACGTATATCATCCTTGTTCTTAACTACATCGTGTACATGTTGCAATAGTGAGGTGGGCTTTGCGCTACGGGGACTTGTGCTGCTCAAGTGTGCAAGCTTGCATGTGGTTCAGCAACCTGGAACTGTCAAGTCAGTAAATGTGAAGTATTCCTGGGGTATATAGGCTGGAGGCGTGTAGTGATTCAGCCAGGCGATGACACGAAACGTGTATTTCAGTTTCAAGTGTTTTGTTTTGGGGATGGAAGTATTATCCATCTTTCACCTTATATTCTCTCCTACCTAGGGAGCGTATGGAGTTATTGGAAGAAGCCAGGAAGATGGAAATGGCAAAATTTCGCTACATCCTTCCTGTTTATGGCATCTGTAAAGAGCCGGTTGGCTTGGTGATGGAATACATGGAGACGGGATCTCTGGAAAAGCTCCTGGCTTCTGAACCTCTGCCGTGGGAACTGCGCTTCCGAATCATCCATGAGACAGCCGTGGGCATGAACTTCCTGCACTGTATGTCCCCTCCACTGCTACATCTGGACCTCAAGCCTGCCAACATCCTGCTTGATGCCCACTACCATGTCAAGGTATGCCTTGGGTGCTCTGAGCCCAAAGCTTACTTTTGTGTATTCTTGCATGGCTTTTTCCAAATCCAAAGGTCTGGAAGAAATCCAGAAGCACTCTTTCTGAGTTACAAAAATACCTAACTGTTCCAGTCCCTAAACTTGCCTACTGATTTATGTACCATTTTGGTATATAAATGGAGGTAGAGTTGGGGAGTCTGCGTGAGCTCTCCTAAAATTTTAGTTGAGTGCTAGTGTAGTGAATTTTGTTTTTGCAAATGTAATGGGTTCTGTTATAGATTTCCCTATAGCAGGGTCATAAGGCAGGTGAAAATGGGGACAGCAAAGCAGTGTGAATATCAAAATCATCTATGCTTGCACCACATCTCCTACTGACAACCTTGTTTTGTTTAGGCCTGGGCTGTGTACACTCTGCTTAATACCCAAATCTTATTTACTGTGGGAGTCCAGAGAAGCAGAGCCTTCCTGGCAGCAGCTCATTTTCTCCTTCCTTTTGTTCAGAGCTTTTACAACGGAAAATTAGCTCTGTCATGAGTGCTTATGCTTACCAAGGGGTAACTCAGGGAAACTGTTGTGGCTGTATCACAACAGAATTCTTCTCAGTATCCTTTTCCAGAAAGGCAAATTTGTTGGCCTTCTCTGTTGAAGGTTCTGTTTTGACAGCTGGATTGGAGAGATTATGTCTGCTTTTGATGATTTCTTTTGGAGAAGAAAGAGACAAAAAATGTATCTTTTTCTAAGATTTTATTTATTTATTTTCAAATCAGTTGCCCAACTCTAACCCTGGCTGATGTAGTTCAGCACGTGTAGTCATAGATCTTCCAGTGCCGTCATCTATCTTCTGTCTGCTTTTCTGTCCTCCTCAAAGTGGGCAAATGGCTGTGATCCTGCTTTACTGCTCTAAAGATGAAGTGTTCAGTAAATAAAAACACCTTTCCTGATGTCTTGAGGGGGCTGGAGCCATAAGAAGCCTGACGGAATCAGACCTGGTGCTTTCTCAGCTTTTTTTCTTGGCCATGTAATGGTTTGCTTCTTAGGACAATCTTCTGTCTGAGCTACAAGGCAATTGCAGGCAGTCCCTGGTATTATGGTCAGAACATCGGGATCTGAGCTGTTCCAATTATATTCTCACACATTCTCAGTAGCCTTTGCTAAGTATTTATTTATCTACAGTTTATGCTTGCTTGCATAACTTTTACATTCCTAATTCTTGACTCATCCACGATCCAAGATATGAAGGGTTTATTTTTCTCACCATTTCAGGAGGTTGAAATGCTCCCTAGTGTTCTGCCTGCTGTATAAGCTGTATCTTCAAGGTGATGTAATTCAAGGGGGCAAAGTAAAAAATGCATCAAAGTTTTTTTCAGCTGAGGTCATCGTTGACTTCTCTGAGCTGTTATTTCTTTGTGTTTCATATATAGAGCACATTCTTCAAACCTTTTCTATTAAGCTCAGAAGAGAATGGTCTAATCCCAGCCTTTTTCAGCCAGAAGTCTTTCAGGTCTGTAGCCATCTTGAAAAGTCCTCCAAGCAGCAAAGCAGGCATATAAACCTACATGCAAAATAAGAGATGTACATATTCTGTGAGGAGCCTTTGCTTTAAAAACGTGGCCCCAAACCTTCTTTTTGTATTATGTGAAACTTGTAATTAAATTTCAGACCCTGCAGCTTCATTTAATGTGCATTTTCTTGCTGGAAGGCTAATGAAGGCGATGATTGAAATGCTTTTACTTTTAAAATGTTAGTGTTAATTTAGTGGGTGACCTGTCCCTAATAGGATCCTAAAGTGAGTGAAGAGATGTTGCAGACTGCAAAAGAAGAGTTTGGAGGTAGGGAGGATTTTTATAAGCTGTTTGCCCTTGAGCCAGGAAACAGTCTTGCAGTGGAGCACATTAGAAAAGCCATATTGCTAGTTCAATGGAAACACACCCTTCTTCTTTTACGAGCACAACACTTACTGTAAAAACCCCAAGAGAGGATGATGACTAATGCAGCAGTGTTGCACAGAACTTATCATCAAGTGGGTGCCTCCATATCTTAAAGCTGTCTCCTGTCTGTTACATAAGTGTGTGTGCTGAATTTGGTTATTGGGAGGATAATTAAGAGGAAAGATTAGCCTGAGCCAAGACATAGATAGCCGTGTATTTATTAGTTTTCTCACGTTGGGGGGATTCCTTGTTTATCCTAGATGTGTGTATATAATATGTATAACTTGGAATAAGGCTTTGCTGTCATTTGTAGAGTGCCTCCTGCCCTGAAAAGTCTGAGGTGGGAGCTCCCTTCCCCTCCATGTCTTGTTGTTCTGGGCTGTTCCTTGGGAAAGATTATTGCATACCTTTAGCAAGCTTTGCTAGCAACCATCTGCAATTTTTTTTTTTTCCCTTAATTTTGAGCTGTTGCTTCTGTCAATGTCGGTGAGAGCTGCCTTGCTCCTTTCTCTGGTGTTTCGTAGATGCAGCCTTCAAATGCTTACGGACTTCTTAATACCTAGTTGGTATTAGGTAGTTGGTAGTTGGCTCACCTGGACCACACCTAGCAAATTTGTTCTTCTGCCCTTCCATCCCTTGTACAAACTCAGGAGCCCTCCTCCGAGCTCCTTGGTTTCTGGCAATCCAGCAAGGAGCTGGAGAAGAGATGAAGCATCAGGCGCTGTTCCAGTGGGATCTTTCTCTAGGGCCATCTGCAGAGGAATACACCCCCCACATGCAGGAATCTCTCTGTCTGACTTATTGCCAGCTACCATGCCTGTGTATTCTGTTAGTACTTTCCAGGTTCCTTATCGAGCTACTTTTCATTCAGGTTTTTAAAATGAAGTCAGCCTACAACTTAGTACTTCTGGGTAGAAACGTTATTTGTAAGTCCTAGTTTCTTTTATCAGCCAGTCTGGCTTTTGCAGCTCACGTATGTGTGTGTAAGTGCATTTGTGTATGTATTATAGGTGTGTGTATATATGTAGTTGTATTTGTGCTGTGTATGTATATCGTCTCTCTGTGTAGATACATACACAAGCAAATCCCACCAGTTATTTTTCATCTTTCAGGTTTTCTTTTAAAGAACTTGAGTGGGGATGAGCTGTCTCAGCTGTGTGCTGCTCAAGCTCACTGTGGTGACTTTCACCCCACCGCTGGTCCAGCTTAAGCTAGTGCAAACTTTGCAACTGTGCTCCCAGTCTACACAGGCGTCCTGTCTGTGTTTAGTTACCTTCAACTGAAGGGAAGGGCTGCAAAATTTATAGAGTTTGAAGTGAGAAGAAGCTCAGGTAGAAAATTGATGATAAAGCTTCTTAATGTACTATAGGAAGAGGTAACACCTGGAGGCCAGGCTGGTAAAGAGATTCTCTCTTTTATTATGTAGTAGTTGATGTAGTTAACAGGTTCTCTCCTGTTATTAGAAATGAGAAGAGGCCTTGCTGTGTTCTGAGTCTCTCCTTAGTTTCCCACCCCTCCAGATGAAGGTTTTTAGACAGGGCTGTTACCTGGCACTTTGATCCCAGCGAAACGAGCTGATTTTCACCTTGATCAGTTCTCTAGCAGTGACACAGGAGGTACCAAGACCATTCCTGCTATGGTTATACACATTTGTGATGGATTAGAACAGTTTTTTCACCATGGTTTCTGGTTTTTGCTCTTCTGAAGAAAGAACTGTGAACATCTCTGATAAAACAAACAGACTTATGAGGAGATAGTTTTTAAAGCTTCCTGTTAGAAGGACAGATGTGATGGCATTCTCAATAGCCAAGTGTGCAGGAGAGTCTGACCAGGGACAAATAATGGATATGTCAACAGAGATTAAAAATTAATCTGACCGCGTTATGTTACGTATTTGATGAAGAAAACCTTTGTGTGAACTCTGACCTGCATCTGTTGTGGTGGATGCTTGAGTCTTATTTGCAGAAAGATGACATGCGGAGCCGCATGTGCGCTTCAGAGTGGGCTATCAGAAGCAGGCAGTTTCCAATCACTACTTTTATTTCTGTGTGGTAAATGCTGGCACTGCTCGGGAATAGCTCTAGTAACTCCTGTAGCTGAATGGGATGGGAGAGATTTTAGTTTCTGTAAAAGCTCCGTAAAATAATTTGACCAACTCAAGCATCTGAACCCTTGTGAGTGAGTGTTTTTCACAGACTAGAATGGAAATGAGTGGTACTGAGGGATGTGGTTGGTGGGCATGGTGGGGATAGGCCGATGGTTGGGCAGGGTGATCCTAGTGGTCTTTTCTAACCTTAATGATTCTATGAAACATCCTCACAAAGGCGGAAACAGATAAAGTCTGCGTGTACAGTAGCCTCAACTTAAAACAAACTGAAAAAAGAAAGGTTTTGTGTAAAATGCCCTTTGGATCTGGGATCTGGCAGTAGGGTGATGTTGCTGGGCTGCGGGCAGGGAAGCACGGGCAGCTCCCCTCCCCAGTGACTGCTCACGTGTTTCTTCTCACACAGGCCTTTGAGAGGCAGGGAGCGGGTGAGCTGTCTGAACATGAACCATCCCGCTGCCTCTGTGGGGTTTGGCTGCTGTTCTTTCTCTTCTCTTCCTACCTCTTCACCACCTGTTTTGCATGAAGCAGGCTGTCGCCTCCGTGTCTCCTCTAAACCATGCTGCTATTATGTGCGCTTTTGAAGCATGATGGGATCCATCCAGAGTGAGGACTAAGTGCCTGGTGGTGGCACGGGGCAGCTGTTGGGGTGGGCACAGGTTTATGGGTAGCAGGGACTCAATGGAAAGCACAGGAACTTTGCCAGCAAGGTGCCTAGTGAATGAGGCACGTGATGGGCAACTTAAAGGCAGGAGAGATAAGTTAAACGGCTGCATCTTCCACCCACTGCACAGTTCCCACTGATGTTAAAAAAAACTGCCTGACTAAATACCCTGTGCTTTGTGGAAAAGTTATCCTGAAGGAACTAATGGAAGCCACAGAAGCAGTCTGCGGGATCTCGCTCTTTTGTTGCAGCCTGGCAGATAACACACGTTCACGTCCAGTGCTTTCTGCAGCATTCAGTCTGATGGCAGCTCTCCTCAGTGGATGAATTTCCTTTGCTTTGGTACGCAGCCTAATCTGTCACAGTAGCTAGGGGCAGGTTCACAAGGCTGTATGCTCCGTGTGTTAGCTGTTTCTTGGTTTGTAGGCTTGGGGCGAGACCTCTTAGAGCACAAACCTCACATCTTAGCTTTAGATGCACACAAAGTAGCTATTGTTCTTGCCTAACACAGCTCTGTCACTACACTGTCTGCACTTCATCTTTTTTTCTTAACTTACACAGTAGGAAACCTGGTATTGTTTAGACAAAGAGGAAGATGTATTACTTTAATTATGCCTGCATGCCATATGGATTTCTTGAGGTGTATTCAGCTCTTTGCTTCATGTTAATCAAAGGATAGCAGGGCCCTGCCAAGTCAGATCTGTTCAGGCTTGCATGAGCTAGAGAGTTTACTAACCTGACACCAAGGATTTGTGCGATGTTGGCATTGTGCTTTTTTTCTGTGTGGAGAACTGAGCACCCCAAACTCCTGTAGCATTCAATGGGGGCCATCAGTGCGGCTCTTCCCAGGGTAGCTGGCTTGCAAATACAGGTTTTTTGACTACTCCCTGCTTTCTTATATTTCAGAACTTGGCAGGGGAAACTACTCTTACAGATGACTTCATGTTTCTTTTTTTCAAGTCATTCCCATGCTCTGATACAGATTTAAGATAGAGGTAGGAACAGGTTGCCCAGGGAGGTGGTGGATGCCCCATTCCTGGGGACACTCAAGGTCAGGCTGGACGGGGCTTTGAGCAACCTGATGTAGCTGTAGGTGTCCCTATCCATTGCAAGGGAGTTGGACTAGATGGCCTTCTGGGTGTCCCACTCACGCAATCCTATGATTCTGTATCCCTGTGTGCTAAGGCACAAGCTGTCTACACAACATCTCTCCTGAGCTCTTTCTTCCTGGGAGAAGTTCCTTCTGAAGCAGTGTGGGCTGGTTTGTTTCATGCTAGAAGATTCCTACCATTTGGTGAGCAACAGCAGCGTGTACCCTGACCGTCCTCCAGCAGAGTGGAGCAGGCTGAGCTTCTCTCCCTTTCCAATAGCGGGTGCATGTTACAACTGGCCCTGTGGTATCTTTAGAGAGAAGCTTCTGAAAGTGTCAAGCTGGAGCCTATATATATATATATATATATATATTTAATTATGCCTTTTGTTTTGAGGGAGAACTTTCTCAAAGGAGCAGCTGTGAAGATCAAAAGGGTGTCGAGGGAGTGAGTCACTGAAAAACTTGAGTATTTTTGAGATAAAAAGAATGTTTAAGTCCATTTTGGGGTGGAGGGGAGTTATGTGAAGGAGAAATCTTATCTAACACATAGACAGAAAGCTGAGTGGCCCAAAAAGGCTCGACTTGTCTTGAAATTTCCACTTAGCATAATAGACATTTTTGACCGGTGGGAAATAATTAAGACAAAGGAAAATTCCTTGCCTATCTGTTTGCTCGATGATTGGTATGCCTTTGAGAGCAAATGAATGCATATTTGTTTGACACTTCAAATTAAAGTGGAGGTGTGTTTTCCTTTTTCTAAACTTGCTGTCACTTGTTTAGTTCATTTCAGCTGCCTTCACTGCGTCACTGCACTGACTTGCCATATCTGCTCGTTGCCAAAAAGAATTCCCTGTGTGGGTTTAGTGTGTGTTTTTTAAGCGTTTTGTGCCTCTGGTGCTGAGCTCAGTCTTTGTTGGCATGGTCAGTGCAACTGTAATATCTGGAAGAGAAATTCTCTTGCACTGGTTGGGCCCATGGTCTGAAAACAGGTGTTGAGAAGGCTTCAACATAAATGGCAGCGTGCTGTTAGGAGGGAAAGGGGATGGGTGAGAGCAGTAATTGTGTTAACCTGTAGTTTGCGCTAGCTACTTTTTGACTGGTTTTAAATTGCACTAAATTGTCTGAGGGTTGTGTTTGCCATGTAGTGGGTTAACATGCTGCTGCTTGCAAAATGCTGCTTGCTTTTATTTTATTTTGTTTAGCTTCACCTTAAAGAAAAGCCTACTACAGCGTAATGCTTCCAGCATTGCTTTCTTAGCTTAGCACTTCTGAATGGTAGCTTGCTATGTTGTTTTTTTGAGTCACTGTGTTACATCTTTCTCTTTTTTACAGAAGAGGTTTTGTAAACTCCTCTGAAGTCTGATGGTAACATTCACGCTTCTCTCTCCTCCATCTTTGCAGATTTCTGACTTTGGACTTGCGAAGTGCAATGGCTTGTCACATTCCCATGACCTCAGTATGGACGGCTTGTGTGGCACAATTGCATACCTTCCTCCGGAGCGCATCAAGGAGAAGAACAGGTGTTTTGACACCAAACATGATGTGTACAGGTCAGTTAACTGTGAAAATACCTAAAAGAGCTTGAATAAATGACCCAAAAAACTGAGCATGAGAACCTTACCTCTAGTTTGAGCCTCATCTTGCAAAGGCTCATGTTTGGTTTGCTTTATGCAAAGTCCTTACAAGGTAGAAGGCTTTTAACAAACTGCAGCTGATCCCGGTCTTATGGAAATCAATTGTTCCAAGTAATGTTTATTTATCAGCAACTGACATGGGAGCTATGCTGCCCACCTTATTTTCCCCCATTAAAGGTACATCCTGACCCACTTTTCTAGTCTATGATGCAATTCTTAGCTATCTTCAGTAGATTTCATCACTAGGTCTTTGGTCCTTCTTTCGCAGTAAGGCTGTTAGGAAGAGGAAGTCATAGCTGTAGATTACAAGATATGGCATGTTCTAAATGAAATATATTTTTGTACAGTTGTGTTGCAGGCTAGTATTAAATGACATCCCCAGCAATTCTTTGCTGCTCTCTGATCTTGTCAGTGTTTTTATGGAGTAATTGGTAAATGTTAACACGGAATCTGCAGTCTCCAAAAAGTCTCTGTGTTCACTGCCTCAGGTTCCTCCCTGCACAAATGAGACTTTCAGGTCATAGTCCTTGGCTGCATCTTTCTGTGTGTGTTATTCAGGAAAGAGAACTTAGCAAAAATAAATTACACTTCTTTTTAACGGTGGGCTTTTAAACTTATTTTTTTTAAAGCTTTTCTAAAACTATTTTTGGTATGTATTTGTAGCTTTTCCATTGTGATCTGGGGAGTTCTTACACAGAAGAAGCCTTTTGCAGGTAAGTTTGATGTATCGTGGATTTTTTTTTTTACCTTCTTTTCAATGATATGTATGCCTCCCACCCCACCAGCCCCACAATACAAGTGATATGTATAATGCATGTCCTCCAAATTCCTACAGTCTTGTGCAATAGACATGTTAAGATCTCAAATTCCAAGCACAATTTCAAGTCCTTTGTACTACATCCTAGAAGCAGAACCTATGTAGCTATGAGATGCCTTCATCTGCACTTTTTTGCTTTTGTTGGAGTTTGCTGTGCTGATCCAGATCAGTGTGTGGCCTACTCAGACTTCTAACAGATGTTCATGGCCAGCAAGGAAGGTGCAGGGCAAAGCCAACTGGCAGGCAACCCTATTGTTTTTAGAAACAGCTTCTCTGTAGAGTGGTTCTGGAGTTTATTTGTAGATCGCAGGTACAGATTAAAAAATAAATAAATAAAAAAGCTGCCTGTGAGAGTAAGCTTTGTTCTGCCCCACAGTAAATGTACCAATCTACAGGCAGTTATTTATTCTTTATGACTATTTTCCTTTGTATGCAACTAGCCTAAGTATAGCAAACATGTTTGAGCGGGTTCCAGTCTACTACTCATTTTTCTCCTTGTGAACCCAGTGGTTGACTTCAGAGTCAAGAGCCACATTACTACCCTGTGCTTTTTCTTCACCTTTATGTAAAGTTCAGGCACTTGGTTTATATAAAAACTGTGATTCAGTTTTCACACAGCTGATACAGAAAACCTAAGAGAGGTAGCAAGGAACTGAGGGGTGTTTTTGTATTTTATTCTCCATTTCTGCCTCTTTTGTGAGTGGAAAGAGCACATAGTCACTCATTGATGATTAACTGATACATGAGAAGCAGATGTTAATGTGTTGCTAGAAGTGTTGTGGAAGAGGAAGACCAATTTCTTTCTTTTTCCCCCCCGTTGATGAAGTATTCTAGATCTTTAAAAAAAAAAAAAAAAAGTGTGAAAAAACAAGTTTTTGCCTAATGCACTATTAGTACTCTTAGACAAAAGAGAAGTCTTTCCTTTTGCTGAGAGCTTCAATTGTGTGCTTTTGCTTTACAGAGGAAAACAACATTTTACATATCATGGTAAAAGTAGTTAAAGGCCACCGCCCAGAGCTACCTCCTGTTTCCAAATCCAGACCTCATTCATGTAATAACTTGATCAAACTGATGCAGAAATGTTGGCAAGATGATCCTGGTGAACGGCCAACATTTCAAGGTAAGATTTCCTCGTAGCTTGGCTGCCTGTTTCTTCTTCTATGAGTCACGTTATTGCTCAGGACTCTGTTAATCCTTGAGGTAAACGCTGCAAAGCTTTGTGACAGAGTAAATAGAGCACATTGTACGGTAGAGACAATGATATAGGCCACTTATTCACTGGTTGCGGAAGAGATTATCTGGGGACAAGTCAGACCATGACAGTTTTATGTAAACGTATTGGGAATAAGATCTGTACTGAACCAGCTGATCCATTTAGCTGGTACCTGAAGGGAAGGTGGTTTATGTTCACGTCCAGTCATCTGTATTAGTGTAGATGCCAAACTAGAGTTGATGGGCTTTGTACCATACCAAAGCGTTGAACACCCTGGCTCTTGAGATATACCAGTGTATGCCAAGGAACAGAATTGACTTCTTGTTACAGAACAATTTGCACTATCAGTTTTCTGTTGACCAAAAAAAAAAGACAAATCAGACCAAAGGTTTGAACTTGCCCAAAGCAGCTGTTATGAATTCAGATGTGCAGCAGAATGTAGCATATAGAATCTACAAGTGGCTTCATTTAGCATCAGTGACAGAGATTTGTTTCTTCTCCTCATTCACTCGCCTCTTTCTGCCTGAACAAAGTATGGCCATGGATGGAAGAGGTATCACATAAGTCTAACAGTTGACTAGTTCAAAGTCCTGCGTATGTAACACCAGTCCTGTCTGAATGTGACAGCAAACTGTTCAGTCAGTCCTATGCACTCTTTGCATAGCTGCACATTTCTACCTTCTGATGAGATGCTTGGTGGAATAGACAAAACCGGAGTCTTTCTTCTGTAATACCTCATAACCATTAAGACACAGAAAAGCAGTAGGACACCAGGGGAGAAGCCTCCTATTTAAAAAACAAACAAAACCAACCAACCATGTGACGAAACAGTAAAACCTCTCTTTCTTTCTTCAAAGAAATCACTTCAGTAACAGAAACACTTTGTGAAAAACCAGAAGATGAAACAAAGGAAATGGAGGCTGAGAACCTGGACACTAAGAGTTCCCCAAAGCAGCAATCTGAGGTATTTTGACTTTCTGTCCCATGTTAAAATGCACTTTTCCCCCCCATTTCTTTCTTTCTTTTTTGTTTATTTATTTATTTTGCCAGAAACAGGTTCCTCTGTGACTAACTTCTAAACAGCTTTCTCTTTGCTGCTTTTTAACACCTTCTTGCCTGGTGGAAGTGGGTCTTGTTGAAGGACTGGACTGCAGAAGCAACAGCAGATGTATGGGCAAGCTCAGGAAAATGCCTGCACAAAACCTGAGCTCCTGTTTATCTTTAGACTGCTGAGGGACAGCAAGAAAGTTTGAAAATAAGGACTGGAACCATGTGGGCATGTCTGATCTTAAAAACAATCAAATAAACAAACAACCAGGTTCTTCAGACAGATTTTGTTGGATAAGTACAGTGCTTAAAGCTGCCTGCAAGCTAATAGAATTAGGCTTCTTCTTGTAGAGGGTCATACTCAGTTTTCCTTACTGACCTTTCTAAAATACTTCTGTGTGTTTCTCTTGAAGGGGATGTCTGCATTATCTCAGCCGAAAAAGGAGCCTGTTCTGGCATCAGTTAAGGATTACAGTCTATCAGAATTGTTGTCCCAGCTGGATTCAGGGATTTCACAGACTATGGAGGGCCCTGAGGATCTCAGCCGCAGCTCTTCTGAATCCAAACTTGCTGCCAGCGACAAGCGGCTTTCAGGAGTTTCGTCTGTAGATTCAGCTTTTTCATCCAGAGGCTCCCTTTCCCTTTCCTTTGAAAGAGAGAGTTCAGGTAATGGTCAGGATGTTTTTTTATTGTTGGTTTTTCTGTTTCTGTGATTGTTTGGACTGGTGCATGGGAGCTTATGGGTTGGAGAGTGACTGTGTGAAGAGTAGTATGTCCTGTTGTCCTAACTGCAAATTTGTTTGCTGGAGGCAGCTATTAAAAATAAAATAAAATAAAGAGATTCCCAAGCACAATGTAATGAGTAACAATACATTTAATTTGCTTTTGAAAAGAAGGTACCTGAATTCCCATCAAAGCAATTACAGAATTGGTTGTGGAAATGTTGATTGGAAAGGAGATCATCTTGTCTAGTGCCCTGGTCAGAGTGGGACTAAAGCCAGTGCCAGTCCAGGAGCTTGTAGCTTTTGCAGTTAATACTGAGCCCAAATGTGAGCACCTGTCTTTTGAGAAGCTGTCAGCAGTTCTCTCAGCAGCCCCAGGAACATTGTAATAAAGACCCCCCCTGGAGATCCTCTCCCTTTTCAATATGTACTGCATAAAATAGGCACCTCTTTTCCATGTAGGCAAAGCACGATAACTGTAGGGAAACAAACTTGCAGCTTCCTTTGTTCTTAGTTTTACTGGAGACAGAATAAGAGGAAGTGTGGGTTCCAAATGTGATGTAAACTGGCTCTGAAACTGCTGCAGGTACAGCAGTGGGAGAGGGAGTCATTTTTTTTGCAGTCAGAAGACACTACTGAAGCCACCAGCTGTGCTAGCCAGGGATGAGTAAGGGTTGGCAAGAATCAGCATTGTGATGTTGTTTTTTTCCGTCTAGATGTAGGTACTACGGACATACAGAAAAGGAAGCTAACAGAAGCCATTTTAGCTGGTGACACGAGCAAGCTGATGAAGATCCTCCAGCCTCAAGACGTTGACATTGTTTTAGATGGGAACTGCAGTCTTTTGCACTTAGCTGTTGAAGCTGGTCAAGAAGAATGTGTCAAATGGCTTCTCCTTTACAATGCTAACCCAAACCTCACCAACAAGAAAGGATCCACCCCTCTTCACATAGCCATTGAGAAGAAAATTAAAAGCATCGTGGAGCTGCTCTTGGCAAGGAAAATCAATGTTAATGCCAAAGATGAGGACCAGTGGACTGCTCTTCACTTTGCTGCCCAAAATGGGGATGATTTCAGCACCAAAATGCTGCTTGATAAGAATGCATCCTTGAACGAGGTAGATTTTGAAGGCAGGGCCCCCATCCACATAGCCTGTCAGTATGGCCAAGAGAATATTGTGCGGATTCTGCTGAGAAGAGGCGTTAACGTGAACATCAAAGGAAAGGATGACTGGGTCCCTTTGCACTATGCTGCCTGGCAAGGTCATCTTCCCATTGTGAAGCTTCTGGCCAAACAGCCAGGTGCAAATGTAAATGTGCAGACCGTGGATGGAAGGACCTCGCTACACTTGGCTGCTCAGCGAGGTCACTACCGTGTCGCTCGCCTTCTCATAGACCTGGAGTCAGATGTCAACGTACCGAATGCACTCTCGCAGACTGCTCTCCACATAGCTGCTGAAACTGGCCACACAAGCACATCCAGGCTGCTTCTTAAACATGGTGCAGACATTGAGGCAGCAACAGCGGAAGGATGTACTGCTCTGCACTTGGCATCTCGCAGCGGCCATTTAGCAACAACGAAGTTGCTGATGGATGAAGGGGCCAATGTTCTTGCCAGAGGCCCATTAAATAGGACAGCGTTGCATCTTGCTGCAGAAAATGGGCACTCTGAAGTAGTAGAAGAACTTGTCAGTTCAGGAAACATCAATATTTTTGACGACGAGGGGTTGACAGCTCTTCATCTGGCTGCAAGAGGAGGGCACACAAAAACAGTTGAGGTTCTTCTAAAGCATGGGGCACTCACTGATCTGCAGAGACCCACATTTCAGACCCTGCTCCGGCTTACTCAGCAGGGCAGCAATAGCTCAGTTACTGTGTTGTTAAGTAAGACTTAATCAAAAGGTACAGTACTTGCTATCTTTCTGCCTGGTGTGGTGAGAAGGTTGCTGGAACTTGATTTACAAGAGCCTTGTCCAGCCGTGCAGTGACCTGCTCACCAGCAGCGTCAGCAGATGGACTGAGGGGCAACCAGCAAGGAGCTACTCATGTTTGAGTGTGTGAGAGAGGGAGCACATGGACTAAAGCCAAAAGCAAGGTTAAGAGCTGAAGCCCACCACACTGTGGTCTGGATCATCCACTCTGCGCGTGCCTGCCCCACCTGTATAGTGATATTCCCTTCCCACACAGACGTTGTGAGAGTAGGGTGCATCTTGTGGGTTCCCCTTGCTTTTTTTTTGACAAACTAATTTAAGGACTAATATTCTGATTTTCCTCAGAAAAAGGATGGATTAGGTCCCTGGTTTATTGCAGTGATCTATATTTTGGGCTTGAAGCCTCCAAAGTAAAATAAACCTAACACAGATCTGCTGGAAGTGAATGCAAGAGATGAAGAAAGAGCTATTCAAGATACTGTTAATCACAAACCCTGGCTAAGTTTCGTTTTCAGAAGGTATTCTGTTTAATGGAGATACACTGATTACAGTTTTCCATGTAATCAAGATGAATAAGGCAGACTGTTATTAACAAGGATCCAAAAGCTACATGAGCAGAAGTAAAAGCTTAACACAGATCTCTTCATATGCAGTACCATCTTCTATGCATTTTAAGATCAGTGAGCTGAACTGTGTTCTTAGTGGTTTCCCTTAAAAAGCCAAACAACAACAGTAAAATCATTCTGGACTGTAACTGGATGGTATATTCTAACACCATTAAATCTATTTGCAAAGTGATGTTTGTAGGGACATGTTAGAGAGCCATACCAGCCATGCCACAGTACATGTCCTGGGAGAATGAACTGTGTGTTGCCTAGATTGATATACTGTGTATATAGTATTTCTATCTGTTGTATGCTTTTTTTCTACTGAAGAAAATAGATTATGTAGAGTGGGTATGTTTTAATACACCTTTTAATTTCACTCTTGTCAAGGTCCGAATGTGGCACATTATTAATAAAAATATTGTGTTCCATATCTGCCCTGTATTTTGTCATGTTGGTTTTCTTTTCCCATCTTCATGCAAAGCCTTCAGCCTTCCTGAGAGCAAAGCTGCTCCTCTCATGGGTGATGGCAGCAGGTGGAGGCTGAATGAATAGAAAAACTGAAGGGCTGGTTATTGCTGCTGCTTGAGACTGTTTGTGGCTACACATAGGGTACCTCTCTGTACCTGCTTGCAACCCTCTTGGCTAAGTTCCGTGTAGTGTAGGGCTTTATGTGGGCAGGTAGGTGCAAACTGTTCCCTGTTGGAGATGTTTTGCCTCCTGCCTAGTGGAACCGTACTAAAGTAGGCAGTGAAGCTGTGCTTGCCGCCACTATATGGAGGTTACAAAGCAATATGCCTCTTACTGAGCGTAACAGTCACGGCAAGCTTCCTAAATGCAGTGACAGTGAAACTTCTCATAAAGCAAACGAGAATATTGTAATTTGCTTACTGCTTCCTTCAGCCTCTTCTGAGACCAGCGCAGCTGTCATGTTTCATTAAGCTGTGCTTCATCACTATCTCTTTATAGAAATTTAGCCACAGACCACTTACTCTCTCAAGTCCTGTGCTGCTGTGATTAAACATTTGGCTTAGCCTGAGACACACCTTACGCTTCAAGTCGTCCAAACAAACAGATTTGAGATACTTAATTCCAGTGGTGTTTGCCTGAACTTCAAAAGAAGAGCTGTAGGACTAAGCAGCAACAGTCTTGTGCCTCCTAATGATGCCAGTGTATGCCAGCTAGGCAAAGAGAAAGTATAGGCTTATGCTTTTAAAACAACTCGAGCACTGCTTCGCCAGTGCATTCCTTCAGTGCCTAATAATAATAGCACATTAGCTTCTAATTAAACATGAAGCCACACTTATGAGTCTTTATTTTCCAGCCTTTCACAACAATAGGCAACAGCAATGTGTTAATAGAAGGCACTGGGGAAAATGCAACAAAGGGATTGCATGCTGTGCTGCCAGTGTTGTAGGGAGCATTTTTCCTCATGTAGCGGCTTCTCATAGAGTCCGAATGGCCGAATGGGGTGCAGGATGAGTGTTAGGAGCAAGAAGGAAATACTGCTTTCTGTAGATCTCCTGTGGATGACTTTCCTGGTTGTGTGCGCTGCTCATTGTTTTGCTGAAGTCCCGCCTGGACTCTGCAGCAGCTTCACTCCCTCACCCTCAGCTCACACCCAGAATCAAGCAAAGGCAGGGTTGGGAGCTGTCATCCTGCATGAAGCCTCTGCCTGCTCAAACCCTTGGCTCCAGTAGCCGTGCAATCCCCAAAAAGGTGCACAAACTCCTTTGTTCTTGGCAAACAGGTTTGGTACGTGGTGTGACAGAAAGGAGAGCTCTGCAGAACTGAGCTCTGAGCCCCCACAGCAGCAGAGCTGGAAAGAGCAGGGTCCCAGCAGCAGAATGTGCCTCTTGCCACCTCCCTGATCCAAGCCTTGGCCTCTGGGTGACGAGGCAGCCCCTGGTGCATGACCTGTCTTCCCAACAGCCCGTTCCCAGCACTCACTGGTGTTATTTACCCACTCCACAGACCGAAGAGCTGCAGTGCCATGTCTCTACAGGCCTTGAGAGGACTTGACAAGCCTGTGGTTCAAACACGCTTGGCAGCAGGTGAGGGGAGAGGATTGCTGGGCGATTGCAAAGAGGCCCGCAGGCAAACCTCAGACTTTTCATTCCTGCCTCCTCGTTGCACCACCTTGGCTCCGCACGGCAGGGCTGCCAAGAAAACAAAGCATGTGGGAGCCGAGCTGCACCACCAAGGGCTCCTTCTGCAGAAGGTTGAAAACCTGCACAAGCAAAGCACCAGGCTGCTCTGCATGCAAGTCCTGAGACCTGTGATGTTGTTGCACGTAGTTTAAAAAGAACAAGTGCTGGGTTCTGCACCTGGGATGGGGCAGCCTCAAACATATGTACACGCAGGGGATTAGAGGCTGGAGAGCAGCCCCGTGGAAAGGAATCTGGGGGTTCTGGATGACGGCAAGCTGTAACTGAGCCAGCAGTGTGCCCTGGAGCCAAAGGGACAACCCTACCCAAGGAGGCACCAGGTCCGGCACTCTGCTCTGCACTGTGCGGCCTCACCTGCAGCACTGGGTATGGGTTTGGGTGCCGTGATGTAAGGAGGACATAAAGCTGTTAGAGAGCATCCAAAGATGGGGAAGGCTCTGAGGACAAGGTGTGTGAGGAGCGGCTGAGGCCCCTCGGTGTGCTCAGCGCAGAGCAGAGGAGCTGATGGAGGCCTGATGGCGACTGCAGCTCCTCACAGGGAGTGGAAGGGCAGCGCTGAGCTCTGCTCTGTGTGACAGTGACAGGGCCCGATTCATCAGGGACAGGGCCCAAATCAGAAGCTTCTGATTGCTGTTACAACAGCTGGGTAGCGCAGGAGGATCCATGGCACACGGAGCTGCCCTGCTCCCACTAGCTTTAATGACACGCTTTGAGCACCCAGCAGCAAAACACCAAATAGTTATCTCTGGGGACCCACACTGGAGAAAGACTCCCAACCCAAAGCTGATGATGATTAAACAGATGGCAACAGAGCAGGAAACTGTTTCAACAGAGGAGGGAGCAGAGGGCAGATCCCAACATGTTGGGTGGCCATGATAACGCTGTGGTTCAGCGTCACGGGCTGCCAGCAGCCAGACATGGGGCATGGAAGGCAGCCGTTGCGAGGCAGACTGCAAGTGGCATAGGGAGGAGGCTGCGTGGCTCTGATTCACCAGCAAGGCTGCAGCAGGGAGGCTGGCATGAAGCCTGCCTATAGCTCCCAGTCCAGCACCTTGCTGCCATCGTCACCCTCTGAGGATGTCAAGAGCTTGTAGGAGACCACACAGCAGGCACTTGAACAAAAGCGGAATGAAATCACCACTGTTGCCGCCTTATTTGCCTTTTGCTTTTGAAAAACTATTGTAGAGACTTTCCTCTGCAATTATGTAGAGCAAAGACCATTTAAATGTTAACAAAGAGCAACTCGTGATCTGCACGGAAATACCTTGCTTAGGAAGGCTTGAAAGGAAACAAGCAAAAGCACAAAGCAGACACTAAAACTGACAGCAAGGAGGGGAAAGATGTTCTGTGGTGTCCCTCTGAGGAATGGGCAAGGGCCTATTTGTCAGTGCTGCCCCAAAGGTTTTGCCCCCACCTGATCCTGCACTGTTGCGATGGAGCAATGTTTAAAAGCACATTTACCCTATGGGAAAGCAAGAAGCAGCAAAGAATGGCTGCAGGGAATATCCTCTGTTTGTGGTAAGATGAAGATGGGCTGCAGACTCACAGCTCAGCATGCCAAGCCTTGAGCTGCCATTCTTAATGTCTGCTCTGTGTTTTAAAACCCCCAGTGAGGCTGGCTTTGTCCCAGCACCACCTTGGGTTTTTGTTTGTTTGTTTATTTGGCTTTTTTTTTGGGGGGGAGGAGTGTTGTTTGTTTGCTTGCTTGTTTTTTGCAGAGCTGCTTAGCTAAAGGCATTGTAGGAGGTTAAGCAGGCCACAGTTACAATGGACACTGGGAAGTTTTATCTCAGTAGCTCTATTGGTAGTAGTTCTACATGCAGAATGTTATTTGGACATTTGCAAAAGCAAAGCCTAAGAAGTTAATGTGGGGTGAAAAAAAAAGTCTGACTTTAGCCTAACCTGAAGTCCCTCTGCCAGTTATCCCCTATATCTTCACATTCAGTTCTAATTCATGGAGATGTGAGCATCCCTCAGCCTGGCGCAGCTCTGAACCATTCTCCCTCCACCAGCTCCTGCATAATTTCCAAAGCAAAAAGCTATGCAGAATCAGGAGCTGAGGGGTTCCCTTTCCATCCTCAGCCCCGACAGCATCAGAGAAAGAGAGAAGAGCACCAAAACCCCCGCTCCTGAACCCAGTGTGACAGTAGAAGGATTTTCCCTGTAAAATTCCCAGAACTGTGGACTGAGGTGTGCCATGCAGGGCCGTCATGCACGCCACCAGCTCCATACAGGGCATTCCCTTGGCCACTTTCCCACCTTCCCTGCCCTTTGTTCGACACCTGCCAAGGAGGTGGTGTCTCACGCTCACACAAGCTTCACATTACATTACAGCTTCCCAGAGAAAGGCCCAGCCCGCTCAGCCCTGTGGTGAGCATGCTTCAGTCCTGGCAGCTGCTGCGTCCCTGCTGCTGTTTGCAGGCAATTAGCAGGGACGTGGGACAGGGTGAGGCTGGGCGAGGTGAGACACCAGAGGCAATAAGGACATGATCTGAAGCTATTCACGCTTTTTAATGCGGCTGTTTCTTCACTTTGATCACAAGGATGGCCCAGTGTTGTGTGCATGTGTACCTGCCTACACAGACACACGCACTGACCGACCCATGTACAGAGCCAACGTGTGCCCACGCTCAGCCTTCTCACACATGAGTGGGTGTTTGTGTACACATCTACAAATGCAACATTAGGCCCCTTATACATGGAATGACCTGGGTTGGAAGGGACCTCAAGGATCATGAATCTCCAACCCCTCCGCCACAGGCAGGGCCACCAACCAGGCTGCCCAGAGCCCCATCCAACCTAGCCTTAAACACCTCCGGGGATGGGGCATCTGCAGCCTCTCTGGGCAGCCTGTGCCAGCACCTCACTAATCTCACAGTAAAGAACTTCCTCACTATATCCAACCTAAACCTTCCCTCCTTCAACTTAAAAACCATTTCCCCTTGTCCCGCTCTTACCTACCCTTTCAAAGAGTTTTCAAGGTAGGGAGCTCTTAAATCATCACATCCAGCAAACTTAATGCAGTCCAAGCCATGTTCAAACAAAACTTCAGTGCTTTGCTTTTGGAGACAGACTATGAAAATCAGACAGGAGACAGCAGTACTGCACTGAAGTATAGTGCTAACTTAATCCCACCATCCACTTGGTACCAGTGCAGCCTGCAGCTCTCCCTCTAAGCTGCTCCATTCCTGCTCCTTGTGGTCTGTCAGATAATCCCAACAGCCAAAAGCTGCCCCAAGGTGCATTGCTGCAGGCTGCCGAGTCAGACACATCACAGCACAACCGCAGCCCTGCAATCCACTCCCTCAAGGTGCTGCCGCTGATGGGAATGAATCAAATCCTGGCTACAAAAACAACATGAAGAAACAGTCACTTGCACAGCCATGAGCACTAATGTTCCAGTTCAGACACTCTGAGCCTGTTGAATACAAGCTGGATCAGAGCAGCATTCACCAAATTCAATGTTTTGACTCAACATTTTCATTAAAATCTGAAGGAACACTAAAAATTATCCCACTCTGAGCAGCTGGGAAATAAAAGGCCCAGAGGGAGAACACCTTCCACATCACAGTTGCCACAGCGTTTGCATTACCTATTATAAATATTTAAAGATTTCTAGAATCCTACATTGTTCTTAACTGTTGCCATTTATTCTATCTATATATATATATAAAATTATGTATGTACATAAGTTTATAATATAAAATGATATATAATGTGCTATACAATATATGTTATATAATATTTATGTTATATATATGTAATAGTTAAATAGTCCTTTTTTATTATATGTGTACAATATTATATATGATATATATATATGTGTATATGAAACCTTTGGAAGATCTGTTTGACCATCCACTCTGTTGCTGCATCACTGGTCTGATGTTTACATAAATGGGCAGTCTTTGGCCAGTAGAAGAGCTGTGTATAAAGTTTTTTTTTAATTACTGATATACAAAGTGTTATTTATTATATAAAGTAGAATCATAGAACTATTGAAGTTGGAGAAGACTGCTAAGATCAGCCCTACCATCAGCCCTTCTCCACCATGTCCACTGCCATATCTATGAGGTCCTTGAACACCTCAAGAGATGGTGACTCCATCACCTTCCTGGGCAGCCTGTGCCACTGCCTCACTGCTCTTGCTGAGAAGAAATGTTTCCTAACATCTGACATGAACCTCTCTTGATGCAACTTTAGGCCAATCCCTCTCATCCTGTCACTGTCACCTAGCAGAAGAAGCCAACCCCCACCTCACTACAACCTCCTTTCAGGTGGTTTTAGAGAGTAATAAGGTCTACTCTGAGCCTCCTCTTCTCCAGGCTAAACAATCCCACTTCCCTGTGTTATTAATTATTATCATTATGTATTATATAATGCATAAAGCATTACTATTATTGTTATTATTTCTATTACTATTATTATTATATAAAGTATTTATTACATATTTCACACACATGTGTGCACACAGAGAGTAAGTAGCTTCTCACAGACCTAGACCCACTTTACAAGCAGCAGTGCCCCGAGCCCCATCCTGCCCTTCTGGTGTTTCTCTGAGTTCTGCCTGTTTTCCTAACAGCCTCTAAGCCCTAAATATTTTTCGGATTAACAAAACTCACTAGGTATCAAGATGCAAAGGGGCAAAAATTTCCACTCCAGTAGAGTTTCAGAGCACAATTCTCAGCAATGGCTGCGCTCTGTGGCCATGCCAGAGGAGAATGGCTTCCTTGAAGGCCTCCCCCATGGCCTTTGTCACCATCCTCCCATCAGATACAGCTGTCCTCTGCCAGTTGTGGAAAAGAATGGACCTGGAGAGAAGTGGCTAGCGAGCAAAAAGCAAGCTGATGCATGCTGCTGTTGCGGGAAGCTTGTTTTCTGGCTGGCCCTGTTCTGAGGAAGGCAAAGGTTGGATCTTGCCAAGACAGCAAGGCTCGGGGCGTCTATGTGCTGTGGTGTGGGGATTGGTGGTAAGTGTGTAAAGAAAGCTGCTGGCAGCCCAGGGGGTTGGTTTTCACCCTTCCACCCCACCTAACACATCAGTGACTCTCCTGATGAGCCAGCTCTGTCCCAGTATTTCATCCAAAAGACATTTGAAGTGGAGTAGATCATGGACACCAGCACCTCCCTGCTGCCAGGGAGGGAGCTTAGCTGCAGTGTCTGGGCTGCAATAGAGTTGATATGTAATGAGGCTGTTAACATTACATCGTGACACACGTGCTGCCACTGGATTTCCACTGAGCATGTGACTTGGTTGAGGAGCCAAGAATAAATAATCCTTTAACTATGGATTAAACTCAGTCTGTTTGGCATCCTATCCCTTCATTCAAGTCATTGGAAGAACATAGGCCAGCAAGGTATCAATTTTCTTACCAGGAATGTCCACATCCAGCCAAGATGTTTTCTAGCATGCCTGCAAATAAGAAGTTAGAAGACTCTCTAGGGAATGGCTGCCCCAAACTAGAGCCTGCTTTATGCCTAGGTTGCATTGGGTGCTGACCCCTTGTCTTAAGAAACCATCAGATTATAAACATATCCTTTCTTACTTTGGCCTCATTCTTGACAGCAACCTTGACCCAGCAGACATCAAAGACAACTCCTAGATGGCTGAAGTTGCCAGCTGTGCTGTCACCCTGGCATGACCTGGCTGTCCTCCTGGTGCGTAGGTGTGCCTACAGCCACCACATACCAGCAGCTCCGCATGCACTTCTTTCCCTTAGGTAAGCCAGCCGCCACTGGCGGGATGCTTAAGACTTGCTGTCTTCACCTCCCATTCCTCTCCTTGGTTCTTCTTCTCTTTGAGTCCTCAGTGACTGAAGACCTCCAGAGCTGAAGAATGACTCAAAGAAAAGGAAAAACTGAACACAAAGGATGGGCTGTGTGCTTCAGCCCCCGCTGCAGAAAAAGAAAAAGCCAGTGAATCCCAAAACAAAAAACACAGAGGAGGAAGAAGAGGCAGAAAATCAACAAGGCAGCTAGAAAAGGAAGCATATTGTAAAATTATGCAGCACCCCTGTAACAAAATCAGTTATTCAACTACTTGTGAGGGCATCTATATGCATTATTCATAGGGTATTAATTACACAACTCTTACTGTTCTTTTTGAGTCTTTGCCATTAAAGCTCAACACCTGCAGCAGGCAGCCCAACAGCACTTTGCCATCTATTCTCCCCCCAACACAGCCTATTCAATTTTATTCTCCTGCCTAATTATGACAATTACTTTCTTATCCTCCCCTTTTATTTCCTTTTACCTGCATTGTCTGAGCCAGCTGTTACAGCTTTAATGTTCTTGTGGCAAAGTTGCCGTCTACAAAGACCCCACCCAAGATGGCACTGTGATATCAAGCTGGTATCAGGTAACAGCTGAAATTAGTTCTCTGCCAGGTGCTTTTCTGACAGCTCCTATCAAAAAGAAGATTATGGGTTTGTGTGGGTTTTTTTTCTCTCTCTGACTGCGGCATCACTCTGTGGTCTCCTCTTACAGCTGCCTTCTTGCTCAGCATGAGCTGCATGAACATAGACACGGTGTCAGGCAATTTTCCAGAAGTGGTAGGATTCCAAACACAGTTCCCAGGGAAGGGCTCAGATGATTGCCTAAGCACAGCGGTATCCCATCTCCTTTCCCTGCCAAAATTCATGGCATCAAGTGCCTAAGTGTCACTGAGGACTTGTGCTTACAGCCCCCTTGCATCAGGGCTAGACATCCATCGTAGTGCTGTCTCCCCTGCCATACATCCCAGGTCTCATTGCTGGGGGCTCTATGCACACTGCTTGTTAATTAATTTTTGAGATCGCCAATGAAGAACATGTTCGCTAAAGCTGGAAATACATTGGCGAGTTAAATATAACTGGGAGAAGAGGACTAGTCATCCATACTTTATCATAGTTGTGTAGACTGTCAATTAAGTATAAATTTTCACATCCTGGTGGGATGCAGCACAGCCAGCTTTAGGTCTCTAATAGGCTTCAAGTGCAAAAACTCCCTCAGAAGTCAGTGGAGAGAAAAAAAGGAAACCTCAGTGTACTTATTCCTCCCAAACCAACTTGTGCCTTTTTAGGTGATCTGAGTGTCCTGCATTGACCAGTGAATGAGTGTAGACTGTCCAGATGAAACCCTAGGAATGGTGGTGACCAAAGTAAGGAGAGCTAAAACCCCCCAAGGCTGCCCATGCTTTGTTCTTAAAACTGCCCCAGGACAAGCCAAAATATAAGCTCCTATGAAATTCTTCAGAGCATTACTGCACTTATCTGAGGACTTTGGTTCAGGAGCTGGAAAACTGGGCTCATGATTGCATGCTGTAGTCTCTTAAGGAAGGAGGGTGACTGTGATGGTAGCAGAGCCATGTATTTCATCTGTTATATCCTCCTAGGGTGAGTGCTCCTTGTGAGAGTTTGCTCTCAAAACTTACTGTCTAGTAGGTTGGGTTGGGATGAGCTGATCAGGCTAATGGGCTAATGCTAGGGTTAGAGTGATGATTATGGACAAGTACAGAAGTTCTCAAAGAGCTCAGTCTACCACTGTGTTAAAAGCAGGGACCAAAGATGTAGAGTAAGTAAGTCCCCCTTTTGTCTATAGGGTTAAATGGTTATCAACCCTTAAGGTACCTGCCATCACAAAGGTGGTGCCTGTGTGAGAGCTGGGGCTTACGGCAGCAAGATTGTCCTAACAGATAATGCCCTGGGGAACGTGGGTTTGGAGGCCAGTTTTTGAGGGGCTCTAGATAATTCTGAATTTAGCTGAAGATTTCTTTGCTTATGGAAGCTTGTAACTAGATGGATAGTCAGATGACTGGATACAAGTGGATCTAAAGAAGTTCAGAACATGGCCTAAAGTTGCAGCAAGTTGCCAGCACAGATTATCAGCATATGTTTTATGTTGGGCTACTCCACTAAATATAGAGTCTGGGTTAAGAACCACAGGATCAAAATAAATAACCCAAGCAACACTGCCTGGGTAAATTCAGGCCAATGGTAGTAAGAGGGACTACTAGCACCCAGCCTTTCCATGAATTCCAATCTATTTCTATTTATCCTAGACAAAGATATTCCACTAGTGTTCCTGGCTCCTGCCTCATGATCACTGACTGTAGTTTTCTGTGTACTAGGTACAAGCCATGATGCCTATTCAATGAGTTGAATCTGGCCCGGAATGATCAACACTGGATTTGAGCCAGGAGGCACCAGCTCTAATTTTACCCCAGCAGAAAACCCCATCCTACTTCTGAGCAAATCAAAGGCAATTTGCCTCCGCAGGATGCAACCCTTATCTCCCCCAGACAGGCTCTGCAGATGCTTAATTACATCAAACTTTAGCTTCTGCTCTTAACTCTCTAGTCCAGTGATCCTGAGCTGAGCTTGAATGAACTGTGAGCCTTTTGCCCCAGGAGATGCTAACTCTTGTCCAGGTTTTACAGGACTACAAGAACCAAACAGAAATTACAGGTTTTTGTGAGCCAGCTTGAGCCCTAACCCTATCTGTAATCTTGATATGCTTCTTTATAGACCCTGAGACAGTTCAGAATGAATAAGGACTCTCACCCCTATGATAGCCATCCTACTTTTACATCCAGGACCCAGCACACACAGCTGACGAGGTCTTTGGCCTATGTGAAGCCAAACCCTAACCATCATGACTTCTGCCATGTTTTTTTGAAAGCACACCTGAACAAATCAAAGACCAATGTCTTCCCTCAGGACACCACCCTCAGTTTTGCTTGTTTAGCTTTGCAGACATACACAACATATCAGCCCATGCGGCAATTCAGACCTTTCCCTTTCCACACAGTCCATCAGACACATGAGCCACCAAACACCCACCCACGTGGCACCAGTGCTAATCAAAGCCCAAAGGCAGTGGAAACTCCCCAGAAAGCTCAAGGCAGGGCCAAAGCTTTGTGCAAGAGAAGCTGGGGAGTTTTCTGGGATGAGTTCCTGTGCAGTGTCCTCAAGGGTTTAACTATTTTCCATAAAGACATGCTCTAGGAGGTGTTGTGCTAAAATGAGGTCTAGGCATAGAAACATCAGGGCCTGAGAAGACTAAGTGATCTGCAGAGCTTAGATAAGAAGCAAGAGAGCTGGTATTAAAAAGAGAAAATGACTCCTGCACTATTTTGTGATGAGGCAAGGACTCCTATATATGTGTCTATGGGCAAACACTTAATGCTTGGGTTGGAAGAGCCTGTTTTCCTGCTATAAGTGGGAAGGTAGGTCGGGAGCCGATATCACACTGTTGGGGTTATTTAGACCTCCTCACTATCTCATTGAGCACTATCTGGCCAAACTCACCATCAGCTCCACCCCTGGGGCCTTTCCAGATCCAGCAACAGATCTACTTTTTCAGGCCATGCTGAAGAGTCTGCCCAAGTGGAAACACACTTCAGCTCTGGCATCTGGTGTCTGCTCACCACCCTTGAGCAAACAGCAGCCACTCACCACAGTTGCCAGCAGCCTTCGTATCAAAGGAGGAGCACTGGGTAGGATTAGGGATCAAAATAATGCATGGAAGATCCTAGTCTGCTGCTGCTGAATCATTCAAATCTTGGAGGCTAGGATTAGAGATGGTGTCACTGGAAGCCAACAGCTCCAGTTTTTATTTGTTTCTGGGACAGGGAAAATTTGCTGGGATACTGTTCCATGGCATGGTAGTTTTTAAATATAGGGTTGGCACTTTGGTCCAAACTCTAAGCCAAATGATATATCCCACAAATTTGCATAAATTCTGATGTTAGAAAGCATGGATGGCTTCTATGTAACTGTGGGGCATGTGTGGATCTCCTGGTTATACAATAGCAGAAGCAAATAACTTAATAGGTCTGTTGTGAGTAAAGCCTGCTTCAAAGGCTAGAGTTGAAGCCCTGATTAAGAAAACCATGGGCTGAAGAGCTATGCTGATTTACACATTTTGCAACACCTCCCAAAGTGGAGTGAGGACTGCTGGTAATAGCAGCAAGCGTCTCCTGGTTTGTCTTGGGGCATGAAGTGTTCTCCAGGCAAACATGGGCAAGCCTAGAATGGGGCTTAATTTTAGAGAAAGAGACAGCAGGGACTGAAGATCTCTTTATTGTTGTTTTCTCTTAAGCCTAGAGGTGTTGGTGCTGCCCTGACAGGAGCTCACTGATCTGTTCAGCTCTCAGAGCCTGGCTGGTGCCTTTGGGTTGATCAAGATGTGCGGTTAACACTCAGACAGCAGTGCCGAAAGAGAGGCCTTTTTCTTAGTCCCAAGATGACCCTGGGGCTTAACCCAAGGTCTGCACCAGCAAAGCCCACAGCCAGGCTGTCTAGCAGCAAATTTGCTCCTCAGGCCTGGCACATGGAGCCATACAAGCATCAGCTCCTACAGTTCCAAGCAGCACCCTATTGTATCTGCCACAGTAGAGGCTGATCTGGATGATCTCTTTGGATTTTCCCAGTTCCAGTTCATTCGTTTTATGGCTCTACAATTTTTGAGGTTAAAAAGTAGATAAAGCTTCAGTTAGTAACATTATTGTTGCATGTTCCTCTGCTTGGATGTAGATATCCTTCCTCAGCTCCAGTTGTCTTTCTGCCTCTAGTTAGCATTGTTGGAAAAGATATCAAAGCCCATACCTACCATGAAGCAACACTGACGACAGCTAGTAAATTAACATTTTATTTCAGTAATCCTTCACATGAGAAGTACCGCTGCCTCATTTATGTACCCCCATCCACCTTCATGTGCAAATACAATGCTCATGAATTTTAATAGATATTGGAAATGCTCACTGGAGTGAGAACAAACTCTTTTCATTGGTCACAAACAAAACATGATGGCAGTAACATTTTTTCCAGCCTGCTCATTTTTATTTTTTTTTTATCCCAGCTTCTTATTTAATAATAAACCAAGCTGTGAACACACTGACTCATCTCTTGTTTTCTCAAAATAGTGAGAAGTTCTATTTATTTTTTTAATCAGTAACTACCTGAGAGAAAGGAATGTCTCATATGATAAAGGCATTTAATTAGTTTGTTTGCTGGCAAGAAGAACGTGTAGGTGGATGTGGGCTGAATGCCAAGCCTAAGTGGTCTGGCTTTACTGACAGTTCAGCAGAAGAAAAAGATTAGACGTCATGGAAAAAATTACTCCCTGAACAAGAAAAGCTGGACACGTTGCATATTTCTCTTCATGGCCTAGCTTTGTAACAGTAAAAGGAACCACTAGCATTAGCTAACAGAATGCACAGAGGATGGAAAAGGGCCACAAAACAGCCGAAGTGCAGCTGAACCAGAAGGCTTTGCCAATAACTTGTGAGTTCTTTCAAGTATCTAATTTTTCATTATTATATTTAATATTACAACAGAAAAAATGATTACCCCCTCATGTTCCCAGCCTGCACAAAGGTCAACATGCCAGCACTGCTCAGGGGCACTGCAAAGACTTGGCTATGCTGAATATCTCCAAACAGACTCAAACATCAGATGACTTATATTTACAATGCAGACTGCTCTACAAAGCAGAATATTTTTTGTAACAGGGTTAGAAAACAAACACCACTGTATCAGTCATCCTAATCTTTATTTGAATGCTCTTCACATTCCTGTGGACATGAACCGCTTGAGATCCAGCATGCTTCAGTCCCAAAACACAAATAAACCAAGAGGGCCAATGCAGGAGCTGTACAAGCCTGTTTAGACTTTGGTCATTCTTGCTGAAGGCCATGTTTGCTTTAAAGCTGCAACTGGACGTCCTTTGTGCTTTGTTCACAAGCAAACCTTTCTGTTTCACAGCTGCTGAGGACCTATTCCCCATGTTTGAGTTCACACAACATCCTGAAGTGGAAGCAAGAGTGTGCACTGAGCTCCTCTCCAGGGTGCATCGGTCAAAGATTTCCAGCTGGCTGCTACATCAGGAAAGTATACCAGCGTGTTTTGGTTACCGTATCTTGTTGCAAGTCATCCTTTACTCTTTAGACTTGACCCAGAAAATTACCATCCGTCTTCATGCCTTTCTTGAAATCCATGATTCTTATCACAGTGACCTGTGTTACTGTGTGATCACTCAATTAACTGCCACCTTCAGATTATCGACTCAGTCTCCATTGGCCGGCTTTCATACTGAAACAGCCAGTGCATGATTTGCTGCCTTCCATTTCTGAGGTGGGCTCTTGGCAGCCTGTTGGAAGCCCAATTGTTTCTCCAACAGGACCTGGCTTTGGAAGAGCCAGAGGTCAGTTTTTAGCAAGGTCCGATCTCTCAGACAGGTATGACAGCTTGCAAGAAGACTCCCATCCATTCTTTCCCATACCATAGGGGTCTGCTACTCTTATCATATTTCATTGTTTTCCCCTTTTAACAACTGGGTAATTTGTGTGTGCAACCTCATGGGTGTTTGTGCACATCTCAGAGGTGATGACACAGCTTGTTTGCAGTCTTATTGGCCACCCGACATCCAGACAGGTGCATGTATATTGATCCTAAATTCTCCTGAACAAACCAAGCCCAGCTGTCTCATTATGAAGAACAGTTCTGATATTTCCAGCATCTGCTCATGGAAGCACAGATACTTGCTGGACGGGAGAAGACAGAGAGGCAAACAGAGAGCAAGAATTCACATGAGGTCAAAGATGGTGAACAACGAGAAGATAAAAAAATGTAAAAATCTCGAGTGGGTGGTCTGCTCCCGACTGGTGGATAAACTTGTCTCTCACCATTTTTCCTCCCACAGCCTCTTCCCTCATAGACGCTTCTATCCCATTACGTCTCCCATTTCTTCCTTGCCCCAGAGAGACTTCCTACTTGTGCTGTGATGCAACTTGAGTTTCCTTGGGAGACAGGGTGGGATTCCTACCTCCATCAACAGCAATTGGCTCAGCACCATTTGCTACTGAGGCAGGAGCCTAGAGGTTTTGCCCATGCCACAGGCTAAAAGGCTGATGTTCATTGGCTCAGATACTGCAGTATCTTGCTCCCCCTGGCACAGCACCAGCAGCCCTCCTTGCTTCCAGGTGGGGTTTGGAATTTATTATATTACTTTTGTTGCACTGGGACTGGTGTTAGACACCTAACTTTTTAGGTTGCCGAGAAGGGGAAGAAATGAGCCAGGATGGCTCCTTTAGGATAAATGACAAGTGAAATCAAGAAATCAAGGAATCATGGAATTGCTTGAGTTGGAAGGGATATTTAAAGGCCATATAGTCCACCTCCCCTGCCATGAACAGGGACACCTACAGGTTGCTTGGAACCCCATCCAGCCTAACTTTGAATGTTTTCAGGGATGGGGCATCCTCCACAATCCCTGATCTTACAAATCTGCATATAACCCAAACTGCTATCCCAAAATGAGGCAGCAGCAGCAAGGCTCCTCCAAGTTAGTATTTTCTTTCATACTTTGTCATATTCTCTGGGTCACATCCTCTCTGGCAGAATGACACAACCATCGTTATGCAACGTATTGCCTGTGCTCACACTAGTGTAGAATCCCTTCCTTTCCTGCTGTTCCTCTGCCAAGCTGGTGAGCTTCTCCCTCTACCACAACCACAACAACCACAGCAGCTGCTTTCCACCAAGGTGAATGCTTTGCACACGCACAAGCCCCACCACAAAGAGCAACAACTGAATCACTTCATTTGCTGGGTTGACTCTACCACAGAAGAGGAAAATGTCCAACCCATGGCACTGACAACTTTACTAGACTCAGCATGGACCCCTCTGAAGACCCATCTCTATCCCTCATCCCAACATTTGATGTTCCTTTGGTCTTCATGTTCACTCCCTGCTCTCCAAGGGTGCTCTGGGATCTCCCCTTCCCAGCTCCACACAGGTTGACAGCTGCACTTGTATCACAGATCCAGGGCAGTGTATGGGACACAGCGGGTAAGGAAATACAGACAGGGTAGGCAGATTTCCAAAGACTTTGGGGGGGGGAAATAAAAAGCAACTCAACATTCTCTGCTCTTATTCATGTAAGTAGCATGTTTTCATATATACACCATGTATTTTTATTAAGAAAAACCTCAAGTAAATGAACTGGCTGATGGGATGTTGGAAACTGAGAGTGAAAGGAAAAAGAATAAAAAATGAGAGGAAGCATTAGAGTGAGAATGTTCCTCTTCGCAACACACAAAGCAGTATAGACTGAAAATACCAATTAGAAATGAAAACAGGAATGACAATTTCATTTTAGTGAGATGCATGTTGATATGAATATTCATTTTGAATGAATTAAAAAGTTTTATCTATAGCAAAACAGCTGCAAATTGCAAATTGTAAAGCCCATTTCCTCCTATTCTCTCGCATACTTTTTTTCTTCCTCTCCATTGATAATTTGGAGGAGAACAATGTATTTCCTGTCCATAGAAGAGGTGAGTAGTGTCTCAAAGGCACAAGCAAGCATGGTCAGAGGTGCAGTGCTGACAGGAAGAGAACTCAGAAGTGAGAGGACTGGAAAATATAATCCGTATGAGAGAAAACCACTGCTTGATGCTTACAGTAGGAAGTTCATGCTCAGCTTTCTCTCAGATGTTTTCCAAGCTGAGAAATAAGCTAGTTAATAACCTGAACATTTCCCGTACAGATCACTTGGGAACAGCATCATTTATTTAAACACCGAGTAATAATGCTCCCTATGTACATAGGTCAAAGGCACTATTTGAAATGCAGCTATTGATCCCAAGATAACCGCTTCATAAAATTTCATACAGTTAAATATTGACACAAGGGAAAGGATCTACATCTGGGGCATTTTTCACTTCTTAAAGCCACATCTAATTATTTCTGTCTCTTACACCTCTTTCTCCCTGTCATTTAGAAGCACATATTTATTTATTTTTCTCCCACCTTTCCCTTAAAAGGCATCTTGACTGTCTCACATCTTGGTTGAACACACCCTCCATGTTGTCCATGTTTCGCTACAGGTGCAGAGGGCAGGGATGTGCTGAAACCACTGAGCAGTAACTAGCTGGCAGGTGTTAGACACCTTCATCTCAGCAAGTGCAGCCCCATGAGATGAGTTTGCCATGAGCCTGCCAACAGAGCTGAACAATGTGCACAGCCTGGGCTCAGAGGAAGAAAATAAAAAGAGAGCAAGAAAAAGAGGAAAAAGAAGAAATGAAAAAGACAGCTATTGTGAGGACAGAAAGCAATAACACAGAGAGAAGGTGATTCATTGCAAGGTTTTGCAGAATGAGGACAGCTTGGATCGTAGGCTTTGTGATACAAGGGTCAGATTGGAGGGACTTTTCTCCACTACTGGTTTCACTAAGAATGGAAAGGGAGGAGAATTAAGGAGTGAGAGGAGTTTTGATTCAGGGTGAAAATGCATCAAAATGCATCAAAAATGCACAATAACAAGAGCAGCACCAACAGCTTCAGCACCAACAGCCGAGTCCTGGTTTTGTTCCAACATGACATCAGAAAGGTGTCAGTGGGCAGCCCTGGTGTGTACACACACACAGACACACAGACACAAACATGCTGATTTGTCATCCAAATGTGCATGACCAGTCCTCAGCAGGACAGCTTATCAGCAAGGTGGCTATGAGAAAACGATAAAGGCCAAGGTAATTACACCTACTTGTCTCATCGCTGGGTAAATATTGTGGGACTCATTCTGCAGAGTGCTGAGTCCCTTAAATTTCACCTGGGGCCACCCTGTGCCTCATAGGATCTGAAAAACCAGACACTCGTGTTAAAAAATAAATTATTATTATTATTATTATTATTATTATTATTATTAAATTGGTCAGAATACCTGGGAAAAGGAAAGAGTTTTCCATTGGGCGAAAATGAAGAACTCTCATTTCAACAGAATCAAGAAGTTTTGCAGATAGTGTTTTATGTAAGTCTTCTCATGAGAAAAAGAGACCAGAGAAGTTTTTGGATTTACAAAATGGAGGCCAAAACATTATTTCCCCTGATTAATTGTTGTGGTAAACCTTGTAATAAAAGCAGAAATCAGTTACTTTTCCTCAAGAGAAGGGAAAAAAATCTGTAACCTATGTTTGCATGGAGAGGGATTTAACTTAATATATCTTCCTACAGTGGTTTACTACTTAGACAGGACAGAACACATTCTAAAAGCACACTGAAAATTCAAGTAGCACATACTAAAAACAATTAATTTCTCACTTTCCTACAGAGAGAACTGGCCACTGGGTGTTTCCATCTCCATGTCTTCATGTCACTACTTCCCAGCCAATCCCAGGATAAACCTCAGCTAATCAGATTGCAGTCTCACAGGTTTTAATCCCTGGATGTCTCTTGAAGTTTATATCATAACAGCAAATGCTCCTTGACATCTATAGCATAATTTGCTGCTGTTGATAGCTCCACTGCCTCAGCCACTGCCATTTTAGTCGGATGGGCTGCAGTGTCAGAGACCCACTGAATTAGCTACCTGTGGCGTAATCTTGGGTGCGTAATACTGAGCTTTATATTAATAAAATGCTGATATCACCACGATGCACTCCTGAGACAGATATGAGATGCTGAAATGGGTGGAGTAATGATGAACCCCACCCTTTCCATATATATTTGTTAATGACTGGTTTCCCTTAATAACGATCTTCTAAAGGACAGATCTTTTCCTTCCCAGCAGCCATACATAAAACCCACATAAGCATAAAAGGAGATGTTTCCCTTGCAAGCACTTCTGTTGTGCCATGTCAAAAAGTACATCTCCATCAAGCCAGGGGCACACAGAGAGAAAAACAGCATTAAGTTTATGAAAGTGAAATCAAAGTGGGAACTTTCTGATCTGTGAATAAATGCTTGTGGACAAGACATTACCATCCCCATACATACCACACTCTTATCTAAACAGTATCTCTTCATCGAAAAGGAGCCAGAAAATGACGTGGACTTGTCATGCACCCCCTTGGGCTCACAGCACTGTAATGCAGTTCTGCCATCATTAAAGATTTCAGGATCTGAGCTCTACAATGAAGAGCAGCAGCAGAGCTGAGTGCAGAAGGGGACATCAAACATGACAGCTGCAGCTGCCAGAGCTCACCTCTCCCAATCCTCAGTCTGAGTCCTACTACACACAAACAACAGAAATATCAAGTTGTGGCTCTGGGTAGACTGGTCTGGTGGTTGGCGGCCCTGCATATGGGGGGTGGGGTTGAAACTAGATGATCATTATGGTCCTTTTCGACCCAGACCATTCTATGATTCTATGATATATGATTCTATCAAGGCCCAAATTTACACACTTTGAGTTTTTATCATTAAATTCCTGATAACTGGCCTAGAATTCCACTTTGCAGCCTACTTCTCCTGTAAATTCCTTTGCTGTTGTCACATAACATGACATTTTCTCTCAGGCCTTCCTAAAACTTCCTCTTCTTCTTGCTGCGCTAGCTTGCATTTAAGTTAATTGGAGAGAGATCATCAACTGAGTGAAGTAAGGTCTGAACACAACTTTGTGTCATATCTCTTCTGTCTGTGAGATAAAGCTGGGTGGGGCACAAAGAATAAGGAGAACAGAGGGGAGCTGGTGTGGGGTAGGCATGCAAGGCCCAGGAGGGAGATATGTGTATGTGGTGAGTGAGTGGGGAGCACCAGAGAATAGCAACAGCCCCTGGTGTTTAAGTTATGTATACAATTCCTCCCTGCAGTGAGACAAAAGAGATGGGGAAAGGATGTAGCGATCACCGAAAAGAGTGGGGTAAAAATACAGCGTGACATGGAAGCACCAAGACTGGTGGTGTTCATGGCACTGATACGAAGGACTTCCCAGGATACTGATGGCACTGCAGTCCTACCACAGCTATGCCCCCCAGAATAACACTCATTTTCTCCTCCACCCACTTTCTCTTCAACCCAGCTTCTCCTCCCTTTTGCGTATAAACATTTTTAGTCCAGCTCCTGAAAGCTGACTCACAGAAATGGAGCCAGACCAAATGTGTGGACCCCCAGAGAGCCCTGCAGGGCTCAGGGCAGGCTCTGGGCTTGTCCTCTGAGGAGCGTACTGAACTGGGGAGAGGTTCACAAAAGGTTTGGCACGTCCCCACAGATTAGAGGCAAATGAGTGTCTTGAGCTGGAGAGAGGAGCTGTGGGCAGGAGAAAGCCATCACTCCATGCCAAGAAAAGCACTCAGAAATGCCGTGGCTCTACCTTGAGTGGCCCTGAGTGAGCACATAGTCTGTAGGCCTGTCCAAAGATGTGGACCTGCCTCCAGGAAGCTGTAGTGGAAGCTGTGGGCTAAGGTAGTTGCGTTGGAAGCAAGCACCTGCAGGCCGGGTGGTAGTGCCAGGGGGAGTGGGTGGAGGGCATAGCCAGGGGAAGATAGAGTGATAATAAAGGTACACAGCCTCCATTAGAAAACTTAGCAGTTTTGGTAATGCTGTGTGGGGACAGAGGAACCTCTGAGGGGACAGCATGTGGTTGGCACAGGAGGATTCATCTCCTCATGGAGAACACAGGTTGATGTTCAAGTTCTGTGCCAAGTCTGAACTTGACTCAGAGCAGCACTGGGCACAGGGCACGCACCCCATGGAGATCAGAAAGGACACTGTCCTCACCACACAGAGAGCACCGTGGCAGCTGGAGGGGAAGGCAGGAGGGCCAAGTCCTGGGGTGATTACTCTGACCTTACTCAGTGGGAATTTTGCCTGAACAACAACTGAGTAATGGCTCTGTGCGCTGGCACATGCATGACACACCGCAGTGTTTTACATGGGAGTTGTCTAGATTTCTAATTACTTTGCATTTGTCCTGGTTACATTTTGACAAAACAGCACCAGGCAAGCCTATTTTGTCCTACACCCCCCTGTATTTAATAGCACATGTGATGCATGTAGAAAATGCCCGGGAGCCTTGCTCCATAGTACAACCTGAGCATGGCTACAAGCACAACAGTGCAGGAGCAACCAAACCGCTTGTTCACAGCCACTGTAGACTTCAGTCGTGCTGCAGGGACATTGGTGGGAAAAGTTCAAGTCTGTTTTGGACAATTGTAATTAGTGATAGGATGAGAGGTAATGGCTTTAAGTTATGCCAGGGAAGTTTCAGGTTGGATGTTAGGAAACATTTCTTCTCATCAAGAGCAGTGAGGCAATGGCACAGGCTGCCCAGGGAGGTATTTCAGAGCCATGTGGATGTGGCACTGAGGGAGGTGGGCAGTGGGCTTGGTGGGGATGGGCTGATGGTTGGAATAGGTGATCTTTGTGGTGTTTTCTAGCGCTGATGATTCTCTGACTCAGTGGAGCAGGAGCATTTCCACCATTCATGTGGACAAACTGGACACGGGGCTAAGAAAGTACAAAGATGTGACCCTGTGCTGCCTTTGCAGGAGACTGTGAGGTCATCTGAGGCCTGTGGAGTAAGAAAAGCATCTGAACACTCCATGTTTATCCCAATATCTACACAAACAGATGATATAGACGTATGACATAGAGCATAGGTCACAGAGCAGTCCTCTCAGCTCTCAGAACAATATACAGAAAGTCACAGCTTTACAGACATCTTATCTTGTTTATGGTTTAATACCTCCCTTCTGCCACCACCATACTTGGGAAAAAAATCCCAGAGAAGTTGTATCTCTCACCTGGGCCTAGTCTAGGATTCAGAGACTCCCAGGTTCCCCTGGTGCGTACCTGGCCATGACAGCTGCTCCCCTGAGCCTGGTTACCTGATCACTGCTCTCTGGCTCCTCTGAGCACACACTGGAATTGTTGTACAGTGCTCTTCATGTGTTGCAAGGTCTTTCAGCATCTCTGAACCACAGGTTATGAAGGTGGAAAAAAAAAGAATCTATGAGCCACACTGATGTCTGTCACCAAATGTTATTGCAGAATTAATTCTCGTTGAGAGTGAAAAAACAGAAGTATGTGACAAGTTTTACCAGACGGCTCTTATTTCTTTGAATAGACAGAGGAAAGGATTCCTCTCACAGACACCTGCAATTTAATTATCAAAAACTAAAGGAAGATATCTGTGTGTCATGATGCAGTAACGTGCTCTCAGTCAGGGATTTAATAGTAAGATAGAGAAAAGAAAAACATCACTTGTGCCAAAATAAATGTTGGCCTCCTGATACACAACCTTTTGTGATAACAACAGATCAAACCAGAGATCAGAATGCAGTGTGTGCTCCAGACAACAAAAAATGTCACTCTATGATGTAGGACATGATGGTTTCTCTCCCTCCCACAGACTCACTGAAGCTGATGGGAGCATGAAGGATGGCTGACTCCAACACGCTGTTCAGCCTGAAATCTTCATCAGTTCTGACAAGTGTGAGAGGAGTACAGCATTTGTCACCCTTAAAATCCATTTTGATCTACAGATAAGATCAGTTAAATGGAGCAAACTTATAAATTGCAAAGCTCTTGCTTCTTGCTTGGCAAACGAGAGCAGTTCCGGAAAAGCTTTTAAGAGCATGGGTCAAGCATGCAACACTGGGTTTAATAGCAGCAATTTAGGAAGCTGCTATCTGCTGAACTGTTAGTAACCCTTGTACTGCACAGCCAGCCACTGGTAAGACTGTATGGCAAACAATGTGATGGCACCTCAAACTGACCGGCACTGAGACAGCTCAGACTGGACAGCTCAGAGCCTGTGAGGAGCAGATACTTGGCACAGAAACAGCTGAAGTGCAAAGATGTGACCTCTCTGCCACCAAGACAGTCTGTTTGCCTTTAAACCACTGCAGCCATTTCTGTTTTGAGTGCAGTTTTTTACCTTCTTTTATTGTTTAACTGGTAAAGGTTTCAGTGTGTTCAATTAAAGAAAGAAACAGACTAAAGTACTCAAAACTGGGCTAGAGTGTAACATGAAAGAGATTCCTTTCTGAGACAGAGATTATCTCAACTTCCAAGAATACCAAATGGCTTCACATTAAGACTCATACTAAGTCTGAGCAGAGGCCAAGTTTCCAATCCACTCGCTTGTGAGGTGGATGACATCCCCACAGTCTCACCAGCCATATGTTTTGGCATCATCCTTGGTCTCACTGATCTTGCTCTGTAACTTGAATGTGTGTAGACCATATCTTTGGCTGGTAAGGAAGTTCACACTGGCTCTATTTCTGAAGTTACTACACATGGCAATTCAGTCACTTTGCAGCAGGATAAATAAATCCTTGCATACGTAACCTCTTAGGAAAATAACATGCCATTACTCACTTAGATTTTGTCATTGTTTGACTTCTTCACAGACAAGTTACAGGAGGCAACAAGTGTATGTGCATAGTTCCACAGAAAATTCCGTCATTTTGGTGAGTAATATAAAAGTCACAAAAGCTTGAGCTTTACGTCCAAAATAATTTTGGATGAAAAATTACTTCAACCTCAGAATCTACATTTTTTATTTCGTGCAATTTCAGACTTTTCTGAACAATTTAACACCAGTTTTCTGCAATGTGGTTCCTTCATACTGTACTGAAATCCAAGAGTATGTTGCCTTTCTTGTTTTCTGCTGAGCTGAGTTCCTAGGAATGGTTACACTCTTGTGATATATTTTTTACTTATTCGAGCCATACAATCTTTCTTCACTGCAGATATTCTTTAATGTAGAAGAGTGGCAGTAAAAAAGAAAAGAACATGAAGTGCCCTTAATTGTCTTCCCAGTGAACATCTGAATATTAAGTGGCAGCCACTAACAAGTTGTACCCTGAAGCATTTCTGGAACTATTGTTTTTTTTCTTTTAAACAGCTTTGTGTTCACCATTAAAATGATTAAACTTCTCAACAAAGAGGAATTGGGAGTCTTATTATCTATAAATACTTCCTCATCTGCTCCAATCTGTAGAGATACAGAATAGTCACCTACCCTTAGCACTGACCTTCATACTTTTTTAAGGCTTTACAGTGTTGACAATAAACTTGTGCTTATATGAACTTTATCTCATGCTTTTATACAATAAAGAACCACTGATAATAAAACACTAATAAAAAATAGGTCCCCCCTGAAAAATCCCAAGTATTTTAAATGCGAATGAGTACTTTGTCTGGGAAGCAGGAAGACAGTGTGTCAAGAGGCAAGTTGCCTTCCAAAAGTATTAACGTTTAGGGCAGAAAAACAGATGTGGCAACAAAAGTCTTTCAGTGGCAATTCCGTCTTGACATTAGGTTAGGTCATTCATCAGTCTATGGATCTGCTTACCGTGAATGGAGAAATTTCAGCAAGAAGCTGGAAAAAAAATTGGTAGTATATGGTGTAATAATCTCCTTATAACTACACTCCACAAAAGTATTTATTTCCTTTGCTAGCTGAAATGTGCCACACTACTGATTTCCTGGGCTTTCATTTTATACAAGTGTTTTTTTTTGTTTGGTACTGAAATAAATAATTTCTCTGGAGAGAGGTACAGGAAACAATGGGGAGAAGGAGTGGCTTGTTTGGAAACATGGTGACACAGCTGGACACGCTCAATGTCAACAGAGATTTCAATGCACTTGCACAAGAAGATATTATGGGAGAGGTCTACGCTGTAAGTGGATGAAATACTTCTGTTTATATCAATAATATATCATCATTACCATGCAAATCAGCCTGTATCAGGTTACACTTTTTGGCACTGAACAGACATTCTTTACAAAGGCATCCTTTTGTTGTGAGAAACAATAGGTCATTTCTTTCATCAACACAGTAGTGATTTGTCTACGAATACTTCAAGTCTCAGCTCAGGTTTGCTACTGCTATAACAGCCCTAGAGAGGATTGCTTCATTTGGTAAGAAAAGGTAAGCTGTGACTATTAATTAGATTTCTGTGTTGAAAGATACCATTTTAAAATCTATGCATTTCATGCAAGTTACTTAAGATTCTTCCTGGCAGACTTTAATAGGTGTATATGTAGTAATACATGTATATATAAAAGCAGGACTTTCCTTCCCCTACAAAGTGTTTTCAAATTAACTGTCCCATTCCCCCATGATTCCCCACCAATAAACTTCTTATTTGGAAAATGATTCCTTTATTGAAGTTATTTTAAATAATGCTGTTTCAAATCAAGGTAAGAAAGCCTCAAGGGGAAAAGACAGTCTATTTTAAGAGGCTTTCTATTGCCCCTTAAACTCAATAAATCAATTCAGAAATGTTTCTAACTGACCATTTTGCCCCCACACTGCTGCCCTCCCATGTCCCTCTTTCCCTCCTGCTCTCCCCAGGCAAAATTTTGTTACGGATTGTTTCTGGGTTTGCTGTTCAGCTCAGGGTCATGTCCCAGTTTTCATCTCAGCTCCGTCCCTGCTACCACTGCAAGGTGACCGCTGCCTCTGCTCTACTCATGCTCTGCCCCAGAGCTACTTGTGCTTGCTCTTTCTGCCCTGCTCCAAGGTAAGAGGTCACATCAGGGCTCAGGAACTTGCTGCTAACAAAAGTGGAAGCTCCTGCTCTCCCTCCTTCCTCCTCCACCCACCTGTAGCAGGGCACAGGACTCCTTGACTTTTGGGGTGTGCAGAGGGAAGGCAAGTTAAGGAAAACAAGAAGTCGGTTTTTGGACAGTAACATATTCCTCTACTTACCTAATACACATCCAACCCACTCTCTGCTCTTTCTTTGTATAAGAAGCACAATGGTCATTTGCAGAACCTTGTATTATTCAAGCATATTTGCAGAACCTGATCAAGCTTCAGTTCAAGTCTGTATCCTTAAAGGAAGCACAATCCTGTATACAAGCAATCCCAAACTTTATAGGAAAGTAGTTCCTTTATGTGGATATCAAGATTTAGCTAGATGTCTAAAGATCACTGTTACTCCTATGACTGACTGTGGATCCAGTCTGCTCTTCACAACAGCTGAAGGGAAGCTCACAAAACCTGGGCAGAAAGACAGCAGATCATGCTGTTTGTTAGTTTGTTTTGGTTACAAATCTAGATGGTAAGTGTATGCTAGAGGGTTGCTTTGGTCTTTTGGTTGTTGTTTTTTTTTTTTAAGGGACATGACTTGTTGCAGAGGTCTGCCAAAAAAAGAACCAAGCAGAGATAGTCTTACACACCCATGCTTGCAGAGCTCTCCAAACAATGACTCAGCATTGAGACCTCTCTTGGACATCTCGCAACAACCTCAGCATGGCAGAGTGACAATGATGACAGTTCAGTGTCAACACTAGTACTTCAATGGCTGATCCTTCCAGTAGTTCAAGCAAAGACCGTGGTAGGTGTCAAGATCATGATGAGGTAAGGAAAGTCTGCAAGGAGATAAACAGGATGAGGGAGAAGACACAAAAAGAAGAGAGCCTGGAGAGAAGGATCAGGGGAGAACTCATTGTGGCCTCCCAGTGCTTAAAGGGAGATTACAGTCAGGAGGGAAACCAAATTTTGTTGGGATATAGTGATAGGACAAGGGGCATTGGCTTTAAACTGAAAGAGGGGAAATTTAGATTAGATGTCAGGGGGAAAGTTTTTACTCAGAGAGTGGTGATGCATTGGCACAGCTGCCCATAGGTTGTGGATACCCCATCCCTGGAGATGTTCAAGGCCAGGCTGGATGGGGCCCTGGGCAGCCTGAGCTGGTGCCTGATTCAGTGGTTGGCAGCCCTGCCCATGTCAGGGCTTAAAACTGGTTGAACTCTGAGGTGCCTTTCAACCCCAACCATTCTGTGAAGCTATGAAAGGTGTGGACTGGGGCATGGAGACAAAAAGGAAGAGAGCAGAGTCAGACAAGTCAGAAACAGTAGCCACCTAAAGGACTAGCTTGTGAAGTAACCATAAATTAAAATAAATAAATAAAAATAAATAAATAAATAATAATAATAATTAAAAAAAAAACAACCCACAATGCCACTAATGAAAGAGCAGGGAGAAATTAAATCCTTGCTCCTTCTATGCAGGCTTCTTGTTAGCAGGGATTCTTCTACAGAGACGAAACAAAGACCTGACCTTAGATCTAGTGAGCCTATGAAGAGGCTACGCATAAATCTACTGCCCATTAGGCCACAGAAGAATCTCAGCACTGAGACCCCTCAAACTGCAATTGAGGGAGCATAGCTGCCATAAATGCCACCTTGTCTCCCATAGAGCTGGTGCCAGGACAGAGGAAGAATGAGCACACCCTGTGGAGGTACATGATGCGTGGAGGTAAGTGAAGTGATGTGCAGAAGTGGGTGACGTGCAAAGGTAGCTGATGTGCAAAAGTAGGTGATGCCTCATCTAGCAGCACAGTCAGCTGTGGGCCATAGTAGAGCAGCCCTGCTTCCCACGAGCAAGTTCTGCTGAGCTTTCTGCTCCAACGCAAAACTTAAAGGGGACTTTGAAAACATCCAGAAATGTGATAAATGATTTATCTTTCCCTAGTGCTGCTGGCTTCCCTCCCATCTTGCAATAACCCAAGGGCACAATTAAGGTCTTTTTGGATAACAGGAACACTCCCTAAAGTGCTAATAACGCCGGAATGATTGCTGGAGAATTTAGAAACCTAAAGCTTATCTTCCGTGCCATACAAAAGGGGATCTACTTCTGCAGACACCCTAATCTACAGGATTCTATTTAAATTTCAGCTAATTCCCAGTCTCACACTGGGAATAAGAAAAAGCTGATTAGAAGTTGGGTGAATCAATAAGTGCTGAATGGCCTAGAGAAGTGGGAACATTCATTCACTCTAATAAAACTGGGAAAGCCGTGGGTGGATGACTAAAAGGAACAAAGGGCTGCTTAACAGCATTGAGCTAGGGTAAAAAGGCCAGGAAGAAAAGTGCTTATAAAACTTTATGACTAAGAGCAGAATGAGATGAGAAATGCACAGGAAGAAGTGCCGGATCGGTAAACGCACCACTCAAAACCTATGATGAGTCATGCTGATTCTTGCCTTTTAGGGCAGGGGGTCTGCCTTACTCAAAGGGATGAGCTCCTCACTTTGGTGCCCCCCTCTGAAAGTTTGATTTCTTTCAGTAAATTGATGTGACTGTTCACGGGAGGGCCAACTTCACATTGCAAAGCAAGATAAGCGTGAAGGCGCCAGAGCCACTGGTTGCTCCAAAGCGACATTAAGAACTTCAATGCTTGGAAAACAGAAGAGATTGCCCCAAGGAGGCTACAGATGTGCCCTGGAGGACTTGAAACAAGGAGAGGGAGCAACAGCTCCAGCCCTCAACACAGGAGACCAGGCGATCAACCCAACCGGAAACAGCAACCCGGGGCCAAAGTTGCAGCTCTTTGTCAGGGCCTGTATTTCTTCTGCTAGTGCTTTATTTGCCCCATGGCTATGTGGAGAGCTTTCTCCTCTGAAGTTGTCAATTTGCAAGTCACATGAGGCTTTAGCTTGCATAACAAACTGTTTTCTGCTAATATATATTCTGAGCAGCAGTCCATTCATTAAAAACAATTTTCTTCTAGAAATACAGAATGATTTCAATATATTGAAACAGCAAAAATGGAGAGCTCTTGTTCAGACATTAGAAAGTGCACTGAAATGGTCAAATAAAATTTGATATCTAAAATTCTAAAGATCTTGAGATCAGTGTGCTGCAAACTAGAAACAACTGTTGGCTGAACATGAGCCAGCACTGTGCCCAGGTGGCCAAAAAGGCCAATGGCATCCTGGCTTCTATCAAGAATGATGTGGTGAGCAGGACTAAGGAAGTCATCCTGCCCCTGTACTCGGCGTTGGTGAGGCATCACCTCGAGTACTGTGTTCAGTTTTGGGCACCTCAGTACAGAAAGGTGCTGGAGCAGGTCCAAAGAAGGGCAACGAGGCTTGTGAAGGGTTTAGAGAATATGCCCGACAAGAAGAGGCTGGAGAAACTGGGGCTGTTTAGTCTGTGAAAAAGGAGGCTGAGGGGAGACCTTATTGATCTCTTGCAATACCTGAAAGGTGCTTACAGTGAGAGTGGTGTTGGTCTCTTCTCACCAGTGACAGGTGACAGGATGAGGGGAAATGGCCTCAAGTTGCACCAGGGTAAGTTTAGGGTGGATATCAGGAAAAACTTCTTTGCAGAAAGGATTGTTAAGCCCTGGATTAGACTCCCCAGGGAGGTGGCTGAGTCACCATCCCTGGATGTGTTTAAAAACCATTTGGATGTGCTGCTCAGGGACATGAATTAGCAGAGGGTTATTAGAGTTAGGGTACTATGGTTAGATTGTGGTTGGATTTGATGATCTTTAAGGTGTTTTCCAACCTGAGCAAATCTAACCTTATGCACAGATATGCAGCTCCCTGTTCTGTCAGAAGGTCACTATTTGTAAAATCATGGAATTACTAAGGTCGAAAAGACCACTAAGTCTACCAGCATATCCCCACCATGCCCACTGCCCATGTCCCTCAGTTCCACATCCACAAGGTTCTTGAACACCTTCAGGGATGGTGACTCCATCTCCTCCCTGGGCAGCCTGTGCCACTGCATCACTGCTCCTTCTGAGAAGAAATTGTTCCTTTCTTATAGATTCAGTTCAGAATTTGATTGCTTTTAAATGCAGTTTACAAACTGGCATAAACCTGCTGGAGTTACACAGAAAGCCATCAATGGGATGTTTATTTCTGTTTGATTTTGTAATGCCAAATATGATTTTTGGACACTCTAAACAGTAGTACTTGTCAGTGTGCTAATTTTCCATCTGAAAGTTTACAAATATCTTTTGCTTTCTTCAGAAATGTTGAACCTCTGTTGTCAACACAGCCCAAAAGACAATGAAAAGGCTGAAGTGAGCACCATGAAGCAGAGATGCATCTCAAATGCTGCCCATGACAGAAGTGAACTCTCAGCTATTTGTGAAAGATGACAGATACCCAACTCCAGCAAAGAGAAGGGGAAGACCTAGGACAGGAGCAGGAAAGCAGTGCTTGGGGTTTTCCTACACACCTTGCAAGAAAAAAAGTCTCAAAAGACTTAGAAGAAAGCCTCCTGTTTTCGAGATAAGCTTCATGGATTCCACAGGTTTACAAGTTCATGAAAATTCTGGGTGTAGACACATGTGCTTGGGGATTTTCAAACTAATCCTCATCAATTAGGAGGTTCCTTGATTACCCCAGTTCCTTGGGTAGAACAGAGCTACTTATGTTCCAAACATGAAATACTTCAAAGCGAATCCTTCTTCTGGCTTTTAAGGTGTACACAACAGTGATCCGTGCACTTACCGGTAGACAGTACATTTAACAGTACATCAAAATGTATGCGGAGGACGTTGGCTGTCATGCATTTAAAGATGTCTCAAAGCATGGAAACAGTGACGAGGGCTTTGCTTTTGACACAGGTATGCTCTCGAGGCCAGGACCGACTTTCAGAGCTGTTTCACGGGCATGTGGAGGAGGAGGAGGAAGCCCTCAGCCTTCCAAACCGCAGCGGGGTGCTCGGGCTTTGTTTCCCACACCTCAAGGACTGCATCTCTCTTATGGGAAACTGCAACTTCTCAGGTCGAATTACTGACTGAGGACACCTAGTGGGGTTTTGGTAGACATCAACGCCACAAAAACTTGTTTCTCCGAGAGTCTGATTTATTAATAACCATTGATACCATTAAGCCTTTTGAAAACAGACAACAATAACAAAAAACCCTATGTACATTTGAAATAGAACAGTTACTGATGTTATAGAAATATCCCAGAGCATCTTCCTAGATGTTTGCTAATCTTGGTCACTCCATCACACGCTCTTTCTGTTTCCACGTTCTTTGCTCCTGCTGTTTCTCAAAGTTTTAGGTCAATGGGCCACTGTTACATTTTGATAGTGTTTCGTGGTCCTAAACTCATCAGTAAAGTCAATCAGGACTAGCCAGCTCATCAGCACAGCTGGTTAGAAGGGCACCATGGCCTCAAACTAGCAGCAGAGATCCAAACCACAAGAATTGGAAGCAGTAATTAAAATTGTGGGTGGGCAATACTTTTAATTTTTATCCATTTGTAATGAGTAGAATATTATTCCGTCAACAGCAAAACAAGACAAAACAAAACCTGAAGAAAGTCTTTTATTGTTGAATCACAGGAATATTGAGTTCAGGTCGGTTACTGATGCAGGTGCAGTTGGGTGGGATTTTGCGGATGACACCGTAAAAATCTGTTTACAGTTTCTATTGAGACAGGAATAACAAGCTAAGGACATTTTAGGATGTAATCTGATCCCTGACAGGTTATTGTTTTGGTGGATTGAAGCACTGTGGGCTTCTTTGCAGTGAGCATTTTTGTTTGGGATTACTGCAGCGAGGAGGGTTTTTTTCAAGCCAAAATTAAATGCTGTGTTTCACTCCAGGATTCTCAGTCTTTTTTCCTGCTTCAGTCCTGAAACTGAGCTTTTATTAGATCAGTGTTCTGGAAAAGTGATTTCCTGTTCCTGGCTCTGTCAGAATATTGATTTAAGGTATTATCTTAAACCATCAGACACGAGCAGCTAAACTAACAAACTTTATCTATTTCACTGCAGGTTTAATTAAAAAAAAATAATAATCCCAGACACCCCCTCTTCAGTACCTGGTGGCTGTGCTTTGAGTACCCACACTGTTCTTTCACATCGCCTGATAGATCATGCAATGATTGATAACTCAGCCTGTGCTCCAGCCTGCCCCTTAATTGCCTTAAATACCTGTTTCGTCATATTCTCCCTGCTGGTTCCCATGTCTGAGAGGCAGGAAAAGCCAGGCAACAAAGATGTGGCTTCAAAGTAAAATAGAAGCAAATAGAGACGGTAGAACTTCTTCCCACCCCTCCCAATCAAACCTAAACATATTTCTGAAACACACTTCAATTTAAGAGTGGATTGTCTGGGGAAGGTGATTTCTCCTCCCTTATCTCCAGTGGCAGTACAAAGCCAGCACCCCTCTGCCCCCCTCTCCCCTCCAGAGAAGCATGCATCAGTCTGAAATGCATCAGAGCAGCCAGGATAGAAAAGGGAAGAAACTGCCCTCGTATACTCAAATAGAGAATTCACATTAGAAAACCCAGGATAATTTAGGACTTTCTACTATAAAAATCAAGGGAAGCCAGTACCTGGACCATGATTTAATTCTGCCTTGGTGAATTCATTCCAGTGTGTAAGAGAATTCATTTTTTTTTGCATGAAATCAAGTTGCCTTTATTTTGAGGTAAGTGCTGAGTACAGTGAGAGTCCAGGAGCCATCATGAACCCAGCAGTACGAGGAAGAGAATAAAGAGAATAGAAGAAGCACCATAATGGCTTGCACACTGAAGCTCCATGGTTAAAAAGTGGGGTCATGTCCCTGAATATAAGACAAGCACTAGATAAGGACGCTGCTTCTTCAGGGAGTTGAAGGATGACGTATTTTCCATTCACTTGGGTGCTGGGTCAGCCTTTCTGAACCAGGAGATTTCCTATCTGCCCACGCTGTGTTTGGCACTGTCTTGCTGAAAGAATTTCCATTATCAGGTACTGATAAGAGTGGAATACAGGCTCTGCTGTTACCCCAAATTTTAATCCCTATTGAGAGATTCATATCATGTTATTGAGCGTGCAGTTGGGGCTAGGAAAATCACACGTTCTGGCTGTCCATTTAGAAAAACAAACTGAAATTCACAGCTTTGGTAGAAAAAGCAGAGGTAAAATGATCTCACGAGAGCACGAATTAAAACCTCCCAGCACTGCTGAGCACTGTGAACACAGACACAATGCTGCTTCTCTACAAGACGTGCCTGTTCATGAGATGTGTGCTTTTGTGCTGAAACAGGCACAGCAGCAACATACCACCACTGTTCTTCCCAGAACAGTCAGCTGATTCCCAGTGACTTTAAAGCTCACCTGTAATTACACCGCAATGCAAACCCAGACATCTGCTGGGTTATCTCCTTTTCAGACACACTGTAGCCAAGAGCTCTCTAAGGCTTTGTTCTGGGCTATCTTAACAATCTCTGATAGAGGAACTTTTACTGTCCCTCTCCCTCTGAAGATTAGGACTTTTGTACCACTCTTGGTGTTAGGTAATGGGGTTGTCCGGGAAAGGGATTAAGCCTCAATCTGTCCCTTGTTCTGAGCAAGCCGAGAATTGCTTTATAAACAGTACAGCCCAATAAACAGTCAGCCCCGAGCCTCTTGTATCTACTTGGCACTGGGCAGAGCCCAAGCTAGCACTACCCTTGCCCCAAAATGTGCACGCACTTCAGATGTGCATTGCGATAAAGCAAGTTTATCAGCAGATAAGGAGCTGCTAGGAGAAGAGGTTTATCTTAGTTAAGAACATGATACAAAGTAGCCTTCACGGCTGAAGGTATCACTTCCCTGCACTTGCTCTTTAACCACCCCTCCATGTCTTACAGGTGTGGTAGCTGGCCATAGCCCCACAGGGTCTCACCATCAAGAAAGTCTCCATACACTGAGGCAGTTTTCTTCTTCATGATGCTTCCCTACCTTGCATACTCAAATTTATTGTCAATTCTTATGATTTTATCATAACTGCCCCACAACAGGGTTTTTTGTTTTTTGTTTTTTTCTTTTTTAATTAAAATCCCTGCTCCCAAAGGCAAATAATTATTCAGGAATCTCATTTTTCAGTAGAAAAAAAGCAACATTTCCAGACCTCAGAAATACTCAAGGAAAAAAAAAAAAAGAAATGAATCTTTGTTTCAAGGTTATTATTATTTATAAAAGTAATGATTACCTTCCTTTTCCCACAAGGAGGGGATGGGAGGTGATGAAGCTTGAGTCATTGTCTGGGACTACTAATATTGAATTTTACAGTTAATTTGACAAAGAAAATCAGATTAGTATGAAGAGGTCAAAATCTCATGTGAAGGAGGAAGGTTAATAATAAAACGTGTTTATTGTTCTAGTGCCTGTTATGAATGTCTCAGGTTAATTGAAATTTAATTCTGTTCTGGTTTTGCTATTGTTTGCACAGCAGTAGGAGAACATCAGACACTTCGCGAACGCTGAAGGCTGACTTAACTGGAATACAGATACATGACCTTTATATGAGGGATGGAAGCTGAGCATTCTTTAATTACATTCTCCAGTTGGTCCCAGGCTGTACCTTTTGCTAAGCTGAATAGCACTGGAGTCACTAAATGCATTCTTTGTGGAGCGCTGGCACCAGAGGAAGACAGGCAGATTCAGTGCAACAATAGCTTTCCTGTTCCTACAGGACAGCTCGTGTCTTTACTAGCAAAATGCTGAAGTGTCATCAATTCCTTGCATGTGTCTTTTCTCCCATGACCTCCTCTGATGGTGTCTTTCAATGAATTTATTTATTACTACACCATGAACCTTTAGGAAAGAACACCACTACAGAGGACACCATATAAACAACCACTGCAGAGACATGCTGTCCAGAGAGGACCTGCAGATCACAGCTGAGAATTCAGGAAACAATATCCCAGGTGAGAAAGTGGACAAACAGGATTAGGTGGAGAGAGTAAGGCCACAGACTGGTCTAGACATAGCTGAGTGGCCATTAATGAGTTTGGAATTCTATTTATTTAAGTATTTATTTAACATGACCCACTGAAGTGCCACATTTAGATTACATGTTGTTGGAAAATTTTCGCTGAGAGGGTGGTGATGCGCTGGCACAGCTGCCCATAGAAGCTGTGGTGCCCCATCCCTGCAGGTGCTCAAGGCCAGGTTGGATGGGGCCCTGGGCAGCCTGAGCTGGTGGGGGCAGCCCTGCCCATGGCAGGGGTTGGGGTGGGTGGGCTGTGAGGCCCCTTCCAGCCCAAGCCATTCTGTTCTTCTGTGATTCAAAAACTACCTTAAAATCAGAACTTGTTCAGTCCCGTAGCAATGCAGTGTATGACTCCATTGCATAGTACGAGAGCAAGTAAACACAAAGCTGGACAGATCAGAATTAAGCCCTCAAAGTAAGACTTGATTGAGGTGTACTTCCATCCAGGAGCTTCCTGACTGAGGAGAAATTAATATTGCAGTGTTCTATTTATTTGGAGAGGGGAAGGTATGCTTTCAATATTCCACTTCCTTGTTAGGCAGCCTCATATGTGAATGCCAGAGATTTAATGACAAAGATCCCAGAAAAGCATGCAACATCCACAATCCTACAACCCTTGTTGCAACTGTTTTTAACTCCTCAAATATAGAATCATAGAATCATTAAGGTAGGAAAAGACCTCTAAGATCACCTAGTCCTAGTGTCATCCCATCCCCACCATGCCCACGTCCCTCAGTGCCACATCCACACGGTTGGGTTGGCTTCTGCAGCGGAGGGCAGCCGCCAAAGAGCGCAGCGTTCGCCCTTCCCGGAGCCCTGGCAGGGCGCTGAGCTACTCGCCCGGCTCTGCTCCCGTTCTACAGGCGGGACGGCGGCTCCCCCTGCCGGCCCCACTGCTCCAGACCCGGATGGGAGCAGGTGGCCCTTCGGGATGGGGCCGGAGCGCTGCGAGGGGTTGTGGCCGCCCGGCCCAGGTGCCGGGTGTGGCCGAAGGAACTCACGGGGGCGGGTTACCTCGCTGTACCCTGGGCTGCACCAAAAGAGAGATGCCCAGAGAAGTTGTGGTGCCCCATCCCTGGAGGCGCTCAAGGCCAGGTTGGATGGGGCCCTGGGCAGCCTGAGCTGGTGGGTTGGAAGCAGATGACCTGTGAGGTCTCTTCTAATGCATGCCATTCTATGTTTCTGTGTTTATTGTTTGAAGAGATGCTTTGCCTTTTGTAAAGCCGTGTGTGTGTGTGATCTGAGACAACAGCTTATTCTGGTTCAGCAAGTGTTAGAAAGGATGTGTGAAGCAACAGGGAAGCCTGTAAAACTCACAGCTGTGGGGAACTTTCCCATGTGATGGAGGTTCAGGGGTTGAGCTCTGCACAAGAGATTGCTTTCAGCTGCATTTTAGGGTGAGCCACAAGCTTGAGTGGGGGGTTCTTTCTGCATGGCAGTTTTATTCTTTTACGGTGTCTGGGGTGAGTCTTTTGCTGTGGGTGAACAAATCCTGACAGCTTTCATGCTTAACCAGATTAGCATGGGGAGATACAGCCTGCCCCCAGCTCCACTGCTGCTGTGCAAGCCCTCTCCTGGTGCAACAATAAGTGTGACAGCTTGTGCAGATATGGCCAGTGACTAATGTGATGTGGCACCACCAGCTGCATCCCTGATTCCAAGCAAACCTTCTGAAGTTGAAGAGCTATGAATTCTTCCTGCTGTGCTGAAGCAGTGTCCAAAACAAGAGACAATGAGAGGTGACATCCAAAGGTAACAGACTGCAAGTCACTGGTTTTATTGACTTACTGGCTTTTGTTGATTTTTTTTTTTGTTTAGATAAAGTATGGCGTTACTTTTGCTTGTTAAAGTCTGTAAGATCTATAATCTTCCAGTACAGATAGTCCTCTTGTTTGAGAAGCCTTGCTATGGGTAATGACTTAATTCCTCTGTTCTAGACTTGCTCAACATGAAGTCATTAAAGTTTCTTGTCGTAGCCTTCCTTGTTCTCTTCTCTGCTTCACAGTCATCCTTTTATGTGTACAGTTTCTAGCCCCTTAAATGTCTCCCTTTTAATTCATGTGATCCTCCTCCACACAGCAACCTTACACATAAGCTTATTCCCCTTATTCCTCACCTTCAGAAAAGAAAAGCATTGCTTGTCCCTCTACCATCTCTGATGTTTCACATCTCTTAATGTCTGGTTATTCATCTTCTCCTACTTGCTTTGCAATACCTGTGGAATAGAAATACGTGGGACACAGGTTATTTAATTCAGAGGCAGAGTACTCAACAGTTTAAGACTAACCAAATTTCAGTCAGATGAGGGCAGTGTTAGGAAGCATGTTGGTTCCCAGTGTCACATTCACCGCTTGTCCTCCCAGTGCTTACATATCATGTTTGCATTATAAAATGATCTGGACTGAAAACAAAGAAAAAAAAAATGGGGGATTTATGCCAAATCATTTCAGAGACCTGGCTTACAGCAGGGCCACCTCTGCAGTGAAAGCTGTAGGTTCTGTGGTCAGAAGGAGGGCAGCCAAGGACAAGAAAAGTTTCCAAAGCAAAACTTCTCTACCAAAGGCAACGTGATGCTGTAGCCCAAGAATCTCACACTTCTTTTAGCTTTCAAATGGGATCAATTTGGTATCTAGTGTTACTTTGTGCGTACATCACTCTTCTATCTGATTCTCTAGCCCCTCTCCCTTACTTCTTCCGGATCAGTGGCCACAAATCCTTAGGCCTGCTGTAATAAGGTAATTTCTTCATTTGTGACAAAGGTAAAAATTACAAAGATAACAGTTCTTGCCTCGCTATAGAGGTAGGTGCCAGTCTGTAGCATACGACAAATCTAACAAATATGTTGTGAGCTTACCTAGAGAAGGGAGGCAGTGGGCCAATGGAAAGTCTTCCAGTCAAATTGGTCTGAAGTCAGTGTTTGTCAGGGTAGAAGTAAAGTTACATGTTGGCCATCTACTTCCAGATGTGTGTAAAGAACAATTCACAATCCCCCACAACATACTGAAGTATTGGGCAGGAAAGACTTGACTGTACAAAATGGTAAAGAAATTTGCCTAGGTTCATAGAATCATGGAATTATGGAAGCATAGAATATCCCAAGCTGGAAGGATTCCACAAGGGTCATTGAGTCCAACTCCATGCTCCACGCAGGACCACCCAAAATCAAGCTCTATGTCTGAGAGCACTGTCCAGATGCTCCTTGAACTCCAGCACTGGGAGCCGTGCTCACAGCCCTGTGCATCCCGTTCCATGCCCACCGCCCTGTGGTGCAGCCCCTTTTCCTGATCCACAGCTGCCCCTGCCTTGACACAATAAGTAACAGCAGCAGAGAGCACAGTGCTATGGAAGATGGGGTGACCCACTCTCTGTTGCAATCAGACACATGGGGAAGGCAAAGCATAAATTTCCATTATGTTTGGAGCACTTGGTATCAGTGTAGCCTAGTCTGTGGCATTCCTTGCACCAGTAATTATTAATTATTAATTAGGCTGGTAATGTATGATTAACTAATTTAATAAATAACAGTGTATCTTCGATAAAGCCATTGCTTTTCTTTTTCCCTTTTGCCCTGTACCTAACTATGTATCTCAGGAAACAGTCCTAAACCAAGGAAGCAATTGGCACTTAAGCTTTTAGTAGCCATTAGACCAGTTTAGCTTAATATCAAACTTCAGCTCAGTGTGCTTTTCTAACAGCATGGCAGCTACCTAGCGCAATTTCCTTGGAACTCAAACAGCTTTAAGCTTATATAATTAATACTAACACACATAAGGAATTAAATAACAATGAAATTACTAGCCAGAGGAATTCTTACCTAATAGCTTACCCAAAGGGAGAAAGTGGTATCTGTGAATTACAAGCAGGCAATTGATTAATGGTATCTCCTCAATGAAACACGGCACTAAGATCATTTCTCAGTCATTTCTCAGATAACGGCCTGCTGGCACTCACAGTACCTCTGCAGGCTGCACAGCTCCTGCGTAGTTGCTAGGGAACTTGGCTGCGGCCTGAAGGGTGCAGCGGTGCCCATTGTTCTGCTGCCATTCATCTGCTGCCGTGACACCATTTAGGGTTATAAGCATTTATTCAGTTTGTGTGCTTTCTGAAGAACAGTTGTGGATTGAATCCTCTCCAGTCTCCCGGCTGCTGGCTGGAAATGTGCACCAGGCAAATAAAAATGAACCCGTTTCAGGTGTAAAACCTTGAAGCGATGCTGAAAATAGACACATATACATAACTCAGAAGTGCTTGATAGAATTTTGGGGAAGTTTCTTCGAACAAGTTCAGTGACATTCAGTCTGTCAAATGCTTTTGCATTTGAGAAACCAAACTCTTGTCCCAGATCAGCATCAGCTGTACTTATACCATTCCAATTAGGTGTGGGTCTGGTGAGATGGATTAGCTACCAATAATCGGTGTGTGTAAAACTAAACTGGGCTCTTCCTGTTCTACTCTGACATTATTTCCTTAAGTCTCAGTCCTACAACTTCTGCTGTGAACTGATTGGTGTGGAGGGCATGCCTTCCAGCTTCTGTGCACCTGTGGCATTTACATTGCATCTCAACTTCATCAGCTTTAGGCCAAACAATGCTAAATTGTGTGCTATTTACCTGAAAGTCGTAGGAGGGAGGTTATACTGGTGATCCTTCTCACTGCTCTCCTCTGGCCTTTCTTTAAATGAGCCAGATCAGTTCCCCGTGTGCTGAGGATACTCCAGCTTTGCCAACATAAGAGCAGGCAGGAGGGATTCCTTCCCTTAATTGTGGATAATCTTCTCCTTCATACTTATAGACTGTGTATATCTTTTTCATTAATTTATGTCATGGATGTCTGCTGCTCGGTTGTTGGCCTCCTGTAGCCCAATAAGTCTTTTGTACAGAATTTGCCACCATTTTGACAGTGAATCACTGACAACAAAAAAAAAGAAATTAGATTGTCACAAATAATAGTGATCTGCCTCTGTAACCCCAAACCAGGATATTACCCTTAAAAAAAATCTAAAGGAAAGTTAAAAAAATGATAGCGTTTAGTACTGATTTCAAAACCCTTATTTAATATACAATGAGCAGTGACTAGAAGGCAGTTGACCTCATCCTATCATAGAAACTTAGCTCACATGTGGTCATCTTCAATCCAGGAACCTAAATTTAGGCATCTGTATCTGGAACCACGTCCTACCCCTGTCTGCCTGCCCAACTATCTCTGTCTACCTGCTTTCCAAAAAGCCTGTTCCCCGGTCATGGAATGAAACCAGACCAATTTGCTGTGTAGAAGGCTCTCTGAGCCTTGCTGATTTCAAAGGTGGGATTCTCTTTCCTAAAATCCAATCCTACTCACTCAGTGTGCCAACAGACTAAGCCGACAGCTAGAAAAAGCACAAAACCAGCAACAGAAACACTGCAAGGCTATGTGCTGTTATTTACACACACAGCAGTCCCATTGTTCTCACTGAGGACCCTGCCTTTTGTTCAAATCTGTTGAAATCTCAAATGCAGGTGCAAGGTGGTGTGTGTGAAGGGCGGGGAAGTAGGGAAGTGGAGAAATGTAAATCCTCAATTAACCCTCTCCTCTGGTTGTCGCTACCTGGGATGGTAAGAAGGTTGAGGAATGAGGCTGCACATGTTGAAAGAGGAAGCAGAATTTATCACCTCAGCTAGGATTTAGTCCTATCAACCATTAACTAGGGGGAAAATCCAGGTGCTTCTCCTACCTGTAGAAGCTCCTCACAGGAGGAAAACATAGGTCTCAACATGGTTATGTCTCCAAAATGCATGGAGATGGCCCCACACACATCTGGGCAGTACCAAGGAGAAGAACCATGTGATGAATTTCTAAAGCTATTTTATTTCACAATATTTGTGTACTGTTGTATTTTTCTACATAATATTTAGAGTTATTTCCATAGCTAACTTGCAGTTTCAGACAGTAGGTTTTACTCACTCTTCTACTTCAGAGATTAACTACGCTACTTGTTCTGGCAGTTGTGACCAGTAAATTGAACAGTGCACAAGGAAAAGGAGAAAAATGGAGCAGATCCAAAAAGTCTAGTGCCAGCGGTGCAAACGCACATGATAAATTACAGCAAGATGTCACTAAGCTTTTTTACTCATTCCCCCGCACATCGGTTTAGGTTGGAACTGAGGGAAAACCAATGGTTTGATGGATTTCACATTCCCTTGATATAGAGCATTGTCTGCACAGTATTTCTGGATGAGAAGTGCCAGTATACATCCTGTTGATCAGTAACTGCTTGTTGCCAGATTGGCCACATTAAAGCCATGCCAACAGCACCACACGGGCTTGTCTAACATGTACATAGTGCTGGTTGTGTACATTGTTAGGCCAAGTGAAATCAAATTTCTTCACTCCCTGTGTTTCTTCTTTTGCTACAAGACCTAGCTATTTCACATGAATGGAGGGTGCCTATCCTCATATTAGTGACCTTTGTTGTGGATATCTTTACTCTCACACCCAATGTTTCTTTCCTTTGCTTTCTTCAGAGTCCATTTGAGTTCTATCTACAACTTTTTCCTTGTTTTCCATTGAAATGAAGACAAGCGGTAAGGAGAAATAAAAGCTCAGGTCTTACCCTACTCCATTATGAAGGGATACCTTTGCACACACACACATACACACACATTAGAGACTTCTCCAAATATACAGCCTTGTGTTTTCCACTTATATTTGTGTAGTCCACCTGAATACGTCTTTTCCTCTTGGTGACTATTTCCATGAACTCTTTGTTTAAAATACATATTGTACGTAAAATTTGTTCTGAGTAACTTGAGCTTTATGAGTCTCACAGCCCAGCATGTGGTAGGCGCAGTCTACTGGCTGCATGCCAGAGAGGAACAGACTTGTGCAACTACTAACTATAAGATCATAAAATAACAGCAATCTAGTAGCTCAACAGCTTAAAGGAAATGTTACTCTGCAAAGTTCAGGCTTATTCATATTATAAGGCATCAAAGGGCACCTTCAGCTCAGACACTCTATTTTTAACTGATAATATCCTTTACCACGTTATGGTAATTCCTAAGAAAACCAGGCAGATAAGAAGAAGATATTCTTTATGACTAATTTTGAAATTATGTTATCTTACATTGAACTTCAATCAAAATGTCAGTGTTACAGGTGTAATATAATTACAGAATAACTGTAATGCACTTAGATTTTGATTTACCCTCATGCAAAAAGTAGGCTACGAGGTCCATTATGTGCCTCTCATCCAGGCTGAAAAGTTCCAGTTCCTCCTGTATCTCTTTGTGTCTGTCCCTTTTCTTTAGTACTTGGTCATCTCAATGGCCTGTACTAGCTTGCTCCTCTTCTGAGTTCATATTTTTCTTGTACTGAGGAATCCCAAACTGGACACAGCACTCAAGATTTAGTCTTACAGGTGTAGAGGGGAAGGAGTATCTCTCTGCACTGGCTAGCTACACTTCTGCCAAAGTCTTTCTGAACAAGGACAGCCCTGCCCTTCAGCATATCAGCCTCTCCTTTGGTGGAATGTTGCGGCGCCCTCTAATCTGATTGTGTAGGTCATTAATAAAGGCATAAAACAGTATTGATCCTAACAGTGATCCCTGAGGAACGCTGCTAGTAATTGGCCACCAGCTGGACTTTGAACCACTGGCTAATTATGAACAACTCTTTGAGCACAGCAAACCAGATAATTTTCCACCTGCCTTATCATCCACTTATCCAGTCCATATCTCAGCAGCAAGCCAGTAAAGCTATTGAAGAAAATAATTTAAAAGACCTTACTTAGGTCTAGGAACACGATGTCCACTTCCCACTCTTCATCCACAGAGACAGTCATAATGTCTTAGAATGCACTCAAAGTGGAAGGGTAGACTTTGTCCTCAGTAAATTCATGTTGCCAATCAACTTCTTTTCTTTCCTGTGCTTGGAAATGGCTTGTAAGAGGACTTGTTCTATTACCTTCCCATGGACCAATGTGGTGTTGATCAGCCTCTAGCTTCCCAGTCCTCCTTCTTGCCCTTCTTGAGGATAGCTGAGACATTTGCCTTTTTTTCTGTCATTAGGGACTTCCATAGTGACCAGTGACAGAGAACGGCTTTGCAGTGACATCGGCCAGGTCCTCAGATATCCTTGGATTCCTTCCATCTGGTCACAGAGATTCATGTATAGCTAATCAGCTGTAGATCCCACTAACTCTGTCTGCCTCTGCTGCACAGTTTCACTACCTCATATTGCCAGGATGCTCAAACACCTCAGATGTGGTGTCCAGGGGACAAAGCTTATAAATAAACATGGTGAAAAGAGCACTGAGTACCTCAGCCTTTTTTATCCTTAGTCGTTATCTCCACATTGAACAGCTGGCCCACTTCTTAGTCTTTATTTTTCAGTGAGTGCCCTTACAGAAACCTCTTTTCTTGTCTGTCACAAGGTTTCACCTAGGTTTCACAAGGTTTCCAGCTGATATTTGCTTTTCCTAACCCAATCACTATATGCTCAAGAAATGCCTCTGCACTCCTCCTAGGTTTCCTCTCCATGCTTCCTCCTTCTGCATACTACCTTTTTATTTCTTCTATCTCCTTGAACTGGGAGCACTATACTAATATTTAGAGCATTAAACTATTACACATTGATATCCTACTGCAGGTTCATGCGGCCAAGATACTCTTTGCATCCTAAATTCCTTTTGAAATGAAATTTTCTGATTTTTCCTTTCCATTTTTTATTACCTTCCACATTAATTACATTCTCATTTTTGTTGCTCATATCTTCATTCTAAGACTCTTAATATCACATTGCATGGGAAACTGGCAATCACAGCCTGAACCTCTGATTAATCAGCTGAGGCAAGTGTTGTGTCAGCTGTGGGAGCACAGGTGAGAGTAATTTAGCTGTGCTCCCGGAAGGGGTGGAGCCTGACTCCACCTCCTCTAGACCTCATTTAAGGGCTGACTACCACTAAGGCAGCATCTTTTGGAGATTGCTCCTTGGTGGAGATTGCCTCAGTGTTTCTCAGCAGGCTGAAGGCTTCTATATGGGTGAGTTTTTCCTGTAGATAACCTTTTGGATATTTATTATCACCTCTCTTCTACCATTTCCAACTTTACATTATTGTCACTGTACACACATCTTCTTGATTTCTCCTGGCATTAACTTCAAGATTATGATTCCTTGAAATTTCATTAATGTCCATATAATCTCTTGAGTCTATGCTGAACTAGTCTAATTGTGGGGGACTGGTGAAAATATATGTATGTTACATCAGTATTAATAGATATATATTTTAAAAATCCATAATGCCATCCAATCTTTAACAACTACACATTACTATATACCAAATAAACAACACACTGCTTGTATTTTCAAGTATAGAATGTATCAGGCTGACAGATGAGAATTTCCTCAATTTTTCTTTTTAAACAGAAAAGAACACAACATGCTTATATTACGTCTTCTCTTTTACCTGGAGTTAAAGTGGTAGCCAACAGCTTTACATGAGTTTTGTGGGGGAAAAAACCTAAGCTGGTAGATATTCATAGTCTGATTTTTAGATAAGCTAAGCCTCCCACATCTCCACTGAGACACTGTGTGCATTTGTGCTCTTAGTACCTTTGGACAGGAAGAACCTGGCCAAAGGTGCTTGTCCTGTAAGTGTCACACAAGTGTGAGAGCGATGCCTGTTGAGAACAGGACCATGTAATCCAGTGGGATTATTCAGCCTTGCCACATATATCAGAATTTGCATTTTTGGCCCTATAACACCAGGGTGTTTCAGATCATGTTACTAAATGCAATTCTGGGGGAAGCAGGAAGTCCCACTTAAAACCCCTCTCTCACCCTACAATTCCATTCTGCAGTTCTCTTAAGTACCTGTAAACTGAAGCAAAGTCTCATTTTGATATTATCTAGAACTGTTATTATTCCAACTCTTGCAATTCATTCAGTTTACTTATATAACAGTATGTGTATGTTTTTCAAATGTAAATGTCTTAATAATAAGTAATACTGCTTGATAATTTAAGGGCTTATGGCCAATACAAATGAAGTGTAATAACAGGAATGGGAATATGCACTGTTGCCTATACGTTATATTTTCAAGTAACCATAAATAATGCATATACCATTAAAATAATTCTGAATAATAAGTGAATCCACACCTCTTGATGGTATTTTGATCATAAATTTCTATGACCAAGAGTTAGATGGAGGCAAAACCGATTACTTTCATCCTTTTGATTCCCTTACTAGGATACAAACTTTAACCTGATACATCTTTATGCAGGAAAGCTCTTTCAGTGAGTAATATTGGGCAACTAGAGTAACATCAGTTTTTCAGTAAAGCCACACACCTTTGTTCTTCAAAAACATACATCTATTGATGTATCTATTTATTCATCTATGTAGGAGTCAAACACAGAAGCTTTATCCCTTTTCCATAGCTTATTTTCACATGAAGCAAAATCAGTTTTCTTCACTTTCTTAAAATAACTGCTCAGGTCCTACTCCCATTGAGTTAATTTCCTAAACCTTTTTCATCTTAGATAAATATTAGTATTGATGATGCAGTCAATCAAGAAATAAAATTGAAGAGAGGGGGGGAAAAAAAAAATGGAGAAAATCTCTAACTTCTTATTTAGGTATTTAGGAATGACCTAAATTCTATAAAAGATAGTATCTCCCAACTATCTGGCTGGCTTTTGGATTTCAGAGGAGAATCCGACTTTCTGAAAATCCTGTTTCTGAGAGCCAAATCAATTTCAAGAAGTTTGGCTCAGTTTCTCTTTGGATCAAATCCTTTTGCAGTCACCCATTGTGCCTTCAGAATGATGGTGGTTTGAACAGCCTGTGGATTTTTGCTTGTGCTTTAAGAAACACAATGGCAAATCATTTTCTGCATACCACCCATTTTCTGTATAGGATATATACATAACATGGAGCAGCACTGGGCTGATTTCACCTCACCATGCCTGAAAGGTCTGCAGCTCCAGTCAGAGGAATGTCTGGGAGCTTATCTCTACCAGGAAAAGAATGACCAAAAAAAAAAAAAAAAGCAGAGGTTTCTCTAGGCTCATTCTATTGCCTTCTGCATTCCCCACCTGCAGCAGGGCTTGCCCTATCGGCTGCACCTGAGGCACTGCCCCCAGGAAGGGGCTTTTGCTCACAGCGTCTGTTTGCACTTGGGAATTTCAGGTCTTAGAGCTGATAGCCTGAGCCACATTGTGAATATTATCTCTATTTCACCTGTGTTGCAATTCAGGGCAAAAATGCTGCTCTGCAGTCACAACCTTGTCCTTTTAAGTGAGATGTTCCACCAGATCAGTTGCAAATAGAAATGATTATAATCTGTGCAACCATAGTGGGATCTGAGGAGCCACCCTTTGTTGCAAAGGGTAGAGGTACATCGCATCCCCCTGAAAATGGGTTGCCTCTCTTAGGATATGGTGAAGAAACAAACTTGACTTTGAAGGAGCTATTGCAACTTATTTCCAGAGAAGACAACAGCAACAAATTACTTTGTGTTTGCAGCAGTCTGTGGTTGCTCACTGTAGTTATATAATTGATCATGCAAATATTGAAGTATTATTTACATAGTGACCAATGTGTACTTGGCAGAATTTTACAACAAAATGCACAAAGAGGTCCTGTTCTTAAATACTCTCTCACATTGGCAAAATACACAGAAGAAAGTTATCCTCTTTCTCCAACATTAACTGGTGAGTCTTTATTATCAAAGTGCATTTTTAGGAGGTCTTGACCATAGCAGCAGGATGATCTTGAACTCACTTGAACAGTATAGGAAAGAGGAGAAACTGCTGAGTGACACTTGCTACTCTGGTAACAAAGGAGTTCTGTCAAGCAAGTTCCATCTCACAGCAGCACAGTTGAAAGATAGGTCTCCATAACTGTCATGTGGGATGGGAAAAACAACTTGAAGGGAAAAATGAATTAGAGTTTATGAGCATGGAGCTGAATAGAACAGAGATATGCCAACATCTATTATGATAAGTAAATCACATAAAGCTGTCACTTTGTTTACTGGGTATGAAATCATGCTAGATTTAAACTTGCTAACCCATGCGGGGGAAAAAAATCAACCACGTGACACAAAAATAACCATCTTTTCATCTGTCTTCCACACAGCATTACTGAAACAAGTCTTGCAAGTCACCTTGTGGCAGACTGCTTTAAGCAATACTCCATTAAATATTTGTCAGATGGGGGTTGTTTGAAAAGTGTGAAAATCCTGTTCCAGCTGCCTGCCCTTTGCAGCTGGTAGATCCAATCTGCCTGCTCAAGAGAGTACCTGTCTGTCAGCTGCTCTCTGAAGAATGTGGAAGTATTTCTGTAGTGATTTCTCTATCTTCCATCTCAGACTACCCTGTTGGGACCCCTGATCCCTAGTTTCACCCTTTATGTTACTTTGAGTTCAGATGATCTGGGACAAAGCCAAGCATGGAACAAGTTTGCTGCAGGTAGTATATATATGTATCTTTTCATGTGGGTTCTAATTGAGTTGGCTGAAAGAACAGTTTCCAAGCTCTAAAACGCAGAAAGGGTTATTACCTTTGCAAAGATGATATCACTCCGGTGCATCTTCCCAGTCTACTTGGGCAGCTAGACACAGCTATGTATGTTTAAGCAGTGACTTACAGGTCTGACTCTTGTGCACTTCACTGCTATATCCAGCCTTCATCATGCACTATCTGTAAATGCTCACAGGAAGAAGATGAATATATCTGCCTCTTTATCACGTGCAAATGGGCTTTGAAACAAAGCGGCTTTGACAAATACCAGATTGCATTTGCTCAGTCTTTCAGAAGGTCTGGGACTTGGCTAGCAGTACACAAAGCCCTTGCTTTGAAATCAATGCAGAGCAGCCATCGCAAGCTACAGGTAGGACTTACACTGCTTTAGGTGAACATATAAATAAGTAGAGGCATACTAAGAATGAGGATGAAGTATATTGATCTTAGACTTAGCTGTGGACCTCACACATCAAACAGCAACTCTGAGGAGATTTCCTAGGATGTCTTCATAAAGTCATGGATCATAATGTATCTGACCTTCTGTGGGCATTTTAATAGCTTCTTAAGATAGGCTGAGTGAATATCAGGCTGGGATGTGGTGTTAATATTCCTAAAGAAGTAGGTGAAGCAAACCCAGGGATGGATGGAGATGCCAGCTCTGTATTCATCTTCTCAGTTTCAGGAAATACTTGTCAGAAAACCTGAGGGACTTAAGAGACTGCATCTCATCTTGGCTCAGAGATATGATAGTATATATTATATGACTGGATATGATAATGAAAACATCAGCAAGGGTACCATGAAAGAGGTTGCTTTGGTCTGTACCAGGAAGGAGAACCAGTTCCCTATTAATTTGGCACAGAACTGTAGTCCTTTTTTCCAGACAAGCTTTGAATAGGTCACATAAGATATTTGGTGAGTTTCTTTTAAGCTCACATATGGGATAACATTAAGTAATTTTTCTACATGAACCATGCAGTGTGAGGGAGGATGGTGGAAAGTTTTTTGTTTCAGCTCTAAAGCCTGACTAACTCCAAACTCTCCCATAGCACTTCCATTGGCTAAACTAGGCTTTTTGCAGATCTGCCATGTCCACCCATCAGCCTTTAAACCTAAGGCAGAACATACTTGGATACATTTTGGCATGTTGAAAAGAAGCCTCTTTTATAGGTCTATTATTTCTATGAGCATCATTATTCTCAGTAGAGGCTGGGAGGGAAGTCTCATTGAAGCCTGGGGCACTTCCTAGGGGGATTAGCAGCAACTAATGTACACTGTGCTACAATGACTTTATTCTCAGTACCTGTTTTATAGTTCAGTGAAAACTGCCTTTTCAAACTGTACTTGTAGGTAGCAAACATTTCCTGAGTGGCTCAGTCATCAGACTTCTATGAGGTATATGCAAAAGCCAGGCAGGAAAATCAAGTTTCTGGTCCAGAATGCCACTAGAAAATAGCCTCAATGAGAAATAATTTGCAGCTCTGTTCCTGAGGGAAATGAATATTGGCATGAGAACAGTATGTGCCACTTATGAGAGGCTTTTAAGAGACTGTTTACACATAACCAAAAGTTGTGGTAGGTGAAAAACTTAACATGAGCCAGCAGTGTGTGCCTGCAGCCCAGCTGCATCCTGGGCTGCATCAAGAGAGGTGATGGGCAAGGCAAGGGAAGAGATTGTCCCCTCTGTTCTGCCTTCACAAGGCACCACCTGGACTATTGTGTGACTTGGGGCTCCAGCATGAGAAGGAGTGGAACTGTTGGAGTGGGTCCAGAAGAGACCACAAAGATGCTCAGTGGGCTGGAGCATTCCTCCTATGAAAACAGGCTGAGAGAGCAGGACTTTCTCAGAGTGGAGAAGAGAAGGCTCTGGGGAGACCTAATTGCAGCATTCTGTTACTTAACAGGAGCTTATAAACAAGAAGGAAACCAACTTTTTACACGGTCTGATAGTGATAGAATAAGGGAGAATGGTTTTAAACTAAAGGAGAGGAAACGTTGGGAGAAAACTTTCACTGAGAAGGTGGTGGGGTGCTGGCACAGCTGCCCATAGAAACTGTGGTTCCCCATCACTGGAGGCACTCAAGGCCAGGTTGGATGGTGCCCTGGGCAGCCTGAGCTGGTGGGGGGCAGCCCTGCCCATGGCAGGGGTTGGGATGGGTGGACCTTTAGATTTCTTCCAGCCCAAACCACTCTGTGATTCTATGATTCTATAGTATTTGGAATACTCAGTGGAACAGCGTTCCTTCCAGTTCCTTCAGTCAGTGTCCAAAGTAAGATGTAGCTCCTGGCTTGGCCAGTCTGGAGAGAGCAACCTAACAAAACTTCATTGTTCTTGTAGACATGCAAAAATATGAAATCTCACCACAGAGTCTTTTATTCTTGCCTCACAAAGACTGCTATTCTTGCCTTACCCAGAGCTAGCCAGATAGCTTGAGTGTCCCATCTAGGTAAGAGTTTGAGGAAAGAGCCCTATTGTCCTTGATAATTTTCACACAGGATTTTCACTGTCTCAGGAGTGAGACACTTGCCTCTGGCTCACCCTCTACCCTCTTCTTTATGCTATGTTTAGCAACTCCACTCATCTGAGGTAATCCAGCTCAAACATCCTTTTGTTTGACTGCTTGAAAATGTTGTGGCTCATGATAATGAGGTCTAGCAGCACAGTGGGATCCATCTTTCCAGTGCAGTGAATTCATCATAAGGTTAAACTAGCCTGTGCCCTGCTCCAGCTCCAATGTCAGCTGGCTCTCTCCATTCATTCTCTGTGCAGTGGCTTGGGTCAAGGTGGGCCCCACTGCAAGCCCTTGGGAGAGCAGGCAAAAAGAGTCAGGAAACAATGCTCACCCTAAGGTTTACATTGCAGCTGCCTTCTTCATCCAGACTCAGAGCAGCCTGGGCACTGCTGGGCCTGTGTTGTCTCTCATTAAAGGTAGGGCATCTAGCACAGTGGTGTGGCATAACCCTGGTGGTGTACCTTGATGTTATTTCCTGCTCTCACTGGGCTCCTGTTGATTTTGTAGCCTCTGCAGCTGGGTTGTGCTGAAAGTACACACAGTCAAATTATTCTGGGTGTACAAGGAGCAATGGCCTCTTTGAAGTCTTTTGATAAGTAACTCAGTGTTTGACAGTCAATGAGTTTGTGTGGAATTAAATGACTAATGGGCATTTGGGCTAATTTGTCACTTTTGGCATATCTAGAGACAAATATTTCATGTCTCCTCAGAGAAGGATCTAACAGGTGGTGTTTTGCTGAAGTACTGTCCTCAGTCACTAGTTCCATACCAGTCCTTCTGGTGCATGTCATGGGCTGCTAAAGTCTGACTGTTTTGTGGTTTCTTTGCTTTAAATCATTCTGGCAGTTCCCAACACTCACAGGATTGAATATCTGGAAAAATTTATTATCCGGAATAATGGTCAGGATCTAGAACAGGCTGCCCAGAGAGGTGCTGGAGTCATCGTCCATGGAGACGTTCAAGAAATGCTTAGATGTTGTACTTAGGGACATGGTTTAGTGGGCAAATATTGGTAGTAGGTGGACAGCTGGACTAGATCACCTTGGGGTTTTTTTCCAGCCTTGGTTGTTCTGTGATTCTATTATTCTATTATTTAAAGCACTGAAAATATTTAAAAAACAGTATGTTTTCTAGCTCACCTAAATGTCACCATCATAAATGGCTTGTGCTGTGGTAAGGCATTCAACCATGGTTACTTCTGCTGATCTTCGAGATTACTGTGCTGTCCAACACACAACCCTTTGTATTTATCTCCCAGGTCTGAACCTTCACCTGTTTCCCAATTGACTCTCCCAGCTCCTGTGCTCACACTCCCCTGATAAACCAGTCTCATCAGGACCAAGCTTGAAATGAGCAGCAAGTGGCAATGCACTAAAGCACAGAGCTCTTGAACACTCATGAACCTCATCCTGGAGGCATAGCTCTCTCTTGCATCTTCACGGTCAGATTAAGTAGGGTTTAATTCCATGTTTTCACCTAATAGGCACCTACAACATTCATGCTATGCTCAAAGGTGAGAAAATCCTTTTTGTTGTGCTGGAGTAGTACAGTAGAACAAAGTTCACTGGAGACAGGACCTGGATTTGCTTTGCATTGAAAATGCAATGAAAATGATTAATGAGGTGATGCTGGCAATGCTAACAGTTGCAACATACATATAGTACAGAGAAATTAAACAGAAATAGATACGTTAATAAAAGAGGAAAATAAATGAAGATTACAAAACATCCTCTTCAATAGATATTTGCAATGTGCCTCCACAGGAATAATAATAATAATAATAATAAAAAAAACTGTAAAGATTAAACTAAAACTAAAGATTAAGAAAAAAATAAAGAAAATAGGAGGGCAGAAAAGTTAGATTTCTGGTATCTACCAGACGTGCAAATTCCAGCAACTTGTATAATTTTCCAAAATAATATGGTCTACTGACTGTGATTTGTTTAGATATAATTTGTTTATAGGCTACATGTTTAAGGCACTGATCAAGTGATGCTTGAGATGGAAAATACCCAACATGTTAATAAATCTATCTTCTGACAAAAATGACTTCTTAATGTGAATTTCATCCATGCTATCTATGTATATTTTTGACAAAAAAAGAAAAAAAATTCTTAATGTGAGTTTCACCCACGCTATCTATATATATTTTTTTTCTCCTTAAAACATGTACAGACAGATAAAATGTGAAGAAACTTCGCGGTCCCTCCTTGATTTATGTTATAACTAGCAACAGTGGTACAAAGTTACCACCTAAAGGTTAGGGTGGGTTATCTTTGTATCTTTATGGCAGTACTGCTTTCTCACTCAGTGTAACTTTGTAGAGAGTACTTGAATCTAGTAATAGGATCACAGAACAGGTGAAGTTGGAAGGGATCTGCAAGGACCATCAAGTCCAACTCCTGGCTTCTCGCAGGAATAAGTGTGTTTCATGGTACCTATACCCTGAACTGTATTAAGAAAAGCAGCAGTGAAGATGCCAGTCCTAACTGGTATTTGTTTGTTTTCTGTTTTATGAGTACCATTGCTGTTACCACAGAATTTTTTGGGAAAAGTCTATCACCAGCAAAAACCTGTATTATCCAGCCCCTACTCCTGTCAAATGATGAGTTCAAATTACCTTCTGAAAATTATTTACTGGGAGGTTGTAGGGCTGTAGAACAGTTTGAGGACATATATACATCCAACCAATGGCAGAGAAAACGTGCTTTCAGCTAGCCACTTCTAACTTTATACACAAATTTCATACATTTCTATGTGGTTGAGATTTAATTCAAAATGTGTTATAAAACTAGTAAGACAAAGTTTGTTAAACATGTAGTTAAATTAGAGTAGAAATTTCCCATTCAAAAACTTGCATGCTTGATGCCGAAGCATTGGCAATTAAATTAAGTAAAGGTAGAGTTAAAGCATTAATCTTCCACCTCTCAGAGAAAAGTAGCAATGCCACAGTTCTCGTTATTCACCAGAAAGATCTGCTTCCTCATGCCATCTTCTTAACTAAAGATAAGAAATATTTTAGCATTGTTTTATTGGTGCCTTTAAACACGAGCTTTTTTTTTCTGCACAGACAGCAGACAAGCAGATAGTTCTTTCTTTAGGAGTTAATGCAACAGCTGAACCAGAGTAAACCAGTGGAGAGAGTCAAACCTAAACTAAGCATGAAAAAGGAAGGTGAAGAAATGTAAAGATATTTTAGACATAAAAGAGGAAAATATAGCACATGGTAAGTCTGTTGGTTGTGTTCTACTACAGGTCAATATTTTGATACTGAGATGTGGAATACCAGGAACTGACTCAGAATATTTCAGAAATCACATTTTTTCCTCCATTCCAAAATATGCGATGCTGCAAACAGCACTTCTCTGAGCTACTTTAATTTAAAAAACAGCGACAACAAAAAAGAACTGCAAAATGCTGTAGGAAGTCTTTCTTCACAAACATTAAGGTATCATGTGAAACACATGGGCAAACTGTCCACCTGCTTCCATGGAAAACAAAACTTACTGAATGTCAAGGAATGGCAAACCCCTCTCACCACGAGTGTTTGTTCAGATTTGCACCAACACAAACTTCAGTCTTCCATTTGCATATGTAAACATCCTTTCCTTATTATTACAATTAAATATTCTTTTCCTGAGATAACTGTTGTCTTGCTGAAGAATACTGTCACTTGCTTACAGCGTGCTGGACTCAGTGAAGTGTATCAGTATTTTGTTTGTGACCAATCCATGACTTACAGTTTTCTGACTTCGTCTACCCAGTTTATTGTGGAATTAAAACAATGTTCAATTGTTGATAAAAATCAAGTACTTATACCTGATGTGAGAAGAGACCATAAAGGCTTGCCAAGCTGCAAGCAAGCAAAGGAGGTTTCATTTTTACCCTTTTGTAACTGCCTAACCCACAAGTTTCTGAGCACTTTTGCAAATATTTGGTTCAACGTGAAAATGGCAGTAGTGCTCCTGATAATGTTTACTTTTAATCCCCTTTTCCAGAGCAGGAAATGGAAGCAGATAGAAACAAGTCAGCCAAAGTTCTGCAGCAAATCTAGAGCTGCATTAGGATTGAAAGTGAAGAAAACCCTAACTCTTTCTTATTCAGACGCACAAAAGGCAATTCTTTTTGGATAGGATTTATCTCTGCTTATCTCACGCAGGTATTCAGAAAATTCACCTGATCTAGTTCCTTCCTTTTTTCTCTTCTGAACAGAATTGTTATGAAAGAAATGAAAATCAGTGGGACAGTAGTCTCCCTGGATCTTTAAAATGGAAGTGATTTGTTGATTTTTGATATCATGAGGAACACTCAGTGTTTTCAAAACAAAACATAATTAAACAAACCATAATTAGATGTTCAGGTCAGAAAATCTCTTAAATGAATATTAATCTTGTCTAAGGTTACATTTGGGTTCAAAACATCACTTTTGGTTTCTAACTGGACAAAATGAAACAAAGCAAAACAAATGCTGTGGTTTCTTTTATCTTCCCATCAGTGTCTTTCTGTATGTATCAGCAAAACTAATAGAGCTGATTCTAATTCCTACCAAAACGTGGTTCTGCCACTCATTTAAAACTAACTGTGTAAGATTGGAGTCACTTTCCTTTTTTCCAGTTCCCATTCAATGAAATATTTTTAAATGCAATTCAAGATGTATTTGCGTAATTTCTTCATATTAAAACAGTGAGATTGGTCTGCATTGAAACTCACATTCACTGATGCATCCTTCAGGCAAAAGTTGTGTCTGATGGTACAAAAGTAACGATTAACCTGGTTTAACTGGCTGAGTAATTTGGATTTATGGCTGCTTGTGCTATAGGTGAAGCACAAAGCTAACAATCAGATCAATGAAAAAAGGTCCCAAGAATTGGAAAAAAATCATACAATACATTACAGTTGTTGTTTAGTTTCTGTGCCAGTGTGCCCATGGAGACTATTTCAATGCAAGACAGCAAGTCAAGTTTGTAAGTCAAATTCTGTTTTGTGGAGGAAAATGCAGCTGCTTTTACATTCTACACCTGGAAAAATCCAACAAAGAGCAGTATTTGATTTTTTTATTCTCTTTTGTTTTGTGGTTATAGACAAGGAACACATTGAAATGCCATGCACCTTAAGGCAAGTCAAGGTTACTTATTATCCCTGACGGTTTCTTCCCTCTGGGAATAAGCAAAAAATTTTTAATCCTGAGACTTTCTTTGTCTTGGGAGGAAGCAGAGTTAGAAGAAAAAAAGAAAGAAAGATTCAAGAAGAGGTAATTTTCTGTTTCTCCATCTATGTGGGGCTTGAAACTCCAGAAAAATTCTGTGAAAAGCTAGGAAAGAAGTGAGAATGTTCCTAGGGCCACACCTTTCTAATCTATAGTGCAAGCTGCTCTCTCCCACTCCCAGATAACAGTAATTGGTTTCAGTCCATGTGGATTCTCGGTGCCTTCAGTTAATATGCTAATGAAAGAATACCCCTTGTTTCATGTGATTTTTGGAGATGTCTGCTCATTTAGTTTGGTTTTCAAATAGACTTAAAGCAGAGAAATGCATGTGTATTTTTGTTAGCAGCAGCAGATGTAAATGTATTTCCAAAGTCAAAATATGTTTATTTTAAGCTTACTTATTAAATGACTAATAAAGTTTCTAAGTAAGAAGAGGTCACTGATGTAGTTTTGTGGATGAATGTGTAACTGTAGCACCTCTTGGGAAGTGCTGAACAGAGCTCTTTCACCTGGTGTTGAAAAAGAAATACAAGTAGGGCATAATGAGATCCCCGGTGCTTAAAGCTGGGACAGGAGGACGAATCACAGAATTACAGAAACATTAACGTTGCAGAAGACCTCTAAAGTCACCTAGTCCAGCCAGCAGCCCATCACCACAATGCCCACTAATCTCAGTGTGGCTCTTGAAAACCTCAGGGACAGTGACTCCATCACCTCCCTGGGCAGGCAGCCTGTGCCACTGCCTCACCTCTCTTTATGAGAAGAAAATTTTCCTCATTTGCAGCCTGAACCTCCCCTGTTACAACATGAGGCCATTCCCTCTCGTCCTATCGCTGTTACCTGGTAGAAGAGGCCAATCCCTATGTCACCACAGTCACCTTTCATGTGGCTGTAGAGAGCAGTAAAGTCTCCCCTGAGCCTCCTCTTCTCCAGACTGAACAATCCCAGTTCCCTCAGCCACCCCCCACAAGGCCTGTGCTCCAGATCCCTCACCTGCTTTAAGTTTGTGTCGTAATTGATGGGGTTCCTTGAGAATGGAAAATGCAAAATCTGAGTATTATATGCTGAATATTAACAGAGTAGGAAATGAGCTATGATGATGAAGCACTGTAGGAACAATAAAAGTTATGGTTAATGGCCTTAAACAGTAAAGTAGAAGGAGAAGCCAAGGAATGGTGACGTTTTCATGTGGAAAGATATGCAGTGGGCGGTGATGCCAGACACTTCAGGGGTTCAGTTCCTTCACACACTGAGTTACAGATCCTTAACACAAGTGTGTAGATGCGTTAGCTTCTTTCCCTGTAAAAACTAAAGCAAGCACTCTCCCCTTCCCCACACATGCATCAGTGCAGAAGAGGAAGTTGTCCACTGAATACTTAAACTATTAAGTGTGAAAAAGATGTTTGGGTAAGAGTGGAGGCAAGCAGTGTCATGCTGGGTAATTCTGGGCAAGGGAAGGCCCCTCCGCAGGCATGCATGCACCAGCCCTGAAGGACCAGCCCAGCCCTGGCTTGTGATACATTAATAAAATGAACACTTGGCATCCAGCTCTGCAAAAGTCAGCTTACATAATTAAAAGATATTAATATGGACATATACACAAATGTGCAGCAGAAGGGGCCATGAGCTGGTCCTCAGCTGATAAGGACAAGCTGAGCAGACCCTGCAACTTCTGGTGCCAGGAGGAGGGAGGCAATGTCCACTTCCCACCTCTGCTGCTCTGTGTGAGTGTCCCTTTGACCTTTGTTAGCAAACTGAGTTAAGCTTGCAGAATATTAACCCGATTTCAACAACAACCAAAAAAAAAAAAAAAAAAAAAAAAAAAGAAAAAAAAAAAAAGAAAAAAAATTAAATAGCTTTTACTATCATCATTAACATCATCCCTTCCATGAGCCACAAATCAACCTTCCCTCCAGACTGAAGCAAGAGAGAATTGGGGTAAAGAGTGCACTTTTCCCTGGCCAGTTCTGCCATCCCTCTGTCTTCCCTCCGAGAAGAAAAGGTGCTAACAGCATTAATCAGCAGGTTGCTGGCAGGGGCCCAGGCCTTCCAGTCTGTAACCAAGCAGAGTGCTGCTCATTGTAATGGGGCCCCACTGAATCCCCGCCATGGCAGCCCTGCTGGTATTGTGTGCAGTTACAAAGCCACATGGCTCCCTTTCTGAGGCTTCTTCCCAGCAATGCACACTTGGCTGTTCCCTGCTACTCTGTCCTGCTGCTTAGTTGATATAATCCTCTAGAAGTGGACGCTATCAATTCATGGAGGAACCCGCATTTATGTTTTACATCTCCCTTTCTCCATACCTGCAGCCACTGTGCAGTGTATTTGGACAAATCCAAAGGGAGATCATAGATTCACAGAATGCTTTGGGTTGGAAGGAAGCACAAAGCCCACCCACCCCAACCCCAGCCATGGGCAGGGCTGCCCCCACCAGCTCAGGCTGCCCAGGGCCCCATCCAACCTGGCCTTGAGCGCCTGCAGGGATGGGGCACCACAGTTTCTATGGGCAGCTGTGCCAGCATCTCATTGCCCTCTGGGGAAGATTTTCCCTGACAATTAATCTAAATCTTCCCCTTTTATTTTAAAGCTATTCCCCCTTGTTCTACCACAAAACTGAAGTTCTCTTAAGCTCTGAAGGCCATTTGTAGAGTTACTGTAGATTAAAGACAAGAATGTGCCCACTAAGACATTTTAGCAGACACTGTTCTGTACTGAGATATCAGAAGGTATGTCTGTCTTGAATAAATATATATAGCTGGAAAAACACTGAAGGTATCATCCTGGCTTCTTGGTCCACCTGATGTCATTCCTTGATAGGCATCTGAAAACATACATACAACCCTAACATTTCTCATGCCTGACTTTGGTCCGCTCCCTTCTTTGTAGTCTCTCTACAGAGATGCTGACACAGCATAGAGCTACGCTGGAGGTAATCTGGATGCATTGTTGTATGTTCTTCATTTTCCTATGGACTTTCCTAGTCACACTCTGAGGTTTTTGGACATAAGTGATCTTTTATTTCATGATTGAGCTGTTTTGGCAGAAATAACCCAACTTATTTGTAGATCTGCTTCAAAGGAGAGTAACCCCGAGCCGCCAGAGTAATGTGACTACTGAGACTACAGGCATCTTTAAATGCACCCTTTTATTATGTTGCTATTAAAAAGGAAAAAGGAAATTATTTCTCCAGCCCCAGCATGATAGGAGCACTCGTTATCACCTCCCTTCAGGGAAGGGCCGATAGCTCTCATTGCTCTCTTCCCCGCGGCGCGTTTGCTTTGCATAAGGACAAGGAAGGAGAAGGAGGAGGAAGAGGGGACGGGAAAAAGGCTGGGGGCCCGCTGCCTGGCTGGAGGAGGGGGTGGACAGGTGCCCTCAGGTGGATTCGTTGCCCGGCCCCTTTCAGCCGCTCCCCCGCCTCCTGGCTCCTCCCCGACCCTCCTCTACTGCCGGTCCGCTGTGCCGCGTTTGCTCTTCGTTGCGCTCCAGGTAAGCACGGCGCTCCCCGTTCGCGGAGCTGTACGGCTGGGGGGGGGCTTCAGCCGGGGCTTGGCTTTTGGGGTACGGAATGCCCCGGCGTGACATCCCCGTTGTGCCGGGGCTTCGCCGGACCGGGATGGGCCGGAGCCGGGGTGAGGGGCAGCGATGTCTTCCAAGGAAGGATATGCCGCAAGGCGAGATAAGGCGGCTGTTCCGAGGTGTCGGAGCGTATTGTCTCTCCTATGAAGGATGAACCAAAGCAGCGTCAAGTTCCGGGACCTCTTGGTTGTGTTGTTGCTCTGTGGTTTCTTTCAAAAGTGCCAGTTTCTGGCTACTGGTGTCATAGTTCATCTGGTCAACTTTTGGATGGTTGTCTGTTGGTTGAGTGCCTTCCTGCGGGAATCATATAATATTTTTAGATGTTAGGCAGAAATTCTTTCCCAGAGGGTGGTGGGGTGCTGGCACAGCTGCCCATAGAAGCTGTGGTGCCCCATCCCTGAAGGTGCTTACGGCCAAGTTGGATGGGGCCCTGGTCAGCCTGAGCTGGTGGGGGGCAGCCCTGCTCATGGCAGGGGTTGGGGTGGGTGGGCTTTGAGGCCCCTTCCAACCCAAACCATTCAGTGATTTTGTATCACTGAGGCTTCCAGGCCAGAGCTTGGAGTGCTGCGCTCACCCCCCTGCACACTCCTTCCTGCGGTCCCATTGAAGCTCACACCTCCCTACACCTCAGGTTTCACCACGGGTTTGCAGGGCTGAGTGTGGGTCGGTGAACTTGACAGACTGCTCTCACACTGAGCCCTTGTCCTAGGTGTCCCCGTTTGCCCTGAGTAAAGTTACACTCACGCCTTCAGCGCATTACAAAGAGCCAGAGGAAGCTGCTTCGCCTACTGGGACTAGGTTGTGTCAAGTGAGGCAGCAGAATGCGAGCAGGGAGACAGGCACTGTTTGGGGCATTGGTCAATGAAATGGACAAAGTTTAGGTGCTGCTACTCAGCTGTAGCTGTGCTGCTGCATCAGTGCTTGTCCCATGTTGTGGGCACATGCATCCTTAAAACAGTCTTTGGCAATGAGGGCCTCAGTGTGGTGAATCCAACCCCCTGGCAGGAGCTGCCTTTTCTTCCTCTGACGGTAACAGAGCACTGGAACAGGCTGCCTGGAGAGCCAGTGGAGTCTCCTTCTCTGGAGATAGTAAAGACTTGTCTGGACACTTTCCTGTGGAACCTACTGCAGGGAACCTCCTTTAGCAGGGGTTTGGACTCAGTGCTCTCCAGAAAGTCTCTTCCAGCCTATACAGTTCTTTCTTCTGCTACAGACCCCTTGGTTCACAGCTTCTCAGGAGCCGAGTCCACAGATGGAAAGCTGCTGACCAGGACAAACACCTGTCAGTTTTGTTAGTGTTGCTACTTTTCATTTATTTTTCTGCAGCATGACTATGTCTGCAAGCTCATTCGTTTGCAACTTGGATACAGCAAACAAGTGTTTTTGCAAGTTTCCCCAGCCCTGAACTCCCAGCAAAGTCTCATTGCTGCAGACTGAGATGTGCATTGTGCTATCAGAAGTTGAGGTTGTTTGTTCCTCTATGGAGGAAAGTGGGCAGAATCACAGGATGTCAGGGATTGGAAGGAACTTCAAAAGATCATCTAATCCAATCCCCTACCAGAATGGGAGCACCTTGATTGGACCACACAGGAATGCATCCAGGTGGCTTTTGAATGTCTCCAGAGAAGGAAACCCCCACAGGCTATCTGGGCAGCCCATAGTACTGGGGAAAAATGCATCCAAATGCCAGGCAGACAGTTGCTGCATCCGTTAGCAGAGAAGTGATTTGTGTGTGTGAGGTTCTGGGTGCTGTGGGTAATAATCTCAGCTACTGCTAATAACTGACCAAACTCCACCACCCCAGCAAATCTGGTTGTTTGGACTCTTCCTGTCTTTTGTTTTGGAAACAGCTTTTTCATAGAATCAAGGAATCACAAGCTTTGAAAGGACCTATAAGATCATGTAGTCCAACCAATCCTCCCTTTACCATACCTGCAGAAAACCCCTGAACCATATCTCCTAGCTCCCTTTTTATAGGGTTATAACTCTTCTGTCACTCAGTTAGACAACGCCTTTTCTGCTTCTTTTCCCACCCCACCATTCCTAACTTTTATTTTTTTATTTCCTATATATAACCATCTATGTGTTTGTAATAGGCAGTTTCATGATAACACTTTTTCAGGGCATTGCTCACAGTATGAGTGCTGCATCCCATAACTGCTTAGAATGAGGCTGCTATGCTCTGAGCTGTATCTTGTACGAGTGAAATGAATCTCAGTTTTCTGACCTTGGGAATACTGTTATACTGGGGACTTTATTTTAGTTCCTGGTAGTGCTTATCAAGAAGTACTGTTTTTAAACACCTGTTGATAAGCAGTTCTATGGTTTAATGATATTTTTAGGAGCTAATCTGGAATAGCTCCAAAATTATTTCTTAAGAAACATAGGAATGTCGAGGTTCAATTGTGGCAAAGAGACTTTCATGTAAATATTTGCATGGTCTCACATAGTTCTGCGCTGGGCCATAGTATCACTGAACACCTTGTGTTGGAAGGGACCCACAAGGATCACTGAGTCTCTCTGGTCTCCACTCAGCACCACTCAAAATCTGACCTTATGTCTGAGTGTGGTGTCTGGATGACTCTGTTTCTTTTTTTCCTGTCCAGGAAGCAAAGGTAGAAACTGCACAGTGTGTAGAAAGATCTTGTAAGTAAACTTAGAATTGTCCTTCTCTGCTTGTGTTTTCCCTACCCCTTACTGTTACTGTTGGCTTGCTGGATCCACTGAAACTTCTTGGATGACGTAAAGTGATTGGATATAAACATATAACAGTATGCCTCATTTGTAACATTGTCAATAAAAGGCATAACATGTTGACTTGTTCAAGTTAAGGTTGAGCTTTGCGCTGGGATTACTCCATTGCCACCTTAATGGGTACGCTGTATTTCTTTATCTGGATAATGAGGACGAGTGTTTATTGCTTATGACTTGGTATCAGTGTTAGTCACTGCTTTATATGGATCATTTGGATGCTGTCATGCTTCCTTCTCTTAAAAGATAATCTTTCCTCTATGCGTTGCGTTTTTGTTTTTCTTCTCCCTTTTTCTTTGTTTGCATGCATTTGCTCTAATGCATGTATAGCTATCAAGAATGAGTTCTTGATTTTGTTGCTTGATTTTTGTTTGTTTTTCAGTTGGTGGTACCTGTGGTAGAGCTAGGCAAACATTTCTTGTTCAGGAAATGGCATTAAATATGCAGTTAAATAACACAGAAGTGTAGGTGATGTACTGTTGTCAATATATCTCTGGCTTTGGTGGCTGATTTTTCTGGATTTGACATTTGGACTAGATGAGATCTTAGAGGTCTTATCCTACCTTAATGATTCTATTGTTCATGGAGTTGTATTAGGGTGCTTTAAGGTGTCATTCCATGCTGTCAACATACTTGTCCAAGCATGGAAACAATTTATAGCTATCTCTTTATGAAAGCTTGCAGAAACTAAGTTGGTTGATGGTGTTTGTTGAGCACTGCACCTCTGGAGCATGGTGCTGCTCCTATTTAACAGTTAGAACAGGATGTGCAATAAGGAAATGACATTTTCAGTTATCGCGTGAAAAACCTATCAAATAGTAACTTTGTTTTATATATGTGGAGTTAATTTGAATAAATTCACTGAAAAACTTTTCTAAAAAAGTAATGGATTGAATTTGTCTTGGGTGAATCTAATCTTTTCAATTTTTCTTCCATCCTGACATCTTTTATTAGAAAAAAACCCCAATATATGTGTATTTCAACCCTACTGGCCCATGACAGAAATATAATGATAATGCTCCTAAGGCATATGTGAAAAGAGACTGTGATATTTTGAGTAATAGCTGCCTGCTGTGAGACAGTGTGCTTCAGTGTATTCATCAGTATGCTATGTCAATGATGGTTGTACATTTTGTATGTATTATTGTCTATTATTAGAAATTATAGCATTTTTTTCTGTACTTTCAGAGTTCTGAAGGAAAAGCTAGCTTGGTTTTTGGAACTTCTGTGATACAGGTGTCTAAATGCTCATTCTGTACAATGTTGTAACAAACTGAGCTGTACTTTTCCCAAAGTTGGAAGGTGTTGCATGGAAAGTTGACCTGCAAGGCTCTGCCTCAGTGGACCCTGCCTGTTGTTCAAGGCTTTGCTCCTCTGTGCCCTGTCTCTTGTTCTTTCAAGCTGCTGCAGAGATGAGCTCCATCTCTGTTTGCTTTCATAAGAACCCCAGTACACTTGAACTCCCCCATCCTTTCTCACCTTGAAGGACTTCTGAGGTTTCTTCAAAGGTACCCAGTAATTATAGCTTGTCGCATGTTTGGAGCAGTGTCCAGAAGGGTAAGGGAAAGATAGTTCTGTATTCTGACTAAACTTTGCATCATCAGCACAGGTTTATAACACTTCTTATGTGGAATGTATTTAAATATCATGTGTAAGGCTAAAGTAGTGTGTCCAGTTTTGGGCCCCTCACTGCAAGAAAGACATCAAGGCCCTGGAACGTGTTCAGAGGAGGGCAAAAAGCTGGTGAGGGGTCTGGAGCACAGGCCTTATGAGGAGAGGCTGAAAGAGCCGGGAATGTCCAGCCTGGAGAAGAGGAGACTCAAGGGAGACCTTATAGCTCTCTATAACTTCCTGAAGGGAGATTGTAGTGAGCTGGGTGAACGGTTGGACTGGATGATCTTTTAGGTCTTTTCCAACCTTGGTGATTCTATGGTTCTACTGGACTGAGATAACACGCCCATCCCTTCTAGCTTTGTCATTGTTGGGACAGGGACTATCTGACAGGTCAGTTTGTTCTTCCATGGCCCAGCTTCCTTATCTGTGAATCTATTGCAGTACCTTTGGTTATTTGTAAAATATGCTGAAGTACCTCAGCGATCCATGTTTAAGACTAGATTGTGTAGTTATGTGTAGTTATTTAATGTTACCCACTGGCTTGGGTTTTTTTTTTTTTTGGCTTTGAAATGTGCACAGTATAATAGGAGTCCAGTGGTTTCACTTTAATCCCTTTTCAACATCCTGGAAAATAATTTAAAGGAAATATTTATATGGCAATGTCTCATCTTGCCTATGTTCAGTACTGCTATAATCAAAATGCTGTTAATAATCTGTTGCATGGGAAACAGATTCACAAGAACTGAGCTGGGAGTGGTAGTTGTAGTCGAGATAAGAAAAAAATATCCCTGTTGCTTAGTTATTAAAAAAACAGCACAAAAAGAGTGAGGAATCCTTTTACCTGCCAATTGGCAAAAGAATTTCAAATTGTTCTGCAGAAAATATTTGGAGGTGGTTTTTTGTTCTTTGTTTTTAAATTGTGATTCTTGTTGTCTTGCCTCAAAATCACTCAATATTCTCTACTGTTTGTTCTCACTAAACTTCTGTACCTTTTTTCCCCCTCTCCTTTTCCAGACAACAAGGAACAGCAATATCTTCCTGCAAAGTGTTACTTGTTTGATAAGTTTGGGCAGAACTAAGTTTACTCAACTCTGCTATGAAGAAGTGACCAAGAAAGGATGCAACATAAAACAGAAGTCATGCAGACTTAGTCACCAGTTTTGATGAGCTACTTACTGTAAGTAGGAATAAGACTTGTTTTCTCTTGTCTGCCATGCAAACAAGAATTTAACAGATTGCTATTCTATTTATTCCTTCTTTATAGTACTAATATTGGCATGCTCTTTGGTGCTAAGCTGTTCTTGACATCCACTTCAGAGGTGTTTATGGTTCGGTTCTGAGTGAGGTGATGATCTAGGTACAGGCTTTAAAAGAATTTCTTGCCTCAGGCTGACTTATGCTGTGTCTTTATGCAACTGCTGTCTGCAGCAGTGACCTTCAACCTGGGCCGTGATTCTGTGCCCATGCAGAGCACTTGCTCTGGAAAGCTGAAGGGATGTATTGCTGAGCATGTGACTGAGCCACTTTATCTGCTTTTCCTCATGTAGAGTAACATTATGAGAAGTCTCTGTAGATCTAATCATTTATTAAAATGATTACTTCTGGTGGTGTGTAACCGCATGTGTTAGAAATATGGCAGCAAACATTGTTGCATGTCTTGTGTATCTGATAATTGTTGGTTTTACCTAGCGTTAATGTTTAACTTTAAAATGAACTGCTATATGCTTGAAACACTGGCTGCAGCTCTAACATTTGCATTGGTTTGGCTTGTTGTGTTTCCCTGCTATGTTTCTTTCCCCGTTTTTGGTGTGGTGGCCACAGCACACAGCCAACACAGAAGAATGAAAATGGTGTGGCTTGCAGGGCTACTGGATATAGCGTTGTTAAACAAGACAATTGCATTTGTTTTTCCTGATGCTTTGTTTGCATTCTTGTTTCCGTGTCTTGAGTTTTGGTGATACATGAGTAAGTGCTGAGAGAGGCAGGAGGAGCAGCTGGGTGCTGGCAGCGGGTGGAGGCTGCCAGGCTGCTGGACACTGCTACTCCTGTAGCAGGAGTGGGCGCCGTCGCCATCCCCTGGGCTTGCATGATTCTTCTGTGAATGAATGATTGGCACTGTGTGATCCCCTGGGTTTGAATTGAGAGGCTATTGAGATGCAGTTTCAGGCTGTACCTTCATTTACACTCCCTCTCAAAAGACTTCCATGTGTTTTTTCCCCCCAGTTTGGCATTTTTCTAAAGAATTAACTGATGAGAGATATGGACAAAACTTTTTGGTTGTCATCATTTCCATCTTGATCACTTCTCTCTTTCCCCCCCCCCCCCCCCCCCCCCTTTTTTTTTTTTTTTTAATAGGTTCAGTCTTTACGTCCAAACACTTGAATTGTTTCAGTACTGCTGACAAAGGAAAGATGACCTCTACTGTAGTAAGTGAACAAAATATTTATTTCTGGAATCTCTTGCAGGGTAAATATTCTGCAGCCTGTTGTAGGCTGGGGTGTTTTGGAAATAGCTCAGGTGTGCCTTGCATTGTCATGGAACAAAATGGCAAGTAAGCCTTTTTCCTAAATCTGGACAACTGAGTACATACAGGCTGTTAGTCGTAAGCGTTTCTTTTGATGACGGTATTGCCTGAACCTTGCTGCTTATTTGTACTGATGTTCCATCAAAATGACTAGTGCAGCTACCTGGTAGGCTGGGTTTAAGAATCCTTTTTAGGTTGAATTATTTTGGATCGGAAAACTGATCTTTTAATATGCCTTCATGGCTCATTCTGTTGCTATTTTTATTATGCAGAATGAGGTATCAGGTATATGCTGTAAATCTTTCTCCATGTAAATTGGTGTGGTAGACTCTTGCTTTAGCAGAATTACCCAGTAGAGTAGAGTTCTACACGAAGGTGGCATCGCAAATTAACTTTGTTCTAATTGCAGTCTTGCTTCTTTTTTTTTTTTTTTCCTTTCTTTCCTCATAACATTATCATTTAGAATCCACCACCACCGTACTATGAAAATCATGGCTTCCATGCAGAAAACTACTATTCTGCCAGGCCACAAGTAGGTGCTAACCCATATCCACAGTACTTTTCTACAAATGTTCCATCAGTGCCAACCTATATCCCAAGAGTTTCAACCCATCAGTCAAGCATTCCAGTAGCACCTTCATCCAGTTCATCCAGGACGTGTTCATCAAGTAAGATTTGTTGTCATTTCTTACAACATTAGACTTAATGTCTTCCAGAGTAAGATAAGAAATAAAGGTAGTCTTTCCACCTTTCCTGTATTGAGGGAATCTCTGAGGGCTGCCTCCTCTCTATGAATGAGGAAGTGATGGCTGGCTGGGGTGCTGTTGTAACAGGAGCCTGAACAATGTGGAGGAAAGATGGTGCAATAGAGAAAAGTTTTGATGAGCAAACATCACCAGTTTTTAAATTCAGTGAAATGTACATAGTACTTGTGACCGTGCTGGAAATTACCTTATTTGTGAACCTAATTTCTCATTTTTATCTGTACTTTCATTTCAGGTATAAAAAAAGTCATAATAATTATATTATCCATTTTAGTAGTCATTGGTTGTGCAATTGCTGCTTTCTTCATCTGGTACTTTGGTAAGCATTATTCTTTTTGATGTTGTTTTGGAAGAAAGGACATAGTAAACTTCTGAAGTTAGAAGTATGGATTCTTGTCTTTCATTTTACGCTGAATTAAGGGCAAGAAAGTCTTTGTTACCTGTTTCATAAGAGATAAACAAATGTGGCTTTTAAAAAAAAAAGTGACTTAATTGTGAGGCGTTTGTTTTTTAATAGTGCTTCTATTGCTTTCTTTTCATTTTGTCAAGTTAATACATATTTGACATCAAGTGTCATCAGCTTTTTGACTCCTCTGGAGCAGCTGGCTTCTCTGGAAAGCTAAAGTCTGTCTGGGGAAAGCTGAGGCAGTACAACTCTACCTTGTAGTACCTTTACTAAAGAGCAGCTTGACATCTTACAAGGGTTTGTGTTTTGGTGGATAGCTGGCATGTGACTGGACAACTGGTCCTAAACTACATTTAATTTGGGAAGTTACTACTATATATCAACAGTGAAATGAAGCTGTATTCTTCCCTTGAAGCTAAATCAAGTTAGAATTTAGAAAGGTGATGAAGTAAATTCATATGCCTTCACTGCCAGAGTTAAGGTAAATGATCAAGACATATTTGACTTCAGTAAGACGGGACTGTACTTAAAGATGAACTAATTCACATAGGTTTATTTGCTTTTGTGAGGCTTTTGATTTGTGATAAAGTTGTGTGAGCCCAGTCTAAGTAACCACCATAAGCTGGAACACAGGTGACATGTTGAACTTGGACGTCATCTTCAACCGGAATGACTGAGCTCTGAAGCTGGGCTACAGCAGTTATGTTCGGCTTAGCCAAGTCTATGTTGTGATAACTTAATTTCCCTTTCAATTGGATAATTTTTCAAAGAAAATTAAAGAACCGTTTACTATGTTGTTGGGAGCCTCTCTGTTCTGTATGGGAAAGGAAAGGAAAACAGAAGGTAGTTCATTTAAAATTATTAGGAAGTCACTTTGTGTTCTTAGGCTTTTTAAAATTTATTTTTTACTCACTCTGATTTATACAGGGTGAATGTAGTCTTCTTTTAAGCAGGACTGAAAACAACAAGGTGTGATTAATTTCTTCTGTCTTCTCTGCTTTGTTGGTGTGAAGTTGACTACTTTTAGAAATATTAGTAGAGCTTGTTTATTTGGGGGAGTTAATGCACAAAATTCAGTCAACTGCATCAATGAGTTAATCTGACAAGTGCTGTGAAGGACAGAGCAATAAATCTTTGTTTGTGTTAGGCAAGGTTTCCTCCCAGCTCTGAGTTTAAGAGTTTGCTGGTACTTTGCTCTATCAAACTGACATGCTCCTGAAGGTGAGAGCTGGCAGTGATTGCTTGAGGCTAAGCTGATGTTCAGTCTGATGACTTTGCTGCTCTCCCCTTGCAGTTGAGAATCGTTGTCTTGGATCCTTAATAGAGTGTGGATCTTCAGGAGTGTGCATTTCTCCCTCACAGTGGTGTGATGGAGTGTCTGACTGCCCAAATGGGGAGGATGAAAACCGTTGTGGTGAGTACTGGCAGTCAAGGCAGGGGACCTCCAGCCATCAGCAAGAGTTCTTGAGCAAAATCCCTCATCAAAAGCTTTCCGAGTTACCATAGGGCCAGATTAGACTCAGCTGTATCTCCAAAATGGATTGGGATGTTTGAATACGTCAAATCCTATATCTGGATCTTCAGTCAGTTTGCAGTTGATTGAAAAGCTGAAGCAAAATGATCTCAACTCAGAGTTGAGTTTGCTTGAGTTTTAATATTTAAAAGCTGTGACATTTAAAAGGTGTGACATTTTGATGCTAGCACCTGTGTTGTGCTAGTTTCTGAACTCTTGTATATGCTTCACACAGTGTTAGCAGTTACTAGCATGTATTCTAACAGCTTTTCTTCTCCATTTAGTTGAATAATGAGTTTTTGGAGAAGCTTGTTCAGTCTGCTCTTTTACTTGAACTATTTTGCATTAAATTCTTTTGCAGATAAATACACAATGGGACATAGAAGATTGCTTCTTTTTACCTTTTTGCACTACAGAGCTTGTCTGAAGAAATTTGGCATATTAAGATATAACATAAATAGATTATATGAGATAATATTTTATTTACATGTAATACATGGTTGTGTAGGCAAAAGATGAAAAATTGAGTATTGCAATCTTCTGTAGTGTTAGAATATGAAAGTTTTGAGAATAAAATCTGAAATGAGGAATGCTGTATGGCAGAACTTTCTCTTAAAATTTCTAGCACTTTTAAATTGCCTTACACAAAGGAACAAAATCTTTTTAATATTTCTGTCTACTTGATATTTACTCACAATTTGAATAGATGGCATGATTAAACTAGCACCAGTTTGTACATACAAATGCTATGGGTGGCAAAAGCTTTAAATGGAGCAGTAACATAGCATGTGTGGTGTTCTTATGTTTTGGGGATTTGTTCTTTTCTTCCTTTTCTGGCAGTTAGACTTTATGGACCAAACTTCATCCTTGAAGTTTATTCACCCATCAGCCAAACCTGGTACCCTGTTTGTCAGGATGACTGGACTGATGATTTTGGAAAGATCGCATGTCAAGACATGGGCTACAATGTGTAAGTCTGACCTTCGTCAGTCTTTGCAAATACGTGGAAAGCTTAATATTTCCATCCTGAAGTTTTTAAGAACAAAAAACTGTTAGGGATCTAGCTTGGGTGAACCCAAGTGGATCTAGCTTAACAATGATGGGTGCTGCAGAATCAAAATGAAAGGTTGCTCTGACAGGTGTGGTGTGTGTCTACCATGCATGCAGTAGTTACTCTGTGGCATCACTTGTATGTAAACATTCACTCATAGTAATCCTCCAACACTTGCTTCATGGTACCAGATTGTTATGGTTGCCCAGTAATGTCCAGTCTGGCTAAATTTGTCATTAGTATTACATGGAAAGCCTTGATCTCCTCAGGACACAAATTACAAATGCTTGCGTGGAAGATCAGTGCAAATGTTGATGGCAAGAATGCTGTCCATGTTCTCCATGCATAACGCTGTAGCCTGAATTCTGCAGATGGAATACTTTATGTTGCCTGCCTCTGATGTGGTTGGCAAATGCTGTCTTCCAGTGTGCACATAATGCAGGCAATTAATTGCCCAGGCAGATCTGGCATGTGCACAGGTTGCCTGCAGCAGTCAGATTAATTCTGAACCAGCAACGACTGAAGTAGTTCCCAGACAGTAAGTCAACCCAGCAGCAAAGTTGTAGGGCTGTTCCTCAGCTGGGAAGCCCTGCAGAACAGCAGCATATAGCAGCCCTGCAGCTGTCCCATAGAAATGTGGCTGCTAGAATTTACTAGACTTGAATTTCGTTTTGTATGTAGTGATGCAAAGGCATCTCTTCATCATGCCCCGTTTCATGAGACTGAAGATTGGTACAGTGTATATGTACCAGATAAAAATGTTATTTTAATCTACTAAAAATATTATTTTAATCTACTGTCTAATGGGAAACTGAACTTGAAAGATTTATTTAAGAGTCAGATTCTGGCACTGGTACTGCACCATTGGGTTTTTTCTGTGCTTCATACAGAAAGAAATTAATATTTTAGAATTGCTCATGTCAGAAGCTGTGGCTTGGCACAATTTATTGTCATTTGTTTGAAAACCAAAACTGCTGGTTTTCTTAGTACAGTCTTTCTGTTTTACAGAGATACGTATTACTATAGTCAAGGAGTAGCAGCTGAAGCCACCTATAAAAGCTTTATGAAGCTAAACACGAGTGCGGGGAATACAGACTTGTACAAAAGGCTGCAAAGCAGGTATTGTTGCTTAATACAAATTAATTTCTTTTTATTAGGTGTCTTTTTAGCTGTTGTAGGAGATGTAGCCTAACAATAAAAGGAAAGAGACTTTGTTTTCAGTCTGCTTGCAGCAGCTGCTCTTCTCTGTATTTAAAAACACAGCTGTCACTTCTCCATCTTTCTACTCTTCTTTATTAAGTGTAGATGCTCTATCCTGTTTCTCTCTGCTCTTTGGAAGGTTGACATGTCAGAACTGCTTTAAACAAGTCAGAAACCTCTTATTCCCAAGCCTGTAGATTGCTTTACCTGAAAAGTTAATGTGTTGCTCCCTTGTTGTTCAAGTTCTTCTGTGACCATTTCATAAATCAACTCAACTTTCTCTTATGCTGTTCTTTATCTTGCTCCTCAATAGGCTTACAAGCCTTTTGTGCTGCCTGGCTGTACTGTGGTCTGCGGTCTTCCACGTGACAGTTTTGGTGAATGCAAGAAACGGTGAAGGCCAGATGGGTATTGTTAGGGTAGCTGGAGAGAGTGAAGAAAGGAGGGAAGCCTCAGCAGGAAGATGAGCATGAATGAAGGCAGGGCATGTAGCTGGAATGGGTAGGAAGCAACGGGCGGGATGAGCCCACCATCTGCTTTGCTGGGTGTCCTAAAGCCTGTTTGCTCTTTCCTATTTCTATTGCAGTGATTACTGTGCATCAGGAAATGTGGTTTCTCTGCGCTGCATAGGTAAGTGTATGTTTCTCAGACTTTTACTTGTTGATGCTTTGAAGCACTCTATCCATAAATCCTTTTGAATCTGCATGAATGGAAACCGCGATTAAATCCTGTACCCAGGTATCAGACTTCAAGGAGCAGAATGGAAGAGGAGACAAGGGGGATGTTATGTCCCTAGCTCTGTCTTTACTGTTATATGTTCCTTTAAATAGCTTACTTCATGGTGAGGTCTGCAGTCCTTGCTATGCAGTGTAGAGGGAAGGCTTTAGTGCACTGTCTGAAACATGGCCATCAGGTGGTCATCACTGTTCCTCACCATAGTGAGGTTACCCCTGGGTGTTGCCTATCCTGTTGCACAGTAGTGTGTGTCTGTGCAGCTCACCAAAGACACTCAAAAGGCCAGCATTCAGGGTTGTGAAAACCACTCTCTAACAGTTAACTTCTGAAGTGATGAACTGTGCACCACCAATGAGGGAGGGCAACATGAAGGCTTCCTGTGCTGCAGGAGCCATGGTCCACCCTGTCCCCATGAGTCTGAGCACCACAGAGCGATGGCTGGGCTGTGGCATCAACCCACAACAGTACGGCAGATGTGGTCCATGCTCACTTTCTATGGAGCTATAGTAAAGCCTGGGGTGAAGAAACTGCCCTTGAGACCAATTCTCTCTGATGCATGTCTGTGTATGTCTGACTCCTCAGAGTGCGGCCTGCCCACTAAAAGCACAGCCGTCATGAGCAGGATTGTGGGTGGCAGCATGGCGGCGCTGGGGCAGTGGCCGTGGCAGGTGAGCCTCCATGTGCAGGACACACACGTCTGTGGAGGCTCCATCATCACCCGTGAGTGGCTGGTGACAGCAGCCCACTGTGTGGAGGGGTGAGTGCCTTTATTTCGTCATGTCTTTATGCCACAGGGTAGTAAAGTCTAAGCCGGTATTAATCATAGATGTATGTATAGCCATCCAGGGAACACTTTGTGTAGGCATCAGCGAGAAGGAAAGCTGGTATTTTGTTAATTTTTAACTTGAAAGCAGAAATTTTAAGGGCAGCTGAGTGTATTTATGCTTAAAGGCAGCCGCTTTTATTGGAGGGAAAACCCAGTAAGCAAAGACATTTTAACGGCTGGTTGAATCACAGTTTGAGGCTCAGCCAAGGGAAAATAACCTTGTCCTTAACCTTGAGAAAGGAATGTTAGCATTTAGTTCTATGTGAAGATCTTATCCCTCCTCTGTTTTCTAGTGTGTGCTCCAGACTATGCGAAAGTTTTAGGAGTGGTGACCAAGGTGTAGCTGGGTTTTAAGATTCAGATTAAATTTGGTTTTTGCAAAGTGGTTGTCAGTTCCAAGGGAGTTTTAACGTGTGTAGAGAGTTCTCTACAGAGCAAGTGGAAATTGTTCTGGAGCACAGAGGCTACTTAAATTCCATCTAGTGAGTATGCCTCATGTTAAAAACCCAAACAACAGAAAACAACCAAACAGCCTCCTAGCATTTTCAAGATAAAGAAATTCTTCTACTAGATTACGTTTTTGCTCATTCTGGTTTCTGCTGCCCTTCCATGCTTTGGATAGCGCACGAGTGATAACACTGACATATGAGACTTCAGAAATAACACCTTGATCCCTCAGTTGCTGAAATCAATAAAGAGGCTTCAGTGTTCCAGTCTCAGGCTATAATTTGCTGTGCTGAGTGAGCAAGGGGATAGACAGCGATACTTACTTAACTTACTTCAAATAATTTTGTATGTTTATGAAACTAGAGTCAAGCTCTCCTGAAGTTAGATGGCCTGTACTTTGTCTTTCAGGGAAAAAACAAAAAAACAACCTTGTGGTCAGTTTTTGTTTTTGATTTTATTAGCTCTCTTTTATATTATTTGTCTATTTCACTGTTTTTTATTTGTAAGGGACACAAGTATCTGAGCAATGATTTTCCCCAGGTTTTTTGGACATGTTAATACATTTGCATTACAGTAAAAATCATGCTGCTGAAGTTGACTGATGAAGTGAGGCTAGCCAAAAATAAGGAAGGCATGAATTACTGTTTGCTTTTGCCTTCAGAAGTAGAAGCCAAATACATATATGTTATTGATCACGAATAGTTAAGACAGTTCTTTGAAGGTTGAGTACTGTACCTAGTTCTGGGCTCCCCAGTACAAAAAAGGCAGGGTTCTCCTGGAGAGCGTTCAGTGATGGGCTACAAAGATGATAAAGGACCTGGAGAATCTTCCCTATAAGGAAAGCCTGAGTTAACTGGGCCTGTTCAGCCTTGAGAAAAGGCAACTCAGAGGGGATCTGATTAATGTTTACAAGTATCTTAAGTGGGGGAGTCAAGGAGACATGGCCAACTTCTTTTCAGCAGTCTGTGGGGACAGGACAAGGGGAAATGGCCATAAACTGGAGCACAGATAGTTCCATACCAATATGCAAAGGAACTTCTTCACAGTAAGGGTGATGGAGCACTGTAAGAGGCTTCCCAGGGAGGGTGTGGATATTCAAGACCTGCCTGGATGCCTACCTGTACAGTCTGAGGTAGGGGGCCTGCTTTGCAGGGGGCTGGATTTGATGATTTCTGGATGTCCCTTCCAGCCTCTACAATTCTGTGATTCTGTGGTTCTGTAAGCTGAGTTTCTCTACCAGCAAAGCAAACCTTCTAACAATTGTTTATTTTCCATAGACAATTTTCTGACCACTACATCTGGACCGTTTATGCTGGGATTCTGAACCAGAACGAGATGCACTCAAGGCCTGGATACAGAGTGCAAAAAATAATTTCCCATCCAAATTATGATACAGATTCTAAAGACAATGACGTTGCCCTTATGAAGTTAGATACACCGCTGACTTTTACTGGTATGTATCCTGCTCTTAAAAGCAGTCATGCTTCTTTGTAAGCAAGCCATAGAAACTGGAATATAAAACATTACTTAAAGTACTTCATACATATAGGTTCTGAGTGTGTGTAGGTGCTATACTTACAAGTCCTGTATTTCAGTGCATCAGCTTAAACCTACTAGAGGTAATCTGGAGGGACTCTTCTGCTGCTGAGTGTAGGGAGGTTGACTGCTTGCTAGAATGTTTGTCTGAAATCTTTTATTTCACCTTTCTTGTATACAAACATTGAATCCTACTTGCATTAATGATTATTTTCAGCAGGGTTTTGCAAACAGGATGAAGCTAGTTGTTGGAAGAGTTTCTTCTTTGTCATTCTTTACTGTCACAGGTGCTGGTGTTAACTGTAGTAGGTAGCCAGGTTGCCAGCTGAATCAAGCTAGAAACACTAACTCTGAGCCTTCCTCACTTAGAGGTCAGAAAGCAGTAGTAGCCCTCTAGGAAGGAGAATTGCTTAGCTTTTCACAGCTGCCTGCATTGCACAGCATTGCTTATCTGCAAAGAGGGTAAAGTACGGAGAAAAAAGCACAGTATGCATTTAAAACAAATGCTGGTCATGCTAAATAATGTTGTATCCACTTGTTTTGCATTATGCCTGGACATCTGGGGTTAGACTGTCACTGTGTTTGCTTTGTAGATAATGTACAGCCAGTTTGTCTGCCTAACCCAGGAATGATGTTCCACCCTAATCAACAGTGCTGGATATCTGGGTGGGGAGCAGAGGTCCAAGGAGGTAAGCATGGCTCTGACATGTCTGGGTCTTTTACACAGCCAGTCCTCTTCAGCCTAGATAGATTTGTAGAAATTGAGAATGAGAAAGGAGACAAGTTTTATGTCTGTATCAGAAAGCTGAGAGGAGGTGGTTCTGGGTAGCCTGGAGGAAAGAAGGCTCTGGGGAGACCCGAGAGCAGCCTTTCAGTATTTAAAGGGGGGATATAAGAAAGAAGGGGACAGGCTCTTCACCAGGGTCTGTTGTGGTAGGACAAGGGGAAATGGTTTCAGACTAAAAGAGGGGAGATTTAGATTGGATATAAGGAAGAAATTTTTTACAATCAGGGTGGCGAGGCACTGGCGCAGGTTGCCCAGAGAGGTGGTGGATGCCTCATCCCTTAAGACATTCAAACTCAGGCTGGATGGGGCTCTGAGCAACCTGATGTAGCTGTACATATTCCTGGTCATTGAATGGGGGTTGCACTAGGTGACCTTTAAGGGTCCCTTCCATCTCAAACGATTCTATGATTACATGAAGGTTGTGATCTGGTGTAGGTTTGGGGCTACTGAATTTGGGATTTGCTGCCCCCTATTGCTGGAACGCGAAACTGAGGAGAACTTTTTCATTCATTGCTTTACTCAGGTGCTTTTAATAGCACCATGGCTACTATAGTTGGCTGGGCTTGTAGTAGGCAGGTCCTTATTATCTTGTTTTACAGTACACTAACAGTAGTGCAGAGTAACTAGCCCCTAGGAAAGGAGTTCTAATGTCAGGGTACTTTCTGCATTACGGACTATGCATCTTAAGTGTCCATCCCTGAATTTCTCATAAGTTTATTTTGTCTTGAGTAGCACTAGCCACTGAAATTTGTAATAGGAATGTAATGTGATGCTTGTTCTAATATTGTCTTTGTGTTTATGTGTTTCCATGCATTTCTCAATTCTAGGTAAAACAGCAAATGAGTTGAATTATGTCATGGTACCCTTAATAGAACAATCTCTGTGTAATTCTGTCTATGTCTATGATGGCATAGTCTTGCCTACAATGGTCTGTGCTGGATATTTACATGGAGGAATTGATTCTTGTCAGGTAATTATTTCTAATTAACACCTAACAGTGATCTAGTTGGTTGTTTTGTGATCTTATTCGTGGGGATTTTATCATCTGTAAATTCCAAACTGATACAACTTTTAATATGTTTCTACTTTGTATATATTATGACTAACAGTTTAGTTGGGCTTCTAGTTTATTTTGTGGCACATCCTTTAAAAGGGAGAGCTTTTGTGTCATGCTCTGCATGGGGGCCAGTGCTGAGGTCTTGTTTAATATGCTGAGAGACTGAGGCAACCTTGGTATGTGCTTCAAGGATGTTTGGTTATCTCATACTTGAAAATGAACAAATGCTCTTTGTAATCACTACAATACTGTAGCATTATGCATGTGAACAAGGAAGTCAGTAAAATCTGTCTTGTTTAGTGCTTTGGGCAAACTCTTTTCATCCATATGGTGAATAGTCTTCATTTAATACATTAATTGCCATAGTGTTTTGTTGTAGTTGCTCTCTTGCAAAAGCTCTTTCTTTTGAAATCTGACTCATATTCCAAAGGGAAATGGTTTTAAACTGAGACAGGGGAGGTTTAGGTTAGATATCAGGAGGATGTTTTCACACAGAGGGTGGTGACGCACTGAAACAGGTTGCCCAAGGAGACTGTGGATGCCCCATCCCTGGAGGCATTCAAGGCCAGGCTGGATGCAGCCCAGTCTGGTGCTTGGCAACGCTGTGCATAGCAGGGGGGTTGGAACTGAACGACCTTTGAGGTCCTTTTTAACTCAGGCCATTCTGTGATTCACTGGTTGCTAGTCACTAACAATGCACCAATGTTTTGTGCAGGGTGACAGCGGAGGTCCTCTGGTAACAAACAAAAGCTCGGTGTGGTGGTTGGTTGGAGATACCAGCTGGGGAACTGGCTGTGCTAGTCCCAATAGGCCTGGAGTTTATGGAAATATGACGGTGTTTACAGACTGGATTTATAAAAATATGCAGGTAAAATGTTTCTATCTTTCTAAATGCCCCAAGTTGTAAAACTTGTATTTAATCATTTATATGTCCCGTGACTTACTTGACAATAGCGTTATTCCATTGAGAAGCATCCAAGTAATTGATAAGATGGTCTGTCAGCACAGCTGGAGCCTTTATTTTTTCTTTGTTTGTTTTTTAAACAGGCCAACAGATGACAACGCCATTTCTCGTTCAGCATTTCTGAGAACAAGAAAAAATGAAGCCATGGGTGCCTGGGATATTTATACACTTTTACATGTGATTTTTCTTTTTGAATTGTTTTTTTTTTTTTTTTATTATTATTTTTAATTTTAATAACCTGAAGGATTGCACACTGGATTATGTGCTGGCTACAGTGACTGATTTTAGTCAGTGAGGGATTATCACAATAAGCACCTTTATTGATGGGGTGCCTGGCAGAAAGTTGTTCTGCTGACTGCTTGCTGAGATTTGTTTTTTAGCTGAGTAACTTTCACTTGGTAATCAGGTGCAGGTTTAAAATGGAGATTTTAATCACAACTTCAGATTTTTGTAGCAGGATGCTGAGATGGTTTTGTAGGGTTTTAAATTAACCGTTAAGTAATGTGAACATTGAATCTTTGAGCTGCTGGTTGGCAACGTAAGAAGAAACGAATGTATTTTTGGTATATATGAAGGGAAGTTTTCATGCACTACGGTAGTAGAGGCACAGAAAAAAAAAAATACAAACTGTATATTCAGGTAGTTGTAAATCCTCAGGATCATGACAGCTGTCATCCAACTCAGATTGCTCCAAGTAAGATCAGTCTGATCCTCTCGGTAATTACAAGTGCTCTTCTGCCTTAAACTGCTGTGAATCCTGAAAGGGCAGGACCTGCCGTTGCTCCCGATGTAGGTGACAGAAGAATACTCCAGAGCTGCAGCAGGAAAGAGGGAGCTGAGCATCCTGCCAGCGAGGTCCCCTGCCACATGCATCCAGAGGATGTGATGCTGCTCCGTGGGGTGTGCTGCAGGCAGCAGACCTCTGGCTGCAATGCCCGTTTTGGGGGCTGGGTGTTCTGGATGAGGAGACACAAGCCTGTGTTTCTGCCTAACCAGATGAACTACCTCATTTATTAAATTTGGCTTTTAGTACTTTAGAGCTCTCTCGTAGGTATCTATCTGCATGATGTTTTTAGCAAAATACAATGAATAGCAGAGTGCCACTTTGACTAGTATTTGGAAAATAATTTATAATCACAGGACAAAGGATCAAAAAGCCATAACAAGTCACTTCTATTAAGAAGGATAATTTTTTTTTTGAAATAAATGACTCTACTAGTCTTGTTTTCTGTTGGTACCGCAATGCAATTGCCTTGCATGGAAACACTGCACCAAATAAAAAAAATATATTTTTTTTTACAAATAATTTTCCTTTGTAGTAGTTTGTTTCAGATGCCTTGGAAGCAGCTGCTAAACTCAATGTCTGAAATGCTCCGAGAAGCTGGTTTAAGAGAAAAAGAAGCAGGACAAAAAATGCAAGAGAGTTATCCAAGGGGTTTCCTTAACTCCAGAATATCAGGTTCTTGAGTAAACCCAGGGGAAGAACTGGCTGTTAAGGGTTGCTGGATGTCTTTTGAGGAGGGGGCTGCTGAAATCTCTTGGGCTTATGAGACGGAGTTAAATGAGGAAGTTTAGACTGAAAAGCAGCGGGATGAAGGAATTGCACCTTAATTTGTTATTACACTGACCAAAGCAGTGTGTAACTGCCTGTTTTCTCTGTGTGTTTTCAATAGCATGTCAGGCAGCCCTTAGGGGTTATCATGAAGTAGTTGATAAGTTGAAAGCACGTTTAAAATAGAAATTAAATGTGTTTCAGTGTTATGGTGTCAGGTTTTTATAGGGCTGGTGAGCTGCGGTGCTGTAAGTCAGTAGCAGCAGCCGAGGTGGAAACCACTGGTAGTACTTAACAGGGTTACAAATGCTGCATGCTCCAATGGGTTGAGTTCTGTGCTGCAGAAGTCAGCCACCCATTGCTGCCATGTCACAAAGAGAAAGGGACTTAACAGTGATGTTGTATTGCATGGGCACCTTTTATGCAAGGCAGGAAATACAACAACCACAGCAAAATCACAGATAGTAGTAGAGGGACCACTGGGGTTGTGCAGTAAACTTGATCTAGGAAAGTTATGTGATTTGAGTTCTACAGTTTTGAGGTTCTACAGATAAAGGCTCCCCATCCTTTAAAAAAAAGACAACAAAAACAACACAACCACCTACCTCAGAGCTCAAGCTTTCAAAAAATATATATATTTTAATGATGTACGGAAAGACAAAGTTTATAAAATGATTGTTTGAAAGTGGGATAACAACATTTTATCACAACTACTGCAGAGGAGCTTAGACAAGCATAGGCATATCAGACTATGGAAAACAAGCCAGAACTAGGCTGCTAAATCATTAGAAACATCTAAAAACTGGAATTAAAGGTTGGTGCTAATTTTAGGCTTTGGAGGATTTTGCACAGTTTCTCATTAATGCTAGAAAGCAAAAGCAGAAAAATGCTTCTGAAAGATGAAGGAATCTACAGAGACTTAAAGTCTACCAGGTACTGGTGAGCTTTGTTGAGGTGACTAATTTGCTCAGTCAGTAACTTCCGATGGTGAGCAGCTTCCTGATCTTCCTGGAGTAAATGGTTTAATTCTTCTTTTCCTTGCAAGAGATTCAACATTGAGATCTGCAAACTATCTCCATAGTCGTGAAGGACAGTAGAGAGGATGATCAGAGGAATCTGATTGCTCAGGCGTTTACTTGCTCCCTACAAGAAGGGGGAAGAAAAAAGAGTGAAGAATTGTTTTCCTAAAAAAAGAAAATATGGGCTATTGGTACTCTATTAAGAAGTGACAGCACACTTTTCAAAGACTACATGGAGTTGCTATTCAAAAGCTGAGTGTTTCTAGTATCTAAAAAAAAATGCCATTAATTCCTTTTGTTCTAAAAAAAATCTAGAAGTTAAGATTTAAGGGATTGTGAGCTGTAGCTTTATTTTTTACCCCCTCCATGAACTAAACCCAAGGTAGACTAGTCCCAGCTTATCTTTCTCTCTGCCAACATTGATAAGAATTATTCTGTGACTAGAAGAGCACTTCAACATGAGTATCTGGCTACAAATAACAGAGGTGCTATTTTCCTTTCTTTCTGTGGCATGTGTCTTGAAAAGGCCAGCAGGTATGTGCCAGTTAGAGGCACATTTGTTTTGGAGGTCCAAAAGGGCTTTGGCCACCCATCTCCAAGGAAGACTTGGGCTTTTGTGGCTTCAAATGCTGCATTAGCTCAGCAGCTGTAAATCTTTCATCTACAAGGCTGGGAACAAGCTGACAATGAAAAAAGACAAAGATATTTAGAAAGAAAAACTAGTTTGCAAAGTCAAAATGGAGCAATTCAGCAGAGTCAGCAGGCCACTTACTGAGCCTATGTATTCTGTTATTCTGGAGCTAAACCCTACACAGAATCTTGACCTTTCTTAATTGGATCATGCATGCCATTTCCAAGGGCCATGGACACTTACAAGCTTAAATCTAATTTCATCTCATGTATTTGGCCTTGCGTAAGTCTCCAGGAGCTGTGATGCCCTGGTGTTTAGTTACTGTTGAAAAGGGTGGTAAGGGCATTTACAAATGTACAACTGTTCTTCAAGACTCTGTGGTATATCAGAAAGTATCTGAGGTTGGAGGGAAGAAGTTTATGTAATTCTGCCCTTGTCTTTTGCTCCCTGAAACCTTCTCAATGCAAAAACCTAACAGAACAGCCTGAACATTTAGTTGCAGGAATGTTTTGGAAACCTTTCTATTGAAATTCAAGGTGAACCACTACCAAAGTTAGTGCATTAATATTTAACTTGGTGCTTACTGAGGGAGTTTATGAAACAAAGATCAAAAGCATATTCTCATACTGTGCATTCTCTTGGCTGTCTTGCTCCAAAATGATCATTTGTTAAAGTATCCCATTCATCTCCACTTAACCTCTGAGATGTTTGTGATGTGGCATAGCCACTATGATCTCTACAGAGGGACAAATCCATTTTAACCAATCATTTGACTACTCCTCCTCCTGCCCTCAGAGCTTAGAATCTGACAGCTCTTTTACTGAAGCAATAGGGCTCGCCATCATCCAAATATCATTAATTTCTCATTACAGGGCTAAGGGCTCTTCCCCATCCTTTCCTCTCCTCCAAATCAGGTAAGTAACAGTCCTTCCATCCTCCTAGCACTTGTTCCCATAGGAGAAGCCAGCCAAAGAGCATTGGTGTACTGTGTTATAGCCTGCAAACTTACAGTGAAATAGGCCTTTGTGTGAGAAACCATTTCCAGGACAAAGCTGGGACCTTGATTTGAAGCATGTCTCAAACCAAGAGCATTGATGCTTTCTGCCTTGGCAACTTTTAAATCATTTGCATAAATTTTATCCTGGCAGTATACAGCTCTCTCAATTTTGAATTGAGTCTGGATGCAATTTTTCGCAGCTGTTGCTTGCTTTTCTCTAATGCAACAAATTCTGGCCTGGAAAAGAAAAGAACAAGTTCTGAGATGCTTAGCAACATCCCTTGGGAAGCAAAAATGGATGCAGTTTTCAACACCTCAATGCAGCACTTGCTAATCCCAGTTTGGCTCTTGATGCATTCTTTGGTGCTTTAGCTTCTGGTTTGTTTCCCATGAAAGAGCAGGAAAATGTAGTGCTTTGTACCCTCATGAGAAACAAGTGGGATCATGTCAAAAACAGTTGAAACCTGGTGCTTCTATCCTAAAGGAAAATCTCAACTTAGCATTCCTACACCAGAATAAAATTTTTTCCTCCAGAGTTAACAGAATCTCTTTTCTTCCTTCCTGTAATGCTATAACGTGATAGAAAAGAATAGCAATAATAGCAGAGTGGCACAACCCTGGGGTGCAGCAAATGAGAACAAGCCCAAATGCAGCAACAAAACAAAACAACAAAAGCTGCTTACCCTTGGAAGGCCTCCAGTAGGCAGGGATCTCCAGCAAGACATGCTTATCCCCATTGCCAACCCCTAAATGAGGTCTGGGAAGGGGTGGATCCTGGCTCCACCACTTCTGGTCACTCAGACCACCTGAGCTCCCCAGGCTGGCTCTGCCTTCTCACCAGGTGTTCCATCACTGCTTCAGGCTGTGACTTAGCATTTCTGCTACACTTTCATTGTGTTATGCCTGAAGACACTACACCTCTGTGCTTGGCTGAAACAGCTTGTTTGCTTACTGTTTGATTGTCCTGGGACTTTAATAGGGTTTGGCCATGCAAGTCACACAGCAAACAGTTGTTGCAGTTGCATCTGTCTATGAGTTCCCCTTCAAGCAGCATTCTGTGAGTAGGTTCTGCTTCGTGGCAGGCCAGCAATGTCTCTCACCTCTTCTTCAAAGCTCATTCCCAGAAAAGGTCTTCAAGGACACCCGTACTGTTTAACTCCACCCCAAAGCCCAGACTCCTCCAAACTGCAAACAGGAATCTTCTAACTCTCATGGTTAAATGGCCTGCTCATTAGATGCTGCTATGATGGTATGATGCCTGCCTTGTCTAACGCTGGCTTGCCTTTCAGAAAGCAAAAGCACTGTGCTCCAAGGATGCCCACATGCTAACAGAACATTGCAGAACTTGAAACAGGAGTTACTGATAAGCTCTTCATGGCAGCCATACCAGCTTTTCTTTGCATTGCGCTGTGTGCATCAAGAACGTGACCAAAATGAACAGAGAACGTATGCTTTAAATCTTGTCAACATTGCACCAAAAGGCAAAGTGGACTTTCATCAGAGCCATTACAAACATGCAGTTGTTTGTAATATCTATATAAAAATCACAGACTGTCAGGAAATCAGGAATCATCACACATAATGCAATGGAATAGGTACCATAAGCATGGCTATATTAACAAACATCATTCTGTTTTGCTCTTGAATTATCTCAGCTTATGGCTAGTCTCTCACCTTAGCAGCTTTGTTCAAGTTCTGAAAATAACCAAAATGCTTGTTAGCCAGCTGCAAAAATTTCTCTTCGACCATACCTAAGGGAAAAACAGACAGACAAAATAAAGTCAGGTAAGAAAATGAGGTTTTTAAGTTATTGTCGATACAGGGCCTGTAAAAACTACTGTCTCTCTGTGTTCATGCTGAAATAGCTGGGAACCTGTCCTGACGTAATATACCTCTATGACCTACAAACAAATAGGAACTTAGATTTCTAGGTCAATGCGCATGAGTCACTAAGGATCACTTACCATGTCAGATATTTAATATCCCTGAGATTTCTTAGATAAAGCAATCTATGTGCCTTCAGTTTGACCGGGTGGTAAGCATATCTGCCTCTCATCCTCAGAGTGGCCACTCCAAGGATTGGAGCTGGTGCCTGTAATACAGGGCCCTGACTGGCACAGATGCTGTAGCTGTTATCTAGAGCAAACATGGCAGAGAAATGATTGTGACATACTTTTTCCTTTGGTGATACTTATGGGATGACTTATCCTTTCCCCCATCCCCAGAAATCACTGTGTAATATATATACCCTTATGAAAAGAACTGGCAAAGAAGTTGGATTCCCAGTTCTGGCTTGTGAATCCCATTAACTAAGCCTGGCAGTATCAGCCAGCTTGGCTGGCACCAAGTAGAATTCCAAGATGCTATTTCTTTACAGTATTATGTATTACAGTTACCTTCTAATTTCCCATTCCCAGCCACTGGGAAGTGTACTAAAACATTCTAAAGGTCATTTGAGGTCTCAGCTCTAGAGAAGGAATAATTCCACAGGTTGAATGGGATTCACTTCCACATTGAAGCATCCCAGTTGGAGCTCTTGCTCCATGAGTGAGAATAGCGGCTTATTCTAGACACAAAATTACCAGGCAAACCAGTGTCACCCATGCAATGGCCTTGTGTGGCCTTTGAGACGTACAGATCACTTTGTTCAGCATCATAACAGCTGGCTCCTCCAGCTTCGCAATTTGCTGTTTTATAATGTCCTCAAATGTCCAGTAGCTGATAAAGCCCGGGAACTCCCAATTATGGTACTGGTCTTCATGTTTGGACACTTCACTGCATATGATTTCTTGAACTGTAATATTAAAATAACATTGCTTTACATTAGGTTACTTACTTCATAAATTTCTGATTAAGAAAGAAGAAACTAGAAAATGCTTAGAAAATGATCTTAGTAAAACTCACCTCTAAAGCAACACAGTTACTGCAGAAGGAAGTTGGCGCTCATTGCTCAGAGCCTTAATTAGTTGACTCTAGTTTTTTTCTTTCCTCTCTATAACATCATGTTGATTGGCTTGGTACACCATGGAAAGGACATGAGAGTCAACGACACACAGCAGTGTCTGTCTGCCTCCCTACATATTTGTATTTGCCTCTGGCTTACTATATGCCTACAGCCTATTTATACCTGTTTTAGAGCCACAATTGATGTTGACAAAGATGTGCATCAAAGACTAAAAGAACTTGATTAAAGAGTTACTTGACAAGTTATTGCTTGACTAACAAATGTTGCTATGTCATCTCTGAAAAGAAAAAAAGGGCTACTCTTTACAGGGTTATAGTTATTGTAGTCTTGGAATTGTTTCTCCCACATCTTAAACAAGAGCTGAAAAGAACAAAGAAGATGAAAATGCCAAAACATCAATGACAACACTTAATTTGTAATATAGGTATTATTTTTATTATGGTTGCCGCCGTTGTTTAGTGGAATAGTTCAGAGAATCAGCAGTTAATTCTCTGCCAGAAGTCAGTCTTTATTTTATAGCTTTGTTGGGAGAAATCCACTGATCTCTCTGTAAGGACAGTGATTTGCACAAGCTGGGTCTCTGTCTCTAAGGGCCAAAGTGTAACTACAACATTGCAGCAGATTCTGATTTTTCACTTTTTTTTTTTAAAAAACAACAACAACACAACAGCATATTGATGATGTTGTCTCAATGTAAAAGCTAGGGGATGAAATCTCTCAGATCAGGTGCAAGTGGCAGTTTTCTATGCTTACCTTTGGCAGAGCTCTCCAGGAGCTCTGCTTCCCATCTCTGAAACTCTCTGCGGATTTTTGGAAACAGTCTGGTTTCATTTCCAAACCAGGATTCCTTTCCATGCATTGCCTGAGAGATGTCTTCGTTAAACGCTTTGATCAACTGTAATGAATCAAAAAGGAACACAAAAAATAATCAAAGTACTGAAGCTTTATTTTTTCAGACTAACCTGTAGGCGTTAAGAAAATCCACAGTCATTTGATATTATAGACATGACTGAAGGCATTGTTTCCTTACATCTTTCACGCTCATCGCTCTTGGTTGCTTGGTTCTGCACCAGAGGGCGGTGGGCATGGAACAGGTTGCCCAGGGCAGTGGGCAAAGCCCAAGTGCCAGAGTTCAGGAAGCGTTCGGACAACGCTCTCAGACAGATGGTCTGAATTTCAGGTTGTGCTGTGTGGAGCCTGGAGCTGGACTTGGTGACCTTTGTGGGCCTCTTCCAACTTTGGATATCCTATGATTCTACAAAGACCCCTCAATGACAGATTCCAGAATCACCCTGGTCCATCCTGTTATCTTGCTTTCTTTAGAAGGGTCTTTTCTGCTCTGTAACTGAAGCAGAATTGATACTTACTCCTGCAAAGAAAAGCATCTTCTCATGGTCAGTTTTGTGTATGCCTTGTGTGTACTTTTGTAGTTCCTGCTTTGCTTGCTGCAGCGCATCAAGTATTTGGTTCTCTATTGCAGGCAAAGTTTTCTGGAGGGCAGACAGGAAAGACTCTTAGGTAGGCTGAACACATCTGGTTTTGGAATGAAACTACAGGGGAAATATGACCATCAAGTCTGGGAGCTCCCTGAGATGCTGGGGTTAACACTGCTGCCAGCAGGCAGAGGAGCTGCAGTCTAGAGCAAGACTTCACCTACAGTGAGCCAAAAAGTGTCTCATGTCAACTCATGATGTAGGGAGTTTGCTGATCCTTCCATTCCTAACAAATACAGAATTGAACTCAGCTGTTTGGTTGCTTTATTTTTTATGCAAGTTCACATAAATACAGATTTTTCCTCATTCAGGTTCCTGTACTTTAGTATTTTCTCTTCATGGAGTAACATGTATTGTTTATACATATATTTATATAAAATAATGAAAGTAATATATTAGTCTAATAAAATCATTAGCTCTTCCTTGAGATTTTTGTAGACAGTTTCAATTGAGAGAAATGATCATATTTTAGAAAGCTAATGACAGTAGCTTGTCATTCAGCCTATTAGCACTGTTCACAAACAAAAAGAAGCACCACAGCTGGTCTTGAAAAGGGCACGGGTTACGAGTCACAAGCAGGTGAAATATGATGTCTTTTGTCAATCCTTCAGTTAAAGGCAAAGCTGAGGACAGATTACTGTTTTCCTTCCCTCCAACTCTCATCTCTGTTTGTCCTTGGATTGCTTATGGGTAAAGGATAGACTTATGTATGCATAAAAAGAAAAATATTGCTGAAAGGGAGAAGGGAGATTTTTTTTTTAAGATAGCAACTGATTTTTTCCTAGCATGACATCTCCATTACTTACAATACTTACCATAGTATGTTCCACAAGTTCATTTGTAAGCTTATTTGCCAGATGAGAGATAGTAGCCTTTTTTTCATCCAGAAAAATGCTGAAAATAAACAAAAACAAAACAAACAAAAAAAACCCCTGCTATCTTATTTCTGCTTGTGAGAAGTATGCCAGTTCAAAACACTTCCCACTTATTATTCTCAGTGATTGATTTTCTGCTAAGTCACTTTCTGGGGAAACCTGTGTCTTCAGCACAGCCAGCGTGTTTTCTAATGCTGAGTTTCATGGCGTTTTCCAGTGAACAGAAATACTTCAGTGCTTAATTGGAAGGGCTCATATGCTTACCTTGTCTTTTTTTTTTTTTTTTTTTTTTAAGAACTATTCAGTCTTCTGAGGTTAATTGCTTCTAGAATCATAGAATCATCTGGGTTGGAAATGACCCTCAAGATTACCAAGTCTGACTGTAAACCTGCCTACCAAGTCCCATTGCTACACTATAACCCTTAGTGCGCATGTCTTAAATTCCTCCAGCGAGGGGGACTCCTCCACTTCCCTGGGCAGTTCACTCCAATGCTTGACCAAAATCACTTCCTAATATTTAACCTAAAGCTCCTTGTTACAACATGAAGCCTTTTCCTACCATCCTATCACTTGTCACCAGAGAGAAGAGATCAGTCCCCTCCACCTTGATGCAACCTCCTTCCAAGGTAGTTGTAGAGAGCGATGAGATCTTCCCTCAGCCTTCTCCAGATTAAATAACATCCCTCAGCCTTTCATCAGAACACTTTCTTTCTAGTCCCTCTACCAGCAAGCTTTGTTGTCCTTAGAGAATCATAACTGGTTTGTGTTGAAAGGGACCTTTAAGATCATCTGATTCCAATCTCCCTGCAAAAGGCAGGGACACCCCTCCCCCTAGACCAGGTTGCTCAAAGCCCCATGCTGCCTGGCCTTGAATGTCTCTAGGGAGGGGACATCCACAACCTCTTCCAGTTTAAAGCCATTTCCCCTCATCCTGTTGCTACATGATTTGAGGTGATTTCAGTATATTTTGGGTTAGGTCCTTTATGTGAGAAGTACCTGAAATTTTTGTGAGTCTCAAAGAATTCTCTCTCTTGCTGAATTACAGAGGCCAAGGACAATTCGTTGTTGACGTCCTGTTGCCCGTGACACTTCACAATCATATAACCTTTTCTGAGTGGAACGACCTCATTTTGCATTATCCTAAGGACAGTCCCTTCAGTTCTGTGGTCCACCAGATCTGGTTTAGTGAGGATCCCTGTGAAGTTACCCAAAGACAAAGTTAGTCAAGCGCAGAAGTTGAAGGTGGAAGAGGTACAGTAGGACATCTCACTGTAAGAGTGGAAATGTTCCCTACAGTGTTTTTCTACGGTAGCTACACTTTGTTTTGTTTTCTGTCCTAGAAACCTTTCAGCTCCTGGGCTTTGCACTGTAAAACTTGCTCTGCAATTAGACTCTCAGTTCACCTTTTGCTTTGCAAACACTTCCAACAGAGAGCAGCAAGGCTTTCCTAGCATTAACTCTGAGATTTTCAATTTTCAGTTATTCACAATGTGAATGCCAGCTAGACTCAAATGTGGGATATTTTTAGAGCTAGTAGATCACTTCCAGCTTTATAAAGGGTTTATTTTGTCTATTTATTTCTTCTTGGAGTAGCTTTGAATTAGAACTTCACAGTTCTAGCATGAAGTAGACAACATCAGACTGTCACAGAAATAAATGATTCACACTTTTAGCTTAAAAAATTTCTCACCAAGTGTCCTTTCTCCTGTGGGGTCCACCTCTTGAGCCATTTTCAGTGCTTCTGTTGTTGCAATATCCACATTACATGGTACCACAACCAAAATGATTGTCTCTTTGCAACCAATATATTTTTTAAGTAGCTTCTTGATCTGAAATGTAATACAGTAGTAAAGAAGTTCAATGAAGTCAAATGCTTGCATGTAGGATGAGACCACTCCTAGCAGTACAAGCTACCACACAATATGTCATACTGTGGATATTAAGTGCTAAATAATGGAAGGGAAATGGGTTAAGAGATTAGCGTAGCCTCTTTTCTTACAGAAGGATAAATGCAAACACTTAATGTGAATGAGAACAGACTATTGTTATATCTGTCTTAAAAAAAAAAATCACATAAATTACACAAAATTTAACATCTCATTCTAAATAAAATTTAAACTCTTGCGGATAACATCTTTCTTTAGGGAAATGAGATTTTCATAAATAAATAACGTCATAAGAAAAATGAGTTCTGATGCCTAGTAACACACTTCAGGAATGAAAGCCAGTCTATAGTACAGTACAGCACAGACAGCTCCAGCGCATCACCCTCACAGCTGGCCCTATCTCTTGGAGTTTTATTTGCTTTCCCCAGCATTTCTTCTAAAAGTCACCAGGAGAAGCATACAGGTATCTTTTAACACACACACTGTTCACTTCAGAATGGGCCTGTTGAAATACTGTAATGATTGGCGAAAAAAATGACAGTTCCCCTCACATGTACACTGTCAGCAAAGGATGACAGAGCACTGAGCTAGTAAAAGCGCTGACCTGCATTCTTGCTCTAGAATAGCTTACATGAACTCAGACATTTCACTTTTGCTAAGCATCTCCACAATACTGAGAAGATGCAACCTGTTTGGGATTCGACTATCCTCCAGCTTGTGTTCCAGCCTTATGGGCATGGAGGTGGTTCTGTGTTTAAGACCACCTATCTGCAAAACAGAGTCTGCAGCGGTGCTGTTCCCTGTTGCTCTGGCAGGTGCTTGGGATGGCTCACTTATGCCAGCATGGGCAGCTCCCTCCTGCACAAGGAAAGACGGGAGGTCCTGGTCCTCACTGTTCCTATCAGTAGTGCCTTTCCAAAAACTAGATCTGTTTGCTAGTGTAGCTCTTGTGATGGCTCAGAAGCCCAGCATAATAATTCCAGAGTCCTACAGCAAAGATTTGCACGTAAGATAGGCTACAGAAGAGAACATTTATGTAAGTTGGCAGATAAAACTGACAGTTACCTGTTGGCCATTATCTTGTGGCTGGTTCCCTGCGGCAACTCTGGCAATTCCAGGAAGATCAATTAGTGTCAGGTCTGGGACGTTTGGGGACCAGATTTCAAGGGAAATTAGTTCTCCACTAATGTTACCACTAGTGCTAGCCACTATATCCTGAGCTGCATGGTGGAAAGAGGAAAGCAATGAATGCAGGCTTCAGACTCTGTATAGAAAAGTAGGTGAAGGGGGAATATGATAACTTCAAAAAATATCTACTATCACTTAAATTTCTTTTAGGCATGGATTTTTTTCAGACCCAGACATTAATGTAAATACATTTTTTTTTAAAGGTCAACCCCTACCTCACTACAACCTCCTTTCAGGTGGTTGCAGAGAGTAATAAGGTCTCCCCTGAGCCTCTACTTCTCCTGACTGAACAATCCCAGTTCCCTCAGCTGCTCCCCATCAAACTTGTGCTCCAGACCCTTACAGATTTGTTGCCTTTTTCTAGACATGTTCCATGGTTTCAGTATCTTTTTTGTAGTGAGGGTCCCAAAGCTGAACACAATACTCATGATAAATATGATGAATGGCGACGTTGTAGAGTTGTGCTAGCCAAAGAAATAAGAACAAAACTACTTTCACGTTTAGAGCAAGTGCTTGCTGCACTTAGAGTAACAAAATATTTTCTCATACTTCATGAAATACTGTGAGGTACAATGACACAAAGATGATAACAGATATTCAAAAGGTTATTTATAAGGAAAAACTCACCGATATGGATGCCTTTGCTGGGAAACGCTGAGGCAATCACCACTGGGGAGAGATCTCCAAAAGAGAGGCCTTAGTGGTGGTCAGCCCTTAAATGAGGAGGTGGAATCAAGCTCCACCCCTTCTGGGAGCACAGCTAACTTATTCTCACCTGTGCTCCTACACCTGGCCTGACACCTGCCTCAGCTGATTAATCAGAGGTTCAGGCTGTGATTACCAGTTTCCCAAACAAATACCATAAAAGCTGTGACAATGCAGTGCCTGAGATGGTGGTCACAATAACTGACAGAAATTCTGTACGCCCTCCATTCTGCCATCTTTCACTTTTCTCTTAAATCATAGGCTTTCCAGCCATAGACACCATATGCATTTCCTGAGTATTTGATCTGACATCATGAACCACTTAGGGCTTTGCATGCTTACAGCTTGACAGACTTCCCAAACAAGACAAATAGCATTCAGGTGACCACACAGCCTGAGCCTTTGTCAGATGTCATAGGCCATTTTCTTCACTGAAGCAGTAATTAGCACAACTCTCTTGCACTGCCTCATCTTCTTACACTCTACATTCAGTTATTGGCTATAATCTCTGTGTGAGTCTAAGGAGTGTTTCTCAGTCTAAGAAAAGGGGAGAAAGAATTCAAAAGAGATTGAGCATGGGCAGTACACTACATTTTACCTTCTGTTATTGCTTTCTTCACCGCTGAGGCATCCTGGAGTTGTATTTCCGTGTCGTGGTAATAAATTACCCCTTTCCATTCCTCAAGAGTTGTTATTTTTTTCAGCTTAAGTTCCAGAGGACCACGAGTAATGACACCTACAGTAGCGCCAAAGACAGAAAAGACACAGTTATGCACAACAGACAGTGTGTAAGTGGACTGGGTGGTGTGTGCAGAGTTGTCTAATACTTCACAGAAAGGCACAGAAAAGCTTGCAGAGCCAAAGGGCTCTCATCTGACTTCCTTCTCCTTGTCAACAGCACTATGTGAGGTCAACCATGGCTTGGCCAGCCAGTTTTGCCTTTGATCTAAAAAAACAACACAGAAACAAATTTCAAAACTATTCTTGCATGTGAAATCAATACATTTTCCTAGGGAATACACAGAGTTAGCTGATGCTGCTGCTCTTCTGCTTGCCTACAATTTGGAGCAAGTATGTTAGAGTACAAACTTCTTATTTCTCCTCCCTTCTCCACCCAGACCATGCAACCTGTTGGAGTAACACTGCAGTGTCCCACCCACACATCTGTTTCTTCTACTGGAAACCAGAGATGGGAAAGCTTCTGGAGTCTCATGATTTAGGTATAGCCTCAGTCATAATGTCATAACGTTATCGACTCCTAAACGAGGGGGGGGGGGGGAGGAGGGCAAGTCCTTCCACCTCATCAGTGTCAAATAATTCAGGTGAAAACCCCAGAAGGTGAGTTCATACCATTACGCCTAGGAAGAGCAACACCAGACAAAGCTTCAAGGACAGAGCTTTTCCCAGAGTTCTGGTCTCCAATCACTGTGATCATAGGCAACATCAGTTTGTTTCCTATATCAAGCCTTCTCAAGCTCTCAACAAGGTCAATGCAAGGTCGAATCTTTATGTCATATTCATTGTGAAAGCTGTGTTCTGCTGCCTGTTGGAGAAAAACTTACAATTAATTTCATGTAGTTTTAAAATAAACAGAAACATTCCAGAAACAAAGAGTAAATATAAACACAACCCACCTACCCAAAACAACAACAAAACACATTCTAGGCACCTTTTCCAGCTCTTCATTCTCTAGTAAACCTAGAGCACCAGTCTGTACTTCATATCACTTTGTATCCTAGCACCTTCATGCTAAAAAAAGGATGGATATAATTATGATTAACTCTACTGGGATTGGCTCAGTGACTGAAACAGTTTTGGTAAAAATAGCCAATTTTCTACACTGACCTGAAAGGTGAAAAGTAAAAAGAGACCTCAACACTGAAGATTTTTTTATTTTTATTTTTTTTTTAAATAACTGTCATTTTCTTCCACTCATACAGATGCATGGAAGGATACAATGTAAATAGAGACTGGCCAAAGAGATGAGATTATTTAGTTATTAGTATTAGCTTATTAGATCTTTTTTGAAATTTGAAGATTTAGTTGGCAATCAGTCGCCAGATCATTCTGCTGTAGTGTCCTTAATAGGTGGCTAAAATATTTCACATCTTTCTCTGAAGTTCACATCTTTCTTTGCCAGATTCTATCTGGCTGCCACCATCAATTCTGTCTAAGAGAGTCACCTCTGAAAATATCTCTGTCAGATGTCATCAAAGTGAGCAATTTTTTCTTTCAAGATAGGAAAGGTGGTACACATCTCTGCCAGCAGGTGTTTTAAAACCCTATTGACAGCCCTTCCATACTACCTTTGGCACAGGCTGCTCAGGGAGGTGTTGGAGTCACTGCCTCTGGAAGTGTTTAATGAAAGGGTATAGATGTAGAACTTAGGCACACAGTTAAGTGGGCAACATTGGTCTTGGTGGATGGTTGGACTATATGATCTTAGAGGTCTTTTCCAACCTTAATGATTTTATGATAATCTCTCTGTGTTAAATACAGATTATTAGTAAAGTTTCACAGAATTATCAATCACACAGAATTATCAAGGTTGGAAAAGACCTAAAAGATCATCCAGTCCAACCAAGTTTCTTTATGGTCTGCTACCTTCAACACAAACATCAAGTAAAAAAATATCCCAGATTTTAGGATTCCCATTTAATGATGTTTGTTAATTGTTCCTAATGGATTAGATAGTTATTACAGATTACATTGGTTGCTTGTCTGTTGCCATGCTGTTCATCACATGAGCAGTTTTTATGCCAGAGGATTAATGGTAGGCACATGTCTTCCTAGCTACGCAAATGACTTTTTGACATTGATCCTAAAAATTCTCCTCTACTTTGGCCTAACAAGTGCCCAAAGAGATGGAGGAATTCATTTTGAGGTGCAACGTAAAACACAGAGGTGAGCATGGAGGGTATCTGTGCCTTTCCCTGCCACCTGCCTTACCTCGTCTTTGTCCTTTTCTCTGTCATTCAGCTTCTTGAACACTTCCTGCTCATTCTCAGGCTTTCTCTCAGTTAGCTCCGGTACTTTGAGAGATATCTTCTCACTGCGGCCTGGTGGCAGAGAATTCCAAGTAAACCCACACGGTGCTGGTATGGAAGGTGGGTTAATATCCTGCTTTGGGAACTGACTGCCAAATGTGAAAGCTGAGTTCATCGGTAAACCGTTCATGTTCTGCTGTTCTGGCTTGCTCTATGTCTTGTCCGTATGTACCACACTGAGCAGTGATTATTATCAACACCAACCACTCTTGACAGCCTCTGAAATCAACATTAACAGAGAAAAATTAAACAACGCTTATACCTCCTGGTTCAAGCTCTTAACTGAGACCAACTACCCAAACTCTTCTCAAATTACTAAGATTGATCTCCAGAGGAAAGACTTCCCATCCCTGGAGGCATTCAAGGCCGGGCTGGCAGCTAGCTCTGGGCAGCCCAGTCTGGAGGTTGGCAACTCCACTCTTAACAGAGGGCAGGGCAGTAACCTATGTCTCCAAGCAACTGGACACAGTGGCTCAAGGATGGCCTTGTATCTGAGAGCAATCTCAGCAACCATGTTGCTAACAGAAGCAGGATGAAATCTTACCAGAGGACAAAGAATACCTGTTTGCAGTTCTGAATTAGAGGGGATGGGGGTGCTAGGTCAATTACTGAAAAGCGTAAAATACATTGTAAAACAAACAAACCAACCTGAAAACAGAGAATAAAATTTAATTCAGAAAAACAGCAGAGGGACAGCCACCTGGAGAATACTGGCAGATTGATTTTACTGAATTACCTAGGATTAAGGGACCAAAATATCCGCTAGTCCTAGTGGATACATTTACTAGTAAGCCTGTTCTCTGGTTGGTTTAAAAATAAATACTTTGCACTTTCAGCTGATGTCAGTATGGGAAGATCATATAAAACATAAGTGATACTTCAAATGTGTAAAACAAGTTTACAGAAATAAAAAGAGTAATTCTTCACTTCCTACTCAGTCTAATTTATTATTATTATTAATATTCCTCTCTCCTTTCACCAAAATAAAAAATAGACTGTGAGGAAAGTGCATGATTTAGACTAGCAACAGGAGACAATTCAACTACTCAGGCTGGGTATTAGGAAAAGTTTCTTCCCTATAAGTATTCTATCATCACCACAGCTGCTGTGACACTTGCCATGCTGCTTTCCTTGGAATGTATCTATAGGCATCTGCAGTCTCTGTGCCAGCAGCCTCCTGCCACCCCATAGGAAACCTCTGGGCAGCCTGACCCAGCTGAGGCCACATGGATTGCAAACAGCCTGACAGTGAGTTGCCTTGCTTTTCTTTGGCAGCCCTGGTTTCACTTCTTTGGGAGTAGTCCCAAAACCAGCCACCAAAACCAAAGTGCAAAGCTGTAGTGCTGAGCATGAAACCCCCTTTTCTCTCCCAAATATCACTTGTGTTACTCTGTGTCCAGCCAGAAGGGCATTCAGAATTCTAACTGTCACACTGTGACCAGAGGATACCTGTGCAATCTGTACAGCCTCTGGGCTGTATGCTATCTGTACACTATCTGAAAAAGTATAGCAATGCAAAGGTCGCAACACTGTACATGCAAAATGCTGGCCAGATCATTCTGCTGACCTCTGCCCCTACACATTACATAACTTAAAAAAAAAAATAAAAATGTGTTCTAATGCAAATGCTGTCTCTCAGTCATCTTTTAAAGACAAGCTAAACAGAACTGGATGTTTTAACCCGTGTTTTGTACATTACCAAATCATAAAATCATTTGGGTTGGAAAGGACCCTTAAAGATCACCTGGTCCAACTCCCCTGCAATGAACAGGGGCACCTACAGATACATCAGGTTGGTCAGAGTTCCATCCAGCCTGACCTGGAATGTCTCCAAGGACAGGCCACCCACCACCTCTTTAGGCAACTTGTGCCAGTGCCTTACCACCCTTAGCATTAAAAACTTCTTCCCCACATGCAGTCTAAATCTCCCCTCTTTCAGTTTGAAATCATTTCCCTTTGCCCTGTCACAGCAGACCCTGCTGAAGAGTCTCTCCCTTTCTTTCTTACAGCCATCTTATCCTTTAGATATTGAAAGGCCTCTTTTGCGCACCCCCAGAGACTTCTTTTCTCCAGGCTGAACAGCCTCATCTCTCTCAGCTTGTAGAGGAGGTGTTCCATCCCTTGGATCATCTTTATGGGCCTCCTCTAGACAGACTCCCATAGATCCATATCATAGGCTGGCAAGACTACTAATTTTTCCCCACCCTAGAAAATAAATTCCACTCCTGACAACCTCAATTTTAACCATGCTTACTATAAGCGCTTAAGCAGCCTTACCACCTTCAACTATTTAAACCAAAGGCAACAATTAAAAATCACACAGTTAATCTTAAAAGAAAGTAAAGTCGTACCTGCCAGAGTCACACAGCAAGAAGAAATGATTAACTATATTCAGCTGTGCAGGGTGCTTTTCTATGCAGAGACTCCACCTACACCTACATGACGTGAACCAGAAGAAACGAAACTAAAATGCTTGGAAACAGTATCCTGACGTGTGTCACTCAGCTTCCTTATCCATTAGCCAATTTTCTTCCCAGTGCTCTACAGAACTCAGAAGCAAAACCACTCCAGTGCACTGCTACCCTTCTCATCCTGTGGTTTCTCATTCTCTTGCAGAGGAATCAGAGGGCTGATGGCACAGGTGCTAGGTAATGCTGTTGATGAGCAACAGCCCCTTTCCTTTACAGGCTGGCTATCAGGAAACATTTATTCCCAGAAAGAGTAGTGAGGCAGTGGCACAGGCCACCCAGGGAGGTGGTGGAGTCACTATCTCTAGAAATGTTCAAGGACCACATGGATGTGGCTCTGAGGGATGTGGTAATGATGGGCTGACAGTTGACCCAGGTGACCGTAAAGGTCTTTTTCAACCTTAATGATTCTATAAATACTGAAGGAAGACTAATACCTTTCAGGCCATTTTTGTACATCCTTGTGTTCTGTTCCTACAGATTACCTGGAGAATGGGCAAGATTTTGGGAGAGGCAAGGGGAAAGACATTATATAGTGGTCTGAGAAGTTGACTCCTGCAGCTTCTGGCCAGTAGTAGAAGAGAAAAAGATACCAGTTCCTGCTGGGTCACCAAGGACGAACAGCATTGCAAACTGGGACACTGCTACACCCAAAATCTTGTTTATGAGCAAAGAGAGATTATTTATATACACTTTTTAGTATATGGGCTATATATAAAATGTATATTTATCATGTTATACTGGAAATGTTAGAAGTAACAAGAATCATTATTAGTCTAGCTCTAATTACTACAGAGAAGTAAAGAATAATACTAACAGAGTGCAAATATACAGACAAAGTCACAGTGATAGCAGTAACAATTAAAATTCTAACACTTCTTAGCATCTCTGCCCTTTCCTGCTGTTATGCTGCCTCATCTACTGCTCCTCTGGGTCCTAATGCCAGTGGTTTTGTGCTGGTGCTGTGTCATGGAGTTCTCTCTAGAGCTCACTCCATGACGGCGGGAACAAACCCAGGGGAAGGGAGATTGTGAATGGGTCTAGGAAGAAAAAAATGAAGAAAGAATGATCTGAGAGCGAATGGCAGTTTAATAAACCCAGTAACACTAAACAACGAGAGAGTTTCAACAAGGAAAAAACCAAGTCCCAATCTCACCAATGGGCTGTGGGAGGTGGGAAGCGCACTTGGTAAGGAGCAACCATTGTGAGTCTGGCAATGTCAAAGTGCATCAAACAAATTTAGCTGCTTTCTTTGGCAGCACCCTTGGGCATAGAGAGAAATGTGCTATGTACACCTACTGCATGACAATGGCTTGGCCCATTTAGATTAATTGGGTTTGGAGAATGGCTGGATAACAGTGGGATGCTACAGGAACACAGCTTAAACTGTGGAATCTACCTTATGGGAGGTTTGTGAACAACAGGTGAGATGAACAGCAGTCTGGACATACTTCATCTATGTCAGAAAAAGGAAAATTGAATACAGGCTCATACAGTTTCCCTTCAAATATGTGTCTGATTCTACAGTTAGCATGAACAACACTGAAGCTTGCATGAAGTCATTACAAACTCTTAAAGTAAGTTAAACATAAAAAAAAAAAAGGAAAATAAAACAAACCAGGTAGATTTGAGAAGCCTATAATTGCTAAAATAATTCAAATGACTTCTTCTCTGCATGTTAACAATGCTATTCCAGATTGTTAACATTACCAAAATCAGCTCAAAAAATGTAGTGGCTTCTTCTAAAGAGAAGTCACCAATAAATTAGTATGAAATAAACTATTTTATCGCTAGCCATTTTATATAACAGGTTGGATTAAGTTTAATGGTAGTGTATAAGGGGAACCAAAAGGAAACCCATGTTAAAAACAAGTAACTAACAAGTTACTAATGACGACATACAATCACTTTCAATAACGTTGGTATTTTACAACTGTTTAAGTACTGTAACTTCAAACCACAGCATTTTATTACCACTTGTCATCAAAATATCTAATTGTTTTCAGATTAGAGAAAAACCTCATGAATAAAAGCAAGGGCAAAAACTGTACATATTACTTATTTTACAAATGCTGTTCAGGTGCTTATTGGGCTCTGGATGCAAACTACCAGAGTTGTATGTATAAAAATACAGAAGAATCTTTGCTAAGGAGGTATGCATTTGTTTACATCAGGTTTCTTGGGATACAGCCCTCTATCTGTATTTCAGCTGGCCAGCCACTGTATCTGTTCTTCTTACTGTCAGAGTGGTTTATCTGTTAAAAATAAAACATAATAAGATCAGTATTTGTGTTTACCAAATTAGTTTGTCAAACCTTATACAACGTAAAAGAGAAACTGAGAAGCTGAATGCTATGTTAGACATCTTATTCAATATAATGGGTGAAGATTCCACCAATTTCTCTTACACTCTACCTAAAAAACTCAAGGATTCAAAGTCTCAGATCTAAAGCAAAGAATACGGCACATTAGAGAATTTGCTTTGCACAGCTGAGGCCTACTCTATAGTTACTACAGATATCCCACAAAATATGCACCTTAAGGTCATACCTTATACAGAGACAAATAAAATTGAAAATAAAATGAAACTGACCTTTTCCTTTTCAATATCATCTGGGAGCTTGAAGCCTTTGGCAGCTACAAAAGCCCAGCTTGACCTGAACTTCATATTTTGTATTTCTTTACTTCCCAGAGTTTCTACTAACTTTTTGGCATTACTTTTCAACCTGGAAGAAAAAAAAAAAAGGTGAAAAAAGGTATTAATAATATGAGTAGAGAAAAGAGCAAGGAGTGGCTGGTGGAACTGGGGTTGTTTACCACTTTGCTCTCTACAAGTACGTGAAAGGAGATTGTTGTGAGGTGGGTGCTGGTCTCTTTCCTCAGTTCACAAGCAATAGGACGTGAGGAAATGGCCTCAAGTTTTATCAGGGGACATTTAGGTTGTACATCAGGAGGAAATTTTTCAGAGAGGAGGGTCAAACAATGGAGCCAGCTGACTAGGGAAGTGGTGTAGTTCCTATCTCTGGAGGCATTTAAAGGATATGTGGGCATGGCACAAAGGGACATGGTTTAACGATAATACTCATGAGGTCAGGCTGATGGTTGGACTTAATGATCTTGAAAGTCTTTTCCAACCTAGATGAGTCTATAATTCTATGGTTTACATTAGTAGGTCGGCAGAAGAAATAACAAGAAGTTAAAAACTTCCTGAATGTTGTCTTAGTAGCATGTCATTAAACCTACAGATGAAAATTCTCTCTCTGAATTCTTCTTCTCTACATCCCTGATGTTAATATCATCTGTTTGTAACAATGCAGCAGAAAGAAATACACGTCAAACACTAAATTTGTAAAATTTGACATTTTGTCCCTTTTTAAATATTGACAAAGGCATCAAATGTTTATCGTATATATATATATATATATAATATATACGATATTATATATATATTATATATTATATAATATATATATATTGTATACGATATTATATATAATATATATATATATATTATTGTCCCTGTTTAATTACAGCATCATGACTTCAGATCAAAACAGCATAAGATTTGAAAAGACATGAAGAATCAGGTTAAGGTGTAGGAAAGAATGCAAGCTAGGTATGTTCTAATTAGAGCTGTGGATACCTTCTTAATAGAAGGTTGTGACCCAGAGATAATAACATTGCCCTTCACAATGATAACTGGTGCTTTTAAACAAGCATGATACTCTCCTTCCATCTTTTGAAGCATCAACATACATGATGTGGGCAAGCACTGAATGTATATGTAATAAAAACTTTTAAGAGAGGAAATGACTATACAATGAAATAAATCATTCTTTTAAACCATTTTACAATAGTGACTGCCAAGATATTTGTTGTTGTATTTCTCAGCCTGCTGTGAATAGTTTCCTTACCGGGCACTTCCGTCATCATGAGTAACCATGAAAAGCAGGGACCCTTGTGGTACACTTTCAATGAAAGCCACCATCTCTTCTGAGTGGTCTGTTGAATTAATTACACAACCAATTACTCCCTCACATACACATGATCACATTCCACCTACTTTCTCTTGCATTCAACTTCGTCTCACTTTTTGACCTTGCCTACTCAAAATGAGACCTATTTAGGCAATCTTTCTATGCACTGGCACAGGACTTGCCTAATCCTTGAAGGTGCAGAAAGCTGCCAGCTTTCACTGAAAACTAGAAGAGAAAAAGTTGCCCTAAAATTCCTAGTTGTAAAGAAAGACTTTTGAACCTCTGAAAACAGATAATATTTACACACAAGATTTATTATTATTATTATGTTCACCCTATGTAGCACTCCACCAGCAGGCAAAACATGTAATAGTCCAGAAGTTACTGATACTCTGTGCCTCTGTTTTTGTGTGCTAACTACCATGCTAACTGTTGCGCTAAGTTACACACCCCACCATACACCCATTTTCACACAGAATCACAGAATGACCCGGGTTGGAAGGGACCTCAAGGATCATGTAGTTCCAACCCCCCTGCCTGGCAGGGCCACCAAACATACACCTTTACTAGATCAGTTTACCCAGGGCCCCGTCCAACCTGGCCTTGAACACCTCCAAGGACGGGGCATCCACAACCTCCCTGGGCAGCCTGTTCCAGGGCCTAACCACTCTCCTAGTGAAGAACTTCCCCCTAACATCCAACCTAAATCTTCCCTCCTTCAACTTGGATCCATTTCCCCTAGTCCTGCTATTGTCAGCCCTTTTGAAGAGTTTACTCCCCTCCTGGGTGTAGGTTCCCTTCAGGTATTGAAAGGCTGCAATGAGGTCACCCCGCAGCCTTCTCTTCTCCAGGCTGAACAAGCCCAACTCCCTCAGACTGTCCTCATAGGTGAGGTGCTCCAGCCCCCTGATTTTCATTAAGTGGCAGCCTATTTGCAGCACTAAGATATTTATTTGTCCTGCAATTGCTAAGACAAACATTATTTTCTATGGAAAATAAGTGTATTGTGTGGCAGTATCCTTGGAGACACTGCAGTCCATATACCACATACAAATCTGTAGCCCCACAATTAGACCCAGTGATTTCTATTCATGCATGCAAGGTCATAAATATTCTTAAGTGGCAACAGAATCAGCTGTGAGTGCCTTGTAGCATTGTTCTTCTTTCTAGGGAGTAAGGTAACTGGTATCATCCTAAGCCTGGAAAATGTATTGGAAGCTATTCTTAAAGTAGATCTTATTTAGATACACAGTAGAATAGAAAGACTAACTTAATACTTATGATTTTACAGTTAGAATAGAATAAAACAAAATATATCAGAAAAAAAAGATTTTGCTGAATGGATGTAGTACCTGGTAAGTGCTGTCCTTCCCAGACTGAAATAATGGAGAAGGAAAATAACAACTAATCACAACAAACATTAACTAACCCAGACAACCTTAAAACAACAACAACAAAAAAACAACACACATCTTTTCAGACAAAAATTGTCAGAAGACCTGGCTACAGTATGTTTAAATGAATACAGTCGCTGTATGTTTCCAATTGATCTTCAATGGGAGAAGCACAGTCATTTAAAGAGTAGGACAAATATTTAAATACATTTTTACTGAACACTGAAACATTAATAAAAGCTTTTCTGCACTCTTTTCCCTACCTCCTTCCCACATGTCAAAGAAATTTGCTGATATTAGTTTTCCTGTTTCATCTGTAAAAAAAGAGCAAGAGCGAAAATATGAGTAAAAACGGTTACAATAAATCAGTACACACAGCATTTTCTGCAAAAGTAAGGCATCTCTAAGCTTTGGTATTAGTGTGCTTCAGATTTTTCTTTTGTTTGATTTTTTGAATTGGATGGAACATAGAATAATGCAAGTTTGAGATTTGGGGAGAATATTTTGTCTATTTGCTGCTTGCAGCTGCAGTCAGATGAAAAAATAGTTCACAAATCACTTCTGTTACGACACAGACCTGCAAACTGTCACAGATAACCACACTGCTAAGAAACAAATTCTTCTTTCAACAGCCGCCTGAATCCGAACATCACTAATGACTAAACCACAATTATTTTTGTTTTAAGGAAAAAATTCAGTTTACTGTGCACATCCAAGTTTTTATACATACACAGACTACCCTAGGTCACAACTTTACACAAAGAAGTTGATTAAGCCTGATTCTATTTGAATGGCTCCATCCTGTGCAGTGTTTCAGATTCTTGTCTACGCTAATTGAGCCCAGCGACTCGAATAAAATCATGCAGGTTCAGACAAGGCTAAGACCTTGCTTAATAACAATGAGAGAAGAAAACTGGAACAAAAATGTTCTGTGATCAAAATCAACCTGTCAATGCATCCTTTGCTTCCTCTCCCCCAAAATATTTTGCAATCATTTTTCTAGGGATCCATCCATTGAATGCATTCTATTTCACCACTGTAAGGGAAACAGTTGATCACAGCCTGAACCTCTGATAAACCATCTGAGGCAAATGATGAGTCAGCTGTGGGAGCACAGGTGAAGGTAATTCAGCTGTGCTCCTGGAAGGGCTGGAGCTTGACTCCACCTCTCCCAGATCCCATTTAAAGGCCGACCACCACTAAGGCAGCATCTATTTCTGGATATCACTTCTTTGTGGGGTTCTTGCAGTGAGCTTTGGTGTTGGTGAGCACCTATTTTGAAGGCCTCAGAATTAGTGAGTCCTTTCCCTTAGTTACCCTCTGGCTATTTATTTCCAGCTATATTTGTACTATTCCAACTGTATGTTGTACTTTGTATTATTTCCACCATACAACCACCATACCAATTCATCTAAGTTAAAATGGTGCATGAGACCTAGAATAAACTACAGCATCAGCTTTCCAAAAGCTTTGATATCAGTCAAGCTTTAAGTTTTGTCTTTCTGCCCACTGACCATTTCTAGAAAAGGAATTTGTACCTTGTGGTAGAACTGCAATTCTCAGTTACTGTATATCTTTCTATTTGCTTATACCGACTATGTACACACTTCTTCTTCTTCTTTTTTTTTTTTTTAATCCAGAAGACTATTTCTCTCAAGCGGTAATCTGTCCTTCTTACATTTAACATCAATCACGTTTGCAGTTTTTCCTTTGCTTCCATTCTAGCTACCAAAAGCACCCCAAAGGTTTATTTATTAACCATTACAAAGGTATTTCTCTAACATTTTTAATCTTACTTACAATTGACAATGGCTATGTTTATACCCCTTCCAACATTACCCTTTTCTTCACTTATAAGCCTGGAAATGAAAAAAGGGATGTATCAGTAGAATTCATCCTTCTACAGACTCTGATTCAAAGTCAGATTTACCAGTGCTAAGTTACTTCCTGGTGTTCATGCTTTCTTCAGTTATTTAATTCAAGAGCTAGTAGCAAAAAAGAGCTATGGCTTTAAAGTCTTTTGTGTTATATTAGTCCATTTCCTTCAAAGATACAGAATGAGTCTTGCAAAATGAGCCAGATCAAGAAAGTGATTTGTACAAATCCAGCCAAAAAGATAAAAAAGAAAAACATAACAAACTTGTGGGTTCGTTCTTGTGACAGTAAACCATGTGGCCATATCCACTTGAAAGATCACTTTAAGGATTTAAAGTCACTTTACTTGTCCAGTTTGAAAAATTAGGAACAAACTTGACTTTCAGAAGGTGCTGACCACTTGATGTATATCTGAACCTCTACAACTAAAAATAATAGTTGTAACTAACAGCTGAAAACAGCTTATCTACAGGAACAAAGGAAATAACCTGAGATGTATGGATGTATGTATTAAATATGTTAAACACTGTCTGATATATTCTGATGTTTACCACCAATAAAGCATCAACAGTTTACAAGTTTTTCAATGGAGGTCTAAATGACTCAGAGGACATGTCTCTGAAGACCTATCTACCCATCAATAAAAAAAGTTATGAGTCAGTCCAGGTTATGAAAAAAAGCTAATCAAACAGCTTGAAGACCGGGCAAAGGCAGAAACTACAGCATCTATGAGAAGAAAACACATCCTTCAGTAAAAACAGCATATACCCACATGGCAGCAATGTGCTATTCCAAAAGCAGAACACAGAAGAGGAGAAAAATTTAAGACAGCTTTGAAAATGCATTTATAAGTATATATTCAAAGTCACTATCTCCAAGTTATCTTTAGCTCTTCCATCACTGTTGCTAAGTCTCTACTTTAGGCCAGAGATCCCTGGAAATGGATTGTCTTGATTTGAATCATCACTGTAAAACTCATCAGAATGGAGGAAGCAGAGAAGAAACTCTATTTAAGATGGACTTCACGTCATACTGCAGAAAGAGTGCCATAAAGAGGAAAATAGGAACAGCAGGAAAAACTCACTTGTTCCTAGGAGACCTAGGGCATACTTATTAACACTGAAAAGGGAACATACAGTGGTGGCCTTTTTCTGCATGTAATTTTACTAAAGATGTCTTTTCTTTCCCTAGAAGCTTACTTGCTAGTGAACCAAAATAGAAGATCCTTCCTTATACTACAAAGCATTTACATACATTTAAAGTCAGTCTGGTACTTACAGCTCATCCTCAAAACAGATTTTAGCCAGCTTCTCTTTGCCACCACCACTAAGAATCCGATAGGCGTAGCTCCCAGGTGAGCAGGGAGACCAGTGATCACACTTCTGCCTTTTGGGGAGTGGGACTACAACAACAAAGAAGAGGAAGTCTTCTTGAGTGCTACATAAACAATCTCTACATGGAAAGAATCACTTACTGTCAACACGTTAATATATAAGCATATATACAGAGACCAATACTGTCAGTTTCCCAGTGTCGTGGTAATGTTCTCACAGATTTGCCTGGGTTTTGGGTTATTGTTGGCTTACAAACCACTGCTGAGAAGAATAGCTAGCTTTTCTAGAGAAAAAAATTATCCATATACTCTTGATTCAAATAAAATCATACTATTTTGTATTATTTCCACTAAGAGTAAACAAGGGCTATAAGGACAAAGAATTCCCATGGATAGCTTGAAGCTGACAGTTATAATTCTAAAATTTATTTATTTATTTATTTATTTTTTCCACAAAATAACAGTCATAGAATGAGAAAAATGTGAACATTAAGTCACACTATCAGATCAGGTGAAAAAAGAAAAAGAGAACTACATCACAAGCTTTGGTTATTACTTCAACCTGTTATGGAAACTAAAAAACACCTAAGACATAGTCAAAGCTTCAGCAGCAGCTTTGCAGATGACTTATGCTTACATGCTAACAAACAAAGAAGGTGTTATTAGATTAGTAGTCAATTATTAATATTTGCATACTGGCAAATAGAAGATGACATTATGTTTCTTCAAAATTGCGTATAAGAAGCAGTTCAGACATGCACTAACTAAATGAATTAACTTTATACAAACAACATAATTCTTATAATAACTTGTTTGCTAACAAGAGGATGAGAGGTAACGGCCTTAAGTTACACCAGGGTAGGTCTAGTTTGGATATTTGGAAAAACTTATTTCCAGAAGGAGTGATGATGCAGCGGCACAGGCTGCCCAGGGGGGTGGTGCAGTCACCATCCCCTGAGGTGTTCAAGAGCCATGTGGATGTGCCACTGAGATATGTGGGCAGTGGGCATGGTGGGGGTGGGCTGATGGTTGGACTGGGTGATCTTAGTAGCCTTTTCCAACCTTAGTGATTTTATGATTGTAAGACCTTTTTAATTTAACAAGTAAATAGAGAATATTAGATAAATGGAAAAAATAAAAATAAAAAAAATACAACTACATACCCCTCAACACTGGTTTCTTTCCAATGTCTTGAAGATAAGCTATAGATGTTGACAGCGACTCTTGCGGTACATGAGCAGCAAATATGTATCCCAAGTACCAAGCAAATGATGATGCCAACAAGAGCCCTGATAACTTCACAAAATCTGCCAAGAAAAACATAGACAAAGATGTATGCATAGCTACACAAAAAAATAATGTATTTTCTCTGGCACTGCTAAAGAATTGGCTATTTTTTTTCACTACTGAAAAAGGTGTCAACCGTTGCCTTTGATGAAGTGGAGACAGGGCACTGATTGCACACCCACCTCTGACAACTCCTTTCATCTTGAAAACTTGGTCTTCGAGAAGAAAACCCACCCCATCTGTACCAGATCCCCTCAACCTATAGGTAAAATGCTGCAAAGAGACACGGAGTTCAATTCTGTCCCTCAATGCACGCAAAACTATGACACTGAAAAATAAGTACCAGATATCATACACGACTATGCAGGTTGTATACGGTTAGTGTTGATTTTGTGTGATATGCAGACCCTGCAATAGTGGTTTAAACCACAGGTGTCCAACCTTTTGGACTGCTGGGGTCACACTGAGTGAAGAAGAATTGTTTGGGGCCACATATAAAATACATAATATAGTTAATATATATAAGTAACAAAACTTTTTTTTCTTTTTCTTTTTTTTAATATATAGTTTTTACTGAAACAAGGGTCCATCAGGCTGAGCACACTGAAAATGCATTCTTTAGTTAGAAGGAATACATTGCCTAATTTATGATATCAAACAGTGAAATATCATTGGGAAACCCTGGCTTTTACAAATGTTAAGACTTCTGTCCCTTCTCTGTTTATCCCCTCTCTAGAATAAGGTCAAATTCTTCGCTTCTTCTCCTCAAGTCTTATTTTGCAAGTCATACCCCTTCCCATGAATTCTGCCTGACTTGTCTGCAGAAAGGATATGGTAGTACAATGTGCCCATTCTGGTGGCTCTGCTTATCTTTATTCATGCCAAAAGGAAGTTTTGACATTTATCTTAAGTGTAGAGATTACTGCTTCGAGTTCAGTTTATAATACTCCACAAAGAGATCTTCTCTCCTGATAAGCTTTGACCTTTCTAGCCTCTATTTCTATCAACTATTGCATGAGATAATTCCTGCATTATACCTAAAAAAATCCACCCCAACACACACACACAAATTATAAAACTTAACAGAAAATAGTAGTAATGTTAACTCTAGATGTTACTGAAAAGAGTCATAAACACACCCTATTCTTTACAGTAGCCATAGAACTAGGAAATTCTCTCTGAGTCAGAGGTGTCAGCTTAACACCTGAGCTACAGTTTTACATCAACTCTTGAACCTCAATGAAGAGGAATGGAGGTCATTATGAACACTTAAAGTTTTTCTATACATAAATACAGTTTTATATATATGTACATGTATATATATATATATGCATACATATATTATGAAGAGGACAGTAAATCTTTTAAAGATACTGCTGATCTGAGCTCTTAAAACGTGTCACTGCACTTAAGAGTTAAAGGATTAAGCCAGAGAAAGTTACATAACATGAATCTTCAGAGAGAACATATTTCACAATTATTCCCTCAGGCTAAGTGAAATCATAGAGTCACAGAAGGGTTTGAGTTGAAAAGGACTTCAAAGCCCACCCAGCCCAACCCCTGCCATGGGCAGGGCTGCCCCCCACCAGCTCAGGCTGCCCAGGGCCCCATCCAGCCTGGCCTTGAGCACCTCTAGGGATGGAGTTCAGGAAACTGTTGTAGAATATTACCAGTGAACTTCTGGCTTTCCCTCTGGGGATTCAGAAGCCAGTGGGGGACTGCACTGAAGGCATCTGTGGGTCAACTGGGTCTTCACTTACTGAGGTTGCATATACTGTGCATATTATAAAGTTCCTGCACAGAAATGCATAAAAACCCACAAGCAGCTAAACCATACACTCAAACTGAAGAGAGCTTAAGGCTTGCTACAAGCAGCACTGAAAGTGAGAAGCTGCGTCTATATTCACAGAAGCAAAGCTGCTCTCACGCTTAGCTGAAAGGTTGTAAATCACCACATTTATAACACTCAGAACTGTATGGGAACCACGTGCCAGAGAACGCTTATGAGGGGGGCTGCTACTCACACTGCCGCCTCTGCCACATCGCTCGGGATGGGGATGGACCACCCATCCCCTGCCCTTTGCCGTCCCCGGCTGTCGCCGCTCCTCCTCCTCCTCCTCTCTCTCCTTTCCTCCTCCGGCCGCGGGCACAGCCGACCCCTACCTCACCGGGCTGCCAGCAGAGAACGGGGAAGGAAGCGGCCACCTGTCCGCTCCACCCCGCCTTGGCACGGCCCCGCCCCGCACCCTGCTGCTTCGGGATACTTCCCCACTCATGGGGAAAACTACAGGGTCTCTTCTTGGGCTGAGGAGCTGACCTCGAGCCGGCCTCGTCCCGCTCATCAGACGTTCCCGTGGAGGGTGATAGCTGCCGCCGCCATTTTCTGAGGGGGCTGCGGGGGTCCTGCTGGCCATGGGGCTCAAGTCCTGGTGACATCGAGGCTTCTCGAGGGGGAGGAAATGGTTTTAAGTTAAAAGAGGAAAGATTTAGGTTGGATGTTAGGGGGAAGTTCTTCACTAGGAGAGTGGTTAGGCCCTGGAACAGGCTGCCCAGGGAGGTTGTGGATGCCCCATCCTTGGAGGTGTTCAAGGCCAGGTTGGACGGGGCCCTGGGTAAACTGATCTAGTAAATGTGTATGTTTGGTGGCCCTGCCAGGCAGGGGGATTGGAACTACATGATCCTTGAGGTCCCTTCCAACCCGGGTCATTCTGTGTGATTCTGTGCGGGACCTATGCTCTGGCCAAAACCATGAATGAAACCTCACTGAGGCCTCTTACCTCTCCAGTGTGGCACCAGATAGCTCTACCATGGGCACCAGACCACCAGAGTGAGCTCTTAGTTCATCTTTTCCTGCTTGAGCTGTGCAGGCAACCTTGACAGCATCTGTCAGTTCTGACTTTGGCCTTCCTACTAAGACACCTATGAAAACAATCGTTCCAGTCACTGGAGCGGAGGCATTTTTTGTCCTCATCTGCAAGTCCTATAAAGGTAAAATCTGAAGGATTGGTTGCTGTTTGTTAGTTGCAAATGAAAAGCAATGTTCATTAGAACCTAGGCAGGTAAATCATTCTTGTGTTAGCATGGGATGAATAAACTTAAGAAATGAAAAGCATAGAGCAAAAAGGAAAAGGAGCTATGAGAGGGCAAGAAAGAGTTAGGGACAACACTGTTCTGAATTAGTTTTCCAAATATTACATACAGTTATTTCCGTAGAAAGTGTTACTCTGTAAGATGGCACATCAGAAAATGATGTCTGCTAATAAATGAATGAAACTACTGCAGAGGGTATTTCTTGTCTTTAAAGTAAAAATAAGGAAGCCTAAAACCCCAAATGCTGCAGTTAATGGTGGCATCAAAATGAAAAATTCTGCAGATTTTACTAAAACAGTGAAAATTCACTAGGACTTGGGATAATTTAACTTTGCACTGCATTTATTGTATGACCAGCAGCGGGTCATGGGTTTCACTGATAAAAATTTCAAGCCTCGAGGTGCTTTGTAACCACTGTGACAAAACATCATTAGCAGTTGGTGTCATTTGGGTAACAACCAGTTTATCTACTTTTAACCAGAAGAAAAATATGTCAGTTAACTGCTTCTTCATTACTGCCTAAACTACGCTGACCTATACCCATGTGTTTGCTATGAAACAGGGCAACACTTTCATCATTCTGATTGCCAAAGCCCAGGGATCCGGTGGTCTCTGGGGTAATTTTAAGTGCCAAAGGACCAGGAAGCTTAAAGAAGTTTTACTTTGGGTATTTCTATTTTGTGTCTATGAAAGCAATGTGATACGTTTCTCTCTTAAGTAATTATTCAAAGATGAGGGATGCAGAACACTTCAGAAATATCGTCATTCGTCCTGTAATTTGGAAGCTTAGAAAAAAATAATTCAAAACATTAATCTTCGCTTTAGATGCTCGTGAGGAAATGAGACCCTTTGATGATAAGCAGCAGCATAGGAAATCTATTCATGAAACAAATCACTCCTGCAGACAGTAAATGGAACAGATATGTGTATGCTCAGAATGCCTATGAATTAGGCCACGGTTAGTGGAGAATGTTTATGGGCATTTGCTAACCATGTGAAATGACAACAGAGCAAGTTCCTGCCTGCCCTTTGAGTGGCTGTACCTCCAGAGTTGCTTTCTGCACCCACCTCACTTGGCCAATCATCTGCTGTATGTGTCATCCTGGTCCTCACAGCTATTTAATTTCAAAGTTCTCTGCTCATGCACAAATGGCCAATGGTGTATTTTTAATCCTCCTAGGATGAGGTACAAAGTGCAATGCGGAAGAGCAGTTCTTTAAGCTGCCATAACTCAGCTGTATTTCACTGTGTGTCTGCGCCCTTAATTCAGGTGGAATCTCATTATCCTGAGGTGGTAACAAGAAGAGCAAAGTAGACAAACAAGGATTTAAAAAAATATTTTAATATAAGAACACTTATTTCTAGTATACCTTGAAGGTCTGCAGGAAATGGAAGCTTTTAGATACCGTGTGGTTATACTGCAATGTAAACACTCCCAGAAATGCAAAACCAGTTCCAATAAAAGAAGGCAAAAAGTGAGTGATGATCAATTCCAGTTTATAAGCTAGAAAACCTGTAAAACTAGTAAGTCTAGTTCCAGAATGTTTCTGATCTATTTAGAGGTTTGCTTTATACCTCATGTTGTTTAAGGTGGGGCATTTTTTTTTTCTGTTTTTCCCATACTTTGTTAATCCAGAGACACACAAGGAATATAGACTCATAACTGCTTTTCAGTCCAAGTAGACAGGAAGGCCTCAATACTTTGTGGGCCCAAATATAGTTATCTTTAATAGTCACCACATTGGAGGAGAGGAAGGGGAAAGGCAAAATGAGGGGAAAAGGAAAATCCCTCCCTTGAAGGTGGATGTTTTGATATGGCTTTGCACAGGATCTCTGTGGTCTGTTCTCTGGAAATGCTGGTGTCAATGCAGTCAATAGGCCTACAGGTCCCTTTTGTGCAGTCCCATGCAAGCCAGCAAACATGTAAACCCCCTCAGTCCAGCAGATACTTAACATGGGCAACTGGTTCATGCTATCAGCAATCTCAAAGCACTTGTAGCTTGAGGACATCCCATGGCATGTCCTGGAGTATGTCCTCAGCCCACTCTGCGCAGCTTCTGAACAGGGATCCAGGCTGACCTGCTGTGCCAGGCTTAGGTCTCCTGAAGGCAAGGCTGGAGGTCTGCAGAAGTGAAAATCCCACAGTAAATCTACTTCTGAAGCCAAGTCCTCGCACACACGGAGAGAGCTGAATTTCTTTCAGACCTGTCTTGAGGAAAGGGGGAAGAAAGGAAAAGGGTATCACCTTAACTGTGGAGTGGGATGGCAACAGGTGTGGCGGTCACAGAAGGGTTGATGCTGCAGGATAGAATGGGAAATTGGGGGTACAAAATAGAAGGGAATACACGAACAACCCGAAGGCTGTAAAAATATATCAGCACTTAAAAATCACAAGAAAACACTAGTTTAGAGTGTGTTCAAATTACGCAACAAAAATAAATAAATAAAAAAATAATAATCACACCATAAAACTACACTGAGCAGCAGTGAGTATTATGTGTACATTTAAAAAATGCCTCTGCCAAAGGAGAAGATATACCTGTGCAGTGCACTACAGAACTCTTCTGGGTACCTAAAAATAAAGCATTTAAAGAAACACAATACCTTGTTTATTTATAAAAAGTAGCTCCATCTACCTGCCAACTGTAAAACTAATTGTGGTACTGTTAGTGAATAGTGAATGGGATGAGGTTCAACAAGGCCAATGCTGGGTCCTGTACTTTGGCCACAATGACCCCATGCAGCGCTATAGCTTGGGGCTGAGTGTCTGGATCACTGTGAAGAGGAAAGGGACCTGGGGGTGTTGGTTGGTGCTCGACTGAACATGAACTGACAGTGTGCCCAGGTGGCCCAGAGGGCCAGTGGCATCCTTACCTGCATTAGAAATAATGTGGCCAGCAGGAGCAGAGAGGTAATCATCCCTCTGTACTCAGCACTGGTGAGGACACACCTCAAGTATTGTGTTCAGTTTTGAGCCCCTCACTACAAGAAAAACGTTGGGGCCCTGGAATACTTCCAGGGAGGGGTCTGGAGCATAAGTCTTGTGAGGAGCAGCTGAGGGAGCTGGGATTGTTCAGTCAGGAATGAGGTCTTCAGGGGAGACCTCATTGCACTCTACAACTTCCTGGAGGGATGTTGTGATGAGGAGGGGCTTGGCCTCTTCTGCTGGGCAACAAACAGAACCCAAAGAAATGGCCACAAATTGTACCAGATTAGACACAAGAAAGAACTTTTTCTCTCAGAGAGCGGTCAGGCACTGGAATAGCTGCCCAGGGAGGTGGTGGAGTCACCGTCCCTGGCAGTGTTCAAGAGGCATCTGGATGAGGAGCTATGAGATATGGTTTAGTGGCTTGTGGTAGCAGTGGTAATGGGAAGACAGTTGGACTGGATGATCTTGTAGGTCCTTTCCAACCTTGTGATTCCAAGACTCTATGATTCTATGATTTATGCATAAACTGTCAACACAGATTCCTATAATCTTTACAGGAGCCTGCATTTCTTAGTAAATGGCATTAAGTATCCTAGAAAAACAAATGATGCATCATTAAGTATCCTAGAGAAAAAGAAAATGCACCAAAGTGTAGGCAGTAGTTATTTCTAAACTTCTATAGGGGGGAAAAAAAGGCATTTATTTATTTTTAAAAAGAGTTTGTTTTGGTGCAGAAAGAGAGGAATTGTTAATGCTTACATATTAAACATTCATAGAAATTACATGCTGCCCTGGAGAATTAGATTGAGTTCTTGAATGGTAAACCTTCAGATATTTGTCTGTAATGGACTGTGCTGATTAAAAAGTCCCTGTTCATGCAATAAATTCTTACTCTCACGTTGCACACAAACATAGGAGGTGTTTTGTTTAGGTGGGTCACCTTCAGTGGGGAAAAAAAAGAACAAGAGAAGTGCAAATGATTGATGGTTATTAATGTGTTAGACAGCTTTACAGTTTTGGATTCAGTAGGCCTGAAGCACGGAGGGTGTTCTGAAGACGATGGTGATTTGAGATGCACAGGAGAAGTTTAAGCACAAGAAAAAGATGCAAACTTGTATAGCGTGAGCAGAGCTGTGTGATAATAGGTTGGCTTTAGTGAATATTGGGACAGTAATGAGCAAAACCAGACAGCTTTCCAGTCTGTGAAATAAAACACCATTTTAAGCAGTTTGCACTGATCTGTCTTGCTTGACTGATCCCTTAAATTTATCAACATGCATACACTTCTATACCTTTAAAGATTATAATTTTGGGCTTAAAAATAGTGGATTTTTAAAATAAGACTTTAGGGGAGGTAAGACGGGTAGCACTCAATGACCAGGACGTTAAGGATAAGATACGGTAAGAAGAAAGAAAAAAACAAAAGCACATCCAGTAGAATTCAACCAGAGCGATGGAATTTGCTGTGGAAAAGCTCAAAACGTGTATTTGAAAAACAAAACGTGGGCGCCACCTCCTGGGGTACGGGATACAGAGCACAAGTAATGCTCTTGGATTTTCATCAGCACGTCTCCATATTGGGCAAAAGCCAGACACAGGAAACAATTAACTAGAAAAGAAGTTTCTGATCACCTGCGATGGATTGAAATAAATATCTTGAGATTGATCAATCTCAAGTTGTTTGAATGCAAGCAGGAACATCACGTTGGAGCTAAACGTGCCTACCTCCTGCCCTCCCTGCTGGTTTCAGGTGAGTTCTGAAGCAGTTCTGCCTTCTTTTTAGAGATAAAGCCAGAGGTTAGGATTGAACGTCTCAAAGTACTCAAAGAATTTGGATGGATACCATTTACTGGCTTTGAAGATCATCTTAACAGGATTTAAAAAGACACAGTGAATGAGTTGAAAGAATTAATCATTTATTTTAAGCAGCGGAAAATTTGACTTGTACATAGAGTTTATCTGAAAATGGCAAGACTTGAAAGTGCCAAATACCGACTTATGGAAAGTAATGAGGTTTGGCAGTAACTGGGATAGATATCCTAATATAACCCAAAGACTGACTGTAAAAATATAGTAATAAAGAAGAGACTGTACTCCTTTTTTCAACGTATTGATCCTGCTTTCCTTGCAGTCCACGTTATGTCTCATCATTTGATGAGGTGAAGATTTGCCTCTACTACATGGAATCATTTCTTTGGTGGTGAAGACCTTTCCATGCTTCCTGAGGAACCATCAAATAACAGCTGATGTAGTGATAGCCATCAAAGATTTCAACATCTTCATTTATTTATTTTTTTAATTAAGAAATGGGAGTTGATTCAGATAAATCATATTTAAACTCAACCTTGTATAGTTTTATACACACACACAGAGCATTGGCTAGCAAAGAAGTTTTTCTAGGACATATTGCAGTAATCCTTGCCTTGGTGCCATCAAGAAATTGTCATTTCAGTATGATTTGCTTGAACCTGTTTTATTTTCCCCAGAATGTTGCAAAAACAGCCATTTAAACACTGTTACATGATTAGCCATTAACAACACAGGATAAACGTACCCCTCAGAAATTTGAAATAGCTGTGAGGGAAGATACTCTCCAAAGAAGAATACAATGGTTACAAACAATGCAGTTTATTCAAGTATTTTACCTAACTACACATGGATGTAAAATCAAATTGAGTCGCTCAACTTGAAAAAGTAGAAGTTTCTGATTCAGAAAGAAGAGCCAGAAGTCACTAAGGGATTGACTGTAGTTTGTGGCAATAGAAAACCAGCCAGGCCTTCCATGAGGGGTTCCTTGTTGTGCTCTCTCCACCCCTGTATCATAACTACAGAGAACAAGGAAAAATATGCATATGTGTCACAGTTTCCAGGGCATACTACCTGGAGGTCTACTGTGGGTTACACAGTATTCCTTGAGCTACAGATCTCAGTTCCTTATGTTGGGAAGTAAGTCCAGGAGGGGAGGACAGTGCTACACCAAGTGCTTTCCAAGCAATCTGTGGCCAAAAAGTACAAACCAGAGAGGAAGACCAGTCCTTAATTCTGTCTTAGTGAGAAGTGAAAGAGGCCAGGAGCTGTACTCAGAAGTGCAAAGGGGTCCTTTGTACTCTGTGTCAGAGTTCAGGGATCCCTTTCCACAGGTGGAGTTTTGGCTCTTAATTCTTTCCTTCCAGGCCCACCACCTGAATGCAACTATTTTCAACCCCAAGTTAACTTCTAAAGCCTCACAAACTGCTTTAAAACAGGTCTGTGGATGGTGACCAAAAAAAAAAAAGGTATATTTTGTCTGTAGGTTGAATTTTGGATATGGGGCTCTTCGGTCTTTTTGAACTTCTTTTGGGGAGGTGGGTGTGGTGGTCAGAGACTTTCAGAACATCAGAAAATCCACAGATGGTGAATTAACAGGACAGAAGTTAAACTCAAATATACTGATTTGAAGTGATTATCATCAGTTTAAAATAGAACACTTAGTGTTACTGAATGCTCTTACTTACATGCTGAGAATTACCTTCTGTGTTATACAAATACATGTTTTACAATTAATCTAAAATTTCCAACATTTCAAAAACTACCTGGCCACTAAGATCCAGCTAAACCTAAAGCAGCGAACAGAATAAAAAAGCAACTGACTGTACAGCCACTGATGTCAATGTGTTTTAAAATAACCCATTTTGTTGCTTACAAATGAGAGAGAAATACCACTAAGTGCTTTGTTACAGGAGAGGGGGTTATTCATCCTACTTAAAGATGACCGCACCCTTTGTTCACTTATGGGTGAATAATTCCCAGTAGCAGCAATAGGCACCACAGAGTGCACTTCACAAACCTTTCAAACAAGTGTTCTCATACCAAAAAGCCAGATGATAAGCTGGCATGGTTGCATTTACAGCAGCTTTTCAGAACCTCCTTTCCTATTCTGCTCTACTGAGGAACCTCAGCCTTGATCTGAAAGTCTGGCAGAATACTCTGTGATTTAGCATCTCCTCATTTTGCACAACCAGCCAGCCTCAGTTCACCTTAGCCCCTCTGTCAGTTAGTGCAAGTCTTAACAGTAGCTTTTACAGTATGGATTCACCCCATTCAGGAATTTGACTGAAGGCAACAATTTTATTTCAGCTAATGTTCCTGAGAAGAAATTACCAGGACTCCAGATTATTCACAAGCCTGGCCTAAAGTCTAATCAGACTCCAGAAGCCAGCAGATCTGACCGCCTCTGCAAATATACCATTGCCATCTGTTTTCCCTTTGCTGAACAGCAGCAGGAATTTCACCACCCAGAAACAAACAATTTGTCAATCAGAGTCAAGTCTGACAGCAAGTGATGTCTTGGTAGATTGCACAGACCTTTCCTAAAAGGATCAATCAGTTATGCTCTTAAAATTTGTAATGAAGTGGAGTAATGCGTAGCCTACTAATTTCTCAGTTCCGCACGAATGTGTGCAAGAACTTCTTTACAGTGAAGGTGACAGAGCACTGGAACAGGCTGCCCAGGGAGGTGGTGGAGTCTCCTTCTCTGGAGATATTCAAGACCCACCTGGACGCCTACCTGTGTGACGTGGTGTAGGGAGCCTGCTTTGGCAGGGGGGTTGGACTTGATGATCTCTAGAGGTCCCTTCCAACCCCTACAATTCTGTGATTCTGTGATTCTCTTTCCTCTATTTCCTTTGCTTTCACCTCAGCCATATCAGCTTCCTTTGTGATGAGGCACTACTACTGCTCATGTATATGAAGCTCATTTCGGAGGTCAGAATATGGCAGCCAACCAATAGAGCTGTTGAGAAACCTCTACAGAACTGAAAGAATGTTTCAACATTTCAGGCATTCTGGATTACTGGACAACTAAAAAACTACTCTATCTTTTAAAAAAGTGCTATGTTAAGAGGCTAAAAAAAAAAAAAAGAAAGAAAAAGTCTGGAAAAGGTTAGTATACTAATAACTAATTTTTCAGTGAAGCACAAATTCATACGCTGCAAGTAACTGAGCAGAATCTTTTGATATCAAGCGATAGAGTTAAGAAATTCACCTGTTAACATGATACCAAAGCCAGTACTGTAATAGCTACACATGAACTTGCAGAACACCAAAGCGGAGAACTGAAATGGCCCCCTGCCTTGATACACTGCATTTAAGTTGGTCCAACTTACAAATCCTGAAAACAGAACAATCCCCCGTACCGAACTCCTTTTACTGAATCTGAAAAAACAAACGAAAAAAGCTTATAAAAATTCTCCATGTGTTTTCTTCAGCTCTTAAATTGAGCCAGAAAGCCTATGATAAGATTTCTAAAACCTGCAAAGGCAATGGGATATAACTAATGTATTCCCATGCCTGAACTCAGATTTAACTATTGTACTCAAATCACGCGTCTTCAAATCCCTAATGACTGAACTGATAGCATCAATTATCTAAAAGGCTGCATCCAATAAAACATGGCTTTCTGACATTTTCATGGTACACGATATTACATTCACATTAGGAGATTGCTGGTTCTGCAACAAATATTGATATGTATACAAGGAGTGATTTAGAGCGCTGTGATTTAGAGCACCCTGTCTTCCATAATAAATAGAGAATATATCTCAGCACCATCTTTACCCAAAGCTCTGCTTTTTGGCTTTGGTGGTTGTTTTCTTTCTTATTTATTTATTTATGTATTTATTTATCTCTTCAGGTGTGATTTAATCTGATTTCTGAAGTTAGTTAACAGGAGTATAAAATACCTCACAGGACTCTCCTTTAAAAAAAACACACTGATCACTGGTAAGACATACTTGGGAACGCTGTAGTCTGTCTTTGTGTTTCATCTTTCATGGAAAAATGCTCAAGAGCATTATTTTTCTTAATGTGCTGTAGGCTAAAAATCAACCCTCAAGGGTTTCTATTGCTCTTCTTGTTGCCAGAGCAACAAAGCAATACTCACCTGAATATCTGCCAATGTAAGTATCAATTTACAAGCTAAGATGAATTTTCTGCCGCTAGCAGATGTCATTAACAGCATTTTACTATAAACTAAACTAAATTTTAGTGGCAAGGGATGCCATGAAAACTCAAGAATATATTACTATTTCACTTGTCCTACTTGATTATTGCTCATGTAATTCAAGTATTTCTGTTAAAATGTCTTGACCAATGACTTTCAAAACAAAAGGGTAAAACTGAAAGGCTTCTACATAATATTTTCTACGCTGACTTTGTTAAACAACTCAGAACAACTCTAGCTTGTCATCAGAAGCATACCAGGAACTTTTCCCAATAAATTCCTCCCTAAAACTCCTTATGATGAAGAGATAAGAAGGGAGAGGGAAACAGAAGTTAACGTATTCTGAGAACATACAACTGTTGGTGCTTTCTGAATTGAAAAGGGGCTCACTGTTTACTACTAGATTAATCCAAACATGCACAACACGTTTCTGTTTGAAGCAGATGACAAAAGCATTACTTGTATTACTATATTATACAAGAAGGAATACAAGTTTGAAAAGGTTTGTTAATGCGTCAAACGAAACCCAGGAGGACTGGATCACAGAACTAGAAATGAAGCAAAGTCTTTTGCTGTAAGGAAAACCCAAAGAAACAACTTGTTTTAATAAAGTGTACTAAAAGACCCGATTAAAAAGACATAAAGAAAAAAGACAGGAAGAAAGAGACATATGCAAGGCATATTAGACAGAAAACACCTAAACTGTGTTTCTTACATTCCTTGCAATTGCTTTTCTCCCCTTAAAAGCTAAGAGACAGAGCAGGAATGAGGCAAACTCAAAACTTCCCCCACTTCCAACTCTTAATTCTAAGATAAGTCACTTTCAGATGTTAGATAAAAAAACACAAATCATTTTACCTAACGCAGTCAAGCAGTTTGGAAATGCAGGAATTTAAAAGGAAAGAAAACCACAGGCACTTCTAGTTACGAAGTGATATACACACCAGTTTAAAAAACAACGGTGCTTTATTTGCACACACAGTACGCGCACCTCTGTAAAAGCACCATCCTGGAAATAATAATAATAAAAAAGAAATATTCACCTATTCCCTGCAGAGTCAGAAGCAAAGGCAGTGTGAATCAGAAAGCTGCAGGAAGGGATTACAGGCAGAAAAATTTCTGGGTGACGGATTGGGAGATTCTGAGCTAAGCTTCCTTTTTTTACCACTTTCTTGTTACCCACAGATTTGTATACTGCTCTGCTATTGAATTGCAAAGGATTTTTTTTTTTTCTGATATTTTTTAAAGAGATGACTTGTTATCACTGGACTGTTCAACCTCACGTTGTTTATCTTTTGAACTCACTATGCAAATGCTCTAGAAAAGCAGCTGAGGTACAGTGCTCTCTGACTAAACACATGGAACATCATTCTATCTGCAAAGAAAATACTCTTTTCTGACCTCAGCGTTAAGATCTATGCTTGCACAGTGGAGGTCTGGTCAAATACATTCTTTCCTGATCTCTCCCACTATTGTTTTCAGTCCTACTGCATGTTTGTATTCAGATAGTCAGTCCAGAAATTTTTCAATTGCCTGTCACACCAAACTAAACTAAAACCCCCAGCTGCTGCTCATGTTTAAAAACAAGCCTGCATTAAGATTTTCACTTCACGGTCTGTCCGTGAGGTAACACTTCTCTTGAACATCTACACTGCTGAGCTCAGCAAACAATGGGTTGTATTTTTAGTTTTGTTGATTCCTTCTCGTTACACACTCGCTAAAAATAGGAAAAGACGTAATAGAATGTTTTAGGTTTATAATATCTATACATAAGCAATCCAGCCTTTCCTAAATATCAGTCACCCTGAATTAAAAACAAACAAACAAACAAACAGCCACACAAAACCCCACAATGGGGGGAAAACTGAACAGCTTTTTTATGCATCGAAGTGGAAAGATTTTAAGTATTAATTTCTCTAATATCAACTACTAAGAAGCGTAGGAGTTACATTTGGTTGCATGGGACATCTTGTGTTTTAAGACCAGTTCTAAGTCACATGCTTACCAGTGGTAGCATCCTTGTGAATTAAGAGAGGTAGTCTTGTTTTACGCTAAGGCTGAACAAGTTTGTTTCTCAGTTTTTACCTCCTCAAACCATTTTGCAATGACACCTGGGAATGGTGACCCCTCAAGTGGCAGCAGACGTCTTGAGGAACAAGAACCCAAACCACCTTTTTTCTTGACCTCACTTGCTTTGACTGCTGCGTGTGTCTGACCTTTCTCTTTTCCCCGCACCATAAGCACAGCTTCAAAATGAACTGATGTAAACACAATGCAGTATTCATTTAATGTGATTAGTAAGAAAGGTTATTATTATTTTTTTCTCTTTTTCTACAGTCAGGGTTTGATCAGTTAGAAAATTTGGATAACTTCTTTTTTTATATGAAAGACGGATGGACAACTTTGTTCAGAGAGTGGAAGAACAACATGATGTAGGGGATTTTTCTTCTTAAAAAAAAAAAAAAAAGAAAAGGTACTATTGGGAGTGTAAAGGCTCATTGTACTGTAGTAGCAAATCCAGTACCGTAGCACTTATGAGGTGGTTAACAGTGCTTTGGTTCAGAGTCAGTGTTAGAAAATAAAGCTTAAAAAGTTACGATGCAGAGTATTTGGAGAGCTTTCCACAGCAATTTGTAATGGATGTAGAAAGGACTGAGGCATTGGCTTCTTCCCCTTGGCAAAGTACTTTGTCCTTCATTCTGTTGAAGTCCCAGGTTTCACCATCAAGTTTCTCATTTCCATCGATGTCGCACCAAGGAGGACTCATCGTTGACCACGTCATTGTCAGTGTAGCGATGCTGGCACCGTGGTGGAATAAGCAGCAGGATGATCAATATAAGGAGAATAATCCCACAGAGGCTCATGAGAGCATAGGAAGCTATCCACAACACCGGTTCATGGAAAGTTATGCTAGAAACACAGTTGCTTGCAACATCTGTGGTTGTGAAAGGGCCTTCAATCTCAGACACTGGAGAACCATCAACCTCTGAGAAATTACAAAAAGAGAAGCATTAAGTCTATGAGACACCATTTAAAAGTGAGTAACAAGATCTAGCCTAAAAACCTATGCAACCCTCCCCCCTTCATCATCATGTATCTCAGCTTACACATTTTAAAATGTTTTTCTTATTGCAATTAGCATGCTGGTATCCCACATTTATAAAATGGGAATCTGAGGCAAACGGAGACCATAACACTCCCACATCTACATAGGCTGTCAATGAGAGAGCAGAAATTTAACTCATCTCCCATAGCCAACTTAAAGCCCCAGCTGCTGGATCACATTTTCCTTCTGAACTAACCTTTCAGAAATGTCAATTTAATGAGGCTTAAAAAATCCTACAGTACCAGTACACTGTTCAGGGCCTGGGGAGTTTTTGTTGTTTCCGGCATTTGCAACAAGTGGAAGAGGCTCTGAGAGGATTCTTACATCTTCTGTATTAGCTGCCTCCCAAGGTTTTAGGGAGCTGTACACAGGTTCATTAGCTTCACAGATACTTTAGAGGACCATATTTTAGGCAGAAAGCAGCACCGATAGCCTCAGGAGTGGTACTGCTGAGATGAAAATCAAGAAGGAAGGGGAGGTAAAGCAGAAGAGCTTGGGGACAGCTGCCCAGAATAGGGGAAGAGTGGAGGGGATGGTCAGTGCCAATAGTGAGGAGTCTGGACAAGACACGTTGGGCAGTGAGGAAGAATCTAACAGCAGATCAAAAATGGACATGACAGAGCTAAAGGAAGAATTGCGAAGGAGTGCCTCAGCAGCCATCCATCTTGGCACATCACAAGCTCCCTGATTTGTTTCATTACCGCCACAAGACGGTACTTGTTAAACCAGTATTTGCTGGAAAAGGTTATGCTGCCCATGGTTGTCACAGTAACCATGGCAAGCCAGCAAAGCTGCCCTGAACTGCGGATGGGGCTATGTGTGTTGTAAAGGCAGAGCAAGGGAGTTGCCTGGGGCAACAAAATATTCAGGGCTTTTTGTACCTACAGGCCTGTAGCTGGGGAAGGACACACCTTCCAGCTTGCTTAGGGCAACTAGGAGCCTGCAGTCAGTGCTCTCTATGCATTTTAACAAACTTTCCATACAGCTGTCGTTCACTTTTCTAGTGAAATACTCCAAGGCACATTTATATATTTCCTGAAAAGACCTCAGTTTTAAGGTTCTTGCCTCTGTTCGTTTTACACACGATCTTAAGACACACGATCTTAAGTGGCCCTGCCTACTGTAAACATTATCTCTCTTTTACACACAGCTTTGACAAGTCTCATGCAAGCACATTTGAAGAGATTGGCATAAAACATCCTCAGAAAGGAAGATGGAAGATGCAGCATTCTCAGCCTCCCATGATCTCATATTACTTATAAGTTCAATTCTCACTAGAATTACTTCAACTTATGTAAGGGTGCTAATATATGAGGCTGTTCTGCTCACTCACAGTCTTGTCCCTAGTGACAGGTAAGCTTCCAGGAGAGTCAGGACACCTCACTCATCTGATGGAAAACACACCTGCCATAAGAAATGCCAGACCCAAGAATTTTCTCAGGGATCACTCGCTGAACCAACCCTTTCTCCCGCTGCAGATGTGGGAAGACTGGGAAGACTTCTTTGGTGGCAAAAGACTATTAGGCAGAGCTGCGTGAAACCTGAGGCTGCATTCACAAGCTTTCTGACATCAGTAACAACCAAACACGTGCTCTCTCAACTCGTCAGAACAACAATGTGGCCACTGCACCCCATATCATCAGCATTTCTTCGCCAAGACACTGCTGTCGCACAGACACAGCATGGAAACTTCACAGGAGTGGACAGAATTGCAAAAGACTACCTTGAAGGCCTGTGAAATCAGCTTTGTTAAGAGTCCATGTATTGTACTTGCCCTGCCATGCAATTCTTTCTCATACGTATCTCACTGTTCTTCTCCGCCCCACCATTTTGTATATCTCTATGAAGCCCGGCAGCAAAACCAAACTAAATCACATATAATATCAATGCGAAACGCAAGGCATCGATATTACTATTTAGGAATTCAGCATTTTGAAGAAGTGAAAAAATGAAAAGAAAAAAAAAAGCAACACAATTTTCCACCTTGGAGATAGGTCTGAAAATAAACAGTCCCTAATTATTTATTATTTGGTTCAAATACAATAACTATTCCTTATATAAAGAAAAAGCAATACAAAATTATTGCTGTGGTGGCTGACATTTGAAATTACATTTTGAGAATGTTTGATAGCAGTACAGACTCTTTTTTCCTCCTGAAAAGAAAACTTTACCCTCTTCTACTCTGACGGTAATTGCAAGGAAATAAAAAGGGAGAAATTTGCCTAAACTGTTCAAATATACCCTTAACATAAAATAAGTCACATGAGCTACTATATGTTAGTTGAATTGTGATATTTTGGCTTTTTTGTTGTTGTTGTTAGAATACCTGGTGATAGCTACCTATAGTCATTTCTTGACCTTGAACAAATGGGATTTCCTACAGTATTGATGATTACAGGACAAAAATGCTATCTTACAACATCTGTATAGACCTCAAAGTTGTGAAGGTCTAACAATCTCTTTTACTGTCTCGGATTTTCTGGAAAGGAAGCAACCTGAAGTGAGACCAAATATATCACAGAACTGTGAAGTGCTGCCTGGTAGGGACCTAGTGCACCTAGTGCAGCTTCCTACTCAGAGTAGGACTGACATCATCAATAGATCAAGTAAGGTACAGCTTTGTCCTTCCAAGCCTTGGAAAACTCTGAGGATGGCAAACTTACGATCATTCTGGAGAACCTGATGTACTCTTCTGCTGAAGGTTTCCTAATGTTCATAGTGAATATCTCAGAGTATTACTGGTGGATGTTGACTTTCATTACATGTTTTCACTTGCATTCATCCTTGGTTTGCATTCACCTTGATGCCCACCGTAATCTCTAGTTCTTTTTGCCAGAGGACAGCTCTTCAGCCAGTCCCCCCTCAGACTGTACCCATGTGTGATGGTTTTCTGCTGAAGATACAGAACTCCTTAGTTCTGTTCACTGAACCTTATGAAGTTTCTGATGCTCAGCCCTCCATGTTAGCACTTTCCTTTTCACTTGAAGATCTGTTAGCCACTGTGTTCACCATGTTAGCCATTCTCTCAAGTTTAGTGAATGAAACAGTGAGGAGAGTGCATTCTGTCTCATCACAGCTTAGTGATTGTGTAGATGTCATTTATGATTATGGCGTGCTTGGTGCATTTCTGCCCTTAAAACATCCAAGGCTTGCTGCTATGATTTTCTCACTTATTACAAAATAACAAGAGGTGTAATTCTACTCAATGTTGAAGTACCATTAGATTGCATCACTAATACTATCTAAGTGATTCAAACATTCGGTCTCAAGATGGAACTTGATCCAAACCTTTTCCTGGTCATTCTGCAGATACTGCTTATCTCTGAAGTTAACAACAGACATCTTGAAACAATTTGAAACTAGTAACAGGCAGAATAAGCCTTAAAGGAAAAAGGATATCTCTTTTCCTGCCTCAATGTATTAGCTTGCTGCTTTCTGACTAAGATCTCCTCACTCTTCAGTTCTTGGTAGATCCTGGAGAATGAAAACAGGGCAAGGAGGACTGTGGGATAAATCATTTCTCATCGCCAGCCATTCTAGCCAACAGAAACATGGAACTTAGTTAAGGTCTTTAGCCTTAGTTTTTGTTCCCACTGTTTTTTTTTTTTATTCTGCATATATCTGTTCAATATCTTACAAAAGCACGGGTTTAAATTTAGTGTTAACGTACTACTGTAAACAAGAAAGCACAGATCATTATAAAGAAGCACAGCAACACTGAACGGTCTCCTCTATGTTTCTACTTCTGAGGGTTTATGCCGTCAGTAATTCAATTTAATTTATGCCACGAACAGACTAAAAAGCTCCAAATAAATTACATTAATATAGTTGCTATGGAGGACGTGGCTGGCCTCCACAGGAAGCCAGTTAGGCAGCTTAATCTCTCACACTGCACTGACTGCTAAGCACTCATAGTTGTGGTTTTCTGATGAAAGTAGTGTTAAATATGGAAGCCACAAGCTGTGAAGAAGTGAATTCAGAATAGCTGGCACATCCAGCAAAATGTCATCTGCCCCCCATGATTAAAGTCTAACAAATCAGTATATCTTGTCTCAGTCAGTGGTTTGCACCTTCTGATTCCTCAAGAAGCATCAGGTTCCCATGATGCTAGGTTAGACATACGCATGAAACATGGACAAAGAAACAAGAATTAAATGCATTCTAACACCAGCTGGGGATCATCGTGTGTCCAAGCTCATGTAGATTCGGATTTCATTTCTAGTCAGAAAGCTCAGCTCTTCTACTCTAGAGAGGTTTGCTGAATTAAGTACAACGGACAAACTCCATGCTTCTGTGTAGCAATATTAATGTGAAAGTGTTACTATGGTTCCCAGATTCTTTTCTCTACACAGACACGCTGTGAAAGCAATTCTTATGATCACCAGCTGGCTCGCCCTGCCAACCTGATGCTGGTCACAATGTTGAGTCAAAGTGCCCCTTCCATTAATGGTTGCAGCATGGCAGGGACTGAGGCACTTCTAGCCTTCGTAAATTGCAGTTGGGAAGAAAACGGAGGAATGACAGTCAGAAAAACCTGCCCAGCAATATTTGTGCAGTTACGCTCTCCTTCCAAATGCATTCAAAACTTATCTTTCATCACTGTAGGGTATCTCATAGAGTTCTTCACTAAGTAGCCTGCATCAAACATCCAGATTTTTTTTCTTTGCTAGCTCAAAGGCAACAATTTTGAGCCCACTAACAATATAGAGATTAAAATAAATAAATAATTGTATAAAGCTTTTAGAATGCCCTGAATCTATGACTCAGCTAGTCTCTTTTTTCCCTCAATTTCCTGATTGCACTAAGCACTCAAATACTTACTGCCCTTACATCTCTAACATAAATAATGGGGATTAAAGTGGCAGTGCCAGTCAATACTCCTTTTCTCATGCATATCCCAGATGCTACGCTTTTCAAGGCACATATCACTTGTATTTGGGACAGACACTTGCATATGTGTACACAGCCTTTTCTTCTTGTCCCACTTCTATGTTCAAGTGGTGCCAAAGCAATGTCTCATCAGCAAAGGGAAGAAACACCAAAATTGCTTTTAGCTACTTTTGGGAAGGTAAGATTAAAAAAACAAATAAATAACACAAAACAACAAGAAAGTTAAGCAGCACTGTGAAATCTGCCGAAAATGATCAACTCTTTTCTTCACATTTACTCAGCAGCTTAATGGTTTTCTACTTACACTGAGCAAACAATGTGTTTAGAACCAGCACAAACATCGCAAGTCTTAATTTGAGTGCCATTTTCATCTTTGCTCTGAGTATTTCTGAAAGGCTGTAAAGGCACAATTTGTATTTAGAGAAATACATGAGTAAGGTACTTGACTGCCCAGTCAAGTTAAGAATCAATTTATCTGCAAATTGAAACAGGACTGCACAAATGAAGCCGCATTAAAAACAGGGACCGATCTATGTTGGGGAAGCTGCACACACTGATCGGTGTCTCAGTAAGAAGATCCTCTCTCAGCAGGAAGAATGCAGCTAAGATATGCAAAATCGATGCTGATTTACTTCATACCAAAAGACCTTCTTTTTTACTCTCCCTGAAATCTGAATACTTTGGGATTGCTAAGACATTTTTTACTGCTAACCACACTTTCATACCTTTCCTCACTATGTAAAGCACAAAGGTCTTTTCTGAGAGTAGCAAGTGTTTCCTCACTCACTAGTCCTGCACAAAATACTGTTCTCACCTGCACATGGACTCACTGCGAAGCCCACTCTCCTCTGAGCTCTGTCAAAGATTACATAGAAGCCTTCCATGACCGTAGCACCGATAACCAAGGCATTGGTGGAGGAAGAGATCCCAAATCGGTAGCACTGCAAGTTCTCTCCGATTCCAAGGATGGGTTGAATGTAAAGCTATTAAAGTAAGAACAACAAAAAGAAAGAAAGCCAGAGTGTAACAAGCAACACCACAGAGTACTTACAAGACTTTTTTCAGGTTTTCAAAATCAAACACTCAAATTCCACTGGAGATCAAAAGTGAACAGCAGCAAACAGACTTCTGTACATTTAAACCTGATCAAAGCTTACATGCACGTAAAAGCTCTTCGGAGCCTAAGTTTAAAATTTAAACACAGTCATTCGCTACGTGCAGAGAACCTGCAAGTTCACAAAGGCCACTTTTTACTATATGTTCAACAAGGGGAGGATATGTAAGAAAGAATTTGGAACATGAATTCAAATTGTAGAAGGAAAATATTATTTAAAACAAAAAAATCAGGATAAAATCCATCCAGAGATCATTCAGTGTTAGCTTAAGGTTCTAGGTTCAGAAATTCAAGCCACATTTTACCTCTTTTCTCCTGGGGGAAGATGAAAGATTGACATACTACATGATCAATAAAGAAAAAGCTTATCGTGAGGCTTCACTATATTTCCAGTTAAAATGTACTTAAAAATTCATTCTCTTCTACGCTCCTGACCATTCCCTGAAGTAAAAGATTATATTAGTAATGTTAGAAGATACTGGCCTATATTGCAATCTGTACTGGGGTAAAAAAAGCCAGAGAGCAGAAATAAAAGTGGCACAGCATTATATTCTAAAAGCTAGGATGGAATATGAATAAAAGATAAACCAACCAAGTTATATGAACTGGTGAAGAGATCACACAGGCTCCTCGCCAAGACTATCATTTTCAGGAGAAGTGCTCCAATTCAGAATGCCATGAAAAACAAATCAATTTCCTTCTCCCAAAATTAGAAGATCAAAATGAATAGGAACACTCCATATCGATATCTAATATGGCTAATGCTCAAGAAAACAAAACAAAACTTGTTTATTTTTCCTAAATCATTTCCAACGACATGGGCCGCATTCTGAGGGAAACTTTCATATTTGGCTCTGGCAGTTGGAGTTTCTTCTAATACACAAGTTTCTTTGTTACTTTTCCTGCTTAAAAACTGAAAAGAAAATTCCCTTGCATGTAATAAGGCAATTCTATACTACCATTAGAAATAGCTCCCATTTTTAAAGAGCACATGCCTTATAATACTAAAAATAAAAGCAACGTTGAATAAACAAAGAAAACCAAGACCTGTGGTAGGATAGAGATCCGAAATGACCTGCTAGAGTTTTCATCCCTCATGTAAATAGAGAGTTTGGGAAATAAGGACCAGGGTCTTTCAGTTTTATCCCAGCATGCAAGTTGTGAACCAGACCAGAAGCCAGAAGAGAATTCTTGTATCTATGGAAAAAGAAGAGCGATACACACAGATTACATACATTGTGGTAGATTTTGATAGGTCTGACCAAATGCTAACTATTAAAATAAATACATAGTTTCTAAGAACACAAAGCACATACAAGCCACATGAATATCTAATGGAATCGCTTCACTTTCTCACACACATAGTTTTTTACTCAGCTTTGGGGTTTTGAAGCCAAAGGGTATGCCAAAATCTCCTAGCATCCAAGAGACTCCAGGTCTGGTCAATGAAAAGAAACACATCTCCCTCTCATGCCACTCTGCCACTCACTACCAGAAGGACTTGATGTGCTTTTGAAATAAAAGTTGATTAGCAGTGTTTCTTAATATAGCCATGACACCAACTAAGTGAAAATTAAACCCTTACAGAGCTTCTTCACCTAAGATAACAATCCTGCCTGAAGTTCTTGCTCCCTGAAGCACACAAATTTGATGTGCTGCCAGATCAGAGTAAATCATTATTGCATGCAGTGCTTTGTGTTGGCTCTGACTCCCCAATGAAGCAGCACACAAGCCCATATCTTATTACACTGTTGTACAGCCAAATTCTCTCATACAGGTTCAAAAGATGGAATCCAGCCTCTCTACCCCACTCATTTATAATTATCTGTGAAATTGATTATTTTGCAAATATCAGCTCATGCATTATTTAGATGGCATTTTACAGGTGACAAGTATTCACACCCACCCACCTACTTGCCAATGAAATAATTAAGGCTGTATTAGAGACAATATATTTACAAGTGCTCATCTGTGTTCTTGGACTGGCAAACATTCATACAAACACAGCACGAGACTTACAGATACAGATGGGTTTTACACTTTACTCTCAAATGCATGCTGAAGTAAATCTCTTGGTATGGAACAGAAATGCTTGACCACTCACAGCAGTCCCAAATCAGACCTGCTGAAAACATAGCACTCTCCATTTTCTATTGCAAAACAGAGCTTGTTATCTGAGAAGCGCTCCCAGGCAGCACCCAGACTGGACAGGCAAAATCCATCAAGTGCTCTACTATAAGTGCCTACTTTGATTTTCTAGTGAGGCTGCTTATTATATTGTATTTCCTTTGCCTTACTTCTGTATGTTGAACAAATGCATTGGGAAGCATTTGGCTTTATGATATCTAAAAGGTTATTAAAAGAAAGATTCTAGGTTTATTTGAGCTTTCCCTTCTCCATCTTCATGAGGTACAGTAGCTGTGCCTTTCCCCCAACTCATCTCTGCTCATCTGCTATACCCACCACTCTTCAGACCTCCCAACATCAAACCACATCTATAACTGCCCCCTAAAAGACTTCAGACCAAATAGGGGCATTTTAAAAGAAAAATCCATGCCATTAAAGAGCATAAAGCTACAGACTTGATTTTTTTAAATTATTGTTATTTTTTAATGGAGTTGAATAAAGGAATGGTACACATGCCAATATACCTGAGGGGGCAATAACATCTTGCTGGGAAGCCAGTAACAAGCAGCCAGAAGCAGGAACTTGTTAACCTGCTGCACCAGTGGTCAGAGGTATCTGACTACAGCAGATGGTTTTATGTTTCTGTAATACATAGCTTGCAAGAAGCACAGAGCACAAAGTGAAGTTGTCACGCCATTGGTACAAATGTACCCATTTTGATAAAATAATTCTGACAGCTCTAGAAACCAATCCTTGCACCTTGTTAACTACTTTCTCATTTAGTAGACTATCTCCTAAAAGCACGATAAAGGGATAAAGAGATAAAGGGATACAACAATAAGGCCCTTGAAACTAAAAAATAGCCCTGGAAGAGAAGAGTTTGTTTATGCATTTTTAATAGGAAGAACAAAAATCATTAGGCAAAGTGAGAGAGCGGTTCCCCTCTAATATCTTATTGATCTGGCTTCTTACTTGGCATGTGGAAAGCCCTTGTTTGAACGCCCTTTCTCACATCAGGGAAGAGCACAGAGTGCTGTGACCCACTCCCTAGGAGGATGCCATGCCTACATTACACGAACTCTAGGGTACGCTTCTTTCAATTCCCTCCCCCCTCATCAGCTGCAATTGTTGCAGTCAATATTTAAGCACTTTACAAAGAGCAGAACTTTTAAACCAGGGAAACTGAGCTCTGTAAGATAATCTGCATATTTATTTCACATACCAGACAACTACAGGCGGTGAATAAACTCTTCATGCCAAATCTCCGCTTTCAGTCAGGAAAAGGGTATCAGTCTTGAACTGACAGCACACAGTTAAGTATGTTGCCTGTCGGACAGCCAGCCAATAGCTCACTTACTGTGTTTCCTGTGATTTGCACTTCCTACCACTGTCTCTTCCTGAAGCCATGACAAAAATACTAAATTTGTTCACATCAAAATATCTGGAATTTATTCCTTTGCTTTAACCTCCTCAGTGTTGTTCACTGTATTCAGCCAAAATTCATGAATAGCTTTTGTTCACTACAAAATGCTGTTTCAGTTACTCTACACTCAGATAAATGCACCGTGCTCCTGCCCTACTTCTAAAGCCTACTCTATTTCTAAAGAATGACACTTGAAAACTTCATTAAATAATGACATTCAAAAGCATCTTTTTTTGATTTGAATTATCCTGATGAATTGCATCCATTCTACGCAACAATCAAGCTTATATTTGGAAAGTAACTGCTTGTAGAAGCAGGCTCTTCTACCTTACCCTCTGTTTGGAATGAAAGGACTGATTTTTGGACTCTTAATACCTTGAATAGAAAAGTATTGAATTAAGTTCATGTATCTGAATTGCTTAGAGCAAAATACTCAGTCTCCACAGTATTTCTGGTGCATTTTCATATACGCACCTTCTGTCTGGATTTAGACCCCATTTTTCCCACCTTACTTCCTGTTCTTTTGTCTTCCTTTCCCTTTTCTGCTTCCATCGAATTCATCCATAAGTTCTTAACAGAAGTACATCAAGAAAGATTCTGCTCCCCTCAAGTAAACGGCTCTATGACTTACAAGGCAGGCAGAGAAGATGACACTCTTTTCAAAGATCAAGTGATTATTTAACAAGAATTTGACATTTAAAGCAAAATAAATGGCATTAGCTTACCAGGGATGTGCGAGCTATCGCTTGTACAACAGCGCTGAAGACTTTCTGGGGCAGACGGAGGAGGGTGGTCCCACTGTCTACTATTGCTTTATCAGCATTATACTAGAAAGGAGGAAAAAGGAGAGAAATTACTCACTTTAGTTAATGTAATGCAGATTAAGCTGTTTCACAGCAATGACAGGGTTGTTCTTTTTTGACAGCTGACTTCATCAACCTGTATGTCATACTTTTCAGCAGTCACAGAATCATAGAACTAAAGTGCCTTCATGGTTAGCACTGACACAGGGTAATCACACCAAAACAGCATGCATGTATGTCTAAGCCATGCACTGAGGTCTCTGCAGTAATGCAAAGTACTCACTCTAGTTTAAATGTCACACAGCAGCTTGTTTTTAGTGACTGCTGTTTCTTACTTGAAAATGATCAGAGGACAAGAGCCCTCTTTACATGGCATGATTGGTACCGACTCGAGTATGGAAGCCAATTGCACACCTTTCTTTCTAATCTTAGGAAAACCACGAGAACACATACAAAAGCAACTGCAAAGAAATCTGAAAATTTCAATCTTGCCTCTTCAAAATCTGTGGACCCTTTAAAAACTATGATTGATTGCAAAAAGGAAGGCATGAAACAGCAGCAGTCATTGGCATTAATTACTTCCCAGCTTATGGAAAATACCAGCTAATTCAGCAGGATCAATATAACCAAATTAAAGCATTTAGAAACCCATTTTGGCATATCTGTGACACTAACATGCAATGGCCAGCAACCCTGAGAGCCACCCTTGGAAATAAGTTGGTGGGAGCCACAACCAAGAGAGCCAACCACTAGCATAAAACCACACAGAATTCCTTTCTTATGGATTTCTATGCGGTGTACAGTGTACACTCAGCACGCAGTAACTTCTTGCCTTATCAGTCTTGCTGGTTAATATTTAACAGAGCACCAGTGGCTGCTCCCTGCCTTCTCAGCCCTGTTCTGCCAGCAGCTGCAGCACAATACTGGACAGACTCTGAGCACTCAAGTGAGAGGGACAGCTTTTTCCTATCAAGGAAAGGAGTAGTCCCTAGTGGCTGTTACAAAAGAAGTTCCACTTCCTAGAAAACAATTAGGAGATGAGAGGGCACACAATTCATCAACACATATGACGAATTATGTGTTCTCGGCAAACCCATAATTAGTTAACCTTCTATCATTCTAGCCTTCATTTACTACTCTTCTCCTAAAGTTTTGCTGGGAGATATCTTTAAATCCAGAAAGACATTATGCCTTTTGTAGTACTGACTGACATACTATGCTGATACATCCAAGGTGAAAGCAAATCATGGCTCAGAAGAGTGACAATAACAGGAAACTTTCATAACACTACTAGATTTTAAAGTGAGTTGTTTTTTTGGAAGCAGCACATGTTAAACAGTCGGTACAAGGCCTCCATTTCAAAACACGTTGACTGTTTTTTAAGGCTGGAAGGAAAAGCAAACACAAACATTTTTGTCAGAGGCTCAGCAGTTCTGCATTCCTAACAATATAATAGGGAGACATTTAAACAGACCTCGTTCTGCTTATTAAGTTGAAGATGGTATGATTCATTTAAAATACTTTCTACAGAAATATGACTTCTGTATTTTGTATGGCAATATGTTTATGCTCATGTAATCTTTTATTGTTAATTTCATTTAATTTGTATGAACTATAAAAACTTCAGAATTATCCCATTCTACTGATTTCCAGTTAAGAGGACAAGTGACAGGCAATACAGGGTGGCTAATGAAAACGGGGCATGAATATCATAGAACTAAAATCAAAACATGAGTAGCAACAACCAACAGCAAGAACCAAATCAAACACACACATACTCATATCCTCTAGAAAAACATAAAACAGCTTTGGAACAAAAAAACCAACACAGTCTTATTAGACTGATTCAGAGACAGCAGAAAATTACTCCTAATAAGAACAGAAAGCACGGGGAATAATAATTAGCAAGGCTGAAGTGAACAAAATTTGGTTTTTGTTTCTTTGACCATGAGACTCTTTGAGAATCAGCATCTGTTTAGGACAGACAAGACACACCCTCGTGGGGCAAACACATTTTTGCCAGGCTGACCTTGTAAAGAGGGCTTTAAATTAGGAAGGAGCAGGACAGAGAGAAAGCAACCAGAAGTCCAATAAAGGAGTGATACATAGGGCTGCTGAACAAATGGCACTGAGTGATATGATAGGGATGGATCACAAAATCAACAATATGCGTCTTGAGAGGGGTCGCCTCCAGCACTTGCAGGCAAAATAAGGAAATGCCAACAAGGCAACTGTACGGAGAAATTATCAAAAACATTTTCTAGGGACCCAAAATGTTCGAGTTCCCCTCTTAAGTGCCTTAAGTATACCAACATATAAAATATGGGGAGTAAAAAAGATGAGTTGGAGACATGCTTATCCTTGCAGGGCTATGGTCTTATTGGCATCAGGGGATATGGTGGGATGGCTCCCAGGACTGCAGTATTGTAAAGGAAGGATGTAGGCTCTTGAGGAAGGACAGGTGGGGGAGATGAGGAAGGAGTGCGGCCCTTGAAGTCAGTGGTCAGTAAGAGTGCATTAAACTTGACCTAGGGGATGGATGAGGAGCTGACAGAGAGCTGATGGGTCAGGATTAAAGGGAGGGAAAGCAAGGTGACATTGTAGTGAGGGTCTGCTACAGGCCATCTGAACAGGAAGAATAAGTGGACAAGCCTCTATGGCTGAACAGGAGCAGCCTCTCATTCACAAGCCCTTGTTCTGATAGTGGACTTCTTTCACCCCAGTATCTGCTGGAGTGACAGCACGGCAGGGTGTAAACAATCTAGGAGGTTCCTGGACTGCACTGGTGATATCTTCCTTCCCCAAGTGATAGAGGAGCTATTTGAGAGAGGTTCTCTGATAGACCTTGTTCTCACCAACAAGGAAGGACTGGCAGGGAATGTGAAGTTCGAGGGCAGTCTTGGCTGCCACGACCATGAAATGATGAAGTTCACTGTCCTTAGGGCTGTGGGTAGGGCACCCAGCAAACTCACAAAACTGGACCTCAGTAGAGAAGATTCTAGCCTCATCAGGGATCTGCTCAGTAGAATACCATAGGATAATGCAATAAAGGTAAGATGGGCAATAGACACAAACTGGAATACAAAAAGTTCAGTCTGAGCACATGGTGGAGCAAATGAACATGTTGCCTAGAGAGCTGCGGACTCTCCTCCCTTGAAGATTTCCCCTCACAGAGCTGGACAATGCTCTCAGAAGTATGGCTTAATTTTTAGATGGTTCTGTGTGGAGACAGGAGTTGGACTCAATGGTCCTTGTGAGTCCCTCCCAACTCAGAGGGATCCATGATTCTATGGTCTTCAAAAGCCATCTTAACACCTGCTCTAGGTGGCCCTGCTTGAGCAGGAGGTTGGAGCAGATGACCTCCAGGAACCCCTTTCAACCTTAACCATCATGTGATTTCATGAAGTGAACCCCAAAAACAAAAAGGAAGCATGAGACTGGATGCTTTGGAAAGTTTCCACAGGAAATACCTGCCAACTGCCATCATGAATTATGTGCTTAGATATCTCCACATTCTCACTGCAGAATATTCACTTTTCTCTATTTGGCCAGAACTGTTTTAAAACTTATTTGGTTTGATTTCACAGAATATTATAGAAAGTCTGTAGCTATTTAAAGAAAATTGTCTTTTTAAATTAATCCACTGTCTTCAGTTTTTAGGTATCTTCAGTACATCTGAAACTAGTTAAGGGGCTGAGCCCTTCCAAACCACAACAGCTTTATTTTCAGTGAACTGCTGACAAAATAATTATAGCTTAGTCCTTTATTTACTGCAAGTACTACCAACAACTCTGAACTCCTCTTTGAAGCAATTTTATCATGTACATGTCAAATATATATTTCAGCATGTACATACATTTCCCATGGTTTGCTCATTTCCTTTCAAAGTTACTATAAAGCCTTAATTCTAAGAGGAGATTAAAATACATTTCTGCTTGCAAAGATAAAAACGATCATGCAAGCATCATTAGATGCTTTTCTTAAACAAACACGCTTTCTATAGACAGAAACAAATTACTGCAAATACCTCTCTGCAATCCAATTCAAGATTCTGTCCTCCAACCTCCAGCTTGAGAATTTCAACCTGATAATACCACTCCTCTTTGATAGGTGTGTACCATATGTTACCCTTGTAGAGACTTGGTTCAATGCCACCTAGAACCTGAGTGAAAAGAGAAAGAAATTCACGTGCTTTAGAATGACAGGTGTTTACTTTTGGGGTAAGTACAGGAAAAAGGGGAACACTTCACTGTGATACAGAGGGCATCAAGATTTTAATTTAGCATAGTTCCAGGTCATTTTGCTAACAAATTCTTTACCAATAATAAAGCAATTTGAAACACTTAGAAATTAAGCAGATGCTGCTTCAGTGCACAAAAATAAATCCTATAATGGGACAAATTATCAGCACCTTCTACAAATTCACTCTAATTTTCTCGTGAAAGCTCTACATTTCAGATCAAAGCCATACCTTCAGTGGTTTAATCTAGGCAATATACAAAACTAGGGTTGAATAGTAAACCTGCACATCATAAATTCACTTTATCAGATCAAAATAGCTTTAATACTGCCTAACAACAATTCATTCACATAAGAAAGGGAATATGATCATCATGTAATTGCTACCATTATTAGCTTCTGTCAAGACTTACTTTGAAGCTTCTGACAGCGTACTAGACCATCAGACTTTGAACTCTACTAACATAAATAAGCTCTCTTGGGCTTCATCTATCTCAAAGATGTTAACATTTACAGCAGTATGTGAATTTACAGCAGATTATTTAAAATTAACTCCTGCGCTGATATGCTTATTTCCGCATAACTCAGGAAGAGTTATTCCAAATCATTATCTCAAATAAACAGTATCCAGTACTTTGAACCACTAAAATGGATGCAAAAAACTTCCCTGATTAACAACAAGGGGAACATCCAGTTCTGATTTTATCCTTTGCTGTGTTGTCTACCAAAAAGACAAAGAGTCTTGATTCCTCTCCCCCTTTTCACAGCATATTAAGAAGTACTTTCACATTCATGAGTTTCAACAAGCTTAAAAGCTGAACAGAGGATCACTTAGCTTGAGAAAGGTAGCACAATCTGCCCTGTGGAAATACAGTTGGTAAAGAGCAACCACCGAATTTATTTTGTTCTTTATTAAAAATTAAAACTTCAAATGCAAAAGTTTATTCAAACTCAAGAGATTAAAAAAAAATAGAGAATGAAAATAAGGAGGTGCTCGAGTTTTGCCTAAGTGCTTAACTTCACCTTAAAAAATTATAAAACATTTTGTACATTTAACCACTAAATTTGGTAGCAGGATAATCATAGAAAAAAGGGAGAGAGTTTAACAAAGATTCATCTTCCCTCTCAGACTGACAGATACCCACAAGACTACCTCCGTTGGTACCACTTCCAGAAACAGGCAGTCCAGCACCACACATCTGCAAGGAGAAAATGTTGGGGATCTTTGCCTGCCTCACAAGAGAATCAAAGAACGTCTCCACCGAACTTGAAGGCTTGAGGGTGTAAAAAACCAAAAAGAATTGCAGAAGTATCAATTAGAATGTTTCCTTAAAGTAATGAGCAAGTCATGTAAAAAAGACTACTTTTCACAAGTAAACTGAGTTTCTGACGACCAAGTGATGAAAATACTAGATAATATAAGTCATCAAAAAAACAAACAAACTCAAACCAGCACCTGTCATTAGTCTTTTTCTTTTGTTTTCTAAAAGAAGTTTTAATCTTGACCGCTGTCAAAGAAATCTCTAAAGCATGAGAGTATTTTCCAACTGCAGTTTTGGAACTCAAATACTTATTTCAGTTTCAGGTAGAAGCTCTCATCAATGCTTTCTATTTGGAAAAGAATTTCAGTTATTAGAATGTTCAAACATGACTTTCCCTTCCCACCTCCTACAGTTAAAGGACAGATTTTAAAGTGTGGAACTGCAGTTTTTAAACATAATTTAATTCTAATGAACTTTGAATTTAATGGCTTTATTTCCTCTTCTTTCTTCTAAGGAACTTTATATTCAAGTTCAACTGATTGTTGGCTAGCTAGTTCTTTGCTTCTCTGTATGCCATACTTGCCTTTGCAGTTACTGAAGTACTATAATTTCAGTGTAATTCAAATTTCTGTGCAGTTACATCTGATGACAGGCAGGTCCACTGATTAGCTTGCGAGGTGCCAACTGCTCTTACTACACAAAGCAGCCTCAGAAGCCAACGACACTGAAGTCTTCAGAAAAGGGGAAAAATAAATATCCTGAACACGCTATTTGCCCAAAAGCAGAGTCTGAGAAGCAGCTCCTCTTTGTCTGTCTGTTGACAATGTATGACAGCAGCTGAGGTAAAGTCAATAGAATGATCACACAGCGCTTGAATAAAGCATTTTAATTCCAGAGTTGGCAGGCAGTACTGAATCATCCGTTCAAAATGGATACATCTCAGTTTATGAATTTCTCAGACTGTTCTGTGTAGGTTGAAAGCTATGACTATGTAGTGCAACAATCACAATTCCAGTTTTAAATTAAAAGCTTATACATTTCAGCTTTTAATTTAAACTTCTATCTGAATTTCTTACCTCATAAGAACAAGATGCATTTGATTATTATGTTCATGAAAACACAGTAGCTAACATTTGTACTGAAACTACCCATATATACCTTCTATATCAACTTTTACTTGATGAACGGGGAATGTCTTAGAATGGACTGCCAAGAGCTTTTACAAAAGATTCAACAGCCTGCTGACAAATCTTGAAGACGATTATCAGAATGATAATAATTGCTTTCTGTACACACACCAGAAGCCATATAACTTTTATTCTCATCCTCTGGTATTAAAAGCACTGTGAAAATTTATTTATTCCAAATGCATTAAAATCAGAGCCTTCATCACCAGAAAAGCCTAAATCGACATGTGGAACTTGGATACCATCACAACCCAATTTATTCTTTCCGGATTTTAACAAATCTGAAGGATAGTTAGGAAAGAGTCATTGGAAGGGAAGAATCTCATGCTGACAGATCATCATCTGCCTTCTTTATTCTAATCTTTAGATTGCTATTTATTATCATTGCGAAAGATAAAAGCTGGGGAAAAGATGACTTACCTTAGCTAACGTGTCGTAAGCAAGACCGAGAATTCCATGCCATTTAACCCCTGGTAAGAAGAAATTCTCCGACTCAAGAATGGTAGCGATGTTGATGGTGTAGCTGCCATCAATCCCCTTTGGGATAGTAATGACATCTGTACCCAGCACTCCAGTCCAGCTTCCTTGACTATACTTAACTGTGACTTCAATCCCTTGTGATTTGTATGTACTTGACCTTTAAAAGGAAAAGATACAGTTATGTGTGAGCTGCTTATTTACAATCCAAGACACCATAACACTGCCCAACCTTAGTTTTCCACAGAGAGGAAAAAGAAAGTAAAATCTGTAAAGTCAATCACATATATGCACAGAAGAAGGGGAATGGACTTTAAAGGAAGTAACAGTTACAAGATACCCTTGAGCCCTTCTTTTATCCCAAAGCCTTAAATGACTCTATTTTTTTTTAAACTTAATCTAAGGTTTTGTGCCATCTAGCGCAGTGTGTCTCTGAATCAGACTGGTCCAACAAAATGGTAGCAATAACTTTTAACTGGAGATGGAACATACTAAGTGGTAGTAAGAAATAAAAAGCTCGTGAATTCAACTCTAAAACTGAAATACCAAGATAACCGGATAGCGGTAGACTAATATCCCATTAATCGTATTAAAATTCCATTTTGGATAAATGAGAATATTGCTGTGAGTTAAGCAGCAAGACAAACATTAGGCCTGCAGTCTGGCCAATCCATAAAGAAGTTACTGGCTCTGGATATAACTAAGAAATGATTCACTAACTTAGAGAATGAAAGGGAGGATTTCCTTCTAGACCAGGATAACAAAAACAAAGGAGCAAAGAAAATAAATCCTGGTTAGAATATATAACAAAAACATTACAAAAACCACGAAATTTTTCATTTTAAAAACCTGTAGCATAAACATAACAATCACCCTCCATCTGCATCACAAATAAGAAGCAAAAGAACACCTAGATCCCTTACAATCTATTTTTGGTCCCATTCCTCAGCAGGCAGTTTCTCTTTCTAAAGAGACAAATGACCATGCTTGCTTCATCAGAGCAGACTTTCAGCTTGACAGCCTTTTTAAAAGTAAATCCAAAAAAAATTAGATCCATGTAACACAACAGAAAGTGGAGGTCATTTATCAAATGCGGACAGCTTTATCCACCCAGCCTTCATCTAACAGCTGCTCTGACAGAAGCTGCCATGAAGCCGTGAAGTCCTTGACTGCAGTGCAGGAGATGAGAGCTCGCTGACAAGGGCTGACTCGGAGAACTGCTTCTCCTGGCTCATGAGCTGCCACGGAAGGCTCCACAGCCACCCTTACCTGAGCCAGCCAGAAGTAAGATGGAAGAATTTTGCCTGCCATGGGGAACACCATTTAGATGGATACACAGATAACTCCCACCTTTTTGAGCACACACATCTTGATGGGCAGTTTCACCAAATGCCTGTGCAAGCGATCCCTTTCCAAGCTAATGGAGAAATAAGAGGCCAAGCTATACTCATAGAATCACAGAATGATAGAATGGCCTGGGTTGAAAAGGACCTCAAAAATCATCTAGTTTCAACCCCTCTGCAGTGGGCAGGGACACCAACCACCAGACCAGGCTGCCCAGAGCCACATCCAGCCTGGCCTTGAATGCCTCCAGGGATGGGGCATCCACGACCTGTCTGGGCAGCCTGTTCCAGTGTGTCACCACCCTCTGAGTGAAAAACTTCCTCCTAATAACTAACCTAAACCACCCCTGTCTTATTTTAAAACCACTCCCCCATCCTGAGTAGCTCTTGATATTCCCAACACCTGGCCCTTCAGGGAGCTTCAGGACCCAGTGGCTTGTAACATCCAAGACAGCAGAAATAAATGAGACAATAGGCTGCACTGGTTATATTTCAAAATGCACAAATTCCAGAGTTACTGGCACTTACTACCTGTATCTGGTCATTTCTACTGCTGCTTTAATGTTCTTTGTAATTCTGCTTTTCTGTGACATTTAGACAAAGAGACATCTCTGCTCAGTCAGGGTCTTCAGAGCACTACTGTGATACTGGCAGTACATTTTACAAATCAAAACAGAGTCTGAATAATTAGCAACATAAGAGAAAACTGCAGGAGAACATAGAAAAGGAAGGGAAAATACAGGGCTGATCATGTTGAAAAGCGTCTGGCTGTGCAACAGAAGAATCATCACCTGAAACTAGAGAGATAGGTGAGTACTGGAACAGTAACACAAAGCCAGTCAGCATGTACTGACCCTCCATAACCAGCAACAATAGCAGCACATATCTTTACTTCCACGAGCACTAACAGCCTCATGGATTGAGCTCTGGGACAGGATACAAAAAGACTGGACTCATCACCCAGTACTGTTGCTGAATTTTTCTGCACAAAGGCAGGACAAGTCACTTGCTCACACTCTGTGCTTCCCCTCCTGTAGAAATATGTATGAGGATGTTCATCTCACTGGTAAAGCACACAAATGTCACACTAAAGAGGAAGCCTTATTAATTACTTCAAGGAGAAAAAATCCTAATGTGGGAGGGATCTGACATCATCCTTGTGGCAGTAATTGTATTCTGTTCTGCAAAAACATTTCCTGCTACATCTTATTGACTGTAATCAGCCCATGCTTTTCCAACTCGCTGATCCGAAAGAAGAAAATGTCTTTAGAGGTCAAAACTAGAGAGCTGTTCTAATTCACGGGCAGAAAGTTTTAAAACAAATACACAGCACGTACAATTCCAAACAAGTCATTCTGGCTATGAAACAAATATAAGAAATCCAGCTTTTTCAGTGGGATGGAATCTCAGTTTGGAACTCAAGCAATGAGTTCATTACCATATGTAGTTAATCCTCAGTACCAGCCTATAGCACTGAACAAAACATAGTCAAAACATTATTTCTCTGGTCATTCTACATTTAAAAGAAGCTCAACAGAGCAACAACAAAGCCACTATGCATAAAGCACCGTTTAATTTTGACCTCGCCAAACATGCAGCTCCTTCATTTCATGCTCTCCCATTGCCACCCTGCATAAAACAAGCCTTCAGGCTTGCCTTTTTTATTTATTTATTTTCTGAAGAAGCAAATAATCTTTACAAACAGCAGTGGCAAAGAAGAGATGGAAAATGACGACCAAAAGATCTGAAGGGATGTTTTCATTCTCTCCAGTGATAGATGGCACAAGACAAGTGATTCAGAGCCAATGACTTTAAGACAAAGTGAAAAAGAATACTGAGCAACCAACCTAGTTGTCTACAGGCTATTCCACAGCATAAATTACTGATTTTTAACCAAGGAGCCCCATCAAATTTGAAGGGGTTCCAGAACAAGTTTCTAATTCACCCCAAACCATAAAATATGCAGTGTGCACAGCCAGACTTTACAATGTAAAGCAGAAGCTTACTTTTGCCAGCTGGTTTATAATTTATTGCATTATCTCAATTTTTCTCCCTATAATTTTCCTACCCCACCTAACTCTTGAGCAGTTTTCTCTTTAGATTGTGAGGCAGGGTACTTACACTGAAATAAAACGGGATACTAACGCTGAATTCTAACAGCCTGGGTATGTCATTCTTCTATGTGCTGTTACAGTACTAAGGCTGATTTAAGTCTGAAAACCACTTTACAGATTTGTTTAAAGTAGCTCTTTTATCATAAGTAGCATATTCAACAAAAAAACACTTATTATTTTGAATAGTGTAAGAAAAAAATGCTGTAACTGGTTGGGTTTTCTTTTCAGTTTATGAGGCCATTTCCCACAGTATTATATATCTTGGTGACTTATGAGGTATGAGAATCAATGGCAGACTCAGAACTTTTCAGAGCAGAATTCTGTAAGAGCCACTCAAAAACCCAAGTTACTAATGAATTCATGAGAATGGCTCTGCTGTTTTGTACGGAAAAACTGAGATAATTAAACAATGCAACTACATGACAAGAAAACATAATATGATTAAACAAATTGGTTACAAAATTGCTCAAGGAAGGTTGGCCTGAGCAACACACATGCCAAGTTCCTTAAGACTCTTGAAACAAAGACCACACCTTTCCTATGCTGCCTCCTCACTGTCTATCCAAAATCAATCAATCATGCATTTAATTTAATACTTTGATCGTTTGGGAAAAAAAAAAAATTAAACTATGATTTTGTCAATCAGGAAATTCATACCCATCATGATGTTCCCCCAACACAGTTCTAATAAATGGATACCTCTAACTCAGTCCCAGTAGTTTTATTAATACAACAAATTACTAACCCTTTTTTTCTCTTGCCTTCAATTTGCAGTTTGTGACTTTGATACGAAAGTACTTTATGATGAGAAAGGGAAAAACTACAGGAATAAGTACTAGATGAGAGACAATGTCATTATTTAATTTTGAAGTGTCCCACATAGAATGGAAGAAAAGTGCACATAAGCTATTTGTTTCACTTACACATGAGTAAAGGTCACTCTGGAGTCATTTTACAGACTTGGCTGACATAAAAGCAAGGCCCCTGCCTACCATTTATGCAAAATCATTGTCAACCAGGGAAGGTGACCTGATTGCCAGGAACAGGCTGTCATAAAGCCATTCTCAAAAAGAGATGAGCAATAAGCCTATAGGCCTGGTGGTTTCACTTCAGCTGAGGAAGAGTCAGAGAATCACTTGCTGAAATCCATTCCCAAGCACGCAAAGGACAAGAAGGTACAAAGGGACTCTGCAACATTGCAAGGAATTTCACAGGCACACCATGTCTGAATAACCTCACTGCCCTCTACACCAAGATGACCATCTACATAGATGGGGAGAGAGAAGGGCTGTAGCACTTCCTCGCTTTAGTCAGACTGTTGACACCACCTCCCACAGCATTCCCATTTGGAATCTGAGGATGTAGAGCAGGATGAACAGACCACTAGGTGGCTGAAGATGGGCTATGCCCCCAGGCCTAAAAGGATCAGTGATCAGTGGCTCAGTGTCAGGTTCATGACATGTTGAATGCAAAACATCAGTAGGGGGAAAATTGCTTAACATCTTTGTGAAGAACCAATATGATGGACAGACTGTACTCCTAAGCAGATTTTCACAGGATACCTTAAAGAGCACAGCTGATGTGCTGAATGGCAGAGCTTGAATGCAGGGGAACTTAGAAAAATGGGAAGAGAAACCTCATAGCATTCAACAAGGAGAAGCACAAAGTTTTGCAGCTTAGGTGAAACAACTCCATGCACTGGGATAGGCTGAGAAGCCACAGAAAGGGACCTTGGATGATGGTAGACACCAGACTGAATAAGAGCCAGTAGTATACTTGCACTGTGCATATAGCAAAATACAACAGACTGCATTTGGAGGGCCACAGTCAATATATCTAAGCAAGTTTAATATCCTTTTCTGGCCAGCGCTGATGAGACCACAACTGAAATATTGTAGCCAGCTGTATGAAGCCAGTTAAACACGGATGTGGAGAAACAACAGATGGATTGGTAGAGGGCTGCCAAATAGATCAGAGACCTCAAGAAAGGACCTATGAGAAGTTAAGTGGACCTGGGCTTGTTTTGCAAATGAAGACAAAAGGAGAATTCATAGCAGCTTACAACAACTTGAAAGATGGCTACAGAAATGACACAGACAATTTTCTTTGTCAGGGTTAAGATCCTTTTGTTAAGTTCAGTTTGGATATTAGGAAGCATTTCCTCTATAGGAGAACATGGCACATGAGTGAAACACACTGCCCAGAGATCATGAATTTTCCACCCTCAGAGGCTTACAGGACTTGGCAAGAACCAGCCACGGCTGATCCATTCTAGTGACAGCCCTTGCCTCAGTGGGAAGATGTAACAAGTGACCTATCAAGTTTTCCTTCAATCAGTATTTAAATACCTTACTGATTACAATGGGGCCAAGATGTGCCCCAGCTGACATTTATGCCTTAACTACCTGAAAGGAAAGTAGCTTGATGTAGCTGGGTTCAAGCGTGCTAATGGCTACACTTTATTCTGAGCATATTCCAGTTCTGCAGCAATCCAACCCAAACTAGGAACTGCTATTGCAATTACTCTCTGCTATTACTGAGTTTGAATCATTTGACAAAGTACCCTTAACTCTGCAGGGCCTAATTTTCAAGGTTTCATTATTAATTTCATATCAAAGTTCTCAAAACACAATGTTCACAGGGAACACTGATAAGAGGCTGTAACCTTCAAGTGATTTCATAGTGTTCTCAACACACAGCCTCTGTTGTTGCTGTTTGCAATGGTGTGTGGTTCTTATGAGAGAGGCCTTGCCTGTCTAGACAAAGTGACGTCACTAAAGAGAAAAGGGGGGAGGAATACTTCTCTGCTTTTGGTTCCTGACAATTTAGTTCTCTTGTAATTACAGCCACTACCTATGGAAGGGAATAGCTAGCACGTAAAATTCTGCAGTAGTGCAGAAATAGCATTTAAACACAAATTCTGGTCTTTTCAGACCTAGGTGAAGCATCTCTACCAACAGCTGAATATGTGACAGGAGGTAAGGTTATTCTACTAGGCAGCATGGAAATACTGGCTTTGCCTCCATCACTAGTGTATCTAATTGGAAAAAAACAACAAACCAGTACCCTATGGTAGAACACATGAAGAGGTAATGAAAATGTCAATGTTCTCCTGCCTCTCAGTCCTCTAAGTAATTTTATCTACATGGTTCAGCTAAAGATAGGCACTCTGATTTGTAGAAATTCACCTGGAATAAATGAAACTAGGGAAGGGCAAAAAGGAAAGATGAAAGGAAGGAGAATTATTCACACAAAGCTGTGCTTGGCTGTGACTAATGTCAGCTCTTGTTAAACAGTGAATCTTGTGTGTAACAGGCACTAAAATCTCCAAGTCATATCTTATTAAAAACCAAACTCAGCACAGGACCTGTCCCAAACAGTGACTGAGGACTTCGAGGACAACAAATTAGTTTATGACTGAATAGTTTTGGTTGTAGATAAAATGTCAAGTAGTAGGTAAAGCTAGTGTTAATTAATTACTGTTTTTAAACAAAAGGAAAGTAATTTTAAACTTGTAGTTCCAAGACTGTTTGGACAAGAAACTGGCTGAAGTTGGTGTGAGTTTGCAAATAACGTTTACACTATAATTTTCCTTTTCCCCCAGCTCTAATCAGCACAGGGCCCAGATCTGTTTTCCTGTCATCAGTGGGAACATTTGTGGTGTCAAACCATGGACTCTGCATTGGGGACAGCCGATCTTCTGGTTCAGGACAAAAAACCCAGTCTGAATGGGACGTCAGTGAAGCCCCATGAACATCCTGATCATCCTCTTATGCATGGATGAGTCAGAATCTCAAAGACATCCTATCCCACCACAGTGTGCAGAACAGGTACTTACAGCTCTGTATTGAAGTAGGAGGTGACATCAGGATCAGGCACACCTGCTACAGCAAAATTACTGCTTCCAGTGTCAACCAGAATATTTAACTGCCGAAACAGAAGAAAGGAGAGGTGGTTTTCATATTCAACTAAACAAACAAAAAAATCATTAGTCTTTTTTTTTTTTTTTTGTCTAAACTACCTTTAGTTTAAAAATGAAGATGAAAGTTGCTTTGAAAAATAAATACAGTGTTAACCTTTAGGGAAGACACATTGCTGTGGCCCCTCCAGAACAGCTGATTATAATGCAATGCTTTAAAATAGTCATGGTCATGGAAGGGAGAACACCCACCAAGCCTGTATTTGCACAGCAAATGAATTTCTGACCACCTCGAACTTCTTTTTGGCCCAGTCCATGTGTGCCAGCAACCTGCCTTGTTCAGGGCGCATACTGCTTTGTGTCCCATCTAAAGTGCTGCTTGCTGTAGGGGCTGTTTCTAGGTAGAGGGCTGAGCGCCAGTCAGAGCAGAAATGAGCATAAACATGAAGCTTGGAAAGCATAAGAAGAAAGCATAACTCCCTCCAAGCGGTGGCACCCCACCACAGTCTTTATTGCCTGGTAGCAGAAGGCCAGATTTATAAGCACAGTGAAAAGCCTTGATTGGAAGGCGGCCTTAGTGTGGGCCACTTGTTCTGTTAATTGGGAGGACAATTTATGCCAAAAATTGCCTAATGAAAACACAGAAAAAAATGAAATCCTCTCTTTTCCCCTTTGGCTCAGGTGACCAGTCTGGTTCACCACAGGTGTGGGAAAATGCTTGTACTAGCATAAAGTAGAAGGTCACAGCTGTGAATGAGCTGAGATGCAAGATCACCTTGAAACTACAGCTTGGAGTGCCATTAAATGATAATTTAAGCCAGAAAGAGACTGTACCACTTCCAGAACTGGTGGTCATGCTTTTGCCTGATCTTGGTTGTACGTTTCCCATGGCTTCTTGGCACAAGCACTAGTATCCGTGTGGCTGTGCTACAGATCAGATCAGCTTCCTCATCTACAGCTAGAAAGAAATTAGTCATCTGTCATCTCGGACAGCTACTTGACAGGAGATGGTAGGAGCAGATACTAGAAAATGGTGATTGCCTCCTTTGGTAACAGTGTGATCTCAGATTGGCCCCCAAATAATTGTGAAATTATGCTCTAGGCAACAGCAGACACCTGCCCCTATAACAATGATAAGGAATTAAGAATTTACCAGTAGGAGGGAGACATCAGGGCTGGTTTGCCCTTGGTTTGAATACAACCTGAACCCACCATTTCTTTAGCCCTCATCAGTACTTAAGACTCAAGACTGAGCACCAAAAGTAGATGTGAGAAGGGTAAGAGAGAAAGATACAGTAAATGAACTTAGTGTTGACAAAAGAGGTGGAGAAACAGGATCTAGTTCAGAAAGGAGCATAAAGGAGGATAAAGAACTTGGAGAAGATACACCAAATACTTCCTTAACAGATTTTACAATGAGCATAGAAAAAAAAAAGTGTGAGCTGATATTTAAAAACATCTTTAGTTTGCACAAGGAAAAGAAGGAAATAGCGGATTGCCCTTGTCTGACCTAGCTAATACAATATGGGACTGCAGAGATCTGAAGAGAACAAACACAGAATCAACAAGTAATGTGTGGGACTCTCTTTTGAACTACATGCACTTGTCATTGGCATTCCCAGTCCTAATCATGCAAAAATGTTAAGAATAAATATAAACAAAATCGCAACCTTAGTCAAGATATTTACCTACCTCACTGCATCTCAGATTTTAGACTAAGTGGAGACAATACATTAACATTTATGTTGCAATCACACACAAGCTAGACAGACTGTTAAAAACAAAAGGACATATTTAAGTTCACCTGGCTGTAGGAACTGAGGCTTTGAAAGAAAATGAGAACCTCTGAGGCATGACTGCCAATAAAATCCACAGTTTACTTCATACATTGTTTTGCTGAGATTAAAATCTAACATTCTGTCAACCACGTATGAAAGTAAGAGTTATTCCTTTTTTTGTTTGTTTTTATTCCCCCTTTCCTCTCTGGGATAGAAATCATATTAAAAATAAATAACAAAGAGCAGCTACAATGGATGCATCTATCAGGACCAACAAAAGTTGCCTCAAAGGGGTGCTGCGGGGCTTAAATTAATTAGCATTACCAAGGCAGTCTGTGATGTTTGAGTAATGGGCACTGTATATCAGCTGCATAAATACACTAGTAGGTGTTGCCCTACCCTCGGTAATATGCATGACACTGTACATGGAGGAGGACTGGAAAAAAAAGCAACCTCAAACAAAAACTCAATCACAAACTATGACACATATGAAAGATATTTCTTCTCCCTCTCCTTCCCCTCTCCACCCCCCCCCCAGTTTGTATAAAATGTTAACATCACAGAATTCACAAATCACTGAGAAAATGGGCAAGTTTACTGCCCACAGGACAGAGCAAATCAACATTTCCAAAAGCAAACTGATACCCTCACAAGAAAAAAGGAAAGAAAAGAAAAAATGGAAAACACAAAGACAGCTAACCATGCAGGTCCCAGCCCACTCGGCTGTGGCCGAGCTCACACAACAAATCACTATTGAGTCTGACATTCCTGATCTGCATGTTTGTGCATAATGAGACGCGGGCGGCCAGGGCAGACATAGATTTATTGTGGTCCTCACAACGGCAGCAGTGATTAGTGGATCATTTTGGGGTGGGTATAACTGACTGAGTGTTCCTTCTCTTCCCACTGCCCTTTGGCTCTGAACTTTCTTTAGTGCCTCCCCATCTCATTAAGAGCTACTTTCATGTTGTCCCTGCCAGAGCCTGTGTTATTCTGTGCCAGTTCTCTGCCAGTGTAACAAGGCTGCTGGGCAGCTTCCAGACCAGCTCTGGTGAGTCACAGGGCAGCAGACAGAGTTCTCGAGGCCCAAGGCCTGCCCTGCTCCATCTCTAGAGGTCAGCTGGGCCCAGATTACAGCAGATGGAACTGACAGCCGTCACATTTCACCATCTTGCTTGCCAATGAAGCCTGAAATCCACAGATCCTCAACTTGTCCCTCCACCTATCTACAGCAGGGAAAAAAGGCACTGATGATGAGGGAGAGCTGCTGAGGGCCTCGTGGCAAAGCACCAGAGACCAAGAATCAAAGCTCTCTCCTTGGCTGGCAAAGCAAGTCCACAGGATTTACAGTAGCCACCTTGAAAGAATTATGTCCTGTCTCTTACAGCTGATTATTTAGCCATTGCCATGTTTTTTTTTCATAAACTGTTAGATGACAGCCAAGATCAAAGAGGTATGGCTGAATCATCAAATAATCCTAAGATTATTTATTAGAAGAGACCCACAAGGATCACTGAGTCCAGTTCTGGACTTCACACAACACCCAATGTCTGAGAGCACTGTCCAAACACTCCGTGAACTCTGGCACTGGGGGCCGTGCCCACAGCCCTGTGCATCCCGTTCCATGCCCACCGCCCTGTGGTGCAGCCCCCTTCCCTGACCCCCAGCTGCCCCTCCCCTGGCACAGCTCCATGCCGTTCCCTCAGGTCAAATGAGGCTACAAAGGAGAAAAGACCCAGATGCTGCTGAGTTATCACATGCCTGGCCTTAAAAACCATGTAATACTCTTTTCCTTATGCTTTCTGAAGCACAAAAGGAAAGCCTACCATTGTGGGGCTTTTTTTATTGTTTTCTTTTTCTTTTTTTTTTTTTTTTTTTTTTTTTTCCCATTTCCAAGTTCAGCTTCAGACTATAAAGCAAACTTAAAAGCCTTTTTTTTTTTGCCCCAAAGGTCACCTTAACTACAGCTGTCAGACATGAAATCTGAATGGTATGCTTCATACAGAAGCAAAACTACTATGATTACTAATAAGAGATTCACAGAGGTGCCTGGGTATAGAGTGAGCAAGACAGGAACATCCACCTCTGCCATGAAAAACTTACAGCAGAAATCTGGCACCCTATCTACATGCCATAATGTTCTGCTTAAAAGAACACAAACAACTCAAAACCTGTTTACTGAAAGTCATGACCATTGAAATGCGTCAACAGGGTGGCGGAAGTTTCCTCAGGCCACGTATCTCATGAACTGTTTTCTACTCTGAATGGGTGGAGACACTAAAAAAAAAAACCAACAGTTGTAAAGATTCATTTCAAGTGGAAGTCAAATACACTGTCAATACTTCAAGGATCTCTCAAACTTTCCGGGGCTTGGAAAACACTGACTATATACTCACTCAACTGCTTCAATAATTTAACTCATCACTATGTCTTTAATTTTTTTTTTTTTTTTTTCAGTTTTACGTTGTCTAATATTGTATTTTGGTATCAGAAAATTTTCCTCCTCATCTTGTCATCTTTTTTCATCCAGCAAAGCTTCCTCTGCCTGTGGTTCGGGCTCATGCCCTGCCTGCTACTGCAAGTGCTGTCAATATAACATCATCAACACTAGACACTATCTATGTCTGATGACCAGTAATATGCAGTTTTCAAAATGCATCATGCATTCAGAAAGTGACTTCATTATCCCTGAGCAGGGATGAACCTTGCCTCTGTTCTGAACTAGACTATATTCAGACTTACTCCCACAGGCCGCAAGGTGCAAAACTCATTTCTTTGAAACAGTTCTCTGTGGGGTTTAGCATCCACAGTCTTTGCCAGGTGTGGAATCCTACAGCTTGCATGCAACCTTGTTGCACTGCTGTTTCTGATGAGGTTCCCTGGGTAACCCACACTGAGACAGCCATCATCTTCATCCCAATAGAAGACTGGCCCATGGAAAAATCCAGTATAAATTTTCAAGTTAATGGACCTGATTCTTTCAGGTCAAGCAATGCAGATTCTTCATAGAATCACAAAATGGTTTGGGTTGGAAGGGTCACCCCCCCTGCAGGGACACCTCCCTCTACACCACGTTGCTCTAAGCCCCATCCAGCCTGACCTTAAGTGCTTCTGGGGAGGGGGCATCCACAGCCTCACTGAGCAACCTGTTCCAGTGTGTCACCACCATCAGAGTATAGAATTTGTTCTTAATATCTAGTCTAAATCTACCCTCTTCCAGTTTAAAGCCATTTCCCCTTGTCCTGTGACTAACTGCCCAAATAAAAAGACCCTCCCCACCTTTCCTGTAGGCCTCCTTCAGATTCTGGAAGGCTGCTATGAGGTACCCCCAAAGCCTTCTCTTCCCCAGGCTGAAAGGTCCCAGCTCTCTTAGCCTGTTCTCATAGGAGAGGTGCTCCAGCCGTGTGATCACCTTTGTGACCCTCCCCTGGACCTGCTCCAACAGCTCCATGTCCTTCTTGTTTTGTGAACTTCAGAACTGGATGCAATACTCCAAGTGAGGTCTCACAAGAGCAGAGCAGAGGGACAGAATCATCTCCCTCAACCTGCTGCTGGTCACACTTCTCTCAACCAAGGATACGGCTGGCCTCCTGGGCTGAAAGCATACACTGCCAGCTCATGTGGAATCTTTCATCAACCGATATCCTCAAATCCTTCTCTCAAGCCATTCTCTGTCCAACCTGTATCTGTGCTTGGGGTTACCCTGTCCTAGGTGCAGGACCCTGTACTTGGCCTTGTTGAACTTCATGAGGTTGGTGTGGACCGACCTCTCAAGCCTGCCCAGGTCCCTCTGGGTGGCATCCCATTCCTCTAGAGTGTCAACCACACCACTCAGCTTGGAGTCATCTGCAAACTTGCTGAGAGTGCACTCAACCCCTCTGTCCATGTCACATACAAAGATGCTAAATATGACCAGTACCAGCACTGATGCCCAAGAGACACCACTCGTCGCTGCTCACCACCTAGACACTGATCAGTGACTGCAGCTCTCTGAGATCCAGCCAATTCCCTATCCAGTGAGTGATCTGCCCATCAGATCTGTTTTTCTCCAATTTGGTGGGGAGGATGTCATGTGGAACAGTGAAGTCCAGGCAGATAATGTCAGTTGTTCTTTCTTTTCCCAATGACGCTATAACTCCATTATAAAATGCCACCAAGTTTGTCAGGCAGGACATGCCCTTGGTGAAGCCATGTTGGTTACCAACAATTACCTCATCTCTATTTTCCATGTGCCTTCAGAAGGATCTGCTCCATGATCTTGCCAGACACAGAGGTGAGACTGATAGTAGTTCTCTGAATTTTATTTTATTTTTTCCTTTTTGAAAATGAGGGTTATGTTTCCCCTTTTCCAGTCAGTGGGAACTTTACCACACTGCCAGGATGGATAGCAGCTTGGCAGTTTCATCTGCTAGTTCCCTCACAACCCATTGATGGATCTCATTGGGTCCCATGGACATGTACACTCTCAGGTTCTTTAGATGATCTTAAACCTGATCTACACTTACAGCAGGCAGATCTTCCTTCTCTGGGTTCCTAACTTTGCTTCCTGCAGCTTGGATGGTGTAGCCAGAGCCCTTGTTGGAGAAGACTGAGGCAAAAAAGTCAGTGAGTACTTAAGCTTTCTCAGTATCTCTCATTATCAGGTCATCAGTTTTCTTCTGGAGGGGACCCATGTCTTCCCTGGCTTTCCTTTTATCACTGATAAACCTGTAGAATTTCTTCTCATTTCCCTTTATGTCCCCAGCTAGATTTAATTCTGTCTGGGTTTTAGCTTTTCTGACCAAATTCCTGGCTGCTCAGACAACTTCTTTGTAGCTCTCCCAGGTAACCTGTTCCTTCTTCCTCTCCCTATAAACTTTCTTTCTGCACTTAAGTAAGTCTAGGAGCAGCTTGTCAATCCACAGAGGCCTCCTGACATTCTTGCCTGCCTTCATTTTTCTTAGGATGCACTGCTTCTGGGCTTGGAGGAGATAATCCTTGAATACTTATCAGCTTTCTTGGTCTCCTCTTTCCTCCAAGGCTTTATCCCATGTCACCCTTCCAAGAAGTTCCCCAAAGAGTTTGAAGTCTGCTCTTCTCAAGTCCAGAGCAGCAAGCTGGCTGTGCATCACTTTGACACCCTAAGGATCTTGAAATTTGCCATTTCGTGGTCACTGCAGTCAAGGCTGCCTTTGAGCTTCACATTACTCACCAGTCTCTCCTCATTGGTGAGGACAAGGTCCAGCATAGCACCTTTTCTCATGGGTTCCTGTACCACTTGGAAATTATTATCAACGCATTCCAGGAACCTTTTTGATTGCTGGTGCCCTGCTGTGTTGTCCTTCCAACAGGTACTGGGGTGGAAGAAGTCTCCCATGAGGACCATGTTTTGTGAACATGAAGCTGCTCACATCTGTTAATGGAAGGCCTTATCCACTTAGTCTTCCTGCTCAGGAGGCCTGTAGCAGAACCCCAGTATGATATTCCTCTGCCAGAGGGGAGAAAGACACTACAGAGGGCCCTGGACAGACTGGATCAATGGTCCAAGGTAAACTGTATGAGTTCCAATAGGGTCAAGTGTTGGGTCCTGCATCTGGTCACAACAACCCCAGGCAACCCTACAGGCTTGGGGAGGAGTGGCTGGAAAGCTGCCTGATGAAAAGGGACCTTGGTGTACTGACAGACAGTCGGCTCAATATGAGCCAGCAGTGTGCCCAGGTGGCCAAAAAGGCCAATGGCATCCTGACCTGTATCAGGAATGGTGAGCAGGACTAGGGAAGTCATCCTTCCCCTGTACTCAGCATTGGTCTTTTTCAATCTGAGCTACTCTCAGCCTGGAGAAGAGAAGGTTGCGGGGTGACCTCATTGCAGCCTTTCAATACCTGAAGGGAACTTACTCCCAGGAGGGGAGTAAACTCTTCGAAAAGGCTGATAATAGCAGGACTAGGGGAAATGGTTTTAAGTTAAAAGAGGGAAGATTTAGGTTGGACGTTAGGGGGAAGTTCTTTACTAAGAGAGTGGTTAGGCCCTGGAACAGGCTGCCCAGGGAGGTTGTGGATGCCCCGTCCTTGGAGGTGTTCAAGACCAGGTTGGACAGGGCTCTGGGCAACCTGATCTAGTAAATGTGTATGTTTGGTGGCCCTGCCAGGCAGGGGGGTTGGAACTACATGATCCTTGAGGTCCCTTCCAACCCAGGTCATTCTGTGATTCTGTGATTCTGTGAATGAAGCTGGACCCATAAGACACTGCAATGAAAATTACCTTCCCTGGGATATCTACTTGACCCAAGGGCCCATCTTTCTATCCTCCTTGCTCTCTTCCCCAGTAAAGAGTGAACATTACACACTACTAACATTCATACACCATTCATAATCTTGTCCTGCTGTGTTTTCATGATTTCTCCTACACATATGCTTGAAATAGGGCTTACAGTCCTACTCTGCTTGATGGAGTATGCCGCACAGTAAGCTATCACAGAGTAAAAACATTTTCTGTCCACATTTAGAGACTTCTAAATTGAAAGCATCTCATCATTGGCTCCTTGACCTGCCATCACATTCCATGGTATACTGGCTTAGTAGAAATCCATCCCTTCCAAAAACTACTGAAACTGTTAACATGTCCTAACTCCCTCTCTTTCTTCTTTTGTCCCACAACATACTAGGCCCTACAGAAAATAGTCTAGACAGTGCTTAAAAAAATGTGCAAGGAAGTGCTATGCTACTTTGCTAGGGATTAGCAGCTAGAAATCATTTGGGTAACAGTTCTTCTTTTTTAAGCTGGTTAATAGATAGGAAAATTAGTTGCCAATTTAAATACTGCCTCATTTAACAGAGCGATTCCTAATTACATTATCAGCCCATCTGGCAAGAATTGCTTAGAGCCATCGCACAAAACAGAAAACACTCTAGCAACTATACACTATGTTTGCCCACAGTTATTATGTGTAATTATTGGCATAGACTGTCAGTCAGCTTATTTCAGCAATTTGTTTTTACAAATTAATAATGTTACAATATGCAGTGGCTTTTTATGCACAGTTTCTATACGCTGTTTTCAGCGTTATCCAGAATTAGCACTTACAGCCTACTTTTTAATAAATTCAGAAGACTAAGCTTTAATGCAGATTCTTCATCTCTTCCTTTTGAGACAAAGAAATAAAACCTAATTAAAACATGAGTCAGAGGAGTCTTTGGAAGTGTGTCTAGATACAGGGCCTGCAAAGTTTCACATTAACAGAAAGCCTCTGTGATGAACCATTTCTGCTTATAGAATGAAGTACATTTCACTGGACAGACAGGACCGAAGCAAAAACAGGGTGTATTTGTCAGTCTGTACAAAAGACTGGCACATTGCTGCTGAACAGTGGAGCAGGAACAGGATTCTGCAATTTTCCATGGCTTATTAAGCAGTCCCTGGACTTGAGCAGCTCTATAGCACTTCACCATATCACAAGACTGAGGTGGGAAGTCTGGAGATCACCTCATCCAACCCCTAGTCAAGAAGGGCCAACTACAGCAGATTGCCCATGTCCAAGTCCAGAGAAGTTTTGAATATCTCTAAGGAGACTCTAGAGCCTATCAGGGCAACCTGTGCCAGTGCTCCACCATCCACACAGTGAGGAAGTGCTTCCTGGCAGTCAGATGGAACCTCCTGTGTCCTAGTTTGTGCCCATTCCCTGCTGTCCTAGCTCTCTTTGCACCCACCTTTCAGGTTTTTATACACATTGATGAGACCTCCCTGAACCTCCTCACCTCCAGGCTGAGAAGATCCAGCTCTCAGCTTCTCCTCACTGGAGAGGTTCTCCAGTCCCTTCATCATCTTGGTGGCACTCTGTTGGGCCCTCTCCAACATGCCCATGCCTCTCTTGTACTCCTGAGCCCAGTACTGGACCCAGCACTCCAGGTGTGGCCTCACCAGTGCTGAGCAGAGAAATACGGACATTTACTACATCTACTCAGCTGTTGCACACCACTGATGACACTGAGGAAATTCCCTACCCAACTCCATGGCTTGGACCTTATCACACTTCACCTTTGTGGAGAACGAGGAAGTGGGAAGCCCACACATCATATTGGATCCAGGAGGAGAATTTCCAAGTGCTTCTTTGAGAAAAGCCACCTCACGGGAGTCAACAGACAAATTCTTTGGTACTTTTCCTCTAGAAAGGTTTAACTGAGCAGCTGAGATAAGAGAGGTGGTGTAAGAAATCAAAATGGAAAAGCGATAAATTATTTTCTAATCAAGTTTGTTAAGCAGGCGGTGCCCATATTTTACTGCAACGTCATGCTTAGGGACACAGGAGGGGATGAACTATTGCAGCATGAAAAGGTGGCAAAACCAGACAGTCAAGCATATTACTAAAGATAATTCCTGCTCTGGTGAGAGCAGAATTCTGTCAGAGAAAGTGTGGTATATTTGTAAGTTATGGAGAAAGCTGGAGAACAAATGGTAAATTGAGGCTCTTCAGAGCTTCCGTAGATCAAGTCCACCAGAACTTGTTCAGCATTTGCTGTCATTTTCCCCCATCATATGCCCAGATGGTGTCAGGACCTGAGATGTGATCCCATACTTATATAACTTTTATTTTAACTCTACCACCACCTGCCTTCTGAGACTCTCTTCTGTCACTGGCCCCCATCACACCTGCATTAGACTAACAGAAAACAGAGCCTCCTGCCCCAAATCTTTAATGATCTGAACTGCTGGACTGGGAAAAAATACTTTTATTTTTCTGCTTGGAAATGTAATAATTTATTTCTTTGCCAGAAGATGAAAAGTACTATCAGGATTAGCCAATCTTTCCCTGTTTAAGAGAGCTGTGTGCTTCTGTAGTTGAGATTTGTATTAAAAATACAAATGCTACAGATGACTGATTGCTCTAAAGTATAAACTTGCTAAACTAAATTGTGACTTGAAATATGAACATCTGACTCTGGGACTGATGAATAGTCATTCTGAAGAGAAATATTACAGGAAGTGCTTTATATATATTATCATTTTGACAATAAGGGAAGGCTATTATGGTTTAAAGAAAAAAAAATAGTCAATCAATCCTGGTAACAGAGGAAAATATCTATTCTTCATTTCTGTGCCCTCCTTTCCACCATTTCCTTCAGTTTCCTAAACATTAACATTCTTCCTGCACACACTGTCTCATGTGGTATCTTATTTTTCAAGCTGGAATTCATTTGTTGTGTCTAGATTCATCATACAACACATCCATCCTATTCATGTTATATGAACATGCTTTGCTGTTGAATGTGAGCGATTACTTGTTTATCTTAGTGCAGCGTGAATCGTAGCAATTTTGTCTCGCTGCCTTTTCAGAAAAGATTGACCTTTTTTCCCCTCTTTTCTTCCAGATAGAAGTTCCTCTCCTGTATCACTGACTTGGACATCGAATAGCTGACAAAAATGTGTGCAAAACAACTCCTCATTCATCAGAACAGCTGTACCTCAACTGAAGTCATGCCTTGTTCTAGATATTGTGTTTTAAGGAAAATCTGGACAACTCAGAAGTTCATTAACAACAATCATCTACAGGTCTAGGAATACCTGTAAATGAACACTGGAAGGCTTGAATTGTGCAAGACTGTGGAAAACTGTGATTGCCTCCTAACAGAATGTATGCTTATTCTTTCTTCTCCAGCCTTTCCCACTGCAGGCAGCAATGCATAAACTTTTACCTCCAATATGAAGCAGACAATTAGTTGTTACTAAGAACAGTCCACTGTGCTTACATAGTTCAGTGAGGAAAATGTATATATTTTCTGTATTTATATTAAAGATGTTTGTGAATTCAAAGATTAAGACATGCTTAAATAAGTGTAAGATTAAAAACAAACAAACAAACAAACAACACAACAAAACACAAACACATCCTGAAATGAAAGAATGAAAGCAGAAAACACGAGGCATTTATATGTTAAGTATGCACAAAGCCCACAATAGACCAAAAGCAAGTTTCCACCTGTTAGTAGGTGTACAGGAATTAAATTCATCAATTTTCCACTAATTACAGTACAGCACTGAGAGAACAGAGAGAGTGTAGGCTGAATACCACTGAGACTAACACTCCTGTCTTACTGCAAGGCTCACCAGGAATCCCAGTGCCCACTCAGCCTTGGTTTAGAGAGATGAGCATCTGAGCTTTGTGTCACATCTGCATGAGTGAGCATCTCATCCAAAGCTCACTCCTTCCTCAGTGAACACAGAGACAAGGTGTTGGAGAGACAGCTATAAATTAAATAATCTGACAGCTAACAAGAAACAGAAGAAATGCCTGAAGACTGTTTCAACCATTAGCCCAAGTATTGGAGGTAGGATCGTGGACACCATGACAGACTCCACAGTCACCTTCTGAACCTGGACCTTAATCCTGCTTTGAAACCACCAAATGTAATCACAGTAGAGCAGACTTGCTGGGCAGGATTCTGAGCTCTGTAGAGCAATGGCCATCTATATGATATAGCTATGAGTTCATGGGGCTGTTTGTGCCAAACAAAGACCTGGGGAAAGGAAAGAGCTTATGGCTCTTTAGTAAACAGGAGGGCAGTAGAGATGTGGGAAGGACCACACAGCTGTTTCAAAATATAAGAACACCCACCAGCCATAAATGGTTTCACTGTCCCCAGTCAGCTCCTTCTTAGCATTTACGCACTAATACCCATGTGCTTAACCACACTTAATTCCTGAAGTAAAGAAAAACACTGTCAAATTGTTTCAGTTGACCTGAAGCTAAACTTTCCTTGTAAAACAAATACCTCCCTGAGAAAAAAAAGACACCAACAAAAAAGCACCCACCTCGAGTGTCTTAGGTTAGACATCTGCTATGTCTTTGCTATTGACCAGTATTTCTTAGAGCACAATACTTCTAAAAAACACAGTTCTATGTCAAACATTTCAGAGGGTTTTTGTTTTGTTTTGTTTTAGAAAAAAAAAAAAGAAAAAGGAGAAAAGGGCTCGTCATGCTAATATATTACTTTTCAGAATATGAAGAAGGGGTTTTTGCTTTGCATTTATTTTTTTTTTTAAGGAAATGAAATCAGTAAGCCTACATTAATGTATTATATGCAGTGAATTATTATAGCTGGAAGCTGCATGCAGTTTAGAATTTCAATTTTCCTAGGCTTTCTGCTCTACAAAATTAGCTCCCAATTTATTTTGTCAGTCCATCCTTTTCTTTACTTCTATTGCTCATTAGAATCAGAGAAACTGCTGTCTGAAAAAAGAAACTGCAATTGTATTTCTTTTCTTCTGCCTGCCTTTAGAAGCCCTATACTCTAAAGAAACCCACCTCCCACTGCAGTATCTGCAAGACTGAAAGTTTTACACATTTACGCAGATCCAAGCTACACCAAATAAAATGAAAGCCTGCCCCAGCTAATCTGACCTTCCTCATGCTGCACATACAAGCTTCTATACCATGAGTCACTGTCCATGTTTACTGTGCAGGTGGAAATAATATAACAAATCAAAGGTCACATTTCAAACTTCAACACAACTTATGAAATCCATTCCTAACACTCTTGAGTGTAGACTAGGAGGTATCTCTAGCCTCACAAATATTGCTTTATTTTAAGACTTCCTTTTGTCAAAGACATGATCTTTCAGGAGCAGGCAGAGCCAGCAGCAGCCTAACAGAAGAGCCTCTGTCTCACTCCTGTACTTCTACATCTGCAGGATAGTAGTGAGAAAAATCCATCTTTTAAGAATGCTGCATGCTCAACCTGATCTCAAAAGCCCTTTTCCCCCTCCTTCCCCTGTCAGCTCAGTCTGTAGCTACACGACTCTCTTCAGGTTTTTTTTTTTTTCTCTCTGTCAAGATGTTAGTTTTGGAGACGGGTGTTTGTTAGTAAAGGTTTTTCAAAGCCTGAAGAGCTGCACGAGGAAAGGTGAAGGAAGGACAAGCCAGACACATCAGACTGAGCTGTTCTCCCTGAGCAGGCTGTCCTCACCCAGGTGCCGTACCCACACAGTATAGCTGCTCACTGTAACGTTCTTCCAGCTGTACCTAAGGACTCCTACAAAAAGTTCTCATTCATATTTTTTTCTGTGCTTTTCACAGAGCAGGACATTGAATGCCTATACGGTATATTCCACCCATTCCCCTAAAACAATGTGACAAAATCAAAGCAGATAAGTGTCATTTTTCTTAAGATAATGTTCATCTGTACACCACGACAGTGAAATATATCTTATCAAAACACTAAAACAAATGGACGGGACTACATGAGAATGTCCACCTCACTTCTCTTAATGGCTGTGAAAGTAGCCCCTACCTTCTGGAGGCCAGAAAACCATGGGCTAGCCTAGGGTCACTCACTGGCATTCCTGAATTAGCCAGGACTGTGGGACATAGGGAGGTCCATACAGTAGCACCCTCCTGGAAACACACACTATGCAGCTCCCTGTATTTCAAGTCATGCTCTACGCTGTAAGAATGTCACAACTTGTTCCTCAGGATGAGACTTCCAGCACTGCTTGATTTCGTTCAGCCTAGGAAAACTTCCACAGTATGGCCAGATAGGAAGGTTTCCACTTGGAGAGATAGCCACAATCACCTAATTCTACACAGCCACTGGCTTGTTGCTATACAAACAACAAGGGACAGGACTGGATCAGCTGCTGCAATCAAGAGGAAGAGAGGGAAGACATCACACCGGGTCCAGCTATGTCAAACACAAGGACTGCAGTTTGACTACCGAGACTGCATTCACCACTACAAAAGCTATGCCACGTATCTGGAAAGAGATGCTGGATCAAACTGCTGCCCACTGCTCTGTGCTGCCTTGATCAGCCATGGGAATGTATGCAGGTGGCCTGGGGAATGTACACAGGTAGCCCCAGGTCTCTGAGCACAAACAAGGTGACGCAACTCCATTGTTTTTACTACCCTTGTAATTATTACAGGGAATGCAACTGACGATAGTCTTCTGCTCCCCATTCCACCTGACCTATTTAGGGTATTACCATGAGCAGAATTTGATTGTTATCATGGGTATTTACTGGAATTATACAGCGAAGTTCAGAGGCAGACCCAAAAAGCAGCTTTCCAACTCGTAAGACTACTACAGAAGGAGTATTTGATTGAAAAGAAAAACAAAAAGCCATGTCACAATAAAGTTTGATTTATTAAAAATAATTATGATATTTTTATTCAGATTTATTCTAACACTATAACTTAAAAATTCAGAAGGGCAATTTAAAAAGCAGATTTGATTTTCGAGTGAAGTAAGACATGATTTTTTATTTTGGGAAAAAAAAAAAAAAAGAAAGCAGCAGTATTACTCCCCTTGCTCCTGGACTCATTTATTTCTTTCTCTCCTTCTCAAACATGCACACTTTACTCTCTTTACCCTGGTTAATTCTGTGGAGGCAGCAGCTCTGGGAAATGAACTAGCTTTGCCTGTGGCTCATACATCGTTACAATTGTTAACTAAGTTCTACTATAAAAATCTTTATTACACAGGAGAAAACAGAGGCATGCAGGAACACAGCTTTATTTTCAGATACCAGGCTGAGTTTTTAGGGCAGAAAGTCAAAATACCTTTTATTCTCTCAGGCTTACAAAGGCTGCTTCACATAGAGAAATTCCTGCTACCCTTTCCTCCAAATATCAACCTGTATGCAGGAGCAAACTGTCCTCTGCTTCAGCCAGGAGCAAATATCCATTGTGTGATGACAGTATCTCAGGACCCACACTTGCCCAGGGTTTCTAAACTTCACGTCCTGCTTGGAATGTCTCTCCTAAAGCCTTGCAGCATGCAGTCACTCTGCTGCCCATGCTGAGAGCACTAAAAGTCTGACTATCTGAAATGGAAAACACTGCAGGGCACACATGCTGTGAACAAAGTTCCTAATTCCAAATAAAAATGTAGATAGCATTATTGGTATTTGGTCATTTGCCAAGACAAGGCTAATTTAAACGGTAAACAGAGTAGCAATGAAAGTTAACTTTAGCTGAAATATGTAACATACTCCAGCATCTATAACTACGGCTGCTGAGAAATTTTCTGATTTTGTTTTCCATGCATTATTTATTTCAGCAGTCCAAATGCAAAAATGTGGCACTCTGGATCGTGTGAAATGTTTGTGTTATTCCCTGAAGGACTTTGCATCTGCGAAGTAATGAGAAGATTATTCTGTGACAGATAAACTGAAGCAGTGTGACTGCATCAGATGTTACCTTGCTACAGCATTTCTCAGACTTTTTTCAAAGTGTGGCCACCTTTGGACTTTTCTGTCATATCTGCAACCTGAGAGTATGGGAGAAGAAAAAATGAAGGAAATAATAAATAAAAATCTCTTTAGTCACAGGAAAGTATCAGCAAGACTGACATGTCCCAGCTCCCTCTCACCTGTGGCAGACACCTAGCAGACAGCACATGAAGGAAAACACAGGGCTTTCCGTACTGTGCTCAAGAAGCCTGGTAACTGCACTAAATAACTTCCAAAAGGGTACAGTGTGCTCTGTCTTGAAAAGAAGCTACAACTACCGATTTTTTTTACGTTGCAAACACTGACGAGTTCTGCATGAACAGGCTGATAATTGTTGAATTGTGCAAGTTATGATTCTAATTAAGTAGAAAAAATAAATAAATGAGAGGAATAAAAACCTCCCCCTCAAGATTTCACAGTCGAAGTTGCAATTTAGAAAAACAAATGTGCAGTTGAACTGTGCATTTTCTTGCCTAATATCACATAAAATGACTTCTTTTCAAGGAATAGAGGGAGACAGGAACCATTCTTCCATATGACTGCCTTTTAGGTAACCCTTTCGTTTCCTCAAAAGCTCCACATGGCTGATCTTCTAGCACGAATTAGGAAGCAAAGTGAGGTATGGTGTGGCAGCAAAAGGAGAAAGAAGAGCCTAGGTGGGGTGAAAACCCTCACACCTGGCCTTGCTGGAGTGCTGAAGGTAGGCCTGAAGGTAGGCTTCACTGCACAGCAGACCCTGAGGCACTGCCTGCGGGCTGCTCACAAGGCAGATCCACAAACAAATATCAGAAGGAATTACCTGCGAGAGAGCCGCCCAAATGGCCTGATTACTTTTTCCCTGTCAAATGGCAGGAGCTGGCCTTTCATGAAAGAAGGTTTGTGTTCCGGCCCTCAAGTACAAAGGTTACTCTTGGCTCCTGAGTTGGCTTTCTTCTTCCAAAAAGAGAATCCTAATGGGAAAAAGCAGTGCTGGCAAAGCAGTTATAGATCCCTAGAAACCGATTGGTCTCTTTAAATAGGAGCTTCCCAAGCGTTACTGCAGCATTAATAGCTTTCCTCTTTAAATTAAAACTGGACTATGGGTGACTTCAAGATGCTTTCCCTGAACACATGCAGCCTAACTTAACAGCAGTTTTTGCGAGTAAGTAGGTGCAAAAATAAACCAAACATAAAGCTAAATAAAACCAACTAATTTTAGCACACACAAGCTGAGCAAAGACGACAAAAATCTACAAGTAATTTACTTTTCATGATTTAAAATTACTAGTAAGCAGTAACAGGACTGTAAAGTGCAATTACTGTCTTAACAGATTCTCTTCAAGTGCCTCTTAATTATGACACAATAATTGTATTCCATGAATTCTAATTTTCACTTATAGAATCATAGAATCACAAAATTACCCAGGTTGGAAAAGACCTTGAAGATCACCAAGTCCAACAGCAGCCTAACCAGTACACCAACTCTAAAAACCCTACACTAAACTAAATCATATCCCTGAGTACCACATCCAAACAGCTCTTAAACACAACCAGGGATGGCGATTCAACCACCTCCCTGGGGAGCCTATCCCAGTACTTAACTACCCTTTCTGTAAAGAAGTTCTTCCTAATATCCAACCTAAACTTGCCCTGGAGCAACTTGAGGCCATTTTCCCTCGTCCTGTCACTTGTTACTAGTGAGAAGAGACCTGCCCCACTCTCACTGTAGGGACCTTTCAGGTACTGGAAGAGGACGATAAGGTCTCCCCTCAGCCTCCTTTTCCCCAGACTAAAAGTTGTTTTTAAGATTTTTTCCAGCTCACTTATTTTCCTCAAATTCCCTCTCCACCGAATTCCACAGGCTTTACCTATTCAAGGAGGTCTCTTATACATCAGTCCCACAACACTCCTCATAAAGTAGCAGTGCAAAGTTCACCTGGCCAAATTTTCCTCTCATGAGTGTCTTTGATGTAGACATACACAGGAGAAAAAAAAAGGGGACAGATATTTGACTAACATGTAATTTTAAAATGAGAGGTTTCATGCGCAAAATACTACCAATAAAATCGATTTTAGTTCTGGGTTATTTAAGTGCTTTGAAGGGTGCTGAGCTAACTGCTACAGATTCAGATTTAAAATTCTTTATTTTTTATAGCAGCCTGGTATCTGTACAATATGCATACCATGTGCTTCACAAGCTCACATTTACACAGCAAAGTGAAGCTAAAAAGTAGTAGGATGTATGACAGTTCCATCAGCAGTAGGGAAAAAAAAACCCTCTTTCTCAGGCAGCTCAGTACTACCTCTTTTACTCTGAAGACCTGATTTCAAGTCCTAATCTGAGCATAAATTTGAGCAACACGTTCCTTCGCTTCTTAACATAAATTCCGATCAATTCTATATTTTACAACAAGTTAGAAAAGAGAGAGAAGTATGTTTGATTCAGACCGGAGAGGCATATATGCAGGCTACATAACTACCTCAATTTCCTTTTTCAGATGTACTTATACTTGACAACGACCACGTAACATTTTGGGTCATTACTACAATAACTGAGACATTTTCTAAGATAATAAAACACAGACACCAAACACAGCACTTAACATGTTCACAAAGTCATGAGTGTCCTTCAAAAAATTAAAGATCACTGCAAAATACAGTCATTTTTAAATTGATCTTGCCAGATACTATCCCTAGAGCTCAAGGACCTCTGCTTGAACCTTAAAAAAATAAATAAAAATTCTTCCCTTAATAACCCTAAATTCCACATAGGTTTTCTTTTGTTCACTGGCTTTTTTTCTTTTTTCTTGGTATCACTCCTGCTCCAAATCCCAACTGATTCACTCCTTCATAATAGGTAGCATTGTTATTTGCACAGCCTCTAGTTTATTCTTTCTAAATTTAACTGATGCTGATGCTTTTGCCTTGGTAGGGGATGAAATGCTTGGAGCAATAAAGAGCATGAACCTGCCACCTCCTGCCACGTCACTGATCTTCACAGCCACCCTTCTGCCAGAACTCACCAGGAACAGCAGCTGTGTTTGCTATGACCAGGGACGCTGGATAACGTATTCCAGCAGTGCTCTGAAGTAGAGTGTCCTGAAAGAAGTGGGTGGGGGCTCTAATCTAACCTATTTGTATTGGCACATAGAATCATTTAATTGGAAGGGACCTTTAAAGGCCATCTGGTCTAACTCCCCTGCAATGAACAAGGACACCTCCAGCAACATCAGGTTGTTCAGAGCCCCATCCAGCCTGACCTTGAATGCCTCCAGGGATGTGGCATCCACCACCTCTCTGGGCAACTTCTGCCAGCGCTTCATTAGTCTTATTGAAAAAAAAAACAAAAACAAACTTTCTTTATATCCAGTCTAAATCTCGTAGTTTGAAACCATTTCCCCTTTTCTGCCACAGCACACCCTGCTAAGGATTCTGTCCTTGAAGACATTCTGAGGAAATAGCCTCTTCCATTCAGTGACACTGTACACAGTCCATGATGAACCTCTCAAGAGGCACTAAGTCAAAGCCTTGCTACAAAGTTCTACCTGTGCTATATTCTACTAAGGCCATTACATTGTAATTAATTCATTGTTTTGGCCGCTTTTATAGCACTGGCTCCACTGTTTCCACACAGCCCACCTGCAAGGGCTCATTTTGTATGAAGGAGGTGCTGGAATGCAGATTTGTAAAGGAAGGGACAGCTTTGTCAACTCAAATCTAGTATTCTTGTTTACTTTGTTTTTGGCCACACATATATTACACACCCCAGCATATTACATCACAGTATAAGTCCTGTCTCCTATAACTTTAAGATCTTCATCTTTTTTATTTTGCTGGTACTCAACAGCAGTAGAAAAAGTCCACCCAACTCACCACATAACAACAGTAATCTGCATCTCCACAGTACTTCCAGCAGAGGGATCTGAAAGAATTTTGCTCTGCTGCCTTAAAATACTCAGTACATCACAGCACTCATCTTCATTCCATTTTTCACCTTCCATAAAAAGCTCAAAAATATATTTCAGAGATCCACATAACTATTACAGAATACTATTACAGAATAAAAGAAGGGGAAAGAAATGAGAGACTTGAACTGGAGCTTGTCTTCTGGTACTTGAACTAGGTAGGATCGTATTTTCTAAGTTACTCCTCATATCTCAAAGGAAGGTGAACTCCCTTTATTTAAGCAAAATGAAGAAAACAAAGCTTAGCTTCTAGGGGAAGGACACAGCTGCAGAAATCAGGCACTTATCACCTAAATAGCAGGACTATTGAGGTGATGAAATTACAGGAGCAGCTGAATCTTTCCTCACAGTATTCATTCCTTATAACTCTCATGAAATGAAAGCTATCAACAATTAAGGAGGAATGGCTGCGTGTTTAGAAATTGTTAATGTGTGCGTCCATCACCTTCAAAACGCCAAGGTGTAAATTATAAATGTCTGTGACACACTTGAGATAGTTAATTCATTTCTTCTCCTTAATAACTGGAATAAATTGAACAAAACACAACCTCCCATTGATTATGTGGTAATTGGAGTTTGTGTTTTGCAGCAAAGACCTCTGGACCCAGTGCTTATGTTAACCTGCAAAGTTCAGAGGGAGTTTATAGGAGTGGTTTTTGCTCACCCTCTGCATAATACAAACTGCTACTAGGAGGAAGAGTAAACAAAACCTCTCCATGCATAGAATGAGAAGTTTAAATTTCAGAAGGGGTTTGCATAGCCAGAGCACAAATCAGATCCTATCATGATTTCAATACCCACTAATCAAGCCATAGCTACAGGACTCTAAGCTCTCAAGAGGCGTATGCCAAGCCTCCCTTTGCAACAAAGCTGAAGGTGTAATATTTATATGAGCTCAACAAAAGCACTATTTGGAAACACAGCAAGACTGACAGGACTTTCACTACTTATAATACAGACTAACAACAGGCAAGATGAGACAACAGTACTTTCTTTGCTAAGATTTAATATGGTCCAGATGGACTTCCAGAAAGCTGTGAAAAACATGGGGTGCTTTCAGACTTTGACTGTTTCATTGGTCAAAGGCTTCTAAGAGAAGCAAAATTAATATCAACAGAAATATAAAGAAGATAGTGAACAAACGCCTGAATGATCTTTGATTTAGTTCTGCACAGTGCTTGTAATCTCAGGGCGGGCAAAATAATAAAAGACAGAGCAAAGGAATTCCATCAGATTATTTAAAGAAATAAAAAGTAAGAGCAGTGTACACAATTCATATTGGACTCTTGCCTCTTCATATTTAAATCTAGCACCTATGCAGGCAGGTGTAAAGCATGTAAGACATCAGAAGTAGGAGACTATACACTTGTGATGCAAGACACAAATATATCACACTCTTCAATGCAAAACAATACCTTTTTGTTCTTTTTTCAGCTTTTACATAATCCTGTAGCAGAGATGTATGTGTATTAATGAGAATTAATGAGGGTAATGGCAACTAATGCTGATCTGGTAGCCAACCTAGAGATCTGCTACAGTCAGGATATTGTATAGTAAAACTGGAAATGGTCAGAAATACTTTCGTTGCAAATACTTTGCAAAATCAGACTGACTACACTCAAATTTTCTCTCTCGGAAAAAAAAAAAAAAGCAAAATTGACTTCACACAACTGCTCTATTTTTATATTGGCAGAACAAGTATTTCAGAACTGCCATTGTGAGGCTCAGTTCTGTACTGTTTATCTGCTGTATGACAAATCAGACTTGGAATGAAAGCCAAATTATGCGCCTTAAATGACCTGAAAAGATAAGTTCTTTCATAGCAGTTTCCTTCCAAGAACTGAAATCAGAAAAGAAAAAATTCTACAAATGCAATTAAGAAGTAATACAAGTTCAGGAGTGCTAAAATCTCCTGTGAAACTAATGTTTACCCCCATACTGGCACAGCAGGCTTTCAACACTAAATGCAAAGTTACCAGGCACCAGCAGCCTTATAACTGCAACATTAAACCTTGTGCCTTTTTTCACAGCCTGCTATTTGGTCTTGGTCTGCTCCTGCCTTGTTTGCATTCCCCCACTCCTTGCTGAGATGCTGTGCAGAGAAGCAGCCTTACTCCCTGGTCTTTCTGCTCGTTTCTCCACAGCTCTTCCTCACTGGCAGGATTCCTCTTCATCCATGGCAAAGCACTGGAGCAGTGGTGCCATGTGTCTTGGCTCAGAAGTGAAATGAACAAGGAAGGGAATTGGCTTTGGGAAGTCCCATGTCAAGGGGTCATAGAAGGGAGGTGTTTGAGGTATATGTTCTAGCTTGCAATGGGTAACAAAGTCAGGTTGGGAGGAACCTTTAAATTAACCTGAGACATCTCTTTCCTACCCAATCACATTCCCCTGTGACTTCAGCAGCTGCCTGCCCATGGAGTTTGATGTGATCCCAGCACTTGGCAGCACCAAGACACTTGCTTTCAGTGCCAGCACTGTGAGAGATGTAAGTGGAAGCGTCCTGCAGCAGCTCAGTGGCTTGTTGTAGAGCAGAAAAGCAACAAGCACATTCATGGTCTTTGAGTCTTCCAGTTTCAGGCAGGGAATAAGATAACAAATTCCTATCCAAAGCAGCAAATAAATTTTAACCACACTCTGATCCATCACAACATGCTGGGGTCTAACATTCTGAAAGCGCATATATAACCTTACAGAAACCATGGTGGGCCCGCTCACATGAATAAAACTTATTATGTGCTAGCCACCAGGAGCGATCCTTTAAATAATTAACCTTGGAAGAACTCAGAACTTGGTTCAAAACGATGAAAGCTTTGTGACTGGACTCAGACTGTTGTTTTTTTTTCAGGTAGGAAATCAGCAAGGCACATTTGCATGGCGTGCAGTGCAAGTAATACTTGGCTGTTAGTGTAAGTGAAGTCTCCAGGCATACACTGAAGGGTTACATTATCTAGAGCCTGTCACATTTTTCCTTTTCCATTTCTTTTGCTTTCAAAATCCCCCTAGACATGCAAGATGACATCTTTTGCATTCACCCTTTCTGCCTCAAATTATTCTTTAATTTAAGACTCACAGAATTGGATTATTAGCCCAATTCGACCTGATATCTTGATGCTGGCAGAAACCAATATTGAATGTCCCTCTGAGGAACGAAGACCATGAGATGCCACTTTCAGATCTCCTCAGACACAACCTACAGCATGGAGAAGAGATTATTTCTGCCCTCTGTGACTACCAGGCCACACCTGGATACTTCAGACCTGGTTAGCTCCTTCTTAACCCCATTTATTGACTGTAAAACAAGACACTCGTTCCTAAATATTGAGCTCACTATCAAACACTTCAGTTACAGCAACAGTGATCAGTCCTGTTACATCCAGGTGTGAAAAAAAAAACAAACCCACAGATGCCCCCAAAAAACGTGACAGCTGCACCTCCCCTGCAAGCTGGGTGTTCTGGCATTCCTCATGGCTACAGAGAACAGTCAAAGCAGAACAGGGATTTTTGTGTACATGGGGAATGCCAGAGCTTGGCCTCAATGAGCAAACTCCGTTTTTTTTTGGGGGGGGGAGGGGGTTGGAACAGGGGAGGGTGGAAGCCCCGCGGGCTGCCAGGTAGCGGCCCCACTCAGCTGACAGTCAGCCTCCAGCCCCGCCGCAGCCCGGCCGTCCCGTGATGCGGCCGCGAGAAAACTTCGGGCAATGTGGGGCGGGGAGGGAAGGAAGGCGCGTGGAAACTTTGGGCTCCCTCTGATCCCCACGCACCGGGGGTGTGTGTGGGGGGGGTGCTCTTCTGAAGCGGTTGTTGGGCGCAGTTCAGCGGGACATTCTGAGCGGACCCCCCGGGCTCAGCCGCAAAGTTGCGCCGCGCCCGGCATCGGGACAAAGTTGCGTTGGAGCGAGCGCGGTGGAGCCCGGCTGCCGAGATGCTCGCTTTCCCCAGGTTCACCCCCACATCGCTCCCCGCTGCCCCCCCGCCTCTCTCCTACCGCCTGCGGCGGGGTCCCGATCAGCATCTCCAGGTAGTATCCTCTGCCGGAGTCCCCCTGCAGATTCTCCACCATGGCCAAAAAGTTGAGGCTGCCCGCGGGGTCGGAGGCCAAGGCCAGACCGCCCGCCTCGTCCTGGGCATCCCGCTGCCCTCCTCCGGCGCTCCCCGGTCTCAGCGGCAGCGGGGCGGGCGGCGAGGCGCGGGGAGAGGCGGGCTGGGACACGCGGAGAGGCAGCGAGAAGAAGGCCCGGCTGAGCCCCGCAGCGCCGGCCAGCAGCAGCAAGAGGCTGGGGGCCGCCGGAGCGGCCATCCCGGCGGCGCGTCCCGGCTGCGGCGGCTCGGGAGGGAGGCAGCGGCCGCCTGGCTGCCGGGCTGGAGGAGGAGGAGGAAGGCGGGAGCGGTTTCCCCACGCCCCGGCTCCATCTCCCCCCTCCCCCCGGCTCCGAGCTCCTCCTCGTTCCCTCCGCACGGCCCCGACGCCCGCACCCGGTCGGACAAGTTGGGCTCCTCCCCACGGCGGTGGAGAAAGTTGTCTCGGCGCGGTCCGTCCGGTGGGGCGGAAACTTTACGAGAGCCCCGAGGGGCGATAAGGATCTGCCTCGCCATCCCTCCGGACCACGCCGTCGCCATCTCTCTGTGGCCGTGTGTCTTTCTGGCCGTGTGTGTGGAAATTCATCTGCTGCATTAACAGAGCGGGGCATGACTGGTGTCCACTTATTAAAAAGGCTGTGAGGCTCTAAATGTCTTCATCATGCACGGAATTAATAACAGCAGTCGAGTGTGGCCTTTCAGAGGATGGGAACACTTAGGTTGAAATTAGCCTCTGCGTCTCTGGAGTAATGGCAGTACGAGGCTGGGTGCTGCAGAAGCCTTTAGATGCGGCATTAGGCCAATCTAAACCGAATCACCCAGTGCTTTTTGGTCTCTGCATCCCTCAGCTGCCCCACTTCCCCTGCAGGAGATAAATGATGCCTGGCCAACCTCAGCCAGGTGTACCTCGGGTTGCCACACTGCAAAAAGGACATAAAGCTATTAGAGAGTGCACAAAGAAGGGCTAGGAAGTTGGTGAAGAGGCAAGGTGTGTGAGGAGCGGCTGAGGCCCCTCGGTGTGCCCAGCGCAGAGCAGAGGAGCTGATGGAGGCCTGATGGCGGCTGCAGCTCCTCACAGGGAGCGGAGGGGCAGCGCTGAGCTCTGCTCTGTGTGACAGCGACAGGGCCCGAGGGAACGGCATGGAGCTGTGCCAGGGGAGGGGCAGCTGGGGGTCAGGGAAAGGGGCTGCACCACAGGGCGGTGGGCACGGAACGGGATGCACAGGGCTGTGGGCACGGCCCCAGTGCTGGAGTTCAGGAAGTGTTTGGACAGTGCCCTCAGACATAGGGTTTGATTTCTCGTGGTCCTATGTGGAGTTAGGTGTTGGATTTGGTGATCTTTGTGGGTCCTTTCCAATGTGGGATTTTCTCTGATTCTCTGACGTGCTGTCCTCAGCAAACCCTTAGCAGCCACCTGTTTTATCCTTGGGTATATACTCACTCCATATTGCATGCACAGAGATCTGCTACAGCAAGAAGCCAGAGTTCTAGAGGGGAAGGAATCCTCCAAAGGGTTTCCAGGTGTTTCACTGAGTGAAGTTTCCTTCGAGGAAGGCAGTGTCTGTTCGTGCTTCCACAAAGCCTGAGCAAACTCTTAGCTGGAAGGTCACTCAGGTAATGCTGTTGCTCATAGGTATTGCCAGAGTTGCATGGGTAAACTGCTCTGAAAGAAAACTGAAGCCCACCTTCTCTAGCTGAAGGAAAAGAGGTGCTTTCACTCTTTTTTTTTTAAATTGATGCTTTCAGTACCTTGGCTTGTCATTCAATTCGTGAAGCCCTTCCCCTCACTCTGTAATCCCTCCCTTAGATAATTTCAGTGCTTCTGGCACATCACAGCACAGAGTGGGTGCATTCCCTGGCATCCATGGGGAGGAGGAACGTTCTACTGTGCTTTCAGCCTTGATTTTCCGGAGGTGGGAATTGAGCAGCAGTGTTGTCCTGATGGAGAACTTGGTTAGAAGGCAAGGATAAAGGTTGCATTCACATTGTTTTATTTGTCGGAAACGCATTTTAGTAACAGGTGTAACTGTACAAACCCTGCACCTCCCAGGTGGCAGGAAGCTTTCCCCTTGCCTGATAAGGAGAATGGTGAAATACTGCAGCCCTACTATGAACAGCCTCGGCTGCTTGGGGCAGAGGAGCTGGGAAGTACAGCTCTGAAGGCTGGCAACCAGACACCTGCGGGAGCAGCGGTTTGGCTCATAACAGTGGTTATCTCCTGGGTGTTCCATAATGGCTTTTTTGGGAGGGGAGCTGAGCAGGGGCAGGCAATGCTGCACAACCTGTGTCGTCAGCGCTGCAGCTGAAGGGTGGTTGAGGCTCTTTGTGGGTGAGCTGAGAGCTGGAGGAGTGCCCATGCCCCTCTGAGAAAGGAAAGCAATCAGGAGTATAACTGAACACCCCCTCACAGTGGTAGGGGTGTATTTATAACAGTCAGCAGCTATATACATTTTTGTTTGAATTCTTTTACAGTACAGTAAGCCTTCCCCCCCCCCGCCTCTGTTGCTAAGATACATTACCATACTTCTGGGGAGAGCGATCCCAGCCAGAGAAGTGTGTAGTTGTCAAAGTATGGAAGATATAGCATAGCCTTTATGTCTGCAAGCGAAAACTTGTCTTGTCAGACTTTTTTTTGTCCTGTTTTCTGTGGTTATATATAAGTCTCATAGCACATGTGTATTGGACAGCTGCTGCATGTAAAGTGGTGTACACGTAATCTTTCCATCCTCCCATCACATCATCACAGCCAGACCCATGTGCACACAAAAGCGTGTTGTGAGATTTCTGTCTGTGCTCATCTTTATTTACTTAGGAATCTGACAAGGCTCAAGCTGTACCATGTGCAGGTGAGCAGACCTAGAATGCGTCTGAACAATGGCAGAAAGGGATCTTAGGAGAGTAATGTGAACAGCTACTTTCGGAGAACACACTGTAAACTTCCAGAGAACTGAGCCCAACTACACAAACATTTCTTTGGAACACATAGCGATACTGGATGAGCTGTATCAACTATAAGTTAAGGGACAGATACTATATGTAGACACTAGAATGAGGCTGTAGGGAGAACAGGAATGGAGAAGAAGGGTGAAGACACAGAGGAAGTGCTGGAACTGATGGGAACAGAGGAACTCTGGATGTCTAAAAAGAGATCTTCTCTTTCCAAAACAGGAAGCTTTTAGGTGACTGCTAAGACTGAAGCAGTTCTCAGCTGTGCCTCTGAAGAAGTCAGGCTGACCTATGCTGTCATTATGCAAGAACAAGGGGAGATGGACACAAAATAAAGACTTCTATTCTAAAATTGCTTTGTCTACTTTCTGTGTTCCTACCGTTAGCGTAATCAATACTTCAGTTTTAAGAAGGCTGGCTGCTCTTTACCACTAATTGCACACTGCTATGGCAAGAAACCCAGCTGGATCTGCAGAGTACAAAGGGTTAATCTGGAGACTTCAGTAGCATTAGGAGAGAGGAGATTTTGTTCTCAGACTTCACTGGAAATGGTCTTCTCTGTTTGCAATCTCCATGCATCAGCTCTTTCATACTTTGTGCCTAGCCCACTGAAACGCTGCTGGCAAATGACAGAGCAGTAAACAGCTGAGCAGCAGAGCGGCAGTGGAGACAGCATGGTTTGGCTCTGTTGCATGTCTGCCAAGGCAATGAATAACCTGGGATGAGGGGCGTGCTATACAGGAGACCTATTCCAGTGATGCTCCTAGGGGTCATCTCCTATGTCCTGTAGTAACATCTCCAATTGCAAATGAGGGCATGGACAGTCTGGAGCCTTGTTTAAGGACAGCACAGTGTGTAGAACTAATCCAAAATAATTCTTGTGGCTGAAGAACACACGGTTGGAGATGTAGGTGGAAATGTTTAGTGTCTTTTCTCTTTACTGTGGGTAGAGTATCTTAGTAGAAGTGTCATCTTTGATCACTGTTTATGCAAATAGATTTTGGAAAGGTTATATATCCTTTTGGATACAGCTGAATCATGTGAGATATTGAAGATCCAACTGTCTTCTCTCAAAGTTCCAAACCAAGCAAAACATAACACTTAGTTGCTGCTGCCAGTGCTGAAGCCTGGCTGAATTGAGAGCAGGAATTATCCCAAGACTTTGCTTCGTGGTAGAGGCTGTCACCCAGAGGGGTGATGAGGTTCTTAGTCTACATTTTTTTCCCCAGAGCAAGATCCTTGACTTCACCAAAATTCCATAGGACATGAGCTCCTCCATTTGGAGGCCCTTTCTCCCATAGAAACCTCCATGTCCCAGAATGTTTTATTTCTCACTTGGCCCTCAAGCTCTCCTGCTCTCCTCTCTGCAACACCTCATCCCTTTGTCAGGGAGAAAGTGGAGTGTCACCAACAAAAGACTGGAGATGTGGAAAAAGACCTTGCATGCTGCTTGTTCCCTTGCTAGAGCAGAATCTTCTGATATGCCACCATCCCTCCTCCACGGAAAAGAGCAGGAGCAAAGGAATGGGGAGGCAGAACCATGGCTGCTGGTCTAAGTGGCTCAAAACCTGGCTGGCCCAGACACCATAGGCTCAAATAGCAGCAAAAGAGCAGAGGTCAAGATTAGGGTCTCAAACATCCCAACACTGCAATCCTGTTTATACATTTACTACTGAATTTTGTCATTTGTGTATGATCTGTAGACTGAATCTTGCTAACTGTGGGTCTGGTGTGGCTCGTTGATAACTGGGAAGGTAGATGTTTGAGTTTCTGCCCCACATCATAAGGCAGACTGCAGAATTCCTATTGAATGCATGTTGTTTCTCCTCAGAAACCTCTGCAGTCTCTCTCGACTCTATCCTCTGGCACCGTGGAAGAAATTATTTGTGGGTTAGTCCTTAAATGATCCAGTATTGACCTTCTGATTCCAGACCTTCCTACACCACAAATAGGCAATGGTTATAAATTTATAAACTATAAAAAATTAAACATGCAGTGAACTTTAACAGCACTTCAAAAACACCACACTCACTGCTGGCACGTATTGCTGAAATTACTCAGATACTTTCATAACTGTGGAGGGCTGCAATCCTTTTGCCCAGCATTGGTGGACTATTCATTTATTGTTAATAGTATGACTAGAAAGACTTGCTAGTTACTGAATGTTCAGGAAATTAGTAAGCTTGTCAAAACCTCAGCAGTGTTTACGGGGAAATGAAGAAGTTAGAACACCAATGCCTGTGAAAGTCAAGGCGTTAAGTCACTTTGGGGAGATAAATGCACAGATTACAGTTTTGTTCAAATTCATCTGTGTACCAGATATTCAACAAGGAGGTTTACAGGCATGCTCCCTGATCAGAAGCTGTTTTTAAAGAAGCTTGTCATTTAATATGACTGTGGGTCTATATCTATGCCTGTCCTTGGAGACACAGAGAAATCTTATGATGGACCATAGTGTCTGTACAGCCAGCTTAAAGTTGGGAAGTTGCTGGCCGTCTTTATTTTCTTTGTGGTATTTTGCATAACAAATTCATTCTGAAAAGTTCAAGCAATAACTGGTCTTATGCACAGCAAAATCAGTTCCTGCAGCCTGTCTTTATAACTTGCTTTTTTTTTTTTTTTAAAGTTCACCTTTCATTATCATTCTGATGCTGACCGTAGTAGAGTCTCTGAATATTAGACGTGGCAGGTGCGTTTTGCCATAATCTATAAAGATCTGTACTTTATTTAACTTATATTCCTCAACTCAGTGACTGCCATGTAGACATGGAGCTTCCTTCCTTTCATCTCCTCCTGGACCAGTAAATTACCAGCCCATGGCAGAAGGTTGGAACTAGATGATCTTTAAGGTCCTCTCTAATGTAAGCCATTCTTTATACTGGGGAGGTAAATAACATCTGAAATGCCGAAGGTTCAGACCAAGTGTCTGAGTGACACTTGGATGGAAGAGAATTTGGAATGACAGCCTTGGGATGTAGTTAGTAGGACTAATTAGTTTTTAAATCATTTTCGTTTTACTAACAATAATTTAATAATAAGATTATTTGCAGTCTTATAATGAGGTCCTATTTTCTTTTTTTCCTTTGGCTTTCTAGTTTTGAATAATGTACTTTGTTTACAAAATTTACATGGTTTTTGTCCAAAATAGTAGCAGGGATGTGGGCAAAGTCTTCATCCCACTGAAAATAAAGTTATGACATCGCTCCAAGTGACCTTGATCTAAGTAATCTACACTGTGTCCCACTTCTTTCTGATGAAAAAATACTGCCAAACTTGAGCTCTTTGTTTCCAAAATGTCTTGCATGGATTAAAGTTCGTCAGTTAGACACATAAAGATGAACACATGCATGAAAAAATGAAGATGTTACTAGCAAAGTAGTCCACAAACTCTGAACTATTTGTAGCATCTGAGCCAGAGGGAAAACCCAGTGCATCTGGGAAAGATTTTCAGCTATCAGCTTGGTAAAATAAAGTCTTATTGTTATCCTTCTGTGCCTCTGGAGACTCCTGAAATGCTTTACTGGGGCTAGAGAAAGGTGAAATGGAATTGCGCTATACAGAATCAACTCCAACAGCAACTATAATGCTAGTTCATGATGTTCCAGGGTATATTTAGCCTTTTGAGTGTTATTGCTAATGATAAGGCTCAGATGCTACTTAAAACTCACACATAGTTTTGGAAACTGATAGTGAACCATTTTTGTGGTGTATGCCAGGCTTTCTGCAGGATAGAGCTTAAAAACATAAGGCTAAACAAGTCAATCAGAAAAACAACTGTTGTCCTACAGTTGCTTGGCATTGATGGTGTGATGGTCCAGATAAAATATATTCCAAGGCAAAACACCACTTACCCTCTCTAAAAAAAAAAAAAATGAGAAAGATGCGTTATCTTAGAAAGTGTGATTACATTATTAATGTGTGAAATGTTACATGCCTTTGCACTTCAATTTTTCTCTGTCTTCAAGATACTTCATTATTTCTCATCAGATACAGACTTAGAGGTCTTCTCATTATTTATGTCTTCTGCCATTTGTTTCAAGTATCCAGAATGAGAATAATTATGCTTGCCTTTTTGTATTCTTTGTTTTCAAGAAACAATGCATCAGGGAGGATGTTTCAGAGATGGAGACTCGCAGGCAGACAGCCAAAAGAGGCAGAAGATTGAAAAAAGAGCTGGAAAAACTTCTGGTGATTCTTCCCTCATTTTTAATTTTAGAACCCACCGAAGTAAGCCAGACCAATTTCTTGCTCATAAGGGCAATATCTGGCCATTTTCTTTCATTTTCTTTCATTTTTAATAGTTAATACTATTATTATGACAGACATTAAAAATGCGTATTACTTGGAGCTTGTTGCATGACTTCTGGTAGATAAAGCCTAGCACCCTTAGTGAGAGAAGCTTATAACTTTGCTAAACTTTGAGCTGTAGATCTGCCAGAACCTTGTCCTATTTTGTGCGAGTGCCTTCCTGAGAAATGCACTGAAGAAAAACAAATTGTTTTGCAGCTTAAAAATAAGAACAGTCCAGTTGGGGATATTTTTCATGAGGAGCAGATCTAGAATGCCTGAGTACTATAAAAAAAAGTTATAGAAGGTAAGTTGTCTATCTATGAAGTATATCTGTCTATCTATGAAGTATACGTCTTACATTGTTTTCTTAAAAACAAAACTGGGCATAGCCTTAGGTATTACAGAATCCCCGAATCACAGTATTGTAGGGGTTGGAAGGAATCTTTGGAGATCATCAAGTCCAACCTGCTGCTAAAGCATGTTCCCCCCAGCAGGTCACAGAATCACAGAATGACCCGGGTTGGAAGGGACCTCAAAGATCATGTAGTTCCAACCCCCCTGCCTGGCAGGGCCACCAAACATACACCTTTACTAGATCAGGTTGCCCAGGGCCCCGTCCAACCTGGTCTTGAACACCTCAAGGACGGGGCATCCACAACCTCCCTGGGCAGCCTGTTCCAGGGCCTAACCACTCTTCTAGTGAAGAACTTCCCCCTAACATCCAACCTAAATCTTCCCTCTTTCAACTTAAAACCATTTCCCCTAGTTCTGCTATTGTCAGCCCTTTTGAAGAGTTTACTCCCCTCCTGGGAGTAAGTTCCCTTCAGGTACTGAAAGGCTGCAATGAGGTCACCCCGCAACCTTCTCTTCTCCAGGCTCAGGTCACACAGAAAAGCATTCTGGAGGGTCTTGAATCTCTCCAGAACAGAAGACTCCACAGTCTCTGTTGGCAGCCTGTTCCAGTGGTCTGTCACTCCAACAGTGAAGAAGTTCTTCCTTGTGTTAGCATGGAACTTCCTGCATTCCAGTTTCTGCCCGCTGCCTCTTGTTCTGTCACTGCTCATCACCGAACAGTGTCCACCCCGTCTACTTGACTCCCATACTTCATATGTGGTATAACAGCGGTAAGATCCTGTCTTAACATTCTCTTCTTCAGAGTGAACAGTCCCAGGTCTCTCAGCCTTTCCTTATATGGGAGATGCTACACACCTTTAATCAACTTTGTGGTTCTCTGCTGTACTCTTTCTAGGAGATCCTTGTCTTTTTTTTTTTCTGAGGAACCCAGAACTAGACATAGTATTCCATTTATGGTCTCACCAGATCTGAGTAAAGGCAGAAGATCACCTCCCTCAGCATTCTGGCCACATTCTTTTTAATGCACCCCAGGATACTATTGGCCTTCTTGGCCACAAGGGCCCACTGCTGGCTAACGGTCAACACGTTGTCCACCAGCACACCCAGCTCCTTCTCTACAGAGCTCCTTGCCAGCTGCTCAGGTACTGTCCTCTAAAAAAATCAGCAGCAACTGATCTAGCAGCTAATTTCTTCCAATGAACCCTTCTTACACTTGAAGTGTTCTATCTCTTTCTTTGCCTTCACTTTTAGACTTGAGTTTTTTTCCTCGAGTGGATCTCAGTAAGGCTTTGTTTGGAGTTACTGCTCTTGAGCAGTGCAGTGCTAGATATGGAAATGGAGACAGCAGAAGTGACAATAAACCTCCAAGGAGAGTGCAAGAAGAGAAGACAGCTTCCACACAGAGCTTGGTTTGTCATGCACAGGGATGAGAATAGGAGAGTCGTGAAAGCACAAGTTGAAATGAACCTACACGGTGGCATGATTTAGAGGGAAAAAGGGGGTATATATATATATATATATATACATATATAGGAACAGCAGGAGAAGACTATCAGCACAGACCTACAGGGCTGAAGTGGTAATGGTTACTTTAAAACTTTTCATACCCAATGAAGATATGAGTGTGAATTCATTCCCATGAAGAAATCTATTTTTTCTTTCTTTTTTTTTTTTTCTTTTTCTTTTAATTTTTTTTTTTTTTTTTGAGAGAGAGTAAGGGAACAACAAGACCTTCTGGATTCTTACAGGCATGTCATTGCTTTTTGCTTCATTGTCCCTCTCTGCTGGATGAGTTTATTGACTGCATTTTAATGCCTTCTGGAGAACAACAACAAAAAAACCTCCCAGTACTCTGGTCTCCATGGCAAAGGTTTGGTTGCTATTACTTTTGAATATGAATTCCAGGATATAGTACTGATAATCCTATTAGTCTGCCTAAGAAATAAAAAAATATGAAATAAAAGTTGATGCGGCGTTGGAGGTAATCTCCTTTATTGGACTTCTATGAGAATACATGTTTCAAAGGGAAAAAGCATTGAAGAATAGCTTTCTCATCTTTCCAGGGTCTCAGAAAGTTCCATATTTTGACTACATGAAAGGACTGGGTAAATTTTACATTACCTTCATGTTTACAGTACCCTTGTCCATCTCCTATACTATATAAATATGTAGATATAACTCATGAGAGATGTGACGTACAGTTAATTCCACCATATATAAGCAGACTCTGCATTAAGTAGTTCATAATAACCCCTTGAATTTGAAGGAATGTTGGCAGGAATGCTTTCTGCTAGGTCACCTTTATCAGTGTGTCTGTTGCTCCTACATGCAGTACCTTGGAAGGCGGTGTTTACTGTACTGATTCTCTCCAGGGAACTGGGAAAGAGTATGCAACAGCTCTTTGAGGCTTGGCAAAAGATAATCAGAGATGTCACTTTCTACTTCATTCCTGCCAGATACAGTTAGAACTTCTGCTGAGGAAAACGTCATTTACAGATCATACTTAAGTCTTAGAGGGGAATTTGAGATGTGAAATTCTTAATTTTCAGTAGTAGATGCCAGAAACAAAATGCAGATACTAGTAATGGAGTAGAATTTATTTATCTTGCAATGAATACAAGGTACAAAGTGTTTATTGACTTAAAAAGAAAAACTGAACAAACAGAATAAAGAAGAAAGCATGCATGGCTGCTTTGAAGGAAAGAATGTTTCATACTTTGAAGAAATTGTTAAAGTTCAGCTGTGCAAAAATGTGACCACCCTAATGCTGCCAAGGGCAGTGAGATCAGGGATAATCTGCCGAGGAAATGCAACTCACACAAGTGAACAGGAGAGTTTTAAACTTACAAAACCTTTTTTTTTTTTTCCCCAAGAGGTAATCGTGTAGAAGGGGAGACCAGTATTGTTCTTTGCTTGCTAAATAAACCCACCACCTGTTTCAAGGAACATTCACTCTGCTCACGACAGTATATACATATGGATCTGGGGGACAATTGGACTGCTGTATGTTCTTTTCCACCAATGGTTGAAGAAAAAAATGAATGTGATAAGGATAATAAATAACTTTATTAATAATAAGCAGGAAAGAAGCTTGAGGGAAAGCTATCAGTCCTAATTCTTGCTTTGATGCAATGCTTGACTTGTGTATTCTTCATGTTTTTTGAAGTAGTTTTGGTTGACACATGCATGTATTTATCTGCCTGCACACACTCTTTTTGCAAACCCTGTAGTCCAAAGAATAATTCTCAAGCTTTAAGGAGGAAAAAAAAATAATGCTCCCTCTGTCCTTAAGAACATGAAATAATTCTGTCGTTTTTTTTCCTCCTTTGGAGGCCTGAGTCACTGAAAGCATAGTATTGGAGTGCAACGTCTCTTCAGTGTAGTTTTGATGCTTGCATTGAAATTCAGCAATGAGTAAAGAGCAGCTGCTTCAGAAGTGAGTGCTGGTGATTGCTGAACATTTTCCAGCAGCACTATGGGTCAGCTTAAGGCAAAAATAAAGCATTTATTTATTAAAAACTGCGGTAAAAAAAGACAAACAAACAACCTAACAATAAAAACAACAACAACAACAAAACCAGTTGCTGCTGAAACTAATCAAGGTACATAAAATGCACTTTCCTCCACCTACGTGGATTATTCCTCTAAGATATATGCAATGATATAAGTAAAGTTACTTTAACTCTTTCATATCTGTTTGATCTGTGTTTTTGCATTATTCAGTCTCACTTAAAAGTGCTTTCTCTTTCTTACTTCTGGTGGCTCTTTATTTCTGTGTAAACTTAACATTGCCTGCTATCATATAAACTAGGATCAACTGGAGGAGTCTTTATGCCTCATTCTCATTCTTGCCTTGTGACTTATTTTGGTTGTAGACATTCAGTGCTTCAGTTTTGTGGTTTTTCAAGTCTTTCCTACAGATGTTTGGGCTGCAGATGAAGACTGTAAGGTTAAAATACCATTTTTTTCTAGAGTGGGCAGTTGTAGTGTACCTATTGTAGCAGAGAAAAATGGTGATTGTGTGTGAGCAGTGTTTGACACCAGATTATTTCTTTCTTCTTCATTAGTATGAGATTGGATTTTCAGTTCACCTTTTTTCCAGTCTGACCAACTGAATCTTCTTGATTTTAACAGTTTTGAAGTGCTTCTCTTAGCACTTTGCCCGGAGTATTGTTTTGGGTCTGTGTGCTACCTTTCCATTTACCCTATCAACAGCACTTTTGCTCCTGACCAATGATACTGACATGCTTATGGCACCTAAGTACGTTTCTTTTTTCTTGTCTGCCCGCATTCTCATCAATAATTCTGTTCCTACCTCTCTTATCTTCCTCTTGGAAAGATACAAGTGCTTAAAAGATAACAAAAAACCAGAAATTCTTTTCTTCCCCTCTGATTCTCACTATTCATCTTTCTTTCCTTACTAGCAACACTCGTGTCATTTTGGTTTTTATCACCACAAAAATACCTTTTTAAAAACAAGTGGAGCTCTGCCCTAGGCCACTCTCTCCCACACTGTCAAGACAGGCATGTATATTTTTAAGCATATTCACCAAGATTTTAAATTCTGATTCAGTGAATACCCTTCCATGTTTACTTGTTTTGTGCCTCAGCATCAAGCATATAACCTATGCCTATTTTGTTCATTTCCCTCCCTGCTGTCGCTTATAAAGCTCATGAAGATCAGACCTGTTTTTCACTTCTTTCCATTCCTCATCGTCCTCATCTTTTCTGAAGGTGGCCTACTGTTAGTCTAACGTTCGTACCTTCTTATTGTTGTGGCTTTTCTGTTTATTCTTCTCAGCTCCATCACTACCTGCCAATTAGAATTTTCATTTGAGAAGCCTTTACTCATTCCTTGCTGTTTCTACATCATATTCTTCTCATCTTGGCCTTTAGAATTTTTCATTATTCTTTTCACTTCTTGTTTCCACGATTTGTATCTTTTTAAAGGGTGTTTCTGTGTTCCCCAGCTTAATCCTCAGCATGCTCCCTCTCATGTATCAGCACTGCTTGTTTTCTTTCCTAGACTACACTGCCCTGGAAAGTATTGAGCTGAATGTTTCTGTGTTTTTGTTGTTACTGTTGTTTCTTTATGCAGTCTTCCTCCAGATGCCATGCTGGAGACCATCAAGAAAATATGAGCCTTCTATTTCCAGGTTTGTCACCATTTTCTTTCTGCTCAGAAACAGTATAATTTTAGGATTATATTTCCTCAAATGAAAATATATCGGGAAAATAACTTTGAATGAAACAAATGATAGAAGAACTCACAAACATATTCTACAGTGACTGAAAAAATACTGCACTGAGTAATCCAACAGTGGAAGCAGAAGGACAGGAAAGTTTTAGAGGATGTTCAAGGTCCAACTAACTGTAACATTTTCTGCTGCAGGAAGTTTATTGTCTTTTTTTCATCCTATGCATTTTTCTTCCATTGGCCGAATGCAATCAGTCACAGATTTCCACATGAACCATGCAGTGCAAGAAGAAGGCTACAGCAGTGTGCTTTATAGCTGCCTGGAAGTCTGGAGGCAAAACCCAACTGTGAAAGTCAGAGTAAAATACGTCTGGTTTGGGAATACACCATACTGATTTTATCTCAAGCCTTTTGTTATTTATTGTGTGTCTGTAGCACCCAGCTTCCCCAAACAAGTACTTTTTCGTGCAAATCTCTTCTTTCATTTTTTAAAAAAGCTTCCTTCTAGCCTTAATATTTCTAGAGAAAAGAACTTTTGATGTGAATATGTCTGAAAGGTTCTTAAACCAGAATGAGCCACAGTATGAAGTATTTTTCTTTAAATTTAGTTTTTAAATTACGTTACAGTTTTTAAATGCACTTTCTTGATTTGGCGGACAGGTGATTTGTCATTTACTGTAGTATTTAGGTTTTGAAAGTATTTAATGGAGGTGGCTCTCATTCCTACCAGAGGTGGGGAAAAGTGGAAGGCCTTTTGATAGCCCTTTGTAATAGGAGGAACACTGGGGGAGAGGTGTATGCAAAAATCACGGAAGGAGCTTTGTTTACATGAGATGATTATGGGGGGAGAGGCAGAGTTCTGTGCAAACTAAGGAAACTGAAAAGAGAGTTATGAGAAACTGTTTCATGTGCTTGCATGCCTGAGAGGATAAAGATCTCTTAAAATGCTCTTAGCTGTAGCTAAATCTTGAGTGGGCTTATGCCTCTTGTTAAGAGGTGTCAGAATCGGAGACCTGTAATAGGGCACACTAGCTCCTCAGAGACCTGGAAGAATGGCTGGCTTCTCTGTGCAATGCAGTGATGCACAATTGCAGGGATTTAGACCAGCCATTTTATATCCTCTCTGGCTTACACGAACCAGCATGGAACAGGGGGAATTAACAACAAAGCTTCTTAGAAAAAAACAGAGTTAAAGAAAGGGGAGCCTGAAAAATCCTAGACTCTTTATTGAGAGGATGACAGTGCAGACTGGGAAGTCAAGTGATAGGAACTGGTCAGGAGATTTCTCATGTGGGCGTCATGATGCTCATTAGCCTGGAAGGCAAGACAAGACTGAGGCCACTTTAAAACAGTGGGCCTTGTTCAAGGGCTCTGACAGCTAATTTACTACTGCTGCTCTGCACCTCAGGAGACTATCTAGTTGCAGAAGTGGTTTAGTTCATGTAGGGGAATTCTTTAGTTTGAATGTCAAATTGCAGAACACAGCCATCAAGGTTTTGGACCTTGGCCAGTATGTGTATGTGTTGCTATGCTGAACCAGGTGGATTTGCTGGTCTAGAGAACATCTGTCCTGTGGTCCCCTGAAAGATGTAGACATGCTGGATGCAACTTGTGGACCTTTCTGTTTCCTATTCTGCAGAGTATCATATTGTCTACACTCAAAATTAGCTCTGAGAAGAAATGTCCTTTAGGAGAAAAAACTCTTCGTAGTTTCTTCTGTGTCCCAAGGGGGTGTTCAGGCAAACTTGTGGCTGGACTGTATTATGAACAAATCATAAGAAGTCTAGTCAGGATATTTTAGGGTGAGTTGTTGGGAGGGAAGAGTCTTGCACATGCTTTTCACCTGACTGCAGAAGCAAGGGAAGATCTGTTTCAGGGCTCCTGCAAATCTCTCTGGGCAAAAGTTGCAGTCTAGCATTCTATGGTGTGAGCTGTGGATGTGTGGAAAAATCTGGCAGGATGGGGTTATAGAGACTGTAAGCTTCCCGCCTATAGTAAGACTGCTCCTGACACTAGCTCAGGTCAACTGGACTTATCTCCAGACGAGTTATTCTGTAAACTTCAGAGGATGGAGAATCCATTATCACTCTGCGCAGCGTGTTTCCATAGTGTGCCATGCTCTTATATGTATCCAACCTGAGCCTCAGCTCCAAAATGGGAATGTTGTGGGAGACTGTGTCAAAAGTCTGATTAAAGTAAAGATACGGCACAGCCCATACTCTTTCACCAGTCATCTTGTTAGAGGGCAGTGGGATTGCTCAGTTGTAGTGTGCCTGTGAAATTTGCAGTGTCCTTTTCTTACCTGGAGAATGGATTCCAGGAGGCAGTTCTCTGTGACTATTTCTGATGATAATGGGCCTATAGGCCCTTGGGCCCTGCTACTCACCTCTTTACAAGGTTGGCCTTAAGATAGCCTTTTCCTTGTAGTGAGGTCAACTTTCTTGATTGTCATGATTTGGCACAAATGGTAGGCAGGGGCCTTGCTATCGTATCAGCCAGCACTTGCATCACACTTAGGTTAATCTTGCAGATCTGTGTTAGTTTTCTTGAATAATCTGCTCTCCCACGGCTAACTATCTTTCTTCTTCTGCAGATCTGTGATAAGCAGGGTGGAATTAGACAAGGCTTTGACTCTGAAGACTAAGGAAAAAAACAAGCATTGAATACATTGGTAATTTTTGCACTATCCATTCCCGAAGTACACACTGCCAATGTACGTCCTGGTGAGATTCTCTCAGAGGGTTGTCAGTGTAAATTACTGGTGCTGATTAAAAAAAACACCAACAAAACACAACAAACAACAAGCTCTGTGTTGCAGCAGACTCAGCCTGTTCATGGTACTCAAAATTATGTCTTAGTTGTGGTTCAGTGTGTTCTGTCTGAAAACGTCTATGGAAAATTTCTCAGGCAAGCTTCCTTGTGATGAAACAGCTATGCTCTACAATTGTAGCACACTCTAAAGAATGTGCATCTGTGTTAAATGCTTTCCTTGAGATTTCATATGGTTTGAGCACAGTAATAATGATAATGACCATGGCTCAGCTGATGCATGGTAATTTACTAAGCTGCTATACAGTGTAGTCCTGAGATTGCTTTGGAGGCGGCTGCACAAAAGTAAAGTGGTAGAGTCAGACTGTTCTTCCTTTATCTTGGGGACATTTGTTATTTTTAGGGCTTTTGTGCTCCCACCAGCAAGAAGGCGACGTAACTGACGTAACCGTGTGTAACTTACATCCTCCCTTTTTTTTAGTTCTACTAACAGGTAGTGCTCTAAAGAAGAACAGGCTGGGGCACTTTTCTGTCATTTGAAACAAGAGATAACAAATTATCTGAGAGATCAGAACGATTTGATGAAGGTTGACCATAACTGCGAGTTCTGCACAAAGGGAACTTTAAGCAGAGTGCTTATGTAACTTAGTCAAGAGTTAAGAATCAAAGAGCTGAAGATAATGAAACAAGCCATTTATTTTTATTTTTTTTTTAAACTCTTTTCCACTTCAAAGAACAAGAGGATTCTTTATGAGAATGAAAGGCAGTGAAGTCATAACAAACAAGTCAAGCCACAAGTGCTTTGTATGAAAGCAACTTGTTGCAGGCAACAGAGATGAAGGGCTCATTTCCTCATAGTGTAGGAGCAGCTGGGCCAAGGGCATATCGGGGAACACACCAGGCCACGCACATTCTGAGATCTGAGCCTGGCAAGCACCCGCTTAGTGCATGGCATGGGTCCAAGTGGTTTTGGGAAAGCTCTAGTTACCTGCTTTGCTTTGCGTTCCACGTGCCAGCATTATCTCAATGGACACTCCTTTGGCAGGAATCAGAAGAAATGCCAACAAAAGGCCATTGTATTAGCTCTTCCTGCTGGAACATGAGCCTTGTGTAAATCTTCGTGTTGCCTTGTGCTATTTCTGCCCTTCCACAACATCAAAAGCTAAAGTTTGTATGCATGCTAAAAATACAGCAAAGGTAAACCTAAAATTTCAGGGCAGAAGTTTAATATGTGGAATTAATTCTGAAAGTAATACTGGAAAAAACTTAACCTTGAGGCAGAACTTTTCAGTTTTTGTCTAAGAATATTGTGTAAGGATTGCAAAACGCTTCCATCTCTTTAATAATTAAAACCTAACTAACTAAATAAATCTCCAGAAGGTCCATGTGAGACAATTAGTGTGCTGAGGTATTTTCTCCAAGGCAATGTTGTGATGATTTGCAGTACCAAACCATCACATCTGCATGTGGGAAATGAAGCAGACTCACATTTTTTATTATCGTCAGTACAGCAGGAAAAAAAACCCAAATTGCTCCCAAATATCTGGTAATTCTATGCCTTAAAAAAAAGCTAATGGGGAGTAACAGTGCAAAGAGGGACAACAGTGATTATTTTGTTATTAATAAAACTCAGAATTTTTACAGGACTGAGAAATCATTCAGGTGAAATATAGTTTTTTGCTGTTCAGGAACTGCCTATAAGCTATATCTGGATTCTGCAGATCTATTTAGTGGGTCATATAGGTCAACAATTTTCAATTTAAATCTGCAAAATGTTCAGTTTGACTATTTGCTCTCTGTGATATATGTGTGTTTTCATGGCTACACAGTTGTTGCTGAACAGATTTGTTTAGACAGTACAATGTTGAATAGTAAATATTTGTGCTACTGCATTGAAAAAGCTTGATTATGTGCAGGCATTTTGGCGAGAATGAATATTTTTCAAGCATTCACAAGAATCACAAAGCAATTCATTGGAATGCTTATGAACTTCAAAATAGGGGTACGTGAACAGAAAAGAGCTTAAGAGTTCTTCAGAATTCAAAGAGGTTTTTTTAAACATCACTTGGCTGTGCCAGCCTTAGGCCAAGTGTCACTGCTGTCTCTCTGCTTACTTTTTAATATTCTGGTGATACATGCACTGAATATTTGGGAAGACAAAGTGTTCCAAGTTGCTGTGTCTGTTAAAATATTTGTGTTGTCTACAGGTTGCAATCTCAGGCACTTCTAGGAACTACAGGCAACTGGGAAAGGGGATGAAGGCATTAGAAATGACTGCCAGACTTCATTGACAAAGCCTTTAAAAATGTATTTCTTAATGTGTTTAGCTTCACTAAAGCTATGTTGGAACTGTTAAATTGGATGAATGATCCTGGAGGCAGGAAGAATTTGAATGAACTGCCACCCATTGACTATTGAGGGACTCTGGAAGAAGGCTGGAGAGAAGTACATGCTGATATATTTTCTTGGGATTTCCCATGTTGCTTCAGACTATGGTGGAGAGACTAAGAACAGAAGCTTTTCTGAAGATGGTCAGTGGTCATACTGGGTAGTTTGGACTATGAATTTCATACTTGGAGCATGGTGTAGTTTTTTGATTAATAACATACATGTGGACTCATCACTAATCTCACGATTCTTGGGCCATGAAAGAAATAGTGGAATTGGGAAGGAGTGTGCCATGATTGAGAGTAGTTTGGTACTGGAACAAAGTACCCAGAAAAGGCTGTGGTATCTCTAACTCTGCAGGTTTTCAGAACTCTCCTGAACGAGGCCCAAAGCAACCCAATCTGAATATGGCCATGCTATGAGGAAGAGGCTGGACCATAATCTCAACTGATCCGAATCCTTCTATGACATAAGATTGATGTCTGTTACTTATTTGGACCTCAGGGCAGAACTTCAAAGGGCGCAACAGCTAGAGTTTAATCCTTAGATTGTGCTGAGCTGGGAACTGCGCAGAGTGTCTTTATTTAGCCTCATTTTTTCTCTCATGGACTTTATATTCATAGAATTGCTCAGGTTGGAAAAGACCTTAAAGATCATCAAGTCCAACCGCAATTGGCTGGAAAACAAAAAATCTTGTTTAAAGGCATGTTTATGATGCATTTCTTTTATAGAGCAACATTACTTTGTGTTACATTAGCTGTCTTGTCTAAAAACACTTCTAGCATGTTTTTAAACATAAATATCAGGCTAAGAAAAGATTTGTTGTATAATTAGGTATAATAGCATGAAATGGAGAGGAAAGTGTAGGACAGATAACAGGGAAGCCTTTCAGTTGCAAGACTTCACAGGATAGAGCAGAATTAAGTCACTTAAAACTAGTCTCGGCAATGGCTCAAGACTAGCACTGTATAGAAATATTTGAGATCCCTTGTCTGAAAGTTACTGACTCCTTGTAAGTGCATTTAGAGAGGACAGAGCACATGTCAGTCTCTAATCTTTTTACATTCAAAGGATGGCTGCAGCAACACATCAAAATTACTTTACAAGCAAAAATTCATTTCACATGTTGTGGTGGGTTGACCATGGCTGGTGCCCACCACATCATTCTCTTCCTCCTCAGTAAGGCAGGGTGAGAAAATAGGATAAAAAAGCTCATGGGTTGAGCTGAGGACGGGAAGATTGCTCACTAATTACAATTAGAGGCAAAACAGACTTGACTCGGGGAAAATAGATTTAATTTATTGCCAACGAAAAATAGAGTAGGATAGTGGGAAGAAAACCCATTGTAAGAACCTAAAAGCCCCTACCAGGTCTTTCTTCTCAGGCTAACTGTAAGTCCTGATGTCCTGACTCTTCTACCTCCTCCTCACCCTGAGCATTGAAGAAGGGACAGGAATGGGGGCCGAGGTTGGTTCATTTCATCACTTTCCTCTTCACACTATTCCTCTGCTCCAGCATGGGTTCCCTCCCACAGCATGCCATCATTCCTGCACTGATCCCACTTGGGCTTCCCACTGGCTGCACTTCTCCAAGCACTGTTCCAGCACAGCTCTGTACCACCGGGCCCACCCTCCAGGCACTGCTCCCCAAGGCTCCCCACAGGCAGCAGCTCTTGCAGCCCACAGTGGGGCAGGAGGGCTGGATGTGCATCCTTCATGCCTCATCCACTACTGCACTGTGGGCTCCTTCATAGCTGCACGGGGAGATCTGCTCCATGCAGTGTACATGGGTTGTAGGGGGACAGCTTGCTCCTCCATGGGCCTCTCCTGGTCTTCAGGGAGCTGCTGCTTTGCAGCTGGAACACCACCTGCCCTCTTCCTGCACTAGCCCTAATACCTGTAGGGCTGCTTCTCTCACATAATTCTCACTTGTCTCCCTCCCTGTTCTTTATCCTTTTTAAAGTGTATTATCAGAGAGATGTCATCAGTGTTGCTGAGGGGCTCAGCAGTGTTATACTGGTTCTGTTTTGAAGCTGCCTGAAACTTGCTGTGTCCAAGGGGACTTGCTGGGTCCACCCTTGGACCCCAAATCTCTGACTACCAAAACCTTGCTGTGTATACCCAATACACACGTGCTGGCCTAAGCCTTACTCTTTCATAGCAGAAGCAATATCTGGGTATCTAAAATCTCTACAGGATGCTTTGCAGGCATAACACCAGAGGAAAAGTTTGATAGTGTTTGTTTCTATTTTTTTATAAAATAGTCAAATGAGTAAAAAAAACTTTCATTTGGGTTGGGCTGCAAGAGTTAGATTGAAGCTGAAACACATTTAGCATATTTACTCACGTAAGTAGAAGATCTTACTGGGAGGAAAGTCCAAGTGGGTTACCTAAATAACAACTGGACAGTAGTAATTGCATCAGAGAAAGAATATGAGCTGATGGGCTTTGATTTGCTTCAGCTGCTTTGAAAATAAAGCTACAAGAGACAAGCCCTTGAGTAAACTCTAATTACTTGGGGCAGTGCAGCCACCTGACCACAGGGACTACTGATCCAAGGGCTACTCATTTGGATTATGGCTTTTTGTAAAACAGCCCAAGTCACGTATTTGTTTGGCTTTATAAATTCTCTGCTATGAGAGGTCAGGTGTCACAGGGGTCTTTGTTAAGGCTGGAAGGGTAATATTTAGAGATCTACTTGGGGGGAGCCCATGAAGGCATAACGTTACCTTGTAGAGCCTTTATCATTAGAGAATAAATATAGAGTTACCATTATTTTTAGCTTCAACTTGGAATGCTTTTATTAACTATTTTTGCTGAACAGTTTGGGAAAGTGAGAAACTTCATTTTGCAAAATATGCAACATTGTACTTGACCATGAAAGTAATTTAACAAATCCTTAACCACTTGCATAGGTCACAAAGTATTTAAAGTGAGGAAGGGCTGCACTGAGAGAATGGCCATAAACTGTCCAGCTAGAGAAGCTGACAGCTGCTGAGGACTGAGTTTGAACTTTTGCAGGAATAACTCCATGATCTATGAGAAAGAGTCTCTCTGTCTGACAGTTTCTCCATACTTGTGCCAAGTAAGCTGATGAAACTTTCAAGAGGTTACCAGTCATGTGTGATGCACGGTTTACAGATATTTGTATTACTGAGTGAATCAGATCTGAGGACAAAGTGAAAGATAGCTGGTGTAGTCAGTGAAATGATGAATGATGAAGGTTATAAAGGACTTTGCATTATGAAGCAATCTCAGTGAAAAATGGTGTAGGAAATACAGATTCCATGCATGCTGATGTATCAAGCTACCCACATCAGTCCCTCATTCAAATAATGAAACTACTTACAACAACACTTTTTCTTTGATGAAGATAATGTTATGTGTATGAGGCAAAATTTCATTTCTGTACTATCTGGAATATTTTCTGGTTAGTTTTTTGTTAGGTGTTGTGATATGTGGAAAGATATTTAAGCCCAATGGGGGTATCACTGTGTTGATACAGAACCTCATGAAAATGAAGCTGTAGCAGGAGGCAAGAGGAGGGACTGTTTGTATTGTCTCACTCATAAAACTTTCCAGACAAGCAGTGGTATCAGACCTACTTGCAACTGTGTAGAACAATTCATGTGGTCTCTGTTTTGAAGAGGGAAGAGCTTTCATTTTCCTTTTAGAGGTTAGCAAGTTCTCAAAGCTTTAGCAAATTTGGAAATATTGCTGTCAGATCAATGGAAGAACTGATGTGGTCTGCTGTTGGCAATTCATTCAACTTAATGAGGTGTCCATGACCCTGAAAGTGGACATACAACTGTCAAGTCCTTAAATACATGAACTTTCAAATCAGAATGGTTACTTTATGTTGTATATTGAGATGATTATATCTCTGGTCTTGGTTTTAGTCATGTTCCTGCACAAGAGTAAATCTTAAGAGTTCTCCCTGGGAATGTTGACTTCTTTAAGTTCTGGTCATCCTGACCACTAGTTATTTTCCTGAGACAGGCAAATGAGATAATCAGTGCAGCTGATAAAGAGCTCAGACACTCACTGTATAATCTTGTCCTTGTGACTTGAATGCCTCCTCTTTCAGAAGAGAACACTTAAAAGAACTGGGAATTTTTGTGGGTGTATTTTTGCATAGTATGTGAAGGAAGAACACTGTTTATCTGTGCGGAAAATTGTCTTTACGCACGTGAATAAATCAACAAGGCAGGAGTGTCTTCTGTTAAGCTTATTTCCAGTTATAGATTGTGAAAATGCGTGATGTGTGATGTGAGACCATCACTTTCTATGTGTTTGTGTTTTGGCATTGATTCCTTATAAAAAGAAGTAGTAAGCATAGGGAAAATTTATACTCGATAACCACACGTCCCGTGTTGCTTGAGCATTCAGTTTTTAGCTATGCCTCTTTTATCACAAAATCATGCAACTAGAAGACTGATAAGGCAACTTGCATGGATTTCTCTAAAAAAGCTACATACAGACTTTTAGCTTCTAAAGAGACATTTAACTGAGAATAATTTTCACTTTCTGCCCATGTAACTTGATTGTATTTCAGAAGGCATTCTTGTCTTCCATTAGATTGCTGAGGGAAGTCCAAGCTGTTTAATGCAGGTCAGTTCTTGCCCATTCCCACCAGATGTCAGTATGATATAGATAAAAGCAGGCATCAGCACAAGACAGCTCAGCTCTGCAAAGCTTTTCTGCCAGAATTTATTAGTCATGGCAGTCATGTAAGGCACATTCATCTCTTCAGGCCCAGGATAACAGTGTCTATAAGGAACAGCCCTTACTCTGAGGGTGCTGGGACTCCCCCAGGATGCCAGAATATCAAAGTAGAGTCTTTAATTTTGATCTCAGGGCAGAGTCTGAAGTTTGGGGTGTTCAATGCTCAGGGCAGCTGACAGGGAGGACATTGCATTTGTTTATGAGTATCCTGAGGTTTTTTTTGGTCTTGCTATTTTCCATGATATATCATTGAGGCCAAAATCTAAGGGAAATAACCCTTCTGCAATTCCTCTCACCAGCACCCTCTAGAAGTCTGTAATTCTAGACAAGTAATGACAATTAATAGGAACATTTTGTCCTTACAATGCTTAAGTTTTCCATTTTTTTCCTGTGCTGTTCCTACAGCTATTTTCCCTGTGCCATCTCTGAAATTAACCTCAAAATAATCAGAAAATAAAGGTATAGCTATCCATTCTGCTTGGAAACTGTGCTGTTTGAAAACTGGGAGAAAGGAATAAGAAACCTTCTTGTGGAACTGTTTGCTTGTTTTTCATCCACCTTTTCTCCTTCATGGCAAATTGGGTCACTGAAAGCTCCTGAATCCTGCTGCAAGGGTGGCAGCAATGCAACAAAAGGAAGATGCTCATAAAAAATAACAGGCCATTTTCTTTCTGACATGAGAGAGGATTCCTGTCCAGAGTTGACTGTGCCTAGGATCAGTAGGTGGCTGTTTACTGTGAGAGATAAAAAGATTTAGATAAAATATTTAGTAGAGGGTTGTTAGAGTTAGGATACTATGGTTAGGCTGTGGTTGGATTTGATGATCTTTGAGGTCTTTTCCAGCCTGTGTAATTCTATGATTTGACTGCTTCCTTTCCAATCTGTATTTATTTGTTTTTTTGGTTTTTTTTTTTTTTTCTTCTCATACTATGTAGAAATATGTCTGCTGTTCCCCATACTATTTTATTTTAGCCACGTCTTTGTGCCTTGGATTCCTCCTTGTCCTGTGGGAGAGGAAAATTATGGATTTAGGTGGAGATTAGTCACCTAATTCACATCAAGCTCCTTTTGTCACTGTTTTAGTAAGGCAGGGTTGGAGAAGACCAGGCAAAATCTTAAAGCTCTGCTGTCTCAGACAACTGTCTTACGGGTGTTGAATCAAGGCAAGCCCAGGGAATATTCACTCCATGCACTACAAACTTATATATTCACCAGCAACCTGAAGCAATTGAGGAAATTTCCTGCAAAAGAAGCAAAACCAGAGGTGGGAATTGACTCCCTTCAGATCAACCTTGTCAATACAAAGTCTGTTTCTTCCGTAGTCCTAACTGAAGCTTGGTCTGTCTCCCATAGACAGACTGGGTAAGGCAAGAACAGCATGGCATTGTTTGTATTGTGCAAACTCTGACATTCATTTTTCAAAATTACCAAGGAGTGTTGTGTAGCAGACTTTTTTTGTATGCCTCATTATACTTTTTTTTGGCTAGTGTATTGCAGGCTGCCATATGGCTCAATATAAAAATCTCTATGGGTATCTGCTGTCTCTCATAATACATAGAGATATGTTAATTAACACTAATTAAATCCATCTAAAACATATATGAAACATAGCCTTACAAATTAGATAATTGAAGTACGTTGGCCAAGTCCTTACTTTTTGGCTGAATGCTTACAGTTCAAAGTTGACACCTCATGAAGGCACCAGTAATACTTTCTACTCCGCACATGCTTATGCTGTATGGATATTACTGGTGTTGGTGGGTTTTCCTTTGAAAGTACAGGAACAGGAATGAGAGAACACATTGTTTTGAGTGCTGCTGGAAAAACTAGTAGCAACACAATAGTATTTCCTGATGATGTTCTGAACGGGTGATTTTTTTTTTTGAGTCTTCTTCTAATGAGGCCAGTTTGGATTCAGTTTGAACCTGACCTATGCTGTAGTGGGGGTGAGTTTAAAACCTGAGCTAGGAAGTAGGAAACAGAAGGTGGATTTGCTTACATGACTGCGTTTGGATAGTTGTTCAGAGTACTGTAAAGGCACAAAGTATTGTCACAGGCAAAGCATCTCTACTCTTGGAATTTCATTTATCGCTATTTAATATGATTCAGGCATTGAGAAAAGACAGGAAGACACTAAAATAAACACTAGGGAAACACCTTTCCTCCCTGGGATCAGCTTCAGATCAGCATCTCTCCTCCTCTCTTCCTTGTTTCCACTTTCCTTGTGCCTTCAAGTTACAGTAAGTCCCTAGAAAAAAAAACAGTGAGGAGGCAATGGGCAGCACCAGAGGTGAGATTGCCATTCAGTGAGTTTTTTTTCCTTTTTTTTTTTTTTTTTTTTTCCTTTTTACTTTCCTGCTAACTCTCATTTCTTGCTTTTTTTCTCTCCAGCTTTTTGCTTCTTACTGCTTTGGTGAGGGATCCTCTGTGAGCTACAGTACTTTCAGGGATGCTCTAGAATGACAAAGGCCTCAGGGATGTCCCTGCCCTGTTTGGGTCACTCTCAGCCATGTCCCTTTGAGGTATCCCCGCTCCAGTATGACTCATCCATAGTCGCAGTCTCTCCGTGGTGTGCCTGCTACAGTTATGATGGGCTGGCATCACTTGGAGGGAAACTTCCTCTGATAAGCAGTGCCTACTTCTAGCAGGGCATCTCCAGTCGTGTTCCCAGGAGCATCTTGTTTGTGAGCTCTTTCTTCTGCTTCCCCAAATCTGCCTTTCTACATTTCTATACACAGAGCTTTGATGTCTCCTCTTGTGTCTCCTGCCGCCAGCATCTGCCACCATTTCTTCTACATGTCTGAGCAGAGGTGCCACGTGTTCCCCTGGCTGGTTAAAATTTTGGGGTGTGGGTTGTTTTTGTCTGTTTCAGACCTGTTTCAGCCTGGCTGTGATCAGCCAAAGGCAGTTCATGGCTTCCTGCTACACAGGTCACCTCTGCAGTCCCCTCTGCCATGCCAGTTATGCCCAGTACAAGCATTCCAGTGGGGCATAAAGAGTGTCCTATTTTACCCTCCAGGTGCCTGTAAAATATGGTAAGCTTTGTATGCTTTCCTATCCAGAAAGAAATATTCAGCACAACGCTATTTTTTTTTTTCCTTCTTTTTCCTATAAGATTTCTCCAGCATGTGTATTTTCTTTCAGATTACTTATTTATTTTAAGGAACAAAAGTGTTTGCTGACAGAGGCATAAGACCTTTTATGGGCTAAAATAACAGCAATCTATCTCCTGCTGCAGCTCTCTGGCAGCTACTAAATCAATGACAATAAAACATCAATGGTTAACGCTGTACAGTATTTTCTGAAAACAAACAAACAAACATAAAAGTGCTCCTTGTGCTTCTATGGTTTAGTACAGAAGGGAACTCAGCATATAACTGTGTATTTAGCATCACATCATGTAGAAAAACATGACATATTCTTCTCAAACCAGCAGCGTTAAAGTCAGATTCACAAAGAAATGCAGGGTCTGAATAGCAAAATTCTCAGTTTTGGTGAGTAATCTCCTGTTTGACCTTGAAAAATCACATTCAGCCTTTGGTGAAGCCATGATTGCTGCTATTTTTTGTTTGCTAAAATGAGAATCGCATCAGTTTTTGATCACTTATTTGAGTGTCCCTGATGGAAGGCAGTAAGAAAGTATTGATTATAGCAGTTGTATTATAAATGTTGGCTGGAGCAGAATTCAGTTTGTTGCTTCCCAAAGGAACAGGAGAGCCAGCATTGTGAGAGAACTTGCATAGGATGTAAAGTAACTTAGTTTTCTACTTCAGTTGCTTACAGATAAAACCTTGTTTGGAACGAAATGATATAACCAAACAAGTGCTGTATGTTTTTCCTTGTAAAATTACTCAGTAATACATCTTGATGTGTGATAAATTTTTATGGTGTTCCTTAAAAGGAAAGAAAGTGCTAGCAAAACATTACATTAGTTTGAAATGCATTTTAAACAGAAAGAGTATTTATGCTTTAAAAGAAAAGTATGTGCATATTTTCTGAAATAACTCTTTAAGCACAAGATGTAACTGCCAGCAGCGGAAGACGTGGTTAGGTAAAGGCTCAGAATTAAAAATAACCATGTTGTTTACTTAGAAGAGAGAGCTGTAACATGTGCTGCAGAATTTGTTTATATTCAGAATACGCGTTGTTTGGGAGGTGGGGAGCAGGGTACTGTAGCCATTGTGACTGCAGGAGAGAGAACACGTTAAAATTAGGTTTCATTTATTGTGGTCGTCTTAATACAAAACAAATGACAGGGATATCAGTCAGCAGAAAGGTAGTCAGAGAGGCAGAAGGATTGCCTAGGGGTACTTGAGTTCACTCCTCTGAAGATGATCATAGAATCATAGAATGACTCGCGTTGGAAGGGGCCTCAAGGATTGAGTAGACCTATGCATTTTCAAGAAAGATGCTTTTCAAATGTGTTACTACATACCTCTGTTTTGCTAGGTTTTTCAGTTAGCTATTTTTCCTATTGTTTAATCCAGCTCTTTTACTGTAAAATAGCTTTTTCTCCAAGCTACTATTTCCATGAAGAGAAGATGATTCTCTTCCTCCCTGTGATAGCCTTCTATTTATTTGAAGATGAGTATGTCTTTATTCTTCCCTTTAACCTAAATATCCCAGTTCTTTTAGCATTTCTTCCCCTCTGGACTCTTTCCCAGTCCATACTTCCTTGGAATGCAGTGTCCCAGCCTAGAACCAGCATGCCAGCTGTGTTCTTGTCAGTGCTGAGTAGAACAGGAGGATCGATTCATGTCTCAAAACCTTTATTTCTGTTTCAGTATCTCAGTATGACATTTGCCATTTTCACAACAATGTGGTGCTGCTGACTCATGCTCAGTTTGTTATTGACTGTAACACCTACATCCTTCTTTGCAGAGCTGTTACCTAACCCGTTTCTTCCCATCCTGTATTTGTACAGTCTATTGAGTGTAGAATGTTGCAGTTGTACCTGTTGAACTTTATTCTTTTCTCCCATTTTCCTAGTGTGTAAATATAATTTTGCTTTCTATTCCCATGTGCATTTTCTTGCCTTATTCTATAGTTGTAGTTATTAATGAAAACACTGAACAAGACTGAATCTAGGGTATGTACATGTAGGCAGTTCTTTCGTGACTAGGCTTTACAACTTGGTTATGTAAATGGTATGTCAGACTATATAAAAAATCTTACTAAAGTTACAGCAGATAACATCGTCTGCCTATCCTATATTCACAAATCACCTCATTCTTTTATAGATATAAATTGAATCAGTTTAAAATTATAATCTTTTAGAAGGTTACAAATATATTGATTTATTCCAGAGTATTTATAGGGGTTGTATTTACAAAGATCAGTCTGAAGTTCCCCAGTTTTTCTGTTTTTCCTCTTTCCATGATGTACTGCTTTGCCCCATTGAAGTCTGCCATCTCACCTGTCCTCCCCCCATCCTCAAAGATGGCTGTTAAGGATCATGACAGTTCTATAGACATCCTAGGATAAAATCCATAAGGCCAAGGCAGTTGTTTTCTTTCCATCACAAGGAAAGTTCCTCTGTTCTCTGTTGTTACAAATGGTAAGAAGATAGCTACAGGGTACGTGTTTGAGGTGAAGACTCAATGCAAAATGGGTTACTAACCATCATGGCCTTTCCAGCATCACCTGTCAGTCACTTTACCTTCCTGTTAAACAGGAGAGTAACACTTTCCATGTTTATCATTGTGAGCAAAGCTTTTTTCAGCCTCTTACTATTAACATATTTTTTGAATGGTTCTTGTTTCACTCTGCATTTCCTGCTCATTGCTTTCTTTTTTCTCCTTATGTACTAATGTTAATCTTTTGTACTTGTTCTCAGTGATCTGATTTAGTTTCCATCTATTGTGCTCCTCTATTTTACATCTGACATCAGTAAGCAACTCATGATACATCTGAATTCGTCTATTACGCATGATAGCAAAATGAAGCATAAACAGTTTCAGCTTTTGATAATTTTGCCCAAATTACTGCCATGCAATAAGTGTCAGTTTCAGAGAATTTTTAATATTCATTATTTTGGGAAATTTGACAAGGTGAATGTTCAAGACTCACTTTTCTCACCTCACATTTTCTCTCACTGAAGAACAATAACAAATGCCTGTGGAAAAGCTCTTTGGTGTGTTTAGAAGTAGGGTGACCTATAGTTTAGTCTTCTGCAGAGATAGACCCCTACTAGTGCTCTGTGTCTAAAGAGAAACCAAATGTGCCATACACCATGCATCTTACTGTCCGGTCATTCCTAATTAAGACAACACAAGTGAATAACTAACAGTAATACGATCCAAGAGCTGACTCAGTTTGTAGTTCAGCTTTAGATTCATATTTGAACTGCCAGGGTTCAATACAGTAAAATAATCTTCAATAATTTTACAGTAATTACAATCATCTGCATCGCCCACTGAGATGAGTATAGAGGCTTATTTAGCATCTCTTTGTATGTGACAGAGATTAATGCATTTGTACTGAACATATTTGAGCATCACTAAGTGGAAGTACATTGACAAGACAACTCTCTAAACGCAGTTAACTGGAGTAGGTCCCAAAGATGCAGTCTTATCTTGTTCAAGAAATGTCATCTAGCAATATAACACGTGTTACCTGGAAACATAGTGTTTGATTATGTCAAGAGCCTTCAAGCGCCTAACACTTAGAGGACCTAGAGATGGTTTGCCAGAAGAGATTTTGAGGGAAATCAAAGGTAAGTTAAGAGAACTCATTTGTACAATTTTAAATTAATGCAACTCATCAAAGTCATCTAAGAAAAATTCCTTTAAAATGAAAATAAAAATATGACCTCAGATGACTAATTTCATTAGTTTGACTAATGTTAGTTGAGGATTTTGAAGATTTAAAGCACCATATGAGGCTAAGTATTCTTTTAGACTGCTGCAGGGCTGGATAAATGATCTCACATTTCTCACTTGCCTACACTCTACGTTCCCACCCCCTCTGCTCACAATCTGGGTTTTGCTGCTCTCTCTGGCCTAATGTCTCAGTATGTTCTGGCTCCTCCTTCGTAGTGCCAAGATGTACTGAGGATCTGCCTTGAAATAAAGGCAGAGACACATTCATGTTTACTTTGTACATGCTCTCAGACATTATGTAATTTCTACAGATTCTTATTTATATGAAAAGACACTTTTGTGGGGAAATGGAAATATGCATTAATTTTTAAGTTCAAAATACTATTAAACTGGGACCTGTGCTTGGAAATGCGCTTAGCACCTTAAGAAAAGACTGAGATAATGCTTTGTGGCAGGGGTTTTCTGGTCTTCCTTTTCATTGCTGCTAAATGAACAGGAGTGTGCTGCTTCATACCTCTTAGTAAGTTCTCATTCTAACAGAAAAAAAAAACAACCTGCAAGGCCCCATAATTTGGCTAACTACTCAGGCCTAACAGTGAATCCTTGGAGACATTGTGAAGAGGCCTTCATTCTGCAGCAAACAGATTGGCACTGCAGTGATGATAATTGTAATTATCATGAGCATAATAAATAAATGGCAATGTATTTTGCTAGCTTTAGGAGCTTGAGTAATCTGGCAAACAGCTTGCTGCACTCAATCACACAATAATGATATTCGCTGCCAGCCCAGGAAGTTTACCTAGGGGCTGTGACTCATGTTTGTTTTGAAAGGCATGGCATTAAAGGCCTGTGAATTATGTCTGTTGAGAAGAACACTGATTTAAGTAATTACAAATGCAAAACTAAAACAAATCCACAAGGCGAAAAAATGCTAATTGGTCACACGGTTCCATGCAATTTAAGTCTTCATTCAGTAAAAGTTTTTGCCACGGGGGTAGATTTCTTGGGATGAATTAATTTCTGATGCATTGATACTGTGTCTGTCTGCATACATATGTGACTTCCTGCCCTTGCTAGAGCAGGACATGTTCCCCCATCGCTGCTCTCCCTGTCAGAATGTGCTGGGGTAAGAAAGTCCTTGGTGGGCCCCTGGGAAAGTAAGACATTGAGTGAAGAAGTCCTGATCAGCACCAGGAACAACCCACTGAAAAATAAAATGAACAAACAAATTAATAATCTTCAGGGTTCATATTGGCTCATGAAAGAGCCCTGGGGCTGGAGTACCAGGGGCTTTGTGAATGTTGCTCCAGTTGCGGAGCCTTGCTGAAGCCTCCCTCAGTGCACAACTGAGTGCTGCATCACAGACTAGGCCAGTCATCAGGCCCACGTGTGAAACAGGGAAGAAAATTCATTCTTGCTTAGGAAATGTGTGAAGCACCAGCAAAACTGCACTGGAGTACATAGGAAGATTCAGCACTGCATATTGCTATTAAATGCATAACACTCTAAGTATGTTTAGAAGCACTTCTGTGGAGCCATTTTCTACCACGTCCTTCTGTTACAGAGGTAGATTCTGTCATCAGACCCACATACCGCTTCCTACAGTGTACCTTTACTCCCACCTCTGCTTCCAAACAGAAGCCTCTATTTCCAACAAAACCCACAGCCATGCCAGTTTAATTGTGACAAACTTGGTGGTTCTGGTCACAGTCACAAGCCAATTTTCCATGCCTCATCACCAAAGTAATTATAGCAACAGCAGTCTTACAGCCTGGTGTGAGGGATTTTCTCCAAAATCACAGAAGTCTGTGGTTTAAAAGGGGTTCCATTTGTGGTCTGATCATGTCTCATCAGACGTAATTGATGGAGCAGGTGTTTGAGGCTCAGGCCTTTCACTACTGCAGACCTTTCAGACATGCAAATCTTCCAGGCTTACCTGCTCAGCATAAAGGATCTTCTGTACTGAACTCTGTGATTCATAAAACATACAGCCTCTTATCTGTGAAGTTCTAGTGCTTTATGATAAACAGGAGGAGGAAAATAATCAAGGGACTGGAGCACCCCTCCTGTAAGGAGAGGCTAAGAGATCTAGGGCTGCTCAGCCTGGAGGTGAGGAGGCTCCAGGGGGATCATATCAATGTATATAAATGCAAGAAGAGAGGGTATAAAGAAAAGACAGAGCTATGCTATTTTTGGTGGTGCTGAGAGCCATGGTAAGAAACGATGGACAGGAACCAGAACACAGGAGGCACTGACCATCAGGAAGCACTTCTGTGCTGTACAAGTGACAGAGCTCTGGAACAGGGTGCCTACAGAGTCTGTGGAGTCTCCTCCTTGGATATCTCTACTATTAGTCCTCTCTTTATCCTTGTCAGACATTGTGTATATGTTTCTAGCCATCTTTAAAGGCTGTGAGAATTGCCATTAATTCCAATACTTTTCAGCCTTTTGGGACTACTGTCTACTGGGTTACTTTCACTGCAGCATCATGGTGGCTCAGAGGGAGTCACTGTGTAAGCCTGGATTTGAGGAGTGCTGAGGCTTGCCCTGACCTGCTGCTCGGGCAGACAAAATGTCATGGCAGGTAAGCTGGGAGTGCAGAGGTGAGATGTTAAGCAGACATTAAACATACGTGTATTCTTGTCTAAGAAATTACTGAAGTACATCTTCTTCTTCAAACAGGTAAGCTAATACAGCAGTATTTTCTCAAGTTATTTATACCACCTTAGGCAACTTCATCAGCTACTAGCAAACAAAATGTCTCCTCTGTGCTCGGAGGACTCTCAGGGTCGATGTTCTGCCATTTTCATGCTGCAACAGATACAAGAGCTGCACTAAAATAAGGTGCACAACCTGAAAACACATTCGTATCACAGATGTCAGTCAGTCAAATATGAACTGTACCTTAAGAGGAATGCTTTTAAAAGGCTCTGATAACCAAGAGATAAAATATAATCTTGATTTTTTTTTCCTTTAAAAATTGCTCCCTATAATGTAGTTATAGGCCACTGAAAAATTTAATTTCACTTTTGCTTCTGATCCTGCAAACAATTGGGTAAGCGCTTAGCAGCTTTGCTAAATGGGCCAGAGCAAAGAATAAATTATAGCTTCAATCATTGCTTGTGTGCTGAACTGCAGGTTTCAGCAGCATGCTCCCTGGGACTGCAGCAGGCGAGTTGTCATGGCAGCGTGATGCTCTGTGCATGGGCTCTCTGCAGCAGGTTCTCCTCCTTGCTCTGTGCACCTTCACTTTATGCCATGCCATCCAGCATGCCTGGGGTTCAAGTGTTAAGGCTGCTTAGATACATATCTTTGCTGCGAGATTTATTTTTTATCCTCAAACCTCATTACCTCTGCCAGCCTTCCAGTTTCTCACTTTAGTGTTGTTTAGAGTCATTGGCAACCCTTGCTATTGCCAAGCTTTTAGTCAAGATGAGTCAGGCTAAAACAGGCATGGAAGAGTAATACGTAAGACTTAGAAAAATAAGTTAGTTAAAAATCTTTTGCATTTGCCTTCTGTCCTCTGAGTTATTAACAGCACATTTGTTAGGCATTTCTCTGCAAACTTAGAGTCAAGAAATCATTTTAAAAAAAACATGTAAGTTGAGTTATATGGTTGCTTGCTTCCAGGACTTGAAACATGAAGGAAAATATCACAGCTAACCTGAAAAAGCTAAAAACTACTGCTGTTGCCGGGTGTCCCTACGTGTCAGTTGCAGCTTTTCATAGTAGCTCTGGCATTGTCAGCAACCTTCTAGCAAGGAGGGCACCCTCTGCCAGGGGCACGGTGGCATCGTTTCAGCTGTGTGGCCTCTTCTTCTGCATCTGTCCCATCATTTCTTTTAGTCTGTTTCTCAGAAATTTGCTTGCGTTTTGTTGTTGTTGTTGTTCTCACAATATGATATCATTACTTTTCTACTGCACTTACGACAATTAAACTGGTTTAACACCTCCTGACAACACTACATAGAAAATTTTCAGTATTCAGTATGTGTGGCCCTTCTATTTAGAGATCTGTCAGGGAGGCTGATCTGAAAATATAGGGACATGTTGGGAGCATGATGTTATCACTGTGTATCATTCATGTCTAATTTTCATTATGCATATTGTATTATTCATATAGTACATCCTATTCGTGATGTAAACATTTAATAAAACATACTGAAGATGTTTTAAGGTTGCACATGGTAAGTGTTGCAGTAACAGTAACCACTGAAGTTTCATACAGCAATAATGAATCATCTCTCATAACCAAAGGACACTATGTGCTTGAGTATGGTGAATATGAAGTAGTACGTACTAAAAGTTGTAGTTCAAAAACACATGTCTAGTTTGTAGAATGGTAGTTCAATAAAAATCTCTTCTACCATCAATGGGATATGTTTTGGGTCACAGTTCCATTATGGAAACTGCCTATTTCTCTGTCAAAGGCTTGACTCAAAAGATTCACTGTTGATCCCTGTGAAAAACAGGTGATTGGATTTTACTCTCATTATCCTGCCTATAGTTGTACTGAAGTGTGCTTTAAAAATATGATTTTGAGAAAGGAGAAGGGAGAAAGGATGAAGATTAAAATATGCCTTAAGCGTTATAAATCAGGAGACTCCTTGGGCAGCCAGCTTGCCAGTATCTGCCTCTGGCACAGCTGATACCAGCCAGTGTCAGAGCCAAGAGGACAAAACAGTGGGGCTTTGGAACTCATCAAATATGGCACTTCCTTTTTGTAAAAGGATTATCAGAGGCAGAAATCAACCTGTGAGGGATTTGGGTAAATAAAACTTAGATTGGAAGGCGTGCAAATGGGACAAATGGCCAGAGAAGGCCAAAGAAGTAAATAAGTCCCTTCCGTAAGGATTCTGTGATTCTATTCTAACTAACTTCACAGGTTTAATAAAGCAAAGAGTAATTGTTGGTATGATCTGCTCTGATTTCTCAGAGGTTTCCAAATGGCTCAGACCTGCCCCTTTGATAAAAGAAAAATCAAGGCAGTTAGAAAGGCAGCAATAAGGTAGGTTAAAATCAGCCTTACTAATGGACCATGAGAGCAATGCAGGTAATGAGGGTGTTAATGTAAGTTTTCTCTAGGAATCTGTTTTAGGTTCAGTGTTATTTAATACCTTCAAAGCTAATCACAGTAAACCCCAGGTGATAACACAGAAATAAATGCACAGAAAGGGGAATTGGTTAGTGGTACAGGCTCACCTTGATCTTTCGAGGAGGTGGGTTCATCTGAACAACATGCATTTTACTAATGTGACATGCCAGGGCATCCATCCAGGGACAAAGAAATGAGGTCTCACTTATCAGATGGGGCAGCGTGTTTCAGAGGCAGCAGATCTGTGCAGGAGGTGGAGGCAATAACAGGTAATCAATCAAGCATGAGCACCAGTGCAGCAGTATAGCTAAAGAGCAATGAAAAAGGAGGCAGGGGGCAGTACTCCTGATTATTAGCAAGATCACTCTGGGAATACCATCTGTTCGGGTGTCAACACTTTAACAAAAGGATGGTGACAAGTAAGAGCCAGTGAACCACGTAAGGTCTAAAGAATTTTCCTTAGCAGAGAGAAAGTTGCAGGTCTCAAATATTAGTCAAGATGATAAAAATCACATTGAAATATTAGATGGTTTAATCTGTCAAGAGATGGCTAGGTAAAATGGTTGGAAGTTTCAAAGATGCTGAATACTTGCAGCTGCTGTTGGCACAAATAAGATCTGCGGGTGCTTAGGATCTCTCAGACCATATTTGTTTAGGAGCTTAGCCATGAAATCAGGAACATGAATTTTAGAGACTTATTGTGAAAATCTCATTTAGAATCAAGAAAGTTGTTCTCATCTCATACCTTGAAACCACATCTGCTTCTCAACCCAGAATCTGTCTCCCTCTGTGACTCAGCCGAAGGAAAGGCATCTCACTAGGTACATGGTCTCCTGTCAGCCTTAGCTGCGTGTGCCTCTAGATCTATTAGACAGGACTTGGATTTTTCAAGAAGCCAAGCCTCCGTTCCAGCTGAACAATCTGCTTTCATGTCCATCTTCCAGTCTGATCTGACTGACAGTATTGCAGACTTTTCTCCCTACTCCTCCTAGGCCTGCAGTTTTAATCAGAATATTCCTCTTTTTGGACAATGGTTATTTGGATAGGCGTTACAAAGTACCATCTCTGAGTTAACCTTTGTCAGAGTATTAAGTTATTTAATGTCAGTATAGCAAACATATATATTTCCTCTTCTCCTAACACTAAGCAAACAAGGCAAGGAAAGATACATGTTTTTAGGTATATCTGACGTAGGAGTTCAGTACTGCTTTATGATCTTTCCTTCAGTTACATTTACCAGTATCTATTCAGGGACCTGTACGGAAATACTCTGAGTACATCGGCATGTTCTTTTGAATTTCTCACACTGAATTCTTTGAAGAAAATGCATCACAGAAATATTTCAGGTGCCATGCTGCCCATGAGTCATGTAGATTGCTTCTGCTCCAGTAACATTTTCTTCTGAACAGTATTTTCCTGAAATCTGGGACCCTGAGTGATTTTCAGAGCTTCTTGTAGCAGAGCTTCTGCTCATACAGAACTGTGTCTGGCAGCAGAAGTGTACACTGAGCTCTCCCATGTCACTGGCATGCAGGTGAGCCACTGCTTCTGCCAAAGGCCGTGTGAAGCCTCCTGGGCTCAGAAGCATAACAGTGGTAATCAAGGGCTGTGCCCTATAGCAAAACATGTTTTCCAGCTCCATGCAGCAGGAACTACAAGAAAGGTGAGCATTAAACCTATCCTAGCTGCTTTATCCTGAGTAGAATCACAGAATGGTTTGGGTTGAAAGGGACCTCCAAGCCCATGACGCCCCAACCCCTGCCATGAGCAGGGCTGCCCCCCACCAGCTCAGGCTGGTTGGTGCCCCATCCCTGGAGGCGCTCAAGGCCAGGTTGGATGGGGCCCTGGGCAGCCTGAGCTGGTGGAGGGGAAGCCCTGACCATGGCAGGGGTTGGGGGCGGTGGGCTTTGAGGTCTCTTCCAACCCAAACCTTTCTGTGATTCTATCATTCTTCACTTTTCAGCAACTACCACCATTGGGGAGAGAGGAATGTTTCTGCAAGAAGCTCAGGCAACACAGCAGGGGCTGTAATGTGGTTGGAGTGGAGCTTAAATCCAAAGAAGTCAAGAGGAGGAAGGGTGAGGACCAGGGTTGCATCTTCTTCGGGAGTAAAAGCTTCAGTTTTATGTTCTAGTATAGTTCCTTTGTTCATTCCTTTGTTCATTTCTTCCTTCATTTGTGTGTTCCTTCCTTCTTTTTTTCCTTCACAGGACCAGGTAAAGGTATGCAGTTGAGGCAGTCACCGGGAAGACTTGAGAAACTACTGATTCAGCACCATAATGTTTAGGTAAATGCTACAACACTTATTTAAAAGAGAAAAGCCAGACACTTTTTGCTCTGTGACTCACTAATCACTGTCTGTGCTGTAGAGCCTGGAGTACAAATTCCTTTTGTCATGAAAATGCTTGCTCCTTTGATCCCCACAACATCATTAAACAGTTCTAAAGAGAAAGTAAATCTTTTGGCAAGCTTTGCAATATAAGCATTTCAGGATTCAGACACATGTGGGTGTGTTTGTGATGCTGAGGAGATTGATACTGATACAGTTTTTAGCAGTGGGTACAGGCCGTGTGTTGCATTGCTGAAGGAAAGAGAGAGACATTTTCCACCTACATTTCCAAAGCAATTATGTAGACGATTGAAATGCACCAGGTAACCATGCAGGGCTGTAACACAAAGGCTGCTGCGGCATATCAAACGCTATTTTGTTCATCTACATGGCAGCTGTACATGTAAACCTGCCCAGGGAGGTAGTGGAGTAACCATCCCTGGAGGTGTTCAAGAGCCGTGTGGATATGGCTCTGAGGGACATGGGCAGTGGGCAGGGTGTGGTGGGCTGGTGGTCGTACTGGGTGATCTTAGAAGTCTTTTCCAACCTTAATGATTTATGATTCTATTCAATGATTCTATGGTATGTACCCATCAGCATGTGGGTACAAAAGAGAAAAGGGTAAAAAAAAAAGAGCAGTTTTGAAGAATTTCCTGTTTTTTCTCATTGCTGAGGCAAAATACATAGGTGGTCTTTCTGGAGAGCCTGATGCTTTTATGGGCATCAGTAGCTTTTTACGATAGCAAACAAAGGCTTGAAACTGGTGGAGCATAAGCTTCAAGTTGTGCCCTATCTTCATGGGGACCTGATGTAGGCACAGTGCATAGTGTACGTGTTTCTTCCTTTATCAGAACAGATGTGTGTTTGAGTTTGTGAATCACTTTCTCAGCTGTTTCAATACCTTGCAATGGCGGTGTCTTCTGTCCCTGCGGACATCTGCTGAGTGCCTGGGTCTTCTGCTTTGCAATTGGTAAACTGAAGGGGAGGGGAGGAATAGTTATCACTAACACTTTCACCAAAGGTTCTGTAGTGTTTATGTAGCAACTTCATATGGCTATAACTAAAATGGGAAAAGCTTATGAGCTTACTGAAACAATAATGTAAAGCTAAACCATTCAAAGAAGCATGACTGTTTAGAAGTGTAGGAATAGCATTTTCAGACCACATATCTCTCTTTGTGAAATAAGTTTATACCCTTCCAACATACCATCTGGCAGCAAACAGTAGATTGGTTTGCATCCTGCCTGTGATCTTGCAAGAAAAATTAAATCATATATAAAAAAATGCACTTTTAAAATGCAACATTTTCAATAATGTTCAGTGGAACTAATGGTTTTAGAAGTCTTTCCAGTTATCTGCTGGAAAACGTCTGCATAAACAAGTATCTGCTCTCAATAGTGATGTGCATATGAGTAGAGGGATTGATGTCATACTCAGAAATGCTGTTGTTTGTGCGCATATGCACCCTCTGAATGTTGAGAACATCCAAATCTGTATTTGCGTGTGAGCCAAATGGAAGTGGGAGGAATCAGATTATGGTATGGGCTACCCGTAGTGTGTGCAAATGGGTGTTTGTTTGGGAGAAAAATGGAGCAAGTCTGCTGTTTTTGGAAGTTAGATAAGTCCGTGACTGGTTGCAGTGTGATACAGTCTGTGGAAGTTCATGTGCCAAGGGCACTCCAGAATTGCCTTCCCTCTCTGACATGAATACCCTTATGTTTTGAGGGAGAATTATGAATGTAGGGTAAGGCATTTCTCCAATTCAAAGCATCTTCCTTCCTAGTACTGTGATAGTTCAAGGAATACATTGGGCTAAATTCAAACCCAGAGAAAGGAAGTAATAATAATTTGTTTAAATTTTTCAGGAAATCAGGCAAAAATCTTTCATATCACTGGATCATGTACCTCAAGGAAGATAAGATCAAATACATGCTAATATATCTGTCCTTATTAGGTTTAATACGAGGAAATTAGACTGCCCAATGGATGCATAATGAAATGATTAGATAGAATCTTCTATCTAGCTGTATACACAGGGTTACAGAGATTTGATTAGGTTTTATGAAAAATAACAATGGAGGCTTAGCTTTGTAAGAAGGATGGATTAAAATAATTCATGGAGAAATCGCTGTAATTAAAAACACTCTAACTAGTATCCAGAGTCTATTTGTCTCCTTCCATTAAGAGCACATCTTCAAGTTTTCGTTAATATTCTCTGTGCCTCACCCTGCCTATGTCTAGGAACTCTTTCATTTGTCAGTCCATGTAAATTTAAATTCCAGGCTCCTGATCAGTGTTTTGAATCACTACAATATTGAGTAAGTATATAATTCTTAGCTTAGATGCTGAACATCTGTTGCCATTTGTGTCCAATATGTAATTACAGCAGGGGGAGCTGGACAATCGGAGATTAAAAGGATGCTGCTTAATCTTCCACCACATGTTTCCACTTAAAAAGAATAACACACTAGAGAAATCTCATTGCAGCTCATGGTATATCTGCTTCTCCCCTTATTCTTGCTCTGTAGATAAGGCTTCATTTGGTTTCTTTCTGAACTCACCAAAGTTCTTGTGTTTGGACCTGGGAATGCATTTACTTAGGCCTGGTGCAGCTTGTGTGTTAGGTCATGCTCTGAAGATCTCCATTCCTGTTTGTTTTCCCAAATGAAAAATTGTAGTTTTCTATTCACCTGTGTTTATGCACTTATTTCTATGGATTAATTTTTACCATGAGAGAACCATCCATTTGGGGAAAATGGGCTCTAGCATCAGTAGAGCCAGGTCAGAAAGCTTGGATATGGCTGCCTCTTGAAACTGCTAATGCAACGTAACCTCAGCTTCTGTGGTTAGGGCACCAAATGTTCCTATCAAGTAGACCATGATGCAATTTTCCCTTTTCACAAGATGTGACTGTAGAGCTTCCAGCAGGACTGCTCAGATCTATGTACATTTAAAGGAGATGGAGAAGCAGCAGCTGCAGTGCAGAGAGGACAAGCTTCAGGGAAGGGTCAGAAGGCCAGAGGTTGAGCAGCTGTCAAGACAGAAGAGTATGCTTTGTCTTACTGCAAAACAATGTTATCCATGTCCTTTTTAATTACATTTACTCAGGGGTGTACATAAGAGCTGTTCCATCATGTTGAGCTCCAAGAAGGGACTGGAAGGGAAAAATTGGATGCTGTATGGAGTGAGAAGTGATCGTGCAATGGTGGGCAGCACAACAGAGAAGGGTCACAGTGGTGCTTGCCTCAGGAAATTCCTCTGCAAGTGACTTTTCACCTAAGTGTAGAAATGTGTGTTGAGCACATCTACATCAGAGTCGTGGCCTTTGTCACATATATATCCCATTAGATAGTTTATGGAGAACCATGCTAGCTTAGTGAAGTAGTGCTCTGAGTGTTTTCTGGGTATCTGAGTGTGCATCAAAATACTGCAACAGCTCACTCACAGGAAGGAGATTTGATAGCTGTCCTATTGGGATATTAAGCTCCTCCTAAGGAAGAAAGCTGGAGATAGGCTTGCTTAATCCATGGGTTGTAAAGCCTTCTCGTGATCTTTTCTTTTTCCTGGAAACTGACTGTGGCTATGTACTGCTGTCTGCTCAGCACAATGTGCCCTTTTCCTGTCCTCTCCTCACAGTGAGCCCTTTTCCTGCCCATCCCTCTTTCTGCAAGTGTGAATGTAGTCTTTACATCTGTACAGAGGACCTGCACAACTGCCTTAGGCAGCATGTCACCCTTGGGCAGTCCAGTAGGGAGTTTCCAGGGGCTGAAATGGAAAAACTGGTGTACGTGAAGTTTAGATTTGTTCCCTAGTGCTTTAATGAGGGGCCTATCAGAAAACCTTTTCCACATTAGCCAAATGTACTGCATTCTCCAAGTGTGGTAAACACCAGAGCCTTCAAAAAACATGACCTCAAGGCCTTGGCCAGGTAGGCCTACACACATTGAATAACTCTGGTTTGAATCGTTTGCTGGTTCCAGCAAGAATGTATGTGGAACAGCAAAATGTAGGCACTGAACTGAAGATGACAGATTATTTTCCACATGTGAATGGGTATGTGAATATGTCTCTCTGCAGTTTTTGTGCTACCTAAATGCCAGTGACTCTTTAGTATCATTTTACTACATTTGTGAACTTTGTAGAGCTTTTGAACCACTCAAAGCAAGAGGTGGGAAGGTAAGAGGCATCCGTTTCATAGCCTGCACAGGTTTTCATGCAGCTGGCATAAGCCCAGTCTCAGCCAGTGCTAAATTTGCACCCACAGTTAATATTAGGGGGAAAAAAGTATTACAACATTATTGTTTCCTTGTTTCCCTGGTGATTCACCTCTTTGTTCCTTTTTTTCTTTATAGGTCTATTTTTCTGTACATCTTCAACCCACCAAATTCTACCAAATTTGATTGTCTCCAAAACAATTTTCTGTAAGTTTATGTTTTTTCAGGGAGACTGAATGATGCATTTTTCAATTTTCTATTATGACCTTGGAAAATAATGTCAGAAGAAACATTTATATTCATCATATTCTAATTTAATTATGCATTAAAGAGTTTCAGAAAACATATTAGACTGTGCACCAAAATAATGGAACAGTCATCTTTGCAAAGTTTGGCTGGGTTTTGTCAAGATATATTTCCTAGACTAGTATGTGCCACTGCTTTATTTTGGGCATGCATGAAATCGTCACTGATGTGGTTTCTTGGATTACATTAACCCTTCCTATATATAAACACATGATATCATCCCATGGATATGATTTGATATACTTTCCTCAAACCACTGAAGAAAAAGTGGTGACTAAAATGCATTCATTTAAAGAGCAAAAGGCACTGTGGTATCTGGATAGCATTTTCTACTTACACTTTAAATTAAAGAAGATCTGCTTCTGTATTTTAGTGATGTTAGTGATTTGGAAGGTCATAGGAAAAAACAAATTTGTCCTCTTTCCATAACACATTAGAAATGAAGTTCTAGGTTCCCATCAATATATCCCTCACTAGGTGCTGGTCTGATTTTGGCTTATTTAATGTCGTATGGAGGCTTTGTAGGCATAGCTGGTCAGGGACATGGAGCTTTTCGCTGTTGCTCAACACTTTGAGGCTGTTCTGTGGAGGGGGTCTGAATGTTGCACAGGCATGCTATTTCTCAAATGGCGCAGCCTGTTTCAGCAGCAAATTATGCTTATTTTTCTGGTTTCTTAATGCAGAATGCATTATCTGCCATTCCTTCCTCCTAACCACCCCTTTAGAAAATGATTGCAAATTCTTGCAGAATGATTACAATGACAACACCAGGAAGCCTCCAGCTCTGCAAGAAAATGATTGATGGTCAGTGGTCAACACCTGCATATTGTGTCTCTGTTGAAATGAATTCATTTAATCTCAGGGGCATTTATTTCATCTAAACTGCATTTTGCAAACTTGCATACACTGCTCAAGTTAAAGTGAAGCAGTATTTTAACTGTATTCACTTCTGGGGAATAGCATGTTTTACTGGACCTGTCTTAAAAGTAAAAAGATCTGCGCATCTGCTGAAGAAGAGAGATACTTCCAAAGTCCTGTTTCTTAAAATGCAGGTAAAAATAGACAAGCTCTTCCCTCACAGACATCGCTTAAATTGTTCACCCTCAATGAAAGCATTTCAGGGGCTGCAGAATCTGCAACTTGGTTCTCTTTAGAGAAGAGAATTTTATCTCCTGCCTCATTAACTTGCTTCTAAGTTCATATTTTTTTCCTGCGCCAGTCAATGTTTGCAAAGCTTCCAGTCTCAGAAAATCCTTAAAACTTGTTTTGCTGAACCATGGCCATTTTAGTGTGCTTTTCCATTGACACCAGCAGGCTCAGCGTCAGGCCAATAATGGCTATTTGTCAGTGTATCCATGAATTATATTGACCTGTATCATGCCAAATTTCATCAGCGTGTTTGCAGTTCCTAAGCTTTTTGGCACAGTAAGAATGTTACATAGTTGGCAGTGCTCGGAAATTGCACAGCTTTGTAGTGCTGGGCAAATAATAATACTATTTTCTATCTGCTAATGGAAGACATGAAGTTCTTTTAGTGAATCTATATGCTGCTATTCTGATGGGGGCATTTGTCTCCCCCCCACCCCCTCCCACCCAACAAAATGGATTTTCTGACATTTCTGTGACCTCTTAGAGAAAGAATTAGGTGCACCAGTTACCAAGCAACAGAAAGTCAGGCAACACGCTTTCAAAGCGCTCTAATTGCCCATAATGGTAAGAGCAGCATCCACGTTCACAAAAGCTTCATAGACTTGATACCTATTCTGCTGTAGGAACTCATTTACCTTTTATTTTCAGTATGGTGTTAAGCTGTAATCACCAGAAGGAGGAGATGTACGTTTGAAGGGTCTGTGAGACTGGGACCTGCTCTGCGTATAGAGGGCTGTAAGGAACAATTGTCATTTTCACATTCCATACCTCACATTTTGTTTATCTAGGATATTTTAAGCTCTTAACTCACAAGAGGGAAGGCACATTCATCTCTACAATATTGAAATCAAAGTGAATGTGAAAAAATAACTCACAAAGAATTTCAGAGATTTAAATGAGAGACCAAAGGAAGTCCTAAAAGGACAATGCATTCTGACAACTTATCCTCTAAGGTTTTAAAATGACATGTTTCTTGAGTCACACAATGAAATCTTAATGGAGGGAAGAGAAATACATAGGTGACTATTTGATGGATTTCCTTTTTCCCTCCAGCTCGTACCTGCCTGGATGTGAGGACTTGAACTGTTCTCTCCTTGCACAGCACATCTGGGCCACTGAGTGCCATTCATCCTTGCCATCAAAGGCTAAAATAATCACTCTTCACTACTTGCTTTCCTCAGGACGGTATAAGAAATGTTTTGCTTCAGGTGCCACATGGCCTTTCATGGAGACCACCATCATAAAGGGACAGTCCTAATCTTTACTTTTTATCTTTATCTTGTTTCCTGCAAAAGATCATAGAATCACATAATCACATAATTGCTTGAGTTGGAAGGGACCCCTGAAGGCCATCTGGTCCAACTCCCCTACAGTGAACAGGGACACCTACAGCTACACCGTATTGCTCAGAGCCCTGCCCAGCCTGTCCTTGAACATCTCCAGGAACAAGGCATCCACCACCTCTCTGGGCAATCTGTGCCAGTGCCTCACCACCCTGATTATAACAAATTTTCTACATACATCCCATCTAAATCTCTCCACAAAATAGCAACTTACATCCCTTCCTCTCCATGTTTCAGCAGTGCCCACCGCTTTGCCATTTCCCTCTCCCTTCTGAAAATGGTGTTTCTGTGTGTTCCACAATGTGGCAGAGATTTATGGAACAGCGTTTTGTCTTCCTTCAGCCATTTGTACTTGGTAACACCTTGATCTTGGCCTTTAAGTCCCCTGCATGCTTACCTGTTTACTTCATATGGAGTAATGTGGCTTCAACAGGGAGACAAATCTCCCCTGCAAGCAGTGGCAAGTGAGGCCTATGGGCCTGGTGGGATGCCAGGACGCTGCTTTTGCCCCTTAGACCCTGCAGAAAATCCAAGGAACCACAAGAAGGGAAGAGAAAGACCTCTAGCTCCACCACTTTGCATAGAAGTGCACTCTAATTCAGAAGAGAGCACCTATTGCCAGGGTTTGGTTGACTCACTCAGGTGACAAGAACCTTTCTGCAAGGCACACAGATCCCACCCCAACAGGGATTTGGAGCAGGCTCACTTACTTTCAAACATACAGATGTGTTTCTTTAGAAGAAAATAAAGCTCCAGGGTTTCATTCTCATGTCATTAATGCCAAGATTGATGCTGATGAAGACATTATGTTGGCACATGTAAAGGCATGGACCAGAAACCAAGTATTTTGCTGAAGTTCCAAAGCAAAGAATACTCTAAATTTAGCATGGCATTCTGATTAAGGATATGCCTTACACACAAGCTGATTCTATAATATTTTTTCTTTCTTTGCCCTCCGTGCTTCTGCCCTCTCACCAGAAATGAAGTTTAATGGAGAGGTATCATACAGTGGAGGTGAAACAGCTAGCGGCTCAGTCATGCACTCTGTCAAATGCCATAGCTCTAGTCCAGCAAAGCCCTTAGGCATATGACTGCTTTCAGAGTCTCACAAAATGATACAATACTTCAAATTGAGCCATGAATTGCCAAGAAACATGCGTACAGGGTAGGAAGGTACTCACTGTTTTGAACTGTTAGAAGGAAAAAAAAGCAGAGGTTAAAGTATCTACATGCACATAGACATATGAGCTCTGTTTTTCTATTTTGGACCTTTTTACTTCAATGACTATGTAATTACCATCATTTCCAGTGGAGTTACTTGGAAATTACTATGTAGTTTATAGTATCTGTCTAATTAACTTGTCTCACAACTGTAAGTGGAATGTACCATCATTTCCAATCTGGAAAGCACTTCTTTGGAACTATATTGCAATAATTCAAGAATATTTCTGTTAGGTTTTAATCTCTTAGAGTAGCTATTGTTTAGAAACATACACTCTTGAGGCATGAGTGTAAATAGAGAATTATTGTTTGCAATGTGCCTAAAATGAAGCTATTTTTCCGGGGTTTGGTTAACCTACTTTTAATAGGAATTGATCATACTGTGAATTAGATCTTCCATTAAGAACTACATGTCAGAAAAGCACAAGTGGTCCTGGCTGAATTTAGATTTTTGTTGCTGGAGGGTGCCTGGGAGCATATTATGCTGACTCTTTCTGTTAATGTGAAAATGTAGGTGGTTTCCTCTTGCAATTATGCTAGTCCCTCAAATCCTGACCACCTTCCTATTATTATGAATTCAAATATTAACATTGTAATCAGCAGTACTGTTGGTGGATACATCGAGAAATAAATATCAAGCCCTCTCTATATGAACAAGATCTACAGTTTGGAATAGGAAGAGAAAAAATAAAGTTGGAGTGGAAGACTGCAGAAAGATTCCCATCCTAATACATTTTTTATTTTGCCTCATTATTGCAGTGGTTGTGGAAGTAAACCTCACTTCTAGCACATCATTACTGTGCTTTCTGTTGTACACCACTATCAACAATAGTTAGCTCAGCCTTGTAATAGCAGAAAAAAGTATACAGATGTTTTTATCTAGATATAAGAAGCCTTTGTAGACAGCTTGGTTAAAAAAAAAAGAAAAAAAGGTTACTGTCCACTTGCATTTCTGGCAACACACTAATGAAAGCTTATGTGAGTTCCTGATGATAAATTTGCTATCACTGCAAGAGGGCAGTGAGAGAGAGAGGGAAAATGATGATATATATGTACTCTTGTGATATATGTATCCTCTGGAGAAAGAGATGTGCTGGCTCTCAGAATAGTTCTGCATAGTTCTGGTTTCATGTTGGTGAAAAGATACAGACCAGAAAACAGGGGTTTTCTATTGCAAGTGAAGGGAAGATCAAAAATGTGATTTCATTGCCTGTTTTCGCACTGAAAGCACACACACATCTGCAAGTGTGCTCTCCAAACTCTTAACACATCTAGAGGCTCTGTAAGCTGCAAACACTGCTTTCTGTCTAATTCTGATATACTTTTTCTCAGTGGTTAGCATTATATTGCACGGCAGAGTATTAACCATCTGCCATTAAGTTTCTTTACTATTTTTCCAGCTTTCTTTAAAGTCTCTGAAAGATTTTTCACTTGAACTTTAGTGCTCCTGGACACTTCCTATGTAAGTTAGTTTTGCCTGACACTGAAATGAGCAGTGTTGAAAAGAGTTCTTATTTGAAGACCATGTTGTATCTCTTGTACCACTTATATACAGTTGCACCCATCAATCAACTACTGTAGAAACCTGCCAGAGGAAGTTATCTCTAGAGAGTAGAACCCTTTGGTGTACATGAGTGAAACAAGAAGTACAGCATCTGGTTAGCAGCAAGTTCTCCCATACTGAAATGTCTCACAAAGCAAGGAGATATGCTGCCAAAGCACTTGATGAATCATCTAGGTCTATACACAAAACCTTCCAGGGACTGAAAATGAATTGCAGAAAACAGAACCTTTCTACATTTTTGATATAAAAATACGATGTTCGCTTTCTGAAAGTTCAAAGGAGTTCTTTAGAGGGTGGGGAAGAAAAGAGTGAGCAAACTAACTTCTAGCTCCTTTTCCCATTGTCTTCATCTAGTTATCTGGTCTCGAGGGACAAACAGTGGATTATGTCTTGCTCACACAAGCATGGCAGTCCCACATCTCTTTTGCAGCAGAAACCCCCCTGGGGAGCTTTGTATCTCTGCCTCTTACCTCCAGCACCTTTGGCTGCCCTGACTGGGAGACATTGTTCCTTCTGCATTCAGGTTGACATCTGATGCTGTGTGTCAAGGATGGAACAAACGTATCTACTGTATGTGAATTCACATGGGAGCACTTTTCGAGCTCTCAAAAATGGAAAATGACTCTGGATTTTTTTCCTGGAAGACATCATGACTTAGCGAAAAAAAAGACCTGAACTGTGTAGCAACCCCTGTCATCATGCTCAAGGAAAATAACTTTAGAACTGTTGTGGTGTGTAGCTATAACTGTATTTTATTTACTTCATTTACTTCGTGAGTGCTATACAATATTACAGGCATAGATTAGTCAGTAAAGTCAGATCTGTGTGCTGACTGAGGCACTTGTTTATCATGCAAACAGTGAACAGCGCTAGTAACTCGCTCCTAATGGCAACAGCAACTTATATCTGCCTCCTTGTCTTGTGTGCAAAGCTCCTTCTTGGAGCTGTGTGCACCTGGAGGCTAGTGTCAGTGGAAGACGTATCAGTTCCAACCACACATATGAAATATTAAAAAGTCAGTAAGCTGTAGAAATCTCTTTTCACTGCTGAAGCCTCCTCCTGTACACAAGTACCTTTTCACAGCAAGAGAAGGCCTTGCTATCTGACTTGAAATGTGGAGGTCTGATGCAGCTGTGACCAATCAATACTTGATTTTCACCTGTGTGACTCAGAAGTTGTCCACACTTTTGGCCCTCTGAAGGTTGGATCCTGCTACAGGTTGTCCTGTGTTTGCTTCTAATTTCTGAGGTCATTGCTCACACGGATAACTTCTGTGCCTGACTTACTGAGCCACCCAAGGAGATGTACTTTTGGCTGAGGGGGTTTGCACACTGGTTCAGAGAGACTGCAATCACAGCAGACTGGCTGAGGTCCTAGCAGCTACTTCAGTCACTGCTCAGGTGCATGGTTCTAAGGTTGTCCCAGCAGCTGGTCCTTGTTACAGTCTCTAAGGTTGGGATGGTTCAGTAGAGCTGAAATGTGTGCTGAGCACTCTGCTGGGCTCTGAGAGGCTTTGAGGAGTTGTGTGGCTTGTGCCTCTATGGGAAGGGGAGTATTTGCATGAACTGCTCCAGCTTCCTTTGGTTTTGATCACCCCAGGTGTCTCCATTGCTAGTGGTGAGACAGGTACTGCAGTGACAGAGAAAAAGCTTTTAAAAGTAACAGACATCATTTCATGAAAACATCTTAGTTTTAAAAATACAATTTTCTCTTCAAACAGGGTGGAGTATGAATGTGGAGTAAAGATTTTCATCTTGGTGAACTTTCTATGAAATTTCCATGCCCAAATTATTTTTAATTTTGGCAGCCAGGAGGCCAGATCTCCAGAATCCAGCCCTCTGAACACAAAGATGCAATGGGGAAAAACGTCAGACTGTGGGCATTCTCCTTTCCTTTCTGATCTTCTCCTTATCCAGGCAGATATGGCTCTGCTTGACGTTTTCTGTTTTTGTTTTAATTTGTTAAATTATTTATTTATTTATGTTGTTGTTGTTTTTATTTTTGTTTCTGAAAAAGTCTATGTGTGAGGAGTTAATGAACCAGCTTTTTGGCTATGACCTGGTTTGTCCTCACTGTCACATCACGGCCTCATCTCAGATCCTTAAGAGTCACACACATGTCTTCCCTGAATGGGCTCAGAGTCCCATTCTGCGAAATGGATTTGCAGAGCATTTGCAGGCCATGGTTCAGCCTTGCAAATCAGTTTGTCACGAGTGGTTTCCGTAACTGACCTGGGAAGCAGTGCAGCCAGCCCCTCCGGTAGAGCGGGTTGATTATTTTTCACAACACTATTTTTTTTCCTAAGGAAAGCTTCTCCATACCTTCTCAGGTAACAGCTTGCTGTTCTGCAGACATGACCTTCAGGGAGGCTGTTTTTGTGCACAAGCTCTTGGAGAGTGCAAGCTGTCACAGGGCGAGCAGGTTGCAAACGTCTGGGTGCTACAAATTAGTTTTTAGCACTTCATACAAACTCTTCAAGTGTTTTGCTCAGCTGTTCTCTCTAACTCTGAGGTTTCTCTGGAACATTTTGCCAACAGAAGGCAGGATCCTCAAAATAACCTTTTCACTGTCTCATAGAAGTCCCTCTAAAAGCAGTGCTGTCAATGAAGGTATCGTTTTCTGTGCAAGCAGGTTCACTTTCTGCATGTTATTTTTCAAATCTGATATACTGTATTGTCTTATTTACTCACAAATGAGAATGAGGCCAAACCTGATTGTCTTCAGAAGCAATGTGGGTATTTCAGAAAAGTATGGAACTCTGTAGGCCTGCAAGCGGGAGTTACTTGCTTGTAGGAGGTAGAAAAGATACTGCACCAGCTGTCTCTCAAAGGAAGAATCATGGACTGTACCTGTAATGGATGGCTGTGCTGCTTTAGGTCTGGTTTGAGGCGCCTTTTCATCTGCTATGTAGGTTTTCCTGTTCTCCCACTCTTAATTATGTTCCTCAATGGGAAAGGGAATGGAGGCCCATGACCTCAGACAGACATCCAGATGATGTCTACCATCCTGCCTAAAGTAACAACTTTCTCATGTGAAAAAATGCAGGTGGCATTTATTCCTTGTCTCTGTTCTTTTTTTTTCTTTTTTTTTCTTTTCTTTTCTTTTTTTTTTTTTTTGGTCTCTTTTCATTCTCACATTTGTCCTCACATGTGGTATATCCATTCCACGTTTGACTTCCCATCATGTTGTCTGGTCAGAAGCACTATTTTGATCCAGCTCCCTGTGAGACTTTCCATGCTAACTGGAGAAGCTATGTAATATTTACCCATTCTTATATTCCTTGTAAGAAGAGAGGTTAGTGCACCGCTGCACTGTGCAATGGATAAGAGTGCAGGATGCTGTGGGAACAGCAGCAGTCATGGTGCCTTTCAGCTAATTTCAAACCTCCCCACATCACTTACATCTAAATAGTATCAACTTTTTGAATGCAGTTCTTTCAAAACAATCCTGGAAGACAGAAATGGAATCATGTGAAGTTTTACGGAGTCTTTTGTGTCAGTATTCATTCAGATTCCCAGTTCAGATCTCAATCACGAGTCTGATGAATGTCCGTGAGCAGAAATTTTCTCCTACCTTTAATCCACGAGAAAAGAGTGCAAATCAGACACTGATAGCTTCAATTGCTTGAAGAATGCATTTTGGATTTTATTTCTGACTCTGGGGAGTGTGGTCACTTAGAGATGTCACCGACAGCCATGTAAACTTAGTACATTTGAGTATGAGTCACCAGTAGAGAACTGAGTGGGCCACCCTACAGCTTAAGTCATAATTTCACATCAGCAGGAAGTGAAATATAAAACTAGCAAATGTTCCTATTTCTAAAATGGGCATAAGATTATGTTGGCCTACTGCTCACATAAAGAACGAGGATAGCATGTCCTGTGTACTGACATGGCAAGAAGAACCTTTCAGTAGAAGCTATTGTATCATTAGATGGCTATTGAAGCCTGACGTGGCTGTGAAACCTGAGCTCTTCATTGGGACTTTTGAAAAGTATTGACGTATTTTTTTCTCATTTTAGGCATGTGCACGAGCACATGTTTTGCAGGAGGCCGGGTTTGTGTCACAGCCTACATCATGCATGCACATCATGCCCATCCAAGATATCTCAGATTAACAGAGGGGTGTCTAGTTTGCATCCTCCCAGACCTTTGTCTTTGCATTAACAGATCTGTGGATCAAATGCATGTGCTCCACAAAGCTGATGTTTGCATGTCTTTTCTAAGGAAAAACCTTAGGAACTTAGATGTGCTTGAGTGAGTTGTGGATTCTTCTAGGTGAGGCTGGAAGCATTTGCTGGTATCAGCACTAGGAAGCCCTGCAGCTATGGCCCTGTGTCCAAAGCAGTCTAGTCAGGGCATTAGATACCTCCTCCACGACAAAAGGAAACATCTACTTCCTATGTCATACTACAGATGAGATAGATAAATATTTGACAGTGCATTTGTCATTTCTTCCCATTCTACAGAAATGGATGTGAGTTTTGGTCTCTTCACTAGCTTCTTGGATGAGCATACACTGAGTGAATCAGTGAGTGGAGGAGCGATTCAAAGAAATGTGAAGGGATTTGCTGTGGTACAATACAAGGGTATACGCATGGGAAAGAAATCAGTCTCTGAGATGTGTGGACTACGTGGGGTGTTTGTGCTGCGTAGACTCCTGCCTCACCCACTAGCACAACTTAGGATGTGCAGAATTTGGTCCAGTACAATCCAGATCTAATGAAATTTCCTGCTGTATCAAATAATAAACAATAGAGGTGTTGACTGTGTACTGATTGCAGTTTATGAAATGAACAGCAGGTGGGAGAGAAGCAATATGCATCCTCTGGTAGACCTCCAGCTAACAATGCTACGTTAGAAAATGTGAAGCATACCAGTGCTGAAATCAAACCTTTTATACCCTGCTACTTGAAAACAGGGTGAGGTGGGAGGGAGCAGAATGATGGGGGAGAGGAAGGGAAATGTGAAATCATGGCGTTTGTTTATGAAATGATTTTCCTTTTCAGCCTCTTTGGTCCTCCTTTTCCTATTTCATACTTGTATTTCTCGTTGCCTGACAGTTTTGTCATCCATCAGCTGCTCCCAAGCAGTTTGCCTCCAGATGATTTCTGCCTAGCTTGGTGGCAGGCATCTCCCTGACTATCCATGTCTCTGGATTCCTGCTTTTATATTTTGTCAACCTGTTTATTTTAACACAGTTTCTCTGTGCCTCATCTTGCTGCTGCCCTTATGCCTATCCATCCATCTCCATTAAAAACTAAATATTGAATATCAATAAAAATAACACAGCCTGTTCTGGGAGGAGGTCATTTGCGTGATGCTTTATGACTGTCTGTTGATTTGTGGTCAAACGGAACGGTCATAAAAGGGCCGTGAATCAGGCAAATGACATAAAATGCACACATCAGCAATTAAAATCAGCTGTATTATCTGGGCACCCAGCAGGGCTGCCTAGTTAAGGCCCTGCCAATGTTTTGATTATTACAACTCTTTACAAGAATTCATGCTGTTCCTCTCCTCCAACCCCCACATCTAATATTTGACCCTTCTCAATGGCTTAGCTGCTTATCCCATGCTTTTATTCTCCCCTGCAAGACATTCCTAGATCTTTCCCTCTGAGTCATTCTAACCACAGGAATACAATATTGTCTTACTCATCTCCCTAAACCTGGGGCATGTTTATCCCCTACTGGAATTCTGCCAGCAATGTTTTTCTACCTGCCATAGCCATCGCAAATACCTTGTTGTACTGAAACCTCACCTGTCTCCATCTCTGTCCTTGCGTTTCCCACCCTCCCCCAACTCCTGCCTTGCAGAGGAAAGCATTCTCATCACCTGCAGGCTGCTTGCAGAGGAGGGGACTCTAGGATTTGTGCTGAGCTTATTGCTGCAGTGACACTTTGCAGGAGCACCAGGTCTGCCTGCCTGCAGCTGCTTACAGAGAAGCTGCACAGAGACGATGTCTTTCTCTATCACCTTCACGCTCACTGCACGCGCTTGAATTCCTCCTTTCAGCGTGCCTCATGCTGCTCCCTGCAGTGTTTGACTCCCTCCCACAGGCCTTTCTCCCACAGCTTTTCGGTTACTCAGGCTGTTGAGCTCTATGAGGGGAAGGTTCCCTGGAACACGTGTACAGCCTGCTGTGGGGCTTACTTCCCTGTGAAGGGTCTGGAGCACAAGTCTTATGTAGAGCAGCTGAGGGAACTGGGATTATTCAGTCCGGAGAAAAGGAAGCTCAGGGGAGACCTTATTGCCCTCTACAGCCACCTGAAAGGAGGTTTTGTAGCAAGGTGGGGGTTGACATCTTCTCCCAGGTAACAGGGATAGGATGAGAGGGAATGGCCTCAAGTTGTGTGAGAGCAGGTTCAGGTTGCTTTGTAGGAACAATTTCTCCTCAGAAAGAGTGGTGATGCAATGGCACAGGCTGCCCAGGGAGGTAGTGGAGTCACTGTCTCTGGAGGTTTTTGAGAACTGCATAGATACAGCACTGAGAGACATGGGCAGTGGGCATGGTGAGGATGGATTGGAAGTTGGTCTCGGACTTGAAATCTTTTCCAGCATTAATGATTATATGATTTTATGCTGCAGTGTGTACTTGGAGACAGCGTGCCTTTTACTGCACATCTACCATCTCTCCTTGTACTGAAAAGACAAAAAAAAAAAAAAAAGTGCACAAAATTGAAAAGGGATAGTGGCGATGTTTGAGTGCTCATTTGTCTTCATGCCATTGTATTATTCCTTAATTGTAAAAAATTAGGCTACTTCTAATAAAACAATTTGAGTGTGAACCAATCTATGTGGGTATTTCATTTCATGTTGTGGGTTTTTTTTGTTTGTTTGTTTTGTTTATTGTGACAGCTATCAAAGACATTTTATGCTTTTCATTTGTGATGTAGATTTGCTCTTGGTTGAGAAGGAGCAAAACAGATATTGAGGAAAGATTTTTCCTGCTATTTGTGACCATCTCTGGTCAAAGAGTGAGTCAGAGACTGTGACTGTGTCACCCAGACACAGGTGAGTAATGCTATGTGAGACTCTTCAGAGTATCCAAAACCGCATCTGAAAGCTGGTGGATGCAATGCAGGCCCTAGAAGAGGCATGTAGTTTCCCAGCAAGGCAGTATCTAAATGATCCCCACTTCCATTTGCAACTGAATTCTGCAGTGAGTATCAAAAATAGATCATACAAGAACATATCCAGATTTCACATTGCTACCTTCCCACCTGGAAAGAAATTCACTTGCAAAGGTGCAGGCACAGACTGCTTTAGATTTTTAGAGTGAAAGACTCATAGAATGGCCTGGTATACAGTTATACAAGTGTACAGTAAATAGTTAAACAGAGGTTACACAGATGTTTCATATGAAAGATTATCATTATAAAAAATTAATCTATCACAAACAGAAAATGCTCACCAATACTGAAGGTTTGCAGTAAACTCCACAAAAGAGTAGTGGTGGTCAGCCCTTAAATGAGATCTGGGAGAGGTGGAGCCAAGCTCCACGCCTTCCAGTAGCACAGCTGAATTACCTTCACCTGTGCTCCCGCAGCTGATTCATTGCTTGCCTCAGGTGGTTAATCAGAGGTTCAGGCTGTGATCAACAGTTTCCCTTACACCTGTGTTGGAAGGGCCCTTAAAGATTATCCTGTTTCAACTCCTTATTTTCCCATTTTAAGAAGCTGCATTTACCATCCACATCACTTTAGAGGAGCAACTGCTGGTCTGGAATCAGAGAAGGAATGAGGTATTGAGGAGAGAACTTTTGAGATATTTTGAGAATTTCTGGATAAACTTGGAGGAGTTCTGGAGAAAAGCTGCGTGCTACCCAAGAGAAGTTTCACTTTCTCTGAGATTTGAGCCTACACTGACAGTTTAATAACACTCTTGCTCTCTGTTCAATACAGACCATGCCAGCCGGAAGGTCAGCAGAAGGGGTGGTGCATGACGGAGATTTTATCTTGTGCCTCGCACAAAATGCAGATTTCTTTTCCATGACAAAGTACAAAATAATACACTTTAAGCAGTGAGTTCCAAATTTTCAACTTTTGTTCTGACATTCTAAGGCATATACTATAGGTTACATATAATAACATTTTTCTGGTATTAATTTTGGGATTATATAAAGTAATCAAAGAGGATCACAAAGTTCAAACATTGCTTTTTTTATTCCCCCTCCCCTTCTCTACTATCTAGCATGTACATAGAGTGGCCCAGCCAGCTGCACACCCCTCACCTCTTGAGAGCAGAGAGGGAGTCCTTCCGCCTCTCCAGTGCTGCGCTTCCCCTTCTGAGCACTTGTGGCTCTGTATGATTCCTGGCCTTGTTGAAAGCAGAGGCAAAATGCTAGCTAGCTTCAGTGCTGCAGGATCTAATATTGATGGCAAACGCTCAGGTTCCAGATGGCTAGGAAGATTTCCATTTTCCATGTGCATTATTTCCATATTTTGTAGAATGGCAAACATATTTTGCTCCCGTCTGTGGTGTTTGTTTTATTGTGGCAGTGTACAGTGAACAGTATCTTGACACTGATGTTTCCAAGGCTCTGAGAATGGCTTCAGAAACATTTCGGAAAGTTCTCTATGTATTCATTTTGCTTTAAAGCTACTTATATGCACGTGATATTGTTGGGCTGCGTGCTGAGTCACTACTAAATATACAGGGGCACTCCTTACTTCATACCTTGTCAAATCCTTTATTTTGGTCTGGGGAAAAGGAGGTTGAGGGAAGACCTTATTGCTCTCAGTATCTGAAAGGTGCTTACAGTGAGAGCGGGGCAAGTCTCTGCTCATTTGTGACAAATGACAGGACAAGGGGAAATGGCCTCAAGTTGCACAGGGTAAGTTTAGGTTGGACATTAGGAAACACTTCTTTACAGAAACAGTGGTTAAACACTGGAATAGGCTCCCCAGGGAGGTGGCTGAGTCACTGTCCCTGGATGTGTTTCAAAGCCGTTTGGATGTGGTGCTCAGAGATATGATTTAGCAGAGGGTTGTTAGAGTTTGGGTACTACGGTTAGGCTGTGGTTGGACTTGATGATCTTTGAGGTTTTTTCCAACCTGAGTAATTCTATGATTCTATACTTTGCTTTGAGGAAGGAGGTTGGTTTTCCTGGGTACGTGGTACAAACCTGAGGCCACTTCTCCATATACTCCTTGGAAAAGTTAACTCAGCATCTGTAAAGCTTCACACATGAAGCAGTGCTAGCTGATATGGCAAAGCAGCTGCAAGGTCCACCTGGTCAAAAGTGTTTTTACTCCTTGTATGAGAAGAGCAGGGCCTCACAATGAGGCATGATGGTGGAGTGAAGAATCCAGGCAGGAACTGTAGAATCACAAAAACACAGAATGGTTTGGATTGGAAAGGAGCTCAAAGCCCACCTGCCCCAACCCCAGCTGTGGGCAGGGCTGCCCCCCACCAGCTCAGGCTGCCCAGGGCCCCATCCAACCTGGCCTTGAGCTCCTGCAGGGATGGGGCACCACAGCTTCTATGGGCAGCTGTGCCAGCGCCACACCACCCTCTGAGTAAGGAATTTCCCCCTAATATCTAATCTAAATCTTCCCTCTTTTAGTTTAAAGCCGTTTTCCCTTGTCCTATCACTATCAGATCGTGTAAAAAGTTGCTCCCCTTCTTGTTTATAAGCTCCCTCTAAGTACAAGAAGGCTGCAGTGTGGTCCCCGTGGAGCCTTCCTTCCTTCGGGCTGCACAAGCCCAGCTCCCTCAGCCTCTCTTCCTAGGAGAGGTGCTCCAGCTCTTTGAGCATCTTCATGACCTACTGTGGACCCACTCCAACTCCACTCCTTTGTGTGCTGGGGGCTCCAGGCCTGGACGCAGTACTCCAAGTGGGACCTCACAAGGTCAGAGCAGAGTCAGACAACCCCCTCCCTCACCCTGCTTGCCTTCTCTCTTCTATGTGACCCAGGACACTGTTGGCCTTCTGGGGTGCAAGTGTACACTGATGGCTTCTGTAAAGCTTTTCACGCACCACAATCCCCAAGTCCTTCTCCACAGGGTTGCTCTGAATAAGGTCTTCTCCCATTATGTACTTGAATCTGGGATTGCCCCAACTGAAATGCAAGCACCCTACACTTGGAAGCAGCTTTCCCCTGACAGAATACAGCTCTGCTGCTGTTTGGTGAAGAAGGAGGAGATACAAGGAGAGTGGGGGAAGAGCATGGGCAGGGGGGGAGGGATGCAAGACAGCAACAGGAAGAGTAATTCCAGGGCTTAATTGAAGTGGTGAGTCCCAGGAAGGTGACAAGATGACAGCATGGAGGGTCTGTTGCTATTAATTTGTGTGCCTCCATCCCAGGATCAAGAAGGGAACCTGCATGGGGAGGGCGGCAGGGAAATGACGCTTGACAGGAGGTATCATCAGCATGCCAGTCATGAGGCGGGGAGGCAGCAGCAGGGTGCTTTCAGGAAACTTGTCTCTCTTTGCAACCTTTAGCATCCTCATCTGCACACCTCCACAGAGATGGCAGGAACGTGATGGCGGTGCTGATGAGGCGACCGCCGTGCTGATGAGGTGATGGATGCATGCTGATCGGAGGTTTGGGGCTGAGAGGCTTCCTGGGGGCATGCTGATACTTCCAGCTGTAGTTTGGGAAGAGGTGCTTCACTCCCCTTCTAGAGATGGCCAAATACAAAAGAAATTAAACATCCAAAACACATGTCAGGGCAATCCTAGATAGGCTACTGAAAGCTTAAGAATTCAGGGCTGCTTGTAGCTAGTGCTGTGATTTTTGCCAGCCTGGGGAAAACAGGAGAAAGGGTGATCTCAAGGTCACTCCCGATCATGGGGCTTTGTGAGGCATCGCTTCTGTCAGCGGGAGAGTGGAGCTGGCAGAGGAGACTTGCAGAGGTTCGGGCCTATAAAAATACATTATTAAAGAAAGTCTGAATGGAATGGCAAACAGTATGGAAAATAGCAAATAATACAGCATTAGAAATTCATTTCAATTGTACGGAATATAGCTTGGGTGTAAATATAAAGCATTGCATTAAAATTCATAATAACAGATTATGGTCTTCTCCCCTATCTGTACTACTGCAGACAGTATGATTGCAAAAGAGCTAAGCTGAGTAATTTAGAGGCAAGATTGATAATTCATGTGGCAGTTATTGGTGGCTCCCTGCATTTACCACTTCAAAAGGAACCAGAACGCGTGCAGCACCACCATCCCCAGCAGCATCACCCAGACATTTCAGCCTGACATCAGGGATCAAATTACTGCAGGTGCTGAGTGACATTGAGGGCACTGATGGACAGCAGTGAAGATGGAGGCACGTGCCTGCATCAACCTGTGCTTTGTCTGCCAATGACATCTTTTTGATCTACAACTTAATGAATGTTTTCCTACAGCTTTAATGTATGCTAATGTCTGAACTGACACAAATCTTCATAAAACAGAACATGCAACTGTGCAGCCAAGGTTTTCTCACAGTTTTCTTTGTATTAAAGTTTTGCTAATCTTCCTGCTCTGTTGCTACCAGAGGTTTTTGGTACTGTGTCTCATGTAAGAAATAGGAACTGCTTTCTATTGCCTTGAATTTCCTGGAGAGCACCTTTGAAATTGCCAAGGTGGGAGGGGAATAGTTGATGTTAATCTGTACAGAGAGTGGTAATGAATGGAGTTATAGCTTGTGGCAGTGTTTCCTGTGGCTCCATGTCTGAGAAGCAATTTCTGTTCCTGAGGTACAATAATGACAGGGTGACATGTTCAGAAGCCTCTAATGGGACATCATTTTTTTGGTCAGTTGACAGATTCAGAAATTTTGCCTGAGGTATTTATTATGTTTGAACAATATTGTAAAATATGCTTTTTTATCCAAACTTCATGATTACTGACCTGAGCTCTGAGCTCGTACGATATTTCTTGTGAAGCTAATCTGCAACACAGAGCTGTTTTGCATTAGAAGACTCTTATTCATCAGTGCATGCAAAATGATGCTGCTGTAGGGAGCACCTGGGCTGGGAAGTTATCTGCAATTTCTATCTCCATAAGAGAACACAGAGTTCTTAGAAAGATGATGAACATTTTGTAGTAGACCTGTCATAAGACATGAATGGTATCAGTGTTGTGATCTGGAAAGGTCCCAAAAGCTCATCGTTCTAACTGGTGTGGGTGAGGGCATGGACATTTTCACTGAAGGACAGAGTTACAGCATGGAGGAACCTGCATCCTGGGAACCTGATTGTTCATGATGGTATCTCATCGGCTCTGAGATAAGTTTTGCTGGTTTCTCATCAATGTATGCCAAGTGCTGTGCCTGTGGCTGTTAGCAGCACAGGACAGAGCTTTTACAATGCATCAGATCATGTAGGGTTCTCACTTGGAGCTGCCGATGTTTTGCCTGGCATCATTGGTTTTTGGATGTCAGACAAAGGGAACTCCATAGTTATTTGGTGTCTCATTAGCAGACTGTTAAAAATGTCTTGAAAGCAATGCCTGAATTCTCTCCTGCTCTGTTTTCTGTACCTGCAGGAGTCTTTGCATCTTTGTGATAGTGCTTGATACGATAAACTCATACGGATCTATATAAGTTCAGGCATTTTACCATTTTACTTGTTATGTTCAATGAGCAGACCTCCAACAGGGAGATCTGAGAGTGTCCGTTCAGTATCTGGAGGGGGACTGTAAGAAGGAAGAGGACAGACTCTTTAGTAGGGTCTGTTCTGATAGAACAAGGGGCTGGATATAAGGAAACTTTTCATGATAAAGATGGTGAGGCACTGGAACAGGTTACCCAGAGAGGTGGTGGATGCCCCATCCCTGGAGACATTGAAGGCCAGGCTGCATGGGGCTCTGAGCAACCTGATGTAGCTGTAGGTGTCCTTGCTTATTGCAGGAGAGTTGAACTAGGTGACTTTTAAAGGTCCCTTCCAACTCAAATGATTCTGATTCTATGTTAACTGTTTTGTGAAGGTGTATTTAATATCATCATTACACTCATAAATAAAATTGTTATTACTGTTACTGGGGGATGTGATCTTCAAGGAAGTGGACAGCACAGTGTTGAGGGAAGACTATGTGCAAGTTGAAATGTTCGTATTGGCATCATTGCTGGCAGTGCAGCTGGGTGCGTTTTATGCTGGACAATGGTCCTTTCTGGGAGACGGAAAAGGAATCACTTCATCATTCAGGGGCTGTATTCAGCAGCACACAGTCCACAGTGAGTCATTGCCGAAATGAGTGTCAGGACAGGAAATCCCAGCTGTTGGGAAGGATTGGTTCCCATGCAGTTATGAAATATTCCCCTGCCAGATGAGCAAGAGGCAAGTTTTGCCATCTATTTTGTCTAGGTCTGGATGGCTGAATCAAGCCCAGTATTTCCAGGCCATGTGGCTGCACAGAGTGCTTAAAAAAAGGAATAGAGGCAATGTTTGACCAGTGCGATGGCAGCACCTGTAGGCTGTAGCGAGACATCAGACATAGCAGCAGCTCTGAGACGTACGAATTGCCCAAATTAATCTTTTGGGTCAATTTGATACCTAAAGTTGGGAAAAGCTAATGTAGCTAATTTCACTGCTAATCAATTTAGCAGAATCGTCCAGTTAATGTGGTTATGTCTTAATCCTAAATCATTTCCCCAGACTTTCCCAAGGGCTTCCAATATGCTGTACTTTGATGTTAAAAGCTCTGTTTTCTCCACTTCACTTTCAACTTTGAACACATAGTTCTGCATTTTCTAAGCAAAACTGCAAAGCACTGATGATATACAGCAAGATAAAATAAACTGAATTTAATGTAGTATAGATAATGCGGTGGATGCTGCCTTACTGTATTCCTTTTCACATTTAATCCTAAAAAGGCCCCTTCACTGAGCTTATCTGATTCTTCTCTAGATGGTATTTTGCACTCTTTTTTTCAGAGTTTTTCGGCCTAGTTTGCTGGGCAAGCACAATGGCAGGAGGTCTTTGATTATTCATTTAAAGGAACTATATATATTTTTGAGGACAGGAGTGAAGGTGAATTCATAAATACAGGACAATCTACATGAAACATAGTGACATTGGTCAGTCCTCCAGAAGCAGAGGTGCAGCTGGGACAATATGAGCCTTTCTCTGTCATTCATAGGTGACAGTGTACAAATCCCCCTTATCTGAGGTACTGGTGAACAAACTCAGGTAATGCAGTTAAGATTTCCAGGTCCTCTTTTGCCCAGCAGCTCTCTAGCTGGAGATACAACAACAGTGAGCTTTTTTGCGTGAAGCCATCCATCTATTCTGGACTGTACCCACTGACCAGATGAGTCATGCAGTCTGACTGTGTCTTGGCTTACCGTGCAGCTCCTGATGCATCTACAGGAACTGCTGGAAAGGTCCAGATCCATAGCTGAGAAGGAAATATGATACATGACATTTTGATTCCACTGTCAGTGAGAAGTGAAGGATTTTTTTAGCCATGGTCTCAGGGACTTTTGCTTTTCCTTTAGGGTATGAGTAGAACTATGAGCATGTACGGATTTTTTTAATCTTCATTGTGCTTTTTGAACATTATGTTGGAATGGGTAGAGCAAGAGAGAAAAATTATTTGCTGGATGCTTATGTTGGAGAAATAGAGATTACCTTTCCGTCAGCCTGGTAAAATCTCATAAGAATCAAAACTGGAACTTGAAAGGGAATAAGGAAGCATACCATCCTCCCATATTACAGAGATGGGCTAAAATCATAGGAAATGAAGAGCTGAAGAGCACAATGTGGAATGGAGCGAGTCTTGCAAAGACTGCAGCCTGGGAATTTTCTTTTTGGATGATCAGACAGGGACAGGACAGAATGGTATGCACATGTTCTCTGAGCCTTAAATCCTCCTTTTTAATCTTTACCAGACAGAACTATTTCCAGAGAATGAAGACACTTCATACAAAGAGAAGAGTGACATGACACAGAATACCTGTAAGCAGAAGCTGTCGTGTTTTTGATCTTTTTTTCCTGCTGCAAAGAGCATCCTGATGCATCTTGTCTTTCAAGAAATAACCATAGTTGTGTCTCTCACTCTGTCTGGTTCCTTGTTAATGCTCACTGCTCCAGCTCTTTGAGCTTTCCATCTGCTACAGATGGGGTGAGCGGTGGTGCCAGGCGGCCCTTCCGTGTTCTGAGCTTTCCTATGCGGAAAGAAAGAATTCAGTGGGCTATAAATGGGAACACAGCACAGTGATTTCTGGGACACAATAGAGCAGGATTTTATGTCTGCTGGAAAACAGATATTTCTTTTCTGAGTTTCAGGAAGTGACACTGCAGAAGCAAGCCATAATGTTGAAGTGCACTCTGTTCTTCCAGTTTCTTTCTGTTACTCGGTAGTTCCAGAGTCTTTGGGAAAGCCAATTTATGGGTTCAGTGGTCTAGTAAGCAATGTTAATATACAGGTCAGGCTGTGACCAAACTGCAGTTATGAACAAAACCAAGGAAGCAGGAGCACACGTAGGACAGAAACCACAGGTGCCATCTATCTTCAGTTAGGAAGTGCTGCCTTCCAGTTTCTTCTCCATTCTATTCTGCTCTGCTCTTCAAATGACTTCCATATAAAGCTCCCTAGTTCCTCCAGCAGATTTCAGTCCAACAACAACAACAAAGCCTTCTTGTTATTTTTTTCTTCCTAATTATTGTTTATGTGAAGTTTTTTCAGTGATTGAAATTAAGTGTCCACAATTTTCATACTGTAAATTTCCTTATTTATATATACATTTTTCTGATGGGGAAGGGAAAAGGCCAATATTGCTTAAAACACTTTTTACTCATTAAGCTGTTTTTAGTGATAAAAACAAGCTGTTACTACTAATGGCAAATGACTCTTCACACAGCACATTCACTCTAACAGTTCACTCACATGATCACTTATCACACAGTTCCCAGTTGGAGCTGCAGCTTTGAGGGCAACCCCAACCCTTTACTCAGGAGAAGAGGTTCGTACTGATGCCTTCATGGCATCTGCAGTGTTTTGGGAAATCCTTTAGAGGGTCATATCTACATGTGATCTTGAATAAATACAGCAGACTGTTGGTCCTGGATTGATCAGTTCTTGCAAGCTCTGCAGGATCATTAATCACAGAAGGGACCCATAAGGATCACTGAGTCCAACCCTGGACTCCACCCCACCAAAAGGGCAGACCCTATGTCTGAGAGCATTGTTTAGATGCTTCTTGAACTCTGATAGATTGAGGCCGTGACCATTTCCCTGGGCAGCCTGTTCCATCCCCTTGGCCATCTGGTGAAGAACATTTTCCTAACACCCTACCTGACCCTCCCCTGATGCAACTCCATGCCATCCCATCATTGGTCACTGGAGAGAGTATCTGCAGGGTTTTCCAGTTCCCAAGAAACTTTCGCTTATTATACTCTCAGCATGGCTTCCTTTCAGCGTGGTGTTTTCTTGCAACATTTTTCCTGCTCAAACTTATAGGTATAGTACCCACTCACAGAGAAGAAGGCTTCATGACACTGAATATTACATTATAAAGTTTAGTGCATATTTTATTTCTTTGCCATTAACAGCATGAAGCAACACATTAATGACATGGAAGTAAAAAGAAATAGTGGTAGTTATTAGCTTCATCCATCACTTATGCCAAACACTGCTGCAACAAGGAGCATAAGCTGAAAAAACATTTCTTCAAGCTGTGCCATGTCAGTTAAGTTTCTGCAGGTTAGTACTGCAGTGTCATCCCCCTGACTACTTTCTGTGAGGGGCTGTAATTAGTCCTGGATGAAACAATTCAGATCAAACAGATCATCCATTCTCTCAATCCTTTTCTCCTTCCTCAAAAGTGAGTCAAAGCCAATACAGTTTTTTAAGCTTAAAAGGTAAGAATTAATATGAAACGCCAGATGTAAGCAACAGCATCGTCCTCACCTTGATGCTACTCAAATATTGAAAGTGAAAAATTTGAGACTAGAAGGAAGAATGCTGTGTTTATTCTTTGTGAATTATGGAGTGAGGTCTGGTGTTGCATCTCTCCTGCCTCAGGGAAAACAAATGGTTCCATTTCACATGTAAGCACCATCCATTGTGAAACCACTTTTCTAAGTAGGCATCTCTGACTTGGTGGGACTTCCTCAGCAAGAAGAACATGGAATCTAGGATGGTGTTTATGTTTAAAACCATGAAGATTAAAAGACCAAGTGGGTGAGTTTCCATGGTAAAAATACTAGGCAAGGTCACAGAAGTTTTGTTGCAGGACATAGGGACCCTCTAATCTAGACATTCAGGCAAGGAATGAGCAATACCAGATAACATTTAACTGTATCCCAAAGAATACCCAACATTACTACGGAAACTGAGGGCAGGAAAAATAAGGGTGTTTGTCTAGCTTACTTTAGACATCTAAAGTGCCTAACCTAACTTTTGTCCTACTCTCCAGCTGAATCCCACATGAGGCTTTTGAAGTCTTATGAAGAATATGAAGTTCGGAGTTTTACCATCAGAACCCCAAGAGCACTAGCAGTCCATATGGAACCTTACCAGCCTCTTCTGAAGCGTCCTCCAACTCCTGGCCATGGCCCAGGAACTCCATTTCAAACTAACCCGGGACCATCACTCCCTCCCCCACCAATGCAGAAGGATGCTGATCTCCAGCTCTGCTAAAGTACTGTCCCGTCTGGACATGGGTTACACTTCTCAGACTTCTGAGACATCTAAGGTAAATGGCGCTTGTTCCAGAAATTCTTACAACATATATACACGATGCACTTTCTCTGTGGGGGAGGCCTTTGAAAAATAAACTTTCCGTCAGTGTCCTTTAGACTGGAGTGGTAGGGAAAGCTGTGCTTGTTAATTTGCTGATGAGTTCTGCACACGTCTTCGTAGATGCCAGTTGTCCTGTTTCTATGAGCCTTTGTCCAGGAAGAAAATCAGGGAAGCCAAATGAAGACGCATGATTGGAATGCTGCTAGAAGAGAAGAAACAGAAGAGTTTGGTTGTCTATTATATAGGGATGCCTAGAGGGACGTCAGCAGAAGTCTGAAGACAGAGATGGTGGTAACAACTGGAAGCAGAGAAAGGCCACATATTTAAGAAAAGGAAAATGAGTCCACGTGGCATAAATCTAATCTGTGGACATCAAAATATAAGGTTTATGATGTACATCTCCCTTGAGGTTTGAAACTAAAGGCTCAAGTTCCTCAGGCTGAGGAAGTCAACATGGACCACTAAAGGTATTCCTGTGCTTGGGGATCTAGCACTCTGTGATCTGAGTTCCTCTGCCTTAGGGAGTGCAGGCTTCCCAGGGTGGCAGACTGCCACGCTCAGGATGTTAGTCTTGCACACAACGCATGGGCTATGGGAACAGATGGCCTTACCAACTAAGTCCTATGTCTGCATTGGCAGAGATGTTTGTACTATCAATAGCTCCTGGGAAATTAAGCTGTTAGCGATCAAAATGTGGCTTCTCCATTGTTCTGTGGGTAATACAGTCTATTGATCAGATTTCTTCACTAAAGCATTGGTAAAATGTCTAACGGCCATGTCTGAAAGCAGTGTTTGGTGTCTGTAGTCCCTCCTACATTGGACTGAAATGCCCTCTGCAGTCAGAAAATCGAAAGTGCCTTTTGATGGCTGTGATTCTGCAGAAAGATAATGAGTAAATTTTTAATTAAGTCTTTGTTTTGGATACGGCATATTATTTAATAAATCGGAAAGTAGTATTTTTTTTTCTAGGTCACCTGTCTGTCATTTCAGCTGGTTTACATATGATTGCTGATTCCTGTGAGAATACTAAAAGTATGGGAGGAGAGATACATGAACAAACATGTCAGTCATGTTGCTTTTGTTAAAGACTTAAGAGGCTCACCCCTTACTGCAAGAACCATAACTTTTCCAAGTACAGCACTCTGTGCTTTCCTGCCATTGGTCTATTCTTTACTTTATTTAGCCAGGCTGTGTGAATGATCCCCTTCATTCCCTTGTCTTCTCCTACTGTTGGAAGCCTACTTTCCCATTTCATCTTCTGATCAATGAGCATAGTCATCTAGAAGTTTTCTTTTTGGCTTAAAACCCTCAATTACTATCCAAAATCCTTCCTATCCCCAGCTCTCTGCCTCTATCTCCACATCCTGGCACATGCTTCTCCTGTAAACAATGAATTCTGTTTGTTTTTATTTTTTGTATGTGTGCAGTGTTAGTTGTACACTTCTAGAAAATGAGTGGTCTCCCTACAAAGATCTATACAAAGCCTTTAAGAAAAAAAAAAACAGTATCAGAAAACAGAAAGTATTTGTTCATGTGTATCAGCCTTTGGAGTGACTAGAAGTGAAAGAGAAAATACCAAATGCAGTTAAGTATGAAGCTACATTACTTAAGATAATGTCAAAAAAGTAACTGGCCACAGAATAAAACTATTTCTCTCTTTTGTATAAAGTTATTCTACGTAGAGAAAACTGAAATGCCAGGCAGGAACATCGTGATTCAGTGCAGAATTAGGAAGGGACTGTTTCTCACAGTGCTGCCTTATGATATGTTTCTGATAATGTCAAGAGGTCCAGGAAGGTTGCAGAACCACATGGTGATGAACAGTCAGGCAAAACTCTGCTGGTGCTTCTTCTGAAGCAAGAACAGACACAGGTGGGTGCAAATGTTGGAAATACTGCACTTTATTGTGGCTTTCAAGTTCCTATGGCTTCCTGTTCTAAAGTCCCATTTGAGAAATGGCTTTAAGCTGCAGTGGGAAGAAATGCGATGCACTGAAAGAAAGCCACATAATGACAGTGAAACAAATGCTATCAAAGTGGATATGGAGATAATTGTGAAGGGTTTCTTCAGTGAAACATGGAATAGAATCTGTATGATTGACGTTGTTGGATATTCAAAGATGAAATACAAAATGCCATATTTTGTTCTAAAAGTAATTTGTAAGTAAAACGTAACAGTCAATTTACAAACTCTGATTAGGACTTGCTTTTTCTTTTCTTTCTTTATTTTTTTGCATCTGCCCTTTGCTGTTTCAATTGATTGTTTAGACTGAAATTGCAATCAGAGCAGTCTGAAAGTGCTTAAAAAAGATTAATACGTTCATTTGGTTGTGTCTGAAGAAGCAGAGGAAAATTTCTTTGAAATACTCCTGGTATTTAGATGCAGATATCAACAATCTCCCTGAGATTGCCAATTCATAGGAAAATTGATGCTTTTATTTTCCTTCCTTCAGTCAGCTGGTATTGAGGATGAAGTATTAGGGAAATAATGTTTAAAAGCCCATTACGGCTGTATTTTGATTGTAGTGAAGATGATGTCTCCTTTGCTTCATTGTCGCATCATCAATACTTTGCTCTTCCAAGTCAGTTGTAAATGAGATTATTAAAAATCGAAATTAACATTTTTTTTCTTTTTTTTTTTTAATGAGCACTTTTTTTCCCCCTTTCTAATTAACTCTTTGTTATTACATCATAGTTCTTAACTTCTGACATTGTTTGTATCTTACTTTGAAATACTTGAGTTATTATTACTCTATTCAATGCATTCCTACTACTACATTCAACTTTCAGCATATTCATTTGGATGCATCCATTCAATGATATAATTGCTACTGCTAATTGAAATTTGTAGTATTTTCTGGTTCACTGTGTGATCCAAAGGTCTGAAATAATAAAAATTCAAGAGTGTTTTCTATCTTCTGGTGAACATTTCTGTTCATTACCCAGTCCCTCTGGGGGATAGGTTTGAATTCCTAACAATTTTCCTTGGAAAATAATAATAATAATAATAAAAAAACCCACAAAAACGAACTTAGGCTGTAGATATTACTTTAAGTGACAGCTTTTTCTGTCTTTCTCGCAGTCCTCCTATTTGCAATTCAGTGATGATATGGATCATCGGCTTTCACTTTTTGCACAGTAGACTGCAAAACAGCTACTCTGTGTATTGAACATTGAAAATTCATGCTGATAATTGTTTTTATAGAGAGCTTCATTTTAAGAAGCTGTGCCTACCCACCAGAAATTTCTATCTTCCCTAATAGTTCACAATTCCACTATTTCCCTATTATATATCCAGTGACTATGAATTGCATTTAGTGTTTGCTTCTGCAAACACAAAACCTACCCCATTCAGGCACTGCAGGTTTTGTTTTGGTTCTTTTCTTAACTTTCTTAGGAAACTCAGCAAGGATCTCAATGTTCTTTTTGAAACATTCTACATTTTAAAATATGTTTCATTCATCAAGTGAAAAAGGTGTAAATGTTTTATACGTAAATATATATATATATATATATAGTAAGACAATTAAATGCATTCCACAGTGACATAGGAATTCAGCAAAATGTGGAGCAACCAATTGTTTAAACTGTTGCAACCTTTATCCCTTCTTATGTGAGGGCTGCTCCAAAAGTAATGCCTCCTGTTTTATTATGTTGGCCCGCATCACCAGAGGCAGATGCTGGTGCTGTGAAGTAGAGGTTGAAACTTTCTGCCAGTATCACAATAGTGAATAACAAATAATCAGTGTTGCATATGGTAACTACAGGGAACACTTGAGTTGGGTCTGTCAGCATGATATGGATTCCATAAATGTTACGTGGTTGAAAAGCTCAAGAAGCCATTTTGAATGAGCTTTGTCTATACCTTACTTTACCCAGTTCACCTAACCTTATTCTAAGCCACTTTTACACATAGCTAATACTCTAGAGTGCAATTTATATAGAGTATGTTTTTTTCCAAATGTACATTAATTAACACTTAATACTGTACTAAAATATTCATGATATCTTATTCTTGTAACTAAAGCTTGTTCTTCAGTACTAACCAAATACAGCCTACTAACCGCTCCACACATTCAAATGGAACAAGTGTCTCAAATCTTTGTTCTTTTCGAAAGAACAAGCCAATGTCTAAAGCCTCAGTTTCCTGCAGATCCAACAACAGATCCAGTCAATCCATTTGCTTGGCTGCGTAGCATTTTCTTAATCTTCCCTTACACTTGCATTTACCTTTAAATGAAAGAGATGCATACAGGACAAAGTAGTTCAAAACTAACTGCTGTATCTGTTCTTTTCCCCAAATTATAGATCAAGTAGCTTTCTCAACAGTTCTACTCACTGCAAAAATTGAAATCAGATATCCCTACAACGTGTTTCACTTGATAATAAGTGTTTCCCATCTGCAGGACACTGCACATTCATATTTTTCCAATTTATATTGCTTTATACTTTTCTTTTTTTCTTCCTCCGTATGCCAGGAATAACACAGATAACTGGTTTAAAAACCTTTACATTACAAGAAGACAACTGAGAAGGCAGGGCATAAATGTTTGATGCTTATCAGCTTCTTGTGCTTTATAAATTGATTCCTTCTGTCAAGAGTAGATTTCGGGGCACTGAGGGCACTAATAGGGCTGAATGGTCTCACCTGGGACCCTTATCACTTGCCTACAGGCACAGAAATCAAAATGCAGCCCTACAAGGAGGAGAGATAAAAGATCTTTTGTAGTAAAGAGCAAAAATCTTGCCATTTGATTACAGTGACATGCACTAATTTTATAACAATCACGAATTACTGAAGTCATGTAAACTGCTCTAATTAAAATATTGTTCATTATCATTACTGTAGCACCCAAAGGTGGAACGGTCAGGAGTATGAAATCCTTCCTCAGTTCTGAATGGCTTGCAGCTGGGGAACTTGTCTGCTGGAAGCCACAGGAGTTATCTTAGGTCCCTGAGCTTAAAGAAAGTCACTGAGAGAACACAGAAGATTTTTGTATTAATTCTTCTCCTCCCCCACCCCACCCCCACACACACTCTAAGTAGATTAGGGTTAAGACAGTGCTTGCTCCTGATTTGCCAGGAAAGCTAGGCTGACTCTCAGCTTTTTCAAGGACCTGGTAAGGCCTGTCTGTGACAATTGATCAAAAAACTGCAGTAACCTGTGATAGTAGAAGGTATGAAACATTTGCTTTTGTTACATGTTTTTGACTGTGGGGTTTTGGTTAACAACACACCACGCTGATTCCACTGTCAGACTTCTTCCACACAGAAAAATATGTCACTCAGTCTTCACACTTAAAAACCTTCTACAAAACACTAATTGCTGTACATGTAAATGATGCATAACTACCAAATTTTAAGAAGTTTCACTGACTTACCCATTACTCAAATATTAAATTATTCTATCATTTCTTTAAGAGCTTCACTGTTCATTAAGTTTTGACTGAAGAACTTCCCTTGTTTTTAGATCCTTTCCCCGTATGGCCTGGGAAGGTACAATGGCTGGTCTGAAAGTAATGCCTCCTGTTTTATCATATTGGCCTATGATGTCAGAAGCAGATGTTGGTGTGGCAGCAGAGGTTGACAGTGTGACAGATGGCAGCAGAGGGGCACACTGACAAAGTAGTATTTGATGTGGAAGTGTGTATGAAGCAAAGGTGTGTCACTGACATATCAGCTCATCGGCATGAATCAACAGATTACAATCAGGGTACCGTGTACAGAGCTGAATATCAGCTTCAGTGCATTGGAAATGTTAGTAAAACATTGGAATAACTCAAAGTTTGTGCTAAGTGGATCCCACAAATGCTCGCATGGGAAAAAAAGAACACCATATGTAAGAATCAATATGAGGCTGAAGGTGACAGTTTCCTGGATCATATCATTACTGGTAATGAGATGTGGTGTCACCACTATAAGCCAGAGTCAAAATGGCAGTCCATAGAGTGATGATGTGAATTCCATGTCAAAGGTAATGTTGAAGACACAGTCCTCAGCAGGTAAAGTGATGTGCACTGTCTTTGTGATAGGAAAGAGGTGATCCTTCTGGATGTCCTGGAACCTGGATTATCATCAACTCTGACTGCTACACCGAAACTCCGATTAAGCTGGAAACGTGAACTTCCAGAGTCAGGCTCGAGAACAAGACAACCTTTCCCTTGCAAGATGATGATGCCAGGTCCCATACCAGTTTGAAGACTTAAGAGCACATTGCCAGTCTTGGCTGGACTGTCCTGCTACACTCAACATGTAGTCTGGATCTGGCACCTTCTGACTTCCATCTCTTCATGTCAATAAAAGGTTGGCTGTATGAGCAACATTTTCCTAGCAACAACACTGTCATAGCAGCTGTGAAATAGTGGATCGCCTCTGCTCATGTTTATTTTTATAAGCATGGCATGCAGGCTCTTGCTGTTCATCTCTGGCAAAAACGCACAGCTAATAGCAGTAACTATGTTGACAAACAGTATTTTGTAACTGAGAATTTGCTCTAGCAAATAGTGTTACTCTGTTCCTTGTATCTGTTGTAGTTTCCACGGGAATAAAGAGGAGGCATTACTTTGAGAGCAACCTACATTCATTACTCCTGTTCTGGCTCAAATCAGGAGTCCCCTGCTAGCACAAGTCAGTCAAATATTTGCCTTTCCAGGTGGGAGTGGATGTTAGTGACAGAGGAGAGGGAATTGGTGTTTATAGATAATGAGCCTAAAAATTTTCTTGCTTCTGTAGCAGGATAAAATTTGAGTCAGCTCTTGCGCTTTGGTGGTGGTGAACTTAAAATGTTTGTGCTGCATATAAAAAGCATGCACTTTAAACATGAAGAAAAGTAGTTCAGAGTGTTGTGATGGCCTTCTCATGTTCAGGACATACTTGGACAAAAAGGGGTAGATCTTGCAGCAGGAAAATAAATAGAACTAACTTAAGTTGTAACACCCTTCTGGAGAAATAGTTTCTCACTTCAGCAGGATGAGTCAGGCTGAGCCCCACAGAAGGGACCGAGTGATTGGGACAGACCCAAGCTGACCTTCTGGAGTGTATTACAGTCATACTGATCCTGCTGCAACTCTGCAAAGCACAACTGTTGCCTACTTGTCTACAAATCCTCCTGCTGCCCCACCTCCCTTCTTGGCACTGAAGGTTGAAGTTATTAGTGTTATCAGCATCACAGCTGATGGAGGTAAGGTAAGTCAGTAGGTGTTGTGCAGGAGCTGCTTCACCTGCTGCTGGTGCTGGAACTGTCTGGGGAGGGAAGCAAATTGTGATTCTCTGTTGTTTCTGATCTGGCATTACTGGCTTGGTGGAGTGAAAAGGAAGGAAGGAGTATGTGGGTCCAGAGCCAGGAAGTGATGGTTTTAATTCACCCCAAAGGCGAAGGTATTCAGCTCCTGTTTGGCCTCTGGGCAGTACCCTTGGCTACCTGCAGTCACTCACTGAAGCTTTGATGGCTGTGTTCAGTAATGTCTCCTCCCCTTAAGTCTCTCCTTCCCCTACAACCAGTTTACTGCTCTGTCTGAGGCCCTCGGGCTTTGTGTCTTATTCAAGCATCCTGTGTTTTCTAATGAGAACAGAAATCTCTTTTAGCTTGGTAGATTCACAGCCTCAGTTGCTACCGTCACATTGGACCTTGCTTTATAAAAGCACTGCATTTACTTTATGAAGAGCCAACAAATGTTATGAGAAAAGCCAATCTGTTTGAAGGTACACTGATATACAGGAATGGTTATTTCACATCTGGGATCTCTCTGCATAGAAAGTACACAAAATTTTATAACTCATCAACTCTAGGAGATGCCCAAGCACGCTGATAGTAGGACCATAAATTTCTAGGAGATAGAACATTTTCATAGAAAAAGAAAATACCAATAAAATAAGCAAAGTCGGTGGTGTTCTGGAATGCATTAGAAAAACATATTATAAAAAAGCAACAATCCTGCCTTTTAACTAATGACTATGTATAAGAAAACTAGAAAATTCTCAACTCCCAGTAAAAGATAAAAGATTAAAAATATACTTCTCAATTCATAGAAAACTGCCCTGTTAAATCTGAAATTTAAATCATAGTGTTTGATTATCAGTGCTCACCAAGAGGATTACAGAGCAGTCATTAAATCTTATTACAAAGCGAAGTGCAGAAAGTAATTGCACATATTTGTAAGTAGCTTAGAATTGATTAAAAATGCATAAAGAAAAACGATGAAGTTTTCTGCTGGCTCAAGCCTAGTAGCCCCGCTGGGTAAACACACACCAGCTCCTTCCTCCCCATGTGGCAGAAGGAGGATTTCTCCCTGCTCTAGGGACAATGACACTATGCATGATGCTTGCACTGCTGTGAGCGGTAGGAGATAGGGAAGGTCTGCATCCTGCATTCATGCTGAAGTTAGGCAGCTTTAGAAGAAGCTCACCAAGTTTAATTTAAGCCATTCCTCAGGCTAAGCCTTTCTTCCCCCACCCCCTTCCTCCTCTGAAGGCAGTTTTAAAGCTGCGTTTTCAAAGCGATGTATGGGGAATTAAGTGCTCCGGTTCCACAGCTGTTAATGTGATTTTGTGAGCAAATACCCTCTACTCCAGCACTGCGCTGAAAGCCATAGCCTGCTATGAGGTTTTATACATCCCCTGTGTGGAAGGCTGTGCCAAATCAAGGTAACTTTGGAAGTGAGTTAGCTCTGAGCAAATTATTGGCATGTGGAGCTTCTTGCTGTCTGTTTGTTTGGGCTGGGTGATGAGGTAGGCCTTCCCTGCAGAGGCTGAGCAGGAGGTAGGACTGACTGAAATTTGTGTGCTATTCCATGCTTAGTTTTGCTTGGTTACATAAAGATGTTTCCCTCCCTCCCACGCCCCCCCAACAGCTCAGCTTTGGCTGAGCAGAGACAAATTTGGTGTATAGCGTACTGCAAGGAGTAGTCTAGTCTAGTCCCATGCAAACTAGGTCTCAACATTTTCAGGCTGGTATCAGGGAAACTTCTCAGCAGGAGCAGTGAGGCAGTTGTGCAGTCTTCTCAGGGAGGTTGTGGAATCACCATCCCAAGAAGATTTCAAGAGCCATGTGGATGTGGCACTGAGGAACATGGTCAGTGGGCATGGTGGGGGTGGGTTGGTGGTTGGACCACATGATCTTCGTGGTCTCTTCCACCCTCAGTGACTCTATGATTCTAAGCCATTTGTTGAATTTTAACTTTGTGTTTAAGCTGCTCACATATGTCTTTTGGCACTGAAGATATATGGATATATTCCTGTGACAATGTGTTGTGTCATGCTGTCCCTTTCCTCTTGGATTCATCTTTTTCTCAGAGCCAAGGCAGTTTGGTTATATTCAACTGTGCCCATTTGTGGTGATGTGGTAAGGAAAGCATGTGAAGTTTCTAATTACCAGTCACACACTGGCAAATTTATGACATTTCATTTTATTTTCCTGTCTGAATTGAAGGGATTACAAAAGATTTTACCATTCTGTATTCATTTAGAACATCTATAAGAGCTTTTGAATAATCTTTGTTTGCAACTAGGAGAAAAATGCACATTTTGTCAACTTATCTTCAGCTCGCTTCATGGGACTAGACCTCAATGGCTGCCCTTCAAATTAATATGAATTTAAGAACTGAAGCTCTACATAATGAGTTAAGAATATCTGTCTCAGAGTTTACTATTGATTTACTGCCCTAACGTTTCTGAGAATTACCCGTTGCATAATCTATAGAACCAAATGATTTCTTTGCAAGGTTGCTGCTATCTCTTAAGGTTTTATCTAAAGCCTTGAGAATTGTAATTTTTTCCCCTCAAAGTCACATAAGAATCTTAGTTTTCTTTCAGTTGTAAAGAAAGTTTCTTGCTGCAAGGATTGTGTAGAAAGGCTTACAAACATGAATGTCAGAGAACAGTGTGGGGCTGAGGGCCAGGAAGCTGGGCACGGAGGTAACAGGTGACAGGATCCATCAGCAGCACCCAACAAGGGGAAGCATGTGAACCAGGACCACTGTCCTTCCAGGGAGTACATCAGGAGCTGAAGGAGACAGGAACGGGGCTGGAGAAAAGGTCATGGTATAAGCCTAAGGGATTCATCTGGGGGACAGGGCAAGAGGCAGAAAGAGGGACAAGCTAAGATTGTCTGAAGGGTTCTCCCAGGAGATGAGCTGTTGCAGTGGAGGGCTGAGATCCATACAGGGGACAGATCCAGAGGTAGGGATGGGGGCCTGCTGTAGTGCAGCTGGGGAAGACACTCATGGCCTTGGAATCGTAGAATCATTAAGGTTGGAAAGACCAGTAAGATCATCTGGTCCAACCATCAACCCCTGCCTGTGACCACCCTAGACCATGTCACTCTGTGCAACATTGACCCTTTGCTCCAAAGATGGTTCCGCCACCTTAGACTCAACTGAACCTGTGTCTGTGGGTGGGGGTGAGGGTTCCCAGTTAGCCTGGTCAGGGACACTAAAGACTATTAGTGCTTCTAGGTCTCTGACACTGAACCCAGCAAAGACAAAGGTAACCAGAATATAAAATGAACACAAAAATAATTTTCTGAACTTGATATATTTAAGCAGATCTCATTTGATAGAGAAAAGACAGGTAATTCCTGAAGCACATTCCATTGAAGAACTGAGGCTGTGCTAGAAAAAGCTCACTGTATGCTTTGGTTGCCTTTGCTGCTGCTCTCAAGGTACATCATCTTGCTCATATGAAGCAACCATGTTACACGTTTCTCTGTAGGGTGTGTTTTTAAGTGAATTAGAAAACACCTGGCTATTGATTCTAAGCTCTTGATCCCTTTTTTCTTACATGTCTACATATATCTTAATGCTTCTCATTCTGTAGTAGATCAGAAATTTCAGTGGTCCTTTGATACTTTCAGATTGTCACATGGCAACATTTCAGAATAATTTACTCTCTTTTCCAGTCATATTTCAAAGCTGTGAAAGGACTTCCATGAAACCCCATGAACTCCACTTCCATGAAATGTTTGCTTTGATGCATAGCTGTAAAAGCCTGAAGCCAAATGATTACCATTGAAAGAGATATTTAGAAAATGCTTTTGGTCCTGATTTAGGAAACTGTCTCTATCCAGGAGTCACAGCTCAGTATGTGCTTTAAATGTGGTGTCAGGTCATGGAAGTTGAATAGGTTTCTATGCATCTGCTTCAGTATGATCCTGAATCTAGACCTTTGTTGGCAAGTGGTAATCTTTGTTCATGTTTGTACTCCACTTATACTATCATGTGTTTATCAGCAGCCAAGGAGAATGGAGAAGGGCTCCAATTTGTTAATCACTGCCTGGAGAAATCTGTAAGCTGATCCTGGTATAAATAAGCAAGCATGAGAATTTGCTTTAATAGTTTTCTTTTCCTTTGGTAATGCAGGAATTTTGTTTGACTTTTGCCAAGTTTTTATTATTTTTAATTTTTTAGCTTAGTGTTTTTAGGTAAACACTATTTAAATGGCTTATGTTATTGGATCCCCCCCCCCCCCCCCCCTTTTTTATATATATTTTTTCCTCCCCCTTCTTTCCCAGGAGATAAAACCATTGAAATCCTCCTCTGTTGAAATCAGTGGCAAACCTCTCACTGAATTCAGGATTTTACTCAACCAAAGAGTTTTTTGCAAATAAGGTATTTAGATACTGCACTCAAGGGTGATATTTGCCAATTTAATGTTGCTTCCTCAAAATAAAAATTCTTATTTGCTAGTGTGAAGAGGACTTAACTGGAATGCTACTCCTTGAGAAGTGATTCCCAGCCCTCTAACTTAATGCTGTCACTAAAACCCATAAGATGGCAGTGAAGTCAGCTATCCTAGCTGCTTTACACAGTGCCAGTTTGTAGTTTGAAAAGGAAATCAAATTAACAGAGAAACAGAAAACAAATAAGACTGAAAGGGTTTGCTCTCCCTTCTTGTACAATCAGTCAGATGTCCTTCCGGAACAATTCAGATCCAATATGCTTTTGCATGTATCAGCCAGACAATGGTGCCAGAAGTGGACTTTCGAATCTGGAAGCCTTTCAGATCCTAGGTAGCCTTTATCAGGGGTGGATCCCAAGGCCATGCCTGTATGGGCCATACCTTGTTATTAATTCAGAGGCTTGTCCATTACTGGGTTCACTGTGCTACTTTTAGACCATTCAGCTTTCCTTCTGGCCACAGATTGAAGATCCTTTGGGTCCCCAAAAGCAACCACTTAATAGAGTCACCTCGCAGAACACAGCTTGTCCCATAGCAGTGGAAAGTACAGGTGACAGGGTGTTGCAGGAACCATCCTTTATGGCAAGGGCTCATTTTGGGGTAAGTCCTCATGCATTAGTCCAGAGGCGCAGCCACCTTCAAGTTCTGTAGCGCCATGCCTGCATCTATTTGCAATGCTAGAAGAGGAATAGGAAGACCATAGGAGGACTCTGCACAGCACCTCAGGGCTGCTGGTCTGAGCCCTAAGAATCAGATAAGGAATATAAATATAGCATGTGAGAGAGGCAAGCTGAATGGGTGAACCTGCAACAGAGGGACTTAACAGGCTTATCACTGCATTGGCAACCCTAAAAGTTGGCTCCTTGGAAACTGGGAATGCATATGAGTAGTTCTTTGCTACAGTGAACAGGTACATTAAAGGATGTAGGGTAAGTAGAAAACGCCACTTACCTACACAGAAGTGGGATTTATTTCTGAATGTTTTTTCTCAGAAATATTCTTTTCTTTGTGTAACACTTTAGAATAGGAACAAAACTGATCAGTTGGAAAGGTCGTTCAGATATCATGTAGTTCATCTAGCCTTGACCACTTCAGGGCTAACAAAGAGTTACATGTTAAAAAAGCTTGTTATTGAGGGCACTGTCCAAACATCTCTTGAACACTAATAAGCATGGGGCATTAACTGCCTCTTTAGGAAGCTGTTCACCCTTATTGCAAAAAAAAAATTTACCCTTATGCACACTCTGAACATCCCCAGGCCCAATTTTGTGCCTTTCCTACGCATCATAAAATCATAGAATGGCCTGGGTTGAAAAGGACCTCAAAGATCATTTAGTTTCAACCTCCCTGTTGTGGGCAGGGTCACCAACCACCAGACCAAGATGCCCACAGTGGCACACAGCCTGGGCTTGATTGCTTTAAGAGATGGGGCACAACCTCCTTGGGCAACCTGTTCCAGTGCATCACCACCCTCTGTGTGAAAAACTTCTTCCTAATATTTAATCCAAACCTCCCCTGTCTTGGTTTAAAATCATTTCCCCTTGTCTTATCACAATCCACCCTTGTAAACAGATGTTCCCCCTCCTGTTTATATGCTCCTTTCAAGTACTGGAAGGTCACAATGAGGTTTTCTTGGAGCCTTCTCTTCTCCAAGCTAAACAAGCCCAGTTCCCTCAACCTTTCATCATAGGAGAGGTGCTCCAGCCCTTGGATCATCTTAGTGGTCCTCCTCTGGACCCGTTCCAAGAGCTCCACATCTTTATTGTGCTGGGGTTCCCAGGCCTGGATGCAGGCTTGTCATCATCCTGTCATCAGTTACCAGTGAACAGTGCCGGACACCTCCCTCAGTACTTCTCCTTGGGAAAATGCAGAAAGCAATGAGGTGACATCTCAACGTCCTTTCCTCTAAACTGGACAACCCGAGTGCCCTCTCCCTCTCCTCACAGGATATGCCTGCTAGCCCTGTTGTCAGCTCCATTGCCTTCCTCTGGATGCTTTCAAGGGTATTTTATATACTGTGGAACCCAGAACTTGCATGCAGTTTTCAAGATGAGACCACACCAGTTCTAAATGCAGTGCAAGTATTTTCTCTTTTGATCAGCTGGCTATGCTGCATTTAATGCACCCCAAATGTGGTTTGCCCTCTTGGCTGCCAGGATGCACTGCTGGGTCATGCTGAGACTGCTGTCACCATCACCCCCGTATCCCTTTCTGCAGAATTCTTTACCCAGTATACCTTGACTGGAATCAGTAATTTATTTGAGAAAGAAGGACAGCTACTTTGTGCTGTCCCCCAAATAACATGACCGTTTCTATTTTTATGACATCTGGGTGGCAAAACAGATAGGCTGACATGGATTATGGTGATGCTGATAAAAAGGAGCTTATTTAAATCTGAGGAGATAAAGCACATTTCAGATTTGTATGTCTGTCTTCTGTGCAGACTAATTAGTGTACATAGGGAGATGAACAATGAGAGAGAAAGATACCAAGAGAGATCTGTGATATAAATTAACCTTTAAAAAATAACCACTGAGTTTCAGTATCTCTATGTCTACATTCCTCTACAGATAACACTCAGAGCATCCTGAAAATTAGGCCTCTTTAAAGTGTTCCTAGATGTGCAACCAGGAAGAGGCACACAAAATCATTGGTCATATATTTGAGGTAAATATCAGGAATGGCAATTACGGAGATGTGCATTCTCACTTATGTCCACAAACACATATATTGATCTGATTGCAAACCTAATTAATGCAAACAGGTAAATTCTAGCTAGGGTGTATACCAAATGTACATAAAATGTAGCTAATTATGCTACATGAGCTGACAAATAAAATACTAAGGTAAAAGAATACCTTACTTTTTATACAAGTACTTCAAATGGAATATATAATACAAAATATTGGTTCAAGAGTGTTGCCGTATTGAAAGTCAAATGAGTTTTTGCCAGTGCTGAGAGCAGACAAGCCTCGTGCAATCAGCCTGCTCAAATACTCATTACAGCAGTGCTGTTCGTGGCACTCTACTTAACAGTCTGTCAGCAATTCCATTAAAAAAACAACAACAGCAACAACAAAAGACCAACTTATTTTTCAGGGTATTATATTTTGGCCATAAAAAGTTGCTCCAATAAGAAATTAAAAATGTGTGTAGAGATGTGGTGGAAGGGAAGACCTCCCACCCCTCCATCTGAGCTGCTTTTAAAGGTTTGATACTGGGTCACTAAAGTCAGCAAGAATTTTGCCTTTTTTTATTTTGTCAGGAGGAGTAGAACTGAGATAAAAGGTTCTCTCAGTGATTAATTGTAGTTAACAATAACTTTTATTTTGACCTTAGCCAAGCTTATGTTCTCTAATAATATTAATCGTCAGTATGTGAGGAACTTCGAGGTGTCCCAGAATTATTTTTCTCCAAATAGTTCCCTGTGGTACAGTCCGCAGAAAAATCTTTTCAATATGATACTTTGGTGAATGAACGCCAGTAATCTGGCCCAGATTTCAAGCCCAGCTTATGCAGTTGCCTTCTGTGTCAAAATGGGGCTGTCCTATTATAGTTCTTGTGCTGAAAGCTGACACTGGAGGCCGTAGACCAAAGGACAGGAGAGTAATGTATTCTCTTGAACAGTGCAGAGTAACATTTATCAGATCTGACATTCAGCTACAGCAGATCCTGTACAACCTGATGTGACATTGATTTGGGCCTGCCTTGGGAGGGTGGTGGTTGACCAGGCACTTCCTGAGGGCCTTTCCCACTTGCATTACTGTGTGGCTCAGAAGAGTTGTTATGAGGAACTCTAGTATCTGCTGTTGCCAAGAGCTGCTGGGATTCCTGTTCAGAGTCACCAATAAATATAAAACTTTCTGATGCTTTAGGACATGGAGTGTCAGGGTTTGCTTTGATCCATTATAGCTGTTGTGATTATATGTTGCTGGAGAAATGGCTTGGCTTGCTCTTCCATATCCAAAGTGAATGATTTATCTGGCATGCTGTGAATTCAAATTCTTCATTTTTTTTTCTCTCTTTGGGGACCACTTGAAACTTTATTTATGTGAAAATTAACTTGGATTGCAGCGTAGAAGTGCTTCTGAAAATTTTGCCCTGTAGAGTTGCATTAGCAGCGGAGCTATAATTGTGTTTCCTTTCATTTGTTCTGTAATGCTAAAGTTGCACCAGTGTATATGAAAGGTGTATTAAGGTTATTAAAGGTACTTTTTAGACTTCTTAGGCCGTTACTAAGAAGCAGCATGACAGCTAGAAGAAAATAAACAAAATGAAGGAGTATGTGAACTGAGAGTACACCGAGATGCCACAAACAGTGGTAGATCTTAGTATGATGCTAATTTACTATTTGCAGTTATAGAATATAAACCACACCGGTCTCTGTGTTCAAGAGAAAGTAAAACTAACAGTGTGATGAGAGGTATCGGCCTCCACGTAAAAATAACAAGTTGGTGTGGATGTTGGCAAGCTCTGAGTCAGAGATGAATCTGTGGTTTGACTTAATGAACACTCCTAAAATGGGACAGTAAGCTTGTATTCCAGTTGTAGCAGACATCAGAGTAAGAAGATAAAAATGATCCCTGTACATACAAAGCTATGTATCATGTTGCAATATTAAAGATATTAAAAAGGGTGACTATGGTTACAAAGACAAAAAGATGAAAAACAAAATTCATCCAGTGATTATGATTGTTTACTTTGGGTCTTTTGTTTTTAGATTTTTTTACTGTCTTGTTTAAGTTTCCTGCATACACACGAATACGCAGAAGAAAAGCTTTTCCCAGATTTCATATAAGCTTTTCTTTCTTGCCTATTTAGAGCCAAGCATTGCCTGATCCTTCAATTACTGCTAGCTCCTAGCCATATCATCTACCTTTGAAATATTTATTTGCTGCCATCTTTGCTGCCATCATTTTAGTGACTGCTGTACACCTTTGTTGGATTTGATGCAATCCTTTGGTCAGTGCTGAGGTTTTTTCTAATCTTCTAATCTAATACAGAAAATGTGCTATTGTGTGGCTTTGAAAAATACGTATATATAAATAAGCAGTAGCTTCTGTGCTCAGCTTCTTTGCAGTCTTACACCTTCCTCCTGAGTCAGCTACTGTGCTTGTTTGCTCCATCATTATCCTGGCTGAAAAATGTCAGAGTGATGGAGTACCTACGAGCAGTTTCCCAGTGAAAAAAATAAAGGATTTGCTGAGTGAGCATGAGATGTGTTCCACAGAGAATCCTAATATCTGGTGGCAAAACCAGGACAGAAGCAGGTCCCCTTGCAAAGAGGCTAACCACTGATGGAAACAGAATTGTCACAGAGCCTAAGGAGCAGAATTGTTTCTTACTATTTTTATGATGGCTGTGGCAGGTCCCCCCCCCCCCTTCCCATATATATACATACATACAGATACATACATGTTCTCTCTCTCTAGGTTTGTATATATACATATATATTCTCTTTATTGTGTGTATATATATTTATATGAAAAATATGTACACATGCATATTTATAAGAAAATTGCATCACTGAAATGCTAAAAAAATGGAATGATCTACTGGTATGTATTTTAAATAAGATTCCCCTCCATATGTGGTTTGATATAATCTTTAATTACGTGACTGTCTACTAATTTTTCCAGGCAGGCCATAGCTTTCTGCACATATAAGAGGCAGAGCCCTTGGAAAGAGGCTGAATTCTTTTCAGTTTAGCTGGTTTTAATGCGATTCCTTAGTTGAAATTCTGAACGATACTTAACTTTTGATAGATAAAAATAACATTATGAATTTATATTCATGCCCTCTTCTGTTTCTGTCCCTGACTTGCTCTGCCCTTCCCATGCTCAAGTGGGTTGACTGTAGGATTGGACCACACCATTGTGTGGTCTTCTCTCAGTGAGGGGATACAAGCTGTTGGTGGAAGGAGGGTTGAAGACGCGTACTTTTACCTTTTATACTGAGTTGACAACAAAGAGAAAGGAGCGGCATACAGATCTCTATCAGCAAATGTGCTGTGCTGGCCATCACCTTCCAGACTTGTCCTAAACAACATCTCACAGCGTCTCTGTACCCTTCTTCCCTTCCCAAGACCTGCTTGCCTCCCCACTACTTGCAGTTCCTATTTCTGCCTATTATTTTATTTCTGCCTGTTTCTTTATTCTCACTCTCCTTCTCCTGAAAGCTTTAAGCCTGACACTGAATGTGGCATGTTTCCCTGTCCTCTAGCCCTTGAGGCCCCAGCCAAGTAATGTTTTGAGAACAGACTAGAGATAGTCTCCTTCTATTCTTTTCCTGTTGGTGGTGTCTCAGTATTAAGGCCATCAATTTTAGGAGTAAATCCTGTTCAGCACTGCTGTCCCTACTCTGCAGTGACATTTACTTGGTGGCAGTGCAAGCATTCATTCTGATTGGCACTGGGAACCTGCACAGAGATGGACCAGGCTCTGAGCAACCCAATCTGGCTATGGAAGTCCCTGTTCATTGCAGGGGAGTTAAACTAGATAACCTTTAAGGGTCCTTTACAACTTAAAATTCTATGACTCTATGGAGAAGGCTCAGTTCATGTGTTAGTTGTGCAAATGTAGCTCAGAACAGGTTGTTCTGCATTAGTGAACCCTTAGCTAAACTCAGCCCAACAACACACCTTTGGGCTTAGAGCAACTCCACCTCCTTCAACCATACCTCTTTTCTGAATATGAATATTTAGAATCTCTAAGGTTGTAGGTTTCTTTTTCTAGTTGGCCTCTGTTTTGTTGAGAAATGCTTGAAATACCTTACACGAAACCTCTCAATATGATAATCCTCAGATAAATAATCTCTCTGAAGACTGTACCCTGTTCACCACAGTTCAGTAGCATCAAAATTGCTACCAATAATAGTGAGGAGTTAAGAATGGAAAGCATTGGGAAACGGTTGGACTAGAAGATCCTAGTGGTTTTTTTTCCATCCTCAGTGATTCTACAGTTCTGTTAAGTCTTCATTACCTTTAATACTGCACTGATTGTGCTGCCAGCTCTCCAAATCACAGCAGCATTGCAGGGATGGGATAGTGGGAACTTTAGCCATCTCCCTGGCCTCCTGCTAGATGTGGGGCCTGAGTTATTTATATGTTGTCAAACATGCCTTCAGCAGGTGGCCTGAAGCATTGCAGCCATGGAGGAGCATTCCTTGTCACTTCTTGTATGTTAAAAATGCCCAGACTAGGGAGCCCTGAAGCTTGCTAACCCAGATGTAGAACAACAGGAGCTGGCCTGTAATTCATATCAGATATAAAAGGAATGCATTCATGCCCTCAGACACCCCTTTCCACAATGAAGAGAAGATATAAGACTTGTGCCCAGCTTTACTTCAAAAAGTTAAGAGTTTTCTGTCCCCAAGTGGATCTGAAATGAAAAGGCGAAGGTGTCCTCATAAGTGCTGGTTGGTTTCTTGCGTATTAGTTCCTCTGTGGAATTTGGCTGTCTTTTTACTGGCAATTATTGTGTTCCACTGTTAGGGAAAAAAAATAAAAATGCTAAAATTCTTTGTGGAGGTGGAGAAATTAATTATTTTTGCTCAGGTCTGAAAGCATCAAAAAGGGAAACTTGAAACCTTTGTACTGTACAGTTTTATTCCACTCAGCTCTAAAGAATACAGAATGATGCCGTTCACTGGAGAGAAATGTACCGTATTATTTCAGAGGTTTATTGTTACCAATATAATTTGGGAATGTGCTTTGCTCCCTATGGAAAAAGAACCGTTTCACAATGTTCTGTACTTTCTCTTCTGATGTTCCTGGTCCTGCTGGATGAATGTGCAAGCAGTTAGGTTAGGACATTCACTCTCCTAAAAAAGTAGGTAAAAATTATTCAGTAGATGTCCCCTGGTCAGGCGCTGATCTTATTTCTCATACAGTGGAGCCCACAAATAGCTGTAGCAAATTTCTGAGGAAATCTTACTTTAACCATCTCTAAATAAAGGTATCCCACCATCCTAAGGATACACAGCAGCACTCCCACTAGTTCCTACCCGTCAGCTGTCCTTTACTCTCTCTCACATTATGCTCCAGGCCTTGCTGTTCAGAAGTTCAGCTTCAGCTGATGACAGCAATATGGATGTACTGCAACTGCCCAGCTGCAAAGAAAGATCCACTACTTAGCAGTTGTCGGGCAGCTGATTTTTGTGCCTTGTAGTCACATCATAGTGCTGTTGCACACTGTAATGATCAGGATGCCTTAATGAGGAATACCTCTCTCCACTAGTGATGCACAGTTGACAACTAGGAAATCAATACCCAGCAAGGTCATACGTTCTACCCAAGAACTTCCTTTCTGATGTACTTTACAGGCCCATAGGATGGAAGACTATTCTGTTCTTTTGCACTCGGTTGCTTATGCTTTCTTGTTAAATCTGAGAACAACACACCATACCCGACAGCACTTCCTTAGGACAGCAGCCCTGCAATGTAATTTGGGATGGGGTTCCTAATGGAAGAAGATGCCCTCTGCTAGTGTTTCTTGCACTCCTTTAGCTTAGAAGGACAAGTGCCCATAGTTTCAGTGTACAAATATATTTTTTGTGTGAAATAAAGTTTCAGTACATTTTTTCTAAGGCTGAAACTCACCGATATTCTTGTATTCTCCTCTGTCAAGCTCTAGCATAATAATACCTTTGCATTTAGGATCTTTTTTTGTCTCTGATTCAGAATGCAGCAATGAAACATTGCACACTGATCTGAGAGGAGAAAAGTCATGTTCTCCTAAAACCTGAATTTTAATGACTTTAGAGTGAAAATCAATGTTAAATTAAAAAGAGGTTTCGGTGCAATAATTGCCCAAACCAAGAGGGGAAGGTAATCTTCTTGATTTTTTAGGTTCAGTTTCAACTTCTCTCACAAAGGAAAAACATCACCGTCCCCCATCCATAAAGGACTTTGTCTGGAAATTTTGAAGGAGCAAAATTTCATGCCTTGCTCATCTCATGAAGGGATGTCAATCTCATGTAACCTTAATAACAAAGGTTACATAAGGATTCTTCAAAATTCAGTTTTCATAAGGAAAAGCCCTGGAGAACAAATGATATTAGTCCCGAGGAAATTACTTTTACTGCATGTATGTGACTGTAACAGACTGAGAACAAAAATCGATGGCTTATCCGCACAGCAAGAACCCTTGAGATTATGGAAAAGCGGGGCTTGAATAACTTATTTTACTTTCAGAAAGAGCACTGGGACAAACATAAAACCAACAGAAAAACCAACCAATTCTCTGTGTAATGCTCTTTGCTTGCTGCAGCCTTATTCTCCCAGTGTATATCACAGTGCTGCAGAGTACATGTGTCTAAGGGAAAATTAACTTTTTCCTTAGGTTCAGAGCAGGATCGCGAGAAGTGTAAGTTTTTGCTCCAGTGCAGATTTCCTGAGTCATCTTCAATAATTCATTTAATTTCACCGTATATCAATTCCATGCTGTAAAAGGAGCCTTTACTTTTCATTCTTTTCTACAATGTTGTGAAATTGTGTTGTAAAATTTCAAAGAATAAATGGCCATGGGAGCTATACATAATTGTATTGATATACAATTCTCCTTCATTCTCTTTTTCTGCTTTCTTCTAGTTATCTTTATATATGATTTTAGAAAAACAAAAACAAAAGCAAAAAACAATGCTACAGGAGCCTGTACTACTTTAGAGCACCTAAAAAAAATAACTGCATTGGAGGTTTTTTTTCTGAGAAAGGAAATTGGGTTACTTTTCTGGCTAGAAGCAGCATATAGACAGTGAAAACTTCCCTAAAAGGGAGTATGTAGTCTGAGTGGCTTTCAGTACCTTTATACAACCATTTGACAGAGGAGTATCGGTCTGCAAATTGGTGTAATTTAGGTCAGTTCCTATTGTATATATATATTTTTCTTTTTCTTTACCAGCTGCCCTAGACAACAGATTAATGCTAGTTTTGAGTTTCTGCACAGATGACTCAGCCTTTGCCAAGGCAATTTACAGTGGCCTGCAAATCTGTGTTTCTACTAAATCAAACTGGTGATTTTAAGGGAGTCTTTCTGCCTTGCTCCATTCACAAAGCAGACCCTGGCAATTTTTGGAATTGTTAAGTTGGATTTACTCAACCTGAATTTGCTTTTGCTGTACGCAAGTAAGAAACCGTGTGTATTGGTCACTGATAGTTCTGTTCAGATGTGACTTATATAGGTGCAATGGATATGTATATTTTTTAATGCACTTACTTTTACTAGACGTTATTTTGGTAGTGAGGGGCCTATGAAAAGCCTCTGAGACCAATTTGAGCCTATTTATTTAAACATTTAAAGTATTTTGCAACACATTGGCCCACTTCCTTGGGGTTCAAAACACTGCTGCAAAAAGATTTGAAGACTTTATTCCAGCACCCCAGCTTGATTTCCAGTCTGTGACTGCTTAGGAATGCTCAGCATCTGACCAGACAGCCAAGCAAAATGATCCCTTGACAGAGTGACTGACAGGTTCACTCATTTGACGTGATGAGTGCGTGTCAGTCTGTCGCAGCATGCACTGTTGCAGAGCTGGCATAGCATTGGTAGCCCCGTTTTCCTCCCTATTTCAGCTATTCCCATTTAATCACTGCTTTCCTCTTTTGTCTTTTCCAGGCAGTGTTGCCATAGTAACGGTGTCTCTTGACCATGCTGCCTTCCTCCCACCAGGGCTATCCCTGTCAGCCTCCCATCAGCAAGGTTTCACCCATTTCAGAAGCTCACTCTGAAAGCTGCTTTCCTGGCATACATGCAAATAGTTGGCATATTCTTTGGTGAAGGTGTCTCTGGACATTGCAACTGGAGCCGCCAGACCAGAACCCAGTTTTATGTTGCATACTGGCATGTGTTAACTACCTGTGAGCAAGCAGATCAGAAAGGAGCAAACCTTCCTTCCACCCCCACCAAAAATCTCTTTAGTCTTGTTCTGATCCTGATGTTCTCCAACATCAATTCACCAAAACTAAACCTGAAACTTCAAAACCCCTTTGCTGCTCCCAGGATAGAGGTTTGTCAGACCATACAAAAATACAGATCATACAAAAAGTTGTAGTGAGATTTATTTTTTAAAATCATTGCTCGTTACCCTTCAACTGTTTTGCTAAACTGCTTTTGTTCTAACAAACTTTTGAAACAGATTCATTCAGCAGTTTTAAATTTCTCTTCTCAGTAAGATCCAGAGGTTAGAAGAGCACAGTATAGGGTTCAATCAATGTATTGGAAGGATTAATAAAAAAAAAAAAGAAAGTTTCCATAAATATCTAAATGTGTAAATGAGTTTATTTTTAGTGAATTATGGAGCAGCCTGTCACAACAGGCTACCTATACAAGAGATTTTCATTTGACACAAAGTAATGTATCTATTTATTAAAATAAGGATCAATCTCATGTGTGTTGCATGTACGTGCTGTTTTATATCTTCTCGTGAAGAGCAGCAAATACAAACATAGATGCTAAACTGCAATATGAGGTGCAGCTAATGGACATGGATATTAAGTAGAGGAAAATATAGAGAGGAAATATAGAGGAAGTATCTGGGAAAATACAGAATCGTAGAATCATTAAGGTTGGAAAGACCGCTAAGAACATCTAGTGCAACCCATGCCTGTGACCACTTTAGGCCATGTCCCTTAGTGCCACATCCACTCAGTTCTTGTCCTCCAGGGATGGTGACTCCACCATCTACCTGGGCAGCCTGTGCCACTGCATCACTTCTTTCCAAGAAGAAATGTTTCCTAATAGCCAACCTGAACCTCCCCTGGCTCAGCTGAAAGACGTTACCTCTCATCCTGCCACTATAATCTAATCTATCCTGGAAATATTGTTATTGAACAATAATTTAACTAAAACTAAGCTGAAACATATGCAAGGGACAAAATTAAGACTCCATGTGAGAACTGTATACATAAAAAGATGTGTTAGGAAATGATTAGATTCTCTATTTATGTAATGCAGATCTATGTGCCATGGGAGCTGCATGACATCACTAAAAATGTGGTTAAAAACTAGTGAAAATGTTAGCCTATTGCTCCAATAATTTGAGTGGGTAAGATTGTACTCAGTGTATCTAGTAATTTTAAGCATAGAAACATAATGATAGACTCTAAATTAGCTGATAAAAAAAAAAGTCTCTAGGGAAGACATTGTGAATAATACTCTGAAAGTGTCATCATATTGTCTGTAGTATTCAGAAAAAAAGAAAGTTGGATTAGAAAAAAGGGCAAAAACTGGAATGCAAAAGCTCATGTACTCCCTGCAGTATGTATAGTTTGAATGCTTTACAGTTCTGGTCATCTCAAAAATGACTTTACTTAACAAAAAAGGTGTGGTGAGAAGGAAAAAAAAAAATGTAGGAACATAGAATAGCTTTTCTCCTGACTAGTACACTACTCTTTATCTCAGAAAATAGATGAGAACTACCAAGGGCTAAAAAACACCACAAATAATGTGAACAATGTAAACAGGGAATATGTTTTGCTATTTCTTATAACACCAAAATAAGATGATTAGGTAGCACATCTAAGACAGAAAAAAAGGGAAATAGAATTTCACTCACCAGTTTGTTGAAGCTCTAGAGCTTGTCGTAAGATGTGGAGGTTGAAAAAGTTTTGAATTTGCAGAGACAAAAGGGCTAAAAAGTTCAGATTCATTTCCTTGTTTGCTGGGGAAGGAGTGCTGTGTGTTCTTTTACCTCAGCCTCATTGGAAGATGAGCTTCATTCACCGCTCCAGGTGAACCTTTGATGCCACGTGTATTTTGATCTGGTCTGATATAGTTGATCTAATATAACTCTGACATGATGAGATGGAGACAGAGTGTTGCCCTGTACAGATTAGCATGTCTTTCTCAACAAGGTGGAGTATACTAACGAAAGTATTCACATTGGAGCACAGCCCCAATGATCCATTTCTATTGAACTATTACAGTTTCTCAATTGAAATGTGGCTGTTTCTCAACAGCCTCAATTTCATTGCAGGCAGCTTTGTGCAAGAATAGTCAGCGCTCAAAATTTATAACTAGTTGTTCTTTGACAGTAATATTCCCAATAAAGAAAAAACAATATATAATGCATGTTGCTATTTTATTTCTCTTTTTTTTCTTTTTCTTTTAAATTCTATAATTTCATTTAAGTGAGAACATGTAAGATTTCTAGTCATTATGACTTAGAAATGTCCCTGACCTATGGAGTAGTGGTAATACAATGAAATATAATAGGTCAAATTCCTGTAGAACTATATAGAGGCTGAATTTGATTTTAAATAATACTTTACATCTTTTCTATCAAAGCTCTGAAAGTACTTTAGACTTACATGACTTAAATCTCAGTTGGGTTTTGTAAGCTTTTTTCCTAAAATGTATCACCATAAAATGGTATTTTTTCAGGTTTGGTTTTATAGACTTTTTTTTTTCCCTGTTGCTTTGGACAAAAATTACTTTTCCATTCCTGGTAACTAAAGTCCTGGGTGGCATTCACTGTCTAGAAGTAGCTACAGGAAATAGAAAAATTACAGTTTATTCTGGTACAGTGGGGTACCTGTGAAAATGTTCCTGTGCACTGCAGTCCTATTGAGACTTTCAGTGAACTCTCTCACACTATTAGTTAATTACAGAAGAAAATCAGGTCAAGAAATGGATTTCAGCCCTAGAGATTATCATTATACTCCTGTTACAACCATGTTGTGCTAAGAAATAGCATACCCCATCTTTCCATTTCAGATACATTTTGGTTTACTCTGTTAGAGAACACTATTTGGTGTGAAAGCCTCTAACCTCACCCCATGGACAAAATTTCTCGACATAGACATAAAATTGCACCAGGAATGAGTCGCCTTAATGTCTTTTCTTCTCCAACATGAGCAAGAATATTGCTGTTGTTTGCAATAATAGTAATGCATTTTCAGTGTTGTTATCTACTTGAAAATGTGAATGTTCTATCTTTCTTTTTCATGTTATCCTCTGAATGAAAATGTGAATGAATTGGTTCTTGATTTTGTTTTCAGTTTTGGGGGAGCAAGGGAGCAAGGCAGATGGGAGCTCTTACTATGTTTAAACTGTTTATGCTGGGGAACTGCAAGTGGGATGTCACATCCTACTTCATCAGTCATAATGAGTCAACGTATGTGAAGAGTTCAAGATGTTCCCTTCAGCAAAGCAAGGCAGCACACAACGGAGAGAACAACTATGTGGTTTTATCTTTACAAATAACTGCAACTGCTCAAGGAAATGACAGAGGTACAAATCTGAGCAACATAGTGCTCTGCCAAGGTCAGATAGCAGAGTTGGGTCCATAATGATGAATAGCGCAATGTGCTAACCTGGAGTATTGCTCAGTTTTACTTGTCTCAGCTCAGCAAAGGTGAAGAAGTAGGAAAGACCCAGAAGTGACAATGAGAATGATAATTGTTTCCTGAAAGAGCACATTAAGCAAGGTAAGAGTAACTGATTCCTAGCCCGTGTAGAAGGAAACATGGCTGGTCTGTAAGAGATAGATCAGTAAGAGAAAGGTCTGAAAGAGGAAATGGATTGGACTTTTCTGCTCATTGTTTTCTTATACACTAATGCACTGAGTAGGTATAGAATACCAAGTAAATAACAGCTTACAACACTTCTGTCAGGCTTTCCCCCTCTCAGTATATTATTCGGGGGGGGGGTGGGGGTGGGGGGGGGGAAGGAAAAAGACAGAACTTTCGACCTTCTGCAGGGTGATATTAAAACAACTTGCTGATAGCAGTGAAAAGAAGGGCAGCAGGGTATGAAAAATGGAAACACTTATTTTCCAAACGACGCAGTTTTATGAGAGCTCAACCCTTGCACTTCAGGATATAAATTAAGAACTAATTAAGTGGGAACACAAATTAACTTTCATCTTGGTCATAAGAGTATTTATTGCTTGCACTTCTTAGCTCTCTCCAAAGCCCTGTCAGACAATGGCCAACACTTGGTGATGTGTATGACAGGATATGACGCTGGCTTGATCTGGTACATCAATTTTTATGAAAGAAGAGAGCAGCCGGGTTGTTTTTTTCCTATCATATTTTATCTAACATACTTGTCAACCACAAAAGTGATGAAGTATTAAGAGGTTATGTTTTTAAGAAGTTTCATATTCCAAGATGAGACTGAAGTATAGAGAAGGGTTTCGAGGGCGAATTCTTAGGATCCGAAGCCTAAGTGGGAAGAATGAAAAAAAAAGGTGGTAAAGTTAGAATCAAATCCCAACTGTCTGATCCATTGTGTGTTATATGGAGTTTTCTCAATAAGATATTCTGAGTGTTATCTAAAACTACTGTCACTGGCCAGAAAGATCCTTATTTACTCATCATAAACATAACAGGCCTGCTGTCCACAGCATGAGATTGCACTTTGTGAAAAAAATCTGTATAAACAAGTGAGCTTGGGTCTGGCATTGCACAGCTGACCTCACAGCTCCATCTTTTCGCAGCTTAAAAATCTGATCATTTATCTGGTTTGTGGGCAGCTCCACAGCCTGCTATGTGCAGCATGTTGCTGCTGCTACAGTGCCACAATCTATGCAAAATAAAACAAGCTTGGAGTTGTCTCAAGGTTTTTCAGTGGTATTGGCAAATCTGAAGAGCGGAGGAAAGGCTAAGATGAACCACTGAGGAGAACTGGATGAGGAAGGATGCAAAAAGTCCACAGCTTCAGTTGTTGGCATCCCTGCCTAGGGGGCTGAAACTCAATCTTTAAGGTCCCGTCCAATCCAAGCCATTCCGTAATTCTTTGGGAGCTGCAGATAAAAGTAGAACTGGGAGAGTACCTGTGGTCTTGAGAGACTGATATGGTTTGTAGGGACTTGTGCAGGCTTTGGAAGCCTGTAGGTGCTTGCTGGAATACTCATCTCTCTTCCTTTCCTCAGACTGTCAATTCTGGAAAGGAAAACCACTGCTTCTTTACTCACGACTGTTTCCTTTATGGTGCTGGAGCTCCTCTCTCCTGCTCCAGGTGACCCTGCACCTGTGTACCCTTGCAAGTAGTCCCCTTTTCATCTTGCAGAAGTGCCCTTCTTCTCCTGCTCCCTCAGTATCTGTTCTGATACATGAGGAAGGAGATGCCAAGGCTTTTTCCTGTAGCAGAGGAAGGGCAAACGTAAGTAGTTGGTGAGAATAGAGTGTAGAGGCAGAGGAGTTGGCTGGTAACCTGGAGAGTTACCACCACTTGTTCAAAGGTCAGTCCCTCCTTCCTCCATCTCTCCAAAGTAGGGAATATGGGATGCTCAGCAATCAGCTGCCTTGGGCAAATGTTGACTTTGACTATACACAGATGCAATCTTGTACTTGGGTACATTTGTGTGAGCTATGGTCACCTCTTTGACTTACAGAAATAGTTTGAGCTCACCTTGAGGGTGTGGGAGCTAGGGGTGGGTGGGATTTAAGAGGAAGGATTACTGCTGCGCCCACAGAAAGCTTCTGCACGTTGCCAAAGTTGTTTGTCTGAGGCTTAGACAAACATCTTGGAAAAATCCAGCCAACATACTTGTGTGCATCCCACAGTCAAAGCACAGGCACGTATTTATCAGAAACCTATCATGTACCAGATGGTAGAATAAAGCGGTTGTTTAAACACATTGTGACTTAGGATAACCTGGTATAGCGCATTCTCAAAATATGCTGCATGTGTTTCTTCACAGATCTCAACTAAAGTATGGTAATGAATAACTTCTCAAAAATCCTGGTACAACAACATGTTTTTTGTTTCTTAAATGTTATCTAAGAGTTGCTATAGAAAATACAAGGAAAGAATTAGATCTGTAATTGAGCTTTGCTGAATACAAGCAATTCTGTGAAAGAGGAACTTAATTCTAAAGCATGGGCCTTCAACTGTGCAGCTGGTGAAGTCTGTAGGGACATGCTATAACCTACTGTCTCGCTCCAATTTGTAGGAGGGAGGCAAGGTTCTTTGATATGTGTATACCCGGCGTGAGATTAAGAAGCAACGGTTCAAATGTTGGTCCAACCAGTTTATTAAAGTCCTAGCCGTTTTTAGGGAGATGGGGAAGGGAAGGTAGGCGATAGGGAAAGTAGGAAATATAAGCAAGGAGTCTTTGCAGATAGCAAAAGAGATATAGTCACCACCGTGGGTCCAGCGAGGTACACAATAGGTCCGTTGATCTCAGGAACTCGTCTGATCACCGCGGGGGATGGGAGACAGCCAGGGAGCTCCGCAGCAAGCCGGTCCCGGGGGTTCTTCCGACAAAGTTTTCCCCTCAGGGAATTCTCCGTCAAAGGTGTCTTTGGGAGTTTGTCTCCAAAGTCCCCAGTTTAGTGAGGGCCTTTTATCCTCCATTTCTGTGAGGTTGTTTTTCTCCTTAGTTTGGTGTGACATACCTGGCCCAACAGATAAGCCAGAAGGGAGTGGTGCCTTTGTTGCCAGGCACAAGCATTATCACCTTTTGCAGTGGTCAGCTCCTCCAAGCCGCACCCCTGAGAAAGGCTGCCTGTCCTGCTTGCAATCATGAGCAGAGGTACTGTGGCACAGCAACACCCACCATTCACCCTCCTAGATAGTTAGCAGTCGCCAGTCAGAGTCTTATCATCAGAAAGGCCTCACGAAGCAAGCTTTGAGACAATAAAAGAAAAACAGTTCTGTCTTTCACACCTACCAAATGAAGTCTGTAGGGACATGCTATAACCTACAGAAAGCACTAAGCTGCCATGGGGTTGACTGGCTGCTCTCCAATGAAGCCCAAGTCTGTGCTCTTCCCCATGTCTGTCCCAGAAGGTACACATGAGCACTGCCTAAACACAGAGTCTTGCTTAGATGTGGAGAGAGCATGCTCCTGGCAGAAGGACTGGGAGTTGTAGTGAGTTCACATTCACCCATTTTGAGGCTCTGTGAGGAAGATATGCCAGTTCTCATGGTCTAAACACTCTTTGGCTATCATCTATGTGAAAAGGATAGTCCTCACTCCCCAGCTTTCACAGCTGTGTTTAACTCACATCCAGGTTATAGAGTGAGCTCAGGAGTTTCATAAGAAAATGACTGCTAGCAGTTCTTTTAAAAAAAAAAGCAATATCTATTGGGAAAATGCAACCTTCTTTCTGTATTAGGCATGCTGCTCTCTTGTCTTGATGGGTCAATATCCTGTGATACAGAGCCCTAGATGAACTCCACAAAGCTTTAATCACTGAGCATCCGCAAACAGCTTCCTTATGGGTGGATGTCTTTGAGATGTTCATAAATGGAGTATATAAAAAATCATTTCTTATTGAATTTTGACAAGTTTACTTTCATAGTTTCTTAATTACTTTTCTCAGCTCCCAAATCTTCAAGTGAAATGAAAAATAGAAAAACATTGGACATGAATATTTACCACAGATTTTATTGTTTGTATTTTTTCTCTGTTATATAACTACTTATCCCTTCACTTGCAGAAAGTGTTGTTACTCACATGTGATTCATAATTATCTCCCTCAGCTCCTATATCTGTTTTTCTTTCCTCCTGAATACTATCTACAAAATTTTATGACAATGTTTTCTGAATTACTTTCCATTTCTGCTAGTGCTGTGGAGAGAATACAGGGAACAGACAGTGAGTAGGTTTCTAGTCTCACTTATCTATTACCTGAAGAATTATGAACTAAACTCTGCTTGTGGAATCTCTGCTTCAAATAATGTCCAAAGAGAATTTGGTGGTTTTCCTTATAAGATGTCCAAGTTGGACAGTAGGAAAAGTCTTTCCAGAAAGAGTGGTGAGGCAGTGGCACAGGCTGTTCAGGGAGATGGTGGAATCTCAGGTCTGTGGTCTGTAGAACAAGATTTTGCATGGAGCCTATGGTAAGGAAAAGCTATGAGCCACAAACATGTGATTTGATGCTTTTTCCATTAACAGGAAATTGTTGGGAGGAGAGTATTCTGTCCAAGTTCTACTCGGTAGTTAATTTTTGCATTACTTTTAACAGAAAGGAAAACAAGTGATATTATCAAGATTTATAGAAGGATAGGATTAACCATTTGTTTCTCACAAACCTAATTCATAAACAAATGTAATGTGGAATTATTGTTATGTGATGTTCATGAGATGAGTACTTAATTTCTCTGCCATGTCAGCCATTAAGTAAGGTTGCCAAAACATTAAAAAAGAAACAGTGCTTCTAAGTTGAGCAATCTGTATTAAACATAATGAAAAATGAAAACAATAAAACCCAACAAGTTCTAAAAGTAACTTCTAAAGCATACAAATGAATAGCACTTCATAAAATGAAAGCATACATATTATGATATATGGCTGTCACTAGTAACTCCATTTCTACTTGAAAGAATAAACTATTGTTTATTCAGTTTTCATACAGTGCAGAGCATTTTGGTCTATGACTGGGTGCTTTAGACTGTGCCATAATTGGTAATGAATAAGTAGAAGAAATAATACGTTACATAGAAGCCAACATCTTCAACAAGAAATAAGATGCCATCAGAGCATTACACAACCTATTACTACAAACATGGGAAACTTCAAAGGATATTTTTATACTATAGTTGCAAAATAACAGTAGATCTTTATTAACATAGTTTAGTAATCAGACTTGGAGGGATAATTCAATACTGCATGCTTTTTTAGCGAAGAAACCTTTTCCCAATATTACTGTCTAAAATGTATCCAAGATCTTTTTAAATAAAGAAAAATATAAGATTAAATACATTGGACAGGACAATGCAGTTAAATTAATAAATAGCTTCACTCAAGAAATGTTACTAAATCAAAATATAGGATTCAGAAAGAATGTTCGAAGTCATTTGCTTGTTACTACTTAAGGTCATGCAGGGTCATAATGTGCTTGTGTCAGAGAAGATTAAAAATATATATTCAAAAAGGTTGAGTTACAACATCTCTGCTTTGTATGACTGTAAAAATGGCTACAGAAGCTCCAATTAAAGTTAGTGTTAAAAATACTGAAAGTTGAAAAAAATCTGTCAAGTGCCATATAAGAACGTTGAAAGAAATGAATGTGAAGATTAATTGCCTTCAGGAAGTGCCCTGAAGTATTTTCATTACTTATTTTATTTTGGAGAGATGCTGTCCCAAAACATTCTCAAATGCAAACCATGTATGGCAAAAAGAATAAATACTGACCAATTTAAGGTACTAAAAAAGAAAAAAGTGTATATACAGAACTCAAATCTTTTGATACTTATTTACAGTAATCACTATCTGTTTTAATTACTGAGCCAGAATGAAAATATAGCAGAATTCAAAAGAACGTGATATTTGCACATGTTGAATGGCTTCCCTAAATAAAAGAACGGAACACATTGGAAATGAATGTTTAAATACATTCCTCTTCTTCTTTTTAATGTGGCTCAAGTATTCATACTTGGTTTAAGCAATTCTAGGAACTATGAGAAAATTCTCCTTCTTTTGCCCCTCAAGCAAACAAGTGATGATAGCTTTTGTAAAAAGGAGAGAGCTAGTTTTGTCTTTGCATGTGTTACCTGCTGTGCATATACAGGACGAGAGGGACTGTGAGTGAGCTAAACTGAAACTGCAGTAAAATAATGGTTCTGATAGTACGAGAGAATTCTTTAAATGGACAGCTAGTTTAAGCATGCCTCATGACAAAGAAACATGATGGTAGTATGGATATGACTTTAGCATGAATGACTGTAGAATGGTTCCAGTGTCCTGGCAGTCCCGTTACCTTTAGAAAGAAATCTGGCAACCCCAAGACAACAAACTCAGAAAGATCTGACATAGCGTGTATTCTTAAAAGGCAGCATATTAAAGTCAGGTGAATACACTGCAAAAATTATGACCTTACTGAACTTTAGCAAGTTAATGAGGTAGTTCAGTAAATTGGGTTCAGATTAAACTCAACTTAAAACACAGAATGCAAACCATATATTCTTACAGATGCAGTACTCTCCATGTAAACAAAGGCAATTAGTTACTACGGCAAATTTGTCCCAGATACCTGATTAAAATCCTATAATTGTCTGATTATTGTTTTCAAGAAAAAAAAAAACTTAATAATCTGAAGACAGTAATGGAGTAATCATTTTCTTCTCTGCTTCTGGCATAACCTTCTCAGATACTATATGGGATAAGATGCCTGCGCAGAAATCTGTGGAGGTATGCCTAGGATATTGATTTTGGATATCCCTGAAATCAGAGCCTGGCAGGAGTCTGAACCTAGAGAAAAATGATTTGGATTCCAGTCAGGTTACTGTTCTAGAAAAGCAATTTTTTCACTCTTCAAGGATAGGTTTTGACTCCCTTTGAACTACATATATTCCCAATGGAGTCTTTTAGAAATAAATATTGATTTCTCCTTTTCTCTGTCCTTTATAGTAAAATGCAATAGTCCCTCCCTTATCTGTCCTTGCATTCTTTCATATGGTTGTCAATTTATGTTGGTATCTCTGATTATTAGAAAAGACCTAAAGTCCAAATTCAGCTAGTCAGAGTCCTAAATGGTTTCTGTCTTAAAGGTTTTAAAACAAGTATCTCTTCCTTAGTGGGGGTAGGGAGAGAGGGGGAAGCATCAAAAGAATGAGCACTTTTTGGTTACATTTGGTAAAATTACAAGTACATTGCCAGTTCAAGATGATTCTGACCTCACTACCTTTTGGTCATTATATGATGAAATTGAGTATATCCATCTGTTTCTGGGCATATTTTTTTAAATTGACATGAACTCCACACAGAAGTATCAATAAATAGCTCTTCCTTGGGCCTATTATGGTAGTGTTTAATTTTATTTAAGCTTAGTAATGAATACATTTTTTATTCTGAGTAATGATTCCTCCATTCAACTCAGTTAGGTGGCTGCTCATATTACCTACCCAACCATTAGGCAGCATTAGGTGGGCAGCCTGGTATAATGGTTGGGAACCCTGCCCACAGCAGGGTGGTTGAAACAAGATAGTCGTTAAGGTCCTTTTCAACACAGGCCATTCTATGATTTTATGATTTAACTTTCATATGCATTCTTCTTCTTTTCCAGGTGACAGGTTTTAGTTTAATTCAGTACTCCTAATTAAATTATCAAGACTGAGATAGTATTTGGTAATTAATTTTTCTCTGAGAAAACTTTCCTCCAAGAGTTTGCCATCACAATTGCTTGAAATTCTAGCATACTTTAAATTTATACCTAGCTTTCACTTGGGTCTGATCATTCCACTTTGACTTAAAAGTGGTAAGGTTTCTTTATAGAAACTAATTTTAGTTTCAAAGAACAACTTTAAAATTCACGATAAAAATTAGTATTCTACTTACTCTTGTCATTGCCCTAAATAACTTTGAAAATATCTACAACATCTTGTTTATGTTGCTAATATTATCTCCTAATTTAAATTCTCAGATTTTGCTCCTCATCTCTGAACATTCCTATATTTACGAGCTGAAATCTTTATTCATCACTTCACCTGGAAGGTCACAGTTTGTTGGATTTTAATGTGCCCACCATGCTAAGGCAACATGCAGTTTGCTATGGCCAAAGGCACACCAGGGAGCGATACAACTTTTCTCACAGCTAGTGCTCCTACCTCTTCTTGAATGGCAGGTGTCTACTTATGGCAAGACTGACAGAGAATAGACTTCTGTATAAAAATGAGTCTCTATTTGTCTGTAGGAAGATGTCTTCACGCTCTTAAGTCTTCTGCTTAATCATGTGTTATTATAAAATTGGTAAGCATGCCTGCATACATCTAGCAGGACTTTTAGCAACAATACAGAGTGGAGCTTTGGATGAATATATAATTCTTATAGGATGAGAATTGGAATTGTTGGTTAGTCTCCTAATACAAAAACAGTTTGTGCCTCAATGCTTGTGTGACTGTAGAACAAAAACCACTTGAGTATTTGCCACACTGAACTCAAAATCTGTGACCTTCCATGGAAATAGCACTTCCTTGCACGTGTTTTGAATGACAGGGAAAGTGGCAGACTGGTTTATTTGTTCATAAATGGAAAAACTTTCCTCCAAATAAAGTAGAATGACTGTTTGTTTTAGTAATTCCTAGCAGCCTGGAGGCATGCCTGTGGCCAGTCACATCTTTTGTAGCTTCCTGGGTGCATTTGTAAGCATTCATCATAAAAGATCCCATTCATTTTGATACAGAGGAGCTTGAATTAAAGAATTCTTTATGCAAGTCTTGAAAAGATGCTGTTGAAGCAGTGCTTTCAGAATAATTATGGTTGAATCTTTGGTCCATTGTTTCTTATCAGAGTATTAGTGCATCAACACAGCCACCTAAACAGCCAAAACTGAAATTTAGTCATGGGAAGAAAATTGAAGAGTAAAAGACTGTCCTTCCTTTTCTATCTTTTGGAACATTTTAAAGAGGCTTTTTGCTACTAACAGCAATACATTTTTCTTCTAGAAGACTCACTGACATCTAAGGGCTTAATCTTAGAGTGCAAGAAAAACAAAGTAATTTTTAAAAATGTAGCAAATTAATGTGAAAAGGACAGTGGTGATTCAATCTGATAGAGGCATCCATGGCAAAAATCTATCTGTTTACTTACGTAGCTAGTTAATATTTTTGAACACGATGAATTGCAAAATTTCATATTCCTCAAAAGCTTTTATACCAGTAATATCACTGGAATCTCTTTCAGAGGAGCTTCACAGCTCTTGAGGTGTGATGTTCCAATGTCTTCTTAGGCCACATCCATTCTGCATCCTGGAAATCTAGGTAGGCTGAAATCTTGAGTGCTCTGAAGAAATATCAGAAGAATAAGAAATGATGAAAGATGATGCAGGCAGAATTAGTTTCGTGAGCTTCTGGCAAAGCTGCCTCCAGGAGTGATTCCATCCCCTACTTGCAATACAATACCAATGTACCCCAGGGGACTTTTGGTTGAAATAAGCAGGATGACATAGTTATGTGTGTGACTGTGACAGGCTATGGCTTCTTACACTCTCAAGAAACCAGAGACCTTTGCAGTTGTTGAACCTTTAAATCAACTGATTACAGAAGGTGTTCCATCAATAATAGTGTCTGCAACAGAAGAAGTAAGTCCTTTGTCCTTCCTCTGGAGCATATCAGTTTCGCTTGTGCTGTGTTTTGATCAGTTGATTAATTTTCACATTGCATCTGGAGTGACTGAAAGGGAACTGGGAGATTTCACTAACATCTGGTTTCTGACTTACTAACAAGGACTTTAGCTTCCATTTCTTGCATGCATTTCTTTCTCCCCGAGATCCTTATATTGTTGAATAACATAAGGACCAACAAAAATTTACAGGAACTGTAAGAGTTGGTCACCTTGAGGTGTTTCTACTTCATTACATTGTAAAATGTATACAGAAAAATCGTTGTGCAAATACTGGTAGAAAAAGAGCTTTCTATTTGATTCCTTTGAGTGTTTGTATTGGGAGAGATCTTGTTGCATATGTTCACAGAGAGAGAACATAAAAGGGGCCCAAAGATAGACAAAAAATCTGTTTGATTATCTGACAAATAGTTACAGAAACATTTTGCATATTTACCCATCTTCTAAAAGAAACATATTGCTATGCAACAAAAAATGTGTTTACTGTAAAATGACAGAGACGGTAGTGCTTGCAACATACTTGAAAGAGTTGGATTTTGGAAGCAGCTCATTTGCATAGAAACACAAGAACATTTGAATGCTATGAGACAGCGCCGAGGGATAAAAGACATCCGCTGGGACCAGTCTACATTAACCTTGGTTTAGTTTGGTTTTCTTTTCCTCTCAGGAGTGAATGTTTGTTTAACTGTTAAATCAGTTCATTAAAAGCATAGTAAGTAACTGCTTTGCTGCCAGATTACTCTAAATACTTCTTGAATTGATGTTTCTAACTTCTATTACTTCATATTATATTACTTTCTAGTACTTCAGGCAAAATAAATTCATTGTCACCTATGGGGTAGAGCTCTTTCTTAGTTACAGCCTGAGACCTGCTGATTTCTCACTAAGTCTTCCCAATTGATGGCTCGCATTCACATTCATCTTTTCTCTCTTCTCAGCCAGGCTGTGCCTTGGTGAGGAGTCAAACTGAAGCTAAATTGAAGTAGCACATTAAAATCTTGACCTTGCTACTAAAGAGAATGACTGAAGTATCAGGGCTTTGACATCAAAAACAAGATGTTGCAATAGAAAACTTTTAAACTAGCAAGATGATGATTTCACCTTTGTGAGCATTATGTAAAAATCTCTACATATCTAAATGTAAGATGTCCTCCAGAGCAAATGGTAATGGTATAGTAAGTGTAGATGTTATGATGCATACAAAAACCTGAAAATATTTTCATTATGTAATTAAACAACTAAAATCCTTCAATCCTATTAAACTTCTACAGAGAAGAGGCTTTGAAAGCACAACCAACAGAATAAGTTTCAGTTACTTTTAGCTAATATGAGCTTAAATTTTTTTCCCTCATTTGACTGCCGGAAAGAGACTCTTTCACCTCTGAACAGCCATGTCAGATCATGTCTGGGTTTAAAGTTGAAAGATGTTATCCTTTCTGCACAGTTGTGTGGCTGAATCTCTAGTATCCTTAATATTTTCACTGAAAATGTGAGCTTTGGCTACAGAGATAAGGGTTTGCTGTTGTACTTGATTGTGCAACTTGTGGACTTGCAGATTTGAACCTAATGGTGGAAACAGAAATATCTCTTACATTAATCTTCCAGGAAGCATCTAGATTCTGCAGTGGTGTTTGCCAAGGCTTATACTGTTCCTGTTCTGTGCTCTGAAAAGTGACACTAGCATAGTTTGAGGTTAAAGAATAGAAAACTGGATGCCAAACTTATAAAAAGGCAAAGCACTGAAATGCTATTTGGTGGATGCCATCCAAGAGAAGGTAAGAAATTGCAGGTTGTCATTTTCCATAGAAACATTTGTGTAGGCATATTTGATGATACACACACAAATAAAATGACTACAAATACTGAAGCGTGCCCATCAATGGAAATATGAAAGAACAAGTTGGGCTACCGTGTGTCAGTAGTATTAAGATATTAACAGTGCCCTTGTTTTGGGGTAGGGATGATCAACTGAATTACCTCTCATGTTCTTTTAAAATCATCTTCTTATGATTCAGACACCTCTATTCACAGTTATGCTGTCTCTCCTAATCCATAACATTGACACTACACTTAAAAAAGAAGTTTGGTATCTCTCATAATAAACAATTTATCTCTCAAAAAGATTATTATGAATGTAAAAACTATAAAATAAGAATATATGTTAACAGTAACAAAGGTGAGATGTTACTAACATAAAATTAGCCAAGGAAGAGCAATTACTACCTATGCTGCTAGTGGCACCAGTGTGCCAATGGGTTTTTTTGGTTTATGGGGCACATCCTGTCTGCACTAGCAATACTACGTGAAATGGAGTTCTAGCTGAGATATATTCCATTCAGAGCAAATATTATAATTAGCAGATACTTGTCTGCAGCTGTACAGGAAAGACAAAGAGCCTCCAGACATGCCAGACCCAAAGAGATTTTTACTTGCTGAGTTTTAGCAAGATAAATTAATTCTAAGCAGATGGAGAACTGGAGCTGGGATGAGAAAGCAATGGAAGTTGCTGGGGATAGGAGTGCTGATGCCATTTGAAGTGGAGCCCTTTCAGCTCCCCATGCAACAAAGGGGCAGCAAGAATATTTATGGTGCCACTCTTCAAAACTGGGGGAGTTCAATCAGCAGAGTCTAGCTCTGCTGCAGGAGGGCAAAAGCTTTTGAGGAATATATCTGACTTGCTTGCTAAGCCAATCTGCTTTCAGCCAGTAAGTACTCAAACTTATCACCTGTAGCATCTGTATGGAAGAAATAATGTGATCAAGTATTCCTCTATTTTCCACTTATTTATCCTTTATTCTCTTAAAACTTGAACACTGCTCAGTAGGGAAAATGCTTCATTGTGTAGGTGGAGAATACCAATTACAGTTCGGATGGCCTACTAAGCAAACTAGTTTGTTCAGACAGAAGTATCTTCCTTTTCCTTGCTTTGTAGAACACCAAACACATGATGAGGCTGAAGGCAGAAAGGGAAGATTTTAGGTTGGGTTTGGTTAATTAGTGAAATTCACTGCTGTGCCATAAGTGAGCACCGATGTCACACAGGTCCCAGGTAAATGCAAAGTACTGATGAATTTCATGCCATGTTTACTGTGGAATAGAGTTATTATTTTTCGAAGGTACCAAATGAGTTCTTCTTCAAAAGAGTGAATTTCCCTCTCTTGCAAGAGTGATGCATTTTGATATGTCAAAAATTGAAGAGGTGCATATTATGAATATGCAACTTTTTAATATAGGAATGTTTTTGGGCATAAGAACTTTGCTATATACCCCAAGAACTTGCTGGATACCTCTAGGGCTGCTACAGGAGAGATGTTTCAACTCCCTCAATTGAGTTCCATAGCATTATGCAATGACCATGTATGAGGCTTTGCACTCCCCTTTGACGTGGCCAAAAGTCCAGCATTTTTTACAGTCCTATATCTGTCACCTCTGTGGTCTCTGTTTCTTAGATCTTATATGATCCTAGTAACACAGGTAGGTGGCCTAAGTTCTGAGAGTAACTTTACTCTTCCAAGTACTTTAAAAATTGGACATAATGAAACAAAATCAAATCTGGGGACAACTGAAAATGCTCACTTTTCGTTCAACATCTTAATAATGTTGTCTGCCCTTACCTATGGTGCTATCATTTCATTCAGCAACAGGCTCAGTGGTCCCACCTAAGCGATACTGTGGTGACCTGTTTTTCGGCATGCCATGTATGTGTGTGTGTGTGTACACTCACCTGAAAATATCACCATGTTTGGTCTGTGAGTGTCAGCAGGAGCATAATTCATTCTGTCACCTATGTGAGAAGCTGCTGTAAAGTGCGTGCAAAAACCTATTGGATAAATACACCTTGTGCCATAAAATTCTATCACCTGCAAAAGCAGGTGTTAATATTTCAGGAAAACATACATATTATAGACAGTGCTGCAGATTGCAGAGAATTGGAGTGTGTTTTGTGTTCTCCTAGATTCTTCCTTTAGCATCTGATGATTCTTTCTGGGCCAATGTGTTGCTGCTGCTTATCTATATATTGAAACGATTGGTTCCACATAGAGCATTTGCTTGTGTCTAACTTTGTTTGCAAAGACTATTTCAAGATTATGCCGGTGGGGGTGGAGGCATGAGAGGAGGAGAGAGAGAGTATTTTTAATTAGTTTTGTGTAGGCGGGAGGAAGAGGACAGATGTACATTGTAAATGTATCCCTTTTTTTTCTCTTTTTTTTTTTTTCCTCTCTTTTTTTTTTTTTTTTCTTCCAATTTTTCTTGTGATATCATGCAGCAAATAGACCAATCACAACAGCCTGGTACTTTCGTTTGTTCTGTTTTTGGAAGACTTGGCACTGCTGAGCATTCTTATGATGCCTTATTGTTGTTCCTGCTTGACATTCCCTGTCCTTGACATCTCCCTCTCCTTGAATCGATGATGACTGCCATCTTAGCCCTCAGGCTTCTGTGCGGCTGCTTTCAACTGAGCTTTCCCTGTCCACTATTTCTTGCTGCCCTACTTTTGCCCCTCACCAGCCCCTCCCTATTTAAAGTCTGCAGCAACTTTAATTTGGCATGTTAGTATGGCTGCTGAGGAGAGCTTTTTTCAAAAGCAGGAGGTTTGTGCACCCGGCAGTGCTTCTGGTGGGCTCGGACAAGAAGTGTTTGCAGAGCATTGAGGGAGCTGGCTGCAACCAGCCTGCATCCTGCTTCTGACACAAAATGGCAGTTCGAGGCAAGCACGGTCACTTGCCTCGATAATGCAGTTGAATATAAAAGGGAACAATTCATGGTAGCAATGTAGTTTCTCAGTGGATGTGGCCATCATGAGGTAATCGCACCCATGGGGGATTAGAAGCGCTCGTCTGTTCTTGATTCTTGATCACACCCCAAGGACCTGATTATCCCATGCCAGTAGTCATATTTCTTGTTATATCTTATTGCTTAATTGCAACATCTTACCAAAAAAAGGTTAAAAAAAAAAAAAAAAAAAGGAAAAAAAAAAAAAGAGAAAGAGAGTTGAGGTGAGATATTGCTGAAATCACTGCAAGACAGTCTGATAGTTTTGGAGCTGCAAGCTATGTATATTAATTAACCCTTCTCAGAGAAAATCCACAGAGGCATATTTTCAAGAGAGATTCCCCCTGCTACTCACATAAACAGATATGTGGTATAGTCTCCTTCCTGGTATCTCACGCAGTGCTCCAGGCTCTTGATGTCAAAATATACTAGCTGAGAATGTAGGATAAGAACAGCCGTAGGCTTTCCTCTGGTCCTCAAGACATTTCAAATCTATACTTTCCTGATTAGTATAATACCCTCTTTCATCAGGAGCACAAATATTTTTTTCTCCCCATCTCCAAATGACAACTTTTACAGGAGTACATGGGAAGACTTAATGTAACAGAAAACTGCAAACATGTAGAAAATTCACCTGGGAGAGTAAAACTGCAACCTATATTTACTCTTTCCATTGAGGGAAACATTTAAACAATTCCTTAACATTTATAACTGCACATCTATTTGAAATAATTGAAACGGAAACGTTAAAAGAAATTACATTTTGCTAATCCATTTACAATGGTATAAATTGCTTCTCATAGCCAACTGCCAAGGCGGCTGTTTTATTTAATAACTTTAATGCTGAGGTTCCCTGAGGCAAGGATACAGTTATCCCACCAACTGCAGAAGGTTTTACTGAAGTGTCCCCTGGCTATTGTCCAGGGACTGTGTGTGAGCTCAGCTAGCAGGTTCACTTGCATTCCCCATCTCTGACAAATACAGCTGTTACATGGTTTAATGCAAACTAATTCAAAATGAAAGATGGGGGGAAGAAAGAAAAAAGAAAAAAAGATGAACAAGGCGTCTTACCAAATCAGACTTTTCTTATTATACATTTGTGTCTGAGTAGCTAAGAATTTATCATTTTAAAATATGTTGTTATTACATTTTGAGACCCTGGGACTGAGTAATTGTGACCTTACCAGAAGAATCATAGATACGTCTTAAATTTAAAGGACTCTCCAGAAGAAATAATGTCTGGAAGAATAACTCACAAGCATAGCCATTTGATAGTCACTCCTCTATACAATACAGCTGCATCTATGGCATTTATTCCAATATCCAGTAGAGTTACAGAAGATAATTCTTTCTCCTGTCTCAGTGATTGTGCTGACTTTTTTTTCAGGCCGTGAGTAAACGTGGCTTCACAGGCTGTGATCCCAATCTTTATTTTATGTTGGTTTAAGTGGAGTCACCTAATATAGGGAAGATGAGAATCCCATCCATTTTCCCTGCTGCAAGCTCTGCAATACTCAGTGTTTTGCTCATCCTATGATGCACTGCTAGGTTCAGGCATGGCTCCTATCACAGTAGTTCAGTACGCTGTTAATTGCTTCCACCTGAGATATATTAGAGGAGACCTGGTTTTCTCTAAGAACAGAAAAACTGCTGAGTAACGGACACGAGACAATAGTAAGAATGTACTGCTCAACATATTCAAAAGCTGCATGATAATTGTTTCTGAAGCTTAAAATAACACACATTTTCTTATCAAGGGGTAGACTGCATGACAACCTGTCAACCGATTTTTTCATAACTCTCAGAAATAGAACACAAAGAAACTATCAAAGTGCGTTAAAATGTCTGTGTAGTCCATGTTTTTGATTAAAAATAATTAACCAGTATTGAACACAAAAGAGACATTATCTGCTATATTTATATTTTCAAATTGTATCAGTTGTAGCTGTTAATCATCTGTAAAGTATGTAGAATCATGGCTGCTTTTTTTTTTTTATTAGTTATTTCTCTCAAAGAATTGCATTTTTATTTTCAGGAAAGTTGCCCTGAGGGCAAGATTTGAAATTGTTCTCAAGCAGACAGTATAATTAAGGATTGATTTGCACAGTGGGGAGAAGTTGGATGAATCAGACACTGACATTTCTTTCTTTCCACTTTTTTCTTAATGACTGAAAGTCTGGATTCCACCCAACTAACATAAGACACTTAACTATGTAGAAGATGTAGATTTAAGGAGTTTAGATATCCCTGATTGTCAAAGACAGATAGGTACTTCCAGCTGACAATTCATCCTATATCTCATCACTGACTTCAGCAGAAGCCTAAGGCAAATATTCTGGTTTAGGCACCTTGAATAGGTGCCTGAGGTTGAGATGGGATGAAAGGAGGAGGAAAATTTAGGTTTGGTTTAGCAGAGACTACATGTTCTCAATTACTTGTCTCGGAAACAGTGATAAATATTCACAGAGCAAATTTGCAGTCATAGACGGAGGTCTTTACCTTGTTTCCAATACCTTGATTCCCTCCCTCAGTCATGTTTTCAGATTAGATTTCAGAAAAGCTCAGCTGTATGTCAGAAGCCAGGCTTGGGATCCCCACCAAAAGCATGAAACCTTTCATTTAAATGTCCCAGGTTTGACCCTAGTTCTAAAACAAATTTCATTAAGAAATGTGTGCTCTGTGCAGTTAATATTTTTATGCAGCAAATTTCAAGCCCTTAGGGCATAGTATTTCTACATATAAGGATATATAGGGAGATACCTATCTCATGCCTTGTTCCTTTGTGTTGCAGTAGAAAATAGTAGCTGGTGAAATTAATCTGCTTTGCCACGTGTGATATTTCTTTTGTTGAAAAATTATTTCCATAAAAAATCAATTAAAGCATATACTTAAAGAGAGACATGCATTGAATAAAATATAATGGATCTTTCAAAACAGTACCCGACTGAGATGGCTTAAAATATATACCCTGAAAAAAATAAAAATGGTTGGGGATATGTGTTGCCTATCATGTTCTTTGTGCACAATATGAAACTAACTATCAATTATGTGTAATCATGCTGTCACATACAACAATAAAATGCAAAAGGCCATAAACTAACAGCAGAGATGATCATAAATAACACTTATGCAGCTTATCTGACCCAACACTGAGATGATCAAGATAGAGATACAGGCCATTATCTACAAATGCTTATGAAATTTATTTTGGTTACAAAGAAGAGGAAACAATAAGATAAGTCTGAAAATAAACTGCCATTTAATCCAGGGGTATTTTGTAGATTAACTTGACTCAAGACTGTAAATGTCGCATACTCAGTGAGGCCTCAATCAACACTAATCAACTTGATAAAGCTGCAGATATTTTTGAATTAATATATCTAATTATTGAACTTCAAAAAAATATTTTGTCCTTTTCATCAGTATAACTAAACAAGCATTTCTCTGTAATAATTTCTCTCTCTTTTTTTTTTTTTTCTTTTATTTTTGGGTGCTTTGGGAATTTTCATATTGCAGTATACTAAATCTGCCAAAGTAAATATTCATGAAGTACAGCTTTTCCCCTGGATGAAAGGATATAATCTCTAATGGACTCCTCACAGGACACTGGGAAAGGAACTTTGTTTTTATCTCTAGAAATCAAGGTATCCTGAATTTCTTGGTGAACAGAAACCCAAATATTTTACTTCAGGAAAATCCCTGCCATTTTATGAAACTGGTTTAACAATAATGGGTGCTTGGACAACTTAGTCATTTAACAGTGTTTACTGATCTACCATTTCTTAGTGCAACAGAAAGGTCCAGATGAATGCCCCATTGTGGGAAGCCTTTCAACTACAAGTTATCAGGAGCAGAGTGTGATGTACAGAGAGTCCTGGCTTGATGCATGGCTTGCTTCTCCACATCTGCTGCTAGGAACATGGCTGCTTTCCTAGATAGGACTCTGTGGGGTAAAAAAAGACTTTCAGTTCAATTCAGGGAGCTGTTCTGGTCATGTGGTTTTTCCTGTAATATAAAGAATAAAGAATAACACAGACTGTTCTGTGACTATTCTGAGATCTGTCAAAGAAGGCAAAAGAAAGTCCTCCTGTGTTTTATTACTAGCACATACCATCTTTCAGAATGACATACATTTTTTTAATATCAAACAAACTAACTCCATCTGAGCTGATGTATCTTATTCACATCCAGGATCTGTAGTAGTCACAAAACTTTCAGCTGGCCTGTAGAGAATGCCAGCTGCAAGGAACCTTCTACGATTCTCTGTTCTGAAAGACGCTCCTTATCTTTGCTAAGAGGAGGAAGAACTAATGGGAAGGTCTGTGTCATAACAGCCTGTAAATCACTTTGAACATTTTTGTGTGGACTGAGTATGTTATGCAGTTCAGTGTCACTCATTAGGTTACCAGTAGGGGTCGGATGTCAGATGTCTTGATGTGGAAGCTTGAGAATATCAAAACAGCCAAAACGTGATAACAGGTTTTATAACTAGCGAAGGTGAGAGGTGCTGTGATGTGTTGTTCTTCTTGTTCATTGAAAACCAAGCTCTAAAACAAAGGTAGAAATTATTACAATAATTTTCATTTTTTGAGCAAGAACTGAGTAGATCACTTTTTCTAACATCATCACTATTTGTTCAAAGAATGCTTTGTTTGTACTTCCAGAAGAAGCCAGGAGGAAAAAAAGCTTTCATGTCAATTACTGTTTATCATCCTAGTCTTATCTTTATTATATGTGGATCAGTGTCAAATGATGCATTTCCTAATCTTGCTCTATAGGACAGTTTCTTTATTTTTCCCCATTCCTTTTTGGTAAGGGGAAAAAATGATACAAAAGTTATGAAATTCCACATAAAAAGAAAGTGTGTGCCTTCTCTTAAATAAAGTTTATTCCATTCCCATGTATCTAGTCCGTACTGAGAAGGGAAAAATCTGGCTTATTCTGGCCGTGTGTCAGATTTCCACTGCAAATTGCTTACAGTGAACAAAGGCATGGTGGTGTTGGACTGACAGCTTGAACCAAGGCCTTTTTTTGGAGCTTCTCTATCACCAGGGATCAGATGTTCTGGTTTCAGCCAAGAGAGTCAGTTGGTGGGAAGGTGTTTTTGCTGGTCATTGGTCAGCAAGTGACAAGTAATTGCCATATATATATACACATACATATTTATATATGTGTATATTTACAGATAGATATGGTTATCATTGCAGATTTGCTTACATTTTCCTCTTCTGTCCTAGTAAATTATTTTTATCTCAACCCACAACCTCTTTTTCGTTTCCAGTTCTCTTTCATTCCACTGGGGGAGAAATGAGCGAATGGCTGTGTGGTACCAAGCTGCTGCTGGGTTAAACCACAACAACAGGGTAATTTCTGAGGATGCTCTTATTTGGCGATCCCCTCGAAGCAACATGCTTTTGAGGGCTTTTACTCAATCAACAGGGAGAAAACAAATGCTCCAAATTGTGACATCCTGAGGAAGAAGCAGAAATTTGCTATACACCTCAGATGTGTATTCTCTTGCCTTTTCAGACCTGAAGCAGGCAGATTTTAAATCTCTACTCAGATCACAACATTCAGCTTCCTCCAATCCATAGGAGAAATTATGATCATCTTGGCTAACATATTCTGACACAGTTAATAACTCCAGTGAAGGCAGACCCAAGGTGACTTACTTGCTGTGTATTGTTACACATAATATATTAATCAGAAAAACTCTGCTTGTGGAGCAACTTGCAGTTCATCATTACACTGGACCCAGAAACCTCAATCTCCTGGGGAAAAAAAAAAAAAATGGGGGCTGGATGCTGGGGGGGAGGGGGGGGGGAGGGGAGGAAGGGGGAAGACTTTTATGTGAATGATCTTGTTTGAATTTTGATAATGATGATGCATTTTGATTTATAGTGACTTCCTACTTCCTCTAGTGTGAGTGCTGTGATAGCAGTTGTAGCCAAATCCCAGAGATGGAAGGATAAGAATAAGAGTGAGACAAGTGTTGTATGAGTGACACTGGGTGGTGCGAGGTGGCAGAAAGATCACCTGCAAAACTCTGGGGAAAATGTGAGAAAGTGTATGCACAGTTGTTTTTTTTTGTTTTAAACGATTATAGCAACTGTTGATGTCTGCTGTCTTCTCAGCTCTGTGGTTGAAAGTAAGATTATTTCTTCCTGGGTCCTTTTTATTGTTCATAAAACAGTTCTACGTGAAATTAGAAAAAATTACAATTTTTGATTATTAAGCAGAAACAAGTGTAGAATTAAATGTTTCTGGCTACTTGTTGCCTAAAACAACGTCTGCTCAAGGTCAGTACTTCCTTCTCTTTCCTGAACCTCAGACTTCTTGCTGTTTTTCTCCATGTTTCCTCAGCTGCTTGAAAGACTGAGTTTGAATTTAATGAAGTTATCACCTCTGAGGAGAAAGATGAAACCTTCTTAAATTAGGTGAGAGCAGGTATGTGCAAAATATATTAATTTTTTTCAAATGCTTTAATATAAAATGTATTCACTGTAATAGAAAGTCTCAAATGCTGAGGGCATTTACAAGTGTCAGGGTGAAGCTTTTCAGTCACTGGCCAAACTTTGTTGTCCTTAAAGTGAATGGGACATTTCCCAGAATCCTCTTTGGAAGCAGGATTTATATCACTACTTAGTCCTAGGTTATCAACTCAATTCTTTTTGTATATTGACATTCTGCGCCAAAATATGAATGTCAGTGGGTTTGCTTATGGTTCTCTGCAGGATGCTGGAGTACAGATGTGAAGGGGTTCACACTGTCTGTATTATTATCTAGCTAGGGAGATTCTACCTTGAGATAAGCAAGACTAGAAAATTTCAAAAGCACTTAAAACGTATTAATGCAAAGTTTTTAGGCAACTCATACAGTCTCCTTGCTGCCTTGGCCTCTCAAGAGTGCTTGTTTGTCAGAGCTTTGCAGTTGACCTTCAGGAATCTCTTGAGTATATAAATGGAGCTGTGATGTGCAAGAGCTTCTTTCTTTCCTTACATGTTGTTTTGACTTAACTCGACCCTGAGTGGCTTTTTGAGAATGTTTCAGGATTATCAAAATAAGCAAGATGGTAAACGCAATGATTTGGATGTTGCTAATGTTAGAGTTGCCTTGGCAATGACAAATAAGCTAATTGAGATACAAAGCATGCTACTCAAGGAAGTCATTTTCCATTGTCAAAGGTAAAACGCTTATGACCAAGTCTTACAATACATATTTGAGTTGAATAAAATTTCTGGCCTGCTTCTAATATATGTTCTGAGATCTATAAGAGATCACCTTCTAGAACATACAGTAAAATTATTACTATGTAATATTAATGAGATTTCAAATCCCTAAAGACAGTCATTTCATACAGTGTAGTGAAATTTCAGGTTTGCTAGCATTGTAAAATTTGATTTAAGGAAATTAAGGACATAAATGAATGCTCTGAATAATAAATATAGAATGCAGGTTCCAAGGATAGAAACAAATTATCCTTTAATAAGGCACACAATGTCTCATGACAGAATAGTTACCCTTCTGTGCTGGTTTTACTACCAGATTTGTACATACTTTGTCAGTATGTCTCATACTGTGCAGTAGCCAGATAGAAAGATTCCTGTTTCATCCAGAGCAAAGAACATCAACATTTTATTGCAACACTGCTATAAAAAATAAACAAATTCAAAAGTGTATGGCCATAAAATTATTGTGAAAACGTGGCATTTTACTCTCAAATATCTTTCTTTTACTTCTTCCATTATTTACTTTCCTTGTTTTAATTATTCCTTTATTGCTTAAGAAAGCCAATAATTGCTGGACTTTGCTAAGCAGTGTGCTTAGGAAAGCGCACTGTTATAAACATACTGTTATTACACAAATCAGACTTGCATATAAATGAATTATTTGGATATCAAATATACGCTTATCAACAACAGCAAAACCAAACAAAACCAAACAGGAAGATTATCTCAGTTGTACAGTTGTAATTTTGATGCAAACTCTTTACAGGGATATTTTTTTCCTGTTTTCTTTATGTTGCCATATAAGTACTGCTGCCCATTACCTTGTGCTTTTCACATGCAATCTTTCATCTCTTGGGTCTGATCCTCCTCTGAATTACTGCAGGTTTATGCCAGTTTGATTCCATTTACTTAGTTCCTCATGGAGTCATGTGGAGTTTAGAAAGTTTAAAGCAAAATCAGCAGAGTACCTGGGGAATTCTGTTGGAAATATATCTTTGCCACAGTGAAGAGCTTAGATAACCTCACCTGTGACAGTTTTAGTTTGTGTGATTACTAAATTTCCAATCACCATTCCATGTTCACATGTCTCGAAACGTGGAAAAAACTCTTGCAAAAAATGGGATTAAAACTAATCATTCAATTATTCGTTCTGACTTTCTTGTCACCTCCTTTGTCACGCTTGGTTGTCATCATGGGTTGCCTTTCCAGCACTTTCTTTAATCTTTCTCTCTGGTGTGTATAGTTCTGTGTGTTTGTATAAGAGGTATCAAGAAAGGGTTTGCATATCAGGCAACAAAGGAGAGAATGTGTAGTCTTTCTGCCTCTAAGAAAAGGAGTGTTTCTACCTGTTATTAAATATTCTTCTCTTTGGTATACCAAGTATAAATAGACAATGCTGTCTCTAGGCATTTATCCTTGCCATTATTTAAAGAAGCATTAGACTTTTCTCTTTCAGGAAAACGTATTTTTGCTTTTGTTTTGTAGAGATGAGCATCTTTCTGATCCTGTGCTAATACTTTATTTTGGATGTTGTACTTTTTCCACTGAAAAACTTAGCCGCAGAAATCAGACTTGTTAATGAAAATACTTTGGACTATTTCTTATCTGTAAGATTCACAAAATAAGGAACAAATAAAATTCTAAAAAGTTGCAAAGCAGCTGCCAAACAGACTATTGCACTAAACAGTATTGATTTTAACTCGTCCTTGCCATCACCTAATAGATTTCTAATCAAGATTGACTCTTCATCTCTAGTGGGAACTTCATGAAAATAAGAAAAAAATCAATTATTTTCATGTCTCAGCTACCAAAATTGAGTTTCTCAGATGTTATCAAGATGGAAGTATATACTAACAGGTAACTGTGAACTAATTTCCACATTCACTGGGAATTTCAACATTCATTGCACAAACACTCAGCAAATCACCGCATCATCTTCTTTTCCCCTTAAATAAAAAATAAAATTAAAAAAAAACAAACAAACAAAAACCAAAAACTAAATCAACAAAATGCTCTGGTTCAGATGGTTTAACTAAAGAAACTCACATAATCTCAGTGCAGTATTTTGGTTTGTACAAACGTGTTGGAGCCATATGTAAAGACACAAATTTAGAAGTAGGAGTAAATGATGGAACAGGCTTCTGGTTAATTAACCTGTCCTAGCTCAATAAAAACATATTCAAGATATTAAAACATATGGAAACTTCCACTGTAAAAAGTACTAAAGCAGTAGTTATTCTTTCCTGAGGATATTTTCATTAAGTAAAAGAAAATTAAAAAACTTTTGATTAGAGCAAATAGTTACATCACAGCTTTAGAGTTGAAGGTTGCAGCTGGTCCAGATTTGAATCCCAAATCTGGACAGCACTGGAGACAGGCAAAACTGAGGTTTTTTTTAACTGGCATTTGTTTCTACTGTTTCTTTTACTTCAGTAATAAGGCTGCTGCAACAAATCGCTTTTTTATTATGCATGTGTTGTAAGTAATGTGATGCCAATACTCATTTACAGTCTTCCTAAGTTTAAATCCGAATTTTGAAATGCTGCAGAAATATTGGGTTTGTTTGGACTTCTTGCAGGAACCAAAAGTGACGTGTGGCAGGGCAGACACATTTTGGCTTTTATTCACAGGGTTTTCAGGTACTCCGCTGTCTTAGGAAGGAGAAGTAATGTACATTGTGGAGGTGAAAAGCACCATGTTTGTCAGTACCTGCTTGACGGGTAGGATCAAACTTAATCTCCAACTCTAATCCTGCATTCTACCTCAGATCTGACGAAGAAAGGGCAGCTCATTTTACTAGAGCCAGCTAAGGGTGGCTGCCAGATTAACTGCAAATATCATTGTGGTTCTACTTTGAATGTCTAGTCTGACAGAGACACCTGCAATGATTGTCTACCCACAGGTGAATCAAAATAGGAACTGTATTGAATATGGTGAGTTTTCTGGGGTTTGAACTGCAGTTTACCTCAGACCTCAGAGGAAACTTTTTGTACAGTTGACATGAAAACACAAATCAGCATATGCCATTTGCTGTGAAGTCAGAATACGTGGAGCTGCCATAGAACTCAGTTTAAGGGCCCAGTCCATCAGCTGAAACTGCAAATACTTCTTTTTTTACCTTTGGATTTTTCTGTAACCTTTTTTTATTGAGCCTGCTCTAGGTGGTGGTCTTTGGCCTGTGAGCACACATTCCGCTTAGTAGCTGTTTGCATGAGACTTTCACTTTTGGATGGAAATATAAAAAATAAAATAATGCCAAACATCTTTGGTTTTGGTTTGCATAGCCCAAGAAAATCATGGCAGTTTGAATTTCTTAGACTAGCTGTAAAAGCTTCTGCTGCCTACTCTTCTCTGTTGTAGACCTATTGAAGTAAAACTGTGGTTTGATCCCTCTAGACTGAAGCTCATTAGAGTTATGTTACCGAACTGTAACTTTTGTATTTTGCCTGTGAACACATGAAGTCTGGAGTCCTAGACCCTTCCAATATCTGTGTATATGAGTAATTCTTACTCATTTAAGTTAAACACAAAGCTAAAGAGGAGAACATGAGGGAGGAGGAGAAAAGCATCAGAGGAGAAAAGACAGAGCACAAGTAGCCTGGTTGTTCTGTGTACTGATTTTAATGTATAAAAGAAATGAATGGGAGTGAATTAACACACAATGATATAAAAACAGCTTTCCTATTTGCTATAGCATGGTTTTTGTTTGTTCAGATTTGCCTTCTTCAACATCTGAAAAAATAAAACAAACCAAAAAACCCCCAAAACAGCAACAAAACCACCAGCCAGACTTTTTGAAGACTACATGTTCATGTGTAGGTCAATTGTGGATGGCTGATTTCTTACTGAGTGATTACCAATAAATATTCCTGTCACAAATACCGACTTGAACTTTCTGGAAAGTAATTAATTGCACAAGCAGACAACTAATCTTGCAGCTGCAAGGCATAACTTCTGTTTTTCTCACTAATATCAGTGTTATGGTTAAGTTTTGAACACCACCGGCATAATTTTAGTGTCTGAGAATAATATTTTCCATCTGCCCCAATTTCATGTTGAAAGTCCCCATAAGAATCTTATTATGTTGTGAGGAAGATGGCAGGGATGATGGAAGAAGGAGCATTGTGGCAAAGAGGAAGTGTAAGGATATGTTGCCATTCTTCTTTCTATAGCAATTCGCACTTATTTTGCAATTATTCTGCACCATGTTATGAAAAGAAGTACGGTTTTCAGCCATCAACTTTTGTCTTGGTGTATTTTAGTATGTAGGACTGACGATGTGCCATGAGAGATGGAAAGAGAAGTTTACCAGGGAACTAATAAAGAAATACATAACCATGCCAGTTTCTGAACAATAAAATGTTTCTTTTTTGGTGATTTCCATGAATATATTCATACTCTGTTCACATCCCCTCTTGTACAAACAACTTCATTAAACAGTATTGCCAATACTGTTAATTTATTATATGTGCTTCTTATGCAACACTCCATCTGTAGCTTTCAGAGTACTTTATGAATGAAGTATAGATTCTCAGTTTGTTGAGTAAGATGTAGGTGGGATATTGGTTTTTTAGACGTGAGTATTGCAGTATATCTTTTCAGAATATGGATACACTGAATATTTCGATAATGTTATATTAAAATTAGTTTTGTAAATTTTGTTTTCCAAAACCTGAGAATGTATGAAGGCCTGAGAGATTAGATACTGATGGACCCTGAAGCACCAACATTTATTCCTATACAAAGGAGCTATTACTAAAAAGCAAGCAAAAAAATCAGCTTGGGTCACTTATTGGCAAACGTTCTGTCTCCATCAATCAGTACTGCTTTGAGCACATTTATTTCTCACTCCATCCTTACTCACGGAAACTGTAGTATCTAATCAAATGCTCACTTAAGCCTTAATCTAAATAGCTAAGGAGAGCTATGAGATCTAGCAGTATTTTCCAGAGGCTATCAATATAACTGTTGAGACAAAGGTTACATTTTTGGGGGGAAAGAAACAAATAAAAAATTCACCAGGGGAAAAAAAAGAAAATGTTTTCTTAAATATTCATCCATAAATCACCTTCTTGGATGACTGTCAATAAATTTGAACATTCCTACCTATTCAACAAATATGCCCTACAGTTTTGGGTTTTTCTGTTTGTTTTGTTGATCTGATAAATAGTCTGTAAACAGTTGGTAATACACCATTCAGATTGGCAATCTGCATGGCACATGTAAGGGGCAAGTAATCAACTGAAATACTTAAAAGATGAATTAATCTTCATTCAGTTTATGTCTAAAAAAACATCCAGGAAAATAAACAGCTAATGTTTGGTCTTGTTTCATTATTCTGGGAAATCAAAACTTAAAAACTGGAGAATTTTTGGAAGGAAAGTGCCTTCGAAGTCAAACGTAGCAGTCACAAATGAGTGGATGAGCAGTCTGGCATTGCCAGACATCTGCTGCCAGTTAGAGAACCCATAGGAGATGCAGCCATGACAAGGTGCTGGAAGCATATGCAGGATGTGCACCAGCAGTTATAAGAACAATCTGTCCTGGATTCTGCCTAAATCTCCATTTCTGAAGGTCCCAGTACATGCAGTCTTACCAAAGTGAGAAACAGTAGTTCAGTTCCGGAAAGGTGAAGGTTGTTCCTTTGACACAGCAGAGATGCCTTGTGAGAGAAGTTGCCTTTCATTGTCCCTGAGAGCAGCATGAACTGCTTGCTCAAGAGACTCACATAACAGAGGGACACAGGCATTGCCAGAATGGTGAGAAGAGAGACTGAAACGATTGCGTCACCAGGGAGACTGAGCTGATAGGTAATTCAGAAACTGTAATTATGTCTCAAGCCTCTTAAATTAATGTTTATATTTGATAGTAAAGGAGTAAGTCATAAAGCACTGTTATTCAGGGAGTAGTTCTTCTTCCTTTAAAGTCACTGGGTAAAAATCTTTAATTTTGGTAGTACTGAACTAAGCTGCATGATTCGTTCTCAGTTTGCTTTTAATTCTTCAGCACTCCTAATGCATAGCTGTATGCTCCATATAAGGTTGGCAGCAGTGGGGAATGAACTGATGCTACTGTCTTCTATCAAAATCTCAGAGGATTGAGTGAACTGAAGGGGAAGGTGCCTGCACTTTCATGATTGCTGCATTTCAATCTCTGGGTTTCAAAATTGGCATCTCCTTCATCTTGAAGCAAATCCCCGAGGGAGAGCCACAGGCTTCTGTTTCCAGGCCTAGTTCTGTCCTGCTCTGTGTTATAAATGGACTCCAAAGCAGGCTCTCCTTTATACACTGTCCTTTGAATGTTGTGACTCACCTTCATAAAAGCTGTCTTGGTCTTGCAGTGAAATTGCTCCTCAGCTCTCACTTCTGTACTGCTGAGCAGCTGAGGGGAAGGGAAAGGCACGCAGCCCTGTTAACACTGCTCTACCATACGCTGTCAAAACCTGCCAACGGTTCCTCACGCAAATGAGCTTCCAGCTGACAATGTATGTTTTTAATTTAGCTCACATGGTTATACATGGGCAGGTGAGAAGGGCCCATTTCCCTTTTTCATTTCTTTTTTTTTTTTTCCCTGGTGCTGGTAAATGTATTTCATCTTGTAACTCCAGCTTTGGATTAAAAAGCTGTTGCCTTTGGCACTAAAGCTGCACAGCAGGCTGAAGAAAGTAAAGCTTCCTTTCATTGCCATGTTTGAAACTAGGGGAAGTCATCATATTACTTTAACAAGCAGAAATGAATGAAAATGTTTAATATGATTATGCAAGCATGAGTAGCTGTATAGCTGTGTTCTAACTGCCATGGATTTTGCTCTGTGTGATTCCTCATGCTGGTGGATAACGTGATTGTCTGTTTTCCACTAGCAGCCAAGTTAGTATTTTGTTTTGTTTGGAGATGTGAGATCTCTGGTGATCTGTTTCCCTCCTGTTCAGAAATAGAGCTCCTTAAAAACAGGTTTGCGCTGTAGATTTGACATTGTGCTTTGCTGCCAATGAGCATCTCATACTACACACCTTGCAGCTATATATTATTAAGCACACAGGAATGAGTAACAGCCTTCTGATTTTGCTTCTGTTGCGGCACTGTGTAGAATGGAAATTAATTCCTGGCTTGTGTCAGAGTTGAGCAAAGCACTCAGAGTGTAGTCACTGGACAAAAACGCTGCCACAGAGAGAGAATGGAGTTAGCTTAAGTGCCAGAAGCAATTTTATCTCATGAACATGGTGTTCCTCCAATTAGTTAGCTCTGGATGTATGACACTACATTGTGCAACAAAACACATTTAATTGCTGTGTGTTTCACCTTGTCACCTGTTTTTGTGCTGATTATGATTGGTGAAGAAGACTGGGATTCATCTCTTCTAATTTTAGATGTTGAATTGGGAACTGGCTGAGCTTTCTTTGCACTGGAGAGAGAACGGGCCCCTAATGATATCAACTTCATGTCTATCTTAGCCTAGAATGACTTTTTGTCTAATGTTGCGTGTTACAACATTTTTATTTCATAAGAGTTTTTATTTGGAAGAAATTCTAGAATACAGAATCAGACGGATTGGAAAGGGACCTCTCAAAATTATCTAGTCCCATCCTACTCAAAACAACTATCATAGGTCGATCAGGGCCATGTCCAGTTTGGTCCTGAAATATCTCCAAGGTTGGAGTCCACAAACTTTCTGGGAAACTTATTCCTGGTTTTTGATCACCCCAACAGTAAAAAATATAATTATGTTTTATAGGAATTTCTTGTATTTCAGCCTGTGCCCGTTTCTTCTTGCTCCTTCACTGGGCTGCATTAAGAAGAGTGACTATTTTTTTCTCTTTATAGTCCTCCTACTAGATATTTGTGATTTGATATGATGTCCCATCTTCTCTTCTTTGGGATAACAATCTCAGCTCTCTCAGCCTTTCCACATATGTGAGATGCTCCAGTCCATTAATCATCTTTTTAGTCCTTTGCTGGACTTGTTCCAGCGTGTCCCTGACTGGATTCCAGCCCAGAACTGGGACCAGTGCTCTGAGTATGTCTCAAACAGGCAGATGGCAAGGATCACTTCTCTTGACCTGCTAGCAATGTTCTTCCTATAGACCAAAAGTCTTCTAAATGTTATCATGTGACTGATCTCTGAATTTTTCTTTTTAATCTTATAGCATTTTTCTACAAAGAACCAGTTCCACCAACAAAAACAAACAAACAAAAAAGACAACCTAAAACTTGATTAGTCCTACTAGTATTTTTTCTCATACTCCTCCTCTGACTCAGACAGACCTAACTTCACGTAGACCCAAAGCTTGCCAGATGTGAATCAGATCATGTCCTTGTTAGCGCAGTAATTAATCCATGGTGATAAGGCCTCTCTCTCAGTGCCTTATTAATGTGGCTTTATGACTTTTGGATGGGAGCTGACTCATAGCTGGCTAACTCAGAGGACAGGTAGAACTAGCAGAGCAGTCTGCACTGGGCTGTGTAGATGAGCCTCTCTTCAGACTAATAAATTAAGGAAAAGATCATGATATAGAGCCACTGACTATAATTGAGACTTGTAGGTGCTAGTAGAGCTCAGCAAATAAAAGCAGTGTGTTGATGTGTGCCCCAGTGGCGCAGTGGTAGGAGTGCCACGTTGCAACACCGGAGGCCCGGGTTCCAATACCCCCTGTGGTGCAAGTGGTAGAAGTGCCGCTCTGCTACACAGGGGCTCGAATCCTGGGGGTTGGACTTGATGATCTCTAAGGTCCCTTCCAATCTGCACAAGACTGTGATACTGTGTGATACTGTGATACTACAGTCTTATTGTCTGAGGATGGGCAGTAATTTTGTTAATTTTTTAAATTTTATTTTAATCTTTGGAGTATGAATGCATGTGATTTAATGTTCTTATTTTATCAGCTAGTAGTGATTCTGAATGAGAAATAAGCATTCTGTGATTTACCCTTACAAGTTTTCCTAATGCTCCATCTTGCTTTTTACTCCTTCAATTTTAATTACTCAGAGAGATGGTTACAAAACTTCAATGTATAAGAACTGGGATTTTCCCTCTCCTCCTCTGCCTTCAGTCTCTGCAGAGTGAAGTAAAAATAACCCATAAAGATATAAAGTAATAAAGAATTGTCCACGTATGCTTAGACTGGTGTTATTCTGCTTACTATACATGTGTAATGCACTGGAGTCAGTGTAAAGGTCTCATGAGAATATCTATATTCTAGTAATTATTCTTCCAACATCTACTGAGATCTGAAATTACCATTTAAAAAAAAAAAAAAAAAAAAAAAAGTTGTAGAAAAGGGTATAGGTTTTTATCTGTCAAATGCCCTTTTGTTGTGAGAGAGAAGCTAGTAGTATCAGTTCTTCCAATTAATAGCTAGCTCATTCCCATCTTCTACTATCATCACCAGAATAACTGAAAAGCCACATCTGTATAGCTAGGTTCCTTCAGTCTTATAATCACTTATTGTATCATTTGAGCCACAACTAAGAATCAGGTACGTGTTACACTAGGCTAATTAGAGAAAACTATGGGAAAGATATTCCCTGTGCAGGGAGCACACAACAGAGTTACAGGGGCTAGTAGGCAGAAGGAAAAAAAAAAAAAAAAAGTAGGTTAGTGTGTTTGGAAGGGCAAGAGAATACTTAGAAAAAGAATCCAGTGAAAGTTAGCGATCATCTCTTTCCTAATGAATAAAATATCATAGTGACATCATCAGGGTATTGTGGCAGACAGAAAGCCCAAGAACAGAGGATGGTTTTCATAAATCTTGCAGGGTATTTGTCTTTCTATAGGAAAGAGAACATGTAAGTAAGCATACAAGTATATGACACAAAAATGGATATGTAGATATGGATGGAGAAGACCTGGAGAGAGCAAAACCAAGATACTGATAGTTTGCTGACCAGACGTGAGAAGATGGCCTCATATTCAGGCTTTGTGCTGGGAACAGAAAGGAACTTTTCTTCTTGTACCAGAGACAAGTGAATGGATGTTTCTGTGAACTGTCTTCGGTGGAGCATCACACTGAAATGTTCATTTTAAGCGCTATTTTATGTTGTAAATCTTGGTATCTCTTCCCGCCTTCAATACAAGTAATCATTTCACATAGAAAAATGCCAATAAGAGGTAATTTGTTTTATTTCCCTAATATTTTGGATGGTAAACCTCATCTTTGTTAGAAGTAGTTTTAAGCACATGTGCTCAGAATATTTTAGCCTTTAGATTCAGGACAGCCTGGTGCTTTATTCACAGAATCGGTGTGTCTTGCCAGACTTGAAGTTGCTTCTAATGATGAAGGATGAGGGTTTCTGATTTAGAGCATTCACTTGGATCTGCAAGTTTGTGATGTTTATTGCGAAGTACACACTGGCTTATGTAAGAGTTGTTGCGTGTAAGTGTAACAGTTATATACACCACACTTTCACTTCCTTATTGTAGATGACTTCTTGCTTTACAAAGGTACAATGCACTTTGAGATCAAACAGTTATCTGTCGCATCTAATAAAAGAGCAGTGCATCTCTTAGTTTAGGTGCAGTAATAAGTCAGGCACAGAACAGGCTTCCCATGAATCAGTCTTCAGTTATTTGAACCTCTGTGGGAAAAGATGCTTAAGGAATAGCACAGGAGTTCTTTTTTAATATACAGTGTTTCACAGATGATTTCTCAGAAACAGGAACCCATGAAGCTCTGTCTTCTGATATCATTCACAATCTTGATGTTTCTCTATTTTTTCCCTAAGAGGCATAAATTAAGATTTTATCACTGAAATATTCTTAGATGAAGCTCTTGCAGTGATGAAATAAATCCCAGTCATTTGAGAAAAAAATCAAGTTCATAAATAATATCAGTTTATCCATATATAATAATACATATATAATAATACATATATAATAATTCTAAACCTCATGTTCTAGAGTTTAAGACTATCTTCAGTTATCAGAATGTGAGGCTCAGGATTTCTGAAACACATATAAAGTTTGAACTGTGTAGTGCATCTCGATCTTAGCCCTATTGATTTCTAGTGGCACTGAGATTCATTGTTTAGTAAGGAGTTGTGTGATGAAAAATTTCCTCTTAGTAGTTTTAATCATAGTCACAGGTTTAGCTTTATAATTGGATCTTTTCAGGTATGCGAGGCCTACCTCCTTTTGCTTGAATAGCTATGCAATCTAAAAAACTATACTTGTTAATAAAATATAAGGGTACTTTCACACATTCACATTTCTATCCACAGCCGCTTTCTCATTAAAATAAGGAGAACATGGAAAAAGGGAATTTCAAGAACAGGTTTTATTTTAAAGAACAGAACTGAAAGATGCAATTACATGTTGGCAAATGTTTCCACCTTTGAAGCAATATCAGTGGAAGCCTGAGGCAGACAAAGTTTAAGTACATTAAAACCACAAACTTTCTTTTTAATAATACATGAAGTTGCCTTAATAAATCCTTATGGAAACTGTAGCAACAGTAGCTAATGACTGGTTTTAGTTAATGATCCATTAACATGTTAGCAAAGCAGCCACTAACTGTGATATTTGGAGGGAATCAGTTTCAAAGGGACGATTAATATTAAAATGTGATGATGATTTATTAACCAATACATTTTTAAGGTATTACTTTCTACCTAGAGCAGTGGCAGTGTTAGTAAAGCAGTAATTTCATGAGAGCTAATAATCTGTTTTGCTCCAATCAGGCAACAGCAGAAAGAAATCACTGTCCCTCCTCAGGGATGCTATTGCTGAGGTAAGTTCACTCTTGGATGGATGGTGCTTTAAAATAGCATTGCTACTGTGGGTCTTAACGGGATGCCTAGAAATCTGAGTCATGCACAGGCAGCAGAAAGACAGACCTACTTTTCCCTTAATTAGGTTGGGGAAAGGACCTTCCATTAGTTCTTTACCGAGGAGGCTGGTATAACAAATAGCATAAATGAAAGTAGGCAGGAAACTACATCAGCTGGGATGTCTAAAACCACTAGTTTTATGTACTTACTTAATAAATATTTTTTGTGCATGTGTCACAGGCAAAAACTTCCAGTTCGATAATTTTTTACCTGTGCTCCTGAACAAAAGAAAATCACTTTCAGTTTGCATCTTTGTGGTCATGCCTGTTGTTGGAGCTGGTGCTGTTTTGGCACAGCTAAAACCTGTAACATGCTGTTAATTCTCTTTCTATGCATATTTCAAGTTCATGCCATGCAAATATCTGCTTGTTGCTTTGCTTCCCCCTGGCAGAGGTAGGTAAATCTATCCTGTGCTTAGGGGGTTAGCTAGCCAAATCTATCAGTACTTCTTTAGGAACAGGTTCAACATCAGGGGTGAGCCTTTATGAAATTGCTGTCTTTTGCACTTTAACTTCTGTGTTATTCTACAAAATTTCAGAGTTATTGATTTAGGTCTTCACTGCTTCTCAGAATTGAAGGTTATAAATCCTTAGGGAAACCAAACATATTCTTGGCACTTTCACTAGCAAGCTTTGCCTTCCTGGGCAATTGTCTGATCTCTGAAGGTTTCCTTCCTTCATTCCTTCCTTTAGAGCGTCTGCTTGTGCCACATACCAGATCCCCGAGGCCTTTCTACCGGGAGATAGAACACTCTGCAAACACTGAAACATTTTTCTCCTCCAACTCAGTAAAGGAGTCACAGAGAGCTGGAGGCAGGAAATGTGCGTTGAAGGGCTACTACTAAGGCTTTGGGTCCACGCATCTCATTTAAGAGCTCTTATGTGGTAGTTAAATCCCTTTCCTTTGTTAATAAGCAGCATTGTGGTAGGTTTCAGGTGCTCAAACATCCTTCTGAAGGGTACACAGTAGGTGAAATTACAATATCAGTTGCACCACTGGAACCCAATAGGAAGCAAGGTACCTCACATCCATCATGTGGTGCCAGAAGGTAAGAGCATGCCAATAGGTACTTGCTTGCCTGGACATGCTTAGGCACAATAAAAAATTACGAAGTGGTCAGGCAATAGCCATTTTAAGTCAGCTAGCACTCAGACTGGTGTTCTGCCAGAAATGTTTTGGCCACTCAACCAAAGACAGTATTCATCTGAGGTTGACTGGAGGCATTGTTTTCCTTTGTGGTTTGTGTGTGTATATATATGTGCATTTGAATGCCTTGAATGTTTGCTAATCAGCTGAACACTTTACTTCTGAAGCCACCTGACCATGGAAAAGTGAGCCAGCTCATCCATAAGGTGCTACCAGGGCAGCCAGGGAAGAGAGAGCTGAAACAGTTGCAATTTGTCCATGGAGAAATGAGTTCTCAGGAGTAATCCAAAATACCTTCCACTCCTCTGCAAAACTTTATACACAAACAGCACCACTGTGTAAAGGTAATGATGACAAAGGCAGTCTCATTCACGAATCACTTACTCATCCACCAGTTTATTATTGAGCTATTGTTAAGTGAGGCTTTCACACGTTGATTTTTTAAAAATTTTTTTATTTTTTTTTCAATCTGAATCCAGATGACATGAAACCATGGACCCCAATGAGAAGCTACCCACAAGCAGCACCGTCTTGAGTTTTGTTTCTTTGAAGAGAAAGCAGTTTTAGGTGGGGTTACTGCCATGTCAAATAACGTTAGTTCAGTCACTGCTGTTTCTTTATTTGTTCCCATTTGTCGAGAATCACTGTAAAGCACTGTGGATCTGCACTCAGTTGATATGGATAGAGTTTTATTTCAGAAAAAAGAGTCTTTTTTTTTCTTTTCTTTTTTTTTTTTTTTTTTTTTTTTGTGTGTGTGTGTGTGTGTGTGCATGGGGGGTGGGGGTGGGGGGGAAGTATTTGTTTAAACGTCTGCTCAGGATCTCTTGAGTCTTTTCCAGTAATGAACAGTGGTAAGACACAGCTCTAATAACCCGAGGAGACCTCTGAGATGACAAAGGAAAATGCAGACAGGGCATGCTTAGAAAGTCAAATCCGCACTTCAATTTATAGCAGTAATAGAACCTCAGCAGCTGTTCCTTGTGACAAAACAGCTAATGCTGCTGGGGCTGAGATAACCTTTGCATGTCAGTGATGCCACTGCTCAAGACACTGGTCATTCTGGTTTCAGGCTGGAGTAAAGCCTCAAACTGAGCTGTGTATATCAGCAGAGATCAGCGGGTACAGCTGACAGTGGAGAATTTTTGTTTGGCTTCGGGGCTTTCTTTAGACGTTTTGGCCTGGTTAGGTATAGCTGATGTAGCCTTTTCTATTATTATTATTATTGTTATTTATTCTAAAAAGTGCTAGTAAAAATGACACTGCTGCTTTTTGGTATCACAGGGAACAATACGGCATAGTTGCTTACCTGCCCTGAGGCTCTGCTTGATGAGAATTCACAAGTCCAAAGCAGTCCCTCTACTCCTGTATGTTTAATGTGTATCTAAGGCTGCTAAGGAGCTAAGTTGCTTTTTTTTTCCTCTTTCTTTTTTCTTTTTGTTGTTGTTTGTTTAGAAAAGGGTAAGCAGTGCTACCTTAAGCTTACTTACAAGGCCTAGCTTGGATGTTCACCTAATCCAGCTCCAATGCTTTGAATGAACAATTTGGTTGGGACCTAAGTGATGCTGGGGCTTGGATAAATGCCAACTTGCTGATCCTCTGTCTGATGAATACTGAAGAAAACAACTGGAAGACTTGGCAGAAATTACATCAGCATCCCTGATTGAGAGTGTGCACCTGCCACTTGCTCTTCAGGTCTATAACTCAGGTCTTTCTAAAATTCCACCTGCTCCTTTTGCATGTTTAGTGAGAAGCTGTTGACAGGAGTGTGTTTTATTGTCTGTGCAGATATATTTTTTTCTCTGAATATGGGACAAAAGGGCTCAATGTGAAAACTCTTTGGAGCTTCAGCTGGCATGAGCATGAGGAGAACCTGGCATGACTTGCCACGTGCTCACATTTAACTAGACCCAAATGCTATAGGAAGAGGGGGGAAGATGACAGCCTTGCATGTGAACATGGATGCTGAAAATATGCTCATTTGGGGATGGAGAGAGCCTTGTTAGTTTACTGAGATAGCTTCTGTTCCAGCTGGCCATAAGATCCAGATATTCCTATCCCTCTGAAGAGGATCTGAATCTAGGAACTATGGCAGAAGTGAGAAAGGATCCTGGGGAATAACTGTAAGTAGACAAATAAAATGTATTTTAATGCACACAGACATGGGGAAGGAGTTACCTTGGGACTGACTGTCCTTATCTACTATCTTCTTTCGTTCCCTCTTCTCTATTCCCCACATTTCCTTCTTTTAACATATGTAGATTCAGAATCATGAATACTTAAAATAACAGTATTACATGCTGTTCATTCTGACTGAAGAGAAGGCTGAGGTAATTTTAGGTAATTACAGAGGGCAAAACTGATCCCCAGTTGCCTTTGGTAAGGTATTAAAATAACTTTCACATGAAGATAAGATCTTTCATAAGATTCTTCATAATGTTATCTCTTAGAACTATCTCCTTAACAATATATATAGAATTAGAGAGGTAACTATATGTTATACTTGCATTTGTAATAACTTAGATACTTTCAGGAAAAAAAAAAATAGAGTGCTAGGAAAATGATAGAAGGACTCGAAAGCAAACTCAAGGATATGATTTCATTAATTAAAATGGAAAATCATGTCTGAAAAAAAGCTCATGGAATGGAAGAGTCTCTATTGTCTAACTCAACAAACAAACAAACTCAAAAAAAACCCCAAAACACGTCAGCAGAATGCCACTATAGGACTTTAGAACAGTGTAGAGGAATTGTCCTTTCTCTTGACAACAGGCCACCACATACCCAAGTGCTTAGAGCATTAGTTGATTGGGAGATCCACATTCTCTACTTGCCTTGGAGAAAGACTGCAACTCTTGCCTAAGAGAAGATAAGGTTACAATAGCACTATATGAATCTTTTAAGTAGCCCTTGCCCTTGCTGTGTGAAGAGAGTGTGGAAGACTACTGCTTTGGGAAAAAAAATAATAGCAATGTCTCAGCCAACCTAGGCAAATGAAGAAGATAGAGCAGCAAGGGTCAAGGCTTTGTTTAATCTTTTTTAGGGAAGGATTTGAACCCAACTCTCTCACAACTGTTGAGTGTTGAGCAGATGCAGAAGCCATTTGCGTCCACTTATGGATCTCCTGAGAGAGGATAGATGTGGTAGCAGCACTGAGCCAATGAGCCACCACCCAGTTCATAGGCAGTGAGTACCCGTCACGTGAGATGCCTCCACACTTATTTTCCTTGAACCTCATTGAGAAGTGCCTAATTCTTCCATATGAAGTACCAAGATACTGTATATTACAAAGGTCTGTGATGTCAGCCCACATGATTTCAATACCTGAGTCCTGAATCTCTTAATGCATTAGCTCCTGACTGCCTTGTGCTTCAGTTCACCTTTGATACGGGCATTAACAATCAAGTCTGAACTCTCAGTGATGGTGTAGAAAACAAATGCACAAAAGATTGTCCAATATTGAGACACTGTTGTGAGGTGGCAATAGAAGTAGCTAAGGTAAATCATGAGGAAGAGCCTGGATTACATACAACTGTTGTCTATCCACCTCAAGGAAGCCCTAAGCACTTCCAGTGCAACGGGATTCTGCATATTTCAGAGTTATTCAATCAGCATGAGATTTTCAATAGCACCCCTTGCAGGGTCAGGCTGAGCACCAGCGAAGAGCACTAGGAATTAATTTCCAAGGAAAATGGTGGCAACAAAGCATTAAACAATGTACTTGACCATCATGTTTTAGCATTAAAATACATTCCTAGACATTCTCTATTTACTTGGAAAACAGCATTTACGGTAGAACCTCCAAGTTAAAGACTTAGGAAATCAACAACTGAAGTATTTAAGAACTAGGAGTATGACTACCTGATAATTTTCTCTGCTGGTTTACCAAACCATTTTGATAGTGCTAAGTCAAGGGCAGAATATTCATCTCATTACGGATCATTAATTCTTCTTCAGGAAAGTATATATAAAATTCCAAGGAAATGTTTCAAGATAGAGGATTCTTGCTCTCCATCCTATAAAAAGAAAATAGCAGTGGTCTGTACAAAGCTTGCTGTTATTTTGGTATATTTAATTTATGTAAAAGGCAAGAGGAAGCCAAGTCTATGTTTATAATCTTACAAATAATTAATTCAGTGCTTCTACAGTTGGCCTTAATTTGAAAATTGAGTTGTTTTTTTTTTTCTTCCTTTTTTCTTTTCCCTTTCTTCTTTTCCAAATACCTGTTTTGTAAGTAATATCAAGAGTTAAATCTGTTTGCAGGGATAGTGATACATTGTCACATGTGGTCTCGTCTCATAGAATTCTACTTAATTTACTGCCAATGAACATAAACTTTTAATAACTGATTTGGGCATTAAGAAACAGAGAAGACGATCAATTATACAGACACCTAGGGAAACACCTTTCTTCCCCTTAACAAAGTTCATCTTCAGACAAATATCTTCCCTCTTCCTAGTCTCTGCTTGTCTTGTTTTGTTTGACATTACACTTAATTCCTTCACCGATGTGACAGTGCAGGAGGCCAGGCTTAGTGTAAAATGATTTTTTTTTACATGTTCTTTTGTGATAGTTCTGGTTTCTTACTCTTTTCTTTCATTGCTGCTTCCCTCTTACTCATTTCTTCTGCTGTGTCATGGATTTCTCCATAGGCTGCATTCTCCTCAGGAGTGCTCTTTTCCTGGTGTGACTTACCCACCAACCTTCAGATACAGGCCTACTCACGTGTCTCCCTTTGTGCATCCTCCTTCATAATATTTTGTGTGTGTGTGCTGTCCCCAAGCAGCTACTACCCATTTTCAAACCTGAACAGCAGGACCAGATGCTCTACTCTGCGCTGTGTGGCGTCACCTCCAGCACAACATGTGGTCTGGGCACCACAATATAAGACGAGCATAAAGCCATTAGAGAATGTCCAAAGGAGGGCTACTAAGATGGGGAAGGCTCTGAGGACAAGGTGTGTGAGGAGCGGCTGAGGCCCCTCGGTGTGCTCAGCGCAGAGCAGAGGAGCTGATGGAGGCCTGATGGCGGCTGCAGCTCCTCACAGGGAGCGGAGGGGCAGCGCTGAGCTCTGCTCTGTGTGACAGCGACAGGGCCCGAGGGAACGGCATGGAGCTGTGCCAGGGGAGGGGCAGCTGGGGGTCAGGGAAAGGGGCTGCACCACAGGGCGGTGGGCATGGAACGGGATGCCAGAGTTCTGGAAGCTTCAGGATCTGAGTCTGGAAACTGTGATCTAGATCTAAAGTCAAACAAGGGATGTTACTTGTCTAGAAGAAAATATGACATTCCGGAGAGCTCCAAACACACTCTGTCACTGACTTGTGTAAGTGGGAAAATCAAGCTATTCTACTCACTGAAAGATTTATGACTCAGCAAGGATACCACAGGTAAAGAAGGTCAATATTCAGGATCCTTCTTTTGAAAATAGGATTTTATATCACTGAACAAACATCCTCAAAAAACAAACACTTGTGCTACAAAGAATTCCACCTATAACACCTTGATCACTGTGAAGCATGCACTATCATCTGTGCATGAACTGTTGGCACCTCTAATACCTTTATCTATTACAGCAAAACGGGATGCACTGTTTTTTTTTTTTTTTCGGTTCAAATGAGAGAGCTGCTTTAAGACTGCAGAGGGCAGGGAGCGAGTGGGGCTGGCTTTGCCACTGAAGGGGAGCAGAGGAGCTTAGCAGCGAGGAGAGCACAGCAGAGCAGAGCAGAGCAGAGGAGCGATGTGCCCGGCCAGCCGCCCGCCTGCCGCCGGGCCGACGGGCGCTGCGTGAGGAGCCGGCCGGCCGCGGGCTCGGGGCCGGCCGCCGCCGGGGATGCTCCCGTGCCGGCGCCGGAGGAGCCGCTCACCTGTGGCCCTGCCTGCGCGGCCCCGCGGGCGTCTCCCCGCGCCGAGGACGCACCTGGGCGCCGCGCCCCCGCCGCCCGCCCCCGCCGCCGGCCGCCTCTTCCCCCGCCCGAGAGCCGGGCGGCGAGCGTCGGCGGAGCCGCGGGGCTGCAGGCGGGGCTGAGCGCTCGCTGCGCGGACCGGCGGCCCCGCAGGCTGCCAGCAGCCCCCGGCCCAGGCGGCCGGACCCGGTGCGCGCTGCCTGGCGGCTCCGGCCCGGCCGTGGGCGCGGCGGGCGAGGGGGAGCGGCGGGGGCATGTGGATGTTGGCCGTCGCCTTGCTCCACAGCATCTCGCACGGTGAGCGCTGACGGCCCCGCGGGGCTCCCTCCGGTCGTCGTTCCGCCGCGGGGAGGGGAGCGGGCTGCGGGATGGACGCGGAGCGCCGGGTGTGTGTGACCGCCGGGAGCGGGGCGAGAGCGCTCAGCCACCATTTATTTAGCGAGGTGACATTCCCAGCGAAGTGACGTCCCGTAACTGAAGCGGGATGCTACTAGCGGCGGAGTCACCTTCGCGGGGGGAGGCGCGAAGGAGGTGTCCCCGTCCCTTCTCCGTTCTGTCCAAAGAACGCGCTCGTCTGAAACAGCAGAAATAGCGAACTCTGTGCCGTTTGTCGATCGGCAAAGGAGAGGGAGCTAAGCTACGTGGAGCTCAGAAGGTCTTCGTTTGACGCTGTCTGTGCTCTCCTGTGTTCTTAGAAAGGTTATATCTAACAGCCGTATGCGCTATTTCTGGTGGGCTGCATCTAACGGTTTCCTATTAATCCTTATAAACACGTCTGCCAAGAAACCAAATTTAGAAATAGGTTTTAAAAATATTTATTGAATTTGCATACGTATATTTGCTAAAAGAAATGATTAGGCATGGAGGAAAATTCTGTTCCGGGGTTTAGAAATGTTCACTCCTCGAGGATTCATTTCTTTATGATAACTATTGAAGGCAAATGAGATCTCCCTCTCCTCCTTTGCCCCCAACTTCTCCCCCCTCCCACCCCCCTCCTTCTGTTTTCCCCTCTTCCCCCCAGCTTATTGTGAGCTTGTTTGGGTGAATTTGTTTCTTCTTTACATGAGAAGTTTGTAGCACTTCAGCTGGATGTATAGAAGTAGGCATTTTGCCATTTTCCCACAAAGCTCTGCCAATACCCATCAGTCACGACCTGAAACAGCTGCTGATCACTTTTGAAAATTCCACTGAGCGTGGAGGTTTGTGATCTGAATTCAGAGATGACAGCTTAGGAGTCTGCCCTTATCTTCCAATGAAGATCATAGCGTGTTAATTAAGGTTGAGAAACAGAATTTGAATTAATGGCAAACTTTACCATACTGACTTTTTTTTTTTTTTTTTTTTTTTTTTTGTAATTATCAGCCAATTAAAAAGCTCAAACTTCATGTGGAAAGAGAAGTTCATATTGTTACAGTTTCCTCATTCTCAAACAGTTGTTTTCTTATTGTAATTAGAACAAAAGTAATCAAGGAACTGTCATTGAAATGTTAGACGTACACACCAGGACGTTTCAAATGTACTGAAGAGTGATTTTGAAAACTGAGCTACTATTATCAGTTAACTCTTTGATTACCCTTAACCTAAGTGTGAGTTCATGAAGGTTAGTGAGTCAGCCTTGAAACACATTGGCAGAAGTAATTGAAGTGGTGACTGGCAGACCAGGAAAGACCAAAGAGTAAGAAGTCATTCTCTCAACATTGCTGTGTAAGAGAGGCAGGAGATGTTATACAAGACGTGTGCACCTTTTTAAGTCTTCCTAGCTTACTGCTCAGCAGAAAAATGCTTAGAGCTCATTGTGTTCTGGCCCTATCATTTCAAAGAAAGAGATACTAAAACCAGACAGGGTTCAGATATATGTAACGGGAGCAGGAAGATATTGTGTGAGAGGAATTCAAGGTTGGAAGAAAATAGTATGCTTAAGGAAGAGATGAATTGGCAAGGGCATGATAACCATGCATGTACATGAATGTATAAAATGGGCATTGGGAAATCAGGAGATAAACATTGCTGTTCTGTGCCTTGTGTCGAACGATGAAGTCCTCCCCAGATGACTGCATCCTACACTACTGCTTCTGTATCTCAAAGTGTAGGGTGCCGGGTGGGGATTTTGTATTTATTTACTGAAACTTCAGGAGAAAAAGCTTTTTCAGCTACTGTCCACTGACCTGCAATACTTTCCATGCATGGTAGGCAAACTCTTCTTTCCTTTTCTTTTTTTTTTTCTTTTTTTTTTTTTTTCTTTTTCCTACTGCAAAGGTGATACTTGCTCTGTTTACTTAGTAGCAGTCACTTTATATGCAATTTCTCCACAGAGCAGAATTACATGTGATTGCAGGTTGGTCTGGACTGTGTCCCATCTGGCTTTCAACATCTGTAAGAATGAAGGCTTCACAGCTTCTCTAGCACTTGATTCAGTGGTTGGCAACCCTGCTTATGTCAGGGGGACTGGAATCTGATCATATGGTTTGGTCACAAAGTTATCTAGATCAATCTATGTCCGTGACAGGGGGCAAACCCAAACCAACCCAAACCATTCTGTGATTCTTTGGGCAACCTGCTACAGTGTTAGACCATCAGTGTTTTTTGTTCTGTTTTTAAGAAAAAAGAAACCAAGCTCTCATGTTTAGATGGAGTAACTTGTTTTCACTTTGTGTCTATTGCCTTTTGGTTGCTCACTGAATGCTACTGAGAAGTGTCTGGTTGCATCTCAAGTACTGTGTTCAGTTTTGGGCTCCTCACTACAAGAAAGACATTGAGGCTCTGGAACGTGTCCAGAGAAGGGTAACAAAACTGGTGAGGAGTCTGGAGCACAAGTCTTATGAGGAGCAACTCAGGGAGCTGGGATTGTTTAATCTGGAGAAGAGGAGGCTCAGGGGAGACCTCATTGCACTCTACAACCTCTGAAGGGAGGTTGTGGTGAGGAGGGACTTGGCCTCTTCTCCCAGGCAACAAATAAGACCTGGGGAAATGGCCACAAGTTGTATCAGATGAGGTTTAGACTGGACATAAGAAGGAACTTTTTCTCTCAGAGAGTTGTCAGGCACTGGAATGACAGCCCAGGGAGGTGGTGGAGTCGCCATCCTTGGCAGTGTTTAAGAGGCATCTGGATAAGCTAAGAGATATGGTTTAGTGGTTTTTTTTGGTTTTTTTTTTTTTTTTTGTTTGTTTGTTTGTTTGTTTGTTTTTTTCTGTAGGTATGGTAAAGGGAGGACGGTTGGACTAGATGATCTTATAGGTCCTTTCTAACCTAGTGATTCTATGATTTTATGATCTTCTTTACACTCCCCCATCATTACACATTAGTAAGATTGCCACCAGGCTAACTGTTCTAGATCCCTTTGACTTCTCTTTATACTTTTAACTGTTGAACATTTATCTTTGTGTCCCTTCACCCAACTCTCTTCACTATCTTTGTCTTTGTAAAATGGAAGAGCCCAGAGCTTGTGCACAGTATAACAGCTGTGAGGTTGCCAGTGATTATATAATAATAAGCATGATTATCTTTTTTTTTTTTCTCCTCCTCTAATAGCAATTCATTGTAAGGCTCTTCAAAATTTTACTTTACAGGGGAGCACTTAACTGGACAAGATGCCCCGTGCCTTCTCTGTCTCATGCTGCTTTCTTCTAGCACTGAAAACCTTCATAGCAGTGCATTTTCTAACTTCTTTCATGAAGTATGTGGAGTTGCATTCACCCTCCAACCAGTTTCTACTTGCTTGCCAGATTTTCAGGCGAGTGTTTGTCTTAGAACCATAGAATCCTTAGAGTTGGATGGGACCTCTGACGGCTATCTAGTCCACCTCCCCTGCAATGAACAGGAACATCCACAACTATATCAAGTTGCCCAACTCCTTATCCAGTCTCACCTTGAAAGTCTTGAGGGATGAAAGATCAACCACATCTCTCAGCAGCCTGCTCCAGTGCCTCATCACCATCACTGCAAAAGATCTTTTCTTATATCTAACTTAAATGTTCTCTCTTCAAGCTTGAAACCATTTCCCCTTGTTCTGTCACAACAGACCCTTCTACAGACTCTGTTCCCTTCTTTCCGGTTGCTCCCCTTCACATACTGAAAGGTTGCTATCTGATCACCTTGGAGCCTTTTCTCCTTCTCATAGGAGAAGTGTTCCAATCCATGGATCATTGTCACAGTTTTTATGATTTCTGTTATCAGTATTCCACATCATAACATCATGTAGTGTTCTGGGAGTTAATGCTCCAGGTCCAAGGATTGTGGATATTTTGTGGTACTTGGTTCTCAGAGGAGGAGAACTACATCTCCCAAAAGACTTCACTATTCTGTTTCTGTTTTCCATTCAGAGGGAAAGATAAAACTTCTTGTGAGACACGAGATGGTTCCTTTCTTTTTACTGCTTGTCTTTGCGGTCTGTGCTTCCAAGATGTCTCACCTTCAGAATTAGAGAAAGGCCTTCAGTTTTGGACTCTCATTTATTTGATTGATTAGCTTCAATTTGAATTATATTATCTTATATTGTATTATCTTGCATTCCACTATCATATTTAGTAAATTATTTTTCTCCCTTAGCTTGTGCTGCTGTCATTGATCTCCATCAGACACTGAGCCATTGATCACCACTCTCCAGACTCAGTCCTGCAGTCAGTTCTTCATCCATTGAACAGTCCACCCATCTAATCTCCATCTTTACAATTTGGAAAGAAGGATATTGTGGGCTACCATGTCAAAGGCCTTACTGAAATCACTTTTTTTTGCTCTTGTATAAGAATTTCCTGCCCGAAAAGCAAGATCTACATCAGACTTCATTAAATCCTCCTTGTGGGCTACTGTTACTTCAAAGCTCAGCAAAGCTTTGCTGCTTTGGTCACTGCTTATCTTACTTGATTTAAGGCATTAATGGTGTGAGAGACTGTAGCTGCTTTCTGTAGTTAATGGACAGACAGACAGACAGACACACACACACACAAACAAACTACATGTATACAATTTCTTACTTTGGACAACCACTGTAAAATGAGAGAGGTTATCTTAAATGTGCATGCTCCTCTGTTTAGGCTATTTCACTGGACCTAGGCAAGTGGCTGAGATGGGTCTGGACTTGGAAGGCATGAAGAAGGTCTGTATTTTTTGCCCTATCTAGAAACATTTTCCATTAGTGAAACTTATGTCCAGTGTTCAAAGGTAATTCAAATGTGATTTCCTTTAGAGATCTTGTTTTCTCATTCTATAAGTGTAAGCAATTATAGGTTTATAACATGTACTGTTGAGTTTAAATATTTGTACAGTGGTGTGTAAGTATGTAGTTTCTTGGTGGTTTGTCATAAAATTACAGAATCATTTGAGTTGGAAGGGACTCTTAAAGACCATCTGGTCCAACTCTCCTGCAATGTACAGGGTCACCTACAGCTATATCAGATTGCTCAGAGCCCCATCCAGCCTGACCTTGAATGTCTCCAGGAATAGGGCATCCACCAATTTGTATAATAATGTCATGTGTGTGTATAAAGCAAGAACAGGTGTAAAAGAGTTTGTTAAAACAGGGAGGATCTTGGTTCTTATGAGTACAGCTGAAAACAGCTGGGGAAGAGGCACAGGCTTTGCATTTGGAATGTGTTTTTAGAGTTGGTAGAGCTGTGAAAAGCTCACTTAGCAGTGGATCATCTTTGTTGAGAGAGACCTGGGATCCCTAAGGTTGGATTTTGTGGATGTTTCTGCACTACGTGTGGTCTGGCTCCATGAGTGGTTGGGATTCTTTATTTTTCTGTTTTCCATCTCCTCTCCTAGATTGTCTCTCCTGCCTAAAACTTTTGTGAAGGCCTCCTCTAATACCATGCTATCAAATGTTATGACCTGAGAGAGAGCAGACTTTGCCATCAAATGGAAACAAGAACTTTTTATGGAGGGAGGAAAAAAAAAAGACAAAGATATTCAGAGGCTGAGCTCCACTTGTCATACAGAAAGTCTGTATGGTGTGAAGAAAAAAAATCTTCCATATGTTGCGTGCCTTTCTCTCGAAGGCAAATGATGGTATATCAGAAGGAACATCACCAACGCAGATGTGTGAATGGGGAAAGTCTGGTTTTACTTTGTGCTCCTGACTCATGGAGCAGACCATCTGGAGAACCTGTGGCAGTCTGCTTTTGTTCTTGCTGTATTATCTTTGATAACAAGTTGGCGAAGAAATTGTGCCTCACAGGCTTCCCAGATGCAGCCTTTTCAAAGAACAGCCCAGAACCCATGATGCAAGAAACGCTTATGGCCAAACCCTTTTGTGAAATCCACACCAGTAACTCAGTGGAAGCAGGAAGAAAAGCAGATGGAAGGGCTACCGTTGCCCCATGTGAGCAAATGCAATTTATATCTTGTTTCCTTTCCTCATTTTAACGCCCTCCCCCAGTAGGCTGTTGCTTGGCAACCCTGCCTCCTTGCTCCACAGCTGCTCTGCATCTCTTCTCCCCCTGGCCTGCAGTGGCACTGGGGCTGGGAGAGGGCATGGCTATATGTGTCTCCATTGATTTGAGAGCAGACGTGCTGACTCTTTGTCAACACTTGGGTAGGAGCCACATAAGGAAGCTGGGAGGACATAGTATTTTCTGAGACATGGCAAGCTCTGCTCTTCCTGTTTCCATCTGCATGCTGACTCTGTCCAGAAGGGCATTGGCTCCCAATAATTCCATTCTTCTTTTGTTTGTGGTTGCTGTTCTGTGTAAGGCAGTGGCACCTGAGGCAGGTATCAGAGGGCAAGATTAGGTTCAGGGCCAGAGGTGGCTGCCTTCTTACATAGTCACAGTACTTCATGCATTGCATGGTAGTTTTATTAGTACTAAAATCATATCTGTAGAGATATGAAATGATTAATATTTTTAAAAAATTTATTATTATTATTATTATTTATGAAAAGGCCCTATGGAAGTTGCAATATTTATATTTTTCTTCTCCCTGTCCCCTCCTCCATTTTTTTTTAATTAAGAAGCATCTCTGTGTATGTACCTGCCCATATTTAAACTCAGAGCAGTCCTATATATCTCAGAAAAGGCTATGACTCCTAATCCAAGTAATCAGGAATCAGATTTGAAGGTGAAATAGCACTCTTGACTCAGCCATTTCATGCTGGAACATTATGATATGTACTGTATGGCATAGCTATGCCTATGATTTCAATATATGCAATTCATTCCATCATATCTTGGCACTAAAATCATTTCATGCTTTGATCTTTAATGTCTTTTTGTTATACATACATCAGGCACACAAAGGGTTTAACTTCAGTTCATCTTCAGACTTAAATGGCTATCAGCAGTGCCACATTGCTTGTATGTCATGTTAGACTACTTTCCCTTATGAGAACCAATTAGTACCAAAAGAAGCCTTTCTGCCCTTCTACAAGCCTGTATTTTCACCCTAGACTCTATTCTGATATCTTGCATGCCGTGTCCCTAGCTTTTATCTATAACAATCTTACATGCCACTTATATCCCCTCCCCCAGTCCTTTCTATCACAGGAACAAACTGGTCTGTATGAATATTAAATAATTAATTTTCCTAGCTTCCCCCCCTTTGTAGGAGAAAATTATTTTGGCTGTTGATCCTCTAAATGAGTAAAATTCTTACCTTTCTGATTGTTTGCAAGGTGGAATGCAAAAAGAATGATAGAAGGCAAAAAATAAAAATTAATCATTGCCCTGTGTATTTATGTTGTTTTAAATAGAAAAGTCTGGTATTCTTTCAAGAAAACATGAATCACACATGCTGTGTTAAAATCCTTCCCACAGACTGGATTTTTCCATGCCTTGCCATAGCATGGTTTTCTAAGAAATGTCTCTGTCGGGTCCTCTTCTCTTTCTCTCTGATGATGTTTTGATCAGTTTCAGTTTGAAAAACTTAGTTATGCCATTGCAGCTATATGTGTATAAATGTTCACCTGAGCAGAGAAGAGAGACTGACTCTACTCCAAGCTCTGAAAGGCACTGGAAAATAAATGGACATCTGAAAATCCAAATATTCAGAGAAGAGTCTTTATTTTCCTCACTTGGCTTGCTTGTTCACATCTTCCAAATGTTGCTTGAACCCTAGGGATGAGCTGCAAGAGAAAAGAGTAACTGCAGGCATTAATATACATATATATATATATCGTTATATTGTTTTTGTGTTTTTGAGCTTAGTAGGTAGAAATGGTCTGCACTGTTTTGCGAGCTGCTGCATACCAAGACTGAATGGTTAATTGTGTGCATGCTGTAAGGACAGGTCAGGCGAGAGAGCACATTTTTGCCAGTTAACTGTACTCTTGCACATTATCAGCTTAGAGTTTTCAGTGGCTTCAGATGAAACCTAGGAAGGAAATTGTACTTACCTCTAATGTTTGTAGGGGTGGACTAGATAGTATGTATGCTACTGGTGCCTCTCCAAAAAAATGTACATGAATGTTCAGATTTCTTGGCCATCTTGAGTATTCCCAGTTTCATAGTAATAAACAGTGAGTTTAAACAGCAATATTCAGTGAGTATCTTCATAACAGCACTTAAAGAAATAGAAATTGCTTTTAAATTCCTAGGAGCCTCAAGGAAAATATTTAATTTTTGCAGCTTGTTCTGATAAAAATGGCTGACCGTGAGCTTATACTATAAGCATTAAGCTTGGTATCCAGTGAACATCAGAAGGTTTAGCAATTGGTTTTGACAAGCATTCAACATTTATCTGAATCTTACTAGTATCAAATTGGGCATGAAGTCTTGTGAGGAAAACCTGTTCTCACAAGGCTTTTGATTCTCCTTCTTGCAGACTGATGGAAATGACTGAAAGGGTTTCCCACCCCTGCTTTTCTTCTTTTAACCCCTGGTCCCTTTATCACTCTGTGATTGCATCTTACTTCATAATGACTCTAGTAACAAAGATCTGAATCACCAGAAAAAAAAATGAGGAAGAGCTGTACAAGCTTGCATTCAGACTTAGAATAGTTTTGATTTAGAAAGAAGCTGAGAGCTGAATGCTTTGGGAGTGGTATTTATGAGGGCTGCTCTGAAAGTAATGCCTCCTGCTTTATGATGTTGTCCCATGACATCTGAGGTGGATGTTGTGGTAAAGGCAGTAGAGGTTGAACCTTCCTGCCAAAATCCTATTACATTTAGTTGCTGTGTGACAGATGGCAGTAGAGGGGCAGTCTGGCACCGTGGCATCTGATACAGAAGCGCAAATGAAGCAAAGGTGTGAATTCCTCCATGCAGGAAAATATGGTGCCTATTGGCATTCATCAATGCTTACTGAATGTTGATGTGAGCATGGTGAGGTGTGGGTGGTATGTTTTAGCAGTGGTGACAGTAATGTGAAAGACAAGTCATGTTCTGGTCAGCTGTGCACAGCTGTCACACCATGAAATTAAGAGTATCTCATTCAGTATCTCCATGTGACTCAGCAGATTACAACTGGGGAACTGTGTATAGAGATGACTATCAGCTTCAATGCATTGGAAATCACGGTGGCAGTGCTGGAATATTGCAAAGTTAGTGCCAGGTGGGTCCTGCAAATGCTCACATAGGAATGGAAAGAGCACTGCATAAAGGTTTGTCAAGAACTACTGAACAAATACGTGTCTGATGGTGATAGATTCCTCGATCACATCACCACCAGTAATGAGATGTGATATCACCACTATGGTCCAGTGTCAAAACAGTAGACCGTGGAGTAGTGACATATGAATTCCTTTTGGAAGAAGTTCAAGACGTAGCCCTCGGTGAGTGATGTGCACAGTCTTTTGGAATATGAAAGGGATGATCCTTCTGGATATCCTGGAACCCCAACAGAACACAAAATCTAATGACTGTGTTGCATCACTTACTAAGTTGAAGGCTCAAACTTCCAGAGTTAGGGCAGAGAATATAACATTCCTCTTGCAACTTGATAATGCTGGGCCCTGTACCAGTTTACGAACTGGAGCACACTGTCAGTCTTGGCTGGACTGTCCTACTACACCCACTATGTAGTTCAGATTTGGCTCCTTCTGAGAAGACATCCATCTGATTGGGTAGATGAAAGATGCACTGTGTAGCTATATTGCTGATTATATTGAAAGATAGTGTTTAATAACTGGTAATTGATTAGCTAGTGCTATTATGTTTTTTGTATCTGTTGTAGTTTCCATGGGCATAAATTGGAGGCATTACTTTCAGAACAGCCTATGTATTTTGGCCAAATATTCACAGATCCTTTATGTAGCTCCTCTTCATGTGCTATCATTAAAAGGGGTAAAGTAATTGCATTCTAAAATGTTCCAGGCTTTGTTTCTTTCCTATTGCCATCTCATGTTGTTATGTTTCTTTCTTTCTTTTTTTTTTAAATTATTATTATTATTTTTAATTAATTATTATTATTGTTTGTTTTTAAGCTAACTGGGACTACAGCTCCTTTTTAAAGTAGAAATAAACTGGAAAAGATGTTATTGGAATGCAAATTTTAACTAGATTTAATGAAGTTGGTTTACTTGGATGGCAGCCCCTATCAGTTATCTTTACCTGGCCTACAAACTAGTGGCTGATATTCTTCTTTCTGATAACCATGCTAAAAGAATGTGGTCAAGAAGACTACAGTCAAAGAAAGGCATCATAAATGAGGAGATAGAATGATTTAGAAACTGAGGGCTGGGTGTGCCAGCATATCATCGCTTCCAGAAACGGGAGTGAACCAGTTATTTATAATCTTGTTTCATGCATGTTCAATCTTTTTTTTTTTTTTTTCTTTTTTCTTTTTCTCCCAGGTCCTCTGGCTGAAAACTTCCACTCTTGTCATGTTTTCCCCTCATTTCTTCTGTCCCATCACTTCTCTCATCCCTCCAGTACTTAAACTGTTTTCAAAGCTGAAATCACAGATCAGTTTGTACATCTGGGTGACAATGAGGGGCTCTGTTTTGATAGTTGAAGGCTTTGGTGGCAGACTGAGGTCCCTAAAGCCCAAAACCTATAAAACCATCCACAATCTGAATAGAACCAGTTTCTGCTGCTGCTCCAGCACAGTCTCTCCTTAGAATATTCTTTGGTTTTAAAAATCCAAATCGATAAGGATTTATTGTATACAGGCCAATTGTATCTTTGAAAATAGAAATTTTCTGCAAGAATAAATACAGAATTTATGTACACAGAATTATGGTCCTGATACTCCCTCTTCCAGTGTTGAAAGGTGAAATATTCATCTCTCTGAAAAAGGAAAAATACAACAACCAAAAAACCAAAACAAAACCAAAAACCCACAAAATTCCATCTTAAGACAAGAAAATGTTTTCTTACTGTGGGGGCAATTGAACACTGGAACGAATTAATCAGAGTAGTTGTGGAGGCTCCTATGTTGATTATATTCTAAAGCCATGGTCGTGGCCAAACCTGCTCTCGGTGGCCCTGCTTGAGTAGGGGGTTGAACCAGGTGACGTCCAAAGACCGTGATCATTTCTTGTATGTCCTCTTGCTAAATATGAGAGTGTGATGTACACACATTCCAAAACTGGTTTGCAAATCTTGCCATTTAGCACTTTCCATGTTAGCTTATCTGAAAGTGAATAGCTGGGCTGGTTAAGATCAGGATGATTGTGCTAATGGTATTTCTCTAAATATTTATGTTGGTGGCTGAGGACACAGCACATCTTGAATGCGTATGGCCAGAACTTTTCAAAGGTGTGTTGATGTTCTGGATGCTCCTTTGGAATTAGATGGCTCAGATGCACTGTTTTGTTTTGTTTTGAGGTCCTAATATAGCAATCTTCTGCTTGTGCTTTCTGCATTAAGTGTTAAGTGTTCAAGTTAAGTTCAGTTAAGTGTTCGAGTTACATCTGGCTGATGTATATTGCTAGTATGCCTTTGCTAACTTTAAGAGGTCATCCTCAAACAGTCTGTGCGGTAGCTGTAGAAAGTTTGAGAGTAAGGACGATCAACTTGATACAGTCAACTAGTACAAGAACTAAAGTCAGTTTAAGAACTTAAATTAAGGCTGATGTAAGGTTTTTGGTCCTTAGTCGCAGTTACAGCTATAATTGCATGGGATTATTATTATTTTCCCAGAAAAAAATATATAATTATGTGCAAATTCTAAATGAGCTATCTTGCTGGAAAATTATTTGAATTTGTTTTAGGAAGAACTCAGTAACTTCCATCCACCTAATCTGGATCACATTGCTCATTTTATTCAGATAGTAGACCATAGAAAGAATTCTCCTGGGTTGATGACCCTGAGTAAACCTGTTTGCAATTGAAGCTGGGTCATACTTGATTTTTCAATCTTGAAAGATGGTATTCTGCCTGACTGCATATACTCTGAGTGGAAGTTATCATATAGTCCCAGTTCTCCACTTGGACAGATTGTTTAATTTTGTTTTTAGTCAAGTTATTTGCTGAGCAGCAGAACACTGCTCTCATGCCACTCAGTGTCCAGCCTTCCCTTCCTTAAATCTAGCTCAGAGCTATGTATAAATATGCTGTCTAGGTGATTGGCTGGTCCTGTACCCACTGAAAATTGATTCCTTGCCTTTCAGAACCACAGTAGAACCAATTAGGCTTTCCTTGTCTGCTATTGGTGCTTTAAATATCTTTAAGCTTAATGAAATTCACTTGAGGATTCTTGAAGTGAAACTGAAGTTTGTCAAAGGCTTCCAGAGTTAGGCACATGAGTAAAGGAGGTAGGAAGGTATAAAAAGGTATATTATTTCTACATGGTATAACATTGCATCTCTTAAGACTAAAGCTTGTTGGGCTTCAAGATGGAAAACAAAGCCATTCTGAAAGAGCTGCATGAACTTCTCCAAAATACTCTCAGATGAATACTTAGGTATTTCTGCTTCTCACTAGCTCTCTTCTAAGCAAAGAGTTAAAAATAATTGTCATTTTTAACAGAACTTCACTCCTGGTAAAAATAAACATCCTCTTTCTTTATTTCCTTCTTCCCTCAATACATTTGTACCTTATTTTTCTTTTATGTATTTATTTAATGTTCTCATAGTAGCATCAGCTATTCTTCCTCACTGAATGACTTTTTCCTGGTTACATTTTTGCCTTGAGGGCAACTATGAGTAGCTCTCCCTGCCTGGCGATAGTCTCATCTCTCTTACTTTGACTTTGGGGCTTCAGTGCCTTCTGGCTGACATCCCAGTCAAAATGAGGTGCAGGGCACATCCGTGATGGAATTCTCCATGTTTCAGTTATAACTTTAGTATTCTGAAGAATTAGAATGAAGGGCCTTACATGGGGCTTAGCAAGGGCATTTTGGTTAGTTCTGTTATGTCTTTAGAAATGGCTCCAGACTGATCTTCCTTCCTAACAGGCTGTCTTGGTGAGCTCTCTGCTTATGTTCACCCAATGCATTATGGAGGGGCAACTATTCTTGGGTTCTATTGTGGAGAAACAAGATTGAGTGTTGTAAGGATGGCTACCTCTGCTTCTACATAATATTTCTTTATTTATGTATTTTTGAATTAATGATACTGGGGGTTGGACTCCATGATCTCTAGAGGTCCCTTCCAACCCCTACACTACTGTGATGTCCTATAAAAAACCCCAAATGGGAGGATATCCTGCTTGGTAGAACATGGGGGAATCTGTGGGTTGAGATGCTTTAAGGCTTTATTGTGTTTGCTTTTCGTCTTATGGCTTTAGGTCAGAGTAGCCCTAATGCTGTTACGTATTTCATTATATTGATCTATTATTTTTTTTCTCAGCTGTCTTCATTTAATATATTTTCACTTCCCCTCCATCCTTGTTAGACCAGCCTTCACATAATGAAAAAAAGAATAGATGCAGAAAATGCTTTGGGTAGAGAAAGAGTAAATTACAGTCTCTCTACAGGGGGGAAGAATTTGTTACCACAGACGAACAAACATATGAATGGCTGAACTGTATCAGGAGCTGTGTAAGCAGTGGGCAATGTCGATGTTTTTCCCCCCTCTTGGTTTTGCAGACTCCCAGTCCATCCCCGGCTGTGCTCGCCTGTCAGGGCTGTGACCTTCCAGAAAGGCCCCCTCCGCTGGTCCCCCCACCCGACGTGTCACCACATTAGTCACATACAACTCAGCTGATGCCAAACGGCCGCAGTTCAGCCAACTATTGAAAGGCAGGATCTTCCGCTGCGTTCTTCTATTGGTCTTGGGTTTTTGTTTTTTTTTTTTTTTTCCACCGCGGAGACTTGGTGCTGCTTTAAGACTGCAGAGGGCAGGGAGCGAGTGGGACTGGCTTTGCCACTGAAGGGGAGCAGAGGAGCTTAGCAGCGAGGAGAGCACAGCAGAGCAGAGGAGAGCAGAGGAGAGGAGAGGAGAGCAGAGGAGCGATGTGCCCGGCCAGCCGCCCGCCTGCCGCCGGGCCGACGGGCGCTGCGTGAGGAGCCGGCCGGCCGCGGGCTCGGGGCCGGCCGCCGCCGGGGATGCTCCCGTGCCGGCGCCGGAGGAGCCGCTCACCTGTGGCCCTGCCTGCGCGGCCCCGCGGGCGTCTCCCCGCGCCGAGGACGCACCTGGGCGCCGCGCCCCCGCCGCCCGCCCCCGCCGCCGGCCGCCTCTTCCCCCGCCCGAGAGCCGGGCGGCGAGCGTCGGCGGAGCCGCGGGGCTGCAGGCGGGGCTGAGCGCTCGCTGCGCGGACCGGCGGCCCCGCAGGCTGCCAGCAGCCCCCGGCCCAGGCGGCCGGACCCGGTGCGCGCTGCCTGGCGGCTCCGGCCCGGCCGTGGGCGCGGCGGGCGAGGGGGAGCGGCGGGGGCATGTGGATGTTGGCCGTCGCCTTGCTCCACAGCATCTCGCACGGTGAGCGCTGACGGCCCCGCGGGGCTCCCTGCCTTCCTGGCGGCCGGGGAGGGGAACGGGTCGCGGTTACGCCTTTTGTGCTGTCCGTGCCGGCGGGAGGAGGGCGAAGCCGCGCGGCGGTCATTGAAAGTCGCTCACCTCGCGGAGGGGCAGCCCCGAGCCGACCCGCGCCGCCGCGCTGCCTCCTGCGGCACGAGCCGGGGCTGCCGGGCGGAGACGGAGCGCTCGGGCTGTCATTCCTCCTGGAAAAGTGCGGAATTTCGCTAAGTGCCGCGTCAGTCCGTCCGAGTGCGCGGAGACCGGTGGGAGGAATCGCATCCTGAGCGTTCGCACCGAGAGATTTCTGCCTTTGACGTTCGGTGTTTCGTCCTCCCGTGCTTTCTCCTGACCGTTTCTTTTTCTACTTTATTTAAATTTAAGACTTCTGAATGATTTCAACATTTCGCTACTTTCTCAGTGGTAGTTTATTTATTTATTTATTTATTTTCCTCGCTCATTTATGTAAAAATATGCACGGCTTAGTATGACATCATCTGCAAATGTTGAAGAGAGTCAATTATAAAGTTAGCGGGGGAAAATTGGGAGGGAGATGTAAGAAGGGTAAACCCGACCTGTTTATTTTCTCTTCGTTCTGCAGGCTGCTTGACAAAGATTTTACGTAGCTTCTGGGTTTTACCTTCTAAATAGTGGATGGGGGTATTTTGGAATGCTTGGGTGTGTGTGCTTGAAAGCTGTCATGGGAAAACATGTTTAATTTGCGTAACTTTTATTAAGATATATATTAGCAGTGCAGTTTTAGCAATAGAAAACCAATTACGTTGTAGTGCGCGATTCTTGCTGTTCCATTCCACTGCCTGCTTCTCAGATTTGAGCACACAGCGTTGCCTGCAACACATAACATCCTGACAGTTAAAACAGAAAGATTAAACACACCGTTTCCAAAACAGGCAAAGCAGGTGCGAGGGGAAAATCTTTCTTGTATTGAATAGATGGGAGAGAAGCACAGGGCAAAGTGTAAGGTTATCCTGGAAGATACGAATAATTGAGCCTGTGGCAGAAGGCGAGGAATGGATGGTGGCTGAGTGTGCCTTCACATCTCCTTAAGTATACGCTGGATGAGAAAACGCATTGACAGGCATGGCCAGTCCAGCGCAGCTAGCTGGATAGGTCATAAATCAGGAGGTGAATCTTAAGCATGTGTTTGCGGCTATCTTAAAATATTCTCATGTTCTGAGTACTGCCGAATGCAGAATGATTGAAAATCCCCCCATTTTAAGCTTTACTATTATTATTTGGCATTTCATCTCACAGTGAGACAACTGCAACAAGTTCTGATGCTTAGAGGTTATTTATTTAATGGCATTTATTTGTTTTTTTTGTCATCAGGCAGCACTCCGTCCTTTCTCCGTCCTTTCAAGGCAGATACCTCAGAGGGAGAGATCTGCTATTAGTGAGACAGAATCAGTCCAAAAGTATATTCTTTCACCAGTGCTATTTTGTTAAACCTTGATTTGCATAGAAAGGAACCCTGTGTCTGTCCAGAAATCTTACATTCTTTTTTCCTCTTTCTTTTTCTTTTTTCTTTTTTTTTTCCTCAGAAAGAAGAGGCATATGTTTTTATGTCTGCTGTACTGATGCTATAAATTACACGTTCTAAGTTAGGCAGTCCCCCTCTCACCCAAAAGGTTTTGAAAATCAGAATGATTTTTGCTTTGTGAGGTTAAAATGGTATGAAAATTGCTTTTACTTACTTCTAATTTATGAATTCAATAGCAATTTCACTTTCAGTATGCTTGTGTTTTTGGACCACAGGCTGACACGAATTTGCATTCCAAGTATTTTTCTGTTTCCAGCAGTACAAAATGTAAACGATCCATCCATCTGCATAGATCCTATAGTGCCACACGTTTACGCGCTTGTGAACCTAGGTTACTAAAATAAAATACTTGCTGTATGATGGCATTTTAAAGATAAAAGCAGAATACTTAATGGATGGGTCAGTGATTCCTTTGCAAACTTGAGTGTTTTTGTACTGACATCATGCCTGATGTCAAAATGTGTATGTGTGCAGGACCTTCATAAAGGAAAATTTTGAAAATGGCGCCTACCTTCATGTTAAGTGCTTCTAATAAACAAAGCCAAGTGGTTCAGTCCTATTTAATTTAAACTACCGGATCAGAGTCACGAGTCAGAAAGCAGTATTTTTAAAGGACTTCAGGTTTTAATGCAGTGTCATATCAGATATGTATCTCTTCGAAGGAAATGACTGCGTATATAAATAGAAATGTCACGCATGTATTTATTTTCATTATTCTATCTGTATCTGAGCTCCATTGTGTGAGAGGCTGCGTTCTTTTATGACTATATCTTGGTGTTGGGGGGGTGGGATACTATTGAAGCTTTTGCCATTGCCTTTTCTGAACTCCGTATAGAACCATGCTACGTTAGCTTGAAGCACAGGAACAAGTATGCTTGGTTTTCAACCGTGTCACATCTCATTCTGATTTTAATTTTAAAATGCATTTTTCATGGTTGTATTCTGTTTTTGTTTGTTTGTTTTGATATTTATTTATTTATTTATTTATTTTCCCCTTCTGAGCTGGGAGATAGCTTAAAAAATAAATTCACACGTCGTAGGTTTAACCCTGTAGTTGTCATCTTGGGCTGTGTTTCCAGTGAAGGTAATGGAAACTCTCTGAATAACAATAGCAAGCTTGGCCCCCATATTTCCCTGCAGTCACTCAGCACAATGCATTTTGTCAAATTAGATATGAATGGTGTTACTGGGTAGGCTTCATGTCTGTAAAGCAGCTCCCTTCTGGGGACAATAAAACACTGACATGCTGTTACATCCAATTAGTATTTCCGAAACCTGAGACAAAACCTTCCCAAATACCCTGTTAAAGTTCTTCGATTTTATAAAGGCTTCAGCCAGTCATAGCTGTGAGTTTCTTAAAATACAGGTAAACAGGTACTGTGAACCAGAAATGCATTGTAGCCTTGGTTTGTGCATGGGGTGATACAGGCATCAGTGGGAGCTGTGCAGCTGAATTCACCACTTAGAAAACCTGAGTCATGCTCAGCTACAAGCCTGAGCAGTACCTGGAATTACCTTCGGGTTTGCTGTACCTGTGCTGCCTTCTGTGTTTCTGAACCTATGTGTTCCAGGGGCACATGCACCCATTAAACAGCACTGATGGAGAAGGTCTGCTGTAGCCTGGTCACAGCCAGGAAGGGGGCATTTCCCTGGTCACAGGGAGGGGAGAGCAGGAGAGGAGAGCAGTCTCCTTCAAATCTCCTGACTGTAATTATTGTGATAAAGTTAGATCAGAAGTAGGGTGACCTGCTCCAAAATAAGTATCATTCAGCAGGGTTTAATTCTTGGCATAGGTATGCTGAACCTGTTTGAAGGCTTCTGTCTGGCTGTGCTTCTTGTGTGCCGAGTGTCTGGTGCTGTTCTGCTGAAATGAAAGGAGCATCGAGAGATACTCAATGCAGTACGGATAGCATGAAAAATAAATTCCCCCTTTAGCAATTTTTCTGTTTGAATCCTTAAGTCCAAAGTGTACGTGTCCCTTTTCCCTCGCTGTGCACAGCCATATGGGATTTCATAGTGCAGCAGGGCACAAAGAAAGGAGCTCAGCACAGAGCTGGGAGCAGGGGGAGCTGGAGGAGGAACAGGGAGGGCAGGGAGGTGCCAGTGTCACTCTCCAAAGAAAATGGTGACTCGGTGTCAGAAAAGAAACATTTAAGGAAGAGAGCAAATGGTCTCTGAAGTTATTGTAGAAAAATGCTGTGCTATTTGCATAGCTTATGTGGAACTGCATAGCCAAACCTTCACCTCAGAAATGTCACTGCAGGTGCAGAGAGCCCTGAGCTCACCGTGTGTTCGTGGATGGCACAGCAAAGCTGATTGTGTTTGCAATCCGATGTATCCCCAACTATGAACAGCTGTTAATTCATCACCGATGCCAAATAGAGAAATCTGCAAGTAGTTGAGAAATCGGAGCACACTGGAGATCTCTACTTCTATTTCAAAATAAGCGTTTCCCCCTTTCGGCCCAGGCTGTGCCCAGAGAGAGAGGGAGTCGGGCTGTGGGGAGCGCTGTTCAGAGCGGTGCCAGCCGGCACTAGTGAACAGCCGCACAACACTAGTGGGCAGCAAACCACACGAGTCTGGCAGCGTTTCTGACAGGCACTGGAAGCGCACCGTGCCCAGAAGAGGCATTTTGTCTGCATCATTTTGTATTTTTTTCTACTTTTATGTTTTCACAGTCGGTCACAAAACTTATAACTCGTGGATGCTGCACCTCCTTTCCACGGGGACTGAATAGCAGATGTATGTGACAGTGGACGTATTCTCGGTAACAGTTTAGGTTTATCTCTCAGAATGATAAAACACAAAACCATAAGCCCCATTAAACAACTTGCAGCTCTGTGCTGTTTTCTGTTCTCACTGATTTCAGCAGCATCGCTTCAGTGATGCTACATCTAGAAAAGTTTGCAAACTGGTTTCAGTTTTTGTTTGTCCACAAAAGTAAACTTTTGTCATATAATATACCATTAAATGGGATTATCTTGTGGGTTTTAATGAGCTGCTGATCCGGAAAGTTCCTCTAGCACATGAGTTTGCGCAAGGCTCTGATTACAGCAACAGCTGTGCTAAGGTTGGACCTCAACTTTTTGTGTCTCTGCCTGGATCAGTGTCCTCATGAATATGCTGTTTTCTCAAGGGCAGTGATGGTTGGAGTGTGAAAATAATCTCCTTTACCTATTCAATAAACACTGAAAAGATAACAAGCAAAAAGCTATGAAACTGAATGTCCTTGGGGGAGGGGAGAGAGTTTGAGAACTGAGCAAACCAGATAGGTAGAGCTGTTTCTGTTCCCTTCAGTTTGCTTTGGTTAATGTGTAGAATCAGGGCCTCTTCAAATGTACCACTCATTTAGCCTCTGATTTCAATTGGAGCACACTGTGGCTCAGTCTGTCAGCCTAGGGCTTTTTTGGGTTTCCATTGGGGAATGCATGAATTGCAACTTTCACTTTAAGGACTGAAGATGGCAGAAAAAAAAATCATTACGTTCACCTTGATTATTCTAAGGTACAATTATTGGATTTTTTTTTCTTTTAAATTATTTCTTTTGAGTTACTGAAATGAAAAATACTAAAAAATCCATTTAAGCAATACAGGGCTTTAGATCAGAATACTCAATTATTTCAAGGTGAATGTGTAGGTGTATGCAGTTAAATTACTTGTTTCACAATATAGTTTGAGATATTTCCCAGTCCTTTTTAAGAAGTGTTTCCATTTCTTTTAACTTGTTGTGAAATTAATGAAATTAAAATTTCAAACAACTTCGTTATTATTCAAAAGAAACTGCACCTTATCAGTCTTCATCTGCATTTCATTAAACAACTACTATTTAAAAAAAAAACAAAACATGAGATATATTTTATAAAAGCCTGCCACAGCACACTATTCCAGAATGCTGAAGAGAGCAACTCTTTACGAACAAACCAGGGACTTGGGTTGTATATTAGGAAAAAATTTCTTCTTGGCATGAACAGTAAGACAGTGGCACAGGCTGCCCAGGGAAGTGGTGGAGTCACAGTCCCTGGAGGTGTTCAAGAGCCGTGTGGATGTGGCACTGAGGGACAGGGACAGTGGGCATGGAGGAGTGGGCTGACAGTTGGACCAGATGGTCTTAGTGGTCTTTTTGAACCTTAAAGATTCGATGTACTGTGGGTTTTAATCACCACTGATTTTTATTTTTTTTTTCTTTTTCCTGTTAGAATTTTGTATGCATTGAACATAACAGAGTGGGCAACAGATATGGTGATATATATTGAGGAAAGGAAGAAAGGTAAATGAATGGACAGATGGGATGGCAGAGATGAATAAGTCTTTCTGGGTCTTCCTGGCTTTGCTGTTTAAGCTATTTTTACTTAGAAGGCAGGGAGTAAGATTCAGGAGTGAGCCAGCAATCTTCTTTATAGAAAGAAATTTTATAATGCAAAGGCTTTGAGAAAGAGAGTCACTTCCATACTAAACACCAGCCTCCCTGGAGCTCTCTGGTAATTGAGGGAGGGAGCAGCCTAGTGACCCAAGCTGCATTGCTAATGTGCCCCTACTGAAGCTTCCAGAAGGATGGAACCTATGTAGGCCAAGGCATGGCCTAAGAACCTGTCTTCAAATAGCATCCTGATGCATGTCAGTTGCAGCAGATGCAAGGGTATGGACAAGGAAATGGAATTGTCTCACCTGAGAAATTGTTACAGATTAATATTCAAAGCCTTTACGTGCATGCCACTGTAGAGCAAAATGTCAACCATTATGCTTATGCAGACCTAAGTCTGGTATGTTGAGAATACAGTTCATTCTGATACATGTATCTATACTTATATATTGTTTGTAATTGCTTAAAAGCTACTGTGTATGAAATTTCTGGCACTTGTTCTGCTAAGTATGTGGATGCTATTTTCTTCTAATTAATCACATGGTAATCCCATGCAGAAGATTTATTGCTTAAGATTTCTGTTTGCACTGGGCTAAAAAATCATTCTTAGTAACCTCCTGTCACCTGAAGTAACTTTTGAGGAGCCCTCCAATTTCTTAAGGATCTCAGAAACATGATTCCTGAAAGGACCAGACATCTTTCAGTACAACTGGACTATAATTATGTTGCTCAATAGCTTCAAACAGTCATTTATTTATATAAACTATTCTCAGTGATCTTACAGATAAGATTGTAGAGCTGCTCTGTTTGTATAAAAATCTGTTGGCATGAAATTCTTGCATATGGTTTTGTCAGGCAGTCATTTATGCTAAACCTGCACACTAAGGTATTTGCTTCTTCCGTTTTTGAGTGGTCCCACTTTTTAGGTGCCATAGAATTAAATGTTTTGCTGAAAGTTGTCTTGGAAGAAAAGGTTTAAAAACCTTTGCATATTTTCTGTTCTGCTCTTTAGAAACGCTTTTGTGATAACATGTAGCTCAGTCTCTTAGAGATGTAGTAGTATGGAGTTCAGTTACAGTGCACAAGACTTTCACACACAGATCTTGTTTAGCCTGGCAGAGAAGGCTAGATGGGATAGGAAATGTACAGGCTTGGAGGAAGGCAGATGTTGTTGTTAAAATGTGTGCTGGACTGAAAGAATGATGTGGTAGGATCTGAATGCCCTGAAATGCTGCTTGATCACTTGCTTTTTTTCCAGATCACAGGAAGGAGATGACAAAATGCAAACCCACTTGCATGATTGTTTAGTTCACTAGAAATATATTATTATTATTATTATTATTATTATTATTATTATTATTATTATTATTATTATTATTAAAGCAGTATTACCTTGTGAAACTGAAAGCATAAAGGAAGTTCTTGGAGTTTTCTAACTGAAAGTATAAAGGAAGTCTTTGGAATTTTCAATGAATCTGTTGATATTTGGGATTCTGGCCATGATTTGGGGAAAAAGACTTCTGAATGCACAAAGTCAGTCTTTTGAAAACTAAGAGGTGGACGTGTGGCAAGCTGTTAGACTACCTACTGTCTTGACCTAAGGAGAGTGGAAGTCCTTGACAAAGTCTTTTTCTTATGAGAAGCTGATGCTGATGTCCCTTGAGTGAGATTTTGGTGGAAAAGGCGTAATTCACAGAAACAAGGCTCTCGGTAGATTTCAGTTTGAACAGAAAGGCCTAGTGTGGTTCACTGTCCTGGATGTCCTACATGACTGCACATTCTACAGCTGACTCTACTCTTTTCCTCCCACTAGGTTGCTTTTCTGTGAAGCAGTAGCAAAGACAGTCCATACATTCTAGAAAAGAGAGGTGAACCATAGTTTAGGTTGCAGCTGCAGCTGAAAAGCATACAGCCAGACATTACTATGGCATGATATGAAGTAGTTAGCTTGTAAGACTCTCACAGAAGTCCATGTTGCCTAGACACATCAATAAGATTTTTAGCATAACACAGTGATCCCAGAAGTCTAGAGTAATGATCTGCATTATACTAGCTCATGCTTTCCGCTGCACATATTTTGGAAGCTTCCCTTTGTACCTTTCTTCCTATTTTTGTTGTGTGACTTTCAAAGGTTTCTCCTCAACTCTGACAGTGTTTCTGACAACTGCTTTGTGTAGGCATTCATAAGAACAGATATTTATCATTGCAGTGCAGAAAGGGAAGCAAAGAAAATAAGGCTCAATTCACTGTGAGGCTTGGGCAATGAGAAGTGCTTGCTGTGTTTTGTTGTGACATTAGATGTGGCTGGAGCTTTTTTGTTTTGGCTTTGTAAGTGTGTATACATATATCAGTAAAGAACTGAAAAATGGATTCTTAAGGGGAAGGGAAGGAAAAGGACCTGAGCAGGATTTTTGGTGGGTAGGATGAGAAAGGGAAAAAAGAGAGCTTTGGACGGCATAGAGATCTAGACAGCATTGCAAGAGGTATGATGAGGAGAGGCACTCAGAGCCTGTTCCTCTGTGGGACAGCAGAACAGTATCTGGAAGCCAACTCTTGTCTGGGCACCTTATTGTGGGTGGCATTGAAATCTCTGTACTTTGTGGTCTGCAGTGGGGAAGGCACAATAATCCTGCTCCCTTGTAAGCAATAGCTGTGGGTTTGGTACTCAACAGCTTATGTGGCCTTTGGCCTCCCCAGTGCTGAAACCTATGACCCACCCTGGCACTCAGTCTTCGCCTGGAAGGAAACAGATGCTCCACATGGGTACGCCTTTGTGACTGCCCTTGTGCCCTTCACCCACCTGTATATAGATTTTTCAACAGTTTGTATCTGTTCATGTTGTATCAGCTGTGATACAGGTTTAATGTGAGGTTGGTGATCCTTTCTCTCTCCTTCTTTTTGCAGTTATTTTTATTTATTTGGATAGTGAAAATATTTCTCCTGTCCCTAAAAGTTTATCAAATGAGACAACAGATGGATTTGAAGAAGCGAGGGATATCAAGGACAAAAAGTAATCCTGTGAATGTCAGTACAGCTGTAGGGCAGGAGGTGTGAGTCCCATTTGAGCAAAAGAGAAAGGAGCTGAGCTGCTTTATTAGGCAGGTGGGAGATAATTAATCCTCAAAAAAAGAAGCTGAGCTGTCAGACTTTCAGAGGAGCTCTGGCGGTTGTGATTTGCTTTTCCACTGGTGAAGGCCACAACAAGCAGATTTGGCACAAGGCAGGTGTGCCCAGGCACAGGTCCTGTTCCTTACGTGCTCCTAGGCTGCAGGGTCATTTCTGGATCATTACATAGTGTTTACATTTCAGCTGTGTTTAAAAACAACAAAATGACGTATTTTAACTCTATACAATGCAGTTACTCTTTCCCCATATCACCTCCATTGCTTTCAGTCCTTGATTTGAACACATGTTGGAGAAGGGGATTAAAGCTGTCTGATTACCTAAACTCTGGCATTTCTGAAGGCCAGTGCATTTGGCCTTGTGCTGAGAGAATTTCATTGAAAATAATTACTACATATAAAATAGCTAGCTAGTGAAGATTGAAAGAATTATGACATGGCACAGAGCTGCTGCTCTCATAAGATTAGAAAATGGAAGAAATGGGGAGCTATTCTGCTGATGTGATCAGAGGTTGCTGCCACTTGGCTCAGGACTACTGCCCTCCCAGAGAGCAGCATCAGAGAGAGGTTTAGAAAGGGGTTTGGGAGGATCACAAAATGATTTACATTGGTGAGTTCATCAATGCTGTTTACATAGTCTACCTAGACTTAAGCAAAGCCTTTTAGTCTCCCACAGTATTCTCCTAGAGAATCTGGCAGCCTGTGGTTTGGACAGGTATACTCTGCTGGGTAAAGAACTGGCCTGGAGGGCCCAGAGAATGGTGGTGAGTGGAGTTAAATCCAACTGGTCATGAGTGGTGTTCCCCAGGGGTCAGTACTGGGGCCTGTCATGTTTAATATCTTTATAGATTACCTGGATGAGTGCACTGAGAGCACCCTCAGTAGGTTTGCAGGTGACACCAAGTTGGCTGGAAGTGTTCATTTTCTAGGGGGTAGGAAGGCCCTACAGAGGCATCTGGGCCATCTGGATTGCTGGACTGAAGCCAATGGGATGAAGTTCAGCAAGACCAAATGCCAGGTCCTACACTTTGGCCACAACAAGCCAACGCTCCAGGCAATGCTTGGGGTAGAGTTGCTGGAAGACTGTATGAAGAAATGGAGCTGGGGGTGCTGGTCAGCGCTCAGCTAAACATGAGCCAGCAGTGTGCCCAGGTGGCCCAGAAATCCAATGGCATCCTGGCTTGTAGCAGAAATAGTGTAGCCAGCAGGAGCGGGTAGGTGTCAGCACTGGTGAGGCCACATCTCAAAGTGCTGTGTTCAGTTTTGGGCCCCTCACTAAAAGAAAGACATTGAGGCCCTGGAGTGTGTCCAGAGGAGGGCACCAAAACTGGTGAGGGGTCTGGAGCACAATTCTGACGGGGAGCTGAGGGAACTAGGGTTATTCAGTTTGGAGAAGAGTAGGCTCAGAGGAGACATTATTGCTCACTACAACATCCTGAAAAGGGTAGACCTCCTGAAAGGAGTTTGTGGTGAGGTGAGGGTCAGCTCCTTCTGCATAACTAGTGATGGAACAACAGGGAATGGCCTCAAGTTGTGTCAGGGGAGATTCAGTTGGACATTAGGAAAAATGTCTTCTCTAAATGAGTGGCCAAGTAGTGGAACAGGCTGCCCAGGTTGGTGGTGGTGTCACCATTGCTGGAGGCGTTCAAGAAGCATTTAGATATTGTACTGATGGACATGGTTTAGGGGAGAAATATTGGTAGTAGGTAGATGGTTGGACTGGATGATCTTGGAGATCTTTTCCAACCTTGGTCATTCTATGATAAGATCAAGTACTTACTTACACTACAAGGCCAGTGCTAAACCATGTCCCTGGTATAGGTGGTGGTGATTATCTTGGGTGCCATCCTATCTTTGACCATGGCACTCTCTCAAACTGTGTTACTAGCTCTATGTTGCTCCCCTGACACTTTGTTATACTGTGGGTTTTTGTGAGGTGAAGCAGAATCTCCTGGCTTTGCTTTTATGTTACGGCTTAGAAAGAAACATGCTAGATTTTTGAGCAGCTTAAGATATTTTAAAAATGATGTAATTTTTTATTTTTTAATAAACTTATGTTTTAACTAAATGGAGTCCACGTATGCTAGTATATGATCTTCTTCTTTGAGCTGGGAATGCTTGCAGGATGGTTGTTCTACCTTTATGCTAGTGAGAAGCTAATTTATTTCCTGTTATTAATTCATCTACCAGTCACATTTCTTATTAAAAACATGGCAGTGCCTTGAAGTGATATGCTGTTGATCTGTCTTTTCACTTCTGGGTTGTTTTGTTGGAAATGTCACCTGCAGTGGAAAGCTACATACTATGCTGTGCACACTGATTGCATGCAACAGGGTGCCCAGTGCGGAGAAATCCTGGGTCAAGCTGGCCCTGTGCCACAACTGGTTACCTTGTGTTATTAATGTGCATTCATTTTTAGTAGGCTGAAGTATTATTAGTATAGCTCTGTAACAGCAGTATAATCAATTTAATTTAGCTCATAGTTGAGTCTGTATGATCTGGTGTCTTTAAAATGTAGGTAAGCAGCTTGTCATTTTGATTTCTTGTATAATATTGAAGGAAATTTTTGTCCAGTTGCATCTGTAAATGTTTCAGTTCATTGTGTTTAAATATTTTTAGCATCTGGAACAGAAATCTATCTGAAAAGATAAAAGGTTATTTTAAAGAATGATTTGATTTATGTACAAATTCAAACAAAAGACACCTCCTAAGATCTTTTTCCCCCAGCATTCTGTTTCATCCCTCCCTCCTTTCCACACGGTCTTCCAGGCTTCCTTCTGCCCATACATCTCTTTTCCTGTCTAATCTCCAGACAGAAGTGTCATTAGATTGCTTTGATCGTTTGGGTACAGATCAGGATAATTTTCTGGTCTGCTCAGATTTTTTGTTTTGAATAGTGATGTGATTTTACCAGGAATTCTAGACAGCAATAGGCAGAACAGTTCTCTTGATATCTCTTTTCTTCCTGTTCTCCCTTGCCCTAAGCTGAAAAGCCCAGTAGTGCTGGTTTAGACTAATTACTTCAAACACAGTTTGCAAAAGAGCACTAATACTTTGTAGTATCTCTGAAGGTCATCTAATTGACCTATAGTTAGACATTAATGTGGGAAATTCTTGTGGGAGACAGCAAGGGATGATTATAATGGAAACACTGTTGGCTAAAGTGTGTGCTTATCCTCAAGTCTTCATCTGGCAAAGGACAGCTGAGTGTTTCTGGGATTTTAGGGCTCTTCGTTGCATCTGAATGAGCTATAGTTTGCAGATTCAGATTCAGCATCTTTGATGCTGGAGAACTGTATGTGATCCAGGAGTACTTAAACTGCTTCTTCAGCACTGCAAACCACAATTTCCATTGCGTTTTATGAAAGAAAAAATAAATCTGTGCATGATCTCTCGTCATTAAAATGTGCTGGGTGCTCAAGGTGTTTCTTCGTCTGTTCTTCTAGCAGCTTTTCCCCTCAAGTGATTATGCTAATTAGTGTTTGATCAGATGATTAAATTATAATTCGATTAATCCTGTGTGCTAAACGCTCTGAATGCATTTCCATCGCCTGACTGCCTTGTGCTTAAGTGTTCATATTTGCAGCGTGATATGAGGCTCTTGCCTTTTCCCGTGCCTAATGGGTTTTCTATTTTAAAAGCAAAGTTTCCTTTGACGTTAGGAAACAGAGAAATGGGCTTTTTGTTTCCTACTGAATAGGATAAGAAATATGTATGTTTCCTGCTAGATGAACTGAATATTTCTAAGGATTAAAATAAAATAAAAAAAAGGAAGAAACAATAAAAAACAAACAAACAAAAAACATGATCCAAGCTGTTTTTCTGTTAATATATGCACCTCATGATTCATTCACATTTTACCAAGGCAAAAACTGTGATACAGCTAAATCTTCTGTCTTCTAATAATTCTCCCCCTTTTAAAGCTGGAATATATGTTAGACTCTCCACACAGAGCATATTGGAATGTGTGTGTGTGCGTGACTGGGAGAAAAGGTTGTTTTTCCTCCTGCTACTTACTTTCTCTTCCCTTTACATCCACATTTATTTTTACATGTCATCTGTACAAGACAATCTCCATCAGGATTGTAGAACACAGAACACACAGAATTTATAACCTTGGTGTGGTGCCTCTCTGAAGCAAGTGCTTAGCAGCAGCATTGCTTTCTTTGTCTTTGGGGTACTGGGTTTTTAGGTTATTTCATGTGACTAGGAGAGTAAAAAAACCAACAACTTTTGAAGCAGAGGTATTTCACAGAATCACAGAACGGCCCGGGTTGGAAGGGACCTCAAGGATCATGGATTTCCACCCCCCTGCCACAGTCAGGGCCACCAACCTCCCCATTTAATACTAGACCAGGCTGCCCAGGGCCCCATCCAACCTGGCCTTGAACACCTCCAGGGATGGGGCATCCACAACCTCTCTGGGCAATATTAGATGTAAATAGGTATATATCTAGATGTGTTAACTGACTTCTCCATTTTTGCAGAGGTAGGATGCTGTCTGGAAAACAGTGTCCAAATTTGGAAAAGGATGCTAAATTTAATTTATTTTTCTTTTTTCCATTCTAAAGTGAAAAATCCTACCACCACTACCAAAAAAAAAAAAAAACCCAAACAAAAAAAAAACCAAAAACCAAGAACGGCAAAAAACAACATACAGCAACCTCCCTCCCTCCCTTCCTTCCTCTCTTCAGTCTTCCTCAAGGGAAGTGTGAGACAGATTGAAAACAAGGTTGCCAAAACCTGTCTTGGGGGATTTGGCTTTGCTGTACCCCAGGTGTGGGAAGGTAGAGAAAGGGAATAGGGATATAAAGGATGTTTTCTTTCTTCCTCCCTTTGTTTACCTTAAAGGCTGTCAGGGATTCATAGCAATCCTATAACATCTTATTTTACTTCTTTCAGCCTGTTTAGCAAACAGTTTTACCTGTGAGGTGACTAACATGCTATAGTGTATGTCAGCTATGAAACAACATGGTGTAAATGAGTACCCATAAGAGACAGTAAAGCAGCTTTGTACTGCTGGTCTTAAATGCACAGCCATGTAGCAGTGACTGAATATTGAGATCTCGTCAGGTTTATAGTTGAAGAATACCAATGCCTTGTCAATGAATTGATTATGTCAGCCTCATTCTTTGCAAGCGACCCTATTCTGTTAATGTCTCTCTCCCTTGGCTATCTGATGCGTGATTTTGCTTTGGATAGTTAAATGCACATCCCAATCAGTTGTCCCACTTGCTTACATCCTCCAGACAGACTGTGGGCAGATGTTCATGCTGTAAACATCTGTGCAGATTTAAGGAGTTGCAACCTATGGATGCCTACTGCTGCCTGGCTGGGAGGTGTAATAACCCCTGCAGGTTACCCCTAGAGTAGTGGTTTATGCAAATGCTTCCTATTCTATTTCAGTAACAGGCTAGATTAATGCAAACCTCCTGTTCTAAATTGCAGCTGATACAGTTGTCTGTAAGCAGGACCACGCACATGAATCACTCCGCTGTCATAGCCATGTGGGGTTAGAAACCTCCATCTGGAAAGCAGTGATGAGTAGCTGGAGGCAGTAATGCCTTCAACCGATTCAGATAAATAGATCTGGAAGCGGGCTTGTGTCAACATACCCATTTTAGAACTGAAAGAATTAGGCTAAGCTGAATTAAGGCTCTAATTCTAAATGAAAGTGCTAGCTTAGGTTGCTGCTTAGCTCATTCTTCTTTAAAGTTTAATTTCAGATTCATTTCCTGAGTTTCCCCATGTGGACAGGTCCTTGGACTCTGCCTAGCCTTGGGTAAGCTACTTAAGCTTGTGACCTGAGGATGCTACTGTAAAATAAGCTAAACTATGTGCAAAGCACATTAGGTGTTCCATGTGAACTAGCTGTATGACTACTCTTTTTCTTTACGGAAAATGCCCTGTGTGTGATCTTCCTCATTAGAAAGACATCAGCCACGTAATAGTGATCTTAGATTAGGGCAAGGATATTTAAGTAGGAAACGAGCAAAATGTCTGTGGAGATCAAGGTACTCCCAAATATTTAAGTCTGCACCTCAGCACCTTATCTGTGTGGTGGGAATACCTTCTATGCCCAACTGCCAAACCTGCTTTTGGGTGTCTGTAAATATTCTTAGCTCTTCTGACTTCTAGATGCAGAGCAGTTCGTATTCTGCAACATGCACACCCTTTTGAAAATGCTATCTCTGTGCAAGTGTATAGTCCTTACTCTCTTTCCACGGCAAATTCACATGCTGATAATCTAGCAGCAGAGGTCAGTACTGATTTGCATTGGAGAAGCAAACCTAAGGTAACGAGGAAGAGGTAATTACTAATATACAGAATACAATAATTCACTTTTTTCTTTATTAATGGTACTCCCTGCTTAAATAATGTTTTCCTGTGATGCTTTCATATGAAAACTGATAACAATGAAAAGGATAGCTGCTCAATAGCTGTTGCTGTTTTGGGCATATAATCTTTTCCTAAGTAAATGGAGCTCTGCTTTGAAAATACCTGTACAGTAGTTTGTCTGGTTTCCCACCTTCAAATAGTTAATCAACTAAATAATAAATAGGTAAGTAATAATAAATAAGTAGCAATAGTTAATTCTGTTTTGTTTGTTTGTTTGTTTGTTTTTAAGGGATTATAAAGGTGGATCTGTCTTGAGGAGCATGTAGTTCTTACCTTGTTAGTTCTAAATCCGGCACAGAAACTTGATTAACTTTCTTTTTCTTTTTAAACATGGCATTGAATATTTCTATTCTTTGTTGCAAGGATTTGCTGAAACAGCCTGTAGTACTAGCAGATTTGTCAGGCCGTTGGTGTTCTGCCTGACATGCATATTGTCCTTTCTGGGAAACAGTCACGCTTCTTTGACTGCTTCTCTTTCATTCTTCCAGCTTTTCTTCCTGACCTTTTCAATGGATTTGGGTTGGCTGGTTTGTTTGATTAAAGCTCAGTGTGCTGATTTAATGCTAATCTCAGCTCATTGTCTTTAGGTTAGGTTGCTCTTCATATTTGCCAGTGCCATAATCTGGTGGTCAGGGTTGTGTACAAGTGCACCTGGAAGGGAGGAGGAGAAAGAGAACAAGCCTGTGAGCAGGGGCAGCCCCTTCCCTGTCTTTGGACTTCAAAGTGTCTGTTTGAACTTGGGAGAGAGACCACCACCCTGAGATTTCTTCCTGGTACTATGTCCCACTCACCAGCCTGCTTGTATATCTTGTTTGAATTAGTGACTGCTCAGGACGTATTCTTTTCAGGAACTGCTGCTCCCATTTTGCACACTGAGATATGTGGTATGTTTAGATGGAGGTATGCTTATTATCAGTTTGCCTCCTTATCTTGGTCTTATTTGCAATTGTGTACAAGGAGTAGCTTCAGGCAAGCTTGGTGAATGTTGACGTGACCAGTGTTTAAATGGGCATATGTAGGCCTGAGTACAGCATGATGTGAGCTGCTGTCCCTTGGCCTACCCCACAGTGAGCTCTTTTGAGGACTCAAACCAACAACACAGGTAAGTTGCTCTTTCCTTAATCCTAAAACAGTATGCAGGCAAGATTTTTCACATCACAGGCATCACTAGTCAGCGCTGGTCATCTAGGGTGGCTGACTGCCCTCTTGCAGAAGGAAAGAAGCTGGGCAGAAGCTTATCAGAAGCTAATAAAGCTTACAGCTACTTTCTTATGCAGTTTTGCTCTTAGCTTTTAGAACTTAATCTTGGAGCGTTAACTTGTTAAAAGCTTGATTGATTTATTCCAAGTATTTTTTTATTTTTTATTTTTTCTGCCAGTGAAAAAGTTTTTTGAATACTTCTTAAACCATCACAGATTTTTGATTTTAACTTTCCTTCCTTCTACTCCTGCAGATTCGTACTCTGGAAGAATTATGTGCTGTTAGAGTCCTGTCCAGTCTTATTGTCTGGACACTTTTCTTGCCTTGCAAGAGTTTCAGTTCTCTCTCTCTCTCTCTCTCTCTCTTTATTTTTATCTATTTATTTATTTATTTATTTCAATCACTGTTCTTTATTAATTGACAGGCAGTGAGGGATAGGCAGTAGAATCCGAAAACGGTTCTACAACACAAACCTGGATTTCCCATTTTCCCCTTCCTTTTTCCCTTTCCAAAAAAAGCCTGCATCAAAGTCTTGGAGTTGGGTCCATGTTCAGCTGACTGCATTTACCACAAATGGCAATTAGCAATGCTTAGAGACAGCAACTAAACAGAGCAGAAATAAGACTACCTGGGGACAAGGGAAAAAAAACATCACAAAAACACTGGATAACCCATATGCTATGTTTTCACGGAGGAATTACTGAATCAGTTCTATTTAACTATGTATACATTTAAACATTGTGTACTGCGTACATTTCAGCACTATATACTCACTCTATGGAAAAGATTTTCTTGGTTGCAGGGCATAGTCATTTAAAGTTTCCTGCTTTATGCCTCTACCTTTCAACAGCTGTTTTGTACCTCAGAAGGAAAGTCAACCACCTTGGGCTGTCCTCCCCTCTCTGGCCCAGGATTATTTGGTGTCACATCTCACAGCACTTGCCAGTCACAACACATTCATTTTAAAGCGAGGACAGCAATTCACTTGCACTTAAACTTATTTTTCTCCAATTGTTCTCCTTTCTCTACTTCCCTAGTCACCAGGAGAGTAAATATTCAAAGACGATCCATCTTCCAAGATTATTAAAAGTGAATAAGAAATGCTACTTTCTCTCTGCCAGAGAGAAGCTTGGATTCAGGCACCTGGAGTGACTTATTCCCTCTTGGAAAAACTAACTTAATCAAAATAAGCGTGCTTCCATGAAGTCAATATTTCTTTCAAGTTCTGAGGTGCTTTCATCAGGTTGGTGTGTGTGTGTGTGTGGAGAATGGTTAGAAAGAATATTTAGAAAAATGCTTTCTGGCAAAGGAAGAGATCACAGATCAGATCAATGAAATTTCCACAGAAAAGAGAACTGGAGTGATTAAATTTTATCAGCCAGAAATCTTACATCTGGGAACTGTTATGCTTTACTGACAGCCCCAGTTAATAAACTTATTTGAGTAAATATCATAGAGAAATAATTTTGTAAAACCTTAAAAACAAAGACTGGCGAGCAATTTCAAAACAAACACACTTATTTCTATAAATCCACTTATATGAGTGACTTTTGATGATTACAGGTTATAAGAAATATAAAGCTCCCAGCAAAGTGGTGGTTAATTTGTTGTGCTATGGTACATGACTGCAGCGTGCAAATGTATGAGCAAATGTGTCCTTCTGCAACTGAAGTTCTCAAGGGACGCATCATGTCAATAGCGTTGCATTATAAATAGTGAAAATATGCCTTTTGTGCTCTTTTCTGTTTCCAGTGTGCCCAAATCATTTTATTCCTTTTATTTATGAAACCCTAGCAAATTTACTAGGTTTGACTAAAAGTTGCTGTATTAGCCCTCAAACCCTTCCTGGTTTGATCTGAACCATGAGTAATCTGCTTCTAGAAGAGTCTTTTCAGCCTGTCCTCGATGGTAGCCATTCAGGCTTGATACTGTTCCCTTGTATGAGCTGGGTATGAGCTGTTGGTAGTGATCAGTATATACCTTTTTATTTGTACACCTGATCTTTTGGGATTAATTCCAGGATAAGGTAATTATAGGCACAATTAATAAGCTCATAGCACTGGGGCACAAAATCAAGACTTTTTTCTGGATGATGCTGTAGCAAATAGTAACACTTGAAGGAAATGAGTTAGTGCTTCTGCAGAGAACCTCTATATGTGTATTTTGTTATTTTTTAAAAAAAAACAACAATAAATGCAGCAGAAAATGCTGTCCAGGTCCTCTTTGTATGAGAATTTTCACTGATAAGCAGTCATAAGCCCAGATTCCTTCTGTCCATAGTGAGTGATAGATTATTGATATAATAAAAATGCATGATGAGGGACATAGAAAACAAGATTAAGCTATGTTACAGGTTCTTGAGATCTTTTAAGTAATAACCTTTACTAGTGGTATTTTGTTTAGCAAAAAGTATCCTATATTCCCAACTAGAGGTTGCATGCAATTGCTTGGTCTGGGCTCTATATTCTTGGTTTTGGTCTCACTACCAATTGCACTTGCCAGTACATGACGGCTTAATTAATTGTCATATTGGTTGGAATATGAAACACTGCATTATATAGTATCAACTAAGGGTTCCCATGGCCAGCCTGCTCTTTTTTTGTGTTTCAGAAAAGAAAAAAAATGGAAGTGAACTTTCGTCTCATTTAGTCAACAAAATACAAACAAAAATCAAACAAACAAAAAAAGTCACTGTATGACCATTTTTATAACAATATTAAAGAAAAAGCACATAGGATTTAGCAGTTTTGTGTTCATAGTCTGTTATCTAATTTGTGTGGCTGAAGAAAAAAAATACACGGTCTATATATATCTCTATAAACTTCATAGGCTACTGATACACTTTCAGACATACTGATTGACAATTCATAAGTAGTGCTCCCAGCAACGTTTTAGTTCTGTGGATTTACAGCTCGTTATCACTTGTACTATCTGGTAAAGATTTAAAAGTGGTACATTTATGGAACCTGCAATAGCAAAAAAATGTGTCTAAAATAATTATCTCTGAAATGTGTATTACTAGTGTCATCAAATCCTTATTTTAGCAGAAGCATCTATTAGTGTTTTAAAACTGAATAGCAGTTGACGTAAAATTTCAGTTTAAATATTTCTTTTGAAAGTGTGTTTGATCTTAATGGCTCCATATGAGGCAGAAGAACAGTGTTATGGTGAGTAGGCATAAGAATTTGGAGAGACCTGAGCTCAAAACTGATGCTTTGCTGCATGTGTTCAGGTACAATGCCAGGGAAATTACTTGCCTTTTAAGAGTTCTGGTTCCTCACCAACTAATAAGTGCTTTGTCCCAAAAGCACAGATGTGATCAGGAACGTAATATGTGTGTATGTATCCAAGTGTAGCTGCTGAATGCCAAATGGAAGACCAAAAGAAAAAAAATAATTTATTATTGGGTTAATCATTACTAAAGAAAGCAGGCCACTGAAGTGCTCATTTTAAGCTATATAGCATTGTTCAATAGGCAGTTCAGAAACGTTTGATTTGAAGGAAGAAAATGATGTAAGCATGAAAGTAAATAAATTGCCCATGTGTAACTTAGTCTGAAAAACCTGGAATACCGTAGCTACTTGCACTTCTAACTGCACTACGCTCCATGGTTTGGAAGGAAATGTGTTATTCAGGTGAGAAATAAGCTCCCAGGTATCAATTTTATTTTTTCTTCCCTGGATCAAGGGAGCTCTTTCAAGATAATCTGATTTCAGCATTAACTGTGAATTCCTCTGGCTGCCTCTGGAAAGCAGTGCTCTCGGCGCCAGGCAGTAATTGCGTTAATCATCCATTTTTAAATAACCACATTTGAAGTTAAGTTGAGAATTGCTTTTCAGATCTTTAATTTGCTTTGGAAAACTGAAATAATTCCCACAAGGGCTGTACTAATCAATATTCCAAAGGCAAGTAACCTTTGCAAATACTTGAACATGGGATACTCAATATTGTTCTGCTTAAAGAATACTAAGGGAAAAAATATACTCCAATTTAATCTGTGATTTGGCAGGTTAATAACTTTTCTGACTGCCAGGCATAGGGATTTTTAGTCAACAGGAGATTCATCAAGTGCAGAATTGCATTGTATTATCTCCTTTTCATTGTTGTTGTTTTTATTTCAAACCTTCTTTCTGGTATAAATGATGACAAATTGCATAGCTGTAAATTTGAATGTCCCTAAATGGCGTTTTTGTCAAAGCCTTTATGCTGAAATGCTTACTTGGAAAGATTTTAAACCTCAGGAGCCGGGGGAGGGGTTTTAATTATTATGCATCATGACACAATGCATTATGCATCATGGTTGTTTTTCTGCTTTTTAAACACTTGTTATGGATGATGAGGCTAATATAAATGGACATACAGTGAGAGCTGCTTCAAAACCTTCTTATGATGTCATATTCTGTTTCTAAGGAATTTCAACACCACTGTACTTGGAAACCAGAGGGTAAACAAACTTAAACCAGCACTTGGAAGCACACTTAATCATTAGCTACCAAGTAGTCATCAAGGCAAAGTCACCTTGTTTTCAAAGGTGCCCTCCTGGTAAACTGGATAACAAACCCATGTGTTAAAAGCTAAACATGATGGAGTGCAAGTGCTGCTGTCTAAAACCTGGCTGTATCTGACCCTGCTTCCTTTGAAACCACTTAAAAATCGCGGCTGTGGCTCAATATTTGGTTCCTTTAACTTGATTTTCTCCACCTGGGCATGCATGGTACTGAAAAATACATTGGTGGTGGGATTGTTTAAATTGCTGATGGGATACAAAATACTTGGTGCTAGAGATGCTTTTCCTCTTCCCTGCTCTCCAGTTTCACCCCACTGCAAGTAAATGTTAACTTTTCCCTTGAAACCAATCTGATATCTAGGTTTTGCAGAGATGGGAGAGGAAAAAAAGGGAGAATTCTGCATTCATCTCTTTAATAAAACCTATTTTTAATAGTCACAGAGATTGCCTGGGTTGCATCCTCTAGAGATTGAGGGGGAGAGAGAGAGAGAGGCTGGTTTGTCTGAATAGATATTTAAGGAGTCACAGCAGGCAGTGGATCTGAGAGAGTGAAAAAAATGACTGTTCTTCCCCAGAAGGCAAGTAGAATACAATATTTCTTATTTGAGGTTTGGAGAAATGAAATTTCAGTGTCATTGTGGACATTACAGACAAGATCACTCAGTGACCCACAGACAGTTGTCAACTGTGCTTGTTCCTGAGACGCTGATCAGGAAAATCTCAAACCTAGCACCCTCTTGCCTCCCATATAAGCAGAACTAATTGGGTTGTAGTTGTATGCACTGGTGTTTTTTTTTGTTTGTTTGTTTTTTGTTTTTGTTTTTGTTTTTTGACCTCCTCTGAAGGGAAATAAAAAAACCCCTTCTCTCTGTATGTATGCTGTTTTATAAAGGCTGCTTTGGTGCTATATCGTCTGCTGCTTAGGAACGCATTGCGTTAGTGGAAGGATGGTGTTGTTTTCACTGTCCAAGCCTGAGCTATGAAGCTGTGTGCTGGTATCTGGGGAAGAGCTGCAGCTCTGCCAGGGGCAGTGACACCTCATGCTCTGCAGCTGCGAAGTGAGATCTGCCTCCAGGATGAACCTGGGGTTGCAACGTGGGGCTCTGCTATGAGATGGGAGATCAAATTTGGGTTGTTTCTTTTTTATATATTTTATATATTCATTATTTCTAAATTTGTTTTCACCTTCATGGTCCCAGAAAGGTAACTACTCCTCCTCCCCAATTTAATGCAAATGTAATATCTTTAATGTTAACATTTTAATGTTGTTGCTCTGCAGTAGATATCAAATACAGAATCTTAGCACTTGCCTACTCCCAGAAACCCTGTAGCCCTCTGTAAAGAAGTAGAAATAAATGGTCGCCCTTCTTTTTAGTGCCAGGGCAGTGGCTGGAAGCCCATGCTTAGAGGTAGGACTTGCATGTGTTTGTACCTCTTCTCACCTGTGCTGGGCTAGCAAAACCCCATCTCTTAAGATCCTACTATCAACTGCTTACAGATGTATTTACGTTCTACAGGAGCTCTGTTCTTTATTTGAGATTCTTAGAAGAGCCTCTCTCATGTCAGTCTGTGTTGAGCGCTTGGCAATTTCCACCTCGTTGCTGGGTCATAAGATACTTTTTTCCATCTCCAATTATTTTTCTTAATACAAACCTTTAAAGCCTTCATTCCCATTGCTTCTCTGTGTTCTTCGTACAGGATCTTTTCTTGGCTATCCTTTTGAAGTTCTCAGCTGTGTCCTATAAATGCAGCTGCTTGCTCTGTCCGAACCTTTCTTTGTGCTGAAATGTCCTGGGAATCAAGGAAGATCTTTATTTAAATTTTTAATTGCTCTACAGGAACTCCTACATACTCAGAAAAACAGAAAGAAAATAGGAGCAGAGATTATACAGTAAGCAACAGGATGAGAAAATATCTTTTTATTTAACTCCATTGCTCTGCATCCCCATATTGCTCCATTCTTGCAGCCCTCCATGTTATTATGCCACAGTGTCTCAGAGATATCTTCAAAGAGAATACAGGTTCATTGTTGAGGAGAAAAGATTGGCAACAAGATCTTAGCTGTTACATTTCTTCCAGTCCTTCTTGCAGTGTATCCTTGATGTTCAAAACCAGCGTGCTGCCAGGTGACGTTGTAGTTCAGATTGTACTAAAACTCCTCTCATGTACTAGGATGGCCAGTCACCTTTGCCATAGTGAACTGTCTCCTGGTCAGGTCAAATGGGCATGCTGTGTTTAGCTGAAATGAATGTGACTTGCCCTTGCCTGGTGGATGTACCCATTCAGGTTAACTTTCCTTTTCTGTGGGAGAGTATAAACACAGAAGAAGGAGGAAATAAAACATTTTTTTTTTTCCCCAAAAGATATTTTGTGAGACCCAAGAAGAGAGCATAGAGCCAGAATTACTAGTCTGAGGCCAAGCAGTACTTGCTTTGCTCCTTCCTGAAGAGCTTGTCCTTCATTTGTGCATCCTTCATTCCAATGGCCACTGATCTCCATGGCAGTGAAGTACATGGGATATTTAATGGTATGAAGAGAGAACTACAGAGCTGAGCCAACTGTGCATCAGTGAAATCCAATCAACTTCAGTTTCTCCTTAACTCTAATAAGCATCAGTTGTTGTCCTGAAGTCTTGCAGCAACTCACTTCTTGAGTGCAAAGGGAGGGGTGACTGAAAGGCACATACTTGACTTAAGAAAGATAAAACCCTGGGCTCCATGTTTTCCTCTTCCTTGTAGGAGCTGATAAAGAGATTTATTGTTATTCTTTCTCTTTTTCACTTTCCCATCTCCCCATTCTGCAGTATTGGTCCTGCTTCATTTCCCTTTCCCTACTAACAACAAAAAAGCACGTTTCAATTCAGTCACACTTTGTCTTGAGCTTTAATAGTAGCCAGTTTTTCTGGCATATCTACACATTCAGCTCAAAACTTGTCTTTGAATGCAAATGCAGCAGTGTTTATGGATGTGAAGTTTCTGGCTGTTACTATAATCTAAAATGCCTGCTGTGTTAGGGTAGAATTCCTTGCCCCTCTTCCTTTTTACAGTAGTGCTGGTTGGTACCTTTTTACATCTTCTGATACATCTTTACATCTGTTTTTCAGTGCATCCTTTGCAAACCTGAAATCTATATTGTTTTCAGGCTCTGCCAGTTGAACCAAAGGAGATGACAACACAATGAAAATGTTGTGTCAGCTTACAGGAAGATTGTTCCCTCACCAGTGTACCCCCACTGTTTTGGCATGTTTTTTGTAGGCTATAAGGAGATTTGAGAAGAAAGAACAATTAAGATGTGTTGCTGTGCTGCTTGCTCAGATATAAGCATGTTTAGCACATGTGCTTTTTTGGTTTGGTCTCGGTCCCATTAAACTCACAGACTTCTTTCAGTCAGCTTCTGTGGGAGCTGAAAAAAGCTGATTGTAGTAAATTGCTTTACAGGGAGCTATATTGTGTTTTTCTTTTCTTTTTCTTTTTCTTTTCTTTTTTTCCTTCAGAAGCACTTTATGACATCATGGCCCTGTTAATGTGCTGTAGTTTTTTATAATACACCTAAATGAGGCTAAGCCTACACAAGATGTTTCTTTCTATGTGTACCAAAAAAAAAAAAAAAAAAAAAAAAAAAAAAAGAAGAGAGAGAAAATGCATAATGAGTTGCATCAAGTTTCTAGTGCTGGGTAACCTCTGTTGTTATAAGACATAGTGGAAATTTATGCTAGAAAAAGCCTGTTCCATACCATTTAGGTTAAATACTGACATGGAACTTTGCAGTTGAAACTATTACTTGTATTTAATACTGAGTTTGTCAAGGGAGAGAGCTGCAAGTTGCAGTCAAAGATTAAATGACATATCAAGGATCTGATTCGATTTCTAAAGTCTTGTAACCTTCTCATTTGGTCAATGAATCTTTCCCATTAAAAAAAAATAAAAAAAATAAAAAATAAAAAAAAAGAATGGAAAGAGAGAGGTAAATCATTTGGAAAATTACAGGCACTTTAATATTTATTGTAATTAGAAAATTTATTTGGTATAAGCTAAATAAAGTTTGTAGTTGTTATTTCCTAAATGAGTATTCACTGTTTTAAGAATATTTCCTAAAAGTTTTGGTCAGATGACAATGGTATACAGAGCATAAGCACTAAATGGGTTTTTACATAATTAAGAAATGAGCGGTAGGCTGTGACTTTGAATGTTTGCAGCACAGAATGATGATTTTTCCATTGCTGAGATTCTATTAAATTTGACAATGAGAGAATTCATGGTTGACTTGCTCTTGGTGGACTGTCAAGTCTGAAGGCAGTACTGATTATTGAGGTTTAAAACCTCCTTACAGAAGCTAGATTGTCCTTTGCAGACATTTTTTTTTTTTTTTACTATATTAAGATTTACCCCTTTATCTGACTCATCACCTATGCTGTTAACATGTATGTAGGGGAAATATTAAACCAGAAGCAAATGTTTATGAGTGAAGTAGCTTCTGATGAATAAACTGAAGCTGTGTTAAGATGTAATTGAAAAGACAGAAGACTTTGGGGCATGGAAAACCAGTACCTTTGCCAAACATACTTCATCATGTCCAGTTTGCCAAGTTGAGCAAATTTTTAACAGGAGGAAATAAAGGGTAGAAAGCTGCTTTTCAGAGTATAAAATGTCTGAATGCACTACTTATGCAGACAAATGTGACAAGGTAAAGGAGAAATCTATATTTGGACATTTCTGAATCTATTTATTGCTGGAACATTTTCTCCACAAAACCAGGCAAATCTTCATTTATTTACTTGCATGAAAATCTTGAGGTGTTCTGCACTGTATGCAAGGACTGGGCAATTTTATTCATTACTGATGAGTTTTACTTGCTTGTCTGCTGTTGTAAACATAGTTATTAGAGCTGGCAGTTACTATTGAAGGCTTTAGTTTCAGGTGCGTAAATGCTTCCAATAAAATTAGCTTTTTATTCTTTAAAATACTGGTCTCATGAGTTTTATACTTCATCAAAAGAGCTATGTCTCTCTCTCCTTGCATTCTTTTTCTTTTGACCTCACAGCTCCCTGAGGTGGGGTTGGAAGGCAAAAGATCTTAAAGACATATTTAAGGTAGGTTCATGTGGACTTCCAGCTAAGTGAGCTAAAAAGCAAACACAATGAAGATGATAGTTATAAACCAGTAGAAAAGGGCAGAAGTTATCTTTAGAGTTGGAAAGCCACCCTTGTGATCTTCAAGCCAGGTGGTACTTCTCAACTTCCAGAGGGTGAAAGATGAGTGTTCATCAGTCTTAACATGCACAGATACATAGAGTATCACTGCTTTCAGTGCTTAACTCCATCCTCTCCAACTACAACTTTCTGATTGTATCATAAGTCTTGACCTAGTTGAACAATATGACCTGCACCCACATTGTTGTGATGTAAACAGGAAATGCAGAACTGCCCCTCCTTACCAGTTCTGGAAAGTGGCAGTCTTGCAAGTAGCTGATCTGACTGCTTTGGTCAGGGTTACCAGATTAGTCAGAGATGATCCATTCCAAACAGTGGTGGTGCTGCAGGGAGGGAGGAGATGGGCTGTATCAGCCACTCTACTGTCCTGAAATGCAAACTGCCATAAGGCTGCACACAGGACATGGCAACCATGTCACTTACTGTGGCATCTTCCAAAGACAGTTTTTCATCTGCCCAGGATTAAAATGAATACATCAGAATAATTCTCTGCATTTTAAAAATGCTTGAATTTATACCAGTAAAAATGCTTTGTGTCTTCCCAGTCTCAAAATGCAACAAAAAGTGATATGTGTATTGCTACAAAAAGAAGAGGGAGAAGGATTAAAATGAAACTGTACTTTTGAAAATGCGTTGCTTTTTTATTGGATAATCCAAATTGTGTATGTTCTATAATTATGTTGCCTGCAGCTCTTGGTAATGTTGATGAACTAAATGTATTTATCAGTGAAAGAACAGACCTTGCTTTTTAAATCTAAATAGTTTTAAGGGTAGGCTATTTGATTTTTTAAAGGCAGTATCATATCAAAATGACAGGATGGATGAGAGATGAAAGATTTTTCTGGAGCCTATAACGTGCTATGCAGTTATTTCTTTCAAAGACTGGCTCCTAGTGAACTGAAGCTATTACTCTGTGTTGGAAACTTGCTGCTCTGCATCTGTATGTGAGATCTTCACCCAGCCTGTAAATGGTGTGGTTTTGTGGGAGCATACAAAATAGTGCAACAATGGGAAGTTGTTTGTGATTATTTAAAAACAAATGATCAAAAAAACCCACAAAAGCAGAATCGCCTGAATCACCTCTTCTTACTAAGCAATATGGCCTTTAATTAGGTCAGGAAATTTTAGAAGGCCTAAGTGGTAACAGTATGACTGCATTATAGGTGCATGCAAATACATCATCTCTTTAAAGGGAAATACACTGATTCACATTAACTGTTGATGGACTTTAGAACAAGGCAGATTTTAACTCTGAAGTAGAACAAGAAGGAGTGATTGGAGTGTCTGTGATTTTTTGGAAGTTAATTGCTTGGGTGTGGATTTTAAGAATAAGTGATTTTTTGTTTGGGTTTCCTTCTCATCTTCCCTCACCCTTTCTTCTCTCTTTACTTATAACTGCAGTAGCTAAGCTAGCATAAAGGATCTCTTCATTTTCAGCACTTACAAATCAGTGATAAGACCTAAAAACTCCTAGTCATGGGCCCATCTCTATCTGTTTGGACTGCTGGTAAACTGTGTGATCTAATTAATATGTCACTGTCATTTCTTTCTGTAAGCAGAAAAGTTAATGATGATGATGTTTCTGTCTTCTGACAAAATGGACATTGACTTCCACCTCTGCCCCTGCTCCTCTTAGAAAAGGGAAGATTAGTCTAACTTTTTTTCAGTGGGAGTTCTATCTCTGTAGGAGTCTGAAGTGGTATTTTAGATGCAGTGACTCAATTTCAGAATGTCATCTTCCAGTCGTCTTTTAAAAAGCAACTCTCCAAGTGAAATAGTTGTTAGCTCTGTTATACATGAATTAAATTTTTATTTCTTGCATGATTTACACTGTTCTATTAATTATTGCTGTTTGTTTAATCATTTCTCATAAAATTGAACCAGACTGCAACAGCAATCCACTGAGCTTATTTTAGTCTTGGATATTGCATACTATTGTCCCAGATGTTATATATGTTTTGCTTGGGTGTTTCCTAGGTTTTGAAGGTGCCTCCATTTATTTGGGCACTGGAAGGTTCAAGTATTTATGACATCTATTTCTTTTTGAAAATATCTTTTAAAAGAGAAATATAATGTATAAATTTAAGTTAGGTATCAACATCATAAGGTTTTAAATTTTTTTTTTAAAATATCTCTCCATCCTGTCCTCTGTCATTTTTAAAATTTCTTTTACTCAGTCCAACCATGAGAGGTTGATCACCTTTATATGTCCCCCAGTAAGCAAAAGGACTACAAGTATAATGTGCAAGTCAGTATAAAACCGTAACCTACTCTACACGGCTACTTGCCAGGGAGCCATTGAGGGAGGGAGGTATAAATCCAACACCTCTCCGAGAATGCGGTGCTCTTTAATGTTTCAGGGGATCTCCTGCAGCTGCTAATAGAAGGCTGGTCTAGAATCAAACTCTAAATTTGTAATGATAAGAATACCTGCAAATGTTAGGAGAACACTTGAACTCTCTCCAGCCCTGCACAGATTCACCAGGCACAGTGCCAAAACCACAGCTTTTTAACTAAACAAACAAACCAACAGAAGAAGCCCTTAGGCCATAGAACAAGGAAGTTTGTGCTTCTAACAAAGAAAAACAAAAATTGTTTTTGGAAAAGTATGGTTTGTGTAACCGACCGAATTAAAACGTTTTAGTACCTGAGGGCATGGGAATCCCTATGGGCTGTGTGCCTCAAGCCTAATTTGCATGAGAATCTGTAAAACTATTTTTGACCTACATAAAGCAACAACCACAATAAGCCTTTATTTTAGGAAGAAGATTCAATAGGAGATTGTCTGCTCTGAAAACATTTCTAATACGGTAAAGGAAACATCAAACAGGATTACATCAAATGGTGAAATAGAGCCCCCCTAAGGGGAAGAGCTGCATGTAATTCTATACAACTTTCACGTTGCAAAATAAACAGTGTAGTATAGCTTTGCATAGAAGGGCTGGAAATTGTATTTATTTTTATGGGTATTGAATTAATTGTTTTTACACATCAGGTGTGACAGTGTGATATATCATTCACCTAGGATTGAGATTTGCTCATGTACCACGGACAGCTCATGTACCACGGACAGCTCATGTTATCTTGATTACCAAGAATTTTGAGTTAGCCAACAATAAAACATACCCTACAGTGGGCAGTGTCCCAGATCTGAAGTTACCTATTATCATTGTCCTTCATTTTGTCCTTGGCTTGACTATAGGCCTTTAGCATCCCAGTACTTGGGTGATTCACTCTGCTCACAGGATGGATTTGGGTGGTGATGGGTATATGGCTAGTGTTTCATTATGTTGGAGGAGGGATGAAGTTTGTGTTTTCTCTTCATGGAAGATAATAGTGCAGTAAGCCTTTACGGCTGATGAATCTCTGAACATTATGGGGACCCAGTAACTCCTAGCGTTGGGGAATTGTGAGCTCCCGTGGTGGGAACTTGTATGGGCTTCTGTACACCAAAGAGCTGTGGCTGTGATGGGGAGTGGGCAGGCAGCTAGAAATGAAGCTACGGGGGGGTTGCTTTGAAATGCTCCCTACCTGCTCAACTCCAGAAGCCACAAAGTTCTTGCAGGAGTGAAGAAGCTCCATCCCTCTCTCTCTTTCCTCAAGATGACACAGTTGTTCTGTCATGCACCAGTCGTATTTGTTGGCTGGGGCAGTACAGTCAGTGCATCGACCTTACAGTCGGTGTGTCAGCCTAGCACTCAATTGTGTGTTTGTAGCAGAGGGTATTACACTTTCCATCACACTTTGTGCATTAATTTTACATTAGTTTTACACGACAAGTGGATTTATGTCCTCAAAGCAGTAGTGTGCATGCTTGCCTCCTGGTGCAAAGAGAGAAATGACAGCTCAGTGGGCTCCTTGGGATTTGCATGTTTTTTCTGCCCTTCCCACGCTATCTCCATTCAGACACTCTAGGAAGGGAACTTATTTATGTGTGCTGCTCTGAAAGACCAGCTCTGCAATTATCAAAAAAGTGTATTGTAAAATACTGATTTTTTTTTTTCACCAATTGGAATTCACTTGTGCAAATTTTAATACTCCTTCATATTATAATTCAAATTAAAATCTATCTGGCTTTAGTGACTTGGAAAATTTGATGCAGTGGCATTATTACACCTGTCAGTCTTTGTTGAAAAAGAGAGGGATGTTTCTGACACTTGAGACCAGGGACCAAAGCTTAAATCTCTTGATTTTAAGTGTAAAAATAACAATTTTTATTAAACTTAGGATTTTAAGGTTAATCTTTATTGTGGGGGCACAATGTAAAGATGAAAACTTTTTAAAATCTTGATCTTTTTAGAAATTACTTTCTGAAGTTATGATTTTAAATTTTTACCCTATTTATGCTGTCAGCATTATGTGCTAAAAGACGCTTCTCCTTATTTCCTTGCAGCTTGGACAAACATGCCAGAGCAGCAAGTATGGTAGCCAGTGCTTACATGGGGCTGAAGTATGTTGGTGTAGTGTGGTCTGGGCACCTGTGAGATGCTGCTCTTGGAGCCCCCTGACTGAATCCCCTCTGCGTCATGCAGGGAGGTTTTGGTACTTTTGTAGCACCTGGATCAACCTTTGGGTGCTGCACAGGAGGAGAATGGCCTAAAAGTCCTTTTTCCTAATTTCCTTCACAAGTTACTGCCAGGAGGCCTTTTTTTAGGCAGTTCCTCTGCTTCATTCTTGCTCACCAGAAGTGACCTTAGGACTGTGCACTGAGCACAGATTTCACTGCTCCTCCTTCAGCAGAGGAGGAAAGGCTGATTTTGCCCTCCTTGCTCTTCCACCTATATCAGCTTGTACACATGCAGCCTGGAACACAGCCTTGCCTCATGTTTCTCATAAAAAAAACACATTTCTGGCTGTTGTTTGTGCCATGAGTGGGTTAATATGTTAAAACCAACTAAGATGTGAATGGGAGTTGTGTGAATCTCTAGAGCAAACTAAAACAAGAATGACACGAGAAAAGCAGTCATCCATTGTTGCCTGATGATAGAGAAGGTTCTAAAAATCAAACACTCCAGTATAGCCTGACTGTGCACAGAGAAAAACCTAATTAATTATAAATAAGATGAATAAATAATTTAATTGTATCATTTATTTCCCCTTTATAGTTTAACTCAAGAAAAATCATTCCAATTAGAAATTTCAACTCAATCTGAAATGCACTGATGGTTCAAGATGGATATGAAGTCCTTTATAATTTTCCTCCAAAAATGTGAGCTTGTATAACATCCAGGTGATTAAAAAAGGAGGGAAAAAAAAAAAAAAAGAAGAAAGATTTCCGAGAGAAAAAACAAGCAAACTTTCCTTTGATGGTGTAACAGAATGTATTTTTAATGTATGAATTAATAAGCATGTTATCTGTGATGTCCAATTTGTCAAAAATGTCTTGGTTCCTTTAGCATTCATGTTATATGCATGAAATAGATGCCGTTTTTACCGTTAATTATAACATCCCATTTCCTCAAGAGTAACGAAAGATGATTCATTCCTCTACTCTGGCCCTAACTGGCTTGTTGGTATTACCAATGAGTTTATTTCCCATTCATTTTCAGCCTTGCACAAGCATTTGGGTTGGACACGGTCATGATGAATGCAGAGGGAACCAGGCAGATTAAGAGTGAGAGAGCTGATCCACTGGGCTCATACTCCCTATCCTGGGTGACGCTTGCTTGCTTACAGCTCTTCATACCCTGAAAAATGTCTATTGTATATAACTACAAAAACATTTGTGATGTTAGTATCCCTGAAGCTGATTTTCCCCCACACCCCCCCCCCCCACTCTTACGATTTGCTTTTAATAATTTAAAGGGTGCCACAGCTAGGACTGTGTTTATTCCTACATAGTACTTTGTCATTATGCTTCACATTTTATTTTCCTCAAGTTTAAACAGGTTTGCCTGTATCTGTTTGGGGATGATTCTCAGGCACAAAATATGGTCTAATTGCTGCAAATTACTGCTTTTTGTTTCAGTAAATCATCACTTGTTTTGCTGTGTTGTTTTTTTTTAGTTTCTACTGTGCATTTTCCTGTTCACCATGAACGATCACTACAGAATGCACAAAACATGTCTGCTTGTATCTATGGTCAGTTTCAGCTGAATGTGTAGTGAAACAAAGATTTTATCCGAACACATTTGGAATAATGCCAAGCCTGAGTTCAGTGTAGATGTTTTATTTAGGCAAACATCAACCTGCTGATAAGTATTTATTTATTTATTTTTGTTGTTGTTGAAGGGTGGGGAGAGGCAGCATGACAAATTTCTTTCTATAGAGTTATTTATGGAGTGTTTGGCAGGCAGGTGTTTTGCTATTTTGACCTATATCTTTTTATTTAAGGTATTCTAAAAATTACATAAAAGGTTCTGAAGATTATCTGATGATATGGTGGTTTGATTAAATGTAGCTTCCATTAATGAAGGAATGAGAGTTAATTTGAGATCAAATTAAAAGACATTTGAGGGCCTGTCTGTATATAACGATCCATTTGCTAGTTACTTACCTGATAAGCTCCAATTGTATGTAGTTTTTGAACTGCTTGCTGTTGTAGCCATTGGGAACTACACAGCTCATCCTGAGGTAGACCTGAAGCTGGGGACTTGGTTGCCTAAGACTACCTGGTTGGCATCCTTTTGAGTTATGTAGAATATCACGCATGTCCAAAATCATCTGTTTTGGAAGTGAGTGGGTCCTCTTGCAGGTCTAGCTTTGTGTTTTTGTCTTTTGGAGTACTGGATACTGATCTTAAGGCAACTGGATTCTTTCCTCTTTTTAATCTCTCCTCCTCCACTTTGAAGAGGTCAACTGCATCTCTTTCTGCTTGCACTGGAGAGTTAGATTAGTTAGTTGGTAGCCAATGATTGGAACTGTACTCTGTTTCTGGTGCTCTTAACCATGAGTTTAATTGAAATCTACAAAGAACTATGCAGCTTTTTATGTAACTGAAGTCTTTCTGATATTAGCTTACTCAATACATGTTTGAGAAGCAGAGTTGTGTTGTTCCCAGCCTGCTTTAAGGTGTTGATATCAATCTGAGGTTTCCAAATTTTCCCTAGTTCTCTAGGGACTATGTTTAATGACATTCCAAGTAAACACTTGAACTATGCATTCTGTGTTTCTGTGGATGTTTTGCCAGACTCGATGGTTTCTGGACATGGCAGTTTCACAAAGAAGAGTGCATACATCGACTTCAGTCAGTGTTAGTTCATTCCTATATGATCCTACAAAACACCGAGATTGGATTATATGTATTAGGGAGCTTCAGTATTCTTTTAAATGATTTTATTATCATTTTCTTGTAACTCATAGACACAAAGGACTTCATGCAAAATTTTAATATTCCCAGTTCCTTTTGAATTAAGTCTTGTGCTCCCTCTTTATTGTACGTGGAAGTCCTGATGCTCAGCAGCCCAGATGTACACATCTATGTTTAATGATTTGATAAGCCTCTTCCACCTTTTCTGTTCTGAATTTCCCAAGAAGAGCTTCTGAGCATGCATTTCTGATGAAGCATTTGATGGGAAAGTGTTGTGTTGTCTTCCCCTCCCCCTCTCCCAGCCTCATTCAAGGCACATTTTTGCACAGATCTAGAAAGCCTAATGTTCAGCCTATAGAAGAATCAGAGAATGGGGGTGGTGTGCTGTGGAGAACAAGGTTTTAGAATTAAATTTAGGCCAAAGGTGTACTGGAGCAGAAGCACTGAGAAGTAAAAACTATTTGTTTTTAGGCTTCCTTCAGCTTAATTCCAAGGGCTTGTTTTGTTGGATGTCTGAGTCTTCAGCATTATCCCAAGGATGTATCATAGATTCATGAATAACATCTGTGTTTTTTTGTAAATAACAAATGTGAGTTATCATCTATATTTATCTAGTTCAATAGCTGATTTAATAGCCTCTAACAATCATATTAGGCCCTACTAGTAGCAAGTGCATGAGAACCTCAAAAGCTTCTCTGTAGATGTAGTGCCACCATAAGCTGTCTGTTCAAGGGCCTCTGTACCAGCAGGCTGCATAGTGATGCTGGTTTTATTGTGTGGTAAACTAGTTGTAGAATATTTTTCCTCTCATACTGTAACTTGGGTTGGATGATGGGAAGGGTGTTATTGTATTTTATTTTCATGGATAAAAATACAGTAGGAAGACTTCTTCATTGAACAAAAACCAATATGTAAGCATGGAGATGAACTGATTGTTCTGAATTTGACTGGGAATTGCTTGGAACTCTCATGAGTTCCCCAGTTACAGGGGTAATGTTATGTTTAATAACTATTTCTGATTAATTTTATCTGTGTACAAAGTGAAGATGGAGGGACAAAAAAAAAAAAAAAAGAAGTTGATCTGATGACAATGTACAACTGTGTAGCTCAGAATCTTTTCTATAAGAAACATATAAGTGGCATTCATGTATTAACAGCGGATGAATATTTGACCAAATCAAAGCACTTAAGAAGCTGGAAGAGGTATGAGTAGAATGTTGTGAAGATTTCAGATGTTCAGAAAAAAGACTTAACGAAAGCATTTTACTTTTTTATTTTCTTACTTTGTCTGTTTTATGTGGATCAAGCATTCTGTAAAGAAAACTTTCAATGCCTGGAGATATTGAAGACCCTTTGTTAAAGTTTATAACTGAGCTCCTAATTGCTACTATAACTGCCATCCCCAGCATGTTTTGTGTTAAAACAGCCTTCTATTTATGGAGGGGGGAGATGACCTCAGAGTACTAGAGAAATGTAGTACTGACTTAGACTTTTCCCTGAAGGGTGAAAATGACTGTTCTCTGTTGTGGTAGCATTCACAGGAGCTGCTGAAACAACTGTGGGAGCTGACTGCTAATAGGAAGGCAGATAGTATTATTGCACAGGAAAAAAATTTAAGGCATAGTTAAGTCTTCTACTTATTGCTCTGCTGAAAAATAGATACTTATCTTCAAAATACTACCTGAGGTTGGTTAATTGATCCTTCTGTGCTTGACCTCAGGTCTTACAGCACCACAAATGATTTGAGAGGTTGTTTTTGCTGTTCTGGTTTGTGGCTCTTCCACTGGCAGTGAATGGTGTGCCTAATGCTTCCTGAATAAAACTGCTCACAGCTTTGATGTGAGGCTGCTTTATGTCAGGCATATTTAGAGCAAGTTATTGTGTATGTTGTAGCTTCATCCTGGGGGATCACTGTATATTAATTGCACGCTCAGAAATAAATTTAGTGTAGGACAGGCCCTATGATCCTTTTGGTGTCTTGGAGATGAAATGTATTCTTGGTCTGTTTCCTTTTGTTTGTTTTTCCTGCAAATAAGTTTGTTCAGTGTTTCTGGTAGTGAAGTTTTGTCTGAATCGAGCTTACTGAGTACAGAGTTGTATGGACTATACTCCTGCTTATAAGTGTTACTTCCTTGAGCTTAGTGAATTTAAATTAAGGTCCCATTAGTCAGAATTAGTTGTAGAAGTAAACTGTTTGGTTTCTGTGTCATTGCCTCACTTACTACTCTGGTATCATATTCTGGTGTGATGTTTGTGAAAACATGAGGCTGTTTCTTCAGTTCCAGCTGTCTGTGGCAATAGACAATTGTAGAATCATTGCATGATCTACCTCAAAAATGTACTCTTTGAGTTGGTTGTTCCACTAATTTGTGTTGGGAGAATTTGCTTTTGGTTGGTTTTTAAGCTCTTTAATTTCCATCCATACTTCCATATCTTTGCAGCCACCTTTGTTATACTAATGTCACAGTTGAGCTTTAACACCCTCCCTATTTTTCCAGCTTTCACCTCTCTGAAATAATTATGCTTAGAGGAGGACAGTTTTTATATCTTTCTATTGACTCCTGTGCTTAAGGAATCAAATGCCAACAAAGTTGATCAAAGCTAGATGTGTTTTCTTCCAAAGAATCACAGTAAACCATGAACCATTTGTTTTAGTCCTGTGTGGGATTTGCATAGCACCTTTAGACATTTAATTTGATTTTGTTATATGCATATTGAAATGTAAATGGCTTGTTTCATAAAACACTTTTCTCTGCCTTCTTTCAATCTCACTTCTGTTTGTGTTTATAGCTATTCACATCCCATTTTAAGTACCCACTCCAAAATGCAAGGGAAAGGACTTATTTCTGTTAGTGATATGTAAGTGTACAATTTGGGCTTACAGAGGTATCTGTCAGTGCTCTTATAATGATTCCAACCTTTAACGTGGAATTGGGGCTCACCTTTGCAGTGCATCAATGAAAATATAATGTCAGGAAATAGGGTGGAAAATTTGTCTGTGTCACTGTATTGTCCGACATTCTAATCACATAAGCAGTTCATCAGTGTGTGTGTTAAGGTAGCAGCTGATTTTAACTCTAAAATGCTCCCAGTTTCACAGCTGCATTTGTTCCCTAATCAGCCCTCTTCCATTTTGTAGTTGCTCTGACTGATACGTTCATTTGTTGAACACTAAAAGAACTTGTGGCAGCCTCTGTCTGAGTTCTTACTGCATAACATAAAGGGCACAAATACTGTAAATGTCTGTGGAAATGTTCATGAAGACATAAAATCATGTCTTAAAAGTGTGTCATAAAATTATCACTGAAAGGTGTCCTGTTAAGATCATTTTACATCTTGGAAATATGTCCTCATCCTTCTCCATTCTCTTGTGTCTCAGCTTCAGTTTTAAAATAGTGGTAAAAGCTATTCTAATACCTCCCTTAAAATCTATTCTTAATATATGTGTATTCATCAGGGTAAAATATGGTAGCCTAAAACATCACTATCACTAAGCATTAACATCAGGAAAAGTGTGTATGTTCTACTTAAATATGAAAGGCTTTCATATTCTTAAGACACACCACCCTTGTATATAATTTTCAAGTGCTATGTACCTGGGCAGTTTTTGTCCATATCCTACATTAAACTAAAGGTAAAATTTTGATAAATGTTGCTATTAATTCTGTTCTTCAAAGATTAATTAAACCCTGTCATTCAAAGCAATGGGCGTTCCTAAGATTCTCTACTAAAATGTGATACTTGTATTGTAATGTAACATGAATTTCACCTTCATAATGCAATGTTGCAATAATAATTTTACAAACAATAGTAATGGATCTAACACCTCTACATTTGCGTGCAATCTGAATAATGACAGGATGTGTCTTCTGTCAATATGAATGTTTCTGATGGTGCCTGAGATGCTGTGTGACCTATATATGTGTCCTTCTCCCAGGTAATCACGTTTCTTTCATTGTACAGCCGCCCTGTTTGACCGTTGGCCTGTACTTTGCTGGGTCTGCCTGTGGAGTTTGAAGGCTCTAATCAAGCGTATATTATTAAGGCTGCCCATTGTTCTCTTTTAGATAGGCATGTAGGAAGCCAGTCTTCAGTCCCTCTCAGTGGCAGGAATTCATGCGGAATAAAAGATTTGGAATGAAAGCTTTGGAAATGAACATCTTTTAGTAATTTTCTGCTTCTAAATCTTTGTCTCTGCACTTGGAATAACCTAAAAGCATTTATTAATATTTGATGGAATGGTGAAAGCTCTAGGTATGTAGATCTGTGGGAGCTACAAATGGTTCATCTGAGCTTAAACATTCTAGGTCCCTATTCCTTAGCGGAAAGCAACTGTGTTGCTTAAAAGAGGAGCACCTATAAGGAGATACAGTCTGAAAATATACTCCATGGCATAATTACTCTGAAAATTTGAGTGATGCCAATATGAGGTGTAAGCCTTTGCATTCAATCAGTGAAAAAGATTTGGGGGGGAAAAAAGCTTTTTTGAAATTCTGTTTGGCAAACTTTATATGATGTTGGTTCATTGCCTGAAACAATGAGGGCTGCTCTGAAAGGAATGCCTCCTATTTTATCTTGCTGGCCTACAACTGCAGAGCTGGATGTTGGTAGTATGGCAGTTGAGGCTGAACCTTCCTGCCAGCATTCTGGAACGTTCTGTTGCTGTCTGACACAATGACATCTGCCATGGAAGTGTGTATGAAGCCAAGGTGTGTCACTGTATTCCCCCATGTGGAATACATGGCACCCACTGACATTTTGCTGCATGTTTATGGAGACCAAACAGTAGATGTGAGAACAGTGGGGGGTGTGGTGTATTTCAGCAGTGGTGACAGCAACAGTAGGTCAACTCCACTGGTGCACATTTTTACAAACACAGCATGCAGGCTTTTATTCATCACCGGCAAAAATGCAGAGCTAGTGGTGGTGACTGAGTGTGTTGAGAGAGTGGTTTTTTTAGATGAGAATTGACTCTAAAATGGTGATGTTGTGCTCTTTGTATCTCTTGAATTTCCCATGAAAATAAACAGGAGGCATTACTTTTGGAGCAGTCTGTTTGTGCTGAAAAAGGGCTTGCTAGGTTTTAACAGCTAGCAGTATCCATTAGTATATTTTGATGGGGATGCGCTCTGATTTGTTAAGTTAATGATTTGTAAGAAATTAGATTTGGGATCCGGAAAATATGGGTTAAGGAAAGGTCAAGGAATTAAAAGATTATAATAGGCAATGAAAGACAGATGTAATATAACGTTTTCAGTGAAGAGGAATTTCTGTCAGGGCAGAAAACATGAAAGGCAAAGCACCCAAGGAAAAAGCAAATGTGAATTTGCTAGGATAAGCAAAACAGCTGGCTTCCACCTGAAGTGAGAATGAAGTACCTTCATTTTGTTTCTGCTGCGTAGGTGCCATGACCAGCCTTAGACTGATACCTGTAATATGTGTTACTGTTATGATCTGGCCTCAGACGTACCACTTTTCTCCACTAATATCTTTCCATTTGGATGAACCGTTCATTTTAAATACATAAAAATGCAGCCGAGGCACTACCCTCCAGGGGGAGAAATGTGGTGAGGGACCCCGTGGGCCAGTGCTCACACGCAGGCAACACCAAAGAGCAGGCAGCCTAGAGATGGGCTCATTAATCTATTCAGCCTTGCTGCTTGTCAAAGGTGAAAGTCAAACTTGCTGTGCAAGTGCTGCCAGACTTGAGTCATCATCGCATGCATGGGGCTTCCATTAGAGAAGATTGCTGCTTGTCCTGGAAAAAGTAGGCAAGAGTGACAATATCATATTTTTGTTCTGGCTGTGCTACACAAAATATTGCCATTGCATGTTTGTCCTTGTATTTAATTTGCTCTGATGATGAGATGATGTACATTCCTCATTCTTAATGGGTGCATTTCCTTGGTGCTTTTGTAGGAAATTATCAGACCAGTATTATGTAATTCTGATTACTTCAGACTACGTGTGCGATCTTGCTATAATATGACCAGGGATTAGAAGCACCGTGTGTTCCAAGACAAACGGAACGCTCTGGACTGACCAAGAAACTGTGACCTTAACAGGTGACAGGAGAATTTAGGTAAAGGTGAACCATGGCTGATATAAACTAATGTCTCTCTGACTTCTTACTTGCAGAGAGACTCTGTCCTGTCAGGAAGAGGATAAACTCTCAATGTTTCAGTCTCCTCACTAACACGGAAAATGTGTAGGCTGAAACAAAAACGTTACCAATTCATATCCCTGCTTATTTTAGTATAGAATAATAGGATGACCTGGGCTGAGAAAGACCACAATGCTCAACTAGTTTCAACCCCCCCATGCCACTATGTGCAGGGTTGCCAGACACCAGACCAGGTTGCCCAGAGCCACATCCAGCCTGGCCTTGAACGTCTCCAAGGATGGAGCATCTGCAGCCTCTCTGGGCAGCCTGTTCCAGTGCATCACCACACTCTGTGAGGAAAAACTTACTCCTAGTATCTAACCTAAATTTCCCCTTGTCCTATCACTGTCTACCCTTGAGAGGAGGCAATGCTAGTTCTTACTGTAGCATGTACTCTTGGACATAGTTCCAATTAAATAGGTTATCCAATAAAACTGCTAATTAAGTTACATACCATTGAAATCACGTGGTTGCATTTTTTTTTATATAACTTATCTTTTAGACATGCAACTGAAGTGATTGCAGATGAACTCTTATCTATGATTTCAGAATCAAGAGCTCTTGTGCTATCTTTAACGCACAACTATTTGTTTTTTCTTTTTGTTTTGTTCTTATTTTTATTCTGAATTTAAAAAATAATAAAAATAAACGTGTTTTATATGATATTTGCTTGTGAGCAGAGTAATTTTTTCCTTTATACCCTCATTTTGGGAGAGGAAAAGGTTATTTTTAATCCCCTCCATTCTATTATTTAGTAGCTTTGAATATTTTTCTCCTTAACATTTTAAGTATTGCTTCACCAAAACTTTTTCTGTTCCATACAGCTGCTTGTTGGTTGTTGGTAGCTGATCTCATGTATTCAGCCAATCTTGATTTAAAGACTTTGAGTGATTAACAGCTTAGTGACCTGTTGTTGATTTGCCTCCATGGTTAATTATTCTGTTTCTTGTTTGTTTTGTAAACATATCTTATTTCTTGCTTAAATCTTGCTGACCTCTACTTTCAGCATTATGTCTGAAACAACTAGTATCTCCTTTGCTTGAAGTCATACAGGTAGAAAACGTACAGTGAAGCAGCTAGTTCTCCATCACAGCTTAGCCCTGAGTGTTTCTACATTTATTGCTTGAACAGTCTCTTCTTGGAAAAAATCTTAATTCAAGAGAAAAAGAGAGATTGAATTAGATTTGTCATTCATTTTCACAGCAAGGCATCAAGGTCATGCTTGGTGGTGGTTTTGTTTGTCAGAAGGCATCATTTTTTGAGGACCCTCCAGTCCACATTTGAGAAATGGCAGTATAATACGAAGTTTTTGGATTTGGTTCAGCTGGCCTACGTCTGGAATTCTGATATTTTTTTGAATTAAAAGCTGATAGTAATCTTTCATGTGCTCTTGTGACAGTTATTCCCTAGTCCTGTTTTCATTTTCACTTTTTTTGTCCCTCTACATGCACTAGTTTATTATCTTTTCCTGCCTTCTTGCCTTCCTCTCATCTCCTCATCCTCCCTGCATCTTCTCCTGCTGGTATCCTTCCTGTTTACATCAATTTCTGATGAAGTAATAATAGAGTAAAATTAAATGGATTATGATTCTTTTATATCATGGTAAATTATATTTTAGAAATGCAGGTGAAAGATTTATCTTGTTTTTGTGGGTGAACTGAGTTAAGAAAAGTAATGTGAAAATAGTTTAGAGATGAACTATAAAGATCTTATTTAATTTGATTTGAATGCTATCTTCAGCTTGGATCTGAATACCTTGCACTTATGAGGGACAGTGGAAGGAGTGTGAAGCTATTTCTGTTTATTATTATTTTTAAGATAAGAAATTAATGTTGTCTTAAATAACAAAGAATACTACTGTGAAACAAAAGCCACTGTTGTGTTCAGGAAACATTGAAATAACCCTTCCAGAATTTTAGATTAAACAAAATATATTTCAGTGCTTCAAAATATTCTCCTGTTTTCATCCTTTTTTATTATTATTATTGTTTTTCCCAGTCAGAACTGTGCAATATTTGACCTGAGCTATTAAATCCATCCACCCTTGTCTGCTCCCCCACTAGAAGGGTCTGGGCACTTTGCTGTAAAGGCACTTAACAGTTTAGATAGTAATATCAACTATTTCTGAAGAGAAGATGTGAACCTATAAGCTGCATGGCCCAGGTCAGCCTGCTTTGCGTCTCAGACTCCCTGCGACTTATGCTGGGCTGCCTGTGGGGAAGCTGGGATCAGTGCCCAAAGACCCAGTTACAAAAACTGGGATAACCTGGCATACTTCAGTCACATTTACTTTTCTGACTTGCTCCCAGAAAGATCTATCAGAATGCGAGTATCTTCTCTGAGGAAATTCTAGATAATGTGAAGTTAAAACATCTATTTATTTCAAAAGCTACCCAGTAGTTCTGGTGTGTGTATCTATCTATTTATAAACATTTTTTTTTTTGTATATGTTTTTTTCTGCTCAGTAGGTAGCTCTGTTGTATGCTGAACTGTAATGTATCACAGAATAGCTGAGGCTGGAAAGGAACCTCTGGAGGTCCCCTGGCCCAATCTCTGCTCGAGCAGAGAGACACAGAGCAGGGTGCCCAGACAGTTTTTGAAGATCTTTGAGGAGACTTGACAGTCTCTCTGGGCAGCCTGTGCCAGTGCTCTGTCACCCTCACAGCACTTAGGTGCTTCCTAATGGTCAAACAGTCTCCTGTGCCCATTTTTGCCCAATGCCTCTTTTTCTGGCACTGAGAGCCACTGAAAAAAAAAAAAATATTAAAAAAATACCGAACTGACTCCATACTCTTTTCATATGTTCTTTAGGTATTTATAGGCATTGATGAGGTCTCCCTGAGCCTTCTCCAGGCTGAGCAGCTCCAGGTCTTTCATCATCACCTCATAGGAGAGATCCTCCAGTCCCTTCATCATCTTCATTGGCCCTAAGTGACTCCTTCTAGGATGTCCATGTATCTCTTGCACAGCCAAGCTGAAAGTGGTGCTCTTCTCACTTTGTGGAGCTAAATATAGTGAAAGTGAATTAATCTACTTGTAGCTACTGGCTTTTTGTTTCCTCCGCTAGTAAAATAAGGGTGTGTATCCTAAAGGTTATTTTTGGCTAAAATAGAATTATAACTGTAATAACATGGCACTATTGTTCTACCGTGATCTTCCTTTTAATTAAACACGTACTCTGTTCTCTCTTTGTAGCTATTCCTTCTTGTCTCTTACCCACAAACCTATTTTCTGTGTAAAATTTTTACATTTTACAACTTTATTCCAAAAAAAAAAAAAAATTTTTTTGTGGTAAAGTAGAATACATCCCTGTGTATTTTATGTTCCTAATGAAAGGAGTTGATGGCTTACACCTGTGAGGTACTGTGCTATAAATATGATCAATAGCTATTTGCATCTTATTATTTTCATCCTAGTTATTTTCCTATGGGCAGGATGTAAGATTCATTGTAGTGTGTTGTGTTGACTAGTCAATAATAATAGCAATAATAATAATACAGCTTTTTATCTTGATGGTAGCTTCATGGAGGAATTTGGAAACCATTTACTGTATGAATAGTGATGTGAAACTTTAACATGAACACCAGTCAAGCTGCATGTTCCCTTCAAGTTTTTTGTTTTTTAGTTTTTGAATTGAGCATCACCTTCCATTATGCTTAAAAACATGTAATGCAGCTGTGTCTAAAGTGCTTTATTTGCTTGTATGTTAAATAATATGAGGCAGATGTATGTTCTAGCTTTCCCATGCTGTCAATGGAAGAATCTAGCTTTTCTTGGAGTTGTAGTCTAATTGCTACTTATTAAATATAATGAACTATCTTACCAGTTCTACTTTCCTGCTGCAGATTTAATTAGTGTTCACCTACTCCAACCCCCCCTCTCCCTGCCCCCCCAACTCTTTTGCTAGGCTGACAGAGCTGAGAGGAGGGAAACCGAAGCAATTTGAAACCTTGTTAGAAATTTATGAAGTGCTAAAATGTTTTATTCCCAGAGGCTGGTTTGCCAGCTGTCACTGGTGAGCCATTCGCTGCCTGCCTCAGAGTGAGGATGTCTATGATAGCAGGGGGAGGCAGTAGGCCACAGCCAACATGAGCGTGTACATCGTTTGGCAGATTATACACTCTGTAATTAGCAGGAAGTAGAGTGAAACTAATTATTTTTCTCCTCAATTGGGCCAATGACATTTGAGAGCAGGATGGATGTAGTGCAGGATGGGGAAGATGCAGAGTGGCCGTGGTATCTCTCCAGCTACTGCATTGGCACCCTCTGTGCTGGTGGGGATCCCACTTCTGGCTGTGATGTGGGGCAAGGAAAAGCACCTGTACATCTCCCATGTGCACTGTCTGCAGCCAGCATCTGGAAAAACACTTATTTGCTCCCAAACAGTTGGTATTTTTTTGTTTGTTTTTTGCCCTGTTGTGTATTGTTAGTACTAGTCTATGAACGTGATCCTTTTTGACCACAGAAAAGTTGTATGTAAGCACTGCTGTAGGTGACTTCTTGAGCAATGCTATGTAGGATGGGGTGCAGGCCTTAGGATGGAAGGTGAATTTTCTGTCCTTCCTGTAAGTGCACAGCAGCTCTGCATATTAATCTGACAAAATGACTGATTTGGCTGAAAAGTAGGCTTCCAGTTGACAATATAGGAAAGTCTTTTTTGGCAAAGGAATAAAATGTGTATTAGAAGGTTTAGTGTCAATGTTAAGTTTGTTTCTCTAACAAAAATGACAATCAGCCTGCTTCTGTTTTATAGTTCTCCTTTGCAAGCAGCACAGTCACCTCTTACCTGCACATACTGACTGCAGCTTGGACACCAGATATTTTTCTTTCCCTGTAGGGCTGACCTTTAAAGTTCATTTCTATCTGTGCATTTTGAAGAGAAGACTTTTACAAGGTCAGCTCTAAGACCTTATTATTTAAGTGGAGCCACTTGAAGTACAGTGCATGAAAAACATACTGCTGGAAGATGAACCACTAGAAAATGCATTAAGGGGGTTCAGAAACACAGAAATAGCTGCTGCTTTCTATCTTTAGCACCAGGTGAGCATCAGTGTTTTTAAAAAGCAATTGTTTTTTTGGCTTTGTATTTGTTTCTAGTTAGATAAAAATGCTGCTTTATATTTTTAGTTTCTCAGCCTAGATTCTTTTCCTCACCTCCTGGGCTGCTTGGTCTGTCCTCTTATTAGAGTAGGAACTGTGCTTTTTGTTTTGTTTGGGATTTTTTTCTTTCTTTTGTTTTCCTCCATCCCATCTTGTGCTAGTTCTTCAAATATTGAACTGATCATATTCTTAACACTATTAATGGTAGACCCTAAACTCTCTTCCTAAACAGACCATTTATTTGCCCAATTGCTGTAAAAGTTAGTAAAAACAAAATGTGTGTAGCTTTGTTTTCTTTCCCTCATTTGGTTTCAGGGTGTTTTCTCCTCATTATGCTAAATAGGCCTGAGGAAGTCATATCCACCGAGTTTCAAAAACTGGGAAAAAGAAGTGTATGTTTATGTGTACTCAGAAAAGGAAGCCAGCAATAACAAGGCATTGAAGTGTTGGCTATGTACAAACTGAACTGCATGTTCCATGCAGACAATACACATCCTTTAACAATGATCTACTTGTAAAAATGCTTTTAAAAATGTGGGTTGTTTGTTTTGTGGTTTTTTTTTTGTTTTGTTTGTTTTTTGTTTTTAAAAAAAGAAATACTCAATTTAAAATAACAATTCTGTTGTGTGGAGAGTTAGTTTGTGTTGATTCTACATCTTAAAAACACAAAAGAACTTCTGGGGATTGAGTCTTGAATGCATAGTATTCAAGGAAATACTGCATTTACGTTATACTGATGTTTACTGAGCTTTCAAAAGTCAGAAGTATACTTAAAGGCCTTTGACTCTTTAATGGCTCTTTGTATATGTACAGATGGCTCTCATTTATGGAGTGTTCTTGCCTAGCTGTTAGCTACCAATGTTTACATTGCAACATCTCAATACAGTGGAACTTAAAGGTTCCTCACTGGTGGAGGCAAAACTCAGATGCTGTAAGTCCTCTGCTCTTCAGGCAGCGAAGTTCACTTTTGCATCATGGTCCCTGTCAGACATTCCTACATGGTTTGTGCTGCCTAGCCTGCATGACATCCCTTTCTGATTAGCAGCTGTGATATGCACTTCTTGTCGAAGCTTGGCCACATTACAGTGTGACTTGTTTATGTAGGGTAAAGCTGCCCAGAGAGGTTGTGTAATCTCCTTCTCTGAAGATATTCAGAACCTGCCTGGATCCTTTCCTGTGTAACCTACTGTAGGGAACATCCTTTAATGGTGGAGTTGGACTAGGCAATCTCCTGTGTTCCCTCATCTCCCTCATGATTATGTGAAAGCCAGACTGAATAAAGCTAGCCTCTCTTCCATTCTTTCTCCTCTCTCCTTCTCCCCTGCTAGCACATCCCACCATGAGTCTTTACTCTTCTGCCAGCCGGAGGAGGGTTGAGAAGTGATGACCAAGCAGAAGTGGGCCCATAATTTATGGGGCTTACATGGTTCCTATATGAGCTCTATAAGGATAGTGAGAGGAAAGCAGACAGGTTGGGAAGGCTGTTTAAACCAGTCAGGAAAGGGAGCACTGCTGCAAAAGAGAGCACATATCTCTGTATCCTACTTAATGCCGTGTATTAGCTGTCCCTGTCTTTCTGGGAAATTGGCTGCTGTGGTTATTCCTGAAGCTTGCTTGGAGAATACATTGCATTGGTACTTTGGTACTTGCTGTCAGCACACTTCCTACTACTAGAACGTCAGTGCAGCTTGATGGGTAGCAAAGCAATGAAAGAGACAAAAGTGTTCTTCAGGGGGCTGGGTAAACAGACCAATGGAAAGAAAGGGAAGAAAAATATCTCAATTTATTGAAAACAAGAAATGAATTATGCTTTGCACTCATTTGAAGAAGATCTTTAGTCTTTAAATGATTGAAAACATGAGGAGTTTAGAAGTTTACTTGTATTCAGCTTAGAGAGGAAATTTCCCCTAAAATGTAAGTCTGTGAAGAAGAAATATCTCCATCACATGCGATGCAAGTGTCCACAGAAGGTTTTTCCAAAGAAGCTAGGGAATACATCCTCAGTATGACAGAGGAACTCCTGACAGCAGTCCAGGATGATACCTACAGGATGTGGAGAAATGTTGTCACTAACATTGTGTCACCGAGTGATGGAAATCCAAGCCTTCCTACTGAGGACTGAAATCATTTGGAGATTTTCCTTACCTCCGGCATCTCCCTTTATTCACTAGCAAGTGTATGTTTCAAACATCTTCCAGACTAAGAATGACATTACTTTGAGCATTGACATTAGTCAGCTCACATCCTCACAAACAGTAGCTTAACATTTTAGGAAGCAGAACTCTTCCAAAACCCTCTTTAATTTGGATTTATATTGTGTCTTTGTTTATATGTTCACCTTTGCATTTGTTTTCTGTCTTCGCCTGTTCTGAGCTTTCTGTTCACTAAGTCACTGTTACCTGTGATAGCTTTTGTTTCAAGCTTCTGTATAAAGGTCTAAGAACTCCACAGTGCAAATCTGTCTAGCTTTTGAGGTTACATATTAATAAGTAAAACACTTAGCAATCAAAATTGGTGAGAAATTTTTGAAGTTCTTCAGCACCTCAGTTATGAATACAGACAGAATGATTTTCTTATTGGTGCAGAACATGAATCAGTGTCTCCTTTTACCACTAGCTCAGCAGGACACATCTTGTATGAGTTGCCACGAGAAAGACAGTCCTGGTCGCCACCAGGGGTGAGCTCACTGAAGCAGTTGTATCCATTAATTTAATAACTGCAAATTAATTTTTACAATAACTTCCAGTGGTAACGTAGAAACCACATCAATGTGGGTTTCCAAATAGCCAAACCTGCCTGAGTGTCAAAATATGCTGTAAATATGGTTGCTCTGCAGCAAAAATGTATTTGAGTTTCATCAAAATGAGTCTCGTGCAAGTCTGTGCCAAACTGTGACTGAAGCAATGACTGCAGTGTAGACAGTCTTAAATTGTTCTTGGACTGCTTCTTCCCTAAGAGTTTCCTAATGTCTGTCACAGAAAGATACTGTGTCTGAGTACATTTTTGATTCTCCACAAAGAAGTGTCTCATGATTAAAACAGTGTATCACAACAGTAATAAATACAATGCTGTAACAAATTCTTATGCAAGGATTTGTTTTCTTTAATAGTGAGGTCCCTAGCAAACCACTTGAGTCTCCAGATGAAGACTTTTTTCACTGGGTTTAACATCAAATATATTCTTGTCAATGTAAAATTTTAGTCTTGGCATAATGAAATTGATCAATCTACTTTTATTAATAATCTGAAATCCATATGAGTCACTTTTTCTTTTATGTTACCTATGCTTGCTATCAGGAAAATCCCAAATTTCAACCCTATAAATAACGTTGATGGCAATTTCTGCATATTGCAAAACTGTGCTACAGGGCACTAAAATATGGATTAAAGAGCTTTTCCTGCTTACTGAGGCCTACCAGGAAAAGTTTAGCTATTACCTTTCTGGGCACACTTACTTTCTTAAGACCTGTTAGAGAATCATAGAATGGTTTGGGTAGGAAGGGACCTTTAAGATCATCCACTTACAACTCCCTTGCTATAGGCAGGGGCACATCCCCCTAGACCAGGGTGCTCGAAGCCCCATCCAGCCTGGCCTTGAGTGCTTCCAGGGAGGGGGCATCCACAACCTCACTGGGCAACCTGTTCCAGGGCAACATTTTGGATGAATAAGTGATTCATGACAGCGTCTGAGGAAAGGTTGCTTGAAACTCCAAAATGGGGCTCACATACTGTCTCAAAAGTAATATTAGTAATCACATGATATTTTATCTGTTTTTGTCTGTAAGTTAAAGTGATAATGCTTTTAACAACAGCATTCACTTCAAGTGCTTAATTTGGTGCTAGTGATTGACGTAACATGATATACATACCTTTTCCCCACTAGATCAATCACATTTGTTTATTAATGAAATGCGTATGTACAGAATAAAGGTCCCAAGGGTTAGAATCTGGAAGAAACAGATTATTTCCAAGCTTCCTGAGGATAAGAAATACAGAAATTTAGATACAGTTGAAATCCCTGTGGAAACTGTCATATTATCCTCTGAAAGCATCAGTTTTCTACATATATTATATCTTTCTTGTACCATGCATCTTACTGTTGTGTTGTTCTTTAATGTGATCTGAAAAACTGCTCCTATATGTATGTGCTTGGCTTTGTTGCAGGTGGGGGTTGTGCTGTATTGGTAAATCGCTGTCTAGGGAAACAAGAAATGCCTGCTTGCTGCCATTGTTCAACCCTTCTGTAGTTCCTTATATTCTCAAATATTTATTCAGTTTTATATTAGATAAGAGAACTGTAAAGAAAATCACATGCAAAGGTAATACTGTTCCCCAGGGTGGCATTTTATTTGATCCTAATGTAGAGATGCTTTATTTCCCCACTCTCAGGGTTAGCATTCTGAGAGGCTAAGAAGGACACATAAGCTCATGAAAACTGATACAAAGGTCAATATCTCCCCTTCCTCCCAGCTGAGTCCTTTATGTAATTAAATGTGCAGTTCTTAAAGCTTACCTTAGTTTTTTTTTGTTGTTGTTTTTTGTTATCATGATTAAACATGACAACAGATCAATGGGAGAGTAAAAACAAACCATTAAAAATAGACACAGGCTTAAACAGAGTGTTCATTTCTTTGTGGAATAATAAAGCAAATCAGAATGTTCAGAATTTTGCTGAAAATACCTGATTGTATGCTATAGTGACTGATGTACCACTGGGAATTTTTAATTGAGTATTTTTAATTGCAAAAATGAAATGAATGTGAAGTATACAGGGAGTGGGATGGGTGTTTTGATTAGGTGGCTTTTATTCTTTTTCATTTATTATTATTATTTTTTCAAGTCTGGGAACTTGAGAACAACCAGAGAGGGAGTAAAAGTTTGTATTGGAAGCAACACTATATCAAGTGTGGTTAATGCAAGTAAGTAATGGAGGGAATAGAAACTTTAAATTGTGTTGTGGTGTAACTGTAAAGAAGAAAATAAGGAAATGGCCTTTGCATGAGGTTGATAATGGTGCACCTGTTTGTGTGTGGATTCATGCACTGGGAGAACAATATGATTTCTTCCTTTCTTATTTTACTGGTCAGCTGATCTTATTTATGTTTTCAGTTCATTTAAGGGAATGGTTTAAGGCAATCATAGCTAATTGTGCCACATACATTTCTACCTTTCACGTTACCATTCCTAGAATGGTAGAATAGAGATACTGCTTTTCTGTTTTGGGAAGCTTAATCTTTAATGGGAGAAAAGGAAATTTCCAACTCCCCTTCTCATCCCTGCAAGCTCCAGATACTTCACAAAATCACAGAATCGTAGGGGTTGGAAGGGACCTCCAGAGATCATAGAGTCCAACCCCTCAATATCATTGAAGGCCACAAGGTTGGTTGAACAAGACCTCCCCTTGGTGAACCCATCCTGACTACTCCTGATAACCTCATTTTCTTCCAATTGTCTGGAGATGCCATCCAGCACAAGCTGTTCCATAACCTTTCTAGGGACAGAGGTAAGACTAACAGGCCTATAATTACCTGGATCTTCCTTCTTGCCCTTTTTGAAGACCAGAGTGACATTGGCTATCCTCCAGCTTTCAGGCACCTCCCCCATTCTCCAAGACCTCTCAAAGATGATACTCAACTAATGCTACTGTGCAGTTTGATATTTTTCATGATTAGTTAAGCTGTTTTTGGTTTACATGCCCTTTTTGTTTGAGCTGTGTGGGAGGTTGCCCTTTCGCGAAGAGTTTTGGGTGAAATGACAGCTAGGAAGTCAGTGCTTCTAGTCATTATAATGCATAGCCTTCTCTTCTACTGTCCTCTTTCCTGTAATGCTGCTTTCTTGATGCTGAGGTGAAATAATAGCAATACTATTTTCAGGACTGGATTGCATGGGAAACACTAGTCATGTATTACTGGCTCTAAAGAGGCTCATTGAAGTCAACTTACTGACAGTTGTAAACCTGCTGCCATGATGCTGGATAAAATGGATGCTTTTTTTTTTTTTTTTTTTTTTTTTTAAGTAATGCTTTGAAGTGGTCATTAAATAAAAACTTTGAAAATATGCAGGAAGTTCAAAGGAACAAGAATTTCCTTTTGCTTTCTTCTACTCTGCCAGAATTTGCCTTTCCTCTAAAGGTAGCGTGACTCTGGTATACCTGAAGTTGAACACGCTTTCAGGAACTGCTTTCAGGCAAGCAGGCATGTCTGCTTATCAAGTCTGTGGGAGAAAAGATGTCTAATTTTCCCTTTCTCTACCTTTCTATTACCTCTAGTCAATGTTTGTGTTTATGATCTGTTACATCCACCTGTGGCTACCCACATATCTTACCTGTGGATTTGTTTCTGTGATGAGAAAGCATATTCCTCTTGAGGCTTTCCTATGTTAATCTTGTTATCTACAGATACAAGAACTTTAAAAGGATAAATATAAATTGGGCTAAGTATAAGTTAAAATAAATAAAATGTTAGACACTTTAATTTCTGTTCATATTCCTGTTCCCACACAAAGTGTCATTAAATTGTTATAGTGATTACACATAATGACTACTTGATGCTTAGATTTTGCTCAAAAGTTCTCTTTTCTTATCATTATTTACACTTTAAACTCTGCTTCACATTCTACATTGCTGTCAGTTTGTATGATGCAGACACTTAATTAGCACTGATTAGGAGCAGGAGTGTGTGTGGGAGAAGCTATTTTGCAAAACACAGTCATTTTATTAAGCCTTAAATATTATGATTTAATGTGGTTGATGAATGAAAAGATGTATTCTCAGTTTGTTAAGGTTAGCTTGGTCAGACCAATTTGAACACAGTCCATGAAGCTGATGGGTGAAAGATACGTGTTGTAGTTGGAAGCTTCAAGGGAAGGTGCATCTTCACTGCTTTTGCCTTAGTCTGGCATAGCATATAGGAGCTGTAGCAGAAACAATTTAAGACGTACCTGTGACACTGAAAACGGTAACAGAAGACTCATTAGAATCAGACTGTACTAATAAAAAGCTAGACAGTAGGATCTCTTTGCTAGCCTTCTGTTGACCATTCTTGTATAATCTGCCCAGTCTCAGTACAGCACTGAAGAAAATGATACTGAAATGAAGGAGTAAGATTTATGAGAGGAAAAGGAATCCTCTGAAGGTAGGCTGATGGGTGTCGTGAGCCAAAAGATGAGGAAACTTAGATGATCTGAAACTTAGGGATGGATGGTGGAAGTTGACAAGTATGGAAGAACATACTGTTTGTGAGGACTTGTCTTCTGGGGCTGAACTCCTTAAGAATATTCATGTTCAGTCCATAAGGTCTCAGCAAATGTGATAAAGTCTAGGTGAAAACCAGTAACAAACAATACAGAAAATTATCAGATTAAACAGATGTTTAAAAATGGCTGGCTGGACCCAGACAACTCAAACCCTAAGGAGCTGGTCCTTGTAAAAGAGACAGATATTAGGTATACTTTATCAAGCATGAGTGAATGTGGGTAAGCAGGAGAGTACACGGGACATATTAAAATCATCCTTCACAGTATATGCTGTTTCTCAGAATGGAAGGAAAAGAAGTTGTTGTAGCATACCTAGTGAAATATCTGTTTTATAATGAAGCAAAGTAAACCAGATTTTGAGGAGCAGCTTGCCTACGGGATAAAGGATCTGGTGAGGCTGATGAAGGAGCAAAAGAAATGTCCAGCGAAGCACATTTTTGCAGAAAAGCCACATGAATTCTCTGTGCTGACCTCTTGACTTGCTCAATTATAATACTCCCACCAGCAGAGATGTTTTAAGGCTGGATATGTTGGTCTCTGGTTGGTCTGCAGTCCCATATAAAGTGTGCACAGGATACAAAACTGGACATGTCAGACCTATTGCCCATTAATTGGATGACCTGTCTGTACTGGCAGTTTTCAATACCTAAACCATGTGCACAGAGGTAGGTTTCACAGGAGCAGCTTTTCAGTCCACTGTCAGGACGAGTTTGCTTAATTGCGCTGCACAGCTGAACTAGAAGATCTGAGCAACTCTGTGCACCTTGTGCCACAGTTCAGGGAGTAAGATAATTATTATTCTCATTCTCTTTGAAAGGCAATTCTTAGGAATGATCCAAAACTGCAGTGCAACTGGAAGAAATTTTAGAAGAAACTTAATAATAAATGAGATTTTTTCAAGTGTTGTTAATATACTTAGATATATAATTATCTGGAGAAGTGATGACTGCTGTAACCTTTTGCTTATATTGACTTATAATATCTTTATTTGGAAATCTAATGTCAGAGCTTTTGTTATTTTAGGGGAGTATGGTGGAGAATTATAGGGTAGAAGGTCTTTTTTTAATGTCAAACTAAGAAGGAACAAAGTTATTAGAGCACATGGGTAAATGCAATTTACAAGGCAGAGAAAGAAGTCTGAAAGTCTGAAAGCAAATTATACCTTCTTTTTTTTAATTATCTCTCTCTCTCTCTTTTTTTTTTTTTTTTTTTAACAAGGATCAAAGGTGGACAGGGAGAATGCAGTCAGTATAAAATAAGATCTGTAGAAAGAGTTCATTGAAGTGTCATGTGAAGAAGTATGAAATGAAGATGTCATAAGCTGAGGGAGGTCCTCATTAAGACAAATGATAGCATAGAAAACAGATGACTTCCATGATGGAGAGAAGTCACTGTCAGGGTACGCCGTGGTTCTGAGCTGAGTCCTATGCAGAAATGAACTGAAGAAGATCATAAATAATTAAGTGAAAAGGTCTTTTGATGAAACACTGCTTAAGATAACCCAACAGCATGTAAGTGCTGTTCCCCATAATAGAGATTGTTGGGAAATATGAAGGGAAGTAAAGTGAGTGTTGAACATTGCAAACAAATAAAGTAATCCTAGTTAGTTGTGTAATATTGCACTTTAAACTAGCTGTCATTATTAGGAAAGAATTATGAGAGACTCTTCCCTAAGCATCCTTTATCAACCAATATTGGATGATGAGTGGATAAACACTTATACAGCATTTTGTTCTACTGTTACAAAAAAAATGGTCTTTTTAAAAAAGAAATCTAAAGAAAGTGAAAATATTTCTTTTCACAAAGATAATTTTATCATAGAATCATTTAAGGGACCTTTAAAGGCCACTTGCAATGAACAGGGACACCTACAGCAAAGGCAGGTTGCTCAGAGCCCTATCCAACCTGACCTTGAAAATGTGGGGTTTTGGAAGAAGACAAGGAGAAGCATCTTGTTTTCAAGAGAGTGCACCAGCTCTGGGAGTGAATCTGACAGTCATACCTGTTCTTCCACAGCAGAATGGCATCTGCCCTCAACCCAGGGCAGTGGACTCAGCCCTTCATCTTGATTCATGCTATTGGTCAATGCAGGCAGCTGTGCCACAGAACCTGGACTGTCTAAAGTGGCTGGGCTGGATGGCAGCTGCTTTTTTCATCGGGTGCCAGCATGTCTTCACCGTATTAGCTCATTAGGCTGCTAGGCTTGGTATATCCCTTGACTTATCAGATGTAGTATAAACAAGGTACTGGGGGGGAGCTGTAGAAATAAGCGTTTCTCGTGGTGGATTCTTCCTATCAGGGTTTTTTCCATCTCCCTCTTGAAGTAGCTTAAGCTGCTCCTTCACTGCTTCCCAGCCACCCCTCAGTACTGTGCTGCAGTCAATCAAACAAGTGGAGTCCAAGTACTTGTGCAGGTGTAGAACATTGTCATTCTATTGCCAAAAATGATTTAATAAAATGATTTCATGCAGTTATTCTTCAGGCATGGTCTCTGTAAAGAATTCTGCCAGGGAAGCTGGAAGGGAACAGATTTCTTTAAACTGAACTTAATGCACGAAGAAGTACATATTGTTGTTACTTCAGTTGTGGAAGTTTTAAGGAATATTTCACTTAGGTTGGTTGTTTACTGTAGGCTATGGATGCTATTTACTATACTCTTGGATACCTTTATCAAAAAATCTTATTTAGATCTACTTCTTTAGAGTATATAATTGGAGAGTAGAGACCACAGTGTAAAGATGATACTATGGTACTGGTAGATATTTGTATGTTCAGCTATGATGTGTATTACTTGATCCCCCAAAATGTTTCAGATCTGCTGTTTTCTTGGGATTTCTTTTTCTTTTTGGCCAAGTGGTAGGTAGAGTTAATGCCTCATTTTGTCATAGATTTAACCTTCTGTAGCAGTAGCCACGAAAACTGGCACATTTTTCTTTCTTTTAGTGAGATCAAAACAAAAACTGGTACATCATGATGGTCTCAGAAGCAGTGTAGGAAAAATGTGAGCAGTAACCAAATGCTAATGAGACTTCTTCATTAAGCCTTGTTGTGTTGCGCTACTTGAGCTTAGTGCCTACATAATTACTGGTTTTATTTCTGTGCTTCCTAAAATCAAATAACTTCAGGCACCTTTCAGATGTTTGAACGTTAAACTAGTCACTATTATATACAACTTCAGTTTTCATTGCAAAAGTGAGACTGTCTGCACTTACTGCTTCTGGCTGTTTACACTGACCAAAAGTAATTGTTATATTGTGGGTAACTTTTCTTCCCTCTCTCTTGCCTTTATTTGAACTCTGCATTGCTCAAGAGCCATCCCTCAAGCAAGATGGGCAGCTGTGCCCCCTTCACTCCATGTTCTGCTGGTGCTGAGTGTGGTACTGGGGTGGGAAGGGCTGCTCCACTTCTGTAGCTAGGACACTCCTGTGACTCAACCCAAGCCAGTGCTGTCTGATGTGATGGGCAAACTGTCAGAAGGAATACAGTCAAGTTGAGCTCTTGTCCCTACGGGTGGGAAAATCTAGTACAGTTGTGAAGTGGCATTAGTGCAGCAAAATGCTCAAATTGTGCTGCGTGTTCTACAGTGGCTTAGCAACCCAAGAAATCCAAATGTCAACTGGCTGTGCTGTTGAAATTGTTTCTAGTCCAGTCAAAGACTTGCTCAAGACAGCCATTTCCAGAGCCAGGGTTTTGCTCCTTCCAGCTATCCCCAAGATATGGATATGACTTGGAAATTTCTTCCATTTCTGCACTTTCAAGTGACTTGGATTGTTCTGCTTCCACAAGGTTATAGAATAAGGGCTTGTGGATAGGGGAAGAATCACAGAAGAATGGTGGGGAGCAGTAAACTCATGCTTCCTAAATGGAAATGCTCTTATATCACAATACTGTATGATCTGTGATGCAAAAGACTCACCACACTAATATTACATTTTGTTCTTGAGTAGGTGATGAAGGTGACTTGGAAACATCATGTCTGAGATCTTGGTTTTGTTCAGTATTTCCTAGCTAGGAGCTACAATAGTGCTTGGTACTACTAGTCTTTAGTGGTGTCTGGAAGAAGTCTGTTTTTCAGGCAGGGGTTGTTCCACTTGTCCTCATGCTCTGCTTATCTCCTTGCTCTGGTGGGCAAATTTTGCCTTTTCCTCTAGCAGGAAGGCTACTGAGCAGAACAGTGTCTATGCTGGAAATGGTGTGCTACCCAAGCTTTGACCTAATTTTTTCTGCATTTTGTTTTAACGCCAACATCTTTAGTAACGCTTCTGTGTGACTTACCTTGTGCATCATGTGCTGATGCCTCTCAACATGTATTTCAGTTGCCTGTGTATGTTACTACTTTTATGAGCTTACTTGAAGGGACCTTGGTGGGGAACTCTGCAGACACAGCCTAACCCCAGTCACCCATTCTTATCTTTCTAAATGTGATGTGGAACAACAGAACTGAAAGGCGGGGGCTTACTTTCAGCATGTTTTGGTTGTTTATTTTTCCCTATGTGTTTTCCTATGGCTTGAGACTAGAAAGGCTTGCTGGGTTGTGTGGAAGACTAAGGCCAACCCTTGTAAAAGGCCTCACCCACATGAAGTGGAAGTCATCCACATACATGTCCATAGTACAAGAAAGACATGGAGATATTAGAGGGGGTCCAAAGAAGGGCTACAAAGATGACCAGAGGTCTGGAGTGCTGCTGCTATGAAAAAGGTTTGAGAGAGTTGGGGTTGTTTAGCCTGGATGAGAGAAGACTCTGGGGAGACCTCCTTGTGGTCTTTCAAGATAGTAGGGCAGGTTGTTCAAGACTTTGAGAATCCTGATCTAGTGAAAGGTGTCCCTGTCTATGGCAAGGGGGTTAGATTAGATGATCTCTAAGGGACCTTCCAGCCTACTTCATAATTCTGTGAAGAATCAGATAATAAAAAAAACATCCCAGAAGAGCGTATAATTTGTCTTAACCAATGAGCAGCTCAGCACCAAACAGGGCTTGGCTCATTTCCCTCAAGTGGAATGAGGGAGAGAACTGGAAACAAAATAGAACTCATGAGTTGAGATAAAAACTATTGACTAAAACAAAAGAGGAAAATAGAAAAATGCAATGATAATATGCATATCTGCATTGTGCTTACCTACTGACACAAGGTCTCAGTACCCACCAACCAATGCCCAGCAACCCCTAGCAGCAACTGGTCCTTGGCAATTTTCTAGTTGTATGGCCTTCCTCATGGTGTCAGGTGGTATGATGGAACTCCTGGACTAATTCAGGTACCTGTTCTGTCTCTGTCTCTCCCCTTGCAGCCTTGCATAGAGGTGGTGGCTCTTCAGGCCTGGCCTGGCATGGCCTGTCACTGCTTGTGTTCTCATTACTTGACAGCAACCAAAGAGCATTGTGCTATTAGCACTGCTTTAGGTGAAACCAGGACAGTGTCCCTGCTGCTCTCCAAATCCTCATGAAAATCTAAGTTATTCTTTTAGTGTTTTAACTTTCATCTGGAATGTATAAAACATGTCCAAGAAGCTATTGGGCTGTTAGACTTCTGTAGTTGACTCTTCTGGTCTAAAATAAATCCTTGTATACATCTGTGCACTGTTTTTGCTCTGAATTAGTTTCCTTGAAAAAATTTGTTTATTTTACTTCATCTTTGTGCGGAAGAGGTCTTGGAGAAAATGGAAAACAAAACAGCACTGGGTTTTTGCAGTGAAGAGAATGCTATTCTTTGCTGCTGTTTGGTTCTAAGGCTGTCATGTTTAGGTGTGATGCACATGACCAGAAGGCACTAGAAGAAAGCTTTAGGTCAGTTGTAGTGTTTTTCTAGACAAGGCTGAGATTGAAATCCATTACATCTCAGCTAGTGGTCCTTGTAAGTAGTTACTCTGCTTATTGAAAATGTGATAAATTCATAAACCAAAATAAAAGTGACATTATGAAAATATGTAATGTACACGTAACTCCTTAATGTTATATTACTACTGCTCATTTGCAGATTTTTGAAACAAAAATATACATCTGAGGGTCTTTTTTCATTTCTGCATGGTTGCTTTTGTTATCTTGCATCATGACCTCAATGAAAATAGAAAGTGGAGCTGAGGTTATGAGTGGGCTTTTCAAGAAGGAACAATGCATATGTTTTCTCCCCAGACTGGCAACTATTTATTTGCTTTTTACTTAGTTTATCTTTGTTCTTATAAAAAAAAAAAAAAAAGAGAGAGAGAGAGAGAGAAGAACCTATCTACATCTCAGTGTGATAGTTTATAGCCCAGAAAAACAATGCAATACCTATCACACACAGGTTGAATGAAAGGCTAGGTATTCATCATTGACAATTAGAAGTAAGCATTTAAATCACAAACAGGCTATTCCTTTTTAGTTGATTAAAGGCTTTTATGCAACTACTACATTTGCTACTCAGCATTAGCCTGTGTGCTCAGATCTCTATAATGCAGTTTATTAGAACTCGCATTTCTCCCCTTTCAGAGATGTAACTAATTTGTGAGTTCCACTTCTTTATGGCTTGACCCAAGGACCCTTTCTATTAATTGTGAAGGACTGCTTTGATTTAATGGAGGTTGCTGTCCTGTTTGACTGATAATATAACACTGTTTTTTCTGTCAATTTTTTTTTTGTCAGAAAACAAAAAAAGGAATAAATTGCATACTTAATTATCCTCATTAGTGGTTCTGATTTTGAAAGTGATTCAAATGGATAGTATTTTGGATTAAAACATTAAGCTCTGGCATGTTGAAGTAGAGTACCAATTAGACAAAGCATGGTCAACTTCTTGTTCCTTTTGGGTGTTGTGTGATTTTATACTGTTTAGCTCTATAAATACTGGCTACGATTACACAACACATTACATAGGAAATAGTTCTGCATTTAGAGATCACATACTGTGGAAAGAATTTTGGCTTCCTAAATGCTCCAATTACATAATCATATACATTACAGAAGTAGAAAAACTAACTGGCTCATCTGTATGTGCTTAGACTGAGTACTTTTTATTTTTTTCCCATTGCTTCATACTACTTTAAGAATTATAACAACTTACATAACTGCTTGAAAAACAAAAAGCCAAACATTAAGATATGCTTTCAACTTAAAAATTTTTGTTTTAACTTGGTAAGCGTGTTCTCTTGGATGACTACTGAAACTGAACAAGAGACATTAGTAAATAACTGGATAGTTTTTTTATATAACAGCTCTGTAATGTTGCATTTTGCAAATTTACACTCTTCCAGTTCCCTTGGAACCTTTCTTTAGTAGGTACTAATAACTGATAACTGGTATGTCCTGTTCTTCCTTCAGGTTCTCTGTTTCTGCCCTTATTCCTTCATGTATTCCGTCTGGGAGATGGGAGGACAATTTTCTGGGAAACAGAGGAAGCTTTCACTTGAAACTAATCCTCACCTCCTTGTTCCCCAGTGAAGTCCTCCCCATCTCCTAGAGCATCCTTTGTCACTATACCCTGACATATACCCTGTGAGAAATACCTAGCAGGGAGTGAGCAGATTCATTTTGTCATCTGGTTTAATCAGGCTCTCTGATAGCCACTACAAAGAGTAAGGAGCATTTTAGCTAGATTCAGAGATTTCAGGTTTTAAAGCACTAATCTGTGGTGCACCGAGTCTCTGCCCTTGCCCTTTGCTGTTGCAGGTCTATGCAGGTTGTGAGATTTGCCTCAAGCCTATTGTCATGGTTTTAGGATTTTTGTTATCAGTATTCCACATCATAACATCATGTAGAGCACTGGGATTTATAGAGTTAATGCTCTAGTTCCAGGTATACCTGTTTCAGAAAAGAAGAATTACGTATCCCAGAGGAGTGTTCACTGTTCTGTTTCCCCTCTGTGTTCAGAGGGAAAGATAAAATTGATTGCAGGTTACAAGATGTCCCTTTTCCTTTTCTGCATCTCTCCACAGTGTATATGCTACCTAGCTGTCTCACCTTCAGCATTAGAGTAAGGCTTTCATTTTATTTGATTTATTATCTTCAGTTCCAATTATATTGTATCATATATTATCTTGCATTCTGATACTGTATTTAGTAAACTGACTTCCCTTCTCAGATCGTTTCCGCTGTTTTGGTTTTGGGCCCAACACTCTAACCTTTCCCCTTTTCCTGGAGTGTGACTGCATGGGTCCTCTTGCCCCATTAGTCACGGAACCAAGACAAACCAGCCTATAAACTGTTGACAGCTATCAAGGTGACCTGTTGAGAACTACTAGAAGTTCATGTTGGTATAGCTCTTATTTGGACAAGTTAGTGTTCTCTAATTGAAATACTGATGGAGAAGATTCTTGTTCCTGCTTGTTTACAGTTTAGGTGGCCTCGGTAAGAAATATTGGAGGAATTTGTTTCATTGGAGCAATGGGTGCTTCAGCATTTGTTACTGGAAGGCATATTTTTTGTCTGAGCTCAAAAGTTATATTCTGTATTGTAGGTGATAATAACTTCAGGCACTTTTTTCCCTTAGCTTTTCTCATTAGCTTGTGAGAAAGTAGTATTGATTGAGGAGGTCAAAGTGGGTAAATATATTCTTTTCCTTGACTCCATTGGTGAATTCAAACTGTTGTGTAAGGTGGCATTTAACTGGTGCTTTTGTATCCACTTATTTGAATGTAGTAATTTAACATAGTCATCTATTTGCTAATTATGCTTGTAATGTCACATCACTTTGTGTGGTTTATTTCTTTTTTTTCTTTTCTTTCTTTTTTTTTTTTTTTTCCCATATTCAAGGTATTTTGTGTTGATTTTCACCATTTTCTCATCATTTTTTTCTCTAGTGCCGTCTTCAGTTCTTTTAGTTCTTTTTAGTAACGTAATTTGGAGTGTGATCAGAGCATCTTCATCTAGTGCTGTTTTGCTATACTGTGGGTGTAAAGATGGCTATGTTTTTTCCACCTGTATCTTAATCCTTGCGTGAGTTGTTTTACCTTCCTTCCTCTCTCAAAATAAAATATAAATTGTGAGGAATATTAAATTCTTCTTAGCTTACAGAAGCATATGAGGAGCCAGAATCTGAGCCAAAATTACAAAATGTTGTTCATTTTAATCTTGCTCTAATAAAATTTATAATATTTATCTATCCTATACTTCAGTCATTAGTTAAAACCCCTAGAGGGAGACATGATCACAGGTGGATTATTATAATTCCTCATTACTCTGATCTTTTTGTGATAGCTGAAATAATTTCTCTAGGTCACTTTACATAGCCTGTTACTTGATAATTGAGTAGTGATAATAACATTAGTGCTTGCAGGTGCCCAGTTTTTCTCCTTTCAAAATAAATCTGTCTCTTTCCTTTAAAAAACGGGTCAGTAATACTGAGACAGTAAAACATCTTGAAAAAGTTTATCCTGAATAGCAACACAGCTCACTAGCATGTCACTTTGCAACATGTCCAGACTATCTTTGGCTGTGCTTGCACCAAATAATCTTCATATTTGTGGTTAATCAGAGATGAGGAGAAATAAATCTTCCTTTGTTTTTCAGTCGCTATTAATTTAGGACCAGACTTTCCTCTTCCATAAACATCACAGGAATAGTATTTACTTAATGAATAAAGCAGGGAAAACAATGTAAATATAAGTATTAAAATCATTAAGAGGCTTTTTCCTGACATTTTTGAACTGAAAAGTGCCACAATTCCTTGGAGATAGACCTGGAGCTTTTAATAGTTAATTGCAGGGTATGGAAAGAGAACTGAGTAAGAATTTGAAGAATAAAGAGCTAGCGGTAAAAATAACAAATATGTTATTTGAACTTCATAAAACTGGAAAGAATATGATGAAAAGGAAATGCACAACACTAGGCTGCTGTAATATATTCTGGCATCTAGTTGTACAAATAGAAAATTTTCTTACGATACCTCCAATATCTGAGTAAGTTTTCACTTCTGAAGTTGTTAAGGTGAGGATTCTTAAATGTGACACAGTCCGGAGGGGACAGACACAAAGAAGTGGGGAGGAAGGGAGGAGTATGATCTTCCTTGGACTGGTAGCTTCACAGTTTGCCTTTGCATGTCATCTTTCATCTCTGTTACAGCTGGTGCTGATCCCTCCAGGACACGAGATTCTGCACAGAGCAAGGCCAAGCCTGACCCAGTATGATAGTTTGTGTAGCATCTTCTCATCTTCTCCTTCGTATCTTAGTGACATATCCTTCAAGTCACTAAAAAGGAAGACTATGAAGAAACAGTTTCAGCCTGTTTTGTCTTGGGCAACTTATCACGAAACCTTGGCAAGCAATACCTTTGGAGGCAGAAATATCCAAAGTGCTATGTGCTAGGATATTATGTAAGGCCTTCAAAAATATACAGCATATGTATATGTGGGTGTTGCAGTGTCCTGGACGCTTAAGGAAAGATACCTACTAGGTGAGAGTAAAGGTAAAAAAAGCCAATCCAGTCTCAGCTACTGAATGTAGCTACAGCAAACTCAAAGCCCAGTCTAGATCTTTATACCTAGTCTGTGTAGTCTGGTTATGTCCACTCAGACTAGCTGGCTATACAGCACTCAGGCTTATTTTCTGTTTCTGAGTGTGATTGATTTGCAGTTCCACTGATGAGATTGCCTTGAAATTAACCAGTTTGCTTGTCAGGAAACTTCTCAACTGCTAAAAGAAATCTTGTGTCCTGCTGATGTATTCAGCACTTTTCTAGGCAGAGCATGGCAGTTCTGTCTTCCTCGAAAAAGAAATTTCCCTGGCTATTATACCTCATCAGTTCACCTTATCACTTCAAGTAGTTGAGCCTAAGAAATTTTGCCTGAACTTGCAAAAAAGTGCATCCTTTCTTCCCATTCTTGTAGGAGTAAGATTATGGTATCTGTTTAACCTAAAATTCAAATTTTTCTTGCCCTGTGTCTATCAAATCAATAAACTGTTTATGCAAACCTCCAACCAAATGGATAAGGAAGGTTAAAGGTCTTCACTTGATGGCCCTGAAATGCTTACAGGTGCAGAGTGTTTGTCACCTTGACATTTCCATTGGGACACCCACTTGTTCTGCTGGAATGCAGAACTGCTGTTTCCATCAGCTGTTACTGGTTTCAGTAACACAGTCATAGAATATCCTGAGTTGGAAGAGACCCATAATGATCATCATTCAGAAGGAAACCCTTACTCTACTTCCCTTGACTACTGATTGATGTAAACTCTTCAAAAGTGCTGATGTTTCTTTGTCCAGGCCAACTATAATCAAATTCCACTGCAATTCATTTCCAGTCTGACTTAGTGCTACTGTGGAGTCCATTCCTGCAGAGCAGGCTTTAGGGAAGACCTATGCCTGTTTGCGTGGGCCTTTGCCATTTTAGCAAAAGATGAAGCCAAAGAGACAAAGCACTTTAAAATCCTTGTTTTTGGAGTAATATTTAGGTAGTTAGTATAAGCAGTCTGATATATTTTTCCCTTTCTATTCTTACAATTCCTTTTGTCATCAGCTGTTTCTGTTCTCTCTTTTATAGCTCTAACCTTCATCAGATTTCCCTGTCAGTTGCAACTTTTAGTTTGAGCTTGCTGCTGTTTACTATAAGATACAGTGTTTAATTGGATTGCATTTTAACATTAATTAACATACAATTACATACCACATTTATCTTGTCTTGGTTTCAATTAGGTTTTGATATATCACTTGTAGTTAGCTAAATAACAGAACTCTCTTCCTATGGAACACTGCTGAGAAATATCCTTAAAGAATTCTGAAATCCCATTTCTGTCTCTGAATGTATCTAAGTAGCCTGTTTTTCACTACAAAATGTATCTGTATTGTCAGCTCTCTGTGTGTGTATTATAGTGCTGCAATTATTTTCCAGGGATTTTAGTGTGTTTGTGACTGCCATTAAGATGAATGCGTACCAGATGCTTCTTTAAAATGAAGCACTATTGTATAGGCTGATGGATGGAAAGTTTGTCAAAAGTATTCAAAGCTTCTACCAGAGATACAAAACAGCTGGGAAAAATCATTGTTATGTGCTAGTAGCGTGAGTCTCTAGTTTGGCTGTTCTGCATTTTGATTATAGTTAGATTCAATGCAAGCGTTAATCATAGCTCCCGTTATTCTTTATTTTTATGACATTTGGAATTTCATATGTACCTATTTACTCTTAGCCAGAAAATCTACTGTTTTATTTTTTATTTTTCTTTTTCCATTGTGAATATCTCTTGAGAAGCACCACAGCATAAAAGTTGGCAAATATGAACTATATTTTTTGCTTCTATGTAAGCGCCTATTTGGCCAATGGAAAGTAAAATATCCTGATTATTCCCCTTGTATTTGGAAAGAAAAGCTTGTACAGCAGATGAGCAATGCCAGCTTTATTTTTTTTACTTCTCTATTATGTTACCAACAATACTGTTCTCTGCTTTAGAGTACATCTATAATTAGCAGTGTATTAAGTAAAAGTGGCACCATCTTGTTCAGCTGTGCTTCCTCCTGTGCTTAGTCCTATTGTGTCTTTTTTTTTTTCTTTTTTGCTTTCCAGAATTCCAAGTTTCTAGTAGAGTTGAGCCAACTAGGAAGAACTTAATTATTCCGAGTTAGCACCTGTCTCATCTGTATGCAGGGACTTGTTGGCTCCAGTGCATGAAATTTCTCCTTTCTAATTTTCCAAGTGCCTTTCATCCTGTTATATGATGTCCATTTATTCAGCTGTCTTTGTTATGCCAGATGTCTTTCTCTATTGCCCTAGGAGAGTCTCTCCTACTTCTTTCATTCTGGGGCTTCCCAGAGCCAATCCAGCCTCTTTTTGAAAGGATTCTTCTGACTGTCAATAGCAGATGAACTCTTCCCACCTTTTCTCTTCTTCCCTCTGAATGTCTGGGGAGAGAAGGAGAAAATAGTCCATTTTGTGCTTCAAGCTTACCATCAAAATAAGTGGCAGAAGTAGAGAGTTCCTTGCATGATTTCATGTTAAGATTGACAATTATTTCTGGAGGACAATAGCAAACTAATCCTGAAATCAGTCTCACTGGACTGATCAATTGTAAATCCATTTTCAAAAACTTCTTACCAGACTTGCACGAGAAAATCATGCAAATGAGTCAGAATTCACTATATTCAAGATACTGTGAAATATGTAAGTTTCTTTGTGTGTCTCAAGGAAAACTGGTGGTTTTCTGTAGTTAGTTTTATGTACAAATGGACAATAGGGTGGTATGGTTCATAGTGTCACCCAGTGTTTATTGAAAAACAGACTTACACTTGTAGTCTCTCAAGCAGAAGAGCATTAGCAAGGTATTTCAGATGGAATGTTTAGGAATCTGTCTGGGGTCTTCAAGCAATCTGGGTAATACCTGAATAGCCTATCGAAGAGGTGTTCAGAAGAATGAGGGCTAATCTTGTATTCTAAATTCCTACTGTGTGACAAAATCTGCTGTTTCTTTTTGGGAGGAGGTCTACAGTCACACAGATGGCAGAATCACCATTACCAAAAAAACATGCCTCTGTTTCAAAGTCTTTGTTAGAGATACCTGACCAATTAGATAATGTGGCTATTAAGTTGCACCTGTATTAGAAATATGGTATGTGTGTTTATTAAGGAATGATGGTGAATTTTCACTGTTTGTGCAATCTTTGTTATTACTTCATATGTCATTTTGCCATGTAAATATGAATTTATAAATGGTAATAGAAATGGCTTGTGCTTTACGTTTTCAAAATATCTTTTTTTCCCCCTTTTTTTTGTCTTGCAGTTTTCAGTGAAGATCTACACGCCAGTCTATATTTTGTCAATGCATCTCTGCAAGAGGTAGTGTTTGCTAGCACCACAGGGACATTGGTACCCTGTCCAGCCGCAGGGATCCCCCCGGTGACGCTCAGATGGTACCTAGCAACGGGCGAGGAGATCTACGATGTCCCAGGGATCCGCCACGTCCACCCCAATGGCACTCTCCAAATTTTCCCCTTCCCTCCTTCAAGCTTTAATAACTTAATCCATGATAACACTTACTATTGCACAGCTGAAAATCCTTCAGGGAAAATCAGAAGTCAGGATGTTCACATTAAGGCCGGTAAGTACAGCTTTTTCCATGTCTCAAATGGGTTGGGGAAGGAGGAAACTTGGGTGTTTTGAAAAGCAGTAGCGTTTGTGAGTCAAAGGAGAAATGGCGAGAAGGATAACCTCAGAAATCCTTATGATTACTATGTGAAATAGTACATTCTTTCTCCTTTCTTCCTGATCCACTTTTGTTTTGGTGGTGAAAAATTAGTTTTCCGAAGATCATGATTAGCTGATCTTCCAAACAAGCACAAGGAAAAATGAACTGAAAATGAAATCATGAATCAGACCATGCTTACTCTTTAACCAGATGTGAGAAACAAGGATGTCATCTTTGGGTTTTGTGTAATGGCTGGGGGAAAAAAAAACCACAGTTGGCTAATGATGCCTCTTCTTAGATGCTTGTGTTGCGTTGTGCCTTCTTTTGGGGGACAAACTTGTGTCCTTTATAAGAGCTTAGCAAGGGGTGTTGATAAACAGTCAGAACTTGGTGTTTAAGCTAAAACATGCAAATTAGCATAATGATTTGTATCTGTTTTCTTGCACTGACTGTATGCAGTCTAGGTGAATAAGTAGGGAACTACAGCCGGATCACAATCAGGCCTTTTGCTGCAATATGCAAACATGATTACATACTTTCTGAAGGTTTTGTCTACCCACTTCAGTTAATTAAAATATTCAAACAAACAAAAGCCAGTCTGGAAGCTGACCCTTGCCTAATGCAAATCCTTATAGCCTTTGTAGGCTGTGGAGCTGTGAGTCTTTTCTCTGAAGTATCTTTTCTACTGAGATATGCCTTCACAGGATTCTTGGAAAGATAATTCTAAACAGTTACTAAGTAGACTTGACTTCATCATCTTATGTGGGGATTTATTCTACCCTTTTAAACAATGAACTAAGATTCAGTTATTTGTAGTTTGTAGGAAATTGGAAGGTAAGACTGAAAAAAAAAAAGATTTTAACAATTTCATTTACCTTATCCAAAGTCTAGTCTGAAATACTGTGTATATTTTCTTTTACAAGAAATGACAGCTCGCATATTGCATGTATGTGGGATTTCTATAATGACTTATGCTTCCTCTGAAAATACTTTGTTGTTCACAGACCAGGAAAGATTGAAAACCATAGATTGATCAGATTTATTTGTTTGTTTATTTGTTTGTTTTTAGCTCTTCGTTTAACGTTGATGGATTTGCTAATGTTACATCTGTTAGAATTTTTGTCCTTCCTGGATTTTTTTCATGTCCACATCTGGGATAGCATTTTTTCCCAATATATAGGAAAATATTTTGGTAGCTTCTTCTTTTTGGCAATATTACTTTCCAATATTTCTATTTCTTAGATAAATTATTTTATTAGCTATGATTTAATGCTCATTGAGTTGGAGGGGCATACAGTGTAGATGATAGGATATGGCTATATCTGTTGCACAGCTTTCAATTTTTCCATGGAACTCCAGAAGTCATCCTATTCTGCCTGAGTAATGAACTTCCCAAATGGAAGCAGCATGTGCAAAAAGGCTTTGCAATGAGTTCCGCTCCAAAAGTAATGCCTCCTATTTTTATTATGTTGACCCATTAAGTCAGAGGTGGATGTTGGTTATATGGAAATAGATGTTAAAGCTTCCCACCCATATTTCATTGTTTTATTTCTATATGATAAATGGCAGCAGAAGGGAAGTCTGACAAAATGGCATCTGACGTGTGAAGCAAAGGCATGTCACTGAATTCCTCCATGTGGAAAAATTGGCGTTAATGGGTATTAACACTCATTGATGGTTGCTGGACATCAATGGAGACCAAACACTGGATGTGAGCACTGTGAAGCAGTGGGTGATGCAATTCAGCAGTAGAGCCAGTAGCACAAAGTCACCTCCACCAGTGCAGAATTTTACGAGCGTGGCATGCAGGCTCTTGTTCACTGCTGAATGAATGCAGAACTAGTGGTGGTAATTAAGTTGACAAGCAATGTTTTGTAGCTTAGAATGTGCTCTATCAAGTAGTGATACTGTGCTCTTTGTAATCTGTTGTAGCTTCCATGAAAATAAGTAGGAGGCATTACTTCTGGAGTGATGTCGGTAGAGCTACTTGATTCGCTTTTTTAAACCCCCTTTCTTCTTCTTTTTGGCGTCTTAGCTTTGATCCATTCATTTGAGATGTTGACTCACGTGGATAATATGAGACTTAGATAATAAATTAAACATGTTCCCTTCCTTCATAAGAGCCAATATTGTGGTCTAGAGCTGTCGTTCAGCTAGATAGCAGATAGTATTTGCTAGTGAGTCTTTGCTTGAGTAATTGTCTCTGGAAGATATAATTTTTGAGCAAGTCTTCTACGCACACTAGTAGTTCATTCTCAATCAGTTTGAGAAAGCCTGAAGCTAAGATTTCAAGCTGCTGATAACTGTATTAGTGTTTTTTGAATATAACTATTACACATAATAATCTCTCCACCCCTCAAAAAAGAAAACTATTGACTAAAACAAGGCAGAAAACAAATGACAACAAAACAAAAAATCGAAGAGTCAAACCCAGACTCAATCTTCCAGGACAATCCTGCATGGGAATGGAGGGGGATATGTGTGTTATATATAGTAGAGCAAAGGCTGAGATTCTCACGTTAACTCATGATTCAAGGAACTGGGATTTTCAAGATGATCAGCAAATCTTTCGTGGGAGCCGGTCATTTATCCCATGGAAATATCTGAGGGCATCACTGAAACCACAATAATGTAAACTTTTCAAAAAGAAATGAATAAGTCTTTCTAATTTTTGTGCCTCAGATACTTTTTGTTTGCTTACTGAAATAATCAGATGGGCAGTAAGATTTGAAATATGGCAGATTTTCAAAGTACTAGACCTTTAGCAATGTGCTAGTGTTGCTGCTAAAATAAAAAATCCCTTGTCTGTATGAGGTGGTTGGAGTGTGAGCATTAGTCAAAAGTCAGCTTCATAAGGATGATTTATGTGCTCTGGAGCCATTCCCTCCAGCATAGTATAAGAGGCTGCTTTGTCCCAGGGCAGCCACGGTTGTGAAGTCGTTATATCAGAGGTGCTTGTAATATCTGTTCTGCCCAGAGTGTACTTACAGCAGAGTTAAGAAATTTAATTTATGATTAAAAATATGCTAGCTCCTAACTGCTGTGTTGATATGTCCTGTTTGGGATTGAGACTGGGACAGAGAACTCCAGTCTTTCTTTCCACAATGGTTGCATTGGACCTGAAAACTTGCTACTGTTTGCACTTGTGAAAAATAATTATATTCCAGAATGCTGACTTCTTTTTTTCTTTAAAGACATTGAGTAGGGATGACCTCTAAAAATTCTAGTGCTTCTGGCATATAGCACTTCAGTCTTCAGTGATTCTGGTTACTTGTAGTGGGTAGAGCATTATAAATGATTGTAGGCTGGGTATATAGGCAAGAAAAATATCACTGTAATATGGCAATTTCACATTGTTATTTAGGTTATATTGCTGCACTGGAGTTCTTGCCAATAATTTTTACTTTCAGACCCACACATGCCTTAAACACACATCATTTTACCTCTATTTTCACTGAAACTGTTCCTCACTTGACCACTGTCTCTAGCTTCTTAACTATGTTGGCTGTGGTAATTTCTTTTCTTGCACCTTAATCTTGCAGTACTGTAGAGATCTTACATTAATGCTTGTCCTTCATTTCTTACCTACTTAGATGCTCTCCGTTACAAGTAGTACTTCTTCTCTGCTCTACCTTCTTTTCTGTTAACCACTGCTTACAGATTTTTACCACTCCTTCATTGAGTTGTATCAATGTCAGAATTTTCCTTCTTTCCACTAATCTTACCAGTGTACCTTCATGTCTTTCAACTAATACTATTTTCACGTGAAGAGTTTTTCCTGTTCTTTTTTTCTTCTCCTTGGCTATTAAGATAATTCTTCTGTTCACTAGTCAAATCACATCCTGAATCTTAGTGCTTCCATACTGTTTTTAAAACAACTCCTAGTCACAGCTACTATTTTCTTATCTCTGTCTTATTTCTCTCCATACTGGGCAACTGAATGCAGTTCTCACCTCAACTGCTATCACTTCTCTGTGTTTCTGAAACAGTGGGTTGTTTTGTTGGTTTTTTGTTGTTGTTGTTGTTGTTTGTTTGTTTGTTTGTTTTCTGTCACCTCCATCAATTTTCTCCTTCATTTTTCTCTTCTTCAAAATCCTAAATGACACTGTTCTTCTCTTCTACCCTTTTGATGCCTTATTTACTTAAAGTAGTTGTATGTAATTTGTACTCCCGGATAGAGTAGAAAACCATTTGTGATGGGAAATGTGGCATGAGAAACAAGAGAAGTAACAAAAGGCATAACATGATTTACCCATAGAGTTTTGCATAAACTGTGTATTTATTTCTCCTTGTTCCCAGAATTACATAGGAAAGGAATGCAGACACTTGGTGAAATGCAGACTGTGAGTAAATAGAAAGATCTGGGAATGCTTCTGTACTAATTCTCAAAACTATTAGTATTGCAAAACTATCACTTAAATACATTTAAAAAATCATAACCTTAGGAATCTTGATGAGGCAATCTTTGTATTAGATGGTATGTGTAATTATGACTTGCTAATGGAACCTATTCCTTTCTCTTCAGTTTTACGGGAACCCTATACAGTCCGTGTGGAGGACCAGAAAGCCATGAGAGGCAATGTAGCAGTGTTCAAGTGCATTATCCCCTCCTCTGTGGAGGCATACATCACTGTTGTCTCATGGGAGAAAGACACAGTCTCGCTTGTCTCAGGTAGGCTCTTACAGTTTTCTTTGTCAACTGGCAATGGCAGATGTGGTTACTGTCTTTTCCCCAAAATACTTTATGTTTACTTTTAGTAAATTATAGACTGGTATGTCACCCTTTCAGGAACATATTTCATATGAGCGTTGCTGCATCCTTATGACTATGTGACATAAAGGTTTTAGACAGCCTGGCTTTTTCGAGCATGCTTGAGGGGAAACTAACATGGTTTTTGTTTTATACTAGATATCAAGTCAGCTTCCTGGTTGCTGTGACAATGGGTTTGTGTTTAACTTTGATAAGAAACTCATACATGCCAAATAAATGTGAATGTCATAAAACATGTTGAGTTTTAGTTGTTTTTCAGTAATAGTGTTACTCGTGTATTGGAAGAAATTCTGAGTCTAAATTTTGTTTGGTTATGTTTAAATGTGCTGTATAACTGGTATTTTTGCCTTCAAAATATTTTTATCTCAAATAGCTTTATAGGTAACTCTAGGGGCTTAGGCAAACTATAAACAGTGCTGTAAGGCAAAAATATTCAAGTAAAACAATCAGTTCTAAAAGTAACATGCTCCAGTTGCCAATGTGAGGCAATGCTGTAGAAGTAGAGGGATTTCAGGCAAACAATATCCAACGTTTAAAAGCTTAAACATTTTAAGAAATTCCTAGGAGACTGTATATATTCATAAAAGTATTTTCACTGAGGTACATATCCAAATTATATATTACACTGAACACTTCTGTCGTTACTCATACAAATGATTTATATGCAGAACTTCATGTATATATTTTTTTTCAGGGTAATGCAGAATGGAAAATGTAATTTAAGTTCAATGCTGCTGCAGAGTATGTTTAAGAATGTGTTTGTGTTTATGATCCTACAGCATTTAGAAACCTTTTTACACTTCTCGGTAAATTAATAACCTTTCTTTTCTGACAAATGTGATACTGATGGAAATACTTATGTTTCTTTATGACTCATGTTCTAGATTTTATTTATCTATGTAGTTTATTGATTCCTTACATAAGCTTTTTTTTTTTTTTTTTTTTAAATTTTCTTTTTGGGGGGTTTATTCCATATAGTTCTCTAAAGATTTAGTAACTATTTAAGTACCATTGAATTCATGATCAGTTGTCCTATGCTAGTGGCACACTGTTTAAGCTTGGTAAATCAATTTTGTTGTGCTTCTGTGTTTTGGTCAGGCATATATTTTGCCCATCATTGGGCAAAATAAGCATTGCCACAAATAAGTTTGTTATATCTGAATTATAGGATTCACCAGTAGAACAACCAACAAATACTGGAAGTTCATAGTTAATAGACAAGTAAGCTTTCCATTATTCTATTTGTAATGCTACAGAACTATGATTAAGGTTATCTAATACAACAGTGGATTAATGTATTTATTTTCTTTTCTGACAGATGATACATATACATCTGCATGTGAAGGAAAATAATGTTTATATGTACACAGTTAATTACCAAAATATTTTTTCAAGCTTATTCATTGTGTAAGAAAATATGCATGTTTTCTCTTCAGGAGTCAGCATAAGAGGACACAGGTCTTTGTAATCCCATCTTTGGGGAAGAAAGTGTGTGATTTCTGCAGACCATCATGACTACTGTGCTTAAAATAATTTATTTCTGGTTAATCTATCTTGATTCTTATCCTTTAAACTTTTGGGGGATAAACATGCATAATGAAATTTAAGTCTATGTAGTTGCATCATTTTTTTTCCTTAACGCCACTTCTGACTTTGGTTGACTAAGCTACAGTCATTAAAAATCAATTAAAACACTTTCAACACTTAAAAACCATCTTTAATTATCTCACAATCCCTTAATTTGACAGTTATAAATCTAGATGGAGATAAAATAAAATGCATTAAAATCTACTCTTAAAAATCTGTGTTTAACATATTGGATCATGTTATGGAAAAGATTTAGTTTTAGAGGTGAAATCACAAGTTAGATTACAGGTTGATGCTACCTGATGTGCAAGGGCAAAAGTGAGATGGGACAATATTTCTCTAGTGTAATCAGGATAGATGCTGTATTTGATTGTTCACCACCTAAGTGCAGGTTGATAGTGAGCCTGCATGTGTTTCATGAAACCACTACCTTGAGTTTTACCCATAATAAATTTTGTAATAATCTGACCATGAACTCAAATGGTAGATATTGATCAAGCTTGTCTTCTTAGAATGCCAGTGCTGATGAATAGGGTACTAGACCTAACACAGCTATTGAGCTGTTTTCTACTAATGATCAATGTTCTGAGGATGTGCATATTCCTGCTTATACAGTCATTATTAGTATATTTGATATTTTTTTCCTCCAGTGGAGAAGCTTCATATAGAGTGGCACAACAGATAAACTTTGCTTCTGAAAGTCTTAAATCCCTACGTAATAGTTCCAAGTAAAAATTAGAGTAAATATTTAATACGTCTGTCTGTTTGTAGTCCAGCTGTGGACTACTAGAACAGTGAGATTTTTGAACCAGAATCATTTCTTTCAACAGTTTCTTACTGTTTTAGTTTGTCATTTCTTTCTGTGGAGATCAAATATTTCAAATAAAAAGTGAATTTTAGCAATAATTAAAACAATAAATAATTTAAAAAAACAAAGAAAAAACAGGAAGTGCATCTAAGGGGCACATTCCTTACTTTTTTAAAATTTTTTTATTTATTGATTGATTTTACCATGGAAGAAGTGTATTATCCTGAATACATCTGCCTTTGTATTGTATGCTTTGTTCTCAGAGAGTGCGGTGAAGTTCAGTAATTGAGATATGTAATTAAAACACCTGGGCAGCTGAATTGTATGTTGTGCCTCCAGGTTGTGGCAAACTGTGGCTTGAAACCTAGTAAGACATATAGCTAGACCATTTCCAAGGAGTGTGCTGATAGGTCAGGCTGCTGCTCAGTGAAGTGAAGGTGCCAATGGTGTAAGCCAAATATACTGAATTCCATGAAATATCCTCATTCAAAGACAGCTGTGGACTAAAAAGGTGTCTGTCTGTCTCCAGGGAAATAACCAGGTAGCTGAGATTTTGCTCCTACACTTTGTACTTGTATATAATAGTAAATGTGTGGCTAAAAAGCATTTTCAGGATGTATTCTTGGAGCAAAAGTAGTGAGGAAAAAGAATTTTAGATCAAGTCAAGAACAATCATTAGGATGAATCTATTCTGGGGAAAAATAGAAAACATTAACTACCAACAATGAAGACACAGAAATAGTTTGATGCTATGAAGAACCATTTTGAATAATTGTTAGATTAATTATTCTACTATCTCTGCTAAACACAGCTGTACTGCACATCCTCATGACAGACACATAAGGACAACAGCAGACATTAGCTGTTATCAGTCTACTAAAAGTGCATGAAATATATCAATGTCTCTGTGTGTCTTAGTAAAAGACCACTTTGCAGTGGTGTGTGTCTTGCCTAACAGTCTCTTAAGTCCTGGTAAAATAGAAAACCAACAATAATTTTGAGAAGTCTTCAAGGGCTTAGAAAGCACAAAATATCACTGTGCAAAGATCTGTAGCTGTATCTTCAAGAGCCATTTTTAACTCTTGTCTGAAGAGTTCTATATTGCCAGTTGACTTTAAACAGTCTGAAATTCATGTGAAATATAAATAGTTTTAATGATGTGCACTTTTCTGTCTTGTATTTGCATTAGTCGCCTGCTCTTATGCATTTTCATTAGATGACACTGAACATAATAGCTTAAATAATCCTCTAATACTGTGTGACTGATAGTTGCATATAGATTGCTCGGAGGTCAGATTTCCTTTCTTTCTCACTCTTCTCCTTTACAAACCATTCCCAAAGGGAAAGACTTTTTGAATCAGAGCTGTGTTGGTCTTGTAACCTCTGGAAACAGTACAGGCCCTGCAGGACCAACAAATGCATAGAAGCATGTTCTTCCATGCAACAGTCATGAAAACAAGGTATATGGTATAGGAACGTGTCATGGTGTAGATTGTGCTCCTGCTGCTGTCGAGCAACCACAAGGCAGATGGGAGACTGGCGCTTGGCTTGTAGTAGTTGTTCTTCACATGGATAACTGTGAAGCTGGGATGGAGACGAAGGCAAAGACAAAATAACTGCTGATTTTGCTTTGTCTGGGTGAAAACAAAGAGCGTAGTCCGTTCATGTGTTAATTAGCTCTGGAGAGCAAAGAATGGGTGTGGGTGTAGAGGAAGGATGGCAGAAAGGCGTTATTAAAAAATAAAGGTTGGTATGAAGGGATAGAAAAAAGAAAAAGGAAGAACAGACAGAAACAAAGGGAAAACTGTGTTTTCTATCTAGATGCCTCCTATCCTGATGCTGGTAACTATGAGATATTTTGAGTTTTTCCTGTGTATCTGAATAGCTTCCTGCCAAGGGCAGGATCATGAATAGGTCATGCCCTGACCTTTCTGAATTCCCATTTTCCTGTATAATGACAGACTTTGCAAGAATCTGACCAATTTATACACAGTATGCAACTGCTTAAAGAAAGAAAAAGAGAGATGAATAGTGACAATAGTGCACAATGGCATATTCAAACCCACACAGAAAGAATAGCAGCTCAAGTGAAAGGTGTGTAAGCACAAATGGAACACAGCTCCCTGAAGGGTTGTGCCTGATGTGCAGATGACAGCTGATGAGTATTTCTGTCAGCATTCTTTGGCCAGAAATTAGACAGACTGGATGATGACTTGAAATGTCACTGTTATACAGTGACCTCCATTTGATGTAATGTGTTGCATTATTTATTTACACACCATTCCTCAAATCTTGTCTTAAAGGCTTGAGGACTGTTGGATCTCCTCCTCCATAGAGGGCTTTTCTGAACTGCCATCGCAGTTCAGAAAAACTAGTGTTTGCCAGTAGTTAGCATGAGGTGGCATGTGCAGTACAGAACAGTGGTTTCTGTTTGGACTGGGATTGGAGTTTACAGTGATGTTTCTGTTTATATAGAGCAGTCTCTATAGTGAGTGGTTCTGTGAGCAGAGTCCCATGCTTAGAATTGTTTGATAGGTGATGATCACATGAATTAATTTCAGCCATTCACTTGAGACTAGGTCTAGGAGAGATGAGTTGTGGTCTTTCTTGGTTTGGTTTGGTGTCTGGGCTTGCACAGGCTTGTTAATGAGCAGGCATTGAACCTATGCCACTGACTGCTATAGATGCAAGCTCTTTTCTAATGCTTTATTTTTTTATTTTATTTTTTTATTTTATTTTTTTTACAATTTATCAATGTATATATAAGGAAAATTTCTGAGTGTGAACTATCTTCTATTGGAAATATGGCAGGTGACACTGAAAATTAAGCAGCCAGCCTCCAGCATCTGCTGAGCTTACTTGACTCATTGGAGAGCTAATGTGTGTAGTTTTCAGAAATGTTCAAGTCAGACTGTAGATATGTTGTTACAGTAATGTGGATTTTAAGCATCCTGAGGATGTGTTAAGTGCAAATGCCCATTTCTAAAGACAATATACAGCTTCTTTGTGTCCTTTTTCAACAAAGCTGTTTTCCTAAGCGACTTAAAAAGTCATTTGCTACATTATTTAAGAAATGTCTTGTTATCTTATTTTTTCCAGAGAGCACTGTTCTTTTAAGGAGAGTGTTTCATAATACTAGAAAGTGGAGACAGTAAAAACAGCACTTCCAGGTTGTGCAAATATTTTTCATGCTCTATTTTGACTTTTCAGGTTGTATATGAGAGAAATGTTCTCAGAAGGAGTGGTGCTGCAGTGGCACAGGCTGCCCAGGGAGGTGGTGCAGTCACTGTCCCTGGAGGTGTTCCAGAGCCGTGTGGATGTGGCACTGAGGGATGTGGGCAGTGGGCACAGTGGAGGTGGGCTGATGGTTATTATATGGTTCACTGTAAACCACAGTTGTAACTGAGCAAAGTGATGTACTTCTACCGTTTGTGAGAATATTCTTAAGGCTTTTTTTCAGCCTACACTTCATGTTTGTTTTCCATGATGTTCCACTTGGCGTATTTTGATCAGGCTGATCAGACTAATCATGCTAAAATTAGTGCTGGTGGATAGATAGGTGGGGCTTGAATCTAAAGGTTTCCTTGGCTTTGTGGGGGCAGCTCTTTATAGTGATAAAAATGAAAAGCGTCTGACCCACATGTCATAGAATTGCATTTTGGTAGTACAGAGGAAGGTAGGTGATCAGACTGTATGGAGGGGAGCTTGCTGATCATTTAACCAGCACAGGGAAGCATGTTTGTGAAGCTGAGGTCTTAATATCAGAGAGGCTATTGGTTCCCTAATGAAAGGATCTTTATCTTGTGAATGGACATTGTGGCTGCTATGAGGATGTAGAACATCAGTGGCTATTTGTGGAAAAAAAAGGAGAAAAACTTATTTGAGTGGCAAAAGAAACCCGTCGTCTTTTGCCTGAAGCAAAGCCAAAATGTGTTCTGTCTAGGGCAGATAGGCTGTAATTGGCCCAAGGGTCTTTTGGACCATGCATAACTTTATCAAATCTGATGCCCTAACTGTTCTGTTTTACCACCTTGTTATTGATGTCGCCAGTCATGAAGAAGTTTCTTTCAGCATGGTTGAATTCAGTGGCACATTTAGCCTCTCACTGGAAAATATCTGTGTCACTTTATTTTCCCTCCAGATGTACTTGAAGTTGCTTTCATTTTCCTGGGGAGAATCTCATTTTTTTTTTCCCCCCTCTGGCCAGACTTTTCTAGCCTCAGTTCCTGCAATACTAATTCCCTTTGAGGTTTGTAAAACCTCTAAATAAATGCTGCCTACACTTTAATTAACGTGATGTTTACCAGATCTTTATTAAAGGCAAAACGAGAGCAGACTGACTGCTAACCTTCACAGGTATTTGCTCAGCAATTTCCCATTTTGTCTTTGCTCTTTGTTCACAATTCTTCAGGCGGTTTTGGTTCATATAGTTTTCCCGAATTCAATATTTGAAGCAATATATATATCTACTTGGTCTAATATGCAGGATTTTTGTGTGTGTGATATTTAGACAGCAAGACCTTGTGCTGTCAGATTTGGTATCAATGGTCTAGGAGCTTGAACATCTGCGAGTGAATTAGTGTGCTGATCTTTAGGTCTAATTGTTATTTCTTTTTCAGTTTTCTTTTTGAAATGGTGGTCATAGCATTTTTTTATTTTTTTAATAATCTGCTCTGCTAGTGGCTTGTGACCTTGTGTCACCTTATTAAACAGTAATGGATAAGTATATGACCAAATTAAGCATTGCGTGCTTGGGATTTCCCAACAAAGCCACGTCTAACCTGAGCAAACTGCCAATGAGCTCTGACAGTTTTGATGTGAGGGGACAAAATCGATGCATGAGTCACTCTGATAAATGCACGCCTTGCTGCCCAGAGCTCATTATGCCATAAAACTTTTGCCTGTGTATGTGGCTTAACTGAGTTAAAATGTCAAAACTGCCACCAGCCATGATCTACATTACTGTTGTTTTTAATACATCAAGGAGACTCCTAATAAGTGATAATGGAAGGAAATGAAAGGTATCGTGTTGTAGCTGCTCAGTAATTTCCAGTGAAACAACACTGTACACTACAGTGCTATCGCTGTGGATAAATCTTCAAATTTTTGAAGGTATAGATAGACATACAGATGCTTATTTGCTTTGTCTTCCCTGTTGAGAGTCCAATTATAACTGAAAGGTTCATTAGAAGAATGACTGTTAGAAATAAGTGTAATGCCATTTTGTTAGATCTTGGATTCGTTTCATTGGATACATGTTTTGAGAGTGATATATATGGTTTTTCATTAGAAGAAATTTTAGTTAGAATTAAGGACATTTTTATCATCAGTGAGGTTGGGCTGCGCAGTTCTGCTGTGGCAGCGGATGTAATCCATCCTGATGTAGATAGGTGGTGGATCCAGCAGCTGTTTTTTGAACAGTGTCTGATCCAGAGTGTATTTGGTTACACTAGATAAGTTAAAGCTAGTGGATTTCTTAAAGAAGTCAGAGTAAGAAAGATAAAAGATTGAACCACCACCAATACTGAACCAGAACCATTTTCACCAGGAAAAATATCTGCAATTAACATTGTAGTTTGCGTTTGTTTGGCTTGAAATAAACTCCATGTTTTCACCACGTGCTCAAACACTGCTTGTACTGCAGAAGTTGGAATGCTTTGTGCAGGCCGAGGAGGCCAACATGATGCAAGGCTTTCAGCTGGCGGAGGAGTGTAATCCACACAGACCTGTCAACAAAAGCAGGTCAGCAGGATTGAGCAAGGAAAAAAAAAATCAATAAATCTTTGAATTAATCATGCAACTGCCAGAGAGAATTATGGGTGCATGAAATGAAGGATGTAGGTATATATCTATGGCAGCTTATTCTTTCCTGCCTCATTGTGTCCTTTCCTATGTCTGTAAGTTTTCTCCCCTTCCCCCACCTGAATGTTTCCATGTTTATTCCAGTACCATCGTAGAATACTTGCTGCTCATTTTAAAGTGACTAATTCAATATGGATCACAGTAATCCCTCTTAGTGTTCTCTCTCCACACTGCCACTTTTCCCACTGACTTTGTGTGCACTCAGTATGAAATAATACAGGAATTTCACCTCTGCATAAAACTAAAATTGCACATCTTGTGCAGTGAACTGGACCAAAAACAACTGCTGCTTCGGTGAACAGAGGAGTTAAAAATTCATGCCTATGCTGCTAATGTCTCAGGTGAGTGGGCATCCTCCCTGAGCTCTTTTGCAGCAGCACAAAGGGCGGTGAGGAATGACTGAGATGGGGCTCAGCCCCACTCTTGCGTCTGCCCTTAGGGCACATCCCCAGGACCAGGTCCTAGCCCTGTTTCAAGGGCAGCAGTCGTCAGTAAACATCTTTACTTAGGGGGTAACATTTTGAGCCCGGCTCTCCAAAGCTGAGCTGCAGTCAGATGCAACCACAATGAACTAAAAAGGCAGCTTGGGGAGGAGGAATCTGACACCAGGGGTATGCCTGGGAGGATTGTGAGGAATTGTGGATTAGGGGAAACGTCCTCTTGGTATAGCTTTGTTGCTTCAACTCTATGCATGGATTTCATTCTTTCTACTCTGAAGGATGTAATGTTCATTGCAGTGCCCTGGAACTGGGCTCAATTTAGCTTCCCCATGGAAAAAGTAAAATAAATAATAATAATTAAAAATATTCTGTTTAACTGTTGCTCCACTTCTGGCTTTGGAAGTGAGAAAGGCTGGTGAAATAAACACTCCAGTGTTTTTAAATCTTCACCTTCTCAGAAGATGATGCTGTCCTGTCCCTCCTCTGTGCCCTGGCCCACTCTACAGCTGTAGAACTTGGTCGTGCTTCACCACAAGGATGTCTCCTTGGCTCTCTGCCCACGGAATGAATCTGTCTCTCTTCCAGCTGGGGAGCAGCCCGGTACTGGGTGTTCACTTTGACTGCAATTTCATTTTTCTCTTTTATCCATAGCTTTCTTTTTGAATAGGTGGTGATTTTCATAAAATCCCTGAGAACAATTACCCCTCTATTCGTGTGAGGTCAGGGTGATGCTGTGTGTGGGGATTATGTATTCCTGCGGGGAAAAAAAAAGATCTGACCTATAGCACTCTTGTTTTTCACTTGCACACTTAGGGAATTTTTTTTTTCCCCAAAATGTTTTTCCCCCTTTGCCATTGAAAGGTAGAACCAAATTCTTGACACACTTGGAAAGCACATTTGAGTTCAGCCACGTGGTAGTTATTTTTTAATGTCTGTACTAATAAAAAGACAAATAGAATAGCCTTCCATGGACAGATAATTCTTTCTCTTCCCTCCCTTTATAGAGTATCCTCCCTAACTGCCTCTAGTTAAATGCTACTGTCTAGTAAAACAACTTTTATTTTTAAAGAGACATATCCCATACAGAAACAAAGCTGCCCTTTTGAATATGGGCGTTGCTACTTGCCAGAAAAAAGAAGGCAATTTCAGGGCTGTGAAGCAAAAGTGCACACATAAACACGATGTGGTTGGGTGATGTGGGCTAAGCCACAGCCTACATCTGGCACTTCTACAGAATGAGGGAGAAGAGAACCCCTCTAAATGTCATTGCCCCAAGAGCATATTGTGAGATACTGTGCAGAAGGGATTTAAGAAAAAGTACCTAGTAGATTTTGCTTTCCTTCTCTTTTCTATGTCACCTTTGTTATGTGAGCTCTGTTTGATAGTACTTTGCATCTCTGTAAGCGATTACTCATAGCACTTTCTGGAGCTGATTTTTATTTTATGTTTTATGTGTTTAAGAAATGAGGTATCACAAGCTGTGTAGAAAATCAGAAAATTTTGTATTCTGCCTATTTTAAAACCTTTTTCCCCCTTATTACAAAATCCCCTTAAGTTAATTCAAATGTTCACCCTCATTTTCCATAGAATTAAAAATAAAACCCCAAGAATCTTGAAGATTTTTTGTGTCTCATGGAGGGTGTGGTAAATGCACTTGCAGAATCTCCTAAGCACAGTTCTTTACTTGGACCCATATCTTCTGTTTCTTCCCGAGTGCTTGAATAATGAAAGATGTAGAGAAAGCATGAAGGACATTCTTAGGAACCCTTGCTAGTTTGCTGTGAGTGTTTTATTTTCCCATGAATAAACTGATACCAAGTATTCTCAGTGCTTCAGATTTGTAGAGTTCGTATTGCCTTGGACTGGAGCTGTCTGTGTGAAGACTTGGTAGATGAGGCTTGGTGGGAGAGTTGGGTTTCGAATGCATTGCTCATAAGCATAGTCTGTTAAAAGAGGATTAAATATCTTGCCTTTCTCATGTCATTTTCATTTAGATTTCTTTTCTTACTTTCTTTGTTATGTAATCATAAGTCATTGTAAGGAAACCATAGGACTATAAATGTGAATACCCTAAACTTGTTTTTAAAATAAAAGTTGTGCAGTTTTAATCAATGAAAATTAATTGCATTAAGAATCAGAAATATCCTTCTCCTTCCTATCTTTAATATTTCTTTCTTTCTTGTGGTATTTGAAGCTGATCTTAGTTTGCTCAGCATTTTTTTTCTGTCAATTATTCTGTAAGGAAAAACGTGTTCTCATGTGGCTAAAAATATTTTCCTGTAGAAAAAGTCATGTTTCAGCCTGAGCAAAGAGAGAAAAAGAAGGCTACGAGGGATGCAGAAAAAGCCACATTTTTCATTTTAAATATTTTCAAAATGAGAATTTGCACTTATCCCATATCAAACATAAAGCTGTCTCAAAACTCATGTATTTTTACAAGGGAAAAAAAAAATCTTAGGACAAAAAAGGTTGCATATATCTTGATTAATTGCTTCACTGGGTTATCTGTAATAGCACGTCTTGTTTGTTTACTTGTTTGTTTACTGTAGCTGTGTTGCTTATTTTTCGTTCTTCCAATAATTTCTGTTTTGGGAAAAGGAATAGTGCATATTTTGGATTAATTTAAGTAAAATATGGATGCTAAGCAAACTCCTCCAGTGACTGTAATGCAGGATACTTACTTTCTTTGAAACAAAATTGCCAGAGCTCAGAAAAATTGTGTGTGTGACCATTAAGCTGCACCATTTATCTGAGCTGCTCTTCTAAAGTAAAATCAATGCTATTTTTTTGCATTTTCCTAATGGGAACCTATTAAGTTAAGTACACAGGCATTTTTAACCTCAGACATGTTGCAGGGGCAAGTCAGTACTGGATTCAATCCAGCCTATTAACAAGGACCATTGACACTCTTGTGTCTGGGCATCTTGGCTATTGGGTTTAGAACCACTTTGTTGATGTGCTATATCACATCAAGATGCCAATCTTGAGGATAATTGAAATCTTTCCTTCTCTAATACTCCAACAAGTATTTGTCTACTTGCTGATATACAACTTTTAATACTTCTATCCAGAATTTTTGTCTTCTGGAGATCACAGATGGTCATAAAAAATAAATTCTGAATTGGAACTTACTCTCCATGATTTTAATTTGAATGATGAATGATCTGTTAGGCCACTGAAAATTTACTGCCTTTAAGGTCAATAGGGATGGGAAAGGCTAGTTGTATGAATGTATACCTTATGATCGCAGTGGAGAGGGAAACTAGAAGAGCAGGGGAAGGGAAAAGTGTTTTATGTTTACTCTGATTTGAGAAGTGTATTTTTTATTAGCTTGTTTTTAAGAACATTTAAGAAATAGAACAATATAGTCTGGAATAAACAGTAACAAAAAGTGTAGCAGAGAGAAGAGCCGATAGACTGCAAGTAAAAATAAGGCATCTTTGTGCAACAGGTGACTCCGTCCCAATAAAGCACTGGAAAGTAACCGAAGAGAAGGGAATTAGGCCATCTCATTATAACAGACTGCCTCTGACACTTAGTCCAAATGTGTCCATCTGTTCCCAAGAGAGAATGCTGCTTTCTACTTCCAAAACATTAGGGGGAGGTCAAACTATTACTGCCAGGGACGCAGAGGAGCCGAGAATTTGATCAGAGTAGTTTATCAGTTGGAAAATTGCCATTGAAATATTTCACATTTTCTTTTTATTTATTTATTTATATATTTATTTTAATCCTCATTTTTCTTTTCCCTCATCTCCCAAAGGGCATTTCACCTCGTTTACTATAAATTGTGAATTTAAACAAAGGCATTTTTGTGGCAAACTCTCCCCGCAAAACTAAGGAAGTTTTAAGAAAGTGCCTGACATCTCTAAATGAGAACAGAAGGTTTGAAAAGGAATAATGGGGACAAGAAACTGTACATGAATTTTTCTGCATTAAGAAACTGAAAGTTGGTGGGGAAACCTAGGATAAAATTAACAGCTTTCCATGAAGGTATGTGGTGTGGCTGGGAGAGAGCCACAAGACGAGCCTAAGATTGGAAGCAATGCTGAGTATGGGCTGAGTACCCTATGCTGTTTTCTTCCTTCCTCCCTCCCTCCCTCCCTCTGATCCCTTTGCCTTGGAGTTACAGGTTGTAATATCCAGTCAGTATGTGAGGAAAACAAAGCAGCTAAACATGAGTTTCTGTTCATTTCCTTCCTTCCTTCCTTCCTTCCTTCCTTCCTTCCTTCCTTCCTTCCTTCCTTCCTTCCTTCCTTCCTTCCTTCCTTCCTTCCTTCCTTCCTTCCTTCCTTCCTTCCTTCCTTCCTTCCTTCCTTCCTTCCTTCCTTCCTTCCTTCCTTCCTTCCTTCCTTCCTTCCTTCCTTCCTTCCTTCCTTCCTTCCTTCCTTCCTTCCTTCCTTCCTTCCTTCCTTCCTTCCTTCCTTCCTTCCTTCCTTCCTTCCTTCCTTCCTTCCTTCCTTCCTTCCTTCCTTCCTTCCAGAATGACCTGTATCACTTTATTTTAAAATTTCTATAATAATAAGATTCAATTAAAAAAAACCCAAAAAACTAGTATATCTTATCAAAAAAACTGTGTAGTGAGCTGTACTGTGCACTTTTAAAGGCTGTACTATGCACTTTTAAAGGCTGATTCAAAGCTTTATTGCTTTCTGTTCTGTTGAATCATCATGTTTCATCAATAGGGCTTATACTGATAAAGTATGTTGGTTTGATCTTCCTTTAGTCATCATGATCCCTATTACTTGGAGAGGGTTGATAATGCTATTACTACTATTCATAGAAGGGCACTGAAAATCACCGTTTGCATTTAGGGGGAAAGGGAATAAACCCCATTAAGAAACATTCCAGATGCTCATGTGAAGCCCCACCTGCTGATTGTTGTAAACCAATAACCATCACAGTGAGTTGTAAAGTGGGTTTCAGTTATTTCTCCCCTGTGCACTTCTTCAAGCACTAGCACTCCCAAGCCCTTCAGAGGGAACACAACACTGTGTCCATGTGTTCCCCAAAAAATGTTGTCTTCTGTCTCCTGGCAGCTGAAAAATTAGCCTTTTGGAAAAGCTGGGTTCTCATACAGAAAATCCAGTCTCATGTGGGCAAAAGAAATACCTAAGACTTGTGCCCTGTGCAGAACTGTTTTCTATTTTCTCTTCGTTTAGTCAGTTCTCACTGGCAGAGAGTGAAGAGACAGCATGTTCTCAAAAGATTTATAATGTCTTTAAGAGCCTAGCACATGATAAAATATGTGGTTTGCATTCAGATTTGCCAACTTGGATGGCTTAACATCTGAGAGATGTTAAACTTGAATATGGGGATAATTCATGGGTAGTAATATAGTATTTATACTGCAGCCTTGGAAGGGTGAGCTGCCATTGGAGGAATATTCAGCTGTGACACAGCCCTTCTAGAGCTCCTAAAACAACTTCAGGCTGGAAAAGGGGAACAGTGCTGTATATGTTCAACATGTGTTATAATTGATTGCTTTCTCTCCACCATCCTGCCTTATAACTTTTTCTCACTGTAGCGTTAGATGGACTTACATCTGTCAATAGCAAGTAAGTAAACTTGAAGAAGCCATTTCCAGCAAACACCTCTATAGGAAGCCTGTTCCAGCATTTGAGTACCCTCACAGTAAAGAAATTTTTCCTTTTACTCAGTCTGAAGCTCCTCTGTCACAGCTGTGTGCCACTACTGTGTATCCCATCATTATCAGTTGCCAGGAAGAAAACACGGGCACATTGCTCTTCATTTCCTTCCTCAGGAAACTGCAGAGAACCATGAGCTCTCCTCTCAGCTTTCTTTTCTTCAGACTGGACAAATCAAGTGCCCTCAGTCTCTCTCTCCTTATAGGACATGCATCCCAGCCCTTCTGTCAGCTTAGCTGCCACCTCTGGGTGCTTTCAAGTACATTTCATGTTGTAGATTCCATACTTGCACACACAGAATGCACAAGCTTTAAATACAGAGCCCAAATCACGTCTTTTGACCTGCCGTCTCAGCTGTGTTTAATCATCCAAAATATGGTTTGCACTCTTGGCTGGTAGGGCATGCTGATGACTTATGCTGAGTCTGCTTTTGACCAACACCCACAGATCGTGTATCTCCAGAGCTTTCTAGAGAGGTAGAATGGGTAGAGAAAAGCAAATTCAGAGATGTGGGCCTGAACAAAGAGGTAGGTAGTTTATTTCTTTAGCAGTGTTGCCAGTTCAGGGATGCAGAAGGTCGTAAATGGCACCATGGTTACTTAACTCTAGGTTTTGTATTCCCGTTGCTTGGTAAAGCTTTTAGAGAAACACTGCTGATGCCAATTGGGGAACTTGGTTATGGTGGTTCTAATCTAGTAGATTTTGTTGTCCTGATATCACAGTTTCTGAGAATGTCGTGACTAGACAAGATCATAAAAAACACTGTAATATAATACCTATTGCCAGAACTGGTTAAGACTCTGAAAACAGTGGAAAGTAAATACCTTAGTATGTGTTATAGGTCACTGAAAAAGCATATTCGGGGCTGCTGATGTCCTGCTATCTGCAAATGTTTTGAGATGCAAGTTGTTCTTTAACGGAATCCTCTTTTCGCTGGACTGTCACTGCTGACTGCTCTGTTATGCATTCCATTCTTATACACTTCAAAAAATATTACTTGTTTTGAAGAATGATAGTTAAAGAAAATTGAAACTACAGAAGTTTGGAAAAATGTTGTAGCTGTTGCACAGTGTGCTAGCTGACTTCCTATTATGAGCCAAAGCCACTATTGTAGAGCGTGCAAAGGCATAGTTCTTTTGTCTCAAAGGATGTGTAATTTCTATTTTAAAGGGAAAGGATACACTTGACCTCTATAATCGTTTTGTCTTGGAAAGACTGAATCACCCAGATTTAGAGCTGCTACCAGCCCTTCCACAAATGCATGCGTTCCTTTTAACAGAATATGCTTCACTGTAGATTGTGCACTACCAGGCTTCTTTTTGATAGGAAAATTTGCATTAGTTGCAGATAAGAGAGAAAAGGAGGGAAGACAGCACTAGGTTATGTATATTGAGCATTTCAGTGAGACATGACAGTGCCTGAATTGTCTGGGAACAATGTCATAATAATATAACCTTGATGAACTCTGTGTAGACTCTTTCTAAATACAAACGTTGAGTATTTTTTCCTGTGAATAAGTCAGGGTAGTTATTTTTAATTTGTCCAATTTCATTCAAAAGGATCATCATAAAAACTCTATAGGTGCTTGGCAGCTGTTTTATTCCATGGTTATTGATTAGCGTGAACATTGATAATTACATCTTTTTACAAAGTTTCTCCATAATTTTGTTGCGTAAAGAAAAATAATTCCTGCAGTACATTTTCCCCTGTAGTTAAACACAGGGACATGCACTATTTTCCACTGCAGAACACTGATGTAGACAAGTCAGTCTCTAGGCTTCAGCAAATGAGACAGCTGCCTAGGGCATAGACTGCCAGAAGGGGCTCAATGTCCTTGGATACTTTTTCCACTTTTCCACAGCATAGTAGAATCCTCTGGGTGTCCACAACAGTTTATATTCCACCTTCACATCTAACACCAGAGATCCACAACGCAAACTTTTTGTTTTTATTACATAACACAGAAGTGACTACTCCAGGTGTTGTTACATGACAGGATAGCCTGGATCAAGACCTTGAAATAAATTTCATGTTACCTTTTGCACTTCTGGGAATTCTCTATTTTTTTTTATTTTATTTTATTTTTTTTGGTCTTGCCTTTAAGGAGCAAATACCCTATGCTGCTGAACTTCTGAGCTCAGCAACTGTCTGCCCTTCAGGAAGGGAGCTATTGTAATGCTGCTCAGACCTTGAGAAAAATCTTTTTGTCTCATGGGACTATGACCTATACCTGCATATGTGTGTACACATATAGGTAGAAGGAAGACAGAGGAGAGAGAGATGAATGAGAGTGCTTTCCTGGTAATTGCTCCTGCTCCTCATCTACTGGGAGATATGCTCTAGCAATAGGTGACTACAGCAGAATATGAATGGGGACAATATGGTCTTTATGCGGCCCTTTGTGAATGGATTATTACCTTCTGGCTGTAGTTTGCTGTCACTAGCATGTTCCATTTTAAGCAGAAGGCTGTGCCTTCCAAGTAGTTTTCTGAAAATGGGAGATCTCTCCTGTGTATGCATATTTTAAAGAAAGATACTGGATGTATTATAGAGACAGAACACATAAAGGTAGATGGTGGCCTCATATAACATGGTTATCTTTGAATATTACTTTTATACAAAGCAACCAGAGTTCGGAGTATATTTCTATGTGGAGGTTAGAGAAATGTTTGTCTCATATAATGATAAGCAAAGGACATCTGGTTATACTATCCATCAGTCTATTGCCTAGAGCAACAGATATTCAAGTTTGACATCTCTTTCTTTTGGGAGGGGGAGAAAAGAGAGGGAGAGATAGTAGAGTGCTTGATGAAAATGCGGGAGTTGAATTTTTTTTTTATTTTTTTTTTTGTGTGTGTGTGCTGTTTTCTTAGAATAATTTCTGGTAGTATTTGCTGTGTTCGTTGTCTGTGGACACTATCTATTTAGATGATAGTGAAATACTTCCACAAATACGATACTAAAAATGATTTGAACTGTAAGAAGGTCTGAATGTTATTTGTAAAAATTTTTGTTACTTTAAGTTGGAGAGCATTAGAGAATGTAAGTTCCTTTTCATTAATATTCAAAAACTATCATAAATGATATCAATAATGCTCCTCTAAATTTCAACGTGGATCAGCCTGATTTGTCTGTGATGTACAATTGCTACTATAATTGTTAAATAATTCACAAAGTTTATATAGTATTTCTTACTGAAAACAAGAATCACTGATAATTAGAAACTACTTTGTAGCTGCTTACATAGTATTTCTCTTCACCAAAATATATGATATTCTAGTTTTCTGTTCTTTGCCATACAAGCAGTTCATGCAGATTTCCATTTCTTAAGGGAAAACAGATGTGAAATAGTCCTTCCCCCCCCACCCTCATTTCTCTTATTCCTTCACAAAATATTCGGGTAATGTTACATTCTGACAATTCTTTCAAATTGGTGATTACATCCATTTTAAGAGTCTTCTGAAACCATGAAAGCTGTTTGTTGTCTGGGTTGAGTTTTCTTTCTTCTGAATATTTGTGAGAGGAGCATTTCACCTAAAGATACAAAATTTTATATTTTTTGAATGATTGAGCTTAAGTTTTATTACTATATTTGAAATCTGAAAGAAGTCTTTCAGGAAAATTAATGTAAATTTGCTGTTGAGATCAAAGATTTGAAAAAGGAAAAATGTATGGGGAGATATATGTGATTAACAACAGGAAAAATCTAACCTAAAAATCTAACCCTTAAAGGGAAGAAAGTGGAATGGCTTTTAGTTTTATTATTATTATTATTATTATTATTATTATTATTATTATTATTATTATTAATGAAATACATTATTTATCAACCTCAAGTGATTATGTCATTGGAGGCTCTGTTCCTTATGGATTAGAGCTAGAGCAATGATTCCCTCTGTAACCCTTTTTTTTCATCAGTATGAATCAAAATTACATTTTTTTTTTTCAATTTTTACTCTGGCTGGGAGAGAAAAAAGGATTATTCTCTGAAGAGCACAAAATATTTAATTCACATTGAAGCAAAACCTTTGTTTGCCCTGTAAGTGTATTTTTAGTTAAAGTAATAGACTACAAAAGGAATAAATTTGAATACAGCAGTTTGATCTTCTTAAGACACCAAATGTATAACTGTATATTACATCCTTCCAAATTTAACTCCTTTTGCCTGTTCTTCTCAAAGCTGTTATCAGCAAATGTCTTCCATAAGCTCAGGCCAATTTCAAACCTAATGCTAATTTTGAGCCATACATCTCAGTCTGGTTTCTGTGCACTGAGGCAATTTTCCTATACAGGTTTAGTCAGTCTGTATTTTTAATTTTATTTCTTTTCTATCTGATAGAACCGTTCATATGTTTCCATTTGAACTGTATTGAGCACATAGAAATTTCTGCTATGGGAATAGTTTTTTAATCATAAATATTGCGCTGTCCTATTTTGCAGATATAAAAGTTATAATAAGTAAAGATGAGAGTCAGTCAGTTTTGTCTTTATTCAACATTTGCTGTGGTGATGGGGATTTATAAAATCCTCTCAGAAGATAAGTAACTTAATTTCTGTCCCTTTTGTAATTTCTGGCCCTCCAGTTTAATTGCTGGAGTTTAAATGCAAATATTATTATTTCTTTTATGCTTAAATTAAGATTAGCATTTCAGTAATAGGTGTTGTTTCTTGCAAAGCTGGGCTGTTTTTCTCTTCCAGTGCTGAAAGTTACAGAAATTAAATCTTGCAGGTTGGAAAACAGGTATTGGAAAGCATCAGAAAACATTACTGTTCCATGTGCATTATGAAGTCATAGGCTTTCTGACTCAGATTTTGTGAAATAATTGTTTTCATACGCTTCATTTTCAGTTTGATGTATTTTGAAATGTACATAGTTCACATTTTTCCCCCATTCCATGTTTAAACTAGTGAAAGTACATCTTTTGTGTTGTACTGAGATGCTACTGAACTTTTAAAAATTTGCATTAGATGGTGGAATGTATGTGGGGATTGTTGGCATGTGATTATGGGGAGCTTTTTTAAAGCTTGGTGCAGTTAAACATGAGTGATGATAAAAACTCTTCCAGCTAGAAGAAAAAAGTGGAAAAGATATGCCACCCTAGAGGTCGTATGATTGTATAGAGAGTTTAGGTTTAAGTAATACATCAAGGAACAATTTAAATGATTTAAAAGCAAAATTCCACTTTTAGCTTAGAAACGTGCAAACTGCAGGTCAGTTTAGGAAAGTCCCTTGGGTAGATATTAGACACTGGAGAGTTAAATAATAAACTAAAAATATCTATTTTCCGAGGACAGATATTTTTCTGACTTGCATTACTTATTTAGTTGTAAGTAGTATACAGTCTGCTCTATACCTAGTTACTTTTCTATGAACCTGGAAGTACCACTATCTAATATGCTTATAATAAATATGAAAAGCTTAGAGGTGCTTCATGTTGAAGTACTGCTGCTATGTTTTTGCTACTCCAGAGCTATTTTTATCACAGCAGTGGCAACTTGGGGTTTTATTTCAGTACTGGAGGTAAAAGCTGGAACCTGCAGGACCCTGCAAACATCCCTGAACCTAATGAGTCTCTTAGTTGGGTGGACATATGCTTAGCATGCCAAAACAGTCCTGATTTTGAGAGCAGCAGTGCCCAGTGACACAGGCCTGGGAGAGATGCAAGGTAGGAAGTATGACCTTTACTCAAACCATGGATCAGCTTCACTGTGCAAGTCCATGATGAAACAATTGGGATCATCAGCCTCTTCTCCCAAGTGCCAGTGGTAGGACCAGAGGTAATGGCATTAAGTTGCATTTGGAGAAGTTGAGGTTGGATATTAGGATAATCATCTCAGTAGGACTGGTGAGGCAATGAAACGGGCTGTCCATGGAGCTGGTGGAGTCACTGTCCCTGGAGGTGTTCAAGAGCTGCTTGGTTGTGGCACTGAGAGTAATGATTAGTTGGCATTGTGGGAATAGGTTGGTGGTAGGACTAGGTGATCTTAGTGGTCTTTTCTAACATTAATGATTCTGTCATGAGAGTGGGCAACAAGCAGTTTCCCAGTGAAAACAAAGTGAGCTCCCAGCATGCTCCAGCACAGCATAATGCTAAGTTTGAAAGATGGAAATGACTTTTTATCCATTATTTTACTTTCAACCTCAGTTCAGCATCTGATACACAGATCATCCACTGTCATGCTGCCAGTTAGATTCTGGGGCTCAAATGTAGATATTCATGTGCTATTTAATACTACCAGTATTTGGTTACCTCTAGTCATACCAGTTTGGTTCATGTTCCTATTTGTCTCTCAAATTTCTGTTTCATTGTGTTATTTACTTCACATTCAATGTCTTAATCCTGAACTGAACTTTCTACTCCTCCCAGTCATGTATTCACATCTGGCTGTGTGTTACTCTGAAGCCTTCCTCTGGCTACACCTTCTTGTCTTTGCTTCCAAGGTGTTTAGAGGTAAATGAAAACCATACTCTTTGCACTCTCTTCTTCCTGTGATCTGTAAACTCACAGTGAGTGGTGCACCTTGTTTAATTGCTCTGTCTTCAGTCTGAGATGATGTGCCCTGTCCAAGGCTTTCTATTCCCTTTTTCATTAATCCCTGTCTCATGGCCAACGTTGACAGCCTCCACAGCAATGGCAAAAAACTGATGTATCTCCAGGAATGACATAATAACATTTTTTAATTTTTTTTTCCCATGCTATAAAAGAGCATGTGTATTTGGACACCTAATTCTTTGTGATCTTTCTGTTTTGTGCTTTACCTTATGAGAGGTTGCATTTTTTTGTGTGTGTGTATGGTGTTTGTTTTTTTTTTAATAGACAGAAGATATTCTCTACAGTTCCCCCTACAGTTGATATATACCTCTTATACCATATGTGTTTTTTTAAAAACTCTCTTAATTCCCAAACGTATGATCTTATTTTCCTTTTCCTTCTTTCCCCCCCCCTTGGCTGCTGCTCTGTTTCTTCCATGTGTAATATCTGTTGATCTTTTTTTTTTTTTTTTACTATTTTTTTATTTTTGTTTACATTAGTGCTTCTGTACATCTCACTGACAAATCTTCTGGGAAACATCTTCTCTTTGTTCATGTTTTAGTCTTGAAATCAGTACTTGAATATAGCTGTATTTTACAGATTGGCTATTTTTCCATAATTAAGCTTCATGAATATGAAGATTCATGTAGTATTCCCATGGAGTCCTAAAGTTAGGTTTATCAGTAAGATTTTATCTCATCTCACTGTAACCCATTATCATGTCACTTTTGCTAAATTGTAACATCACTGTACATTGTATTCATTCTCAAGAAGTGCAAAATATACACTTTCTAATTTTTTTTTTAATTTTTAATTTTTAAGTGTACATAAGTGGACTGAAATGGCTTTTTACTGGATAGTAGGAAGGGAGAAGGGTAGAATAAGAGTTGACCAAAACCTAAAAGCCATTTTATTTACAATTTTAGTGTGAATTTACTACCTTTAGTAGTAGATAGTGCTGTTGACTGAACAAAACCATTGCCTAGAAATATTTCAGCCCTAACTGTACTTTTAAGACTATTTCTGGCTTTCTGTATATTTGCTTTCAGCTGTTGCCCTTTGTGTCTCTGCATTTGGCCTTAGTTCCATCTCTTTTTCATAAGATATTCACAGCAGGTACTGCCTTGCATTATATGTTCAAACAGCTCCAATCTCTGGTTTTAGGCAGCAGTATCATGCAAATAATGTTAATACTGGAAAATTCAAATCATATTTGTAAAAGTGATTGCTTTCTGTATGGTGGAGCAGTTATTAGTCATTGGCTGCAGCAGCAGATAAAATAGAAATATGTAGGTCACTCCAAAAGTAATGCCTCCTATTTATTTCCATGGAAACTAAGAAGAGCATAATAATGCTATTTGATAGAGCAAATTCTCAGCTACAAAATAATATGTTTGAACACAATCACCGTTGTTAGTTGATTCATACAAATGAGCTGAACAGGACATTATTTCATGATGTAACAGTGGTACATGGCCATTCAGAATGTGGTTTGTCATTCACACTGCTGTCACCATTGCTGAAATGCACCACCCACCATCTCATTGTGCTCACATCCATTGTTTGGTCTCCATAAATGTTCCACAAGTGTCAATGATTGTCAGTGATTGCCATTTTTTTCCCTACAGAGGAATTCATTTCCACACCTTTGCTTCATCTGCACTTCCATGTCAGATACCATTTTGTCAGACTGTCCCTCTGCTGCCATCTGTCACACAACAGATGTGTGACACCAATTGGATATTGGTGGGAAGGTTAAATCTCTAATGCCATGCCACCAACATCCACCTCTGACACTGAAGGCAAAACATAAGTAAGTAACAGGCATTATTTTTGGAGCAGCCCTCATAACTCCTAAGCAGACTTTGACACAATGCTTAGACAGTTGACTGAATACTCCTGAACTGCAACAAAAATCTTTCTGGACTTTTAATGATCGTAAAATACAAGATTATCTTTGTTCTTTTTTCTATTCCTCTGCCTCCAATTGCAGTTTACCTGTAATATGTTAGTGATGATTGTAAGCTCTGACTTGAAAATCAAAAGCTTTGCAATTCTCAGTTTTTTAGAACTTTAATCACATTAAATAAAAGGTACCTTTTACTTGTTTTATTAAAAAAGAGATTTCAAATTAATTCAAGTTCTGGGACATTTCTGAATATGTGGAGCATAAATTCATTCTCTGCAAACAGAAGCCCACGTGATATCATGTTGATACCAGTAGAAAGAAAATATCTTTTTTCCTAACTTTAAATGAAATTATAAGAATGAAGAAAAATGATGAGAAATAGGCTCAAAGTACTGCATAACATAAAAAAAGCATTAGTGTTCCTTTTTTTTTAAAAAAATCAAGATATATATAGCTATACGTAAATTCATAAAAGGATACTGCATATTTTAAAATGGAATTGTAGAAGTCTTTTTATTCTGCTTTTCTATTTAGAATTATTGACTTAAAATTTGACCTTCAGAATTTGCCTTCAACCTTCTGAATTTAACTAGCACAAGAGTAAGTAATCCTCAGTCTTTAAAAATTAATTTTGACTCAAATTATTGCTGTAACTTGTTAAGAGATATTTATGTTTCAAGATAACTTACTGATCAGCTTTCTAATTTTCATCTGGTTTATACTCGAAATAAAGTTCTAGCTCTCAGCAATGTGCAATTGCAGTGTATGATAGGGAGGTCTCATGCTAATCAGATATACTTATTCCCTCAAAATATAGTACGGAACATTAATTTCATGCTACTTCAAAATGTATTAGACAAGCACCAGTTCCATTCAGAATCACAGAAAAGCTGATCTGGGATTTGAAAAAAAAAAAAAAGAAAGAAAGAAAGAAAAAAAACCCTGAAAGATGGCAATGTAACTTTCACTTTGGTGGAACTGAGGCTTGTCAGAAAACTCGATCTTGCTCTTAGATTCAAAAATATGCTAGACAAGTAGCAGTGATAATAGACTGTAACATCATGTAATTGACTGACTGTCATGAAAGTAATTAAAAACATTTATCAGCATACAGAAACTACACTGAAATTTCTAAAGTGTTTTACAAAGACTACCCCAGGCCACATGATATGCTTCAAAATTAAGAATTACCATGAGTCTCTTCATGGCTAAATGCCTGTCAATATATTTATCAGCTGGAAAGAAACCGAATGGAAATGGTTCATGGTAAATTGCACAGGCAGCCCAAAGTCCTACATGCTGATGTTGAAGAAGGAGTGTCTTGTGCCAACCGAGTGGCTTTTGATAACACAGGACATGTTGTGCTCAATCATGACTGAGAACAAAACAAGTACTGACTCCAAACTGGGCTCAAAAACCATTGCAATATTCCTTCATCATTTGTTGATTTCTACGTAGCCAAACACAAGCTTATGAGAACAACTTTACACATCAAGAAGGTAAAGAAAGAGTTTAGATGTCTTTTTACTGCTCTTTGCCTTAGGTCAGCTCAAAGAAGGAAGATGGTGATCCAAATTACACAGAACACCTTGTTTGTCTCAGTAAAATAGGCTTGGCTTCTTTGGATGCTATGATTGTTTAAACATAACTGAAAGCAAGATCATATTGTTAGGAGAAAAGAATATGTGTCAAACACATAGGCTGGAGTGGGATCTCACAGGATGCTAATTTAAGGTGATGTGTATGTAGCTTGCCTACAATAGTGTGGTGAAACAACTAAGCTGCTGCATTATGAAGTGAGTATGAAGTGTAATTGAGGAGATCCTAATATTTTTGCATTTGGCTTCAGTGATGAATTCTGTATTCTGGATGATGAAATGTTAGGGAGAGTTTAGTAAATCATGTAGGTTCTGAATAACAGTCCCCAAAGGAGAGATTGAAGGAGCTTGCTCTTCAGTTTCTTACTATCTAGGAGCAAATTATTTATTCACAGATGGTGTGTGTTACCAGTAGCTAGAAGGTAAAATGCAAAGGCTGAAGGTATTTAATAATAAGAGTGAGAATAAATGCAATGCTTTAATGATGTCAACAGTCCTTTAACATTTACCATTTATATCAAGGCAGAATGACTTGCAGAAAGATATGCTCTAGCACAACCAGAAATTATGAGCTTGAATCACAAGTGAAAACAATGAATTGTGCTGAGACAGATAATATTTCTGTTCTTCAG